>NC_139172.1:9529725-10779725 GCF_965202585.1 Thalia democratica
ACTTTTTAAAAGCAACAACTGAAACAACAACACAGGAAGTTTTGTTTAACATGGGATGTTTAATATCGTTATAAAAAGATAAGTTATAATTATAACTTGTTTAAAATAAAATTTTACATCTAGATGATTAACTATTACAAATTGAATTAAAAACATCTGTAATTTCCAAGCTATAGCTTTAAAAACAAGCAAGACTAACCTTAAGTATTTTTGCGTTGACTGATCCTTTTTCTTTATAGAAGAATCTCACCATTTGAACGCAGAGATACCCTGGGAGTCGATTTATTTTGCTCTGAAATATTTACAGTTACAAGCTGTTAAACATAAAAAAAATCAAAAAGTATAAAGCTTTCAATAATAAAAAAACCATAAACTAAAAAAACTAAAAAGATCACAACCAAAATATTGCTTTTTTAATTTTAAAAAACTAACAGTTTTTTCGTATTTAGCATTTCTTCCAAGCGTGGGAGAATTTTTTTCTAACTCTTCTTTGAGTTTTGACTTGACTCCGGTCATGAGATATTTAACCTGAAACAAACATTATATTACAAATACTATTAAAACTATTGTTTTCAGGATTGTGCCTTGAAATTTTTAGCAGAACAAGTTAGAAAAAGTTTATTTTTCATTTCGTAAGAAATTGTAAAAGCATGTTGTGTACGATTCAATAACCGAAAGGTTTTATTCGTACACCAGGTCCTTAGACCAAACTTTTTGAGCGCTTTTTCATCCTTCAACAAACAAATATTAATTACTTTGTAGTTTAGCATCTTTGCTTTTAAGTTACTAATAAATTTAGTGTAATTAAAGAAAAACTTGCTGATTTGTAATATGTGCTAAGTTGTAAAAAATACCCAATCTTTATATAGTAAAAAGTGTGAAATTTATTAGTATTATACTTCAGCGACGGTGTGTAAGGAGAAACGTACGCTGCAAAATAAAAAATTTTCAACTTGTAGCTATCAAGGCCATATGGAACATGGCTTTTACAAAATACTGGAATCAGAATCGCCGTCACTTGAATTAAAATAGTAAGTTAAGCTTAAAAAGGACTTAAACTTTCACGTGATCAACAGATCTTTTTACCTTACTTCCACCAGGTCATAAATTAAAAAAAACTCTTCGCTATCAATCTATCTCTCAGGCTTCTGTAAATGTTTTTCATTATAGTCATCAACCGTATAGTGCTTAAAATTTCAAAATCTATTACTCTTTCGCTACTGTACTGTATTGCTCCTCAATTTAGTAGCCCAGAAAAAGAAGTATCGCACTATTGAAAACCCTGATTCAAAATAAAAAAAGTCTTCCGCGGGCTGTAATTGTTTTAAAAACTATACTTATTTGGAAAAAATACTATTTTGATCAAAATCGTAACAAAATGATTTATAATAAAACACTAGTAAGTACTAGTTGTTTAACCTAGAGCTTACTTTTTATCAATTTTTTTAAATTTTTATTCAAAAGTATATTTTTAAGTAGGCGACAGATTTTTTGCTTTGAGGACCCATTTAGCACGCGTTTTGCAGTTTTCCGGATGCAAACCATTGTTTTTTTTCACAAGTTTTACTATCTTATACAGCAGGGTTTCCCAAACTCATTTTCTAAATCGCCCCCTTTTCAGAAATTCGAAAAATAATCGCCCACCACGATTTTACAAAGTAGTTTTTCTCTTGAGTAGAAACTTTTGAGCCGAAAAAGTTGTGTTCGAAATGTAATTTAGTCTGGTACTTCTTATGCACGCACTTTTGAGCTGTGTTCAAAGTAGTTTACAGGGCTTGAGAAAATAAGTTAAATTTGTTTTCTTATAAGCCCAGTTAAATGTATTAAAATACTTAATTATTAAAAAACCTTGTGTAATCTGTAATTAGTCTTGTTTAGATATGAACTGTTTTGAAACTAATGAAACTTTTAGGGTAGTGGTGGACAACTTTTGTAGTCAGTGATTCATATTTACTAAAAAATCTTTTCTAGTTTCAACTCGTTTAAAAAATGTAATTGCGGGCTGCATAACTTAAAAAATAACATATAAGAAAATTAAAAAACTCGAGCAAAATTGTAATAAAATGATTTAGTATTATTGTGATCTAGGAAATACTATTGTGAACTGAAAACCAAATTGAAAGTGTATTTCAAAATATTTAGTATCAAAAAACTAAATTTTGTTTCTTTTGCACAATTAGTTTCCAAGTTACTTAGCATGTCAGTATTTGACTGGATCTTAACCGTACGTTACCCATCTGACATCTTAATTTAAACCTGACATTATAATAATCTCTCATATAACGAATTTCGGACATTTAGAAGTTAATACTAACTAACTTGTTTAAGCCGCACAAGGTACTAAAATTATTTTATAAATAGGCATATTCTAAAATTACTATACCAGAGATAAAGAATTTATAAAAAAATGAACAGTTTATATTACACATAATAAAATAAATAACAAAACATAATTTCTGATCTAGTTTGAGAAAGTTTGACCGACTGGTTGATTATCTCACATGAAAAGTGGTTTCATCAACAGCTTCAGTTAATGAAGTAAAGTTATTAATTTCAATGCTAAGATATATTATAAGCAAGTTACTTCTAAAGTTAAAAACTTAATTTTAAACTTTTTAAACTACATGTTTTGTAATAGAATACTATTAAATAGTATTTGACTTGGAATAACCTTTAGGAAACTAAACCTTAATTTTAACATTTTCTTTTTTTTTAAATAAATTCAAAAAAAAAATCGAAAGTTTTACAGTTAATTCTGTGAACAGAAAGCAATCGATTAAAAAATTCTTTTAATTAGCTTAAAATTTTGTTTCGTAACTGCAGCAGTCTTTTTAATGGCTTATTTAATACTGTTTTAAATTTATTTTTTCTCTAGTCATTAGCCTATGATAATTTACCAGAAGAAAATAGTGAAAAACTAAAAGCTAGTGTTGAACTATTAAAATAAACAACACATTCTAATTGCTAATATATTAAAAATTAAGATAAAACAAAAAATATTTGCTTTAATAATTTAAAATTCCTTAATGTATGGGTTTTTTAACGATAATAAATCAAGTTGGAAAATAAAATTGATTTTAAAAATGTTTTAAATGAAAAATTTGAAGTAGTTTCAAATAGAGACCTCAAATTTATACTCTTTTAAAACCAAAAAAACTTAAAATAAAAACTTTAATGGTTATCAAGATTTTTTTATTTATACAGATTAAACAAGTAATAACAAAAATATTTCAAATAAATTTCTTTCAAACAAACACTTTAATCACTATGCTATAAAAACTTCTAATGTAATGCAAAACGACAAACATAAACTACAAAATTAACCAGATCAAAATAAAACTAATATCAGATTTAAAACATAAATGATTTAATAAATACAGTAGACTTCCGCTTGAGTTGGCACTTTGAACGAAATCAAAAAGTGCAAACTCAAAAGTTATTACCTTTTTTTTACAAAATTATAAATTTAAATATATTATATGCAATAACGTTATGCATAAACATAAAATTAACTAAAACATAAAACAAACATTCATTAAAAATAGATCTATATAAGATATTAAATATTATGTATATTTTGTTTTATTAATACTTAGTTAGTAATAGACTTTATTTAAGTTAAACTTTAGAAAATAAAAATCTTTGCACTTTTTTTGGGTAAAAAGTGCGAGCTCAAGAGAAAGTCTACCGTAATTAATATTTATTAGGCATTATGCAAACCTGTTGTAGAATAGATAACTTAAAAAAAAATTTATTATAAAAAGACTTCTTAAATACAATACAAACCAGGTTAAATAAAAAGTATTTTAAAAGATTAAATAAAACAAAAGAAATTTCATTAAATAATGTCTGCTATTGAAGTCTAATATAATGTGAAGGATGAGGTTCATGACTGCTTGCAAGTTTTTCTTATCTGATTATTAATCAGTAATAAAAAGCCTCTACAAATATCTAGATTAGATCTTTTGCTAAAGATGTTGATATCTGATCTGAAAGCTTTCTCAACAACATAGCTAAAAGGAAAAACTATAAACAACAATCTATATTCCTCTCAAATGATTAAATAATTTTGCCTTAGTTTTTGTTGAGTCCAAAAGCTTTTATTTCGTTCTTTGGAAAAATTCAATTTTAGTTCAAATCAGTCACTTTTCAAAATATAATTGGAAATATCATGAGGTAATATAACTATCACCTCATGATATTTTCAATTGTTTTTTGAAAAGTCACTAAGTTAGAATAAGAAATGAAGTTATACAGCGTTGCCAATTTACCTAGAAACTTAATAATATATAACATAGATTTTTATGAACGGTTTATGATCCCAAATACCATATATGTCAGGTTATAAAATGGTGAGAGGGACTCCGATCGTCTATGATCTATGTAATTTTTAAATAAGAAAATATATGAATGAAAAATTGTAGTTTACTTTAAAGTAGGAGTCATAAGCACTTGAATTATGTCTCTATATTTTACATAAATAAAATAAACTTTTTTTGTTTAAGTTTTACCTCAGGGTCAAATATTTAATAGCAAGTTAAAATTAGTAAAATAGCAATTTAAAAGTTTAATGACAGCCAAAAATTTCAAAATCGCCCCCTTACTAGCTATCGCCTACCCTTTCGCCCCCTTACTAATTATCGCCCCCCGACTTACTAAAATCGCCCACTTTGGGAAACCCTGTTATACAGACTTTTAAGTTTGAGATTATTTAAAAATACAGTCATTACTTGGTGTAAAGATGAAATTATTATAAAGAACTCTTAGCAAAACTAGCAGTCAAATGTTTACTTTCAAGTATTATGCTCAATCAATAGCAGAAAAGCTTTTTGAATCTTTACTATAAAAACAATGTATTGCAATACAAAACATTTTTATGAAATTTTTCTGAAAGAAATACACAATTATGTTTATTTTTATACAGTTGCATATTGCTTAAGTTAAAATATATGTTAAATTAATAGCATACAGAAATTTTTATTCATTTAAGCAGCATAACTCAATTTCTTACATATACTATCAACAAAAACATTGAACAGAGGCCTGGACTTTTGTATGCCGTGAGACAAGCTCAAGTTTAACAAAAGGTTTGATCATACCAATTCGTTGATCTTAACAAGTTGACGAAGTGGTTTGATCAACTATTTTGTTAACCTACGTATACTAATGCTGTTTTCAAATAATTTAAAAATTAGTTTAGTTTGATAACAAAATTATTGGAAAATTTTTTACTAAAATTCAAATAAATGACAAAAGTCCAGTACAAGGAGTTCAACTGTGTCCAAGTAGTGTACTGAAAGGTTTTTTGTACACTAGGTCCTTGGACAAAATATTTTTTAGCCATTCAATAAACTGTTATTTTAAATGGAATTAAATGTAAGCATCGTTAATATTTTGAACTAATTAACTGGTGATTTACATTTAATATAAGAACATAAAAGTTTAAACTAGTATATTTTGTGTACTAAAGATATAACTTCAGCTTAAGTCTGTAACATGTATAAATCAAATATATTACAGACTATTAATTATATATTAAGTGCAAAGGTTTTCCGGGTAAAAAAATGTTCTTTGTTTTGTTGTATACAATTTAACTATTCACTGAGTTATTTAAAAATAGCAATAATAAGTTTTTTTGTAAATACTATTACCTGTTAAATGCATTACTTTGCACATCAATACAGCCATTTCTGGCTGATATTATGCAGCATTGCAATAATAATTCAGAAAATTTTTATATAACCAATTTAAAACTAAGCAGAAGATATAGAATGTTTTGAAAATTTCTGAAGTTATATTTGACTTTTAAATAAAACTATTATACAATCTACAAAAAAAAAATACTCTGTAAATTTTATAAATTAAAACCTAAGTTTCCGTTAATGACGTGACTTTTTACACTTTTCAAGCATCTATTTCATAAAAAATAAAAGTTTTAGGTCAAAAGATTTTATTGGTGAGCTCAAAAAAAAAACAATAAGTGACGTAACAGTCAGCTCGCGTACATCTCGGTCCACCGCCTGCACGTCCTGTCGTGTGCCTCCCTGTCGTTGACGTACTGCCTCGCCACTTCGGCCTCCAGCGGGTCGTCGGGGTTGGGGTCGGTCAGCAGTGACTGCACCGACAGCAGCACTTTTGCCGGCGTCAGCGCGCAAGACCAGCCCTCGTAACGGAGGATGTCCACGCCGATGCGGCCTCGGCGGTCGACGTTGCAGTGGTACACCCTGGTGGCGAAAGTCACCACCGGGGGTTGCGCTGGATAGCCGGCCGGAAACTTGAGGTTCAGCCGGAAGGTGCCGCCCTCGTACGGGCTCCCCGGAGGTCCTTGTATTTCGGCCGTCCATTCGCGCAGGTCGTCGCCTTTCAGCCGGGCGCTGATCATCTCCGGGGGGTCCGATGTGATGTCTTCGAGCTCCTTACGCAGCCTTCTCGTTGACAAGCGGTCGGGTGAAAGTTCAAGCGGCGGTGAACTTCCACGCGAGAAAGATGTTTTTTCGTTTCTCCCTCGCCCCGAAAGTTTTGGCCGGGTAATTATTTCAAAACGCACCGGTTCAATTTTTCTTGTGACGGTGGTGGACACAATTGCACCGGTACTATCAGTGGAATACGACGTACTCGAAATGTACGATGCCACTGCCGAAGGCCACCGTGAAGTTTTCTTTTTTTCGCCCTTCATCTTGTTTTCCCAAAGTTGTCAGTAAGAAAATAAAATCGTAACTTGTTATTAAAAGTCTGTAAGGATTGCACTTTTAAATAAATAAAGTATTAACTGTCATTGAACCAATAAGCCCTAAAAGTATCAATACTGTTTTACATTTTATAAAACATCATGACTTTAAATTACACTGATAGTTTAGTAAAAACTGATCTTCATGTCATTTTAACTTTTTAAAAAACTATAGACACTAAGAAAGTGAAATCTAAACCTTTCTTTAAACTAAAGCTTTTGTTTCTGTTAGATATCTTCAGTTAATTGAATAATTTTTTTATGCTGTAGTAATAATTTATTTACTGAAGTTTAAATTTTTTGAGAAACTGTTTATGTTTTTGATTCTGGTTTTAATAACAACTTTTTGAAAGATAAAACAACTATTAGTAAAATGGTTTTGTTACTTTAAAAGTTTTAGTTTTTTTTAGTTTATGTCTTTAAAAGCTCATTTCAATCTTTTTTTTAAACATAGTGCGAGAATCAAGAAACCACAAAAGGGTCTATAATTTTTTCTTAGTTCTCGTATCATAATTAGCAAAATATGTATAATAATAAGTATGGTTTTTTTTATGATTGAGTAAATATATCGTTATTAGTAAGTGAACTAAAATTTAGTACTTCTTTTTACAAAGCAAGGAGACCCTAATTAAAGACCAATACTGAACGGACCAAAAATAGCCTATATTTTGAAAATGATTAAGTTAACCTAAAATATAAATACACTAACCTTTAAAGCTTATTTCTTAAAAAATTTAAAACAAAAGTCAAAAATTTAAACGTTTTTTGGAAGTATATTGTAAGATAAAAAAACGCAAAATGTCCCACTTTTTCTATGGACTATAGCAAAAACCTAATAAACTTTAACTCAAAAAATAAACATAATCTATTTAGCTGTAAGTTAACAAATTCTGTAAAAATGAGTTTTTAGGAACAAATAAATTATAGTGTGGAAAGTGGGACAAGAAAAATTACTCCGTTTTTTAAAAATTTTAGAATGGTTGTCGTGGTTTTTGAACTAGATATTGCAGTTTTACTTAGATTAAATAATATATTAAGTGAAACATTACTGATTACATGTAAAAATTAATTTTTGTAAAGGTGACTTTTATCTATTTTTGATACATATATTTAAAAATTAGTTGTATTAGAAAGATTTTTGTACTTCTTAAAACGTTTTTTTTAATTGTATTTTAGCTTAATATTTGTTTTTCTTTTAATTTTCAAGATTTATTTCTATAGTTCAATAAAAACTGACCGTGTCAATATAAATTATCGACTACGACATCAACATAATGAAATTACTTGATTATAAATTTGGAATTTATACTTAACTTAAAATATATCATTTTATTTTACCATTTTAATTTTTTTCAGTAATAATAATTCTAAATCAAAATAGTTTTCATAGGGAATTTGTAAATTTCAGTAGTCAATAATAAAAACTTAATAACATTGGTATTCAAGGTTTATTAAAAGCTATTTTATACTAATTTATAGTTACCTTGGGTTTTTTAGTTAATGTTTTAAACTTTTAGAATGAAATTACAACTAACAGTAAATATCTAAAAAAACAAATCTGCATTTTTAAGAAATTTTACATTACTGTTTTATTAAATATTCATTTAAACTTATAGTTTGTTTTTTTATATATTCAAATTTAAGGTAATAAAGGATGTTTACATGATAATTCAAATTCCTGCATTTAAGATTTTTAAAACAATATTTAACTTACTATGTCTTAAAAAGTAGCATACATTGCAAATATTTAGAAATAAATATGTAGGTCTTCTTAATCTACACAAACCATTTAATTTCTTTTTTGCAAATTTAAGTTATTTTGTGAGATGTTTAATAATTCCTAAAAATAAATATAACTTAGCTCTTATTTAAGCCATACCTTAAAAAACCTTTAATCTTTAAATGCTTACGAAAATAAAATATGTCTTGTAGATATTAATAAGGGGTGAGCGTCACTTTTGCACGAGTGGAAAATTTTGCACAGCAACTCTTTCACACGAGCATCACCTATTGCACGGCGTTATATTACGGAGATATTTATGCACCGCAAAAGTTTTAAAAAACCGGTCAATTTTGGACGGAGCTGCACTATTGCACACTTCTAATTGTTTACTTTTAAACAAAAATTTAAATAAATTAAATACAAGTTTTATTTTAATTATGTTATATAAAGATAGTTTTTAAACGCAAATTATTTTAGAACATTATGATTTTCAATTTGTTGTTTAACTTTTAGTTTTTATTCTAAGTTTTACCTACAGTATTAAGAACGTATAAAGTACAGTATAAAGTACAGTATAAACTCTAGTATTAAGAACGTATAAAGAACAGTACTAAAACGTACTACAAATCACTCCAATCATATTTTTTACTTAAATAAGGTAAAGTAGATAAGTACATTTTTTGTGAATTCTAATTTAAAGAATTTTTAAATACCTTAAATAACAATAAACTGAATTTCGCCAACTTTTAAATATAAACTTAATCTAGTGTGGAATTTAAATAAAAACTTAGAGACTGATTTTTTACTTATACTCTCGTTTTTAAATCTTTGATTTTTATCTTTGAAATGAGTCTTTTATGAATTTTAAGTTTTTTTTTTGTTACAGATTTGGTTCTAGCTAAAATTTAATTGACATGCATGCAAAAGTGATGTAGCCATAATAATAGGACGTTGTGCAAAAGTATTGCCGTACAAAAATATTGCCATGCACAAGTGACCTTTTGTGCAAAAGTATCCCTACATGCAAAAGAGTCGCCGTGCAAAATTGTCCCCTCGTGCAAAAGTGTCTCCATGCAAAAGTGTCCCCTCGAGCAAAATCGACCCGTTCCCATTAATAAAACCTACATAAGTATTTTTATTTTTTTTCCAAAATTAAAATTCCTTTTACTTGTTGTCCTTTTAACTTTTTAGTGAAATGTGGGGGTTTAAATTTACCAAACTTAAACAGCTGTGCACCCATAAACAATATCAACTAATTAACTTCTAATTTTATGTTTTATCAGATATATTATTTTTTACTTATGAGTTCATGCTACTGAGTAAATGAGACATTTTAATAAAATATATATATATATAGAAAATCATGGATGCTAATTTTTTTAGGAAATTTTTCTACAGGTTTTCAAAATTTCATTCAGGTTTTTAAATGTAAACATTTTTGGATCTATTTTTTGTTTAAAGTTAATTTTATGGTAAGAAACTGTGTAAAATAGTATAAAAACATTGAAAAGATACTGTAAAATTACTTCAAAAATATTAAAAAAAAAAAAACATTTTTTAATGATAACATAATTTTTTTTGTTATATAATAGATTATTTTGTCAAAACGAAATTTTATTGCTTAACGTGTTAGTATTGTTAAAAAAAATCCAGTTTTATAGTGATTTTTGTTCAAAATTCAAGGCTTTTTTTAAAGTATTCTTTTCTCAAACTCCGGGTATTTTAGCCTAAATTGTCAAATTCCAGGTTTTTCCAGCATTCTAGGTTTTTTTGCAACCCTGAAAAATTTACAAAAATGAAATTTTATAATTAATATCTTGATGACACTTATTTGACTGTTAACTTACATTACTACATACAAATTATTTAAAATTTAAGTAAACATTTATTGTATATTTTGAATGTTATTAAAAGCAATAATACTAGACATTGATAATATTTTTGTATTAGAGTTTATAAACTTTAAATGTATATATTTAAAATCACATACTTAAGAGTTTTGTTAGAAAATGTAAAACAATTATAAGTAACCATTATCGTAAATTACAAAAAATAAAAATAGCTTAATCCTATGTTATACAAATTCTTGTTTAATTTGAAGGTGAAATTTAAAAAATTATAAAGTATACATGTGACAGGTTTGCCTTAACAACTTTCTATAAACTTTTTTTAGGCTTTTTAAACCTCTTCCAAGTTTTTGAAAGTACAATTTTTAATAAAAAGCTGTCTTTAGTAGGATAAGAATATTAAAAAGGTGCTCTATTGCTACTTTTAACGTGTTTAATGACATACAAAACTGTAAATAATACAAAACCACTTTATGCTATATAACTTTTGTATTTATCAAAATTTGATAACTTTTCATGTAAATTGTAAAAATTCCAAGTTTTTCACTGATTTTTGTACAAAATTTCAGGTTTTTCAAAATTTATCAAGTTTTAGGGTTTTCCATGTTACTAAGGTTTTTCCAGGTTTCAAATTTATAACAATTACACCAATAGAAAGATAATAAAGACAGTAAAAGCCTTCGTTGTTATTATTTATTAACAGTTTTTTTACTTAACTTACTATACTTTTTGCTTAAATTAAAATTCTTGTTAATGTTGAAATTAAAATAAAACTACAAAATGCTTTATTGTTAGAGATTATTCTGTTTGAAAATTCAATTGTTATGAATGAAAAAAAAGTATGTAAAAAGAGACAACTAACAATTACAGTTAGTAGCCATTCTAATTTATTAGTTGCAAAAAAATAGTAGCTTTTATTAAGTCAGAGTTGCCCCTTTTTTTGTTAAAATTTTTTCCGGGTTTTTAAAAATACACATTTATGGGTCAATTTTTAGTTTTAAGTTAATTTTAAGGTAAGAAATTGTGTTAAATACTATAAAAACATTGAAAAGATACTGTGAAGCTACTTTAAATATGTTTTAAAATAAAAACATTTTGATGATGACATTTTTTTTTTTTTTTTTATGATAGGCTTTTTGAGTCAAAACGAAATTTTACTACTGAAAATGTGAAAACTGTTTAAAGTTACAGGTTTTTCAAAGTTTTTTAGTGATTTTTGTTCAAAATTCCAGATATTTTTGCCTAAATTGTCAAATTCCAATTTTTTCCAGGTTTCCAGGTAAAGTGGCAACCCTGTTAAGTTAATATTCCAACCAAATCATTTTGTTAATTCAATAAGAATAAATTTGAAAACCATTTAATAAAGGTTATGATAGTACTCTTTTAAACTGTTTTTTATAAATATTCAAACAATTTCTTTAAAAAAAATACAATAGAGTACTTAATTATTAGCAAGGCAAAATATACAGTTATGATTGCATTATGTTTTTCTTTTATAGCTTAGTTTACATCAGTTGTCATACTTCTAACTATTGCTAATAAAATGTAACAAAATAATTATAAAAAAAGGGGGAAGGAATTTTTTTAATTATTAAAACTACTATCTGCACCAAACATAAAAGTATACAAATAAACACAACTGAATTCTAAATTTGTGAAGTTGCTAGAACGTCTAGTTACTCTAGTAAAATTTACTAATATTTTGTTAGAAAAACTTGCTAAAATAAATTTTAGATAATCTAAAAACAAATAAAACAAAGGATTTACTTTACTTAGAAAACATTTAAGACCTTTCTACTTCATTTGTATAAAATTTTGATACCTGCAGCTAAATTTAAAATCCAAAATTTCCATTTTCTTAGTACAGTGCCTTTTTTACAAAGAAATATCGAGACTTTTAATTAGTTCATGTTAAATAGCAAATTTCTAAATTAAAATAAAAAACACAATATGTTTAATCGTCAAAATATTGTTAGTATGTCATTTTTTATTCATGAGCAATAATTTTTAATTTTAAATGGTATGGTAAATAAGTAATTAGATCAAGAAACCCATAGCACACAGTAATAAATAAGTAAAGTAGAAACTGAAATAGCTTGCTATATCTTTATACTAAAATAGGGTCGGGCAACGTACGGCCCGCAGAGTGAAAATAATTGACCCGCTACCGTTTTTTAAAATCTAATGGTATCCGGCCCGCAAATGAAAATGACCGGCCCGTTAGCGAATTTACAAGCCCGCAAAGTTCAATATTACAAATTTTTTTATAAAACTTTGTATTACATTTTTACAAAACAAAACTGTAAGAATTTGACTTCAAAGAAAAGTTAAAAGTTACTTTATAAATTAATGTGTACTAATAAATACACCATTTTGTCCTAATATTTTGTGTTGTTCTAACTTAGTTTTTTGTAAAACTTCCCTAAGCAAAGTGCTTTTTAAGTACGATATTTTACATAAGTACCTTTGTCTATTACAATGTAAATTCCATTTATAAATATTAATTAAACATCTGACATGTCTCAATCAGTCATCTTAAGTTTACAGACTTGAGAAAGTTTTTTTTAATTTGAAGGATTTAAAAAAGTGATCAACTGTATCCATAAAATTAGATTCCGGCCGGATCCGAAACTTTCATTTACGTTAGAATCCGACCGGATTCGTATCTCGACTTAAAATTAGTTTCCACACGAATTCGGATCTAAAAAGTCATTATTCGACTGGATCCGGATACTGTATTCGGTAAATCACTAATTCGAAAGGCTGCGGCCCGCAAAAGACTAAAATTTTCCGAATCCGGCTCGCTGGTTGAAAAACGTTGCCCACCCCTATACTAAAACATAACAAAGTATTACAGTCTGGCTCTAGCATTAATTTTTAGTTTAGAATTTCCATAGATTATTATAGCCTGGTTTAAAATATTTAAGATAAAATCGCAATTAACCGAGCATAGATTTTTAAGAAAAAAAGTTTATTAAAAATAACGTATACGTACTCTTTAATTTTAGAAATTATACAAAACTGCTTTTATTGCAACTTTACTATTAAAACTTTTTCAAATTCTCGCGGAAAAACTAAATGGTATCCCTAAAATTATTTTGTGTTTCTTTATTAAAATTTTGTTAAAATATCTTATTAAAAGCATAATAATTGTTATTACTGAAGAAGACTTTTTTACTACTTAAAAATAACACAAATATCAAAGGTTTTTATATGAGTAATATCTGAATTTAGATTTTAAAAATATAATTCAAAATTGTCAAAACAGTCTTTACTGTTAAATTTAAAACCGTAGCTGTTGTATTTATATCATACCTACCTAAAAAAAATTGTTTAAATTTTGTTGTGGAATTTTCTTCAAACGGTTTTCGAAAGTAAAGTTGTTATAACAAGTATTAAATCTAATAGTTTAAAACTTTTACATCATTCGTTAAAACTAGTGCCAGAATTATTTAAAGCACTATGATTAGTGTCAAAAAATTCCCGGCAGTAGGACTGCAGTAAATTAAGATGTTAATTAAAACTATACTACCGGGGATTTTTTAACACCAAACAGGTTTTTACCTAGTCTTCTTGAGACGCTTTGAGATTTAAGTGTAAGATATGTAGCATTTACAACCACCAAACTTACGCCATGCTTAAATTCGAAAAAATATAGTTGTATTTACAAAGTAAACCTGAGCTAAACTATCGTTAGCTTAAATTATATAAATCATAAGCTATAGTACATAATTACAACGTGTATTGATCCACAAACGTCAATAGATAAGCATTTATAATGAATTGAATTCAATTTTTAATGCTCTAAATAAAAGATTACATGAAGATTTTTTAGTAAAACTTGAAATAGTTGATTTTGATTTATAATGCTTATTAAGTTATGAATAACATCTTAAAACTGTTTTATAATGCATCTCATTACAGCTACACAGCTGTTGTATAAGTATTTAACTTTTATATTTATTGACCATTTTTAATAGTTGTTAATATTCTTTTTATTGTTAAACCTAGTTCTTTGTTTTTAATAACTTTGTTAAAACTTTTTTTTTATTAATTTAATAGTAAATGAAAACATATAGATACAGAAAAAAAGTTAAACATATCGTGAAAATACATTAGAATACACAAAACTAAAAACAAACAGTGATAATGCCCATATTTGTAACTAAGTCATAGTGATAATGTTTGCCAATACTATTCAATTTTTATACTTGTAGCTGGTGTTCAACTAGAAACTTTTTGTTTAATTTTTATCTAAGTTTGTATAAAATAAACAGGATTTTATTTAAATAGAGTAGTTTATATTGAGCAATTGATTTTAAACTTTTAGTCTAATCTTAAATAATTTACAAAAATTCTACAAAAAACTCGTAGGTAAGTGTTTTCAAACTTCAAAAAATCTTTTTTTATATAAACAAAAAAAACATTTACTTTATTTCTGCGATAAAAAAAACATTTAAATTTTTTGTTACAAATATTAGCTTTTTAAAAATTTATTCAAATAACTATCTGTAAAGTATATTGTTTAAAAACGTAGGGGTAGATAAAGTTTTTAGTTTAGTGTCTAGTTTAGCCGCTTAGTTTAGATTTAACTAACTTCAAGAAAAAAAAACTTATTCCCATATTCCCTTAACTGTTTTAAGTTTTTGTGTATAATAAATCTATTTTCAAGTTTGTAGGAATGACTTTAAGTTTTTTATTGAGTTAACTTGAGTTATCTAATAGAGGTAATAAGAGTATTTTGAAATTTTCAAATTGACATATGTGTATTAATTGAGAAGTGCTAAAACTATAAAATTAGTATTACTCAACTATTGACATTTGTAATAATGCAAAAACAATATTTTAATCTTCAAATTTAACTAAAAACAACAAAACTGATGTTTTTACAAATAAATTCAAGTATTTAATTTTTAATACTTATATAAGAACTTCAAATACTTATTTGGAACACAATATTTAATTGACTCCTATTTTATTTATTAAAAAATACTATATGTATAAAAAAAAATTATAAAAATAAATACAGATTCATTGTCTAAAACTTTTATACTTACTAGTCGTAACAACACTTTGATGAGATTCGAAGTTACTCGAAGTTTGTACAACAGACTCATTCAAATCAGTTGGATTATCTAGGTTATTTGATGGTACATCGTCTGTAAGATCAGCGTTAATATGAGAGGAATCACTTGCAATTGATACTAAAAAATATAATTTTATTTTAATTTAGACTTAGGCATAATTTAGAAAAATAAATGTTAGAAGTTTTAACGAAAACCTATAGCAAAAAAATAGAAAAATTGTGAATAATTTTATGAACAGCATAATGATGAAGTTCCTACTAAGATAACAAAATATTTAAATTATTACTTGGTTCTAGTACAATTTTCAGTTTTTAAACATTTCTAGTAGTAGTAGGTTGACTTAAAAAAATTATTATCTTATTTTATTTTAATAAAAATTTACTTAACTACTGAATAAACATACTACTAGAAGAAGCTTCATTTTCTTTTTGTATGTCATCTAATTTAATAGATGCTTTAACAGAAATAATTTCATTCGAATCAATGCATTCAGACACTACATCCATTATTTCGATATCACTTGTATCAGTTGAACAGTTTGAATCCGTACCTGTTAGTGATGAGTTCAATTAAATTTATGAAGAGCAGACTACTGCTGAACCAGTTTTGTACTCACTAGTCGCAATATCATTTTCCAAGGACTGCCTGTTGTTGTATGCTTGAGAGATGCACTCATCTAGGTTATTTGAAGGAACAGTAGTAGAACCCGAGGAGCCCTCCACAACACCTTGAAATATTACAGAGTAAATTTACGGAGTTTAACTGACACATGATGGTTCCACCATACTTTAAAATGCTAAGTAGAAACTTCTAACATTAACCAAATTTATTTATTGACTAACCAGACTGATTACAAGAGCTATGGGATAAATCTTCCGTTTGATTGAAAGTATTTATATTAGTATTTGTAATAGGTGATTCCCCTGGTTCTATTTTGATACCGACCAAATTTGCTGCAACCTGAGTGTTTTGAAGCTCGTTGACAGCATCTACTAAAATACACTTGTTAATAAATTGTAAAAAATTTCAATGGTAAAAACACAAACCATTCTTTTTAGACAAAGGATTGGCAATTCGACTACTATTGGTTTTTTTATAACCTCTTGCGCTTGATTTATACAATCAATGTTTGAACAAATGTTTAATCTTTTCTACCTGTACAATTTTTTCAAATTAAATACTAAAACTAAACTTGTGTATAGATTAATTTAATGACCAATGTTTTAGAACAAGCAGCTACATAAACTCTTATTTAAAGTTTAAGTTATACAAAAATAACAATAGTAAATACTAATTTTAAAAATCATACTGTGTAATATTTCACTACTAAAAGCTTCAATTTACTTTTTGTTACTTGTAGAAAAGCATATTTTTTACTTTACCTACATCGTATTTTTCAATTTGAGCTCCATTTCTAACTCCTTAATTCTGCTCAAAAGAAGACTATTATTTTTAACTAGAAGTTCTTTTTTAGTTTCCAACTTGTCAACTTTGCCTTGCAAAAGTACATTCATATCGTTTTCATTCTCAGTTATTTGCTTTAATCCTGACATAAAGAACTCTGCTTGTTTTGAATCTGAAAATAGGTTTATTCTTCCGGTTTTTTACTAACTAATTTTTAATTACAAGTATTTCAAGTAACTTGTTTGAAATCTAGAGCTACCACTTATTATTCATATTGTAAAAAATAAAATAAATAATACCTGCTATTTCATCGTCTATACATTGTAATAGTTAATGTAAATCTTAACAAATACTATTTTAAACTAACATAGAATTTTTTTTTCATAAAAAAAAATATTACAGGGTTGCCACGCTTTTAGGATAAGTAGGCAACCTTGGTGAAACTAAGTCCTGGTTTCAGTTTTTAAGAAAACAAAAAAAGTAGTAAGCACCAAAAATTGAAATAAAAACTTAACCGAGAACATAAATTTAAATAAGTTATAAAAACAACAAGAAAGCTTTAATACATAAAAGGGAAACAATAGTTTAAAACAAACATTTTAAGTCATAAAAGCTAGCCTGATATAAGTTAAATCCAAACATAGCTGAGTTTTCTTAAGTTTTAAACTAGCTTTAGTGACCTATGTACCCTTAAGGTGTGACAATTATAATATTAGCTCTTTTTAAAAGCTTGAAGTATAATTGAACTGTTTAGACATAATAAGTTTTACAGAGTTTAGTATACCAAAAGTTTCTAAATGTCAAATAAATTATAAATATTTATGATTTATTAAGTTTTTCCTATTTTTGCCTTTTTAGCAATATTTTTTGGAAAAAGTGTTTTTTTTTTTTCGTACAGAAACTATAAAACTATATGTAAAAAATAAAATTTTAAATAATTACCACAACAAGATTGAAAAATTTACAAAAAAAAATGTTTTTTTAATAGCCTTCTTAATGTTTACAACTTCTCTATGACATATCATTAGATTTTTTCAAGCTTGTAAAGCTGTTACAAGTATCTAGTAGAATAGAAAGTATACATTGAAAGATCAATCAACTTTTAAAAAACAATAGAACTCTTAACACTAAAAATGGACTTACAATTGGAAAAAGCAAAACAATATTTTTTGGTTCTTTTTAAATTGGTGACCAGAAAGCACAGATTTAGATAAATTTAAAATATTTCATCTACAACATAAATTATGTAAGTCTGAAAGAAGTTTGATTTGATGTTTAAAGACAAAATCATTAAAAAATATTTTCACATTTAAGTACATATTTATTTCTGTATATCTTTAAAAAATTTGCTTTTGTTTTAAAGAATTGGTATTAAGTTATTTAGTAAGTAATTTTATCTTTTTGTATTTTTGCTTTTTTTGTTGTTATCCTAGTCTTCCAAGTATTGTAATAATTTCTACACCTTTTGAAGATGTATATGTATACGTTTTAAAAGTCCTTATACTTACTACAACAAAAAATAATATTATAAAAACATTTTAAAGTAATGTGGAAGTCTTTTTTTTTAGATAGTTTTAGCAATGTGTATTTTGAAAATACCCTATAAACCTTATGTTTTAAATTATGTTAGATAACTTTAGTAGAAAGTATTCTTCATTATTATCAAAAAATTTATTTAACATCTACTAAGCATTTACAGATTGTAACAGAACAAAAAATAAATAAAATATGATTTTAATTTGGTTTATTAAGAGTTTTAAAAAAATCTATTACCTAATGCATTATAGCATAGAGCAAAAACAAAAATAGACCATAAAATTTAATAACTTTTTATTTAATAATAAATTTTTGTTAGATACAATCTTGGGCTTGGTTAAAATTAATTATTAAAAAAAAGACTTTATTAAAAAATAATCATTCAAACCTTTCAATAATGTTTTTATTTTGAAACATAGGTTTTTGAGACATTTGAGATAATATAAAAAGTTGCCAAGAACTTAATTCTTATTTAACAAGGCAACTGTGTTTTCATGGTTGTTAGAGAAGCAGAAAATGAGAAAGAATATTATTTTTAAAATGTATGAGAATTATAACTTTCACGGTCATTATAAAGAAGAAATATTAAGAAAAAAAGTTTTATTTTTTAACTTTTATTTTCAATTTCTAACACAGTTTACAAATATTAGTGGTCAGGGAACAAAAGATCGAGTGACTACAGTTGTAGGCTCATAACTTAAAAACAAAACTGAGCAATAAAAACTTGAAAAGTTTGACAACTTTTTTAACTTGAATAATAATAAACATACTTTCATCCAATGTTTCATCTGTATTGGATTCCATAGTTAAAGCAAAATTATCTGTATAAGACCTAGTAAAAAAACTGTTTTATTATTTAAAATAGAAAAAGAAACATAAAAGCATACATAATATATACTAGGTTATATTATATAGGCTATATAGGAACGGGACAAATATGCACAAAGACACTTTTGCACAAAGGGTCAAAATTAATTTAAAAAAATTATAAAATAAAAAATAATTTTAAAAAAATTATAATTATTAAGGTAACAAAGAAATTACAAATTTTTTCAATCTGTAAAAAGTGTCTTTGTGCAAAATAGACGCCATGCAAAAGTGTCTTTGTGCATATTTAACCCTTCCTGCAAAAAAGTCCCTTTGTGAATATTAGTCTTCTACCCAGGTTAAATTAAGCAATAATACTCAGTTTATCAAAATACAAACAATTTAGCCACTGTTTAAAGAATAAAATTAGCTTGGGTAATTAAGAATAACCTGATTTTATTGGTCAACTTAAATATTAAGGGCATAGGGGGGGTAAACACCCTTTTTTGGTTTTTGATCTTATTTTATATAGTTTTCAAAAACTGTTTTTTTTTGTTTATTTTTTATATAATTTTTTTATATTATTTTTTTTTAAATTCCTTCCAGCAGAATTTTCTAAATATATCAAGGAACACTTCCTGAAAGTTTGAGGTAGTTATCTCAAAAAACGTAGGAAAAGATAGATTTTTAGTGAAATAGTCTATTTTTGTCGTTTTAGTTTGCGCCTCCCATAAGGAACCTATTGTCGGCTCCAACTTTGACCGGCTATATCTCAAAAAATATTTTGAATTTTTTAAATCTGTAAAAAGCATCTTGTAGCTTAGTAAAAACTATATAAAATAAGATCAAAAACCGAAAAAGGGTGTTTACCCCCCCCCCCCCCCCTTATGCCCATGTGTATCATTGTGGCATGTAGTAAAAATGAAAATAGACCAACTTTAAAAGCTTTTAACTTGCTTGTACTTCAATATTTTTTTATAATTTTTTTTTTATAGTGATCTACAAACATTAAAGATTTGGTGAAAACCTATTTTAATCATTGGAATCGTTTTAAAATTTTTAGGGAATTGATTTAAAAACTCAACTGAAATATGTCTAAAACGCATCAAATAACCATGCTGTGAAATAAATAATTAATTTTGTCGGGTTTTTTGTATTTGTATTATATTTTTTTGTTAGTATTTATCATTTTTTAAGCTAAAACTGTCTCTATAAACTATAAAAAAAAAAAAAAAAAAAAAAAAACGACACCACTTGGATTTGAACCCGCGACCTTCTGATCATTAACGAAGAAAAACTAAGTCAAAAAAAAAAGTTTTACAACCGCTAGATTTGATAGAACTTTATTTACTACCACCACAGACGAATTTCAAAAAACTTATAACGACCTAAACAGTTAGTTAAAACATCAATAAATTTAAAAATAAATCATTTTGCGTAAGTCTCACTAACTACTATCAAAAAAATAAGAAGTTTTACAACCGCTAGATTTAATGGAACTTTATTTACTACCACCACAGACGAATTTCAAAAAACTTATAACGACCTAAACAGTTAGTTAAAACATCAATAAATTTAAAAATAAATCATTTTGCGTAAGTCTCACTAACTACTATCAAAAAATAAGAAGTTTTACAACCGCTAGATTTAATGGAACTTTATTTACTACCACCACAGACGAATTTCAAAAAACTTAAAACGACCTAAACAGTTACCTAAAACATCAATTAATTTATAAATAAATCATTTTGCGTAAGTATCACTAACTACTATCAAAAAATAAGAAGTTTTACAACCGCTAGATTTAATGGAACTTTATTTACTACCACCACAGACGAATTTCAAAAAACTTAAAACGACCTAAACAGTTAGCTAAAATATCAATTAATTTATAAATAAATCATTTTGCGTAAGTATCACTAACTACTTTCAAAAAATAAGAAGTTTTACAACCGCTAGATTTAATGGAACCTTATTTACTACCACCACAGATGAATTTCAATAAACTTAAAACGACCTAAACAGTTAGCTAAAATATCGGATGGCTTGGCGTTTAGCAAACAGATCCGTCGCTCTACTGAGCACTAAAGATAGCTTTTTTAAAGAAATTGTTCAACGTTTAAAAAAGCTTACTTATATCTAATAAGAAAGTCCATTATCGTAAATAGTTAACAGAGATGAAACCAATGCGAGTTGGATGAATTAAATTAAAATATCAGTTTTAAACGGGCATATTTTCAAGTGTTTTTTACTTTATTCTTACACTATACTTTATCTAACTTTTACTATTTGTACAAATTAGTTATGCTGTTTTTTTTGGTAAAAATATTTAAATAAACATTATTTTATTTAAGAAATACATTTAAAAATAAATAAATAAATAAATATATAAAATATTAAGATAAAATGAATGCTGTTTTATAAAACTTATAATAGTGATTTAAAAGTTTCAAACAAAAACTTTTATAATTTTTGTACATTTAATGTAAAATAAAATTACACGATTTTATAATATTTTAATAAAAGCATAAGTTAAAGTACCATTATTTTTCTAAGTTAGTTACTTTACACAAAGGGATATTTTTAACAAATATTAATTTATTAATTGTTTCTTATTTGCATATAAACTAATAAAAAGTAGCATCTACTTACTTGAAGTATAATAATAAATTGTATATTGAAAAGAATTTAGACTTAGAGATATAAAAATTATTTAAACTGGTAAACGAATATACTTATTTCTCTTAAAACAAAAAAGAAACTGTTAAAACGTAATAAAACAAATTTATAGATTCAAAGGTTGGAATTTGATCAATTTTAAATAAAAAATTACATTAATAAAGTTTATGTTTAAAATAAAAACAAAAATCTTTAAAAACGTTATAACTAAAACTCATTTTTAGTAGTTATAAGTAATAATTTTAAAAGTTTCAATTAAATGCTTTCAATAATTAGTCTTTCAGTTAAAATAAACACAAGAAACTGTTTAAACGTCCTTAGTAGAACCCTTTTCTACATATTTAACATTAGTAATTGGTCGAGGTATGGCTTTATAGGCAATTTAAGTAAAGAATATGAGAATAAATGTACTTTTAACGTTTAATAGACACGAAAATAAAGTTATCGCATCCAAAATTCTAAAATATTACTTTAGTACTTAATTAGACAGACAGTTTCATTTAAAGTTAACAGTTTTAATATAAAAACTAATTATTAGACTTTTTAGTAACAAAAAACATAAAAACGCTTATAAAACCTCTTATGTAGAGGTTTTTAGCACAAAAATTACAAAAAATAATAAAAATGCAGTTTGCGCAAGTATGGTATATAAACTTACAATAAATAAACTTTTTAATAGAAACAAAAACACAATTTAAGTGTCTTCAATGTTTTTATAAACAAAGTATTATGAAAAAATTTAATTACTGTACTTAACAAAGAAAATTTCTTTTCATAAAAATCTTTACCTACAATTATTGACAACATATATTACAATTCAGATAGCTTTATAATCCGTAAAGCAGTTAAACTTAGTAATAGTTTGTATAAGTAATTTAATTTTCTATGACAATAAACAATTTAAAATGGTTTGGTAGGCAGTTATAACAACGATAATCTTACAAAGTACAAACTTTTTGGTGAAAACAAATACAAAAAAACTTTTTCACACAGGTTTTTTATCACATAAACTAGAAAACTAGTTAAAAAGTGTAAGTTGAGCATGTTTAAAAAAAAAATTACAAAAAATGAATTTTTAGGTTTAAACAACCACAAAACAACATTTAAAACGACTTCAAAGTTGTTGTAAACAAATTGTTTTAAAACTAAATAAGTTTGTATTTTATGATTGTTTTAAGAATTAGTTTTTTATTTTGTTTATTTTGTATATCAGAAAATTAGTAGACATTTTGTTAATTGTTTTAGCATATATTTCTTTAACTTACATCTAAGAATGTAATTGCAGTGCAGAAATTTTAGAAAAATTTATAAAATATGAAAAATATAAAACCTTTATATGATTTTCCATCACAAGCCGCGATGGCCGAGTGATTAAGGCGCCATGATTACAAACAATACATTAAAACCTTTGTGGGTTCAAAACCCATCACTACCATATTTTTATTAAAAAATTTTGATCTGCTGGTGCCACCCTTTGACTCAAAAAATTTTGATTCTATATTTTTTGTTTCCTTAAAGGTTTTCTTTTTAAAGTCAGTAGAGTAACCAGATTAGCTCTGCTGATATAAAACAGGGCTAATTGAAATTACCTGACTGAAATTTAAAATTCACTAAAATAGATATTCTCCATCTTTTTTAAAGCAATATACTTCAAATAATTTCATAAAGGCAAATTTAAATTGAATGAGAAAAGAAACAAACAAACTTTACTAATATTTTAATGAAACATTGAAACAAATTGTTAAATTTTAACTTTGTTTATTAAATTCAAGTCATAAAGTTAAAGATTAATGCTACGTTCTGCCCTGGTGTTTCTTTTAGCAATTTCATTTAATTCGATAGATCATTTTACTTTTATGGCCGTTTTTATTTCATCATTAAATATTGGTAAAAATAATGTAAACAGCCTTTTTAAAAATAGTTCGCTAAACTGAGAAATTTTAAGAAAATGAAAACTATAAACAAACAATAAAAAAAAACATTTGTATACATTAATTATAATATTTACACTGATTAATATTGTATTAAATCGTATGAAAAATAAAGCAAGTCGTAAAATAAGTTATAATCTATTTTTATTTTATGACATACCATAAATTGAAGTTCAAAATTCCAGGTTTTTCCAGGTTTATATCTAAAATTTCTCAAATTTCAAAAATTATACTTTTATATAAGATATTATGTTAAACTCTAAATTAATTAAACTAATAAATTAGTTTTTTAATAATTTCATAATTATTTAATTAATTGTTTCAGTGTTGCCAAAAAACTTATAAACCTTGATTTTGAGACTTTAGGCTAAAAAACCTGAAAGTTTTGGAAACTTGAGAAGTTTTTGAAACAAACCTGGAAAAACCTGGAATTTTGAACCAAAACCACTAAAAAAACCTGGAATGACCTGGATTTTGATACTTTAAGCTAAAAAACCTAAAAATTTTGGAAACTTGAAAAGTTGTTGAAACAAACCTGGAAAAACCTGGAATTTTGAACCAAAACCACTAAAGACCCTGGAAGGACCCACATTTGATACTTTAGGTTAAAAAACCTGAAAATTTTGGAAAATTGAGATCTTGTTGAAACAATCCTGGAAAACCTGGAATTTTGAACCAAAATCTATGTTTTGTTCAAACCGTAAATAAAGTTCCATTAAATCTAGCGGTTGTAAAACTTCTTATTTTTTGATAGTAGTTAGTGATACTTACGCAAAATGATTTATTTATAAATTAATTGATATTTTAGCTAACTGTTTAGGTCGTTTTAAGTTTTTTGAAATTCGTCTGTGGTGGTAGTAAATAAAGTTCCATTAAATCTAGCGGTTGTAAAACTTCTTATTTTTTGATAGTAGTTAGTGAGACTTACGCAAAATGATTTATTTTTAAATTTATTGATGTTTTAACTAACTGTTTAGGTCGTTATAAGTTTTTTGAAATTCGTCTGTGGTGGTAGTAAATAAAGTTCTATTAAATCTAGCGGTTGTAAAACTTTTTTTTTTTGACTTAGTTTTTCTTCGTTAATGATCAGAAGGTCGCGGGTTCAAATCCAAGTGGTGTCGTTTTTTTTTTTTTTTTTTTTTTTTTTTATAGTTTATAGAGACAGTTTTAGCTTAAAAAATGATAAATACTAACAAAAAAATATAATACAAATACAAAAAACCCGACAAAATTAATTATTTATTTCACAGCATGGTTATTTGATGCGTTTTAGACATATTTCAGTTGAGTTTTAAAATCAATTCCCTAAAAATATTAAAACGATTCCAATGATTAAAATAGGTTTTCACCAAATCTTTAATGTTTGTAGATCACTATAAAAAAAAAATTATAAAAAAATATTGAAGTACAAGCAAGTTAAAAGCTTTTAAAGTTGGTCTATTTTCATTTTTACTACATGCCACAATGATACACATCTTATGCCCTTAATAAAAATAATCTTAAGAATATAAAATTAAATATAAACTGATAATAACTGTACAAAAATTTAGGTTTAATAATCGTTTGTTAACAAAAGATCCTAGTGAAGTAACTTCACTGGAATATAAATAAAAACAAATTATACAGTAATCTTCCTATATTGTACCAACATATGTTTCTGTGTGTTAACTAATCAACACACTTCAACTGGGTTGTTAATGGGAAAGATTACCGTATAAACTGATAATAACAATTTTCTACTATAAAATTTATAAAAACACAACTTTTTATATTTAAATTATTAAATACTTGTTAAATGTATATCAAAGTTTCATTAACATTTGACTGAAAGTTGCAAATAAAAAAAAACTTTAATTAATTCAGTCTCTCTATCTTTAAAAGTTGAAATTTAATCAATCACTTTGAATTTTGTAGTAGCCTGAGTTAGTGAAACCTTTGTTTAAAATTTATACACAATAACAGCTTTAAAAACTATTAGAAAACCACATAGAAATACTCAGATATAAAAACTAGTTCAAAAATAACTTTGCATATATAACTAATACATATATAAGTTCTAGAGTTTTAAACTAATCTGAATCTATTTAAAGTTTTTTTATAAACTTGTGTATGTTTTTTAAAGATTTTAAAATGCAAGTCTAAAAAATAAAACACCTTTTTCTACCTTTTTAAAAAATAAAAATCCTTGGCAAAAATTTACAATCCTAAAACTTAAACTACCAGGAAAGTGCTTTTATAGTTACTGCACTGCACAAGTTACAACTAAATTTCACAATTTAAGCTAAAAAAACCTGAAATTTAAGTAATTTTGAAAAAAAAAACTGGAATTTTGAACAAAAATCAATAAAAAACCTAAAACATTGAACTATTTTTTAATCTGAAGTAACAAAATTTTGATTAAATACAAAAAAAAACTATCATAAAGATTAAAAACATTTTGTATCATTATTTTTTTTTTTTTCAATAAATAAAATACACATTTAAAGTAGCTTAACATTTTCTTTTCAATACTGTTATAAGACAGTTTTTAACCTAAAGTTTAATTTTTAATTAAAAATGCACAAAGACTTCGTTTTTTAAAATTCTTGAAGAAATTTAAAAAACCTCCTAGTAAAAAATTACAAAAAAAAACCTTTGAAAACCTTTACCAAAGAATAAACACTACTGAAAATTTATCTTAACATTCATAAAAATGATTACAACTATAACAAAGTAAACAGAATTACAATATTTGACAAAAATAAATGTTAAGGTTTTATTTGAATTATAGACTTTTATTGTATATATGTAGGCAATGTAGGCAAAAAAAAAAAAAAAAAAAAATGTGTTTAAATAGAAAATAGTTTTCAAAGCCTTCAGCCCACAAACAACTTACTTAGTAGAGGCAATATTAAAACAGCAACAGTTATTTCTATAAGGGTTAAAATTTTTAAACTAAAAGTAGACACAGAATTTCATTCAATGATATGATGTTGATATTCCTTAGTTTTGGAATTAGAGCTATACATTAGCTTTAGTTTTTTTAACTTTTATATTTATTTTGAATTTGCTTATCTAGGCAGATCAGACTATTTTAGCAATATTACTATACTTGAAAGTTTACTCTGAGAGTAGTGCTATACATTGTAAAACTTATAAATTTATAAACAAGAGCTGAAACAAACAACAACACAAGGTGGGCAAGTTTTCAATCGGGAAAGTAGATTAAAAAGAAAATACTTTTTGCTTGCCAAATTTTTTGAGAACAAAATTTGTTGGGTTTTCTTTTTAAATAACACATTTAAAAATTCTATAAGTTAGCAATGAAATGTTCATATAAAAGCATTCATAATATTTAAGTCTTTTTTCTATAACAAAGATTAATTTCATTTGTTTTACACAAGTTTTTTTCAGGCTTAAAATACTTGCGTGTCAAAAACTAATTCTTGGCTTATTTGACATATTTTATGTATAACTTAAATCTAGCAGTCGTAAGTTATATGCATTTTAAACACATATTGGCAAACTTTAAGCCTTGATAATAGAAGGTCGTCAAAAACATATAAAAAATAACTAAGATTTAATTGAATTCAACTTAAAAATAACAAAGTCATAGTGCAACATGGAGTTATATATTAAATAAAACATGTTATATAAAGCCAATTTAAAGTTAAAGCGTACACCAGTCCCTTAGACCAAACTTTATGAGCGCTTTTGTTACCGTTCAATAAACAATATAAATTATTACTGCAAATAAAAAAAAGTTTTTAATAGTATTCAACTAATTGTTTTATGTTTTTGATTTATACTACTCTCTTAAAGTATAAATAACAGTTTAACATGCTTTGTCAACAACAGATTGACGGTTCACTCTAGTGGCAGTGACCATATTGTTTGATTGCTGTTGTAATTTTTTTTAGGGCTCGTGAACACTTGCTTAGAGATTTGAGCTTTATTATTTTGTCAAACTTTGTGGGTTTTATTGTTGAGATTTTAAGCTTGTGAGTGCTCTCTTAGTGGCGTATCACCAGACGTTTTATTTATCAAAAAATTAACCAAAAAAATAACTAAAAATAAAAGGGGTAAGTAAAACTGTTTACGATGTAACATTCTCGTGTTACCAAAAAAAAAAAAACTTTTATGTTGACTTTTTTTTATTTGTTATTATAAAAGTGTTTTTTTTTTAATTTTTTACTTATTTTGGCGTGCTTACAAAATTAAAAATTATTTTTTTATCATTTAAAATACTGCTACAAACTACTTTTAAAATTATTTCTAAATAAAAATAGTTGAAGATTCAGTAAACGCATGTAATTTTGGTGCTGTTTAAAATTTAGTATTATTACTGATGTGCTTTATAAAAATTGTATTATAAACCTTAACATAGTCGGTTATAAAGAGTATATGCTAAAATTACACTTGCGGCCTGCGAACACTTCTAGCTGCTACCACTATATGCCTGCCGACTTCTGATCAAAAAGCAAAATATAGTATTATAAATATAGATTTTGTTTAGAGCAAAATTGTTTAGTTATATAAAACATTTAGGTTTTATAAAACCAAATTTAAGAAAAGAAATAAAATTTATTTACATCAAAAAAACGCAAATATATTTATCAGAATTTGATTTTTTTTTACTATTTTTTCTGACTGGCAACAATCCTCTTCATTTCCTTAACTTCCTCTTCGCACTTTTTTCCAGCCAGCAACAGCGAAAGCGCACATCAACACCACCACAGCACCGATTCCTGGGAGCAAAGCAAAATCACCGTGACTCGGCTGAAGCAGCGGCTCTGACACTTTTTTACTTTTCACCTTGACCACCTTAACTTTCTTCACCTTAGCAGCCGGCTTCAAGCAAATGTACCGGTGTAATGCGGGCCCGCACTCGCCGTCCATACGCTCGCTGTTGATGTGCAGAGGGTAGTTGCGAATCGTTGGGTAGAGCGCGATCGGGCACTTTGTGTCAAACTCCCTGTACGCTCATCTCACATTCGTCCCATTTCGTTCCGTCCGTGAACTCTTTTATCAGCTTCCCGCCCACGTTCTTCACGTCCAGACCGACGTGGTAGTGAAAGTAATGACCGAAACCGTAAGCGCATTCGGCGGAAACTTCGTTGTTTTCTTGCAAAGCCCTTATGCGGTCGAAGTCGTGTTGGTTGGTGATTGGCGCCAAAAATTTCCCGCGACTTTTGCACTTTTTCTTCGCCTCGCACCTAGTAACCTCTTCCCTGTACAGAGTGAACTTGCCTCTTGGTGTCGTAACTGAGTTGTGACAAGGCATTTTGTGCAAATCTATATAAACTGTTAAACTGTTTTGAATTTTGTTAGTAGTAACAAGCATAAAAAAAATCCAGCGAAAGATTTAGAAACAATTATATTTTTTCAACTTAACCGAGTACTTTTATAAAATCTTTACGAACAATAAAGTCTTTAATTTTTTATTTTAGATTTTTTCTAGAATTAACAATTATTTTCTAACACCAATACAGAAAAATAAGAATTGATATTAGAAAATAGCTCTTTATTCTTTTTATTTACTCCTTCTTTTTTAGGAATTAGATTTTAATATGTTAAAAATGTTTTTTTTTTAATGAGCATGTTATAAAAGTTGTATATCAAAGTTTGTTATAGAATGTTATCTTTATTTCGGATAAGTAGAGTCAATAACTATTGTATTTAGCAATACATATCTGTTTTATTTAGTTGAATTATATTTTGTAAAACTTAACTGTTATAGCTTTTAAATCGTAAAATATAAAACTAACTTAATTTTATTCTTTTTTAAACTATGTGTGTCCTTTTTGATTCTGTTTAAAAATAAATTTACAATGTACAGCTACTAACACTTAAAAATTTTTAGCTAAAAGATTTTTTTAAAACCAACTTTATATTTTTATAAGTTACACCAAAATTCAATTTAATGAGTATGAATTTGTATAGATTAAGCTTAACTTTTTAATTAATATAGAACGTTACTGAAAATAATCAGTCTACGAAGTTTTCTTCAACGGAGCTATGATATTTTATGAACTTTCATAGCTCTCTTGAATTGTGTGAGCTTGTTAACACACCAAAACATGTGTTAGTGTAATAAAGAAAGAGTACGATTTAAATTTGTTATTATTTTACTAAGTACATAAGTTTATTGCTAAAAAATTGCACATTCCCTGATTACTTTAGTATGCTAGTCTATAATAATAATAATATTAATAACAACAAAAACAACAACAACAACAACAACAATAATAAATAGTAATGTTAATAACAATAACAAATAGCAATGTTAATAACAATAATGAAGAGTAATAATAATAACAACAATAATAAAGCTAATATAGGATAAGTTCTATCTAAGCTTAACGTTTTACAAGAATTTAAAAAAAGTTATAGCATACGAACTACAAAATTGTTTAAAATAAAGAAAATGTGCATTTGTAACATTTTGTTAAAAACATTATAAACATTTTGTAACTTCATGATATTACTAAGTATTTTAAATAATGAAACTTTGTATGGACTAAAAGTAATAGTGTATTAAAAAATAACTATACTGACTAAAGTGTAAAGTTTGTTTTGTTTTTAAGTTTAACTACTGTAAACTACGTAAACAAATATAACGGTTTTAAATATAATACATGTAAATATAAATATCATTAATGCTTTTGAAAGGTATTACTTAATTCTTTTAATTTAAAAATTAAAAAAATAAATAGTTTTTACTGACATATTAAAACACGCAACTGTTGAAAAATGTAAAGATATATGAATATAAAATAAGGTTATTATTCAAACTTGAACACCTTCTACGAAGCCCACTTGAAGGACTTCTCTTCTTAAAATACAATAAACTTTGAAGTTTTTTATAACTGTTCAATCATATAGGTTTAATCGTTTGCTAACAAAAGATCCTAGTGAAATAACTACACTGGAATATAAATAAAAACAGATTGTACTGTAATCTTCCTTTATTCTACCAACATATGTTTCTGTGTGTTAATGAATCAACACACTTCAACTGGGTTCTGTAAAAATAATTACTGTAATGAAAGAATAGAAGCATAGAATAAAGTAGGTGTATACATGTTTTCATTAAAATAAAATAACTTCTACAAATAATAGTTAATAATAATTTATTATATTTTATAGTCATTTAACTATTGTCTTTGTGAATTTTAGTTGTTTGAATAGTTAGATGGAAGATAAATTTTTGTGCTGAATTTTTGTAATGCACAATATTACGTCATACTTTTTTTTTTGTTTTTTTGCATAACTTTTGCATCTATGCTTAGTAAAGTGCTTTTTATTTTAAATTGTCGGAATAAAGTTTTGACACAAAAATCTATGGTATATATTCCGATAAGCTTAGCTTATCAGGATCTCCAGGACTTAACGCCTTTTAAAGTTACATCCTATATAAATATATATAAAGTTATTATTCAAACTTGAACACCTTCTACTGAGCCCACTTGAAGGGCTTTTAAATAATTTATTGAAATGTACGACTAAAAAATACTGAAATATATGTTTTATAAAGATAAAAAAGATAGACGGTAGATCGATTTTTGTACTGAATATTTGTAATGTACAATGTTCAATTCTCACGTCCATATTGTTTTTGTTTTTTTGTAAACTTTTGCATCTTTGTTTACCAAAGTGCTTTTAATTTTAAATTTGAACTGGCTGAAGATTAAAGACAATCTTTTTTGTCTTTATAAAACATATGTTCCAGTATTTTTAAAATCGTACATTTCAATAAGTTATATATATATATATATATAATTTATTCAAATGGCGATTTTAAAAAATTCTGGAACATATGTTTCACAAAGCTTTAATTTTTCATAAAGCTTTGATATAATATGTTTGCGGCCTTAAGCGCAAAAACATTGATTTTAAATTAACTTGGGAGGTGATAAAAAGAGCACAGCCAATAGCAGATGGTAACAACCCTGTTTGTAGGCTGTGCTTAAAAGAATCAACAGCCGTTATGTATGCGTTAAAAAAGGAAGGTTGTTTAAATAAGCGAAGCGAATTTATATCGTCTTGTCGACATATAAAAAAGCTTCTTTTAAAACACAACAAATTTTGAAGCATTTTATAGTCAATTAACTGTTGTTTTCGTTAATTTTAGTTGTTTAATTAGTTAGAAGGTAGATCGATTTTTGTACTGAATATTTGTAATGTACAATATTACGTCATACTGTTTTTTGTTTTTTTGCATAACTTTTGTATCTTTGTTTAGTACAGTGCTTTGTATTTTGAATTTAACTGGCTGATGATCAAAGCTTTATGAAAAATTAAAGCTTTGTGAAACATATGTTCCAGAATTTTTTAAAATCGCCATTTGAATAAATTATTTAAAAGCCCTTCAAGTGGGCTCAGTTGAAAGTGTTTACGTTTAAACATTAACCTTATTTTATATATATATATATATATAGAAATAACATACACAAAATAAACTTTTGCTTGGTACAGCTGTTTCTGCGTTTAATACGCGTCCTCAGCCAAGTTTTATTCAATGAAAAGCAAACTTGTAAGTACAGCAATAAAATTATACAAAATTAGGTATTACGTAATAATAGATAGTTGATTTTAGACAAAATTATTAACAGAGTTTATTAACAGTATATATATATATATATATGTTGTTATGTAAATTTATCAACAATAAAGCATTAAAGTCTTTCGATAAATTTTACTTCAAACATGCTTCTAAAATATGTTTTAAAAAATTACAAGTTGTTTTAAGTCATTAAGTTAAAAAATATCGCTGCTTTACGTAGTTATACTTTTATACGAATGCTTTTATTCAAGTTATTATAAACAAATAGGCTAGCAAAGTACCAATATTCTGTCTGGCTATTAACAGTTAAAGAAATAAACATTGTCGTACACATATAAACTCTGACTAAAATTTGTTGTATATATACTGCTCTATAAGCTTATCACAATGATTGTTGTATTTTAAAGATTATAGGCAGCTTTATAGACTTTATTTTGTTTTATTTTAAATCTTAGTAAAGTTTAATCATTGATTAACACTGCTGTTGACTAATTTGTGTTTTTTTGTTAGTTTTATAATAATCTGAACTATAACTTACAAAGCTTAAGTTTGAAAGTGGATTACTAAAGCTGCTCTCTATAAAGGTTTTGGTACTATTTATTATGTTGTCTTAATTTTTTTAAATAGTTTTTAATCTGATAAGTAGAAAAGGTCATTTGGGTAAATTTAACACATTAAAAACTAAATTTATAGCTAAAAAGCTGCTAAAATATAACAAGCGAAATAATAAATTTAGGTCATTATTTTTTTTTTAATAATAAGTTAGGTTCAATAAAAACTGAAGTTTTTGAAAGAAAAAACTGTAAACTAAATAACATGTAAGAAAGATAATACCATGTTAAAGTTTACTTCACTATGAAAGTTAGAAACCATAGAAAAAATATTTTAGAAATATCGCAACTACTCAATTTAAAAATTTTATTTAAACTTGTTTAGCTCAACTTACAAGCAGTTATTGAACCATGTTAGACAAAAATAGACATAATTTTCCAAAAATTGAAATACTTAAGTTCTCTTAACTTCGATTAATAAAAATTAGTACTTCGTCGTATAATTTATCTTAGAAGTTTTTTTTTTCCTATAAAGCAACATAAAATAGAAAAATGTTGATTAAAGGAAAAGCAAAATTTCAAAATTAAAAAAAAAACTTCCTAGTCAGTATTTAATTGAACTATTATCAAAAATATCGATATCTGATAGCTTTTAATAACTTTTTTTGTGAAAATATAATACTTTAAAAAGTTTTTCTGTTTTAATTTTTCTGTTATTTGATAATGAATAGTTTTGTTTTAATGATATCAGTTCTCTCATTTTATAAAATCATTTGATAGCTTATCAACAAAAGTTTGCTTGTAGTTAAATTTAGATAAATTAGATAAGTTTTAAAAAGGAGATAATTTTTTAATGTATTGAAGTGTTTTTTTTTACTGTATCATTTTATTTGTTTATTTTTTGAATAAAAAAATGAATTTAACTATCTAATAGAATATGTTTAATTCAAAGTTGAAAAAAAATGACAAAATGATAAAGAACTAATGCGAGTAGTTATTTTAACTTGACAGTTTTATTTTTATAAGCCATAATAAAGTGATAGTAGGAGAAGTAATTCTTAATTTGTTACAGATGATTGTAATATGTAAAGTCAAATATGAAGAAGATTCTGTTCATTATTATTTATCTCACAGTTTTATTCTGCAAAACCAATCGTAAGTTTTTTTTTTTTTTGGTTTTAAATTCTCGTTAAAAAAAATTCGATGTCGCTACATTTGTAGATATCCAATTTACTAGTATTGTACTTAACTTATTTAGAAATAGTATTTTTTAAATATTTGACTACATTTAAGCTTTAATGACTATTGTTTAAGTTCCTTATTTAATATTAACTTATGTTTATATAACTGAATTTAAAAAAGGCATTAATCAGCTTTTTTACATTTATTAATAAAAAATTATTAAAAGATTATTAAAACTTTAAATAAACTGCGTACAGAACTTCAAAACTGCGTAAAAGAATTGAATAAACAATTTAGTTTTTACTTCGATAACTGAAAGAACTGCTCAAAACCAGATTTAGATGAAGATTCTTTGGAACTTCTAAAGGTTATACTAACTCATTGTTCAACAAACTTTTTAACAATAAAAATCCACACTTTAAACATAAGCGATAGCTTTTGTCACAATAAGAAAGTACATGAGTTTTTATATGTCGATACTGAAAGTGTGCATTATTCAAAAATGTGTTCAGATCTTGGCAACATTCAGTACACAGTTTTATGTAGAAGTTCTAATACCTCATATGATGATGCTTTAGATATTAGTTAGGGCAGCAGCAATGAAGAGAATGGTACAAATTTTGACCCAACGTGGACAATTGTTTACATTTCAACAGCAGTGTGTCTGTGCTTCATTTTCTTCTCTTGTATTGCCAAATATAAAAACAACGTAAGTATATTGACTGACTAAAATAAGTTATTGCTGTAGATTTTGATGTTTAAAATCAATTTTTTTCTGTATTGCCGGTAGTATTTACGATTAGTTATTGATAAATAGAATTTTTACCTTATTGTTGGGAAAATTATAGTAATACTGTATTATATTTTTGAATTTTATTATTCATGAATTAAAAAAAAATTATTGCTAAAGTTTATAAATTTAATTGTAATCAAGTTTACTTTATAAACTTTGACTTGAATGTTATTAACTTTTTATTATTTATAAGCAACTAAATTAAAATTTTAACAAGCTTTAAACTAAAAAAAACAAAAGCTTCTTTTTTTTTTGCTGTCTAATGTAAAGTTTTATTAATTTAAAGTTTGGTCTAACTTATACTTATAATTAATAACAGAATAATGAAAATATACGAAATGAAGGAAATCAACTTGATGAATTAAATCCTCCAGCTTTTGAGTACTTGAATATTTAATTATCTTTTTATTCCGCTAAGTTTTACTATAACATACTTTTAAATTTGTTTTAATGATAATTATAACAGTAATTAATTTGAAATTTCTCTTGACTTATTCAAAAACTCTTTTTTAATAAAAGCTACATATGTGTTTTTGTTTAATACATTATATTAAAAATAAATTCAGTTGCCACCTAACATATATAATTACAACCTCAAAGATCTTGATTTCATAACTGTTAGTTTTTAAAAACAAAGTTTAGTTCACATAGTTTTAACTTTTTAGCTAAATCATAACCGAAAGATAAGATAATGTAATTTATACTCCTATAAAAAGTTTAAATCGTTTAAACAAAACTTACGTAAGTAAGTTTTAAAAATGTCAAGTTAGGATAAACAACATCTTTTGAAAATATACATGGCACCTTAAAATATATAACAATAACATTATGTATTTTAACATTTAAGCAAAAAAATGCTGTTAATTTAAACTGAGTGAGCTATGTTATCAGTTTGATATTTTTTGTAAAATATTTGGTTTTAAAACTCAAAGCAGCTTAGAAACTTGGCATCATTTAAGATAACGTTATTTCTTCGTATGCAGATTTCAATTGTAAAAGCTTGGGAAAAACTTAGTTGATAAATAAGCAATTAGGTTAATAAAATACAGCCCCCTACCTAAAAAAACACTGTCTTTTTGGAAATAACTGTTTTTCTATTAAGTCAAAGTAATAATCTTTTTTTACTATATGTGATTTTGTATATTTTTTTTCGTTTTTTTGTACTAACAGATCTAAACTTTTCTCTTTAGTAAAAAATTTGAACATTTTCTAAAAAAAATTTTTTAAAAATACTCATTATGTCACAAAACTCTATTAGTTGTAATTGAATGTTTAAACTTTTATTGTAAATAAAATAAGTTCACGATATAATGTTTAATATTCTAAACTCAAAATTTTTTTTTAGCGTTTGAATGCTTATCTAATTCTTATCAGTAACATTCCTAAACAGTATTTCTAATTAAAGTGTTATGGATTTTGCAAAAAAATATCAGTTTATCTCAAAACTTTCACCTGTTCAACGTATTGTTATTATAAGTTTTTTAGTATGCATAAAAAAGTGATGTAAAAAATTTATGATTTAAGTTATTAAAAAGTTTTAAGGCTAAATATACAAACTGTTTTTATTATTCGAACAGTTTTAAAAATTTTCAACAAATTGCTCGGTTTTTACATAAAACTTTTACTAATTGGTAAAATTTTTTATACAATATGTAAGTAGAAGTTTTTTTTATAATACTATTAAAAATTAGTTTTTGTTTAACTTTTTTTAAACTAACTAAAAAAATACTTTTAAATTACTCAGAGTGTTTATGTTATAAAGCACCATAGTATAAACGCACACTATTTAAAAAATACAACATTTAATTAAAAAATTGAAACTGTAGAAACATCAAAATTGAACTCAAATAAAAAAGCTTTATCTTAAGTTTGTTAAAGCAATAATGCAATAGTTAATATTTGTTAAACTTTTAAATTTGCAACCGTTTCTTTAAGAACTTTTAAACATAGTAAAAACGTATAAACTAATATTTAAAGTTAAGTTTTTCATTTCTCCTATTGTTATCCTCGTTTCTTGCAACAAAATGGTTTTGAGGCTTCATGTCATTGTTTTCCCTGGCCATACGCTGTTCACGTGGTCTGAACTCTTTTACGGGTTTTCGATAAACACCCTGTTCTGCTTGACCTGTGATTAAACTTATTAGGATCATAAACTCATATAAAGCTTTAGATAAACAAAGTTAAAGTTTTTTTACAATATTTTTTTTACGTTCTAAAAATGATGAAGTAATAACTAGTTTTTAATTATAATGCTTACTGAAAGTTTTAATGACTTTGTTAGTTGTAACTAAAAAATATTTTTTAAACTTTTTTTTTCTACAAAAGAAATAATAACATTAAAATATTTCAATTACAAGCAACAAAAAGATATAACACGTCAATTATGAAAAAATGAACTTCATGAAGAAGTTAATAAGTTAGTGATGTTTGTTGCTATTTGATAAACTAACAATAGAAATATGAAAAGTGTTTTGTATTTATGGTATAACCAGCGGCGACGCGTGGTAAATTTTTGATGGTTGCGGAAAATTTACAAGTAAAAAAACCCTTGATTCGATACCCACTAAAACTAATTTTGTAACATCAAAATACTAAACTAAAAACTAATCGAGTGTAAACAAAAAGTTTATTTGAAAAGCAACAGTTTAAACAGTTTTATAATATTATAAAAATATTTTAATTTTTTTACAAAACATCTACTCAAATGCTCCACCCAACTTGTAAACGGTAAAAACTAAATCAACAAACTTAATATCTTTATACCTAGAGCATAAAACATTAAGTCTTATTTTGACCGTGTATTTTACCTGAAACTGGGATCTTATAGCTGAAGCCGTTTGGCTTTATATTTTGAGTTACAGCTTGTCGAGGTGTAATGTTTTGATTATTCATCGCCTGATTGTTTTGGTAATTCATCGCCTGATTGTTTTGGTTCGAAAAATTTTCAAACTTCGAATTAAAATCCCTGTAGATTGTAACAGTCAAGTTATTTTACTTACTTAAAGTTTAAAAAAAAAAAACATTATTCAATTTTTTTCACAGTTATAACTCAAAAATGATATTGTTACCTTGAGAAGTTTTTGAATTTTCCAGCTTTATGCATTTTGTAAAATATTATTACGCCAACCAAAACCAACGCTATAATTATAGACATCATTATATAGTGCATGTTACCTGTGAAAAAACATGAAGAAATTTTAAGTTGTTAGTACAGGCATATTTACACTTTCAAAAATTTTTTATTAGAATATTGAAGAATCGCTTAATATATTGAATTTAAAGTAAACTTTAAAGAAAATAACGATTATAAAACAACAGCTTTAAAAGCACTTTTAGTACAAATTAAAAATTTAATAAAAATTTTGTTCACCAGTTTTGTAGTTGGATTCCAAACAATTTTGTAACTTCTATCCCTTGTTGCAAATACAGTTGCCGGATCCATCGCATATCTTAATAATTTGTTTTAAACTAAATTATGTATTATTGTGTGAGAATTAAGAACACATGTTTGTTTAGTATAAAATCGGTTTATAAACAACATATACCATATTAAATGCTTCTTAAACTGCTAACTTTTCAGTCTTAAGATATACTTATAATATAATTATTAATTACAACTTATAGACATAAACTATTTCTTAGTATCAACGAGTTTCTTATTAGTAAAAATTCTAACAACTTACCCCGTTATTGTTACACTTCTCAATGCAATTAACACTTGGATTACGTACACAGGTGTTTTCGATGCATATCTGTAAGTATTAATCAGTTTTAAAAACTAAATAAAAAAATTTCGATAATAGAGGTTACTTAAAATATATAGAATTCAAATATTATATGATAAAACATAACTAAAATTATTTTTTTCAATTCAAATTTTTTCGCTTTTTGTAAACCTTGAAATTGAAAAAAAAATAAAGATTAGCACTCTTAATAAAAACTTAAATATAAAAGTATCTGTGCACACAAAACTTGTTGAATAAGCATGAGTTTTACAGTGTGCTCAAAACTCTTATTAATTTATATCTAGTGCACCGTTTTTAAACCACTCTAAAAGGTAATTAAATTTTTAAAAATAGTACAGTTTAAATTTCTAAAAATTTAATTTCTACTATCTTCTAAGTAAACTTTACTAACCTAATAGTTTTTGATAATTTAAAATATAAATATTAATCTATTAGTTTTAAACATCTAATATACTGGTGTAGAATTAAAACTTTAAGCTTTAAGATTTAAATGCGCGTTAGTTACTCAAAACTTAGCTTAACAGAAATATCAAATCAGAATAGTGTAAATTTAAAGGCTTAAATAATAGTTCAAACCCTGCTATCGTTTTTAGTTCCGCATTTACTCCCATCAGCTGCACCGTAACATCCTTTTAACTTTCCTATGACATCTCTTGTTATGCAGCTTCCTTGAGTATCACAAACTCCCTCAGAAACTTTTTCTTTTTCACATAAAGTTCCAATTAGCTTCTTGTTATCGGTCGGACACTTAAATTTTGTACAATTTTAAAAGCATATTTTTTTATAGTAAAGATCCGAAGGAAACAAGCCCAATGGAGTATGTTAACAAAATACTTAAAATTTAAGTTCATTGAAAACTAACTTTTCTCTGTATTATGAACCTCAATTAGTTTTGATAATTTAAGTATTTTACAAAATTGTTGATAATTTTTTTATCTTGAAAATTTTTTTGATCGACTGAAAAAACACAGTTATAAAAAAGTTTCCACCATACTTACACTTTATAAATTGAACATTTTTTCTCCCTAGTCAAATATACAAAATTATACTTCTCACCATGCTTGAATTTCCAGTGCAGTATTCTGGTAGGTCGCATGTAGAAGCTTCCTTCCTGCAAACGTGATAGGAACTTGTGTACTTGCAGTCTGCTTGGCAACAAGGGTCTTCGTCGTTACATTTCGCGCCCCTAATCAACTTACAGTCATTCGCATTGCAACAATTGCTGAAATGAAGGTAGCATCAGTTTTAAGCTCTTTGTTAAAAATTTGCGTTAAGTTCTTTATATTCTTTACTGTTTGTACGAATGCTCGTTACATAATTTCTATAAATTTTAATCTATCTGTCTAAAACTAGTATAAAAATAGTCATAATTTTACCGACAACATTAAATAAATTATATTATTTTAACCTGGTACAAAGCTCCAGAGGGCCGCAATCGCATTCCTCGCCTTTTTCGATTATGTTATTCCCACACGTGGGCGCTCCAAACCACTCTATAGGTTTGGTCAAACAAGATTTTTCCGCTTCACTGAACATGTACCTGCTGCATTCTGACCAATCAGCTTGTCTGCCTTTTCTGCAAAGCACAAGATTGTTAAAAAACATTTATCGCTGGTATGACAACATTTTTTGATTTAATATTTTATTTCTTTAAATTCAAAATAACCCTTGCTCTTTTTCAGACATGACGCAGTTGTCGCTTTTACAGCAGTTTTCAACGTCATGTTTCAAACCCAAATTGTGACCGAGCTCGTGAGCCCAATTTATCACTACGTCATCGAACGTCTGGTTAGCATGTAAGTTTTGTATCGAAAAAAGACTTAAAATGAATAAATCAATTAAAGTATATCACCTTATAGATTAATGGCTGAGAGTTACAAAAATATAACAAAATAAAAACTTTAGAAAAATAGTTTCTGAAACGAACGTTCAGAATTCCGACGGAGTTTTCGGAGCAGATGTTTTTGAAGCCGGCCGTGGATGTCACGTGATCTTCGCCTGACTTCAAGTTTTCACCAATCAGCAAGTACTTGACGTTTGAAACTTTCCAAGGAGAGCCACTTCTTTCTTGCTCGCTTCTCTTCTTCGAATACACTTCGAAGCTCTTAAGGTCCTTAAAAAATTACATGTTCTATAATCAATAATCAGGGACTTTTGCGCTTTACTCTTTTTGATAAAAAGTTGAAACAAAAAGTTAATTTTGTTGTGTATCATATCAAAGAAAGAAGTTTGGTTTTGTTTTTTAACATGTACGTTTTTTTTAATAATGATCTATTTTTTACGATGTAAAAAAGTAGTGTATTTTATTAGAAGCATATACTTTTTAATACCTAAAATAAAATGCATAGATAGACATAAATTTTAATAAAAATTTACATAATAAATTTTGTTTTACATTACAGAACAATAAAGTTAAAACTTTATGTTTGATTAGTTTTAAACTTAACTCGGTTGAAAAATCTTTACTAAGTTGATAAAATAAGTAAATTAATTTTAAAACAAGCTTATTGACAAGTTTTAACTGATCTGTGTTTCCAGTTGATTGAAACATTTCGTTTTTCAGAAGTTCTACATCAGTTTTCAGTACTCTTGTGTTCAGTTTGTTGAACAGCTTGTCTACTTTTGTAATCACCTCTTCAACTTTGCTTTTATACATCTGATCCTTTCCACTATTAGTCTTGAATTTTTTTTTAGTTTTAGCAAAATTTTGATAGGAAAGGTATCATAAGAACCAACTCATTTTAGCCAAAAATACTAAACGTAAGAGCATCAAGTTTGCATCCTTACTTGTTGTTTTTGTTTTGTAGTAATTTAACTGTTCAGTATTATAGTTCTAAATTTTTTATGTATGTACCTGAAACTTAAATTTATCTTAAGGTTTTAATTTTACTTAATCCTTTTAGACTATTTAGTTTGATTAAAGGCGACCAAACTTTTTTGTCATGTAAAACAGTTTCATTTTTACACGAAAAATTAGAAATAGTATTTTGTAAGAAATATTTGTAAAAGTTTATTTTATACCTAAAATTTACAACTTGTTCTTTATTTTATTAATACAATTAAAAGAAAAAGTTGTTTGTTTTTGGGATAAAATACTCTTTTAACAAATGAAAATATGGATATTAAAAAAAATTGTTTAAGTTATAATGAGATTTTTAAATATGGAAAGTTATTGTTTACAAAATTAGTTGAACACTACCAACTTTTAAATGTCTTTGATATAAAGTTTAAATGAATTGAAAGTATGATGTACTCATAACTTTTACATAAAAACCAAGCAATGTTTCAAAAATTTGCTGAAATAATTTTAAACTAATTAATCTTAAAGCTTTAAACACAGTTTTAGCATAATTAATTAATGAAAATAACTAATTATCAATAAGGTTTGTAAGTTTATTAGTGCTTATGATACGGTTGTGAGAATATACTTATGTTGGTTTTTTTTTTAAACTAAAAAATTCATTACGTAAACTTATAGTAACTAAAAAAAAATTTTTTTATTTTGAATACTTAAAATTTTTAAGTCTGTTTACTTTAAGTGTAATGAAAAATAAAAAACAATTATTTAATACTATTTAAATAAAATTTCAAAAATAAGTTTTTATTATTTGTTAAAAAAACTAAAAAAAGAAAAGACAAAAAACAAAATAAAAACAGCTTTTGACCAACAGTTTAATAATTATATTTTTATTAATAATACTCTTTAAAGCTAACTTTAAAGCTAAAGCTTTAGTATTTTTAAAAAAGTTTTATTTTCTCACCAGTTTATTCGAAACGAGTACGTGAACTTTGATAAAATGCAAATTGTCATCAGATTTACGTTGTTTTTGATACATTGCAATTTTTTAAACATAATAAGTTATTTTCAGATTTATTGAAATAAGTTAACTTAAAAGTTAGTTTGTCTTTAGCAAGCAAATGTAATTTAAGTTTATAAATTTGCTATAATTCAACTTTCAATCATAAAAATAAAATTAAAAAAAAGCTTACCGGGCTCAGAGAAGGCTAAGCAAGTTTGGTGAACTCCAATTAAAAGTAGAAGAATCAGTTTCATTTTATTCATTACCTACCCTCCTAAAATAAAAATTAAAAATCACCTTTATTTGACTTAAAATTGAAAAATTTAATAAATTGCTATATACTAAATTAAGTCCAGTAGAAAATTAAACTGAGCTAAATTAAACTTTTTAGATATTTACTATTTGTTTTATGTCTTTTATATTTTTATCATGCTGTTTAGTGCCACTACAAAAATGTAACAATAACTGTTATAAAAATTTTAAGTTGTTTTGAAAAGTGGTTTTATAATTTATTTAATTAGTGACTAATTTCAAACAAATTATGGTTAACATGTTTAATACTACACTGTTATATTTGTGTTACTTTTAATTTTTTATGGTGTATAATAATTAGCGTTAAACTAGTTAAAAAATCAATCCACTACTAATTTAATTTCAAAATAATTAACTAATTGTTAATATATGTGTTAACGTTATGACTATGATATAAATGCTTAGAAACTTTTAATAATAAATATTTAAATAATTGTTTGCTATTCTTAACTATATAACTTATTCAAAAAAATGTAATAAACATTACAATTGAGAGCTACCTCCATTCTCGTTTTAATTTTATGCTCATATAATTTCTAAAAATGTATTTCAAAGTTGTAACAATATAGTTTTAATTTTTCAGTTTTTTACATTAGTTCTGTAAAATTTAAAAGTAAGGTAATGCCTTTGTACAACTACTATAATTTTCAAACGAAATTTTCTTACATTAAATAAAAGTTTTTTTGTTACTTTAATCGAAATAAGTGCCTGACGCTAAATTAAATAATATTATTTTAAAAGTATATATAGGCGAAGTTAATAAAATTATCCAAAATTGAAACAAACATTAAGTTACTGCAAAATACACTTTTCTCAAAGTTATCGCTAGTACACTGCATAGTAGTATCCATTTAAACTGATTTATGAATATTAGGAAACTTCTTTAAAAGCTTAGATTTAAATACAACAAAAACTAAAATAATAATAATAGCAAAAGCGCTTGAAAAAAAAAACTTAGCCCAAAAGGTGTTACTAAATGCTTTTATATTAAATTACACGACGCTACCAAAGTTTAAATTGAGTTAAAATTTTGACAAATCTAATAGTTGATTTAAACTTTTTCTCTGAGGGAGACTTTCTTAAATCTTAATGAACTTTTCATCTAAAATCTTTCATGGCAAACCTTTATAAAAAACTTTCTCAAGCAGAATTAATTTCTTTACGACATTGCAAATTAAACTTTTTAACATATTCGCCGATGAGTTATCCTAAAATAATCAAAAAAGTTAAACATCATTAACTTTTCTATTATCAAAATATATTTTTACTAAGTTGATTTAAAGATGTCATAGAAGTATAATCTTACGATTAACAGCTAATACCTTAGACCTAATGGTAACTTATGTAACATAAGTAAAACTTCTAAAAAAGAACATTATACTAATGAAGAATAACAACAAAACTTAGAATAAAGAACATACATTCAATTTATTTTTATAACAAAATAACTATAATAAATTACTATAAAAGTAGATATAACCGAGTATTTACTGACTAAACGCTCAAGTAACTAGCTAACGTTTATAAACAATTACAAAAGTACTTAAGAATAACATAAAAAACGGAGAAAGATACTTTTAGTAACTTCAAGTAATTATCGACGGTCGATTTGATTCGTACCACTTTACATACAAAGTAGGATGAATTTTTTTAAAATCGAAACAAAAACTTTGGTAGTAAAAAAATTGTTTAAGCTGAAAGAAAAAAAAAAGATTTCAACATAGTGCACTTAATAAACGCTACACGCCGAAATACAAAAAGTTTTTTAATCGTTCTAAGTAGTTAAGCATAATCTTTCGAAGTAATATTGAGAACAATTTCTTCAACAAAAGGTATTAATGATTCCAAAATTTTTCCTTTCACAATTAACTTTTAGAACAACTATTATAAATCTAAAAAAGAAAATTCTTAACAATCGCAAAATTATTTAAAGAAGATTATTCAACTTTACCAAATAAACAAAAATTTAGCAAGTCATATTGTTTATGTATATAAATATAAAACAATAACAGTTTGTACTATTTATTTTACCAAGATTGTTTCTCGATGAGTTGTTAGACTTGATGCTCGAAATGAACAAACTTTTTTTAGTTAGTGTTTTGTACTTGCAAACCAGACAGCCTAGAAAGATGCTCGCCACGATTTTCTCTTTGCAATAAAGCTTAAGAAAATAGTTACCTTTTTTTCAAAACAATATGTATGATAATATATATGATGGTTCACGATAATACTTTCAGAACTGTAGTGAACCATTACACTAAACGTTCTTTAAAATACTTTTGCTTATGAGCCTATTTCCGTTCATCATTTGATAATGAAATAAGATTTTACGAATTGAAGATGCCTGGCAAATGCCAGGAAGAATAAAGCTCAATGAAGCAAACAAACGGCACTAAGCTTTATAAGGTGCCATCACATTGTCAAGTACATGTAACCGCTTCATCACATTATCAAGTATAGCATGCAAATAAAAATAGAAACACGCAGCAGTGTCTTCTTTTTCGTTGCCGCCAAAATGTGCAACTTGTATGCCCACGGATAAAAGAAGCAGTACGTTTGTGTACCAACGCTACAAAATAACAGTTGGAAGTTATGGTTGGGAAGCGGATCTTATTACGCAAAGCAAGTACTCAGCAAACGCTTAGCCATGCTTGAAACCTGGACATCATGTACCCTCAGTTGTTATGTCCTCAAACTTCAAGAGATTAGTACGATAATTAAATATGTTAGAAACTATTTTTCTAAACGTAAACATTTATGTTGTAGTTTTGACACTATTAATAGTTAACTTTTCAGAATAAAGATTTTAACTAAGTTTTTTGTACATTGACCATACTTAAGTTTATAAAGTCTCTTATCAGACAATTCAAATTCGGACAATTCAAGTTCTTAAAAAAATTAATAGCCACAAACAAAAAAGTATTATATATATATTAAATATAAAAAGATACATATGTCGGTCATATTAATATCTACAAGTCATTTTTTTTTCCTTTTGCAAAACAATAAATATTTTTTGAGTTACAGCTTAAATAAAGTAAAAAACATAGTTATTTTTAGTAAATTTAAAACATCTTGAAAAATATTTCAGATTTTGCAAAAAGCAAAAAGTAGCTAGTAGATATTAATGAGATCTACATATGTATCTTTTTTTCTTTATTATAGACTTTGTTAAGTTAGTACTATATAGCTCAAATAAAAAGTTATACTAAACGTTATATTAAACTATATCTTAAGACCACTAGTTAAATTTAGATAACTACTGTCTACTTTATTCACTGATAAGATATTTAATTTTTATTAAGCTGTGAGTACTACTAGTTAATTGTAACGAATTCGATTTTTGATTTCGTTGTTTTATAATTTTCCGCCAGTTGGCGCTATAGTCAGCCGAAATTGTGTACTTATTTCAAGATAACGATAAGAAAATGCTCATTAGCCGGTAGCTCGCGCACTACGCGCAGCTCGATTATGTTGTTTTATATTTTTGTTTTTGGCTCAGTTAGCCATAAGATCGTGCAAAAAGCACACTAATTTTAAGAACTTAAGACACTGATTGAATTTAAGAACTTTATGTTATGATTGTCATTTTATAAGAACTTTATGCTTATTTGTATAAATGTATTGTAATGTGCTCCGTTAAGCCATAAGACCGTGCGAGAGGCACACTAATTGATAATAAGAACTTTTTTATTATTTTCATTTTATAAGATCTTGATGTTTGTTTGCATTATTATATTATATTGTGCTTAGTTTAACCATCGTTGTACATGAAGCACGACATATATTAAGACTCTGTACTATTAGTAGTATTATTAGTAAGACCTATTTTGTATTAAAGATTTGTGACATTCAGGCACTTTAAGAACTTTATTAAGACATTTTGACTTGAAGAACTTGGTGTTTACTTGTTGTGTTTATATTCGCAGTTTTATTCTACTGATAGATTGGCTGCTTCATCATTTCTACTTCCTAATTTTCACATTAACATCACGTTTTCAATAAGCTCACTTCATTAAAGAAATTATATATATTAAGTTTATTACATACTTATTAATTACTAAGTTAAACCTAATGAGTAATCTAAATTTAGTAAAAACCTTAAGAGCTAAACGCGCTAAGCGTTTAGCACAAAAAAGGGGACTTCCCCCAATTAAAGGTAGTTCCTACCTCAGGCCCTGGAGGACTACATAATAACCTAAGACGCTTTCGACCTTTAGCCATACAAAGCACACTACGCGTTTCCAATCGACCGAAAAGACGTCAGGTAACAGTAGGAAAACTCTTAAAAATAACCCTGAGCTTAACACACATCCTGACCAACACAAAGTGTTATCAGATGATACTGTAGTTGTAGAGGATTATATATAAGCTACGAGCAACTTTAAAAACCACAGCAAATCCTAAAAACTTCATTTACTTACTTTATGTAAACAATATTTTAGTTATTTTGAAAAAAACTCACTACATGTGTTTTTAAAACTACTACAAACTAAAAATAACTTGTGGTGTCAATTTATTTTTACTACTTCTAGTTTAGAACGTTAGTTTTTATCTTGAGCCCGTGCATTTGCTTCACCTCTGCCTTCAGAGCTTCGGTTACTTTCTGGTGCTGCTGCAGCCTCTTCAGCCCCTCGAACTCGACCGACTCGACGAAGATGTCGTACATCGACCCGCACCCGCCGCTGATGTCATCGACCCTGATGCTGCTCGACTGCGGGAACGCTTGCTGCAGCACGCGAGTTATGCGCGCTTCCCCGTCTGATCGGCTCATTTTAGAAAATTGAATAAAAATACGCACAAACGAATCAAACGATTAAAAAAAAAAACGAACAAAAATAAATTGAAATATGCGTCACAATATTTTCGTATTTGGAATAATAGTTAAGAGATGCTAGTTTAATTTGCAAAGGAAAATTCAACAACGTTTAAACTGCAAATTATGAGTTTGTTAAACCAAGTTTTAAAAATTTATTTGTTACATAAAAAACACTACCTACGATAAAAATAAGGAAAATATTTTTTAACCGTATAGTAGTTTTATAAATGATGTGTCTGGAATAATGTTTTCTCAAAACCATAAAAGACTCTCAATAAAAAGCTGTACAGCTGTTTATAGTATCTAACTAAATTCTTAGCAAAACTTAATTGTAGGATTTTTGCAATCTTACCTTTTATAACCCTTAACAGTTAAAATCAATAGAAAAACACTAAATAAGATTAACTGTTAGTCATTATATTTTAAACTGAAAATTTCACAAACAACTAAATGCATTTTTTTATGTGTAGCTAGTTTAGCAGAAAACATTTCTCAACACCAGGTGCATTTACCGCATTCTTTTTATATATATTATGTTTGCTTTGATTAGTTTTAAACTTTTATTTCGATTCACCGTTTTAATATAGTTGTTCTCTATATTATTACAAGCTTAATTAGTATTTAACAGAGGTGTAAATAAAATTTAAGTTTATTTGAAAAAGAGTACTTTAGTTCGATATACTTTGGAAACTACGACTTTGGAAACTAGCGCTATTAATATTTTTTGGGCAGCGAAACGTCGTCAATCTTATAAAGTAATTCGTACAAAAATAGTTGTCTTAATGTATCTATTACTTAATGCAGGGGTCGGCAGACAGTTGGTGCTCGCGGGCCAAATTTCAAGTTTTCAAAATATTCGCGGGCCACAATTTTAGTTTTAGTGATATTTGAGTAATCTGTTGGCTTTAGTTTTGGTCACACCAGAGATAGTTTTACTTTTATTCACTTTATTACTTTAAATGACTTTTAGCTACACATAGAATGCCTATTTAATATATAAATATATATTGGAATATAATTTAAATTGTTTAATATACTTAATTCTTAATAAAATGTGTACTTTCTTAAACACTTAGTAAATTAAATTTAATAAAGATTTTTATTATGTTACTTACAACCTAACTCGCTATAAAAACCGAGCTTGAAAAATAACATTTATGGGTTACTTTTGATTTTTTATATTATGAACCACCTTTTCATATTAAAAAAAAGTTAATTTTTGAAAATAGTTTTTGCGTCTTAAATAGTTTGCATTCTTTAGAAAATTCAGTAATTAGCTAATTAAATAAATTAATACCTATTTATACTGGAGATAAGCTAAATAAAATTTTGTAATCTTGGAATACTTTAATAAAATACCTTATTACTAATTAATTAGTCTTTTACACGGTTGCCACTTTAAAAGTAAAAATGTTTGAGTTATAGTTTAAGTATATTTAAAGTTAAAACAGCTCAAAACTTTCTGTTAATCAAGTATAAATACATAACTAAAATATCATTATCATAAAAAAGCACAATATGTAAAAAGAAAAAAAATACAATTGGTAAACTTCATTACAGTCATAAAAACTGTCCTGATAATTCAAAAATTTATTCAAAGTTTTTGAAATAAAAACGTCAGATACACCTGAGTTTTATAAAAAGTTCTTAAACAGCTTTAACCTAGTCTGAATTAAAAAAAAAATAACTAGCCTGTTTGTTTGGCAACCCTGTTTAAAATAAAGTTCATACCGAAGTTCATAAACAGTGAATTAATTATATAACTAAAAAAAATACTATAAATCAGCTTGAATGGACAATTAAGTTTTTAAACATTCTAAAAAATGTATAGAAATTTATTAAGCTTAAATTGAATTAGAAAAACGTTTTTTTTATTGAGCATTGTAGCAATTCTTTATCTGCAATAAAAATATTGCCTTTAAAAAGAGCAAATGTGAATTATAAGAAGATCTATAAGATCTATTATACGTTAGTTTGGAGTTATTGAGAGAAACAAAAAAAACTGCTTAAATCAGCTTCAACAACGCACATGATTTTTTTTTCAGTAACTACAGAGTGATCAGAAAATACTGTTAAGGTAAGTTATAAAGTAGCAAAAGTAATTACTAAAAAAAGATACCGTTTAGAGTTGAAAACTTATTTAAATAATTAGTGTTTGGGTTAGTAAAACATTTTTGTTTGTTTCTTCAGCATCAACAAGAAGTCGTGTTTAAGAAATATCTGAAGATTATAAAGCCGACTTAACCAAATTAGGACTTAAATTAATCTGTTAAGATGTGAAAACTGATACGACAGATATTGCTCATTCTAGAATTTTATTACAGGTGGTATTACTAATTTTGACATTTTAGAAGAATTTCTAGGTTTAGTTCCAATACAAAGCACAACAATAGGTAAATATATTATAAAAGCAAAAGTACAATGCACCAACGTAAAGTTTATTAAAGAACAACTTTTTTCTTCTATTTTTAGTATATAATTAAGTTAAACGTAAAAAAAATCTATCTCAAATAATAAAAAAAAAATCAAAAGATACTGTTAAGCTACTTTAAATGTGTTTTTTAATCAAGAATATTTATATGGTAGATTTTTGGTGTCAATTTGAAATTTCATTACTTTACATGTGAAATCAACTAAAATTCCAGGCCTTTCAATAATTTTCAAATTCAAGGCTTTTACAGATTTTTTAAGTATAAAATGTCAAATTCAAAGCTTTTCCAGGATTTTTTGGCAAATTTAATTGTTCACTCTTATATGTATACATTTAATACAAATAATAATTCAAATTACATCAGCTGCAAGACTTAGAAATTAAAATATATTTTAATTTAAACCAACACTGTGCATTGAACAAAACATTCATCATAAATTTAATTTACCACTCTTTAAAGCAAAAAACTCAGTCCGAGTGACCAAAACTAGCCTGATAGTTAAGCATACAAAAAGCAATTCAAGCTAAAAACTAAAAAATGACTAAATTGGCCGGAGATTTGAAGTCTTCAAATAGTCTTAGTCTAAGTGTGGGAATTTTTATTTGTTTATTTGGTCGAATTTGAACTATTTTGATAAAAAATGTACAAGCTTAATAAATTACTATTTTTCAATCTAGTTTGTATTTTATAGGTAGTTTCACAAAACAGCAACTGTTTTTATTAGTATGAAACGCATAAAAATTTACCTATTTTGCCAAAAAACATTGTTTGAAAAATTAAAAAGTATACCTAACAAAAGTTTTTTCTAATTTATGTCATATATATTGTTTTAAGTGTGTCTGTACATACTTAGATATTACATGTAGAAACAATAATGTTCGAAAGTTATGCATAAACTAAATTTTATCTCCTTAAGTATGAAATAAAAAGTTGTTTGAAATATGAGCGTCTTCGTTCATTGGTGTGCATATGAATTAATTCAAAATGCAAAGAAAACTTCCAAAAAGTCAAAAGTGTCAAAATAAAATAAAAATAATTTCTTCTGCTTTTTCTTCTTCTCATTATTATCATTATCATTACAATTACTATTATTATTATTATTATTATTATTATTATTATTATTATTATTATTATTATTATTATTATTATTATTATTATTATTATTATTATTATTATTATTATTATTATTATTATTATTATTATTATTATTATTATTATTATTATTATTATTATTATTATTATTATTATTATTATTATTATTATTATTATTGTTATTATTATTATTATTATTATTATTATTATTATTATTATTATTATTATTATTATTATTATTATTATTATTATTATTATTATTATTATTATTATTATTATTATTATTATTATTATTATTATTATTATTATTATTATTATTATTATTATTATGGTAGTTTAAATGTTTTTTCGTGCACACTAGAATATAACATTTAGTAATAGAACATCTGTGATAGAAACTTAGGTTTAAAAAACGTGTGAAAAAAAACTAAAATGTAAAGAAATGACATTTTTAGTTAATTACTGTGCATTACTTTTGTACAAAATGGAAAAAACTTGCATTTAGTTTTTCCCAAATAGGTATTATATAACTATCTTAATATTTCATGGCACTTTAACACTCTTTTTTTCAGAAAATAATTTGCTGTTGTATGAAGAAAGTTATTATGAAATTGAGAAACAAAACCTGGTGGAATGCTAACCTGTCTTTTTCACATTTTTAAACTAAATTAGTAAAGTCTTTTAGTTGTTTAAAAATTTTATACAGGAACTTAAAACTAAGTTAATCAAACAAATTTAACTTAAAATATATTTTTGCCCAGCGGGCCACATTTACATGCTCGCGGGCGCAAAACTTTCTTTCGAGAGCCGCATTCCATTCAAAAAAATAAGGTGCTCACTGGCCGCATATTTGACCTTCGCGGGCTGCAGTTTGTCGACCCCTGACTTAATGCCTTGTTACATCATATACGGTACCTTTATCAAATTTAGAATTAATTAAGAAAATATATTTTCTTATAAACGTAAAGCACTTTGTTTTATAATTCAATAAACTGATAAAATTGTAAGATGCTGACTTGATTTTATATATTTAATTATACTCAAAAAAATTCTTACAACTATTGATTGCTCAGTTTATTTCATTTAGGTCGATAAACAAAATTATCAATCCAAACTTTTGTAACTACACTGTAAATAAAAAATTTGTAGTTCTATATTTAATATATAGCAAACAAACTGTGTTGCTCGATGGCCTGAACATTTTTATGAAGAATTTGTTTTTTTGGTTGAACTTTTATAATCGAAAGACCGTAACAATAATTATTAATTATTTGTTAGTATTTTCAAGGACACATACATAATTTATGAAAGTAAAAGGTTAGTGCTTAACAAATTATATCAGTTTTTTGTTTGAACTAAGTATAATTTTAAATATATTGTCTACATTTTCATACTTAAAATCTTGGTTTATAAACCAAAAGTTAAAGAAGTAATAAACTTTAAAAATAATGATCTGTTTGTTCTTAAAAATTTAAATCCGAATACTATTACAGTGAACTTTAAAACTCAGTTTAGTCAAGTTTTTTGTTGTAAAACAAAAAAGTCATGTTTTTTAGTAGTGTTTGCATTATATATTTTTAAACCACCACTGTTTCTTTTAGAGTTCTAAAGTTATAATTAAGTTATTTTACAAACAAGTTAGCATAGATTATATAAAAGTTTCATTTTAACTGAAAATCTCTAATACAAAAAGATATATTAGACATTAGTCTGCTTTTTTACTTGATAGAAAACAAACAAGATCTTTTACTAAACACAAGTATATTTCAACAAACTTTCATCAGTTGTTACAAATAAAGAAAAATCGACTCAGATTGAAAAAAACATTGAAACAGATTAAAAAGAAAACAAAAAAAGTTGACTCAGATTGAAAGAAACATAAAGAAGTTAACGGAAAAAGTATATCTTTCTAAGCTGCTAAATCCAGAGTTATTTTTACAGCAAGTTCTATTTTGAGACCCAAAGGTAAAAACCTCATATCTAACAAACATAAAAGTTGTGTGGTTTACTCGTTTTAATGCTGTTGTTCAAACAGTTATGTTGGTCAAACCTCTAAGCACTTTGAAACCAGAATTAAAGAACACATTACAAAGTGTGTAAAAGATCATATTAGCCATCAGCCAAAGACAATTAGTATAGAATCTTCAAATGCAATAAATATATTTAACATTAACATGAGAACATTTAGTTAAACATCCATTTGTGGAAAAAATTATAATGAAACGAAATTTAGAATATTAAGAAGTTGTATTAATACTTTTGACCTGGTCAAAACTGAAGCTATTTACATTCATTTAAACAAATCATGTTATGTAAGCAGAGAGAATTTGATTGTTCATTATCCTTGTTTAATTAATTAGTGCTTTTATATTATGTTAAATTAAGTTTATTTAGAATTTCAATTACATTTTGTTTTGTGTTTTGCTTGATCAACTAATTTCTGATGCAATTATAAGACTATATAAGTTTAAAATTTTCTTTATTTTGTAGCAAGTTTAACACACTGATGAAAATTTGTTGAAATATATTTGTGTTTAGTAAATAACCTTGTTTGTTTTCAATCAATAATAAAATAAACATGTTTTATATGTTTTATAATATAAATGTTTTATAACAGACTTTTTTAAACTATAAGACTTATATTTTCTCTTTAGATCAATGTCTAGAACACTAATTGTTGCAATTAATTAGAAAAGTTTGTAAAAATAATTACAACAAATTCATAACAAAAGTTCCTTTGAAAAAACGTAAGTTCTAACAATTACATATATAGTTCTTTAAGAAATAGTTGAAGCATTTTATAAGGAATAACAAGTCTTTTCCCGTTACTATAGCAGCTATTAGTGTTTATACAAGAATTAAAAGGTAAACTTTAAATTTGGTACTATTATGTGTTTTACTTATTTGGACTAATAAAGGAACACTGTACAAATGATTTAGATCAGGGTTCCTTAAAATGAGTAAAAATTGCTGTAGTCCTAGGCCTGTGGTAGGAAGTACCTTTAATTGGGAGGAAGCCCCCTTTTTTGTGCTAAACGCTTTGAGCGTTTAGCTCTTAAGGCGTTTACTGAATTTACCTTACTCATTAGGTTTAACTAAGTAATTAAGAATTATGTTTAAACTTATTATAAATAATTTCTTTAATGAAGTGAGTTTATTAAAAAAGTGATGATAATATGACAATTAGATAGTAGAAGTGATAAAGCAGCTAATATATCAGTAGAATAAAACTGCGAATATAAAGACAACAACTAAACACCAAATTCTACAAATTAAAATGTTCTTAATAATGTTCTTAAAGTATCTGAATGTTACAAACTTAAATACAAAAATAGGTCTTACTAATAATACTACTAATAATACAGAGTCTTAATATATGTCGTGTTTCATGCACAACGATGGCTAAACTGAACACAAAACAATACAATATTACAAATAAGTATAAAGATCTTATAAAACGAAAATCATAAAAAAGTTCTCAAATTCAATTGGTGTCTAAAAGTCTTAAACTTTGTGTGCCTTCCGCACGGTCTTATGGCTAACTGAACATAATACAATACAATTAAACAAAAAAAAAACATAAATAAAGAAAACCAGAACAGAGCTGCGCGTAGTGCGCGAGCTAAAGGCCAATGAGCAATTTTTTATTGTTATCTTGAAATAAGTACACAATTTCGGCTTACTATAGCGCCAACTGGCGGAAAAGTATAAAACAACGAAGTCGAGAATCGCCTTCGTTACATTGCTTAAGCACTAATTTTCACTTGAAAACTAATGGTTTCCAAAGTTAGCTGCATATAATTGCCTTCTTTTTTAAAAACTACTTATTTATATACATGTAGCATTTATTTATGAAACGCCAACATTTTTCGTATTTTTCTTTTTTTCTAATTTACTCCGTAAATTTGTAAAAGAATTGCCATATCACTTCATTCGATGCTACACACTGGCAGTGGTAGGAGCTTCTAAATGTAGGAAATATTATCTTTTTTTGTAACTTTAAGTAAAAATATTTTTTAAGTTTAGAACTTTATGTTATTTGCTGTGCAGTGGTGGCTCATAGTAAGCTATTTTTGATAATCAATGAACAAAATAGTTTAAAAATTAGTAATTAAACTTTTAAAGTATTTGAAGTAATCATATTTGTTTTAAATTTATAAACCAGCCCGAAATGAATAGTTTTTGTTTGTTCAAATTTCATAAAATTCTCACGTTTTTAAGCTTATGCTTTACAGCATCATCAGCTTCTCTTTTAAAACAATTTTTTTTTTAGTTATTTATATTTTTAAACTAAGCCGTGTTCATTCATAAAGAACCAAAGGTAATTATAATTCTTTTAAATGATTAAAACATCTTATCATTTTTTTTAACTACTATATTAAAATTCAGTTAATTTCTTAAATATTAGTATAAAATTATCAATAAAAGTATTTAATTTTGAGCAACAACTAAGACAGTATTTCGACTTAAGTGATAGTTTTTAGCTCTACACCTTGTTTCACTTTAACTTATAAACTTGCTTTAACGGTAAATAGTTCGAAAGTTTTTTGAACGACATAAAAAAAAACGCTTAAAGTATTTGGTTCTAGGACCTGGTGCACGAAAAAAACTTTCGGTTATTGAGTCGTACACCACAAATACCTTTTAACGTCTTGTACTGGACAAATGTAAAAGAATTTAACGAACGAAATTGTACAAAACAGACAAAGTTTAAGTTTTTTTTTTTTAAATAAACTCAAGTTGTTTGAGAAAAATTAATACTAAAGTTATATTTTTGAAATGGTTCGCATTTATAAGATTTGAAAGTTATAAATGATTTAAATATAACAAAGCATTGTTAGTTATTTTTTTATAAATTTAGTTGTTCAAATTTTATTTTGTTTTTTAATGAGGTAAAGTATTATTTTGATGAAACTTTGCATTTGCTAGTAATTGCAAAAGATGTACGTACATGGTACTAAAAACTTATGAAAACGCGTAAATAAAATGCTTTTTTTTACAATAATATCAATAATGACAACTGACTGACTATCACTAAATAATTTCTTAAAGGGATAATAAAATTAATAGGTTTTTAAAACTATTACAAGTAACAAATAATATAATTAAATATAAATCTACTAAAACTTTTTGCGTAAAAATCAAAAATTGTTGTAGCTTAATTTTCGTCTTTGCTATTAAATATATATCTAATATATTTAAATAACAAAAATAAATACCTACCAAAAATAGTATGCTATACATTGCTAATCCCTGGTTTAAGTAAATACTAAATCTAATTAAAAGTAAAGCTCTTTTTTTCAACAAGCTATTTGCTTAAAAAATTAAAAAAGTAGAAAAGAAATTACAAAAATAAGCAAGAAAAATTAGGCAATGAAAAAAATAAATTGAAAATGTATAGGTACAAAATATACTATGTAAGATTTTCTTAAGATTAAAAGAAGTCAAAAATATTTCACCTTAGTTAAAATTAATACAAATATTAACCTTTAAAAAAGTTATTTATTTTCACTATTAAAGATAATTATCAGACAGTAGAATATACAGTCAGCACAAAGTGTTAAGTATCAGCATATCTAGCTTCTGCTTATGCGTCTTATAAACACCAAGTTTTTAAATTTAGTATTTACTCATAGGTTCTTTTCCTACTGCAAATTATTGTGAGTTGTTTTTGAACAGTTTTATAAAGCTTGCTTATTTTGATGTAAACTTTTAGTTAGGTGAGTTATGTTAAGTTTAAAAATTGCTATTGACTATGATAGAAGAAAAAAGTTCAAAATTTTTAGTAAAATTTAAAAGTTTTCCCATAGCTAAATAGGCATTAACAGCCACAAATTTAATTATATTTAAACAGGTTAGAACATTTTTTTTGCAAACATATTGATTAGCAGGATTCAATATAACAACATTAGACTTTTAAAATGTTTGAAACGTTTAAGCTCTCTCAATAAAAGAACACAATAAAAAAAAGAACATCTAGTTAAATAACTAAAGTTCAGTTTTGTTTCTGATATACAGAGGGATTTCAATTAGGTACCTAGGTTCCTTTGAACCAGATAAAAAAAATTCCCTTCCAGTTTTAAGAAAAAAAATCCTTTTTACGCAGCGAATAAAAGCTAATCTACTTATTCTTAATAAAATAAAATCTGTTGTGGTTTATTTGAAAATACGAAAATAAATAAAATGACTAAAATGATAACGTTTCTTAGAATCATCAAAATTTTTATAATTGAATGTAATTTAATAAATATAAGCAACTTGTTATTATAAAGTTGTTGTACATAAAAAAAAATAATTTGTATGGGTTTTTAATGAGCAGTGTTAGTTGACTTCATCCGGAAATATACAGTTTGAAAAAAACTTCTGTTTTTATTTATTTACAATATCTAGTGCATATGCGTACCTCTTAAAGTGTGTAGCGAAGCTTACTGAGGTCAGTAGTCAGTACTGTATTTAAACTTTAATAATTTGTAGATATCACAAAACAATTGTTGTTTTTTCAGTTCTTAACTTACAAAAGTGTATAGACCAGCAACTAAAAACTAAATTTAGCTTCAAAAATAAATTCAATTTTAATGAATTTTTAATGTATCTAAAATTACTGTATCTAAAATTTTGTAAGTTTGAAATTCAACTAAACTGTTGTTACTTTTTTAAATTTTTAGCATAGAAAAATCTATAAACTAGTAACTAAGTTTAGTTTTATAAATAAAATTGTAATTGTGTTTGTTGAAATCGATTTTTGATATTGGTATAAACAAAAGATTTAAAAAAAAAACTTTGTTAGTGTTGATTATCAAGTTATGTAAAAATTGAATTTTGAGTTTTCCATTGAATAATAGAAAAAAAAAGCTTAACTTTATATTTTGAAGTTTAAAAAACTTATTAAAACTTTTTAGTATTTGTAGCACAAATAAACTACAATCTGATAACTTAGATTTATTAAAAATAATAACTAAAATTTTTTGATAAAGATAATATACCGGATTATATAGTGCTAATACTGTATGTTAAAAGAAATCTGAACAAAAAAGTTGTTAAAATATAACAATAAAACGATTAGTAAATAACTTAATTTATTAACTAAAGTTCAATAGTCCAATTTGAAAGTTTTCTTTAAGATTATTTTAAACGTCTTTTAAGTACAAGTAAAGAAAACAATGGCGAAAGTCCAACAGAACCTAAATCTGGAGGGTTGCTGGACTTATGTGTACCTTTAGACTAAGAAATCTAAAGTTAAGTTTTACATAAAGTGTTGAACATCAGACCATAAAAATCGGTAAACTGAGACCCAGTTAAACTTTGTTGGTCGTCCCGTCCGACCTCAGGTCAAAAGTGTTGTCTGTGAAAACAAGCGAAAATTAGGGCCTAGTTTACCGAAAGCTTGTGGTCTGATAACTATAGCGGTGTGATCGAACCTTTATGGTATTTAAATTTTTTTTAATATTTTTGAGTTTTAACAATTTAAAAGAATAAATTTTATATAAATTTTCAGACGTATAATGTGTTAAACTGTACTTGTGTTAAAAATTATCTACCTCAGTTAGTATTAAATTTAAAATACTCAAGTAGAAACACTTTGTCATTTAATTATAGACATGACAATTTAATACGCATGACTGAATGTTGGAATGTTCTTACTAAGATAAAATTAATCCTTTAATATTTACCTGGATTTACATTCAAATTTTGGAAGCAATTTAGAAAACCAGAGGCAACCCTGTTATAGTACAAGATTTCTTTAGTTTTGTACTATTTTTCTTCTAAACCAGGCCAAAAAAAATAAATTTGTTTTTGTTCCTTTAAAATGATTTCTGCTAAACTGCTACTATTAATGTCATTTCAACTTTCACACAGTTTTAATACTTCTAAATCTAATAATAAAATTATGAATAACATTTTTTACAAACTGTTTTAAATTGACAGCATTTCTAATAAGAGTTTTAATACTTAATAAGTATAAATGATTTTTAGTAGCAGCACTAAAATACTTATAAACAAAAAGTAAAGAAAAATATGTTAAACTTTTAAAACTGCTTCTAAAAAGCAGCACCTCTAATAGTTTTATGGTAAAAGTTGAAATGACACTAAAAGTAACAGTTTTGTAGACATAATTAAGAACAAAAACAAATTACTTTTATAGCCTTGGTATATAAGAAAAGTAATTCCTGTTAAAATTTGAAAACTTTGTCAAACAATGACTGTCAATTCTTGTTATAGTAACCTTTTTTCCTAATATTATGGGTTACTTCTTTTCAGTCTACTCAGAATAATCAGTTTTTTTCAAGTTGAGTTTGTTTGACTAATATATTGCAAAACTCTTGTCATATAGCTTATTTTTTATAATCTCAGAATAATTTAACCTTTATAACAAGCCCTTATGCCATTATTTTGTTATTTTTATGCATTTTAATTAGATAATTTCTTTTTATTTGTGATTTTATCTATTATTTCTATTTTTGCAGTTTTCTTTAAAAATTTAGGCTAACTTAATGTTACTTTTAAACCACAATTTAACTTTTCTTTTTGTCTAAGCAGTCTCTTTATTTGTATGTTTAATTTAAATATCACTTTCAGGGTCCCCACGTCATATGTTTCCCTAAAATAAAAATACCTGATTATACTGTTTATACCTAGTATTAAAAAAATTTTGATTACATGTATATTACTTTTTACAAAATGGATTTTTTTTAAATATTTAAATGTTTAGATTAAGAGTACAAAAACAAAACTAGTCCAAATAAAAGTGTTGCCACACACTCCAGGAGAACATAAGATATTTTGAATTGATTTTAAGTTTTAGGCTGACTCAGGATAGTTGTATTTTTTATGGTAAACATAATTTATTTTACAATAATTCATGATAGTTGAAAGATTCTTTCAAAATTTCAATATATATTTCTTCCTAATTTTGAAAGAGTTTTATTTTAATTAATTTCAATAAATATTATCTTATTCCCTTTTAATTCAAGAAATTAACTTTTTAAAGAAAAAAAAATAAGGATTAAAAAATCAGGATGATTAAGGACAGTTAAAAGTCACTCAGAACATTTTTTTAAACTGAAAAATTAACAAGTCCTAAAAAGTATTTGATTTCCTTAAGAAGATTTAGCTCACTATGGTAAACCTTAATTTTAAATCTTACCTCCAAATACAAAATAAAGCATCTAATAGAAAGCTACACAAAAGTAATCACATGCTAAAAACTATTTTTTTTATGAATTTTAAAATTTAAGAATTGTTTACTTACTAGTTATTGTCTGTTTAGAAAACCCAAATCAATTGGGCGTATCAATTTTATTTAAATGGAATTTATTTTGATAAAAAAATTATTGTTGTTGAATACTTGATAGTTTATATATATACAAAATCAGTTTCTGGAGAACTTAAGATAGTAAATAACTTAAAAATCAAAATCTAAACTTAATTATAATCATAAAAAAAACGGTGAATCTGATTTGTTATAACTAATATATAGGAAAAGTTACCTTTGAACATTTATTTCAATTTAAATAAAAACATTAGATAATAGATTATTTTAATTAACTGCTAAAAAGTTTATTTTAAAACATTTATATTTTTAAGATAAAAAACTTCAATAAATTCCTTATAAAAGGAATTAAAGCAAAAAGTTAGCAAGGAGTAACCTTATAAAAACAAAAAATCTATTTAAGCCATTAAAAGTATCAAATATGTAAATAAATTTATACAGTGTGATTATAATTAAAAATCACTGTTTCTAAATATTTTGAACTTAAATCTTCTTGATAATAGTATTAAAATAGTTTTATTAATCTAAAAAAAGTTAAAAAGTAAAAAACTACACTAGAGTTATAAACCTTATATGAAATTACAAACATTGTAGTTTTGTTTCTGTAATCATAGTGTAGTGTTTAACCATAAATTATTGTTTTAAAATTATTTTCTTAAAAATAAATTAAATTTTTTTAGTATAATTTATAAAGTTGTCGAATTTAAATATCTGTTGTTTGTAAATTGTTATTGAACATGCAAATTTTTGTTAAAACACTGACTGGTAAAACCATCACTTTAGAAGTTGAGGCTTCAGACACCATTGAGTATGTCAAGGCTAAAATCCAAGACAAAGAAGGTTTGTTAAACTTTTAAATTGAAAGCAGTTGAAACTTAATATTTACAGCTGATGGTAGTTAAATTCTTAGCATACTGAAAAATCTAAAAACAATTAAGTCCATTAGTTTTTCATAATTGAATTGCTCTAACTCAAGACCTTAAAGTATTAAGGAAGTAAGGGGTATATCATTTTTAAAAGTTGTTCTAAATTTTTAAATAGAGCTATAAGCTACCAGTTGTTATTTCAGTTTAGAAAAATTTAATGTAGTTTCACCAAATAATAAATCAAAGAAAGTATAATATGTTCTTAATGAGAGGTGCAAACTAAAAATTAAGTATAGATTATATATTTAAAAATATATCTCTTTCAGTTAATGTATTATTTACTATTATAATTGTTTAGAAATTCTCAGTCTAATATTAAATAAGTTTTAAACAACTATAAGTAAATAGATTTTTTCTCTCATTTCTGTATTAAATGAAACAAAAAAAATTTTTTGATTTTGGTCTAATTTAAAAAAAAAAAAAATTTTTTCCATAGTTGGTTTCCTACAACTTGTTTCTATATTTAAAAACAAGAATCCTAAGAATTTGAAATAAATACCTTCAAAAAGTGAAGAATATAGATTTTTGGTAAATATTTTAAGTTATAAGAAAATTAGCCGTGAGATTTTTTTTCTATATGGTTGTATCAAATTTTTTTTTACAAAACTGATTATATCTCAAAAGTAAATTGTCTAATGTTTAAAAAAAAATTAAATGTTTTTAACAAAATTAAATATTACTACAAAAATATTGTTAGTATAAAGAAGTTGTATGTTTTGCATCTTTAAATCCATTTAAATATTAAATTCTAATTGAATTAACGTAATATAAAGTAAATATATCAGACTTATTTTATTTAAAAAAAAATAGAACTTCAGTATTTAATTATTTATGTGTTCATATTAGTTGATGTAAAAAACCTCCTATATGCAAGAAAATAGTATAAATTTTAGTACTCAAGTGAATTAATATGTTAAGAGTCTGAATTTTATAGCTTCTGAAAGCTACATATAATGTTAATAATTAAAAATAGATTTGTTGTTTTGATAAAAACACAAAAGTGTTCTTTTCATCTACGTTAATTTTTGTAAAACATAAGTTTTAAGTGTACTAATAATATATATAAAACGTTGTTAAAAAAAATGTTTGATAATCTTGAGTTCTGCAACAATTTTATTAAGTAGTAAAGTTTTCATGACACAACTTGCTAATTAATTCTAAACTAAATAGCTGAACATAAATACAGGTATCCCACCAGACCAGCAACGTTTGATCTTTGCTGGAAAACAATTGGAAGATGGAAGGACCTTGTCTGACTACAATATCCAAAAAGAGTCTACTCTTCACTTGGTTTTGAGACTTCTTGGTGGAATGCAAATATTTGTGAAAACATTGACTGGCAAAACCATCACTTTGGAAGTTGAAGCTTCTGATACTATTGAAAATGTCAAAGCTAAGATCCAAGACAAAGAAGGTTTGTAAAAGTTGAAATTTAAAGTGAAAACAAAAAGTTTTAATGATCTGAAAAGTTAAGAATCAATTTTATGTGTTCAATTAGCTTTTTTAAGTAAGCTGACTCTAACTTGTTAAATTTAAGGCATAACTTGTTCAACTAGATAAGATTCAAGATATATGTTTTACTCTATATAAAAAATTTCTTAAAAATCGAATATTTAATATATATATAGAACTTATTCAATTCAAGATGTATAATTATAACATTTTATAGGTACTCCACCAGACCAGCAACGTTTGATCTTTGCTGGTAAGCAATTGGAAGATGGAAGGACTTTGTCTGACTACAACATCCAGAAAGAGTCCACTCTTCATTTGGTGTTGAGACTTCGTGGTGGAATGCAAATATTTGTGAAAACCTTGACTGGCAAAACCATCACTTTGGAAGTTGAAGCTTCAGACACCATTGAAAATGTCAAGGCTAAGATCCAAGACAAAGAAGGTTTGTAAAAGTTAAATTGGAAATTAGAAGCAATTAATTTTAAACCTTTTCTAAACAAGGAAATGTGAAGGTGTAAAATAAGCTTTGTTAAAAGCATACACTAATTTAGAAGTTAATAACAAATCTCCTTCTATTACAAACCTCATAAAAATATGTCTTAATGTCTGAGTAATAGTAAAATACTCAATGGTCTAAATTTTTATTTAAAAAAAAAATGTTTAAAGAATAAGATACCCTTTTTTCTTAACAGGTATCCCACCAGACCAGCAACGTTTGATCTTTGCTGGTAAGCAATTGGAAGATGGAAGGACTTTGTCTGACTACAACATCCAGAAAGAGTCCACTCTTCATTTGGTGTTGAGACTTCGTGGTGGAATGCAAGTATTTGTGAAAACCTTGACTGGCAAAACCATCACTTTGGAAGTTGAAGCTTCAGACACCATTGAAAATGTCAAGGCTAAGATCCAAGACAAAGAAGGTTTGTAAAAGTTAAATTGGAAATTAGAAGCAATTAATTTTAAACCTTTTCTAAACAAGGAAATGTGAAGGTGTAAAATAAGCTTTGTTAAAAGCATACACTAATTTAGAAGTTAATAACAAATCTCCTTCTATTACAAACCTCATAAAAATATGTCTTAATGTCTGAGTAATAGTAAAATACTCAATGGTCTAAATTTTTATTTAAAAAAAAAAATGTTTAAAGAATAAGATACTCTTTATTTAACAGGTATCCCACCAGACCAGCAACGTTTGATCTTTGCTGGTAAGCAATTGGAAGATGGAAGGACTTTGTCTGACTACAACATCCAGAAAGAGTCCACTCTTCATTTGGTGTTGAGACTTCGTGGTGGAATGCAAATATTTGTGAAAACCTTGACTGGCAAAACCACCACTTTAGAAGTTGAAGCTTCAGACACCATCGAAAATGTCAAGGCTAAGATCCAAGACAAAGAAGGTTTGTAACAGTTTACTTTCAATAGTAATTAAGTTGAAAGCTTTTAAGAATTAAGAAACAGTTTTATGTGTTCATTAATTGTCAAGGAAACTGACTCTAATTTCTATTCGAAACTTAACTCGTTCAACTAGAAATCTATAAGATGAATGTTTAACAATATCCAAGAGATAACTTAGACATTGAACATTTTGTAAAAATGTACATAGCTGAAACATACGAGATATATAATTACTATTTTATTTAATAGGTATTCCACCAGACCAGCAACGTTTGATCTTTGCTGGAAAACAATTGGAAGATGGCAGGACCTTGTCTGATTACAACATCCAGAAAGAGTCCACTCTTCATTTGGTTTTGAGACTTCGTGGTGGAATGCAAATATTTGTGAAAACATTGACTGGCAAAACCATCACTTTAGAAGTTGAAGCTTCTGATACCATTGAAAATGTCAAAGCTAAGATCCAAGACAAAGAAGGTTTGTAAAATATTTTTTGAAATAATTAAGTTAAAGCTCCTCACAGGGTAGTCAAAAAAAGCTGAAATCCTAGATAAACATGGAAATAACTAGTATAATTTTGGCTAAAAATATTCAGAAAAACCTAGAATTTTGAATAAAAGTTGTAGAAAACCTGAAATTTTAAATAGTTATTAAATGAAGTTATTTAGTTATGATTTGACACAATAAATCTGTCAAATAGATATATTTCTTTCTAAAATTTCCAATTGAAAAACACTTTTAAAATAAGTTATCAATATCTTGTTTATCTTTTTGTACTAACTGAATCAGATTTTAACCTTAAGCTTCTTTTTATTATAAAGTACACCCAAAAACTTTTATTTTCGAAAACCGAAAAGCAAATTCAGAAAACTTTAAGAAATATTTTAGAACCTTAAGCAACTTTTGTTTTAAAATAAAGAAGCACTTTTAAGTGTAAAACAGCTTTGTTAAGAAAACTGACTCTATTTTATAAAAATATTAAAAATAACCCCTTGATGTATATAAGTTATAAGATATATGGTTAACAATATCTGATGAACTGAGTAAACACTATATATTTTAAGGGCATTGGGGGAGTCCAACATTTTGTTATACTTAAAATAACCTTGGATCTTAATGAAGACTTCAAGTACAAACTACAAGCCAGTTTTTATAGAATAAAATAAAATAAACTTGATTAATTTTGAGCTATTTTAATTTTTATAAAAAGTTTCCGATACAAACGTATGAACCTTAAATTTTTTGGGGTCAATTTTCTCGTATATTAAAAAAAAACATTTAAATTCCATCTTTTTCTTTCTTTTATGAGCTAGAGACAACAGCTAAAAGACTTAGAACGTTGCGGTTTTAAAAACATTAAAAAATAAAAATTTTAGATAAAAAATAAATAAAAGGTATTTTTTTTTTAGAAAAAAAAAAATTCTAAATTAACAAAATTCCTGCATTCATCAATTTTTAATTTAATAATAGACTTTCTGTGAAAATTTGAAAATTGCTTGAAATATCGAGGAGTAGATAGATTTTTAGTAAAATGGTCTTTTTTCGCGCCTTTAGTTTAGTTCCTTCCATTGAGAACCTATTCAGTTCACCGACTTTGATCGCTCATATCTCAAAAATAACTTTAAATTTTTCAAGCGGTTAAAATTGTCTGATGGCTCAGATAATGTAAAATTATAACTTTTTCATAGGTATCCCACCAGACCAGCAACGTTTGATCTTTGCTGGAAAACAGTTGGAAGATGGAAGGACCTTGTCTGACTACAACATCCAAAAAGAGTGCACTCTTCATTTGGTTTTGAGACTTCGTGGCGGAATGCAAATATTTGTGAAAACATTGACTGGCAAAACTATCACATTGGAAGTTGAAGCTTCTGATACCATCGAAAATGTCAAAGCTAAGATTCAAGACAAAGAAGGTTTGTAGATATCTATGAATAAGAAATAATAATTTAATTTAAGCGCAATAATTAATGCATGCCATTAATAATGATATTTAAAAAGTTAAAATTTATATATTTCTATTGAAATGCTAAATTAAAAATTTTGAACGCTAAAACCTTTTGATTCTTGCTGCAATCTCAAACAAAATTAGAGTACAAATGATTAAGTTGTAGTAAAGCATTATAAAGGAGACGTTTTATTGTTCTTTATTAAGTAAAAGTAAAATGTAAAACAAAACTGTTCCCTGATATTTAAAATTTTTAATGCCTAATATGCTTAGCAAAATTTGATTTTAGCTCTAAAGAAAATCAATATAGCCATAAAATAGCAAAACTTCTTTATGGTAGTGTAAGACTAAATGCGAGACAAACTATCCTGAAGATTTAAAGTTCTATTAAAGATGTATTTTTTAATCATAAACGTCAATAATTTCTGTCCTTGTACATATAATATATATATATTACTATATTGTTTTGTACTGAATATTTGTAATGTACAATATTACGTCATACTGTTTTTTGTTTTTTTGCATAACTTTTGTATCTTTGTTTAGTACAGTGCTTTGTATTTTGAATTTAATTGGCTGATGATCAAAGCTTTATGAAAAATTAAAGCTTTGTGAAACATATGTTCCAGAATTTTTAAAATCGCCATTTGAATAAATTATTTAAAAGCCCTTCAAGTGGGCTCAGTTGAAAGTGTTTACGTTTAAACATTAACCTTATTTTATATATATATATATATATATATAATTTATTCAAATGGCGATTTTAAAAATTCTGGAACATATGTTTCACAAAGCTTTAATTTTTCATAAAGCTTTGATCATCAGCCAGTTAAATTCAAAATACAAAGCACTGTACTAAACAAAGATACAAAAGTTATGCAAAAAAACAAAAAACAGTATGACGTAATATTGTACATTACAAATATTTAGTACAAAAATCGATCTACCTTCTAACTAATTAAACAACTAAAATTAACGAAAACAACAGTTAATTGACTATAAAATGCTTCAAAATTTGTTGTGTTTTAAAAGAAGCTTTTTTATATGTCGACAAGACGATACAAATTCGTTTCGCTTATTTAAACAACCTTCCTTTTTTAACGGATTTTTTTTGAATTTAACTGGCTGATGATCAAAGCTTTATGAAAAATTAAAGCTTTGTGAAACATATGTTCCAGAATTTTTAAAATCGCCATTTGAATAAATTATTTAAAAGCCCTTCAAGTGGGCTCAGTTGAAAGTGTTTACGTTTAAACATTAACCTTATTTTATATATATATATATATATAATTTATTCAAATGGCGATTTTAAAAATTCTGGAACATATGTTTCACAAAGCTTTAATTTTTCATAAAGCTTTGATCATCAGCCAGTTAAATTCAAAATACAAAGCACTGTACTAAACAAAGATACAAAAGTTATGCAAACAAACAAAAAACAGTATGACGTAATATTGTACATTACAAATATTTAGTACAAAAATCGATCTACCTTCTAACTAATTAAACAACTAAAATTAACGAAAACAACAGTTAATTGACTATAAAATGCTTCAAAATTTGTTGTGTTTTAAAAGAAGCTTTTTTATATGTCGACAAGACGATACAAATTCGTTTCGCTTATTTAAACAACCTTCCTTTTTTAACGGATTTTTTTTGAATTTAACTGGCTGATGATCAAAGCTTTATGAAAAATTAAAGCTTTGTGAAACATATGTTCCAGAATTTTTAAAATCGCCATTTGAATAAATTATTTAAAAGCCCTTCAAGTGGGCTCAGTTGAAAGTGTTTACGTTTAAACATTAACCTTATTTTATATATATATATATATATATATATATATAATAAGGTTATTATTCAAACTTGAACACCTTCTACTGAACCCACTTGAAGGGCTTTTAAATAATTTATTATTATAATTATAGAATTAAGTTATATAACTTGATAAATCAAATCTTTCACACTGAGCCCACCTTAAGGGCTTTATTAATAAAAAGGTTTTTTCAAGATGTAACACTTAAAGACTCGAGTTTCGTGCTTATGCACTCATCAGCTTCAAAACTAGTTCAAAATAAAGCACAAAACACACAAATGAAAGTTAAAAATCTAGCATAAGTAGATAATGACATAATTTTGAAACTATCAAAAATCATGCAAAACGGCTTGTGCAAAAATTGATTTACCAATCGACAAGCTGTTTTGCATGATTTTTGATAGTTTCAAAATTACGTCATAATCTACTTATGCTAAATTTTTAACTTTCATTTGTGTGTTTTGTGCTTTATTTTGAACTTATTTTGAAGCTGATGAGTGCGTAAGCATGAAACTCGAGTCTTTCAAGTTTTACATCTTGAAATAAATCTTTTTATATATATAATTGTAGATGGTAGATCAATTTTTGTACTTAATTTTTGTAATGCACAATATTACGTCATACCGTTTTTTGTTTTTTTTGTATAAATTATGCATCTATCTTAAGCAAAGTGCTTTTTATGTTAAATTTAACTGGCTGGTGATTAAGGCGTCTAGTGTTATGAAACATATGTACCAGTATTTTTAAAATCTTAATTTTCTAATAAATTATTTAAAAGCTCTCAAATGAGCTCAGTAGAAGGTGTTCAAGTTTAAATCATAACCTTGTTATAAATATATATATATATGTATATAAAACAGCAAATAAATATAAATCACTAAAAATCTATCTCCTATGTTTTTTGAGATAACTACCTCAAATTGTCAGGAAATATTCCTTTAAATATTTAAAAAAATCTGTCAGGAAGAATTTGTAAAAATTAAAAAACTAAAAAAATTTAACAAAAAACGAAAAAAAAAAGTTTTTTTTGTTTTTTTTTATATAAAATTAAAATTTTTTCAAAACTCGTTACGACAGAATTTTCTAAACATATTAAGGAACACTTCCTGAAATTTTGAGGTAATTATCTTAATAAATGTAGAAGAAGATAAATTTTTAGTGAAATAGTCTATTTTTGCTGTTTAAGTTTGCGCCTCCCATAAGGAACCTATTGTTGCCTCCAACTTTGACCGTCTATGTCTCAAAAATTAATTAAAAATTTTAAAATTTGTAAAAAGCATCTTGTAGCTTAGCAAAAAAATATTAAACAAGATCAAATAATAAATAAGTGTTAACCCTCATATGTCCTTAAAAAGCAGGAATTAAAAACTTCTGGCTTAAATAAATGCGTAGAAATAAAACTAATCAGAAGTGTTCTACCCCTAACTATGGCTTAAAATTTGATTGATAAACACTGGGAAGAGATCAGAAGCATAATAATATAGAATATTCAGAATATTTTTTTTTCATTTGTCATAAATCAAATACGCTAGCTACTAAGTTTGATATAACTACAAAAATTTGCAGTAATTATCAGATTTTGCCTGTGGCACTAGTATATTTAAAAAAATTTAAATATATAATGTCTTGATGATAATATTTAGTCGAAAGTGTTAATATTTAAAAATACTAGTCTGTAGAAAGTTATTTAGAAGTATCATAGTGGAAAAAACTATTTAGGTCACCTAAAATCAAGATAATAAAAAGAGATAAAGTTTTTCTAAAAATACACTAACTATTCAAAATGAATAACACAAATAGTTGTTTAAACAAAAGTTATAATTCCTTATTAACCCTGTTAAGTCTAAGTTTAAAATTGGCTACCGAACTAAATAAAAACCAATCACAGGAATTCCACCAGACCAACAACGTTTAATATTCGCTGGTAAGCAATTGGAAAATGGCAGCACCTTGTCCGACTACAACATCCAAAAAGAGTCCACGCTTCATTTGGTGTTGAGACTTCGTGGTGGAATGCAAATATTTGAGAAACCATTGACTGCCAAAACCATCACTTTGGAAGTTGAAGCTTCAGATACCATTGAAAATGTCAAGGCTAAGATCCAAGACAAGAAAGGTTTGTTAAGCTTTTAAATTGAAAACAGTTGAAACTTGATGTTTACAGCTGATGGTAGTTAAATTCTTAGCATACTGAGACATCTGAAAATATTAAGTTCATTAGTTTTTCATAATTGAGTTGCTCTAACTCAAGACCTTTAAGTTTTAAGGAAGTAAGGGGTATATCATTTTTAAAACTTAGTCTAAATTTTTAAATAGAATAATAAGCTACCATTTGTTTTTTTCAGTTTAAAAAAATTTAATGTAGTTTTTGACAAATAATAAATCAAAGAAAGTATAATATGTTCTTAATGAGAGGTGCAAACTGAAAATTAAGTATAGATTATTTATTTAAAAATATATCTTTTCAATTTATGTATTTTTTACTATTATAGTTGTTTAGAAATTTTCAATCTAATATTAAATAGGTCTTAAAAAAGTATAAGTAAACAGGTTTTTTTCTGATTTCTGTATTAAATAAAACAAAAAAAAAGCTTTCATTTTTGGTCTAATTTTTTTTAAATATTTTTTTCCATAGTTGGCTTCCTACAACTTGTTTGTATATTAAAAAACAATAACTAAGAATTTATAATAAATACCTTCAAAAAGTGAAGAATATAGGTTTTTAGTAAATATGTTATCTTGTAAGAAAATTAGCCGTTAGATTTTTTTTCTCTATGGTTGTATCAATTTTTTTTACAAAACTGATTATATTTCAAGTAAATTTTCTTTTGTTTTATAAAAAGAAGTAAGTGTTTTTACTAAAATAAAATATTTACTACAAAAATATTGTTAATATAAAGAAGTTATATGTTTTGTATCTTCAAGTCCATTTTAATATTAAATTCTAATTTAATTTATGTAATATAAAATAGGTATATCAGACTTGTTTTATTATAAAAAAAATAGATCTCCAGTATTTAATTAGTTATGTATCCAAATTAGTTTATGTACAAAGCCTCGTATATGGAAGAAAATAGTATAAATATTAGTACTCAAGTAAATTAATATGTTAAGAGTCTGAATTTTATAGCTTCTGAAAGCTACTTATAATGTTAACAGTTATAAATAGAATTTGTTGTTTTGATAAAAACACATAAGTGTTCTTTTCATCTAGGTTAATTTTTGTACAACATTATAAGTTTTAACTGTACTAAAAATAAATATAAAAAGTTATATAAAAAGAGTTTGATAACCTTGAGTTCTGCAACAATTTTATAGAGTTTAAGATAAATAATTAAGAGTAGTAAAGTTTTTAAGACACAACTTTCCAATTGATTGTAAACTAAATAGCTAAACATAAATACAGGTATCCCACCAGACCAGCAACGCTTGATCTTTGCTGGAAAACAGTTGGAAGATGGAAGGACCTTGTCTGACTACAACATCCAGAAAGAGTCCACTCTTCATTTGGTGTTGAGACTTCGTGGTGGAATGCAATATTTGCAAGACAAAGAAGGTTTGTATTGTATTTTATCTGTAAATTGTAGTATAAACTTATCTAAAATCGGAATTATTAGCCTTAAATAAGTAGCATACCATTTTAAAATATTTTACATAAATAAAATAAACTTTTTTTTGTTTAAGTTTTACCTCAGGGTCAAATATTTAATAGCAAGCTAAAATTAGTAAAATAGCAATTTAAAGTTTAATGACAGCCAAAAATTTCAAAATCGCCCCCTTACTAGCTATCGCCCACCCTTTCGCCCCCTTACTAATTATCGCCCCCCGACTTACTAAAATCGCCCACTTTGGGAAACCCTGTTATACAGACTTTTAAGTTTGAGATTATTTAAAAATACAGTCATTACTTGGTGTAAAGATGAAATTATTATAAAGAACTCTTAGCAAAACTAGCAGTCAAATGTTTACTTTCAAGTATTATGCTCAATCAATAGCAGAAAAGCTTTTTGAATCTTTACTATAAAAACAATGTATTGCAATACAAAACATTTTTATGAAATTTTTCTGAAAGAAATACACAATTATGTTTATTTTTATACAGTTGCATATTGCTTAAGTTAAAATATATGTTAAATTAATAGCATACAGAAATTTTTATTCATTTAAGCAGCATAACTCAATTTCTTACATATACTATCAACAAAAACATTGAACAGAGGCCTGGACTTTTGTATGCCGTGAGACAAGCTCAAGTTTAACAAAAGGTTTGATCATACCAATTCGTTGATCTTAACAAGTTGACGAAGTGGTTTGATCAACTATTTTGTTAACCTACGTATACTAATGCTGTTTTCAAATAATTTAAAAATTAGTTTAGTTTGATAACAAAATTATTGGAAAATTTTTTACTAAAATTCAAATAAATGACAAAAGTCCAGTACAAGGAGTTCAACTGTGTCCAAGTAGTGTACTGAAAGGTTTTTTGTACACTAGGTCCTTGGACAAAATATTTTTTAGCCATTCAATAAACTGTTATTTTAAATGGAATTAAATGTAAGCATCGTTAATATTTTGAACTAATTAACTGGTGATTTACATTTAATATAAGAACATAAAAGTTTAAACTAGTATATTTTGTGTACTAAAGATAAAACTTCAGCTTAAGTCTGTAACATGTATAAATCAAATATATTACAAACTATTAATTATATATTAAGTGCAAAGGTTTTCCGGGTAAAAAAATGTTCTTTGTTTTGTTGTATACAATTTAACTATTCACTGAGTTATTTAAAAATAGTAATAATAAGTTTTTTTTGTAAATACTATTACCTGTTAAATGCATTACTTTGCACATCAATACAGCCATTTCTGGCTGATATTATGCAGCATTGCAATAATAATTCAGAAAATTATTATATAACCAATTTAAAACTAAGCAGAAGATATAGAATGTTTTGAAAATTTCTGAAGTTATATTTGACTTTTAAATAAAACTATTATACAATCTACAAAAAAAAATACTCTGTAAATTTTATAAATTAAAACCTAAGTTTCCGTTAATGACGTGACTTTTTACACTTTTCAAGCATCTATTTCATAAAAAATAAAAGTTTTAGGTCAAAAGATTTCATTGGTGCGCTCAAAAAAAAAACAATAAGTGACGTCACAGTCAGCTCGCGTACGTCTCGGTCCACCGCCTGCACGTCCTGTCGTGTGCCTCCCTGTCGTTGACGTACTGCCTCGCCACTTCGGCCACCAGCGGGTCGTCGGGGTTGGGGTCGGTCAGCAGTGACTGCACCGACAGCAGCACTTTTGCCGGCGTCAGCGCGCAAGACCAGCCCTCGTACCGGAGGATGTCCACGCCGATGCGGCCTCGGCGGTCGACGTTGCAGTGGTACACCCTGGTGGCGAAAGTCACCACCGGGGGTTGCGCTGGATAGCCGGCCGGAAACTTGAGGTTCAGCCGGAAGGTGCCGCCCTCGTACGGGCTCCCTGGAGGTCCTTGTATTTCGGCCGTCCATTGGCGCAGGTCGTCGCCTTTCAGCCGGGCGCTGATCATCTCTGGGGGGTCCGATGTGATGTCTTCGAGCTCCTTACGCAGCCTTCTCGTTGACAAGCGGTCGGGTGAAAGTTCAAGCGGCGGTGAACTTCCACGCGAGAAAGATGTTTTTTCGTTTCTCCCTCGCCCCGAAAGTTTTGGCCGGGTAATTATTTCAAAACGCACCGGTTCAATTTTTCTTGTGACGGTGGTGGACACAATTGCACCGGTACTATCAGTGGAATACGACGTACTCGAAATGTACGATGCCACTGCCGAAGGCCACCGTGAAGTTTTCTTTTTTTCGCCCTTCATCTTGTTTTCCCAAAGTTGTCAGTAAGAAAATAAAATCGTAACTTGTTATTAAAAGTCTGTAAGGATTGCACTTTTAAATAAATAAAGTATTAACTGTCATTGAACCAATAAGCCCTAAAAGTATCAATACTGTTTTACATTTTATAAAACATCATGACTTTAAATTACACTGATAGTTTAGTAAAAACTGATCTTCATGTCATTTTAACTTTTTAAAAAACTATAGACACTAAGAAAGTGAAATCTAAACCTTTCTTTAAACTAAAGCTTTTGTTTCTGTTAGATATCTTCAGTTAATTGAATAATTTTTTTATGCTGTAGTAATAATTTATTTACTTAAGTTTAAATTTTTTGAGAAACTGTTTATGTTTTTGATTCTGGTTTTAATAACAACTTTTTGAAAGATAAAACAACTATTAGTAAAATGGTTTTGTTACTTTAAAAGTTTTAGTTTTTTCAGTTTATGTCTTTAAAAGCTCATTTCAATCTTTTTTTTAAACATAGTGCGAGAATCAAGAAACCACAAAAAGGTCTATAATTTTTTCTTAGTTCTCGTATCATAATTAGCAAAATATTAAAGTATGTTTTTTTTATGATTGAGTAAATATATCGTTATTAGTAAGTGAACTAAAATTTAGTACTTCTTTTTACAAAGCAAGGAGACCCTAATTAAAAACCAATACTGAACGGACCAAAAATAGCCTATATTTGAAAATGATTAAGTTAACCTAAAATATAAATACACTAACCATTAAAGCTTATTTCTTAAAAAAATTAAAACAAAAGTCGAAAATTTAAACGTTTTTTGGAAGTATATTGTAAGATAAAAAAAACGCAAAATGTCCCACTTTTTCTATGGACTATAGCAACAACCTAATAAACTTTAACTCAAAAAATAAACATAATCTATTTAGCTGTAAGTTAACAAATTCTGTAAAAATGAGTTTTTAGGAACAAATAAATTATAGTGTGGAAAGTGGGACAAGAAAAATTACTCCGTTTTTTAAAAATTTTAGAATGGTTGTCGTGGTTTTTGAACTAGATATTGCAGTTTTACTTAGATTAAATAATATATTAAGTGAAACATTACTGGTTACTTGTAAAAGTTAATTTTTGTAAAGGTGACTTTTATCTATTTTTGATACATATATTTAAAAATTAGTTGTATTAGAAAGATTTTTGTACTTCTTAAAACGTTTTTTTTAATTGTATTTTCGCTTAATATTTGTTTTTCTTTTAATTTTCAAGATTTATTTCTATAGTTCAATAAAAACTGACCGTGTCAATATAAATTATCGACTACGACATCAACATAATGAAATTACTTGATTATAAATTTGGAATTTATACTTAACTTAAAATATATCATTTTATTTTACCATTTTAATATTTTTCAGTAATACTAATTCTAAATCAAAATAGTTTTCATAGGGAATTTGTAAATTTCAGTAGTCAATAATCTAAACTTAATAACATTGGTATTCAAGGTTTATTAAAAGCTATTTTATACTAATTTATAGTTACCTTGGGTTTTTTAGTTAATGTTTTAAACTTTTAGAATGAAATTACAACTAACAGTAAATATCTAAAAAAACAAATCTGCATTTTTAAGAAATTTACATTACTGTTTTATTAAATATTCATTTAAACTTATAGTTTGTTTTCTTATATAACCAAATTCAAGGTAATAAAGGATGTTTACATGATAATTCAAATTCCTGCATTTAAGATTTTTAAAACAATATTTAACTTACTATGTCTTAAAAAGTAGCATACATTGCAAATATTTAGAAATAAATATGTAGGTCTTCTTAATCTACACAAACCATTTAATTTCTTTTTTGCAAATTTAAATTATTTTGTGAGATGTTTAATAATTCCTAAAAATAAATATAACTTAGCTCTTATTTAAGCCATACCTTAAAAAATCTTTAAATGCTTACGAAAATAAAATATGTCTTGTAGATATTAATAAGGGGTGAGCGTCACTTTTGCACGAGTGGAAAATTTTGCACAGCAACTCTTTCACACGAGCATCACCTATTGCACGGCGTTATATTACGGAGATATTTATGCACCGCAAAAGTTTTAAAAAACCGGTCAATTTTGGACGGAGCTGCACTATTGCACACTTCTAATTTTTTACTTTTAAACAAAAATTTAAATAAATTAAATACAAGTTTTATTTTAATTATGTTATATAAAGATAGTTTTTAAACGCAAATTATTTTAGAACATTATGATTTTCAATTTGTTGTTTAACTTTTAGTTTTTATTCTAAGTTTTACCTACAGTATTAAGAACGTATAAAGTACAGTATAAACTACAGTATTAAGAACGTATAAAGAACAGTATTAAAACGTACTACAAATCACTCCAATCATATTTTTTACTTAAATAAGGTAAAGTAGATAAGTACATTTTTTGTGAATTCTAATTTAAAAAATTTTTAAATACCTTAAATAACAATAAACTGAATTTCGCCAACTTTTAAATATAAACTTAATCTAGTGTGGAATTTAAATAAAAACTTAGAGACTGATTTTTTACTTATACTCTCGTTTTCAAATCTTTGATTTTTGTCTTTGAAATGAGTCTTTTATGAGTTTTAAGTTTTTTTTTGTTACAGATTTGGTTCTAGCTAAAATTTAATTGACATGCATGCAAAAGTGATGTAGCCATAATAATAGGACGTTGTGCAAAAGTATTGCCGTACAAAAATATTGCCATGCACAAGTGACCTTTTGTGCAAAAGTATCCCTACATGCAAAAGAGTCGCCGTGCAAAATTGTCCCCTCGTGCAAAAGTGTCTCCATGCAAAAGTGTCCCCTCGAGCAAAATCGACCCGTTCCCATTAATAAAACCTACATAAGTATTTTTATTTTTTTTCCAAAAATAAAATTCCTTTTACTTGTTGTCCTTTTAACTTTTTAGTTTAATGTGGGGGTTTAAATTTACCAAACTTAAACAGCTGTGCACCCATAAACAATATCAACTAATTAACTTCTAATTTTATGTTTTATCAGATATATTATTTTTTACTTATGAGTTCATGCTACTGAGTAAATGAGACATTTTAATAAAATATATATATATATATAGAAAATCATGGATGCTAATTTTTTTAGGAAATTTTTCTACAGGTTTTCAAAATTTCATTCAGGTTTTTAAACGTAAACATTTTTGGATCTATTTTTTGTTTAAAGTTAAGTTTATGGTAAGAAACTGTGTAAAATAGTATAAAAACATTGAAAAGATACTGTAAAATTACTTCAAAAATATTTTTTAATAAAAAACATTTTTTAATGATAACATAATTTTTTTGTTATATAATAGATTATTTTGTCAAAACGAAATTTTATTGCTTAACGTGTTAGTATTGTTAAAAAAATCCAGTTTTATAGTGATTTTTGTTCAAAATTCAAGGCTTTTTAATAAATAATAAATAATAAAGACAGTAAAAGCCTTCGTTGTTATTATTTATTAACAGTTTTTTTACTTAACTTACTATACTTTTTGCTTAAATTAAAATTCTTGTTAATGTTGAAATTAAAATAAAACTACAAAATGCTTAATTGTTAGAGATTATTCAACTGTTTGAAAATTCAATTGTTCTGAATGAAAAAAAAAAAGTATGTAAAAAGAGACAACTAACAATTACGGTTAGTAGCCATTCTAATTTATTTGTTGAAAAAAAATAGTAGCTTTTATTAAGTCAGAGTTGCCCCTTTTTTTGTCAAAATTTTTTCCGGGTTTTTAAAAATACACATTTATGGGTCAATTTTTAGTTTTAAGTTAATTTTAAGGTAAGAAATTGTGTTAAATACTATAAAAACATTGAAAAGATACTGTAAAGCTACTTTAAATATGTTTTAAAATAAAAACATTTTGATGATGACATTTTTTTTTATTTTTTATGATAGGTTTTTTAAGTCAAAACGAAATTTTACTACTGAAAATGTGAAAACTGTTTAAAGTTACAGGTTTTTCTAAGTTTTTTAGTGATTTTTGTTCAAAATTCAAGATATTTTTGCCTAAATTGTCAAATTCCAATTTTTTCCAGGTTTCCAGGTAAAGTGGCAACCCTGTTAAGTTAATATTCGAACCAAATCATTTTGTTAATTCAATAAGAATAAATTTGAAAACCATTTAATAAAGGTTATGATAGTACTCTTTTAAACTGTTTTTTATAAATATTCAAACAATTTCTTTAAAAAAAATACAATAGAGTACTTAATTATTAGCAAGGCAAAATATACAGTTATGATTGCATTATGTTTTTCTTTTATAGCTTAGTTTACATCAGTTGTCATACTTCTAACTATTGCTAATAAAATGTAACAAAATAATTATAAAAAAAGGGGGAAGGAATTTTTTTAATTATTAAAACTACTATCTGCACCAAACATAAAAGTATACAAATAAACACAACTGAATTCTAAATTTGTGAAGTTGCTAGAACGTCTAGTTACTCTAGTAAAATTTACTAATATTTTGTTAGAAAAACTTGCTAAAATAAATTTTAGATAATCTAAAAACAAATAAAACAAAGGATTTACTTTACTTAGAAAACATTTAAGACCTTTCTACTTCATTTGTATAAAATTTTGATACCTGCAGCTAAATTTAAAATCCAAAATTTCCATTTTCTTAGTACAGTGCCTTTTTTACAAAGAAATATCGAGACTTTCAATTAGTTCATGTTAAATAGCAAATTTCTAAATTAAAATAAAAAACACAATATGTTTAATCGTCAAAATATTGTTAGTGTGTCATTTTTTATTCATGAGCAATAATTTTTTATTTTAAATGGTATGGTAAATAAGTAATTAGATCAAGAAAACCATAGCACACAGTAATAAATAAGTAAAGTAGAAACTGAAATAGCTTGCTATATCTTTATACTAAAATAGGGTCGGGCAACGTACGGCCCGCAGAGTGAAAATAATTGACCCGCTACCGTTTTTTAAAATCTAATGGTATCCGGCCCGCAAATGAAAATGACCGGCCCGTTAGCAAATTTACAAGCCCGCAAAGTTCAATATTACAAATTTTTTTATAAAACTTTGTATTACATTTTTACAAAACAAAACTGTAAGAATTTGACTTCAAAGAAAAGCTAAAAGTTACTTTATAAATTAATGTGTACTCTTAAATACACCATTTTGTCCTAATATTTTGTGTTGTTCTAACTTAGTTTTTTGTAAAACTACCCTAAGCAAAGTGCTTTTTAAGTACGATATTTTACATAAGTACCTTTGTTTATTACGATGTAAATTCCATTTATAAATATTATTTAAACATCTGACATGTCTCAATCAGTCATCTTAAGTTTACAGACTTGAGAAAATTTTTTTAATTTGAAGGATTTAAAAAAGTGATCAACTGTATCCATAAAATTAGATTCCGGCCGGATCCGAAACTTTCATTTACGTTAGAATCCGACCGGATTCGTATCTCGACTTGAAATTAGTTTCCACACGAATTCGGATCTAAAAAGTCATTATTCGACTAGATCCGGATACTGTATTCGGTAAATCACTAATTCGAAAGGCTCCGGCCCGCAAAAGGCTAAAATTTTCCGAATCCGGCTCGCTGGTTGAAAAACGTTGCCCACCCCTATTTAACTATCCCGATTTACTTATAATGTTACTTATACGCGCAATGCTGGTTATTATCTGACTCCGTGCGCGTTATAAGTATTTATCGGTGATGTTATTTAAATGTTTAGATATGACTGAGCTAAGTTATTTAGCTAAGTCGACTTAATGAATTGCGAACTAAACTTAGACTATCTTTTAAGCTTAGTTTAATTAAATAGTTAGATTGTTAGAATGCTTAACTAATTGTATATAAGAAATCGAGTCTAGAAACACAAATTGTATTGAAATGAATATAAACTGCGATACATGATAACAAAATATACAAACAAGCTATTCCAATTTACAAGTTAATATAAAAAACAGTCGCCTTCGTACAAGAAGTACGAGGCGACCACAATCTTTTCAAACAATATACTATCAGTCCAAAGGTAAAACTAGACTCCCGCCATGCTAAAGCAGTTCGATAAGTAAACAAAGAGATAAAAAGTCCCTAATTTGAGAAAACTCTCTAGCGCCCTTTTTTATTTAAACGCAAAGTCGTTACATTTCTTGTCCTACGGAAACCAATTTGATGTTCCAACTTGGTTTCCGTTTTTAAAAACATTAACCTTAAGATGTTAAAAGTGGTTAAGTTAAAAAACTTTAAAATCCACTATAAAAATCCAATAATTATATTTGTAAATGCTTTAAATTTCGTAAATGACGCACAGAATTAAAAAGTTTTAACAATTTACAAAAATGAAAAAAACTGAAAGAATTTTTAGAATTTTATTCGCTAGTAGTGCTCGCGAGTCATTGTTTCCCGTAGACGCTATTCGTGCATTCTCGGTCTCCTCATCTGTACTCCACTCGGTCGCTTTGCTGATGGTGGATCAGATCTCTTTGTCACCTTCGCCGACTTGTTGACGACTTTCGATTTCTCGAGCCGTTTTCGTGCGAAGTTCAAAAAAAGTTTAAGCAAAAATATAAAGAAAATACCATTTCAAGTATTTTCAAGTACTTTTAAGTATGTTTATAAGAAACTTTTAAAAAAATTTATAGCTTCAGTTTAAACAAATTATTCGTTATATAAACTTTTGGTATATTAAAAACATTTCACATTCAACATGAGTTAGTTGACAAAACAAACAATTATATTCATTTCAAAAGCTTAAACTTGTTTTCGTAAAAATATATAGCCTTGAACTTTATACTAATTTATAAAACTTTAATATTCTAAGAAAGTTAAAAACAAAGTTGTTGTTAGCGTTTAAATGTTGAATAAGATATTTAATAGCTCAAATGACCTTATTAAAATTGTGTTTTTATAAGTAAGCTGAAGTGTATAACAATAAAAAACAAGGCAATAAACCTTCTTAACATCAATCACTAAGGTTACTATAGTTCAACTGTAGATTTATAGTTCAAGTTTGAACATAAGTTGTTGTTAAAAAACAAATTGAAATAAAGCTTAACAAATTAAGGCAATTTTTTATATTAGTAAGAGCTCAAAATAAAATTTTAAGTTAAAGAACAAACTTTAAAAATACTCCTTCAATTTCTTATGACTCGATTTCGTCCTAAGCTTTGTTCAGAAAGCTTCTTAGACTAGTTTTCTGCCATAATTAAATAAAATAAATTACTATTTGGTGGTCTTAACTTTGCGTTTAAAAGTTCATTACTCTTTTGGTGGTTTTAACGTTTTGCTGTAAAAGTTAATTAACCGTAAAGTTTCAATAACATCTTAGTTTAATTTTTCAGCGGTGAAAAATAGCGTCTTAACAAAAACTCAAAGTTTTGCAACGGTTTCTGACAAGTATTTCGATTTTGATATGTTTAAAACGCCATCGGTGAAAAATGAACCAAAATAATTTTCGATTAGTTTTAAAAATGCGTGCGATAGTGTTTAAGAAATTTTCGATTTTAAAACGCCATTTGTGAGAAATAAGCCGAATTAAATCGTGGTTTGTTTTAAAAATCTGCTCTAAGCTAATTTCTAAAGGTTTTTTTCTTATTCGAATTCGTTTTGCGTTTAGAGTAAGATGTTTTTTTTTCGTAAGAATTCGCGATTAGTTTTAACATTTATTTTAGTATTGCCGTTTTGTGCCGTCGCTGCTGTGCTTTTGTTTAGAGAATGGGGCAACTTTCGTGCGTTTGCTTCTTTGCTGGACGTATTAACGCTGGAAGAAAAGTTTGTAGTCGCTGCTGTGCTTCCTTTTATGATTGGCTCTGTTTCTGCATCCTTATCTGATGGTGCAAGTAATGCTTGTGTTCTCACGGGTGGAGACGGCTCTTTGTAAGCCTCTATATCGGCCGTTGGCTTGAACTGTTCTGGCTTTGGCTGCGGTTTTCCAGCTTTTTGGGATTGCCCGACGTGGAATTGGCTATGATGGCTCTGATCGTTGCTGGCGGTCGTGGAGGTACTGGCTGCTGTGGCTCTGACTGTTGACTCTGGCCTGTCGATTCTGGCTGCGGTTGCCTTGACCGTTGGGACTGCCCGTTTTGGTGCTGGTTGGCCTGGCTCTGATCTTTGGCTTTGGTCGTTGACTCTGGCCTTGGTGATTCTGGCCGTGGTTGCTCAGAACTTTGGTTCTTAATAGATATTTTTGTTGCATTACTTGACGAAGTACTGGTGACGTCATAATTTGGTATGGCGACAGCGCGATTGCGTTTTGATTCTCTAGCAGCTTCACTTCGATCGAGTGCGGCTCTTTCGGCTTCTAATTCGCGTAATTCTTGTAAGGATTTGGTTTGGGTGAATCAAACGAGGAAAACTCTGTTATTAATGTTTTATATTTGTCTTGTTTAAATTCCTCCCAGTCCCTATAAAGTTGGCATCTATTAAGCCTAAAATAAAGTATATCCATGATACTATTAGATTTTGTTTAAAGTCTTAATAAAGTTTTAAACTAATTTTGGGTCACCACTACGAAAAGTAGAAAATAAAAAGAAGTTACGGACTTAAATAAGGTGCGTGTTACACAACTAGGGGTCACCATTTAACTATCCCGATTTACTTATAATGTTACTTATACGCGCAATGCTGGTTATTATCTGACTCCGTGCGCGTTATAAGTATTTATCGGTGATGTTATTTAAATGTTTAGATATGACTGAGCTAAGTTATTTAGCTAAGTCGACTTAATGAATTGCGAACTAAACTTAGACTATCTTTTAAGCTTAGTTTAATTAAATAGTTAGACTGTTAGAATGCTTAACTAATTGTATATAAGAAATCGAGTCTAGAAACACAAATTGTATTGAAATGAATATAAACTGCGATACATGATAACAAAATATACAAACAAGCTATTCCAATTTACAAGTTAATATAAAAAACAGTCGCCTTCGTACAAGAAGTACGAGGCGACCACAATCTTTTCAAACAATATACTATCAGTCCAAAGGTAAAACTAGACTCCCGCCATGCTAAAGCAGTTCGATAAGTAAACAAAGAGATAAAAAGTCCCTAATTTGAGAAAACTCTCTAGCGCCCTTTTTTATTTAAACGCAAAGTCGTTACACCTATACTAAAACATAACAAAGTATTACAGTCTGGCTCTAGCATTAATTTTTAGTTTAGAATTTCCATAGATTATTATAGCCTGGTTTAAAGTATTTAAGATAAAATCGCAATTAACCGAGCATAGATTTTTAAGAAAAAAAGTTTATTAAAAATAACGTATACGTACTCTTTAATTTTAGAAATTATACAAAACTGCTTTTATTGCAACTTTACTATTAAAACTTTTTCAAATTCTCGCGGAAAAACTAAATGGTATCCCTAAAATTATTTTGTGTTTCTTTATTAAAATTTTGTTAAAATATCTTATTAAAAGCATAATAATTGTTATTACTGAAGAAGACTTTTTTACTACTTAAAAATAACACAAATATTAAAGGTTTTTATATGAGTAATATCTGAATTTAGATTCTAAAAATATAATTCAAAATTGTCAAAACAGTGTTTACTGTTAATTTTAAAACCGTAGCTGTTGTATTTATATCATACCTACCTAAAAAAAATTGTTTAAATTTTGTTGTGGAATTTTCTTCAAACGGTTTTTGAAAGTAAAGTTGTTATAACAAGTATTAAATCTAATAGTTTAAAACTTTTACATCATTCGTTAAAACTAGTGCCAGAATTATTTAAAGCACTATGATTAGTGTCAAAAAATTCCCGGCAGTAGGACTGCAGTAAATTAAGATGTTAATTAAAACTATACTACCGGGGATTTTTTAACACCAAACAGGTTTTTACCTAGTCTTCTTGAGACGCTTTGAGATTTAAGTGTAAGATATGTAGCATTTACAACCACCAAACTTACGCCATGCTTAAATTCGAAAAAATATAGTTGTATTTACAAAGTAAACCTGAGCTAAACTATCGTTAGCTTAAATTATATAAATCATAAGCTATAGTACATAATTACAACGTGTATTGATCCACAAACGTCAATAGATAAGCATTTATAATGAATTGAATTCAATTTTTAATGCTCTAAATAAAAGATTACATGAAGATTTTTTAGTAAAACTTGAAATAGTTGATTTTGATTTATAATGCTTATTAAGTTATGAATAATATCTTAAAACTGTTTTATAATGCATCTCATTACAGCTACACAGCTGTTGTATAAGTATTTAACTTTTATATTTATTGACCATTTTTAATAGTTGTTAATATTCTTTTTATTGTTAAACCTAGTTCTTTGTTTTTAATAACTTTGTTAAAACTTTTTTTTTTATTAATTTAATAGTAAATGAAAACATATAGATACAGAAAAAAAGTTAAACATATCGTGAAAATACATTAGAATACACAAAACTAAAAACAAACAGTGATAATGCCCATATTTGTAACTAAGTCCTAGTGATAATGTTTGCCAATACTATTCAATTTCTATACTTGTAGCTGGTGTTCAACTAGAAACTTTTTGTTTAATTTTTATCTAAGTTTGTATAAAATAAACAGGTTTTTATTTAAACAGAGTAGTTTATATTGTACCTTAAGAAGTCACTATAAATAAACAAACTAAGGTAGCATTTTAAAGTGTTATCTGTATTTATAAATAACTAGTATTTAGACTTCATCTTTGTTTGTTTTATTTTTAGGTAATTCCAAAATGTGCACTAAAGTAAGTGAAGACAAAAGTTTCATTGTTCAAATTAAAAAGAATGTTTTCGAGGTAACCCACCATTTTTTGAGATTGATGTTTGAATTAGATGAAAATTATGAAGACAGTAACCCAGCCAAAAAAAGTTTTTTTATCCAGATTCGAACAGAATTGTACAATTTTCTAGTGAAACATTTACAAGTTCTACGCGTGAACAGCTTTGATTTTTTGTCTGATGAAGATAAGATTATTCTTTTGTTTGAATCATATGAGAGTAGTGAGTCATTATTTTCTTATGAAAAATTTAAAGATTTTAGTTACTTAATTTCCAAAAAATATAACCTTCATAAATATAAGCATAAAATGAATACAAAATTCACATCAGATGGTAAAGAGTTTGTTGAAAGTATATACAACAAAAAACTTAATTTTCTGACCAAAGAAGACTTTGATATCTTTAATGAAATAAAGTTCCTAAAAAATGAAAAAGGTACAACTCTTTGCTATTCTTACAATGAATTAATAGAAAAAATTCAAAGGCGTACACTGGACTTAATGAGTGGAAAAGTTTCACAATCAAGAATTGATGAGCTTTCATTTAATTACACAAACAATGGTCAAACAGTTATCATAAATGATGACTGTGCAATGTGCACTGAAAAATTAAAAGTTAATGGTCAAAGATTAACAAGGTTCTATTGTAACCATGCTTTTCATCAAAGTTGTATAACACGCTATTTTAAAAATTATACACCAAGTCATGAAAGTATGGATTTAGTGTCAAATTGTGAAATATCAGAAGATTCAGATGACACATCAAGTGATGAAAGTTTGGATTTAGTGTCAAATTGTGACGAATCAGAAGATCTAGATGTCACATCAAGTGATGAAAGTATGGATTTAGTGTCAAATTGTGACGAATCAGAAGATCTAGATGTCACATCAAATGATGAAAGTATGGATTCAGTGTCAAATTGTGACGAGTCAGAAGACTTAGATGTCACATCAAATGATAAAAGTATGGGTTTAGTGTCAAATTGTGACGAGTCAGAAGATCTAGATGTCACATCAAATGATGAAAGTATGGATTTAGTGTCAAATTGTGACAAATCAGAAGAGTTAGATGTCACATCAAATGAGAAAAGTATGGGTTTAGTGTCAAATTGTGACGAATCAGAAAATCTAGATGTCACATCAAATGATGAAAATATGGGTTTAGTGTCAAATTGTGACGAATCAGAAGATCTAGATGTCACATCAAATGATGAAAATTTGGATTTAGAGTCAACTTGTGACAAATCAAAAGACTTAGATGTCACATCAAATGATGAAAGTATGGCTTTAGTGTCAAATTGCGATGAAAACGATTCTAATCCGTTTGAACTTGAGTACGAGCCGGTCGATAGAAACTACTGCAGATTTCAATGTCCGTACTGCAACAACTTTTGTTTTTAGATTACTAATTTACTGGAGTAGTTTATTTTGTAAAGGGTCTTGATTTATTTTGTACTCGTTGACTCTTAATAATTATTATACAAAAAACATAAGTAAAGTGTTTTCATTAAGTTATTGTTTAAAAAAGCTTTTACTTTAACGTCCTTACTATTTAGTTTGTGTGAAGGTTTAAAACATTTGATTGTTTTCTTTTTCAGATTGATTTTAATATAAAACAATAAAATTTAAAATAAATTAATTTATTTAAATTGAAACAATATTTTTTACACGTACAGTTTAGTCGTTATAAATAACTTCCATCTTTCTCATCTTTACTGAAATGTTAATTTAGATAAATTTTACTTGATTTGTGTTGATAAGTAATAAATTGCTAAAGCGAACTTCTGCATATTTCATACATACTTGTATTTAAACATAGGCAAAAAAAGTTTGAACGAGTTTAACTAGAGCAAAATTAGACTTAAACTAAAAAACTAGAAGTCGTAGTAGAGTCCAGTAGCAACGCGTGGTATTCCATTGGCCTGCAGAAAACTACTCATTTTTCAACTTTAGTACTATAGGTTTAAGTAATAACTTGTATCGTTTTTACCCATATAAAATAAACTAACAAAATCTAGACTTTGTCAATATGAAAAACCGTTTGGTAGTTTTTTTTGATTAGATAAATATGGAATTGAAAATATCTTATTTTAAACTATTAAAAATATCTCAATTGCTAATCATCGAAGCTAAAAATTAAGTGCTTGAAAAAAAACACATTATAATTTGAAAAAAAGTTTCAAAAAATTAATAATAGTTTTATTTTCTAGTAAATAATAAAAAAAACCTTTAGAACTGCACTTTTCTTAGTAAAAAGTATTTGTCTGCTATCTGTTAATCGAAGCTTTTCAACTTTTCATATTTCTAATAGCTAAACTGTCAAAATAGTTTGAAGTGTAGAAGATCTCTGCATTTTACTAACTATTCAATCTATAAAATAGATCGTAAAGCTTCTTTAAAACAGTTTGCAACAAAAATTATGAAATAAGCTTTCAACTCTATTTTCAGCAAATTAAAGTCGTTAATTTTTCATGTTTTACTTAAAATTACAAGTTTAAAAAAAACTCATTGAATCAAAAGTTGTAAACATTTTAAAAACGTAAATATAAGAATTTTTACACAATAGTTAGAATTGTATCAGTTGTTTGTTTTAATTTATGTACAAGCAAACTTTGTGTACAAGCATTGTGAAAACAAAGTTATCAATATACCACAGGTTCAAAAACTCAATTTTCTTGAGTTTTAAACTATCAGTTTTTCTGCTATTATCTAGTATATATTTAAAAATCAAAGACAAAAAGTGTTTATGCTGCTATTTTAAACAAAATCCTAGTCTTGTTTAGTGACCAAAACTATTATAAGTTTTATCAAACTAAACATTTTAATTAAGGACCAAGAACAAAACTTGGTCAGAACTCATTCAAGTTTCAACGTTTAATCAACATTTCAAATTATTTAGTGTCATCAAAGGTGCAGGTTTAATTTAGTTGGTTACATGACTATAGAACTAACGACACTTCAAGATTTTCTAAATACCGTTAGGATGCCAAATTTCAAAATAAATTAAATTAAAAAGTTTATAAAATGATCTTGTATGGAAACGTCAAGGCAAATATGTGACTCCAACGGATAAATTCTCCTTTATTTAGTTACCAGTTATCTAAAAATAACTCGTTAAACTTGAAAATTAGAGCTCGAAAACCCTCGAACTTTCGTATATTTCTTATAAAGTCCATGATAATAAACAAAAGATCTAATATTTTACTTAATATACCTTAAAAATGTGTTAATCACGCTTGAAATATTATAATGTGAAGAAGTAAGACTAAATAAAGTAATAATAAAGACTATGTTGAAACCGTTCTTTAACCATTAATAAAACATATAGTTTTTTATAATCAATAAGCATATTATTATACATTTTTTTATTTAATACATGCCAAACCTTTGTATGAAGTTGTTTATTTTAAATAACAAACATATTTTACATTTTTTACATAAAGAGTTTACTGTAAATCGTTTGTTTGTGTATTAGACTGTCTTTTATGTTAACAGACATTATTTATTTTTGTATTTGTTTTTTTTTATGCTGAGTTTTACTCATATAAACGTTTTTAGTTAGGTTTGTAGCTTAGAATTTTTAATTGTTGTGATTAAAGAAACATTTAAGCTTACACAGTAAAAACTATAGTAAAGCATAAAAGAAAGTATCTTTATTTGTGTTATAATTCTTAACATGTTGTAATTAACTGCTAAAATCGTTAAAAATTAAAAAAAAAGTTTTACTTATAAAGGCATCATAACTTATAATTTTTTTAATTTATTTTATTTGTTTTCTTCAGATTCTAATGCATTAAAGAAAATTAAAACCAAATAAGGAATAAATTTTCTTTGTGCTTCTAATTATTAACATAAATTAGTTTATAAACGTTGTATATGATAAACTCTAAAGATAAGAAAACTTTTACACCTTAAGCAGTAACTTGCTAAGTATTGAACAAAAATTATGAAAATATTCTTTGATTCCTATGTTAAATGAGATCTATATTTATATTTTACAAAATATATTTCGACAATGCTAACTAGATATAATTATATCACTTTTAATTTTTGCATTCTTAACCTGTTCATTATTTTATCTTTTTTATAAAACGTTTGTATGAAAAGTTTAGAAAGCATTTGCATTTTATTATAAAAATAAATTGAAGACTATTAAATGTTAGAGACTAATATATCTTCAGTTGACCTCTTATTAGTCGTTAAGTAACGTATTTTCAAAGTTAGTTTTTCAAAATAACATTTGAAAATCAAATTTATCCTTTGATCGTTAATAGGTCTTAAAAAAAATAAAGGAGATTGGTAGAATTAGTTTTGTAAAGTTTCACAATACTTTCAATTTTGACTTAGTTTGTTAACCGTTAAAAATGTTAAAATTTTATTTGTCAATAGTCTTTTCATGGTGTTGCTACATTTTCAGTGAGATCAATTATGCTTTTAATTCTTTATAATATATTTTTTGTCGTTCCTGGAACAAATTTTAATATCTTTTCTTTGAAGTTTTTATTATGTTAGAAGTGAAGCAGTGCTTTTAGTATAACCTTTTTGGGGTTTCTAAAGTACTTTTAGTTTACTGAAGAAAGTAATAACTATTAACTTCTGGCTTGCAAAAATTATAAAACTGTTTTAAGAATCACATAACAATCTAACTTGTCCTGGACTGATTTTAGAAAAACTTTTCATATATAAAAATTGTATAGATTAACCCAATAGCAATAGGTAACTACAAACTAAGCATTCTAAAAACTTTTTTTCGTGTTAAAATTCCCCACCTTTTAATTCAAAATATTAGTTTTAAACGAACTATAATTTACATTTAAAAAACTTTTGCCTAACACTTGTTACCTTGGTTTTTTTAAATATGTAAAAAAATCATGATAATACATTAATAGTAACATAAGGCAGTTTTATTTGTAAATTTTACACTGGTTGACACACTTTCTACCAACTTTTTTAGTGAAAATTTTGTTATCTTTAAAAATACAGAGATATTCATAAAAGTAGAATTATAATAAAATTTGCAACAAATTGTAAAGTTGCTATTTTCAAAAAAATACATAATTCACCAGTTAAAAAACAGTATCAAAAAACCTATTCACTTAAATAAGTTCGCAGCGGTTTCTTAGTTAAATGATGATTTTGTATATCAACCTACTTTCCTAATTGAACCTATACAGAAGTTAAGTTTTATAGTATATACAGTATAATTCAATTATTTTACTTGTATAAACTTGGGTTTTTTACTTGTAAAATATTTATCAAAAAGAATTTTAATCAGATGTTAATACAAAGTTTTCCAAAAATATTTTGTAAAAAAAAGCTAAATTTTTTTTTTTTTTTTAATGTTATACACAGTGACCAATTTTTTCCGTTTTTTTAATAGTATTTTTTAAGGTTAGAAAAACTTTTATGGATAGTTTCCACAAAACCCATCAAATGAATTATGATACAAACTTTAGTATATAATCTAATACATTATAATAATAATAACATGATACTAGGGTTTTTGATAATAGGGCTCAAACTATTTTGCATGATCCATAAAAAGGAAAATAAACAATAACAAGTTTTAAAGACAGAAAATAATTACGGAGAACATTAATGTACATAGTAATGAATAAAGAATAAACGAAAGATGTTTTAATAACATATTTAGATTTTTAATTACTACTTTAACTTTTTTTTTATGTTTATGATTTTCTTAAATTAGGTAGTGAACTTATTTACAAAACTATATTTTAAATACTTGTATAAATAAAACAGCTATGAAAAACATTTGCATTTTTTATTGATAAAAACAATAGTATAATTATTTCTAATAAATAGTAGCTTCTAAAAAACAGCATCTATAAAATACTTAAATTTTACTTTGGTCAGAAACAACCTGTTTATCAACATTAAGTTCTCATTACAAGAAACTAAAAAAACAGTTAACAAAACAATTCCTATTAGACTGTGTTTAAGATACATAAAAATTAAAATCATATAGTTGTTTGAGAACTTAGAAAAATTTAGATGCATTCAAACATTCAATTGTTTTATAGTTGGTATTCATGGAAACGGCGTCCCCGGCGACCTGATTGGCTGCGTCCTGATTCATTTTGTCCTGTATGAGCTTAGCATCTTTCTTGCTCATCCTCTTGAGCCCGTACAGCAGAATGTAGGCGACGTGCCAGTCAACACCGCCCGACAGCTTCAACACTTCCTCGCTTGATACCGCCGTCACATCGTCGTCATCGCATTTCACCCAATCGTCTGTTGTGTGAGAGTTTTAACACAAACTATCATTTATTAAATGTTTTTCTTGTAAGGGATTTTTTTTAAGGTTTCAATTACTAGTACATGTTTATTGTATAGTCTAAAAAAATAATACAAATAGCTAGAGTAAAAATTTTATTATAACTATTTGAAAATATAAATTTAAGCGTTTGTTAACATAGATCTGAGCGAAAAAGTTCCCTGGAATATATAATGATAACAAAATAAGCCAATAGATATTATAAAATAGAAACTAAAGTAGTTATATATATATATGTATATATTGTTTATCGAAAATATACACCTACTTTAGCTTCAATTCATCCTTACAGTATTTATGAAGTGTTTTAAACCCGTTAACACACAGAAACATGTGTTGTGTAATAAAAAAAAATAATGATTAATATGTAACACTCAATTGTATAACTTTTGCCTGTAAAAATCTGTTTATGCATAATTATTGTATTATTTTTAATTGCGGTAAGAAGCAACTAAAACTCGCTATTATTCTACCTTCTTGAACACGGAGCCAGCCAACATAATGTCCGCTAGACGATGATCTTCCCTGGTGGGTTATGATAGCTTGAAGTTCGTAATAGCCGCTGTTGCTTGATCCGACATCTGAATAATTATGTAAAATAAGCTACTAGCTTTACAAAATATAATTACATAAAATTAAATAACTATATAAAATAACCAGGTTGTTTAATTTGTGTATAACAACCTGTTAGCATGACAAAAACTTAGTACTCTAGTAAGCTAATGAAACATAAAAACATACTAATGTACTATTAATGATGACACATGTGTGTTTATATTTCTTATGAGACGTATGTGTTATAATAGTGCTTTGCAATTTATAATATATTTTCTTTATGACAGTCATGCTACTCTATCTACATTAAAAAACTTTATAACACTGAACAAGCACGATTCAAAGTCAACAATCAACTCTCACCGTTGTCAAAAGAGTAATTTTCGTAATCCAAAACCTCCTTCTTCACGCTCGCGTCCTTCACACTTGGCTTCTTGTTTCCGGAGAGGGCCGCTTCGGCCTTCGCTTCTTCCACCGCCTCGAACTTTTCCCGCTGCGGCTTCAACTTGTTCTGCAGTTCGGTGGTGCACAGCTCGTACGCGTCAAAGCTCATAGGAAATTTCACATCCTGACAAAATTTTTATTATGTTATTGTTGTTTACCATTACAGCAATTTCTTTACAAAGTACTTTTTAAAAGCAACAACTGAAACAACAACACAGGAAGTTTTGTTTAACATGGGATGTTTAATATCATTATAAAAAGATAAGTTATAATTATAACTTGTTTAAAATAAAATTTTACATCTAGATGATTAACTATTACAAATTGAATTAAAAACATCTGTAATTTCCAAGCTATAGCTTTAAAAACAAGCAAGACTAACCTTAAGTATTTTTGCGTTGACTGATCCTTTTTCTTTATAGAAGAATCTCACCATTTGAACGCAGAGATACCCTGGGAGTCGATTTATTTTGCTCTGAAATATTTACAGTTACAAGCTGTTAAACATAAAAAAAATCAAAAAGTATAAAGCTTTCAATAATAAAAAAACCATAAGCTAAAAAAACTAAAAAGATCACAACCAAAATATTGCTTTTTTAATTTTAAAAAACTAACAGTTTTTTCGTATTTAGCATTTCTTCCAAGCGTGGGAGAATTTTTTTCTAACTCTTCTTTGAGTTTTGACTTGACTCCGGTCATGAGATATTTAACCTGAAACAAACATTATATTACAAATACTATTAAAACTATTGTTTTCAGGATTGTGCCTTGAAATTTTTAGCAGAACAAGTTAGAAAAAGTTTATTTTTCATCTCGTAAGAAATTGTAAAAGCATGTTGTGTACGATTCAATAACCGAAAGGTTTTATTCGTACACCAGGTCCTTAGACCAAACTTTTTGAGCGCTTTTTCATCCTTCAACAAACAAATATTAATTACTTTGTAGTTTAGCATCTTTGCTTTTAAGTTACTAATAAATTTAGTGTAATTAAAGAAAAACTTACTGATTTGTAATATGTGCTAAGTTGTAAAAAATACCCAATCTTTATATAGTAAAAAGTGTGAAATTTATTAGTATTATACTTCAGCGACGGTGTGTAAGGAGAAACGTACGCTGCAAAATAAAAAATTTTAAACTTTTAGCTATCAAGGCCATATAGAACATGGCTTTTACAAAATACTGGAATCAGAATCGCCGTCACTTGAATTAAAATAGTAAGTTAAGCTTAAAAAGGACTTAAACTTTCACGTGATCAACAGATCTTTTTACCTTACTTCCACCAGGTCATAAATTAAAATAAACTCTTCGCTATCAATCTATCTCTCAGGCTTCTGTAAATGTTTTTCATTATAGTCATCAACCGTATAGTGCTTAAAATTTCAAAATCTATTACTCTTTCGCTACTGTACTGTATTGCTCCTCAATTTAGTAGCCCAGAAAAAGAAGTATCGCACTATTGAAAACCCTGATTCAAAATTAAAAAAGTCTTCCGCGGGCTGTAATTGTTTTAAAAACTATACTTATTTGGAAAAAATACTATTTTGATCAAAATCGTAACAAAATGATTTATAATAAAACACTAGTAAGTACTAGTTGTTTAACCTAGAGCTTACTTTTTATCAATTTTTTTAAATTTTTATTCAAAAGTATATTTTTAAGTAGGCGACAGATTTTTTGCTTTGAGGACCCATTTAGCACGCGTTTTGCAGTTTTCCGGATGCAAACCATTGTTCTTTAAGCAAGTTTTACTATCTTATACAGCAGGATTTCCCAAACTCATTTTCTAAATCGCCCCCTTTTCAGAAATTCGAAAAATAATCGCCCACCACGATTTTACAAAGTAGTTTTTCTCTTGAGTAGAAACTTTTGAGCCGAAAAAGTTGTGTTCGAAATGTAATTTAGTCTGGTACTTCTTATGCACGCACTTTTGAGCTGTGTTCAAAGTAGTTTACAGGGCTTGAGAAAATAAGTTAAATTTGTTTTCTTATAAGCCCAGTTAAATGTATTAAAATACTTAATTATTAAAAAACCTTGTGTAATCTGTAATTAGTCTTATTTAGATATGAACTGTTTTGAAACTAATGAAACTTTTAGGGTAGTGGTGGACAACTTTTGTAGTCAGTGATTCATATTTACTAAAAAATCTTTTCTAGTTTCAACTCGTTTAAAAAATGTAATTGCGGACTGCATAACTTAAAAAATAACATATAAGAAAATTAAAAAACTCGAGCAAAATTGTAATAAAATGATTTAGTATTATTGTGATCTAGGAAATACTATTGTGAACTGAAAACCAAATTGAAAGTGTATTTCAAAATATTTAGTATCAAAAAACTAAATTTTGTTTCTTTTGCACAATTAGTTTCCAAGTTACTTAGCATGTCAATATTTGACTGGATCTTAACCGTACGTTACCCATCTGAAATCTTAATTTAAACCTGACATTATAATAATCTCTCATATAACGAATTTCGGACATTTAGAAGTTAATACTAACTAACTTTTTTAAGCCGCACAAGGTACTAAAATTATTTTATAAATAGGCATATTCTAAAATTACTATACCAGAGATAAAGAATTTATAAAAAAATGAACAGTTTATATTACACATAATAAAATAAATAACAAAACATAATTTCTGATCTAGTTTGAGGAAGTTTGACCGACTGGTTGATTATCTCACATGAAAAGTGGTTTCATCAACAGTTTCAGTTAATGAAGTAAAGTTATTAATTTCAATGCTAAGATATATTATAAGCAAGTTAGTTGTAAAGTTAAAAACTTAATTTTAAACTTTTTAAACTACATGTTTTGTAATAGAATACTATTAAATAGTATTTGACTTGGAATAACCTTTAGGAAACTAAACCTTAATTTAAACATTTTCTTTTTTTTTAAATAAATTCAAAAAAAAAATCGAAAGTTTTACAGTTAATTCTGTGAACAGAAAGCAATCGATTAAAAAATTCTTTTAATTAGCTTAAAATTTTGTTTCGTAACTGCAGCAGTCTTTTTAATGGCTTATTTAATACTGTTTTAAATTTATTTTTTCTCTAGTCATTAGCCTATGATAATTTACCAGAAGAAAATAGTGAAAAACTAAAAGCTAGTGTTGAACTATTAAAATAAACAACACATTCTAATTGCTAAAATATTAAAAATTAAGATAAAACAAAAATATTTGTTTTAATAATTTAAAATTCCTTAATGTATGGGTTTTTTAACGATAATAAATCAAGTTAGAAAATAAAATTGATTTTAAAAATGTTTTAAATGAAAAATTTGAAGTAGTTTCAAATAGAGACCTCAAATCTATAATCTTTTAAAACCAAAAAAAACTTAAAATAAAAACTTTAATGGTTATCAAGATTTTTTTATTTATACAGATTAAACAAGTAATAACAAAAATATTTCAAATAAATTTCTTTCAAACAAAAACTTTAATCACTATGCTATAAAAACTTCTAATGTAATGCAAAACGACAAACATAAACTACAAAATTAACCAGATCAAAATAAAACTAATATCAGATTTAAAACATAAATGATTTAATAAATACAGTAGACTTCCGCTTGAGTTGGCACTTTGAACGAAATCAAAAAGTGCAAACTCAAAAGTTATTACCTTTTTTTTTACAAAATTATAAATTTAAATATATTATATGCAATAACGTTATGCATAAACATAAAATTAACTAAAACATAAAACAAACATTCATTAAAAAATAGATCTATATAAGATATTAAAAATTATGTATTTTTTGTTTTATTAATACTTAGTTAGTAATAGACTTTATTTAAGTTAAACTTTAGAAAATATAAATCTTTGCACTTTTTTTTTGGGTAAAAAGTGCGAACTCAAGAGGAAGTCTAATTAATATTTATTAGGCATTATGCAAACCTGTTGTAGAATAGACAACTTAAAAAAAATTTGTTATAAAAAGACTTCTTAAATACAATACAAACCAGGTTAAATAAAAAGTATTTTAAAAGATTAAATAAAACAAAAGAAATTTCATTAAATAATGTCTGCTATTGAAGTCTAATATAATGTGAAGGATGAGGTTCATGACTGCTTGCAAGTTTTTCTTATCTGATTATTAATCAGTAATAAAAAGCCTCTACAAATATCTAGATTAGATCTTTTGCTAAAGATGTTGATAACTGATCTGAAAGCTTTCTCAACAACATAGCTAAAAGGAAAAACTATAAACAACAATCTATATTCCTCTCAAATGATTAAATAATTTTGCCTTAGTTTTTGTTGAGTCCAAAAGCTTTTATTTCGTTCTTTGGAAAAATTCAATTTTAGTTCAAATCAGTCACTTTTCAAAATATAATTGGAAATATCATGAGGTAATATAACTATCACCTCATGATATTTTCAATTGTTTTTTGAAAAGTCACTAAGTTAGAATAAGAAATGAAGTTATACAGCGTTGCCAATTTACCTAGAAACTTAATAATATATAACATAGATTTTTATGAACGGTTTATGATCCCAAATACCATATATGTCAGGTTATAAAATGGTGAGAGGGACTCCGATCGTCTATGATCTATGTAATTTTTAAATAAGAAAATATATGAATGAAAAATTGTAGTTTACTTTAAAGTAGGAGTCATAAGCACTTGAATTTTGTCTCTATAATTTACATAAATAAAATAAACTTTTTTTGTTTAAGTTTTACCTCAGGGTCAAATATTTAATAGCAAGCTAAAATTAGTAAAATAGCAATTTAAAAGTTTAATGACAGCAAAAAATTTCAAAATCGCCCCCTTACTAGCTATCGCCTACCCTTTCGCCCCCTTACTAATTATCGCCCCCCGACTTACTAAAATCGCCCACTTTGGGAAACCCTGTTATACAGACTTTTAAGTTTGAGATTATTTAAAAATACAGTCATTACTTGGTGTAAAGATGAAATTATTATAAAGAACTCTTAGCAAAACTAGCAGTCAAATGTTTACTTTCAAGTATTATGCTCAATCAATAGCAGAAAAGCTTTTTGAATCTTTACTATAAAAACAATGTATTGCAATACAAAACATTTTTATGAAATTTTTCTGAAAGAAATACACAATTATGTTTATTTTTATACAGTTGCATATTGCTTAAGTTAAAATATATGTTAAATTAATAGCATACAGAAATTTTTATTCATTTAAGCAGCATAACTCAATTTCTTACATATACTATCAACAAAAACATTAAACAGAGGCCTGGACTTTTGTATGCCGTGAGACAAGCTCAAGTTTAACAAAAGGTTTGATCAAACCAATTCGTTGATCTTAACAAGTTGACGAAGTAGTTTGATCAACTATTTTGTTAACCTACGTATACTAATGCTGTTTTCAAATAATTTAAAAATTAGTTTAGTTTGATAACAAAATTATTGGAAATTTTTTACTAAAATTCAAATAAATGACAAAAGTCCAGTACAAGGAGTTCAACTGTGTCCAAGTAGTGTACTGAAAAGTTTTTTGTACACTAGGTCCTTGGACAAAATATTTTTTAGCCATTCAATAAACTGTTATCTTTAATGGAATTAAATGTAAGCATCGTTAATATTTTGAACTAATAAACTGGTGATTTACATTTAATATAAGAACATAAAAGTTTAAACTAGTATATTTTGTGTACTAAAGATATAACTTCAGCTTAAGTCTGTAACATGTATAAATCAAATATATTACAGACTATTAATTATATATTAAGTGCAAAGTTTTTCCGGGTAAAAAAATGTTCTTTGTTTTGTTGTATACAATTTAACTATTCACTGAGTTATTTAAAAATAGCAATAATAAGTTTTTTTGTAAATACTATTACCTGTTAAATGCATTACTTTGCACATCAATACAGCCATTTCTGGCTGATATTATGCAGCATTGCAATAATAATTCAGAAAATTTTTATATAACCAATTTAAAACTAAGCAGAAGATATAGAATGTTTTGAAAATTTCTGAAGTTATATTTGACTTTTAAATAAAACTATTATACAATCTACAAAAAAAAATACTCTGTAAATTTTATAAATTGAAACCTAAGTTTCCGTTAATGACGTGACTTTTTACACTTTTCAAGCATCTATTTCATAAAAAATAAAAGTTTTAGGTCAAAAGATTTTATTGGTGAGCTCAAAAAAAAAACAATAAGTGACGTAACAGTCAGCTCGCGTACATCTCGGTCCACCGCCTGCACGTCCTGTCGTGTGCCTCCCTGTCGTTGACGTACTGCCTCGCCACTTCGGCCTCCAGCGGGTCGTCGGGGTTGGGGTCGGTCAGCAGTGACTGCACCGACAGCAGCACTTTTGCCGGCGTCAGCGCGCAAGACCAGCCCTCGTAACGGAGGATGTCCACGCCGATGCGGCCTCGGCGGTCGACGTTGCAGTGGTACACCCTGGTGGCGAAAGTCACCACCGGGGGTTGCGCTGGATAGCCGGCCGGAAACTTGAGGTTCAGCCGGAAGGTGCCGCCCTCGTACGGGCTCCCCGGAGGTCCTTGTATTTCGGCCGTCCATTCGCGCAGGTCGTCGCCTTTCAGCCGGGCGCTGATCATCTCCGGGGGGTCCGATGTGATGTCTTCGAGCTCCTTACGCAGCCTTCTCGTTGACAAGCGGTCGGGTGAAAGTTCAAGCGGCGGTGAACATCCACGCGAGAAAGATGTTTTTTCGTTTCTCCCTCGCCCCGAAAGTTTTGGCCGGGTAATTATTTCAAAACGCACCGGTTCAATTTTTCTTGTGACGGTGGTGGACACAATTGCACCGGTACTATCAGTGGAATACGACGTACTCGAAATGTACGATGCCACTGCCGAAGGCCACCGTGAAGTTTTCTTTTTTTCGCCCTTCATCTTGTTTTCCCAAAGATGTCAGTAAGAAAATAAAATCGTAACTTGTTATTAAAAGTCTGTAAGGATTGCACTTTTAAATAAATAAAGTATTAACTGTCATTGAACCAATAAGCCCTAAAAGTATCAATACTGTTTTACATTTTATAAAACATCATGACTTTAAATTACACTGATAGTTTAGTAAAAACTGATCTTCATGTCATTTTAACTTTTTAAAAAACTATAGACACTAAGAAAGTGAAATCTAAACCTTTCTTTAAACTAAAGCTTTTGTTTCTGTTAGATATCTTCAGTTAATTGAATAATTTTTTTATGCTGTAGTAATAATTTATTTACTTAAGTTTAAATTTTTTGAGAAACTGTTTATGTTTTTGATTCTGGTTTTAATAACAACTTTTTGAAAGATAAAACAACTATTAGTAAAATGGTTTTGTTACTTTAAAAGTTTTAGTTTTTTTTAGTTTATGTCTTTAAAAGCTCATTTCAATCTTTTTTTTAAACATAGTGCGAGAATCAAGAAACCACAAAAGGGTCTATAATTTTTTCTTAGTTCTCGTATCATAATTAGCAAAATATTAAAGTAAGTTTTTTTTATGATTGAGTAAATATATCGTTATTAGTAAGTGAACTAAAATTTAGTACTTCTTTTTACAAAGCAAGGAGACCCTAATTAAAGACCAATACTGAACGGACCAAAAATAGCCTATATTTTGAAAATGATTAAGTTAACCTAAAATATAAATACACTAACCATTAAAGCTTATTTCTTAAAATTTTAAAACAAAAGTCGAAAATTTAAACGTTTTTTGGAAGTATATTGTAAGATAAAAAAACGCAAAATGTCCCACTTTTTCTATGGACTATAGCAACAACCTAATAAACTTTAACTCAAAAAATAAACATAATCTATTTAGCTGTAAGTTAACAAATTCTGTAAAAATGAGTTTTTAGGAACAAATAAATTATAGTGTGAAAAGTGGGACAAGAAAAATTACTCCGTTTTTTAAAAATTTTAGAATGGTTGTCGTGGTTTTTGAACTAGATATTGCAGTTTTACTTAGATTAAATAATATATTAAGTGAAACATTACTGGTTACTTGTAAAAGTTAATTTTTGTAAAGGTGACTTTTATCTATTTTTGATACATATATTTAAAAATAAGTTGTATTAGAAAGATTTTTGTACTTCTTAAAACGTTTTTTTTAATTGTATTTTAGCTTAATATTTGTTTTTCTTTTAGTTTTCAAGATTTATTTCTATAGTTCAATAAAACTGACCGTGTCAATATAAATTATCGACTACGACATCAACATAATGAAATTACTTGATTATAAATTTGGAATTTATACTTAACTTAAAATATATCATTTTATTTTACCATTTTAATATTTTTCAGTAATAATAATTCTAAATCAAAATAGTTTTCATAGGGAATTTGTAAATTTCAGTAGTCAATAATAAAAACTTAATAACATTGGTATTTAAGGTTTATTAAAAGCTATTTTATACTAATTTATAGTTACCTTGGGTTTTTTAGTTAATGTTTTAAACTTTTAGAATGAAATTACAACTAACAGTAAATATCTAAAAAAACAAATCTGCATTTTTAAGAAATTTACATTACTGTTTTATTAAATATTCATTTAAACTTATAGTTTGTTTTGTTATATATTCAAATTTAAGGTAATAAAGGATGTTTACATGATAATTCAAATTCCTGCATTTAAGATTTTTAAAACAATATTTAACTTACTATGTCTTAAAAAGTAGCATACATTGCAAATATTTAGAAATAAATATGTAGGTCTTCTTAATCTACACAAACCATTTAATTTCTTTTTTGCAAATTTAAGTTATTTTGTGAGATGTTTAATAATTCCTAAAAATAAATATAACTTAGCTCTTATTTAAGCCATACCTTAAAAAACCTTTAATCTTTAAATGCTTACGAAAATAAAATATGTCTTGTAGATGTTAATAAGGGGTGAGCGTCACTTTTGCACGAGTGGAAAATTTTGCACAGCAACTCTTTCACACGAGCATCACCTATTGCACGGCGTTATATTACGGAGATATTTATGCACCGCAAAAGTTTTAAAAAACCGGTCAATTTTGGACGGAGCTGCACTATTGCACACTTCTAATTGTTTACTTTTAAACAAAAATTTAAATAAATTAAATACAAGTTTTATTTTAATTATGTTATATAAAGATAGTTTTTAAACGCAAATTATTTTAGAACATTATGATTTTCAATTTGTTGTTTAACTTTTAGTTTTTATTCTAAGTTTTACCTACAGTATTAAGAACGTATAAAGTACAGTATAAAGTACAGTATAAACTACAGTATTAAGAACGTATAAAGAACAGTATTAAAACGTACTACAAATCACTCCAATCATATTTTTTACTTAAATAAGGTAAAGTAGATAAGTACATTTTTTGTGAATTCTAATTTAAAGAATTTTTAAATACCTTAAATAACAATAAACTGAATTTCGCCAACTTTTAAATATAAACTTAATCTAGTGTGGAATTTAAATAAAAACTTAGAGACTGATTTTTTACTTATACTCTCGTTTTTAAATCTTTGATTTTTATCTTTGAAATGAGTCTTTTATGAATTTTAAGTTTTTTTTTTTGTTACAGATTTGGTTCTAGCTAAAATTTAATTGACATGCATGCAAAAGTGATGTAGCCATAATAATAGGACGTTGTGCAAAAGTATTGCCGTACAAAAATATTGCCATGCACAAGTGACCTTTTGTGCAAAAGTATCCCTACATGCAAAAGAGTCGCCGTGCAAAATTGTCCCCTCGTGCAAAAGTGTCTCCATGCAAAAGTGTCCCCTCGAGCAAAATCGACCCGTTCCCATTAATAAAACCTACATAAGTATTTTTATTTTTTTTCCAAAATTAAAATTCCTTTTACTTGTTGTCCTTTTAACTTTTTAGTGAAATGTGGGGGTTTAAATTTACCAAACTTAAACAGCTGTGCACCCATAAACAATATCAACTAATTAACTTCTAATTTTATGTTTTATCAGATATATTATTTTTTACTTATGAGTTCATGCTACTGAGTAAATGAGACATTTTAATAAAATATATATATATATAGAAAATCATGGATGCTAATTTTTTTAGGAAATTTTTTTACAGGTTTTCAAAATTTCATTCAGGTTTTTAAATGTAAACATTTTTGGATCTATTTTTTGTTTAAAGTTAATTTTATGGTAAGAAACTGTGTAAAATAGTATAAAAACATTGAAAAGATACTGTAAAATTACTTCAAAAATATTTAAAAAAAAAAACATTTTTTAATGATAACATAATTTTTTTTGTTATATAATAGATTATTTTGTCAAAACGAAATTTTATTGCTTAACGTGTTAGTATTGTTAAAAAAAAATCCAGTTTTATAGTGATTTTTGTTCAAAATTCAAGGCTTTTTTTAAAGTATTCTTTTCTCAAACTCCGGGTATTTTAGCCTAAATTGTCAAATTCTAGGTTTTTCCAGCATTCTAGGTTTTTTTGCAACCCTGAAAAATTTACAAAAATGAAATTTTATAATTAATATCTTGATGACACTTATTTGACTGTTAACTTACATTACTACATACAAATTATTTAAAATTTAAGTAAACATTTATTGTATATTTTGAATGTTATTAAAAGCAACAATACTAGACATTGATAATATTTTTGTATTAGAGTTTATAAACTTTAAATGTATATATTTAAAATCACATACTTAAGAGTTTTGTTAGAAAATGTAAAACAATTATAAGTAACCATTATCGTAAATTACAAAAAATAAAAATAGCTTAATCCTATGTTATACAAATTCTTGTTTAATTTGAAGGTGAAATTAATAAAATTATAAAGTATACATGTGACAGGTTTGCCTTAACAACTTTCTATAAACTTTTTTTAGGCTTTTTAAACCTCTTCCAAGTTTTTGAAAGTACAATTTTTAATAAAAAGCTGTCTTTAGTAGGATAAGAATATTAAAAAGGTGCTCTATTGCTACTTTTAACGTGTTTAATGACATACAAAACTGTAAATAATACAAAACCACTTTATGCTATATAACTTTTGTATTTATCAAAATTTGATAACTTTTCATGTAAATTGTAAAAATTCCAAGTTTTTCACTGATTTTTGTACAAAATTTCAGGTTTTTCAAAATTTATCAAGTTTTAGGGTTTTCCATGTTACTAAGGTTTTTCCAGGTTTCAAATTTATAACAATTACACCAATAGAAAGATAATAAAGACAGTAAAAGCCTTCGTTGTTATTATTTATTAACAGTTTTTTTACTTAACTTACTATACTTTTTGCTTAAATTAAAATTCTTGTTAATGTTGAAATTAAAATAAAACTACAAAATGCTTTATTGTTAGAGATTATTTAACTGTTTGAAAATTCAATTGTTCTGAATGAAAAAAAAAGTATGTAAAAAGAGACAACTAACAATTACAGTTAGTAGCCATTCTAATTTATTAGTTGCAAAAAAATAGTAGCTTTTATTAAGTCAGAGTTGCCCCTTTTTTTGTCAAAATTTTTTCCGGGTTTTTAAAAATACACATTTATGGGTCAATTTTTAGTTTTAAGTTAATTTTAAGGTAAGAAATTGTGTTAAATACTATAAAAACATTGAAAAGATACTGTAAAGCTACTTTAAATATGTTTTAAAATAAAAACATTTTGATGATGACATTTTTTTTTTATGATAGGTTTTTTGAGTCAAAACGAAATTTTACTACTGAAAATGTGAAAACTGTTTAAAGTTACAGGTTTTTCTAAGTTTTTTAGTGATTTTTGTTCAAAATTCCAGATATTTTTACCTAAGTTGTCAAATTCCAATTTTTTCCAGGTTTCCAGGTAAAGTGGCAACCCTGTTAAGTTAATATTCCAACAAAATCATTTTGTTAATTCAATAAGAATAAATTTGAAAACCATTTAATAAAGGTTATGATAGTACTCTTTTAAACTGTTTTTTATAAATATTCAAACAATTTCTTTAAAAAAAATACAATAGAGTACTTAATTATTAGCAAGGCAAAATATACAGTTATGATTGCATTATGTTTTTCTTTTATAGCTTAGTTTACATCAGTTGTCATACTTCTAACTATTGCTAATAAAATGTAACAAAATAATTATAAAAAAGGGGGAAGGAATTTTTTTAATTATTAAAACTACTATCTGCACCAAACATAAAAGTATACAAATAAACACAACTGAATTCTAAATTTGTGAAGTTGCTAGAACGTCTAGTTACTCTAGTAAAATTTACTAATATTTTGTTAGAAAAACTTGCTAAAATAAATTTTAGATAATCTAAAAACAAATAAAACAAAGGATTTACTTTACTTAGAAAACATTTAAGACCTTTCTACTTCATTTGTATAAAATTTTGATACCTGCAGCTAAATTTAAAATCCAAAATTTCCATTTTCTTAGTACAGTGCCTTTTTTACAAAGAAATATCGAGACTTTTAATTAGTTCATGTTAAATAGCAAATTTCTAAATTAAAATAAAAAACACAATATGTTTAATCGTCAAAATATTGTTAGTGTGTCATTTTTTATTCATGAGCAATAATTTTTAATTTTAAATGGTATGGTAAATAAGTAATTAGATCAAGAAAACCATAGCACACAGTAATAAATAAGTAAAGTAGAAACTGAAATAGCTTGCTATATCTTTATACTAAAATAGGGTCGGGCAACGTACGGCCCGCAGAGTGAAAATAATTGACCCGCTACCGTTTTTTAAAATCTAATGGTATCCGGCCCGCAAATGAAAATGACCGGCCCGTTAGCGAATTTACAAGCCCGCAAAGTTCAATATTACAAATTTTTTTATAAAACTTTGTATTACATTTTTACAAAACAAAACTGTAAGAATTTGACTTCAAAGAAAAGCTAAAAGTTACTTTATAAATTAATGTGTACTAATAAATACACCATTTTGTCCTAATATTTTGTGTTGTTCTAACTTAGTTTTTTGTAAAACTTCCCTAAGCAAAGTGCTTTTTAAGTACGATATTTTACATAAGTACCTTTGTTTATTACGATGTAAATTCCATTTATAAATATTATTTAAACATCTGACATGTCTCAATCAGTCATCTTAAGTTTACAGACTTGAGAAAGTTTTTTTTAATTTGAAGGATTTAAAAAAGTGATCAACTGTATCCATAAAATTAGATTCCGGCCGGATCCGAAACTTTCATTTACGTTAGAATCCGACCGGATTCGTATCTCGACTTAAAATTAGTTTCCACACGAATTCGGATCTAAAAAGTCATTATTCGACTGGATCCGGATACTGTATTCGGTAAATCACTAATTCGAAAGGCTGCGGCCCGCAAAAGACTAAAATTTTCCGAATCCGGCTCGCTGGTTGAAAAACGTTGCCCACCCCTATACTAAAACATAACAAAGTATTACAGTCTGGCTCTAGCATTAATTTTTAGTTTAGAATTTCCATAGATTATTATAGCCTGGTTTAAAATATTTAAGATAAAATCGCAATTAACCGAGCATAGATTTTTAAGAAAAATAGTTTATTAAAAATAACGTATACGTACTCTTTAATTTTAGAAATTATACAAAACTGCTTTTATTGCAACTTTACTATTAAAACTTTTTCAAATTCTCGCGGAAAAACTAAATGGTATCCCTAAAATTATTTTGTGTTTCTTTGTTAAAATTTTGTTAAAATATCTTACTAAAAGCATAATAATTGTTATTACTGAAGAAGACTTTTTTGCTATTTAAAAATAACACACATATCAAAGGTTTTTATATGAGTAATATCTGAATTTAGATTCTAAAAATATAATTCAAAATTGTCAAAACAGTGTTTACTGTTAAATTTAAAACCGTAGCTGTTGTATTTATATCATACCTACCTAAAAAAAATTGTTTAAATTTTGTTGTGGAATTTTCTTCAAACGGTTTTCGAAAGTAAAGTTGTTATAACAAGTATTAAATCTAATAGTTTAAAACTTTTACATCATTCGTTAAAACTAGTGCCAGAATTATTTAAAGCACTATGATTAGTGTCAAAAAATTCCCGGCAGTAGGACTGCAGTAAATTAAGATGTTAATTAAAACTATACTACCGGGGATTTTTTAACACCAAACAGGTTTTTACCTAGTCTTCTTGAGACGCTTTGAGATTTAAGTGTAAGATATGTAGCATTTACAACCACCAAACTTACGCCATGCTTAAATTCGAAAAAATATAGTTGTATTTACAAAGTAAACCTGAGCTAAACTATCGTTAGCTTAAATTATATAAATCATAAGCTATAGTACATAATTACAACGTGTATTGATCCACAAACGTCAATAGATAAGCATTTATAATGAATTGAATTCAATTTTTAATGCTCTAAATAAAAGATTACATGAAGATTTTTTAGTAAAACTTGAAATAGTTGATTTTGATTTATAATGCTTATTAAGTTATGAATAATATCTTAAAACTGTTTTATAATGCATCTTATTACAGCTACACAGCTGTTGTATAAGTATTTAACTTTTATATTTATTGACCATTTTTAATAGTTGTTAAAATTCTTTTTATTGTTAAACCTAGTTCTTTGTTTTTAATAACTTTGTTAAAACTTTTTTTTTATTAATTTAATAGTAAATGAAAACATATAGATACAGAAAAAAAGTTAAACATATCGTGAAAATACATTAGAATACACAAAACTAAAAACAAACAGTGATAATGCCCATATTTGTAACTAAGTCATAGTGATAATGTTTGCAAAAACTATTCAATTTCTATACTTGTAGCCGGTGTTCAACTAGAAACTTTTTGTTTAATTTTTATCTAAGTTTGTATAAAATAAACAGGTTTTTATTTAAATAGAGTAGTTTATATTGTACCTTAAGAAGTCACTATAAATAAACAAACTAAGGTAGCATTTTAAAGTGTTATCTGTATTTATAAATAACTAGTATTTAGACTTCATCTTTGTTTGTTTTATTGTTAGGTAACTTCAAAATGTGCCCTAAAGTAAGTGAAGACAAAAGTTTCATTGATCAAATTGAAAAGAATGTTTTCGATGTAACCCACCATTTTTTGAGATTGATGTTTGAATTAGATGAAAATTATGAAGACAGTAACCCAGCCAAAAAAAGTTTTTTTATCCAGATTCGAACAGAATTGTACAATTTTCTAGTGAAACATTTAAAAGTTCTACGCGTGAACAGCTTTGATTTTTTGTCTGATGAAGATAAGATTATTCTTTTGTTTGAATCATATGAGAGTAGTGAGTCATTATTTTCTTATGAAAAATTTAAAGATTTTAGTTACTTAATTTCCAAAAAATATAACCTTCATAAATATAAGCATAACATAAATACAAAATTCACATCAGATTGTAAAGAGTTTGTTGAAAGTATATACAACAAAAAACTTAATTTTCTGACCAAAGAAGACTTTGATATCTTTAATGAAATAAAGTTCCTAAAAAATGAAAAAGGTACAACTCTTTGCTATTCTTACAATGAATTAATAGAAAAAATTCAAAGGCGTACACAGGACTTAATGAGTGGAAAAGTTTCACAATCAAGAATTGATGAGCTTTCATTTAATTACACAAACAATGATCAAACAAGTATCATAAATGATGACTGTGCAATGTGCACTGAAAAATTAAAAATAAATGGTCAAAGATTAACAAGGTTCTATTGTAACCATGCTTTTCATCAAAGTTGTATAACACGCTATTTTAAAAATTATACACCAAGTCATGAAAGTATGGATTTAGTGTCAAATTGTGAAATATCAGAAGATTCAGATGTCACATCAAGTGATGAAAGTATGGATTTAGTGTCAAATTAAGACGAGTCAGAAGATCAAGATGTCACATCAAATGATGAAAGTATGGATTTAGAGTCAAATTGTGACAAATCAGAAGATTTAGATGTCACATCAAATGATGAAAATATGGATTTAGTGTCAAATTGTGACAAATCAGAAGACTTAGATGTCACATCAAATGATAAAAGTATGGGTTTAGTGTCAAATTGTGACGAATCAGAAGATCTAGATGTCACATCAAATGATGAAAGTATGGATTTAGTGTCAAATTGTGACAAATCAGAAGACTTAGATGTCACATCAAATGATGAAAATATGGGTTTAGTGTCAAACTGTGACAAATCAGAAGACTTAGATGTCACATCAAATGATGAAAGTATAGGTTTAGTGTCAAATTGTGACGAATCAGAAGATCTAGATGTCACATCAAATGATGAAAGTATGGATTTAGAGTCAACTTGTGACAAATCAAAAGACTTAGATGTCACATCAAATGATGAAATGAAAAAAGTATGAAATGAAAAAGAAACACTCGCATGTTTACACGTGCAGGTCAGAGCTCGAATGGTTTGTTTGTCAATACTTTACTAGATGGAATTTTACTTGATTTTCCTTAAAACGTTCCGAACCAAATGAATGAATCAAGAAAAAGAAACTAAGTCAAAGAGCCGAATCGGATGACTAGGTCGAAACTGTCACAATCCAATGATAACTTCAAAATGGCCGCCTTCGTCTAAATGCCTGCGTTGAATGTCTTCTCTAAAACGCACAAGTCAAACGTCTACACTGAATGCCTATACTGAAAGCCTCAAATTACAATGCCTCCGAATCTGATGATCAAAATAAAAGACTACACCGAATGACCAAAACAAAAAAATGACTACGCCCTTATCGCGGCGCTTGATTTTATACGGTTTGCTACACGCAAAAAAAGACTCCTCTCTTCTCTCGGAAAGCAGGCGCAATGCTTACAGAGTCTTGACTTCTTTGGTATGCATTTTTTAGTTGTATTCACAATGAAGGAATTAAACTAATTAAAAGTTTTGTTTATTAGTCGTGGACAATACGGTAAATTGTACTAAAGTGGTGTATGACTCGAGAACCAAAACATTTTTTTGTATACCATATACTAGGTCCTAAAGAGTTAGGACCAATTACTTTGAGCGTTTTTTTGTCAATCAATAAACAATAATATCTACTTCACTTGAAATGTAATGCTCGAGTAGTATTTATTAATTAAATGGATAACAGTAATAGCAAGCTAAAAGCAGCTTATATTTAACGTGTATGTAATATGTATATAAACATGCGAAATCAAAAATTCTAGCAAATCTGCCTTGGTGTATACATTTAACGATTACATCTTTATTTTATTGTTGTGCTTGTGTAGTAGGGTGCATCTGTTGCTCCAACCTTAGAGTTAAGTTTATTTTAACTTTTTGTGCGTGGAAATAACATAAAGAGACATTACACAAAAAAAAATCTCTAGCTCTAAACTCATTTGCACAATGTTAAGTTAAAAATAAAAGTTTCCAAAACCTTATTGCAGCTGACCCAATAGCAGTTGTATAATATTTGTTTCACATTACATACGTACTTTTTGAAATATAAAATCCCCTGAACTGACTATATTCTTGAAAAATGAAGCTTAATCTAAATTACTAATCCTGGTTAAAATAGTTTTAGGGTAGGATATCTTGTTTTTCAACTATATAAATGATTCACTTATAAAACTCTTTTAAGTCAACATTATTATGAATTAATCACGTATATAATTAAGAAATATTTTGTACTGAAATTAAAAGCATATTTCAAAATATTTGTTATAAACAAGGTGTTCCTTTACCTGAAAAACCTGGAATTTGAAAGTTTAAGCTTAGATAGACTAATAAATACAATAATTTATTTTTGATATCAGTGTTGCCACAAATTCAGGTTACTCGCCTAGGTAAAAAATGTTTGGTTATGCTTAACTTAAGGTGAGGAAGCTTTGGTTGGTAACTTATAATAAATAAAAGTTGATAATTAAAACAAAAAAAAAAAAAGCTACCGACCTCGGGTAAGGGTTAGGGGTAACAGTGATAGTAAAAATAAAATACAATTAATAAGAAAGAAAAATAGTTTAATTGAAAAAAAAAAAAATAAGTTACCAATCAAAGCATGCTCACCTAAAGTTAAGCATAACCAAATGTTTTTTTTTTGTTAAGTTTTACTTAAAATTCAATGTAAGTTTCTTAAAGATTTTTCTAAAAAAAATTGGCTAACCTTTTTCAAACATCTTAATTTTACTTATTTTGCACAAGTTCTATCAGCATAAACTAGGTAGAGATTTCTGCCTAGCGGGTTGTACTCATCCCAGGGGTTACTCGACTTTGTGCTAAAAATATTGTTTGCTTCTAACTGTTGTATGAAAAAGTAAATCAGCTATTAGTATTTTTATTTTTTGATTATTATTTTTAGGATTTAAGGTTCAGGAATAAGCCTGATATTATTTCATGTGATGTAAAAACGGTTTTTGAATATGCAGAAACACAGCCTTACTTCTTTTTCAATTTTGGCCTACAACAAATGCTAAATATATTGACAGGTAAGTGGACAAAAGCATTTGGTGAATGATATCCACTACCTACAACTTAAATAAAACGAGCTTGTTAATAGTGTAAATGATTACTTTAATAAAGTGTTGGTGGAGCAATTCCAAAATAAATTAAAAATAAAGGGTGTCCTAAGAAACAATACATTAATATCTTTACAAAAAAGTATACCACATCTACTTTCAACTCGGGTTTCTTATAATAATTTTCTACTATGAGTATGCTTAAGGTTAATATTTCTTAATTATTTAAAAATAAGTTGAATAAATTAATAGTTAATATCAACTAAATACCTATAATATAGTATTAAGCAGGATGTAAGTTTTTATATATTACATAGATATAAGTTTATACCTTGCTAGGTTCTAAGTCTTGTAAATAGCATTTATATAACGGAAATACAACAATAAATTGCTATGAGTTTAAAACTAAAAAGATTTGATACAAAGCTTAAAATTAGAAAATTTAAACATTTAAACAAACTAACAAACTAAGTTTAGATTAGTTTAAATGTTAACAAATAATTAACTATTGTTTAATAGTATCTAATAACTGAAAGTGATTTAAAATGTATTTTATATATATTTCAACATGCAATTGAAATGATATTATATCAGTTATATCTTTCTGGCTAACTGGTTCCACATTTTACATACAAAATTAAAGAAACTAAAAGTAAAAACAGCAAAATAAATTGCTTTTTATATTAGAAATGAGAAAAATTTTATGGACAAAATTTGCATGCTTTGTGTAATAACATCGTCATATTATATGAAAAGCAGTTGATATGTCTTTAAATGTATGCCTATAATTATAAGCTTTCAATTGAGGTATAAATTATAAGTCTAGGACATGAATAGGTGACTTTATTACAATTTAAGTCAAAAATAAAAGAAATGATTTTTGTGGGTTGAAATTAGTTTTTTAGGCAGTATTTTTTTTTCCAAGTTTTTTGTTTTTAAATTCTTTTTAATGAAGCTAAAACAAATCTGAATCATACTTCCTAATAAGTCCAGCAAACATCACTGAAGTACTTTCTACCCCTACTATAAGATGGATGTTTTCAAAAGTTCAGGGTTCATACACAGGCCAAATCAGGCTAAATTAGTATTTTTTAACAATAAAAATGTCAATATTTGTCAGTTCAAATACTTTAAAACTTAAAAATTATTCAATGAAGGATGAAATAATTTTTTTTAAGTAGATTATAAAATTGTGATTTTCCTTTTTTTTGAAAGTTTGTTTTTGTAGCCTTATTTTTGATAAAAACTATGGGACTATTGTTAAAATGTCAGGATTTTTTAGTAAAGTTGCTTGAAAATGTTTGAGATCAAAAATAATTAAAAGTATATTCGTTTTTTTTAAAGATCATATTTTTTTAATTTTTTCTAGAAAAACATTTAGTCTTTGTAACTTTAATTTTACTAAAATTAAGGCATTGTTGGCAAAATTTCAGGAGTTTCTGTTCAAATGCTAGAAAATTTCTTAACCTTTTAAATACAGTTTGTTGTATTTTGAATAGACTACAAATTTTCAAGTTTACTACTAAAAATGCATTTGGTTTTCGGAGTCCAGCACTCTTTTTTGAAATTTTAGGTAGATTTTACACTGTAAAAGGTAAAAACAGGTCAGATTTTAGCTTACATAACTACTTAAATACTTTAAGCAAAAAAGTAACAAATCAGTTTTGAAACAAAGAAACCAAGTTCAATCTAAATATGTTGTACACTTAGTTTGGTATTTAATTCTGCAAATTTTTTTATAGTGAATAGTGGTTTGAATCCTGTTTTCGTCCCACTGTGCACTCTGTAAATTTTACATATGAATGCTAAGTATTTGCAGTTACAATTCAGTTCAAGTTCTGACAACTCAAAGTCTATAGGCTTTCTCAGGACCATATCTTAAAAATAAACTAAAATGTCCTATCATTAATAGGTCATGCTTTAAAACTAAGCTAATAAGCTAAATTGTTTCTCATTTGTTTTATAATGCTTATTGGCTCTAAAAAACTAGAGTTGAAAAAAATGTTAGTCTAACTCTAAATGGTGGCATGTCAGTTCAAATTTTGTAAATTTTTTGTACAAAACCTGAAAGTAAAGAAACAAAAAGCTTACTTCTTCTGTAACAGTAAATTAGTTTATATAGTTTGTTTTTTTATTATATTGTCTATTTTTACTTAAAAATGAATATTTTTTTAAACAACTTAAATTACAGATTCTGAGTATTTTGTAGTATCTGATTAACAGAATTTAAAGTTGACTGTATAATATATGCTATGGTTATGGTTTGTTAGAGGATTCTTACACACAAGCTAGTTTGAATCAGAAAAAAAAACTTATTTTTTTTTTGCTAGTTTAAACTAATAAAAAATTAGAATGCTTCAGGTTAGTTTGATTTATTTTTTGAAAACTGAAGCTGTTTTTTTTTAAGAAATTGTATGAAATTAAATTAACTTTTGTTTTTTGAAGTTCATTCCAATTTTTTATGAAAATTTTTCATATCTGGACACAAATAATAAAACAAAGTAAAGTTGCTTTTTATTATGTAACTGTAGAAAAGACCTTTCTTTTTTTTATTAATTTAGATATTTTAATAACTTCAGAGATTTTCTTAGGCAACACCCTTTCTTTTAATATATTTTCACGCCTTTGAAAGATGAATGAAAGTAAAATTTATATCTCAAGTAGTTCCTGTGGCACCCTGTATTTTATAAAAAATATAGCATTTAGACATACATATAAATTAGTCAAAAGTTAAAAACAGACGTAATAAGAATACTTAAAAAAAGAAAGTAGGCTTGTATGAATTTTTATACTTAATGATCTAACCTAATATATCTGTGTAGTTCAGTGCTTTTATAATTTATTATTATTGTAACGGTTGTCAAGAATTTTCAAACTAAACTGTAGTGTAATGGTAATGTTTACTTTTTTTTTATAAACTTTATATATTTGTTTTTTAATTTTTTGTTGACAAACATAAGTGTTGTTCTTGTTGAAGTCTAAATAACTTTTTTAGGTAGAGAATTTAAATTTTAACTAAATTTTTGAAGTAAAAACTGGGTAAGTGTAGAACTTAAACTTTCCAATGAAGTACATTTCTCTTATACCTATATAAATAATAACTTTTATTTTTAGAAGTTTAAAACTAAAACTGAAAATGCTAAATGCTCCCTGTAATGTTAACAAAAAGGATTGCTTGAAGCAAAATGAAGTTTTAACTACAAGCAATGAAAGTATTATGCTAACAGCAGGTGATGCCTCAAGAAGTAAAAAAACAGCAGTTGCCAAGGGTTACTGGAAAGATGATCATATTAATGCAATGGTTCCAGGCCCAATTGAGAGAAAGACTCCAGAAATAAACAGAGGCTACTATGCTAGAACAGAAGCAGTTTGGAATATTGTTAAGAATTTTGTCTCAAATAACAGTGATGCACAAATAGTAAGCTTAGGCTGTGGTCTTGATACTCTTTACTGGAGGCTATTGTCGTCTGATTATCATTGTCATAAATATGTTGAGGTTGATTTCCCTACTTTAGTGAAAAAAAAGGTTCATATCATTCAAAACTCAGATAAGCTTGGCAGTTTATTGTTAGAAAAAAAAGCTAGTTTGTCAACTCCTGCTATTTATTCAAAGTATTACAATTTGTTTGGATGTGATTTAAAATATATTATTTTGCTAGACAATATGCTTCAAAACTGTGACTTGGATTTTAAAAAGCCAACCCTTTTTCTTACAGAATGTGTGTTGATGTACATGAAGGTTGAAGTTTCCAACAAAGTTTTGTCTTATGCTAGCGAAAAGTTTCAAAACTCTGTATTTGTAAGCTATGATGCACTAAATATGAATGACAGATTTGGTCACACAATGATTAATAATTTGAAACAAAGACAATGCTGGTTGGATGGAATACAGCCTTGTTCTAGTCAAGATACTCAAAAAGAACGGTTCAGTAAAAGTGGATGGAAGTTCACAAATGTACGGACCATGTGGGAAATTTATTTGAAACTCTCTAATAGAACAAATATAGAACAGTTAGAATTTCTAGATGAAACTGAACTTTTAGAACAACTTTTAAATCATTATTGTCTAATAGTTGCTTATAATGATGAAAATAACAGTTATTTAACTGACTGTTTCAAAAATTAGTTTTTGCATAAGAACAACTTGACAATATTTAAATTTAGTTATTTTCTAGTTCGTTTTACTACAAAAATTAAAAAAAAACTTAATAATAATTGTTATAATAATTATAATAACTTACTTAACATTTAGTTGCTACTTTTTTTTTTGTGAAAACAAAATAATTATTAATTATAAAACAAAAACTTATTAATTGATGTTTAATTGTTTTATGCTAAGTTATTTGAGTTTAATTTTCTTTAAATTATTAAAAACTAGCAACTATGTTTGATAATTTTTTAAGTAAATATATCAATTTTTTTTATAAATTTATTACGTAAGGTTATTAATATTTTTTTATAAATATAATTTTTTGTGCTATCATTATTCAAAAATTAGTAAGTCAAACATTTTCTGTCTATCAAAAATTTGTAGTGTTTTATGAATATTTTTGAAAATTGTTATTTTTTTTAAATTTTAACAAAAATAAATCATTGATTTAAGTAAAATTTTACTTAAATAATTTATTATTAAGGCTATAGGACCCTTGTTTTATACACTTGGTCTTTTTCTGTATGTTTTTGTTTCAGCTACCAAAAACTCTTCACAGTTTAATAAAGTTATTAAGATGTAAGGGACGTTAATAGGTTCTATTTAGAAGTAGCCAATTAAAAAGCGAAAAAAAAGACAATTGTATTTGTCGTCTGTATTCTCCTTTATTTTTTCAAGCCAAGTTTTTGAAGTACATTAATTTATTTCTTTAAAAATTAGTCTAAAATTTGTTTGGGCAATTCTTATAAATTTCGGAATTAGTTCCCTTTTTATTAAGATTTTTTGAAATATGAGCATGCGAAACATTTAATGCTATAAAAGGAATACTTCCCAAGGTTTATTAAGTGAATTTTTATCCTTATATAAATATGGAAAACTTATAAAAAAATTGGCTGTATCTACAAATTGGTACATTGATTCAGGTTAAAACTAAGTGTGTCCAAACTCAATTAATTTTTTTACTTGAAAATTTACTCAAAATTTTCATGTTGAAGTTAATGTTAGTTTTTGTAGAAAAATGCTTTGACCCCATTTACGGCCTTCCGGCAGGGGTGGGCAACGTTATAATAAATCTCTGGCTGGAAAAATACTTTTAAGAGATTGATTGAAAGATTTTAGATTGAAAATAAACTGCAAATAAATAACATAGAAATTTAAAATAACAAATATTTAAAAATTTACCCTTAATAAACAGATTAATAAACATTGTACATAATGTAGAGTTTAAATTATAATTTTCACAATAATTTTCTTCATAATAAAAGTTTATAGTATACTGTCTGAACAAAGGGGTTCTCATTGTCTTGGACACTGGAAATAAAAAACGGTTTAAAGTTTATCACATTGTACATAACTAATATTTTAATAATTAAAAAAGTTTTAATAAGCACCTATAATTTTGTAAACCTTAATACCAATTTTAAAAGAAAGGACAAGTTTTATAATAATTACGTTTTAATTTTTGATCTAAACCTGCAGTTAAAAGACATATAGTGGTCGCGGACCAAACCTCGAAATGAAATACTTACGGGCCGCATTCTATTTAAAATAAAAACATTCTCGCGGGCTGCTTTTTACCAATTCCTGGTTTGTACTTGAAAATGGTGTAAATATTGTCATTAAAAATTCTTATCATCTGTTTCTATAAATTGCTTAAAATGCTTAGAAATTTTTAAGTTTTGAGTTATGACGTATTTATTTTATACAAAAAACCTGAAGAAACCAAATTAACTCAACAAAACATAAATTAAAAATTAATAAAGGTTTCACAATCTAATTAGTCTAGAAGTTCTTTTAAAATAAACCTTAGTTTTTAATACTGTAGGAATAAGGAAAAAAAAGAATATAGTCAAACCTTTTATTTTAAAACATGCGACTAAATAAATCAATAAAAAAGACATGATTTTACATAAAAATACCACTGTTAATTAGTTTCAAGTACTTACTTTCTAGCAAGAAAAACTAGTATAAGTTTCAGAAAATGCTTTTAAAAGGCAGCTTCAATCTTAATACGAAATTTATTGAATTACAAGAAAATAAGCGCATGAAACAATTGGTTTTAGAACCTGGTGGACAAAAAACCTTTCGGTTATCGAGTTGTACACCACTTGTATACAATTTAACATCTTTTCTAGATCTTATATACGCTGCACTTAAGCAACATCAAAGAAAACTTAATGGTGCTTAATATATAATAATGAATTAAACTCAATATAAAATAACAGCAAACAATATAGTAATTAGTATCTATGTAAAAGTTCATTATCTGATAAAATGTTAGGTTTAAATATCTGTATAAAATAAACTACTGTTACTAATAAAACATTTGAAGAACAAAAACTATATTAAATTCAGCTAGTTCCGTTTATTTTGTTTAAATAGTACTTTCTTATCAGTTTTTAAACCTAGTTTATTATTGTTAAAATAAAACTTAACCTGTAAAATGAACTCATTTTAGAGATACATGTTTTCTTGGAGAAACGATCAGTTTAGATTTTCGAAAATAAAATTTTACAAAGTTTTTTTATTTTACAACAAAACAAGCCTTATACTCAGCATATAAAAAAATTGTACAGGACACTTTCAACGTTGTTGTGTGATTGTTTTTCAATGGATCAACAATCGAATGTTTCTAATTTCAAAAAAATCTTCAAGCTTTATAGCACAATAAAAGTTTAAAACGCTTTTAAGAGTTCAACTCTAACAATTAATTGCTAAACTTTTAAAACTAATTTGTAGATTGCATTCATAAAGAATTATTCGATTCTTCTCTATTCTTATTATAAGTAAATATTGCATACATGTCTAGTTTAGAGAGTTAACAAACAATCCTAAACTATTTAAAAAAATCTGTAGTTTGTAAATACATAAAAATGTGGTAAGTATTACAAACTGAGTTTTTTAAGTTTGATTTCCAATAACTTTACATGTTTTATCTAATTTCAACAGCACACATTATTTTACTTGCAACTATTAGTATATCAGTTTACTTTCAAAGTTTATGATTACTTTTGATGTAGAAATGTATTAGCTGCACAGTTTTAAGCTTAAAGACTTTTTAAACCAAATAAGAAACAAGGTTATAATTGTTGTATTTTCTTTTTGTTGTTTTAGTTGAAATATTTCAAGTGATATGCGAGTCTAAATTTAAGAATTATTGAAACATTTGCGTTTTGTTAAAACTTCTTAATCACTTTCTTTAAATTTAAAACAGGGTTAGTGAAGTGATTTCGATAGTAACCAACACACTTTTATAATAAGAACTATCTTTCGCACGTTGCTTGTGGTTGGTCTGATGGACCAGGTTGGCTACGGCGCGAAGAGTGTGGGTCAACACCCCTTTTGTTAATCCCTCTGTCTATGTTACGCTGGCTACAGCGAGTTTCGGGGTTGTTGACCTTGTCTAAAGTATGATGTATGTTCTCTTTAGAGAACATACTATCCTTTTTGGGGGGCTTGGATCTATTACTCATTGTGCTATACCAAGAGTTAGGTGTGGCCCACTAGTTTATTTTAAAATTAATTAAATTTGATTTGTAAATTTCAGAGATTATTAAGAGCACCAAACGCAGCTTGCTACTTAATTAATTATCAACAACAAAGCTTATTTATTCAATTTTATGTAAAACCAAATTACAGATAATTTCAATATAATTAACTATTAACACCAAAGTTTATTTATTCAAATTTATGTAAAATCAAATTACAGATAATTTCAATATAATTAACTATTAACACCAAAGTTTATTTATTTAAATTTATGCAAAACCAAAAGTACAATTAACTTCAATTTAATTTTATCAACAGCAGAGTTTATTTATTCAAATTTATGCAAACCAAAAGTACAATTAACTTCAATTTAATTTTATCAACAGCAGAGTTTATTTATTCAAATTTATGCAAACCAAAAGTACAATTAACTTCAATTTAATTTTATCAACAGCAGAGTTTATTTATTCAAATTTATGCAAACCACAGTAAAATTAACTTCAATTTAACTTTATTAGAAATTTCAATTTAAGAGACAGAACTAAAAAATAAGAGATTAATAACAATACTCACAATTTAGCACATAGAAAAGTTCAGCTTGAGCTGCCACAAATCTAATAACTCCAATCTAAGGCGGCAATTTAGAAAGTTAACAAATTAATAAAAAACCCCTAATTAGAGAAAACTCTTTTGCTGAATTTAATTTATAGCCAGAGGCGTTACAGAACTATCTTTTGTATACCAAGATAAAATCTGGTAATTGTTTGCTATTTGTAGCTCTTAAACAAGTTGTTGATCATATTATTGTAACGTTTGTTACTTAAACTTGTTGTTTATTAAGCATTCATATCATTCAATTTAGTTTTCAAATCAAAAAAGTTACATTAATAAATACTAGAATTAGCACGAGGTTAGGGTCAGGCCTAGGGTTAGGCTCATAGTTAGATTTAAGGCTAAGGTCAGGGTTTGAGTCGTGAATAGAGTTATGGTTTGGTTCAGGATTAGAATGAAAACGTGCAAAGTCACGCCGTGCAAAAGTGACTGCTCGCGCTAAAGTAACACTAATCCCTATGACCAAAAAGACCAACTCCTAATGCTAATCATTTAGGATAATCCTCAGTATTAGTTCTATTTAAAAAACTAATGTGTTAAGTCTACTTTTTTTAAATGTTAAAAATAAATTGTTTAATAAATAACTTGTTTATATGTTGTTCAGTGCTGGGCAGAACAAACTTAGTTTTAAAGCAAAGTAAGACATGCGTTTTCTGAAAAAATAAAACTAATTTTTACTGCGTTTTTAAAAGAAAATTCACATATTTTAAAGTCAAAACAGTAAAATGAACTGAAAAATTACAAAAATTATAAACCTTATTGTATACACATATCTCAGTAACTGCAACACAGAAACAAAAGCTAAGTATTAAAGTTTATAAACGAATGTTACGTCATCACTTTAAAAACTGCACTTTTCTTTGAAAAGTTTATCAAGTTTAATATATACTTGGATACAATTTGTTTTGTAAATAAGTGCTCTGCGTTCAGACTAAAGACGACTAAAACGTAAAAATGCGCAAAACAACCGTAAAACAAACTTTGGCGTAATATTCGCTTACAAACACAGAATCAAATGTTGCGCAATTTTATCGCAACTTGCGTAAAAAACCTCGCGAAAAAATGTTATGTAATAAAATTTATTCGGCTCGAGTTCGTAACGTGACTTCAAATTACGAAAAAATCTCCCTTCCAGCCACCAACAACTAGCTTCAAGTTGTTGAAGAAGTGTTGCTAGCAGTAGAAGCTGGCGCTAGAAGCCGACTAGAAAGTCCGGGGCAGCGAAGGCTCGGGCTATCGGCCGTACGCCCGGGCCGTTTTGCTCCGGACTACAAAAAATGTGCTCTTTTTAGGGCAAACCCTTGACTTTTCTGCATGCGCTCAGTCAAAAGAGCGTGTGTTCAGAAGATCCACGCGACCTTGCCGCAGCCTGAGAAGAAAACCCGGCCAGAAGAGGCACCAGATGAAGTAGGACCGTGACCCCGCAGCATAAAACTCCGTAGAAGGCCCCCACTCAACAGGGGGCCACCAGAAGAAGCAAACTTGCGGGGTCTAAAATGAAAAAGAGCTCTTTGTAGGTGCCGGGGGCCGGGCAAGAGGAGGCAGAGGTCGCGAGAAAACCTTTGTGTGCAATTTGTTCGTGGAACAAAAGAAGCGCGCCTTTGAGGGAACAACTCCCTCGAACGAAGAAGAGCCGCCGTTGGAAGCCAGCGGCAGACAAGCGGCATCCCTGCGTCTTTAGCAGAGAAAAAACAAAAAAATGGGTTGAAGGTGAATCCCCGCGCCGGACAGATGGAAGAAGCGGATGATGGCTGCGGGGAAGAATGGAAAATCTGAAGGTTTTTTTTTTCTACCCAGAAGACCACTGGTAAAAAACTGGAACGTCGACCCGACCCGAAAGATGCCCACAACCCAGAGATCTCGACGGAGGAACAGCGGAACCTCGAAGCAGCTGCCATGCAGCAAAGCAGTTGCCGAGAGGGGAGATGGCTGAGCAAGGACGACCCATGGATGACCCAGGTTTTCTTCTTTTTACTGGGTCAGCAGCAATCCATGAGGCGTGCGCTTGCATTCCCGGAGAGATGAAGGGTCGTGGGGATGATTTACTCACCCGAAAGTGACTTGCTGAATGGAAATTACTATTTTGAAGGTCTTTTGCGCGTGGAACGTTTTTGGAAGAATGCTCGTTTTCTATTACATTTTTATACTATACTATTTAAATAATTTATATCTCGCTGAGGACGAAATGAAGGAGGACAAATCAACGGAAGGTCATTCCTCGTGGCTGGAAAGAAGAAAAGATTGTAAGCAGTGTGAGAGGCTGCTAGAAGGTGAACGAAGTTACGAGGAGTCCGAAGAAGAATGTTTTTATTTTATAATTTTACAAATAATAATAAAAAATATTAACAAAAAAAGTCTTGTTTTTATATATAAAATAATAAACTAATTAAAATTACTTAAAGTTTAAATCATAGTTATACGAATAGTAAATGAAACTTCAAATGTTATGTTTAATACAACAAGCTATAAAAAGAAACTATAAAGCATGTTTAAAATATTAATTTAGAAACGAAGTATAAAATTTCATAAAGCATAATAAGCGTTAGGATTTTGAATCTGGTTTAAAAAAAAATATTTTAAAGACGTATGAAAGATATAAATCTGATAAAAAACAGTTCATATTACTTGAAATAGTTGAATAGTAGATGTAGAAGTTTAATACTTATATAAGCTAACATGCTGTAGGCATGCTAAGCGCTTGTTTACAAAATAAGAAAGCTAAATTTTTTGAAACTTTTTGTTTGTTTTAAACTTTAAGTTACATGTTAAAACCTGCAGCAGCTGGTGTCCAAAGGCCAGTTAAATTAGAATAACTTGTTATCAGAAGCCACTTGTTTTTTATATCTTCTTTATGGTGAAACACTTATATTATCAAAGTATATAATACTACACTTGGACAACTTAAACACTACCTTTAAATGATAACTAAAGTTAATTTAACTTTACTACTGTCTTTAATTTATAACATAAGTTTGATACAGCAATTTTCGATAAAAAATGTTAGTTGAAAAGGCGTATTAAAACATATAGAATTAGATAAAAAAAACATATAGAATTAGATAAAAATTTATGACAATAAAAAATAACTTATTAATTTGGTACTTTACTTTAAAGTTAAAAGAAAACAATAATAAAGTCAATTCGCTTGACTGCAACTCCAACTTCCTTGTCTAAGGATAGCAATCTAAGGCAGAAGAAACTGCAGTCATCAGCAGTCTAAACTCGTATAAAAGTGCAAAAAGTGTTGAAAATACTATAAGCATTAGGATTTTGTTCCTTCTTTGAAAAAAAGCCTTTGAAATAATTATAAAGGTATGAAGGGTATAAAACAGTTCGTACTACTAAAAGTAGTTGTAGAAGTTTAGCAAACTAATATGCTGTTGGTGTGCTAAGCGCTTGTCTTGTTATAAACTAAAAGTCAATCAAAGTACATGTTTTGCTCGATTAGTTTTTGCTTTTAAAAATATATTTTTCTGTAAAAGTTTGCTTTGGTTAATGTTTTAATAATTGAGTATTTTACAACATTCTAGTTTTCAATGTATGTCTCTGTATTAGTTTCTGAAAAAAGGATATTAGTTTTTTCATATAAATAATCTAGTGGTAAGATATTTTAGCACGATCTTTAAAGTAAAAATATTGAAATAGTTTAAAAATACCTCTTTTCGTTGCTGGACATAAACAAACTTGTTTTAAAAAGGATTTTTTTATTTATCTGAATTAGTAAAGAAAAATAAACACGAGGTCGAAACGGCTTGGTTAACAAAAAAGCATATTGTTAAAACAAAACTGAGCATTTTAAAAGCCTATTTTTAGTCTCTTATTTACTTAAATTAAGTTTTTGTACTAACAAAAATACTTAAAAGTTGCATTAAGTTTTAGTTTTTTTGTTGAATATATTATTTTTTTCAATTTCAAAAGCTGCTTCAAGAAAACAAGTTTCGCTTGAAAATTGACGATTCAGTTTTCAATATAACAAGCAATAAAGTCGTAACTAACTAGTAAGCAAAATATAATAATAAAGCACTGGAGCTCATTAATACTAAATGAGTTTCGTACTAATTTAATCAATAAGTACAAATACATTAATCTTAATGAAATTTATTTGCACCTAATTAATTGAGAAAGGTAATAAATAAAGCATCAAAAAAATTATAGAATATTTTTCAGTTTAAATAAAGATAATTATTTTAGAATCAAAAAAGGTTGTCGATAGCTGAACACCTCGTATATGACCTTTAACATGTGGTTTAATATAGGTTTCAATAGTTAGAACTTATTTCTGTTTTGTTTTTTTTAATGGAAATTAACTTTAAGTATTCCTATCAAAACACCTACAAAAGAACCATTTTAAAAATATTTGTTTACATACTTTGTATGTTTAGTTTTTTATTTTTGTTACTATCGTTATTTATTTTACAATTTGCTGATTAGGTTCGTTTAAACAATCTTTTATTATTTTTGTTTAGTAGTTTTTGTATAAGATTTAAAATATTATTCTATCATTACAAGTAAACCAGCAGAAAACTTGTTTAGTCTACTTAATTATAGTTTTTATTTTAATTTTTTAAAAAATAACTTTTAATTGTAACTTTTCTTTTTAAAAATAAAACTTCAAATTGATAATGAAAATAATTTGAAGTTATTTGATATTTTTCACAAAAGCTCTTTAACTAGACGCTACGATTTCAAACGTTATTAGCTTATATGTGGAAAGTTTGGGAACCGCTCAGTTCCAACCCGCGATCATTGCTTTGGCGTCATTTTGATTTGCACGTAAATAGTTTATATTTTAGTTTGTTATTTTAATTTGTGTTTTACTTATAACTTTTTTAATAACTTAGATTTAATCATTACTAATACTACATAGATTTATATCATCTCATGTTTCTATACCTTTTAATATATTTAAATAAAATTAAATGATTAGTATACAGCAGTGGCGTCGCGTGGTATGTTTTTTAGGTGGTGCAGAATTTAAAAAAAATTAATTATTTTAATAAAAATATATTTTTACTGTCAAGTTTGAAAACAACTGAACTTTTGCTACACCTGAAGATAAGCTTTGCTTTTAAGGGCATAGGGGGGATAAAACACTTTTTTCACAATTTGATCTTATTTTATGTAGTTTTTACTAAGCTACAAGATGCTTTTTACAGATTTAAAAATTCAGTACATGTTTTAAGATATAGCCGGTCAAAGTCAAAGGCAACAAAAGGTTCATAATGGGAGGCACAAACTAAAACAGTGTTAAAAAAATGTTTTAACCCCCCCCCCCCTCCTCCCCTTTATGCCCTTAACATCTAATTTAGAATTATTTTACTGAAATTACTTTATACAGTTTTAATTTAACTACAAGTCATCTTTTATCAATATTAAAAATTCATTAAAATTTTTGAGATATGGTAATTCACAGTCAGAGGTACAAATGAATCCTTATTTTTATAATATAAACTCAAACAACAAATAAATCAAATCACTAAAATCATATCTTTTTTTTATAAGTTGGCCTCAAAATCTTTAGATGTTTCTTTTATAAAACGAAAAAAAATTGCTAAATTAGATATTTAAAACACCAAAAAAAAAAGTTATAACAAAAGTTTTTTTTTTGTATATATAAAAATATATATTGATACTTAAAAATTTAAAACTTCTCTTCAACAAAAGTATAAAATTTTATAAAAACTAGGATGAAAAAGTTTAATTAAATTTTTTTTTTTAAATGATGGAGAATATAGGTTTTCAGTAAAATTGTATTTTTTGCTGTTTTGGTTTGCTCCTTGTATAATAAATCCTTGTACTCTCTGGCTTTGACTGGTTGTAACTAAAAGTTTAATTGGAAATTTCAAGTTTATTAAAGAGTAACTATTAGCTTTCTGAAAAAGTTAAAATAAGAACAACATGTAAAAAAGTGCCTATACACCCTCCCCCCTTACCCCTCACTAATTTGCACATTTTTTTTACAAACATTAAAATTTTTATAAACTTTTTCTAATTTTAATGTTTTTTGTTGGAGTTTTAAAATTCAATAGTTTTTTAAGGGTATCTTTTCTTTACATAATTTTAATTTGTTTTTCATTTTGATGACAGTATTTTTGTCAGGAGCTCAACTTTTTTAAGTTTAGTTGTGAGGCTGTTGAACTTTTCATGAATTTTAAAGATAACTTATAAATATGTAACCATTATAGAAGTAAAAATTTAGTTAGTTAGTTTTCATGTGGCCATAGGAGTAAAACACTTATTTTTTAATTTTAAATAAGCTTGTTATTTTCAGAGTAAAAATTAAAACTGCTTTAGTCAGCCTGAATATTTTTCTAATTTAGTCTGTTTTAATTTATCTTGGGTCATCTTGAGTTTTTAACATTTCTAAGTTATCCTGATTATGAGGCAAGGCAACCATGTTTCAACAATTTTATCTAAATTTTTTGCTTTGTTTATGAAAAAATTAAACCAAAAGTCATATAAAGTAGAGGTAGACTAAATTTTCCTAAAATTTTAAACTACTCTAAGTAATCAAAGTTTCTAAGTTAAGGCTATTTACTTTATTTAAATATGTGATTGTTTAAATAATACTATTTTTTATTTCATATAAACCTAAAATATTTTTCTGTAAGAGTGAACTAGAAGTTTATAATAAACTTCTTAATTCTTTTTTTCAGAACTTAAATTTTATTATTTGTTTTATTAACTTTATGATAACAATAATCAGTTATAGTTAAGTTTATGTATGCAGATAAAATAAAAAATCAAATTTTTAAGACTTTGGTGATTTAGGGTTTTTATCTTTTTTTCAAAATATGCAATTTATGACAAATCTTTTAATAGAAGTGATCTGTTAAATTTAAAAAATCATGTGGGTACATAAACTCAAGTTTAATCCTTTGCAGTAGCTTAGCTTTGTTTTTATTTTATGTTTACAATAGCTTGTAGATGAAACTTAAGCAGTCCTGTTTTAGGGAATTTTCAACTTAGCTTACTTACCGCAAGATATTGATTTTGCGGTAATTCTTGAAGAAATTTTGCTTTTTTGAGTTCATTTGCGGCAGTCAGCTAAGAGTTTGCGGCAGTGAAGTGGGCAAAATGGTCGTTTTCAAAACTGAAGTTTTAAAAGAGATTTCGTTCAAAAAAAATAACGAAAACGTTATAGATACTTTTTTTTTTCTTACAAAATTTCAAGGTGGTGCAGTTGCGGCAGTGCAACACCCCACGCGACGCCCCTGGTATACAGCATTTCGTAGTACTTTAATTTAAACTTATCAACTAGTTTTATAGTTCCTTAATAATTGTTTGTTGTTCCGTAGTAAAAAGTTTTTATTTAATCAGTGCACATTCTTTTTATTTACAACAGATAAATTTAATTTGTTATGTATTCAAAACAACTGTGAAAGCTCTGTTTAATTAAGTACTTGTAAAGTGATTCTTTCTGGACTAGAAAATAAACTATCTGACTTAAAATTCAATGCAGAGGCATTTTAAATTGTTAATGTTTTTTGAATATAATATCGTAAAGTAATTGTTAACAATTTTTTGCATACTTAAAAACCATGCATTAGTTTTATGCATTAGTATATCATGGTCTCGCATTTAAGTAGTTTATAACTAATGTTAAATGTAATTGACAAATCTTAAATGAAATTTGAAAAAAATTTTGGTTAATGAACAGCTCAAAAAATAACTTTAAATTATTACGTATGAATAAATTAAAATAAATACAAAATTTAGAGGTTTAGCAAGTAAAACTAAAGTAAAGGTATGTTTATTTATAAGTTGTTAATATTTTTGCTTTTCCATCTAATGCTATTTGCGTATTTAACTTAGGTCGCTCTTCCTTAATCAGTATTGGTTCCAGGCTGTAGAGTTCGCTTTGTTTACATCATTTCAATCTGTCAGAGTTTTGACAGCGTGTGCATTTAAAAAGATGGTCAAATATTGCGCTGTTTTTGTCTGTTACGCAGCGGTCTGCAATTAGTCGGAAAACTTGTCGTGAAGTTTCTTCAGTATTCGAGATGCTTTGATCTGCAGAGCAGGTGTATTTTATAAATAATATTTGTGTCAAAAACTTCCGAGAATTTACTTTTTTTGCTGAAGTAGACATAAACTTTTTTGCTGGTGTACGCCGATTTAAAAACAATGTAGTGTTTTTGAAATATGGGTGCTATTCGTTTTTGGAATGTTAATTGCAGCTGCTGTAAAAACTCCGACATAGTTTAAAACTTTGAAGTTTTGAAACGATGTAAACAAAGCGAGCTCTGCAGCCTGGAATTAATATTGGTTAAGGAAGAACGACCCAAGTCAAATACGCAGATAGCATTGGATTGAAAAGCAAAATTATTAACGGTTTATTGGTTGACATGTCTTTACTTAAGTTTTACTTGCTAAACTCTAAAATTTGTATTTATTTGAATTTATTCATACATTATAATTTAAATTTATTATTTAAACTGTTTTACTAACCAAATTTTTTCATACTCATTTGATGTTTACCAATTGACAATGAAACTCATATAGCTTTGAAAACGTTTGTGAAACAAAAAAAATGATAAAATGAGTAATCTCTTTATACTAAGTTGCAAATGGTATATAATCTATAATAATAACAAATTAAACAATATTCTTTCTTTATTACACTGATATATGTTTCTATGTGTTAACGGGTTAACACACTTCAACGAAGCTCTGTAAAAATAAATGCTGTTAGGAAAGAATAGAAGCTAAAGTAGGTGTATATATGTGTTTACTAAAAATAAATTAAACACTATAGACCAGGGGTTCCCAACCAGGGGTGCGAGGCAGCATTCCAGGGGGTGCGAGATGGCTTTTATTTTTTGTATGACAAATAAGGAGATTTTCACTCTCCGGTAAAGTTTATAAAGTTAAAAAGAACATTTTGTTATAAAAAAATGGGGGTTAATTTTCTGAATAAATTAGTTTTATTAATACGTCATAGAGCAAGAGTGAATTTCTAGAAGTAAATTATTTTAACAAATTTCATTTAATAGCTGTTAGTTTAGAATTAACAATTCAGTAAAGCTTTTTTAGAGTTTTACACCTGTGAATTTTAATCATCTATTCTATAAATATTTTATATTCTTAACTGGCCATTAATTGTTTAAAACAGTTAATGAGCTAGCATCTATTTAATTGAAATACTTAGATGAAAATTATTATCTTCAGCAGGTTTTTTATTAGCTGTTAAGAACAGGTTCTTTTAATTCTATTACATTTATAATGTAATCTTTTAAGCTTAGCTGTGCAGAAAGTGGTGCTTAAAGACTTAACATCAATAAATTGTAAAGTTCACTGCAACTACTGTATGTTATACCATTTAAGAAAACTTGTTTTTAGCTTAAGTGAAACCAATTTTTATAGATCAGCAAAAGTATTCAATGCATCAACTTTATTTCTATTCATACCTCTTTTAAACTTAAACCGTTTACCTTTTTCAATCTACTTTTTTCTATCAATCTTGTAAGCATACAAACTTTTTTTGTATTTGCTTTTATACATATCTTTTGACAATTTGAGACTAAACATTACAAATAAACATAAATAATAAATATCTTTTAACTTTTAAAAATCTTAACTCAAACTTTGATTATTTTGAAACCTCCTAGCTGCTAATAGTTTTGAAAATAAAACATTACATTACATAAGCTTAACTTAGAACAGCTGATTTTTATATTTTAAGAAGTACATAAACATAACAAAATGTATAAAAAGTTTAGTTTTAAGTTTAAGCCTAACATTTATTACTTTTCTAGCGCTTTTTCCTCACTTCTAATATTTCAAAATCTTAAAAGACTAAATGACGAAGTCATAGGCTGAAGCATTGTTTTAGTATAAATTTTATGAAAAAAAAATGTCTTAGTAATTGACTTTTTTATTTTTTTCACAATACAGTTTATTTAATTAGTACTCAATCATGTCAAAGATAAGGAAGTGGAATGAAAGTTGTGTTCAGTTTGGTTTTACTTGCACTGAAACAGTTGAAGGCCTGCAAAAACCGCAATGCATGTTATGTAACATTGTTTTTTCGAACTCAAATTTGAAGCCATCTAAGTTGCAAGAACATTTTAACGAACGACATAGTGGAGCAGATATTTCAGGTCATGATTTTGAGTCATTGAAATCTAAAAGGATCCGCTATAAATCACGAGGAATACTTCCAAAGTTCGGTTTGTTATCTGCTGGCAAACCTCTTTTATTAGCTTCTTACCATGTGGCGTATAACGTAGCTAAATCCAAAAACCCTCATACAATTGCTGAAGAGTTGATAAAGCCATGTGTGTTACAAATGACAGAAGATGTTCTGGGAAAAGAAGCTTTAAAAAAGCTTGAGTTAGTGCCGCTATCTAATAATATTATTCAAAGTCGAATTAAAGATTTAAGTTCGGATGTTTTGGATCAAGCCATTGCTGAAATCAAAGCTAGTTCTTTAAAAATCTCTCTCCAGTTGGACGAATCAACCGATGTTGAAAATTGCAGTCAATTGATTGTACTAGTGAGATATGTGCATGATGGTTCGATAAAAGAAGATATCTTATTTTGTGAAGATCTGAAGAGAACTACAAGAGCAAAAGACATCTTTCAATGTGTCAAGAACTTTTTTGCGAAACATGACTTAGACATGCAAGTTATTGGTTCTGTATGTACTGATGGTGCCCCTGCTATGTTGGGAAATAAATCTGTTTTTTTTTTTTGCTTTGTTAAAACAGGATATTCCGCACTTGCAGGGTTCTCACTGTTTTATTCATCGACATGCCTTGGCATTAAAAACATTGCCCTCGAAATCTAAAAATGTCCATGATATTTGTGTGAGGACAATCAATTGGATTAGAGGTCGTGCTCTTAATCACCGTCTTTTTAAGTCCTTGTGTCAAGATTATGGTAGTGAGCATTCAGTTTTACTTTTCCATACGGAAGTCCGCTGGCTATCAAAGGAAGAGCTTTAACGCGCTTTTTTGAATTGAGGAAAGAAGTAAAAAAAGCTTTTCTTAAGGAACGTGACTATGACCATTTCAAAGAAAAGGAGTCAAAAGAATTTATTCAAATACTAGCTTACTTAAGTGACATTTTCAGCCGCTTGAATGACATGAGTGTTTCCATGCAAGGAAGAAATGTAAATATTTTAAAATGTCGTTAAATAATAAATGCTTTTAAAAAAAGTTAAATCTCTGGTGTCGACGAGTTAACAGAGGCAATTTATCAAACTATCCATTACTCGAAGAAGTGACTGATGAAGATGAGTGTTTCGTTTCAAGTGTGCTTGAAGAAATTATGAACCATTTGGAAATACTATCCAAGTCTTTTGACGGATATTTTAAAATAGGAGAACTGGAAATTTCTGAAGAATGGACAATAAATCCATATTCTTTTAATTTGAACCACATGTCCGATGACGAATCGTTAAAAAATGAACTAATTGAATTATGCATGAACCGTTTTATCAAAATGCAGTTTGAAAGCAAAACTCTTGAACAATATTGGTTTTGTACAATGAATATGTTTCCAAAACTTGGTGAAAAAGCACTAAGTACTCTCATTCCATTCGCGACGACTTACTTGTGTGAGTCTGGATTTAGTACTCTTTTGTCTATAAAAACTAAATCAATAAACCGCTTGAATGCACAGGCAGACATGCGAATTGCCATCAGCAACAAAATGCCACGTTTTCAGAAAGTTTTGTACAATAAACAGGAACAAAAAAGTCATTAACTTCAGAGTATACTTAAAATTAAGTTCTTAATCTTTTCAAAATAATATTGTATGAATAGTATTTTAATAATTTGTTAAATTTTGTGTAAAAATAATCTATTTTTTATTTTTATTATTTATTTATCATTATTATTTATGTATTTAAATAATTTAAATAATTTGTTAAATACCTTGTGAGTACAACGAAGTATCATTTAGTTTTTTTTATTAAATATATAAGATTAATTTAATTTTTTTCCGTTTAATTAAAAATCAACTAATGTTTTTTAGTTTGTTTAAAAATGGGCAGGTAGAATTACAAGTAATGAGCTCCAAACTCACTTGCTTGACCTTCATAAAACGTTTATCGTTGCAAAGGGAAGAGTGAGTTCTGATGTTTTCTACCTTATAAAAAATAGATAAAACTTGTGCGAATATAGTTTGTTATGTTTTTAAATTTCCAAGTGTTTTATTTTTATTAATATATTACACTATCATAAAAATTAAAATCATTAAGTAATGAAATCAATGATTTTATACTAAAATTATTAATAAATAATTAAGCATATAGTTTTAGGGGTGCGAGATCAAATTAAGAGATTTTAGGGGTGCGGGGTATCAAAAAGGTTGGGAACCACTGCTATAGACTATTGTAGATTGTTGATTAATAATAGATACTATACATAATGCTAAATCCGACTGTTATAAAAGTATATAATATTTGTAACTGTTAAGTCTATATTAGATAAAGAAAAGTAAAATGCAAAATAAAATAGTATATCATAATATAAAACCACTTACAATAAAATAAAGAAACTACTAGTTCAAAATATTTAAACGTTATTAATCATTAAAAAAACATACAATATTTACGTCACGATATTACGCTTTTATATATTAACATTTAAAACAAGTTGATTCACTTACTTTATAAACTAGATAATTTATTTTTTGTGTTTGGAAAAAGTAGTAAGCAGTGATCTTCCGGTTCCGCATCTTTTTTCTAAATCAAGATCCGGCCGGATCCGGGTCCTTAGTGTTTTATATAGTTTCAGTAGGGAACAAACTTATAAAATTTAGTTATTTTAATACCATTAGTTAGTAAAAACTGTTTAATACAAGTTTTTTGTTAAAAAAATACAACTTGTTGTTGTCTAAATATTGTATTTTGACACTAGAAAAAAGAACGTTGTATAAAAAAAAGTCTACTTATATGAAATCTCAGTTTAAATGCTAAACTTCAAGCTACTTATACGACAAAACTTGAATTTTGTACCTTGTATGACGTAAAATTAAAATAAATGTAAGAATGCCTTAAAAAGTAACGAACTTAATTTTTTTTACTGATGTTTAGCTTTACATTATAATTTTACTTATAAAAGTTCGAACTATATGATAAACAAAAACTTCTTTAGCGATTGTTTATGTTTACAAATATAAAATTAAGTAGTTTAGTATATAACATCGCCATTAAGCTACTAAAAAACCTATTCTTGTTTTTTCAAGTTTTTATGAAGATATAAAAGCATTTTGTCATTTTTTGGAAGCAATCGATTTTGTTTTTGTTCGCACAAGTTACCAGCTTCTGAAAATAACCTTTCACAACAAACAAAATATGGTGGTGCCGAAAATAAATTCTTGCAACCCGGGCAAGATGTGTGTATTTTTTCTTGTTTGAGTTTCACCAAGACAAGACTTTAGCTTCTTTAAATTCTTTAGCAGATGATTTTTTTTAGCCAAAAAAAAATATGTCTCAATCTCTAGATCAACTGAATCTTGGTGACTTTTGCACTTGTTTCCAATTTAAATGTAGAATAGAACGACAAAAATTTATGGAACAATTTTTTTAGTACTTTGAGCTTAAGGTTTATTACGCGGTACTTGAGGAACTTGACCACTATGACTAGTTTAACGCCAACTATGACTTTTTACTTCTGATTTTAGTAGCCTTACAACCTTTTGCTTGAGATTAGCAGGGAAAAAGTCAAGTCGATACAGTGGACCAACAGCTGTTGTCAGTAAAAACAAGTCGTTATAATGAAGGTTTATTCGTGTGGTATTATTAGTGGTATAAAACCTTCTTTCAAAAGCCTATTTTATATTTTCTGCCAAGCTTGCTAAGGTTTTAGAACTACTTTGACCTGGTGGACTATAAGCTTTATGGTTTGAATTTTTTTTAGTACTGCTGCATGCGGCATTACATTTGACAGCAATGCGTTGTTTTTACTACAATGCTTCGTTAATATGTAAAAGGGTTCGAGCAGCTCATTAAGGAGGCTAAAAAGTTTCCGTTCATCAACTGTAAGAATGTTTTAAGGTTTAAATTTGTTGTTAGCCACGTAGTTCTCGACAATTGTTTTCAATTTTTCTAGTCTTTTATGCATAAGGTAGGTTGAGTTCCACCTTGTTTCAACACCTTGCACAAGTTACAAGGATTTTTGCATTGACACTGATGAACCTAAAAAGACTTGGATTTTTTTAGTTTCTCGCACGCTGTAGAAGAATGGTTAAAGTGGCCAATAGTTTGACGGGCCTTGGCGATTTACACACTTATGATACTTTCTGAAAACATTTAATCTTAAATTATAAGTTGAAGCGTGTGAGTGAAACAGGAGATTTTAACGAGAGGATTTTAACTGAGCTGAAGAGGATTTTAACATCAATATACAAGCCTCGATATTAAATAAATTATCGCACAAAAAATTTTGTTGAACTATCGGTGCCTCTTAAAATTTCAGTACTAAAATATTAAATGAGCTATAATTGTAAATTTTTTTACATTATTTAATATAATTAAATGAGAACATTTTATTAAGTTATCTGTAAAGACTTTTAACAAAATGAGACACATCAAATTTTAAAAATGTATGTTTTTCATTAACAAATGAAAATATTTCAAGTTTATAAATAGAACTAAATTATAGAGTCAGTTGAAGAACCTAATCTTCAAGAAACTTTAAATTAACAATTCACTATTTTTACTCTAATGGGTGTATGTACCTGTATGTTTACAATAAACAACAGAATCAACTAATTAGTCTACTTCGCTTGACTAATTTTAAATAATTAAATATTCTAAACACAATAATATAAGTAAATAAAACTGAAAGAAGTTGATCGCGGAAAAAAAAAAGTTTTTAAACTAACTAGACCCGGAACCGGTTAAATCTCAGCTAGGATCCGACCGGTTCCGGATCTGTTTTTAAAATTAGGATCCGGATCTTGGATTCGGTTGACCACTAGTAGTAAGGCACTTAAGTTTAGAGAACTTTTTTGCCATTGTTTTGAAATAATAAGTAATCTATTGTAAATGAAAAGAAGTAAAACAACAAATATTAATTACTGTTTTAATAAATTTATCAATAGTTAAGGTAATTAAAATAATAGAAACTTATTAATATATATTTGTAAAATGTTTATAATAGTTAAATCTAAATTATAACGAAAGTAAAGTTAGACACAACTTAAAATAACAAGTTGAACTTAAATTTAAAATAACAGAGCTTAAAAAACTAAAATTGTTATTAAGCTTTCAAAGCCCTGACCAATAATTAAATTAAACCGCCATACATAAAAACACCACAACTTCAAGTGCATAAATATTACATATTTTGTAAGATAATTAATTAATGCTTTAGAAAAGAGCAGTCGGGTATTAAAAAGCATTAATTTGCTAAAGCTTAATTATCTTACTTAATATGTAATATATATGTAGTTGAAGTTGTTAATATAGTTTTTGAAAATACTTAATGATAAAATTAAAATATAGTTAGTACCGATTTAAAATTAAATCTGTAAAAAAAAAATTAGAACTGTAGTTGGTATAGTAATTTAAATAACGTTTAAATTGAAATTTAAAAAGTAGCTGGTCAGCCTTGAGCACTATTTAAAGGTATAACATATATGAATATTTAAAACTTTTTATTAAGTTTTCTAATCTACAAGTAATATCTTGTTTATTTGAGTGTTTTGTGCATCGCTTGTTAGTTCGTACTTTTTCAAAGGAAAAAAACTGTTTAAAATGCACTTTAAATATTCTTGGATATGAACAATCCATTATATTTTTACACTGGATTTTATCCTAAAAAAATCTTTCATTAAAAAAAAATTGAAGAGGTATATAAAAGTAAATCAAAACTATGGTCAACACTTGAATAAGATGCGTTTGTATTTTATAAAAAAATATATATTATAAAATCATTCAAGGACACAGTGATTTTTTGTTCGTGATTTTTCTACGGCATCAATAATTAGAAAAATAAAATAATAGTTTTGAAAAATTTACACATTGAATTGTAGATTTTCAAAACTATCATTTAATTTTTTTAATTATTGATGCCGTAGAAAAATCACGAACAAAAAATTTACTGTGTCCTTGAATGATTTAAGCTTTATATTCAGTGTATAAGTCTTGTCTATGGTATAACAAATAGTTTAACTTAAATAAACGAGTTAATAGGAATCAAAACTCTAATTATCTATGGTAATTATATAAAATATCAAACTCACTAAGGACACATAAAACTATTTCAAATGAATATAAAAAATGATCAAATGTATAATGCTGCTTCAGATAGTGTTTCAAAGATGAAAACTTTATAAGTAAAACAATTAGTAATTATAAACAAAGTATTTTCTAACAAAATAAAAAAAGTAAACAAAACCAAAGAGAAAAAAAAACTTTTTGGAAAAGTATAACACAGTGATCGAAAAACTACGGCCACCGTACGATGCGTTAACCCCGCAACGTTTTTCAGCTTAAAAATACTTGGGCTTATAACAAAAAAAAAGTATCTGTTAAGCACAAAATTAAAATAAAACGTGCAGAAATTACTTCAGAAAACTACAGTAGAACAATTTTGAAAAGCAAGAGTAAACTGGTTCTAAATAATATACTAAAACAGAATAATTTAAAACTTTTTACTTATTACTACATTCCTATTGAATTTTTATCAAAGTAAAATTATAAAATGTGCTTATAAAAAAGTAATATTTAAATTTTATTATTCAGTTAGGTAATCTAGAAATAATTAATTTTGTACGTCAATCAACATTTAGAACCGAGTTCAAAACCAAAAATACTCATTTAAACTTAACTAACCATGACAATTTTTGGCAATCGTTTATGCTCAAAAGTCAAAAAAAAGGGTGAAGTAATATTACCCAATCAGCTATATATATTTAAAATTTTAGCCTGGACTGTTTTATTTTAATAACAGATTTAGATTAAAAAAGCTAACTGTAATACTTATTTAAAAAATAAATACTTGTTTGAAATATTTTTAGTTTTATATTTACTAGTAGATAAAATTTTAGTTTATAAAAGAAATTAAAACACTCGGAAATAGTTTTTTAAAAGTACTTGTGTAATAATCAGTCAAAACACACCTTTAAGTTAAGTTCCTTTTTGATACTAAGCACTTTTTTTAAAGGTAATTTATCATGTTTACTTTTTTTATATAATACTTAAAATAAAAAAATAGTTCTTTTATTGTAATTGGTTTTAAATGAATTATTAATAATGTATTACAATTAAATTTACATTGTAAAAATTTGAATCACCATATTTGTTTTTGAAAATATTACCAACAGTTTTATAAAATCTGTTTAGTTTAAGAAAATATTTCGAACTGTTGACTAGTAACTGTATATATTTGATTTAATGCACCTAAACTTTATTATTAATAGACAATACAATTTTTTGTCTCAAATAAGTTCATAAAATATAAAAAGTCAACTGTATAATTTGTTCGATTGTACTAACTACCAGTATTTTGTATGTAGTTTATGTACTTAAGCAATTATTATTCAAAAACAGCCATAAGTATAATATAGATTTTTACACCAGCTCATGTTTTAAATCAAATAGTAGTTAACAATAACAGTGAAAATAGTTATAATTAAAGTTTTTAAATACTTTACATATGATTTATTTTCTGAAGATAATAATTTATTAAAATCTAACATAATTTTAATATTAAGTTAAAATTAATAATTATAAAATTTGATTGGTAAGGTTTTCATTAAAAAAGCTAAATTTTTAGCTTAAAAAGATATAAAGTAAAAAAGCTGTGCGAAGAATCTTCTGTAAGACTATTCTCTACTTTTTTATCTATGATTATTAGCATAAAAGGTATAAATATTTTTATGGTATATAACTGTATTTCTATATAAGGTCTTCATATAATTTTTCTCTAATTTTGTCAAATTTTTTATCCAGTTTTAACTTTACACTTTTTAATTTTACTTGAAAATTTTTTATTTGTTTTAGATTTTATTTTTGTAATGTAGTATCTTTATCTTATGTAGTTTTATAATAAATAGAACAAAAGTATCTATTATATTCTACAGCCTTATACTTATTATTTTATATAGAGTTATTAATTTTTATTTTGTTTGTGCTTTCAGATTTACTTATTTTTACTAAACTATTTATTCAAATAATTTTTAGGGTTTTTGAAAGTATTAAAAGCTTATATAGATTTTCTATTACTTTAAAAAACAATAAATACTAAATTTATGCTCGTATATAAACTTTTGAAACTAAAGTTATTTGTTTTTGATATAATATTAGGTCAATAAATTAAAGTAAAGCTTTATTTTGATAAAACACATACGACTAAAATAGATTTACAATCAATAAATATTCATTACATACACGATTACTGTTTTAAACTACGCGTCATATCAAACTTTTACGTTGAGTATAAGTTAGCAACTAGTTTAGTAGTGTGTGTTACAATAATACTTCAGCTTAGTCAAAGCTTGTTTTTAAATTATATATGAAAAAGTGACTACCAAAACGTAAATGACACCGATTTTTATAATAAACCACATTGATAGTATTTAAGATTAATTTTCTTTGTGTTTTTTATCTAATTATAAAGTACATGCTTTTAATAAAGTTTTAGAAGCGTTTTTTTACAAAAGCTTATAAGCTGTATTTATTTTTAACTGTAACACTACGTATTTCTATCATGTAACGTTAAAACTTGTTAATATTTTGAAATTAATATTTTCTTTAAAGACTTACATATTTTAAGTTTTAAACTTGACTTTAGTTGTTGTAATAGTAATGATGTATTATGTAAATGTAAAAATATATGCATTTATAATGTTCTGAATTTTAACAAATATATATGAATTCAATAATACCTATGGCAAATATTTCTTCTGCATAAAAATCTACTAAAAATTAACTATATTATTTGATAACAAGGCGTGTTTTAGTTTACTTTCTTTTGTATGTTTTGTGCTCACATTATTAAAACAAGTTTCTTAGTTTTATGTATTTACAAACACTAAGCTTAAATTTACAATTATAGAAAACCAGTTTTTTTCTACCTTACCTAGTAGCACAATACTTTACTAAAGTAAACAAAGTTTTAAGATATCTTTCATTTTGTGTACTTTTAATATTAAAAACAACTCTAAAATTTTAAGTCAACTTCAGCAGTAAAAGTTTTTCGTTTAAGACCATTTAGGTATATTTTGTTTTTACGATTTATTTTGGATATTGTATTGACTACTAATAATAGCTATACTTTCACAATTGTTTTAAGATTATCAAAGGTTAAATGGTAAAACTTCATTTGATATACTAATTGATATAAATAAAAAATATTATTTATGAATTGGTTCTTCTTATCTTTATCTATCAAGGATTCATACGAGCTAAATTTACTGATAGTTTTAAAAAATAATAAACGAACATATTAGGCTGTCTTACTCCTGTTTTTTTTTATATTAACACTATTTATTATAAAAAAAAAAATTAAATAATTAGTTAATAATATGTTATTGTAGAAAAATTACATACGCCATCCAAGTTATGACAAAAAAAAATATCCCAAGTTTGTATTTCATTAATTTATATAATACTACAACAATAAACGTTTATAATCTAAAAAATTAGTACATGTTACTGTTTTCAAAGTTAAAAACTAAACTTACAACAAAGGACAAACATTTTTAATTTAAAATTTTGGACAACAACTAGCTAAATATGGTAGAAATTACTTACTTCGGTCTAATCCAGCCTTTAGCCGCTGAGTTTTTTGCTATGTTTTTGCATACTTTTTGGGGTTCAATGTTTACAACACCTCCAGTTTACACACAGAGGTAAGTTTCAGTAAAAATTTTTAGAGAAAATTATTTAGTTTCTATTTCATTTAGATATTATAAATAGATATTACATAGTTTGCTTTGTAGACGGGTTTAGGCAAAATATTAACTCATAAATGCTTAAGCTAAACATCCTGGTAAAAAATGCAATTGTCTTTTATTACGAACTAATTTGATTAAAAAAAGTAATTATTTGCTTATAGTATAAATGAAACCTCTTTGGAGATCAACTATCTAACCACAGCTCTAGTACCAGCTCTACAAGCTGGATTGGCAGTGTACATGTTTATCGTCCTTTTTTGGAAAGTATGGTAAGCTTATGGCCTAAAAAAACATGTTACTTTATATAGTCAGGAAGTATTATAATAAAAAAAAGACTATAGGAATTGGTTATAAAAATTATAATCAATACTTTTGTGTATTTCATTTAGTCATATAAACACTCAAATGTGGTATGTAGTTTTAAATTAAATAATAAAAGTTTAAACTTCAAATCAAAACAAAACTAAAAGATTTAGTAACATTGCATACGTATATAAAATTTGAAAACTTTAGATTATTTTTTGGTTTTAGCTGTAATGTATTTTACTAAATATTTCAAACTTTTAGTACAAAAAATATTATAATCAACTAGTCTTGTAATTTTATAGTTATCACACAAACATTCTTATATCTTTTTTTTAAATGTTACATAAAAAAGCAGTTTTTAGTTGTAAAACACATACAATTTTTTATGAAGTTTAAAAATCTAACCAATAAAGTTCTATAAAGAGTTATAAACTATTAAAAATAATTAAAAAAATACTTTTCATAAGACAAATGTATTCTTGCAGTATAATAAACTTTAACCCTGCAATATCGATGGGATTTGTTGTTTCTGGTGTGTTACATTGGAAACTGTTTGTACCTTATGTTGCCATGCAGTGCTTAGGCTCGACACTTGGTGCTTGGATAGCTCAAGTTCGTATAAATAAATGAAAGTAGCTCTTCAAAAAGTTTTTGTTATAACAATTTTTATTGTTTTTACTCTTACATTTTATCTCTGTAATGTTGTACTTTATTTCAAAAAGATAATGTATGCTACCTTGACAGTTAAGCTTTGTAAAGTTTAGCAGAGAAATACCGTTTTAATAATTTTAATTCATAACATTTTTCTTAAATTTGTAGCTAGACTCTAAACTACTTACCTAGCTTTTTTTTAGCTTCAAGGCTAACTTGATTAAAACATAGTTCTTTAAGCTGCTAAAATATAGTTGATTAATGACAACATCTATATTATTTTCTTAATTTGTTTCAAACACAAAACTTGTGCAGGTATGATAAGTTGTCGTATTAGAATTAATTATGTTATAATCATTTAGGTAAAACAGTTTACTAAAAGTATAAACTTAATTAAACTCTTACTTACTTCCCTTCTTTAACGATAAACGCTATGTAAAAAAAAAAGTTTAATATACTGTATATAATAGCTTTTTTTTATTTACTACTAATGTATAAACTTAAAAAAATATTATAATTTTAAGGACTTTTATGACAATAAAAATATTTTTTAGCCTAAATTTAATTCTGCTTTAATAGTTGTTCAGCTATAAAGTAAAAAATATCAAAAAAAATCTTAATTTTTTTTTCAGTCAATAAAGCAAGATGTACCAGGACCGATAAGCGTGGCTGAAGGTGCAAATATACTGTCGGTGATTGGTCACGAAATAGTTATTACGGGGGCGATGATATTTTTCGCTGTAGCTACGGTGGTACAGGAAGATTACGACCAACAAACTGGACCTCTTGCCATCGGCCTCACTGTTTTTCAGGGAATTATTGGCGGGTGAGTTTTTAAAACTTTTTTAGGTTTTTTCAGTACGTTTCTAATTACATAACATTTAGCTTTAATAATTTTAAGATTAAAAAAAACAAAAAGTATTTTTTGTATTCCAAGAAGTAACATAGAGTTACTAATATTCAAAAGAAAAACTTCTAGTGTTAAAAAGTTAAACGTAAATTATCAACTATTTAGTTTTTGCAGCTGTTTTGGAACAAGGGTCGCCATCTATTTATACTTATTTCCTAAAATAATTACACTGTATAGAAAAAAAAAGTTATGTATTAAATATAAAACTGTCAGATATCTAATACAACTTAATTAATCAATATTTATTTTAAATTAAACAAAAACTTGATGAAATGTGCAATAACAAAACAAAAGTGAACAAAAAATATCATACTAAGAGCCTATCTGTAAAATTTTACCAGAAAAATAACTATATTTTAGCTGAAAAATACATCGTTGGCCGCATGTTACCGACAAATGTTTTAATGTTTAATACTTTCATAAAAAAGGTTTGTTAAAATACACACGACATAAAAAACTAATATGACATACACTTAAAAGTTTTAAATCGTTTTCTGAGACTTCATAATCCCACAGTTTCGAACATAAAAACATTATACTTATAAACAGAATATTAAATAAAATATTTACAATTTTACAAACTTATTATACATTATTATTCATACATATTTACAACTATTTTTGTATATCTACATTCTGTACTGTACTTATTTTCTTTAAAAATTTAAAACTTTTAATTCATAAAATTAATTAATTTTTCATTTTATATAAAAAAGCAACTGTCGTTATTAATTAAAGCTTTTAATGTTATTTATTGTTTTAACATACTTAGAGAAATTTTAAAATAAATTTTATCAGAAGTAGTAAGTGAAGAACAAAATTTTTATGATTAGTACAAGCAAGGCCCATAAAAAAGTCAAAACAGCTATTTTCGCGCGTAATACTTTGATTCACCTTCAAACAATATGAACTGGTTTAAATTTCTAAGTTTATATAACCACTAGCAACACTTTTAGTTTCTATTGTTCATACTTTAAGAATCTTTAGAACCTTTAATACTTAATGGAAATATAAACATCCTTAATTTGATAAAGTATTGTTTTAAATCATTGTGACATATTTTATATTTAAATGTTATTTCAAACGAGCTAAAAGTTATGAACTTTTTTATTTTTTAATACTAACTATGCTTTGTAAACCGGCCTATAAAGTAATATTTGTCCTAGATTAACAAACTATTAAAAAAATGGCGCAAATTATTTGTTTTTTTAACATCACCAATGCTAAGTATCTTAATAGTTTACGCATAATTTTGTATTGCTAGAAGTCAGAATATAAATTAAAGCAACTTTTAATGTACCGAGGATCTAGTTACTATAAAATTTTTAGCAGTTATGTTTTTATATAATTGAGAACTGCTAAAAAGTTATTGTGGATAAAGATATATAAAGTGCTTATTTTTAAATTAATTTAAAAGTTTAAAAAACTTCACACTAAAGTTAAATATAAAAAGTATTACAAACTTATACTTTTTATATTCCAGTGCTTAGAGAAGACAACATTCATATTAAATAAAAGAGTATAAAACAACTTTCTAGTTGAAAGCCATTGATAAGTTATAATAAACTGTTTTATAAATAAATCTACGAAGTTTGATATCAGTAAAACTTATGTTGTTGCTTGTGAATTTACAGACGATGGATTGGTGGTTCTTGTTTAAATGTTTCGCGTGCGTTCGGACCAGCACTTGTGCTCAACGATTGGAGACTTCAATGGGTATGGTGGGTCGGAGACATGCTAGGGGCAATTATATTTGCTTCTATATACATGTAAGTTATTTACACTGAGTGTTGCATCAAGTAGTAAGGATATGTTTAAAAGCAGTCGATTTACGTATAAAAAGGGGTTGACTTTTTACTTAAGCTATAAGTTTGGTAAACCATTACATGTAGCTTACAAATAACGCTATACTATAAACTATTAAAGCAAACAATGTTATCTATGCAGTATACTGTAAAAACTAAAAAACTAAATACTGTTTAAGTTACGAATTGTTTTATTTTCATTTAAATCAAACTCATCTATAACATGATTTAAAAAAATTAGAAAGTTTAAGTTATTAAATCAAAACCTTTATAAGTACTGAATTCATTTTATATAATTTTTACATTAAAATAAGATAAGTTTCAAGTATACTTTAAAAAAGTTTCGGGAAATTTTACTTAAACTTAACAAACAGCAGTCAAATTAGTTTAATTTTGTTTATTTATTTGCTAATTGTTACGATCACAAGTAATGCAAGTACTAATGGAAATTATAAGTATTTTCGTTGATTTTAAAAAATTTGAAAAGCAATAAAATATTTAATTTAATTAAAAAAAAATCTAACATAGTTTAGCTTTTTTACGATACTCTTTTACTAATGTGGTTATTAAAAAATCGTAAAACTAGTTTTACAAAATTTGTATCGTATACAGTTACAAATACAAACTTATTATTGTAAATCATGAGTAAACAAATTTGTATTATACTTTTTATAATTAAGAAAAATAAGTAACTAAATAACTAATATGTTGATATAATATTAAAAGCAAAGTATAAGAAGTTTTTTTTTTAAGTTTTTTCAAAATTATCAATGTTTTCTTATTGTTATTAAAGGTAGTTTTTCAAAACCAGTCCACGTAAAATCTTAAAAGTTTAAAAAGTAAGTTTTAAAACAAGTTTATATACACGATTCGGATAAATAATACTTAAAAAACTAAATCATCAACTTTTATTTATCAAATTTAATTAAATTATTTTTTGCAAAATATGTATATGATTATTTGTTTTAAGCTTGAATTCAGTTTAACAAATTTTTGATTAAGGTGGTAAGTCACACTAAATATAACTATATATACACCTACAAAAAACTGTATAAATATTTTTATTTCCTAGCAATACTTTAGTAAAAAGTTTTTTCCGAGCTTAATTTCTGGTAAAAATAATGAGATCGATTTTTGTACTGAATATTTGTAATGTACAATGTTCAATTCTCACGTCCATATTGTTTTTGTTTTTTTGTAAACTTTTGCATCTTTGTTTACCAAAGTGCTTTTAATTTTAAATTTGAACTGGCTGAAGATTAAAGACAATCTTTTTTGTCTTTATAAAACATATGTTCCAGTATTTTTAAAATCGTACATTTCAATAAGTTATATATATATATATATATAATTTATTCAAATGGCGATTTTAAAAAATTCTGGAACATATGTTTCACAAAGCTTTAATTTTTCATAAAGCTTTGATATAATATGTTTGCGGCCTTAAGCGCAAAAACATTGATTTTAAATTAACTTGGGAGGTGATAAAAAGAGCACAGCCAATAGCAGATGGTAACAACCCTGTTTGTAGGCTGTGCTTAAAAGAATCAACAGCCGTTATGTATGCGTTAAAAAAGGAAGGTTGTTTAAATAAGCGAAGCGAATTTATATCGTCTTGTCGACATATAAAAAAGCTTCTTTTAAAACACAACAAATTTTGAAGCATTTTATAGTCAATTAACTGTTGTTTTCGTTAATTTTAGTTGTTTAATTAGTTAGAAGGTAGATCGATTTTTGTACTGAATATTTGTAATGTACAATATTACGTCATACTGTTTTTTGTTTTTTTGCATAACTTTTGTATCTTTGTTTAGTACAGTGCTTTGTATTTTGAATTTAACTGGCTGATGATCAAAGCTTTATGAAAAATTAAAGCTTTGTGAAACATATGTTCCAGAATTTTTTAAAATCGCCATTTGAATAAATTATTTAAAAGCCCTTCAAGTGGGCTCAGTTGAAAGTGTTTACGTTTAAACATTAACCTTATTTTATATATATATATATATATATATATATATATATATATATATGTTGTTATGTAAATTTATAAACAATAAAGCATTAAAGTCTTTCGATAAATTTTACTTCAAACATGCTTCTAAAATATGTTTTAAAAAATTACAAGTTGTTTTAAGTCATTAAGTTAAAAAATATCGCTGCTTTACGTAGTTATACTTTTATACGAATGCTTTTATTCAAGTTATTATAAACAAATAGGCTAGCAAAGTACCAATATTCTGTCTGGCTATTAACAGTTAAAGAAATAAACATTGTCGTACACATATAAACTCTGACTAAAATTTGTTGTATATATACTGCTCTATAAGCTTATCACAATGATTGTTGTATTTTAAAGATTATAGGCAGCTTTATAGACTTTATTTTGTTTTATTTTAAATCTTAGTAAAGTTTAATCATTGATTAACACTGCTGTTGACTAATTTGTGTTTTTTTGTTAATTTTATAATAATCTGAACTATAACTTACAAAGCTTAAGTTTGAAAGTGGATTACTAAAGCTGCTCTCTATAAAGGTTTTGGTACTATTTATTATGTTGTCTTAATTTTTTTAAATAGTTTTTAATCTGATAAGTAGAAAAGGTCATTTGGGTAAATTTAACACATTAAAAACTAAATTTATAGCTAAAAAGCTGCTAAAATATAACAAGCGAAATAATAAATTTAGGTCATTATTTTTTTTTTAATAATAAGTTAGGTTCAATAAAAACTGAAGTTTTTGAAAGAAAAAACTGTAAACTAAATAACATGTAAGAAAGATAATACCATGTTAAAGTTTACTTCACTATGAAAGTTAGAAACCATAGAAAAAATATTTTAGAAATATCGCAACTACTCAATTTAGCTCAACTTACAAGCAGTTATTGAACCATGTTAGACAAAAATAGACATAATTTTCCAAAAATTGAAATACTTAAGTTCTCTTAACTTCGATTAATAAAAATTAGTACTTCGTCGTATAATTTATCTTAGAAGTTTTTTTTTCCTATAAAGCAACATAAAATAGAAAAATGTTGATTAAAGGAAAAGCAAAATTTCAAAATTAAAAAAAAAACTTCCTAGTCAGTATTTAATTGAACTATTATCAAAAATATCGATATCTGATAGCTTTTAATAACTTTTTTTGTGAAAATATAATACTTTAAAAAGTTTTTCTGTTTTAATTTTTCTGTTATTTGATAATGAATAGTTTTGTTTTAATGATATCAGTTCTCTCATTTTATAAAATCATTTGATAGCTTATCAACAAAAGTTTGCTTGTAGTTAAATTTAGATAAATTAGATAAGTTTTAAAAAGGAGATAATTTTTTAATGTATTGAAGTGTTTTTTTTTACTGTATCATTTTATTTGTTTATTTTTTGAATAAAAAAATGAATTTAACTATCTAATAGAATATGTTTAATTCAAAGTTGAAAAAAAATGACAAAATGATAAAGAACTAATGCGAGTAGTTATTTTAACTTGACAGTTTTATTTTTATAAGCCATAATAAAGTGATAGTAGGAGAAGTAATTCTTAATTTGTTACAGATGATTGTAATATGTAAAGTCAAATATGAAGAAGATTCTGTTCATTATTATTTATCTCACAGTTTTATTCTGCAAAACCAATCGTAAGTTTTTTTTTTTTTTGGTTTTAAATTCTCGTTAAAAAAAATTCGATGTCGCTACATTTGTAGATATCCAATTTACTAGTATTGTACTTAACTTATTTAGAAATAGTATTTTTTAAATATTTGACTACATTTAAGCTTTAATGACTATTGTTTAAGTTCCTTATTTAATATTAACTTATGTTTATATAACTGAATTTAAAAAAGGCATTAATCAGCTTTTTTACATTTATTAATAAAAAATTATTAAAAGATTATTAAAACTTTAAATAAACTGCGTACAGAACTTCAAAACTGCGTAAAAGAATTGAATAAACAATTTAGTTTTTACTTCGATAACTGAAAGAACTGCTCAAAACCAGATTTAGATGAAGATTCTTTGGAACTTCTAAAGGTTATACTAACTCATTGTTCAACAAACTTTTTAACAATAAAAATCCACACTTTAAACATAAGCGATAGCTTTTGTCACAATAAGAAAGTACATGAGTTTTTATATGTCGATACTGAAAGTGTGCATTATTCAAAAATGTGTTCAGATCTTGGCAACATTCAGTACACAGTTTTATGTAGAAGTTCTAATACCTCATATGATGATGCTTTAGATATTAGTTAGGGCAGCAGCAATGAAGAGAATGGTACAAATTTTGACCCAACGTGGACAATTGTTTACATTTCAACAGCAGTGTGTCTGTGCTTCATTTTCTTCTCTTGTATTGCCAAATATAAAAACAACGTAAGTATATTGACTGACTAAAATAAGTTATTGCTGTAGATTTTGATGTTTAAAATCAATTTTTTTCTGTATTGCCGGTAGTATTTACGATTAGTTATTGATAAATAGAATTTTTACCTTATTGTTGGGAAAATTATAGTAATACTGTATTATATTTTTGAATTTTATTATTCATGAATTAAAAAAAAATTATTGCTAAAGTTTATAAATTTAATTGTAATCAAGTTTACTTTATAAACTTTGACTTGAATGTTATTAACTTTTTATTATTTATAAGCAACTAAATTAAAATTTTAACAAGCTTTAAACTAAAAAAAACAAAAGCTTCTTTTTGTTTTGCTGTCTAATGTAAAGTTTTATTAATTTAAAGTTTGGTCTAACTTATACTTATAATTAATAACAGAATAATGAAAATATACGAAATGAAGGAAATCAACTTGATGAATTAAATCCTCCAGCTTTTGAGTACTTGAATATTTAATTATCTTTTTATTCCGCTAAGTTTTACTATAGCATACTTTTAAATTTGTTTTAATGATAATTATAACAGTAATTAATTTGAAATTTCTCTTGACTTATTCAAAAACTCTTTTTTAATAAAAGCTACATATGTGTTTTTGTTTAATACATTATATTAAAAATAAATTCAGTTGCCACTTAACATATATAATTACAACCTCAAAGATCTTGATTTCATAACTGTTAGTTTTTAAAAACAAAGTTTAGTTCACATAGTTTTAACTTTTTAGCTAAATCATAACCGAAAGATAAGATAATGTAATTTATACTCCTATAAAAAGTTTAAATCGTTTAAACAAAACTTACGTAAGTAAGTTTTAAAAATGTCAAGTTAGGATAAACAACATCTTTTGAAAATATACATGGCACCTTAAAATATATAACAATAACATTATGTATTTTAACATTTAAGCAAAAAAATGCTGTTAATTTAAACTGAGTGAGCTATGTTATCAGTTTGATATTTTTTGTAAAATATTTGGTTTTAAAACTCAAAGCAGCTTAGAAACTTGGCATCATTTAAGATAACGTTATTTCTTCGTATGCAGATTTCAATTGTAAAAGCTTGGGAAAAACTTAGTTGATAAATAAGCAATTAGGTTAATAAAATACAGCCCCCTACCTAAAAAAACACTGTCTTTTTGGAAATAACTGTTTTTCTATTAAGTCAAAGTAATAATCTTTTTTTACTATATGTGATTTTGTATATTTTTTTTCGTTTTTTTGTACTAACAGATCTAAACTTTTCTCTTTAGTAAAAAATTTGAACATTTTCTAAAACAAATTTTTAAAAAATACTCATTATGTCACAAAACTCTATTAGTTGTAATTGAATGTTTAAACTTTTATTGTAAATAAAATAAGTTCACGATATAATGTTTAATATTCTAAACTCAAAATTTTTTTTTAGCGTTTGAATGCTTATCTAATTCTTATCAGTAACATTCCTAAACAGTATTTCTAATTAAAGTGTTATGGATTTTGCAAAAAAATATCAGTTTATCTCAAAACTTTCACCTGTTCAACGTATTGTTATTATAAGTTTTTTAGTATGCATAAAAAAGTGATGTAAAAAATTTATGATTTAAGTTATTAAAAAGTTTTAAGGCTAAATATACAAACTGTTTTTATTATTCGAACAGTTTTAAAAATTTTCAACAAATTGCTCGGTTTTTACATAAAACTTTTACTAATTGGTAAAATTTTTTATACAATATGTAAGTAGAAGTTTTTTTTATAATACTATTAAAAATTAGTTTTTGTTTAACTTTTTTTAAACTAACTAAAAAAATACTTTTAAATTACTCAGAGTGTTTATGTTATAAAGCACCATAGTATAAACGCACACTATTTAAAAAATACAACATTTAATTAAAAAATTGAAACTGTAGAAACATCAAAATTGAACTCAAATAAAAAAGCTTTATCTTAAGTTTGTTAAAGCAATAATGCAATAGTTAATATTTGTTAAACTTTTAAATTTGCAACCGTTTCTTTAAGAACTTTTAAACATAGTAAAAACGTATAAACTAATATTTAAAGTTAAGTTTTTCATTTCTCCTATTGTTATCCTCGTTTCTTGCAACAAAATGGTTTTGAGGCTTCATGTCATTGTTTTCCCTGGCCATACGCTGTTCACGTGGTCTGAACTCTTTTACGGGTTTTCGATAAACACCCTGTTCTGCTTGACCTGTGATTAAACTTATTAGGATCATAAACTCATATAAAGCTTTAGATAAACAAAGTTAAAGTTTTTTTACAATATTTTTTTTACGTTCTAAAAATGATGAAGTAATAACTAGTTTTTAATTATAATGCTTACTGAAAGTTTTAATGACTTTGTTAGTTGTAACTAAAAAATATTTTTTAAACTTTTTTTTTCTACAAAAGAAATAATAACATTAAAATATTTCAATTACAAGCAACAAAAAGATATAACACGTCAATTATGAAAAAATGAACTTCATGAAGAAGTTAATAAGTTAGTGATGTTTGTTGCTATTTGATAAACTAACAATAGAAATATGAAAAGTGTTTTGTATTTATGGTATAACCAGCGGCGACGCGTGGTAAATTTTTGATGGTTGCGGAAAATTTACAAGTAAAAAAACCCTTGATTCGATACCCACTAAAACTAATTTTGTAACATCAAAATACTAAACTAAAAACTAATCGAGTGTAAACAAAAAGTTTATTTGAAAAGCAACAGTTTAAACAGTTTTATAATATTATAAAAATATTTTAATTTTTTTACAAAACATCTACTCAAATGCTCCACCCAACTTGTAAACGGTAAAAACTAAATCAACAAACTTAATATCTTTATACCTAGAGCATAAAACATTAAGTCTTATTTTGACCGTGTATTTTACCTGAAACTGGGATCTTATAGCTGAAGCCGTTTGGCTTTATATTTTGAGTTACAGCTTGTCGAGGTGTAATGTTTTGATTATTCATCGCCTGATTGTTTTGGTAATTCATCGCCTGATTGTTTTGGTTCGAAAAATTTTCAAACTTCGAATTAAAATCCCTGTAGATTGTAACAGTCAAGTTATTTTACTTACTTAAAGTTTAAAAAAAAAAAACATTATTCAATTTTTTTCACAGTTATAACTCAAAAATGATATTGTTACCTTGAGAAGTTTTTGAATTTTCCAGCTTTATGCATTTTGTAAAATATTATTACGCCAACCAAAACCAACGCTATAATTATAGACATCATTATATAGTGCATGTTACCTGTGAAAAAACATGAAGAAATTTTAAGTTGTTAGTACAGGCATATTTACACTTTCAAAAATTTTTTATTAGAATATTGAAGAATCGCTTAATATATTGAATTTAAAGTAAACTTTAAAGAAAATAACGATTATAAAACAACAGCTTTAAAAGCACTTTTAGTACAAATTAAAAATTTAATAAAAATTTTGTTCACCAGTTTTGTAGTTGGATTCCAAACAATTTTGTAACTTCTATCCCTTGTTGCAAATACAGTTGCCGGATCCATCGCATATCTTAATAATTTGTTTTAAACTAAATTATGTATTATTGTGTGAGAATTAAGAACACATGTTTGTTTAGTATAAAATCGGTTTATAAACAACATATACCATATTAAATGCTTCTTAAACTGCTAACTTTTCAGTCTTAAGATATACTTATAATATAATTATTAATTACAACTTATAGACATAAACTATTTCTTAGTATCAACGAGTTTCTTATTAGTAAAAATTCTAACAACTTACCCCGTTATTGTTACACTTCTCAATGCAATTAACACTTGGATTACGTACACAGGTGTTTTCGATGCATATCTGTAAGTATTAATCAGTTTTAAAAACTAAATAAAAAAATTTCGATAATAGAGGTTACTTAAAATATATAGAATTCAAATATTATATGATAAAACATAACTAAAATTATTTTTTTCAATTCAAATTTTTTCGCTTTTTGTAAACCTTGAAATTGAAAAAAAATAAAGATTAGCACTCTTAATAAAAACTTAAATATAAAAGTATCTGTGCACACAAAACTTGTTGAATAAGCATGAGTTTTACAGTGTGCTCAAAACTCTTATTAATTTATATGTAGTGCACCGTTTTTAAACCACTCTAAAAGGTAATTAAATTTTTAAAAATAGTACAGTTTAAATTTCTAAAAATTTAATTTCTACTATCTTCTAAGTAAACTTTACTAACCTAATAGTTTTTGATAATTTAAAATATAAATATTAATCTATTAGTTTTAAACATCTAATATACTGGTGTAGAATTAAAACTTTAAGCTTTAAGATTTAAATGCGCGTTAGTTACTCAAAACTTAGCTTAACAGAAATATCAAATCAGAATAGTGTAAATTTAAAGGCTTAAATAATAGTTCAAACCCTGCTATCGTTTTTAGTTCCGCATTTACTCCCATCAGCTGCACCGTAACATCCTTTTAACTTTCCTATGACATCTCTTGTTATGCAGCTTCCTTGAGTATCACAAACTCCCTCAGAAACGTTTTCTTTTTCACATAAAGTTCCAATTAGCTTCTTGTTATCGGTCGGACACTTAAATTTTGTACAATTTTAAAAGCATATTTTTTTATAGTAAAGATCCGAAGGAAACAAGCCCAATGGAGTATGTTAACAAAATACTTAAAATTTAAGTTCATTGAAAACTAACTTTTCTCTGTATTATGAACCTCAATTAGTTTTGATAATTTAAGTATTTTACAAAATTGTTGATAATTTTTTTATCTTGAAAATTTTTTTGATCGACTGAAAAAACACAGTTATAAAAAAGTTTCCACCATACTTACACTTTATAAATTGAACATTTTTTCTCCCTAGTCAAATATACAAAATTATACTTCTCACCATGCTTGAATTTCCAGTGCAGTATTCTGGTAGGTCGCATGTAGAAGCTTCCTTCCTGCAAACGTGATAGGAACTTGTGTACTTGCAGTCTGCTTGGCAACAAGGGTCTTCGTCGTTACATTCCGCGCCCCTAATCAACTTACAGTCATTCGCATTGCAACAATTGCTGAAATGAAGGTAGCATCAGTTTTAAGCTCTTTGTTAAAAATTTGCGTTAAGTTCTTTATATTCTTTACTGTTTGTACGAATGCTCGTTACATAATTTCTATAAATTTTAATCTATCTGTCTAAAACTAGTATAAAAATAGTCATAATTTTACCGACAACATTAAATAAATTATATTATTTTAACCTGGTACAAAGCTCCAGAGGGCCGCAATCGCATTCCTCGCCTTTTTCGATTATGTTATTCCCACACGTGGGCGCTCCAAACCACTCTATAGGTTTGGTCAAACAAGATTTTTCCGCTTCACTGAACATGTACCTGCTGCATTCTGACCAATCAGCTTGTCTGCCTTTTCTGCAAAGCACAAGATTGTTAAAAAACATTTATCGCTGGTATGACAACATTTTTTGATTTAATATTTTATTTCTTTAAATTCAAAATAACCCTTGCTCTTTTTCAGACATGACGCAGTTGTCGCTTTTACAGCAGTTTTCAACGTCATGTTTCAAACCCAAATTGTGACCGAGCTCGTGAGCCCAATTTATCACTACGTCATCGAACGTCTGGTTAGCATGTAAGTTTTGTATCGAAAAAAGACTTAAAATGAATAAATCAATTAAAGTATATCACCTTATAGATTAATGGCTGAGAGTTACAAAAATATAACAAAATAAAAACTTTAGAAAAATAGTTTCTGAAACGAACGTTCAGAATTCCGACGGAGTTTTCGGAGCAGATGTTTTTGAAGCCGGCCGTGGATGTCACGTGATCTTCGCCTGACTTCAAGTTTTCACCAATCAGCAAGTACTTGACGTTTGAAACTTTCCAAGGAGAGCCACTTCTTTCTTGCTCGCTTCTCTTCTTCGAATACACTTCGAAGCTCTTAAGGTCCTTAAAAAATTACATGTTCTATAATCAATAATCAGGGACTTTTGCGCTTTACTCTTTTTGATAAAAAGTTGAAACAAAAAGTTAATTTTGTTGTGTATCATATCAAAGAAAGAAGTTTGGTTTTGTTTTTTAACATGTACGTTTTTTTTAATAATGATCTATTTTTTACGATGTAAAAAAGTAGTGTATTTTATTAGAAGCATATACTTTTTAATACCTAAAATAAAATGCATAGATAGACATAAATTTTAATAAAAATTTACATAATAAATTTTGTTTTACATTACAGAACAATAAAGTTAAAACTTTATGTTTGATTAGTTTTAAACTTAACTCGGTTGAAAAATCTTTACTAAGTTGATAAAATAAGTAAATTAATTTTAAAACAAGCTTATTGACAAGTTTTAACTGATCTGTGTTTCCAGTTGATTGAAACATTTCGTTTTTCAGAAGTTCTACATCAGTTTTCAGTACTCTTGTGTTCAGTTTGTTGAACAGCTTGTCTACTTTTGTAATCACCTCTTCAACTTTGCTTTTATACATCTGATCCTTTCCACTATTAGTCTTGAATTTTTTTTTAGTTTTAGCAAAATTTTGATAGGAAAGGTATCATAAGAACCAACTCATTTTAGCCAAAAATACTAAACGTAAGAGCATCAAGTTTGCATCCTTACTTGTTGTTTTTGTTTTGTAGTAATTTAACTGTTCAGTATTATAGTTCTAAATTTTTTATGTATGTACCTGAAACTTAAATTTATCTTAAGGTTTTAATTTTACTTAATCCTTTTAGACTATTTAGTTTGATTAAAGGCGACCAAACTTTTTTGTCATGTAAAACAGTTTCATTTTTACACGAAAAATTAGAAATAGTATTTTGTAAGAAATATTTGTAAAAGTTTATTTTATACCTAAAATTTACAACTTGTTCTTTATTTTATTAATACAATTAAAAGAAAAAGTTGTTTGTTTTTGGGATAAAATACTCTTTTAACAAATGAAAATATGGATATTAAAAAAAATTGTTTAAGTTATAATGAGATTTTTAAATATGGAAAGTTATTGTTTACAAAATTAGTTGAACACTACCAACTTTTAAATGTCTTTGATATAAAGTTTAAATGAATTGAAAGTATGATGTACTCATAACTTTTACATAAAAACCAAGCAATGTTTCAAAAATTTGCTGAAATAATTTTAAACTAATTAATCTTAAAGCTTTAAACACAGTTTTAGCATAATTAATTAATGAAAATAACTAATTATCAATAAGGTTTGTAAGTTTATTAGTGCTTATGATACGGTTGTGAGAATATACTTATGTTGGTTTTTTTTTTAAACTAAAAAATTCATTACGTAAACTTATAGTAACTAAAAAAAAATTTTTTTATTTTGAATACTTAAAATTTTTAAGTCTGTTTACTTTAAGTGTAATGAAAAATAAAAAACAATTATTTAATACTATTTAAATAAAATTTCAAAAATAAGTTTTTATTATTTGTTAAAAAAACTAAAAAAAGAAAAGACAAAAAACAAAATAAAAACAGCTTTTGACCAACAGTTTAATAATTATATTTTTATTAATAATACTCTTTAAAGCTAACTTTAAAGCTAAAGCTTTAGTATTTTTAAAAAAGTTTTATTTTCTCACCAGTTTATTCGAAACGAGTACGTGAACTTTGATAAAATGCAAATTGTCATCAGATTTACGTTGTTTTTGATACATTGCAATTTTTTAAACATAATAAGTTATTTTCAGATTTATTGAAATAAGTTAACTTAAAAGTGAGTTTGTCTTTAGCAAGCAAATGTAATTTAAGTTTATAAATTTGCTATAATTTAACTTTCAATCATAAAAATAAAATTAAAAAAAAGCTTACCGGGCTCAGAGAAGGCTAAGCAAGTTTGGTGAACTCCAATTAAAAGTAGAAGAATCAGTTTCATTTTATTCATTACCTACCCTCCTAAAATAAAAATTAAAAATCACCTTTATTTCACTTAAAATTGAAAAATTTAATAAATTGCTATATACTAAATTAAGTCTAGTAGAAAATTAAACTGAGCTAAATTAAACTTTTTAGATATTTACTATTTGTTTTATGTCTTTTATATTTTTATCATGCTGTTTAGTGCCACTACAAAAATGTAACAATAACTGTTATAAAAATTTTAAGTTGTTTTGAAAAGTGGTTTTATAATTTATTTAATTAGTGATTAATTTCAAACAAATTATGGTTAACATGTTTAATACTACACTGTTATATTTGTGTTACTTTTAATTTTTTATGGTGTATAATAATTAGCGTTAAACTAGTTAAAAAATCAATCCACTACTAATTTAATTTCAAAATAATTAACTAATTGTTAATATATGTGTTAACGTTATGACTATGATATAAATGCTTAGAAACTTTTAATAATAAATATTTAAATAATTGTTTGCTATTCTTAACTATATAACTTATTCAAAAAAATGTAATAAACATTACAATTGAGAGCTACCTCCATTCTCGTTTTAATTTTATGCTCATATAATTTCTAAAAATGTATTTCAAAGTTGTAACAATATAGTTTTAATTTTTCAGTTTTTTACATTAGTTCTGTAAAATTTAAAAGTAAGGTAATGCCTTTGTACAACTACTATAATTTTCAAACGAAATTTTCTTACATTAAATAAAAGTTTTTTTGTTACTTTAATCGAAATAAGTGCCTGACGCTAAATTAAATAATATTATTTTAAAAGTATATATAGGCAAAGTTAATAAAATTATCCAAAATTGAAACAAACATTAAGTTACTGCAAAATACACTTTTCTCAAAGTTATCGCTAGTACACTGCATAGTAGTATCCATTTAAACTGATTTATGAATATTAGGAAACTTCTTTAAAAGCTTAGATTTAAATACAACAAAAACTAAAATAATAATAATAGCAAAAGCGCTTGAAAAAAAAAACTTAGCCCAAAAGGTGTTACTAAATGCTTTTATATTAAATTACACGACGCTACCAAAGTTTAAATTCAGTTAAAATTTTGACAAATCTAATAGTTGATTTAAACTTTTTCTCTGAGGGAGACTTTCTTAAATCTTAATGAACTTTTCATCTAAAATCTTTCATGGCAAACCTTTATAAAAAACTTTCTCAAGCAGAATTAATTTCTTTACGACATTGCAAATTAAACTTTTTAACATATTCGCCGATGAGTTATCCTAAAATAATCAACAAAGTTAAACATCATTAACTTTTCTATTATCAAAATATATTTTTACTAAGTTGATTTAAAGATGTCATAGAAGTATAATCTTACGATTAACAGCTAATACCTTAGACCTAATGGTAACTTATGTAACATAAGTAAAACTTCTAAAAAAGAACATTATACTAATGAAGAATAACAACAAAACTTAGAATAAAGAACATACATTCAATTTATTTTTATAACAAAATAACTATAATAAATTACTATAAAAGTAGATATAACCGAGTATTTACTGACTAAACGCTCAAGTAACTAGCTAACGTTTATAAACAATTACAAAAGTACTTAAGAATAACATAAAAAACGGAGAAAGATACTTTTAGTAACTTCAAGTAATTATCGACGGTCGATTTGATTCGTACCACTTTACATACAAAGTAGGATGAATTTTTTTAAAATCGAAACAAAAACTTTGGTAGTAAAAAAATTGTTTAAGCTGAAAGAAAAAAAAAAGATTTCAACATAGTGCACTTAATAAACGCTACACGCCGAAATACAAAAAGTTTTTTAATCGTTCTAAGTAGTTGAGCATAATCTTTCGAAGTAATATTGAGAACAATTTCTTCAACAAAAGGTATTAATGATTCCAAAATTTTTCCTTTCACAATTAACTTTTAGAACAACTATTATAAATCTAAAAAAGAAAATTCTTAACAATCGCAAAATTATTTAAAGAAGATTATTCAACTTTACCAAATAAACAAAAATTTAGCAAGTCATATTGTTTATGTATATAAATATAAAACAATAACAGTTTCTACTATTTATTTTACCAAGATTGTTTCTCGATGAGTTGTTAGACTTGATGCTCGAAATGAACAAACTTTTTTTAGTTAGTGTTTTGTACTTGCAAACCAGACAGCCTAGAAAGATGCTCGCCACGATTTTCTCTTTGCAATAAAGCTTAAGAAAATAGTTACCTTTTTTTCAAAACAATATGTATGATAATATATATGATGGTTCACGATAATACTTTCAGAACTGTAGTGAACCATTACACTAAACGTTCTTTAAAATACTTTTGCTTATGAGCCTATTTCCGTTCATCATTTGATAATGAAATAAGATTTTACGAATTGAAGATGCCTGGCAAATGCCAGGAAGAATAAAGCTCAATGAAGCAAACAAACGGCACTAAGCTTTATAAGGTGCCATCACATTGTCAAGTACATGTAACCGCTTCATCACATTATCAAGTATAGCATGCAAATAAAAATAGAAACACGCAGCAGTGTCTTCTTTTTCGTTGCCGCCAAAATGTGCAACTTGTATGCCCACGGATAAAAGAAGCAGTACGTTTGTGTACCAACGCTACAAAATAACAGTTGGAAGTTATGGTTGGGAAGCGGATCTTATTACGCAAAGCAAGTACTCAGCAAACGCTTAGCCATGCTTGAAACCTGGAGATCATGTACCCTCAGTTGTTATGTCCTCAAACTTCAAGAGATTAGTACGATAATTAAATATGTTAGAAACTATTTTTCTAAACGTAAACATTTATGTTGTAGTTTTGACACTATTAATAGTTAACTTTTCAGAATAAAGATTTTAACTAAGTTTTTTGTACATTGACCATACTTAAGTTTATAAAGTCTCTTATCGGACAATTCAAATTCGGACAATTCAAGTTCTTAAAAAAATTAATAGCCACAAACAAAAAAGTATTATATATATATTAAATATAAAAAGATACATATGTCGGTCATATTAATATCTACAAGTCATTTTTTTTTCCTTTTGCAAAACAATAAATATTTTTTGAGTTACAGCTTAAATAAAGTAAAAAACATAGTTATTTTTAGTAAATTTAAAACATCTTGAAAAATATTTCAGATTTTGCAAAAAGCAAAAAGTAGCTAGTAGATATTAATGAGATCTACATATGTATCTTTTTTTCTTTATTATAGACTTTGTTAAGTTAGTACTATATAGCTCAAATAAAAAGTTATACTAAACGTTATATTAAACTATATCTTAAGACCACTAGTTAAATTTAGATAACTACTGTCTACTTTATTCACTGATAAGATATTTAATTTTTATTAAGCTGTGAGTACTACTAGTTAATTGTAACGAATTCGATTTTTGATTTCGTTGTTTTATAATTTTCCGCCAGTTGGCGCTATAGTCAGCCGAAATTGTGTACTTATTTCAAGATAACGATAAGAAAATGCTCATTAGCCGGTAGCTCGCGCACTACGCGCAGCTCGATTATGTTGTTTTATATTTTTGTTTTTGGCTCAGTTAGCCATAAGATCGTGCAAAAAGCACACTAATTTTAAGAACTTAAGACACTGATTGAATTTAAGAACTTTATGTTATGATTGTCATTTTATAAGAACTTTATGCTTATTTGTATAAATGTATTGTAATGTGCTCAGTTAAGCCATAAGACCGTGCGAGAGGCACACTAATTGATAATAAGAACTTTTTTATTATTTTCATTTTATAAGATCTTGATGTTTGTTTGCATTATTATATTATATTGTGCTTAGTTTAACCATCGTTGTACATGAAGCACGACATATATTAAGACTCTGTACTATTAGTAGTATTATTAGTAAGACCTATTTTGTATTAAAGATTTGTGACATTCAGGCACTTTAAGAACTTTATTAAGACATTTTGACTTGAAGAACTTGGTGTTTACTTGTTGTGTTTATATTCGCAGTTTTATTCTACTGATAGATTGGCTGCTTCATCATTTCTACTTCCTAATTTTCACATTAACATCACGTTTTCAATAAGCTCACTTCATTAAAGAAATTATATATATTAAGTTTATTACATACTTATTAATTACTAAGTTAAACCTAATGAGTAATCTAAATTTAGTAAAAACCTTAAGAGCTAAACGCGCTAAGCGTTTAGCACAAAAAAGGGGACTTCCCCCAATTAAAGGTAGTTCCTACCTCAGGCCCTGGAGGACTACATAATAACCTAAGACGCTTTCGACCTTTAGCCATACAAAGCACACTACGCGTTTCCAATCGACCGAAAAGACGTCAGGTAACAGTAGGAAAACTCTTAAAAATAACCCTGAGCTTAACACACATCCTGACCAACACAAAGTGTTATCAGATGATACTGTAGTTGTAGAGGATTATATATAAGCTACGAGCAACTTTAAAAACCACAGCAAATCCTAAAAACTTCATTTACTTACTTTATGTAAACAATAATTTAGTTATTTTGAAAAAAACTCACTACATGTGTTTTTAAAACTACTACAAACTAAAAATAACTTGTGGTGTCAATTTATTTTTACTACTTCTAGTTTAGAACGTTAGTTTTTATCTTGAGCCCGTGCATTTGCTTCACCTCTGCCTTCAGAGCTTCGGTTACTTTCTGGTGCTGCTGCAGCCTCTTCAGCCCCTCGAACTCGACCGACTCGACGAAGATGTCGTACATCGACCCGCACCCGCCGCTGATGTCATCGACCCTGATGCTGCTCGACTGCGGGAACGCTTGCTGCAGCACGCGAGTTATGCGCGCTTCCCCGTCTGATCGGCTCATTTTAGAAAATTGAATAAAAATACGCACAAACGAATCAAACGATTAAAAAAAAAAACGAACAAAAATAAATTGAAATATGCGTCACAATATTTTCGTATTTGGAATAATAGTTAAGAGATGCTAGTTTAATTTGCAAAGGAAAATTCAACAACGTTTAAACTGCAAATTATGAGTTTGTTAAACCAAGTTTTAAAAATTTATTTGTTACATAAAAAACACTACCTACGATAAAAATAAGGAAAATATTTTTTAACCGTATAGTAGTTTTATAAATGATGTGTCTGGAATAATGTTTTCTCAAAACCATAAAAGACTCTCAATAAAAAGCTGTACAGCTGTTTACAGTATCTAACTAAATTCTTAGCAAAACTTAATTGTAGGATTTTTGCAATCTTACCTTTTATAACCCTTAGCAGTTAAAATCAATAGAAAAACACTAAATAAGATTAACTGTTAGTCATTATATTTTAAACTGAAAATTTCACAAACAACTAAATGCATTTTTTTATGTGTAGCTAGTTTAGCAGAAAACATTTCTCAACACCAGGTGCATTTACCGCATTCTTTTTATATATATTATGTTTGCTTTGATTAGTTTTAAACTTTTATTTCGATTCACCGTTTTAATATAGTTGTTCTCTATATTATTACAAGCTTAATTAGTATTTAACAGAGGTGTAAATAAAATTTAAGTTTATTTGAAAAAGAGTACTTTAGTTCGATATACTTTGGAAACTACGACTTTGGAAACTAGCGCTATTAATATTTTTTGGGCAGCGAAACGTCGTCAATCTTATAAAGTAATTCGTACAAAAATAGTTGTCTTAATGTATCTATTACTTAATGCAGGGGTCGGCAGACAGTTGGTGCTCGCGGGCCAAATTTCAAGTTTTCAAAATATTCGCGGGCCACAATTTTAGTTTTAGTGATATTTGAGTAATCTGTTGGCTTTAGTTTTGGTCACACCAGAGATAGTTTTACTTTTATTCACTTTATTACTTTAAATGACTTTTAGCTACACATAGAATGCCTATTTAATATATAAATATATATTGGAATATAATTTAAATTGTTTAATATACTTAATTCTTAATAAAATGTGTACTTCCTTAAACACTTAGTAAATTAAATTTAATAAAGATTTTTATTATGTTACTTACAACCTAACTCGCTATAAAAACCGAGCTTGAAAAATAACATTTATGGGTTACTTTTGATTTTTTATATTATGAACCACCTTTTCATATTAAAAAAAAGTTAATTTTTGAAAATAGTTTTTGCGTCTTAAATAGTTTGCATTCTTTAGAAAATTCAGTAATTAGCTAATTAAATAAATTAATACCTATTTATACTGGAGATAAGCTAAATAAAATTTTGTAATCTTGGAATACTTTAATAAAATACCTTATTACTAATTAATTAGTCTTTTACACGGTTGCCACTTTAAAAGTAAAAATGTTTGAGTTATAGTTTAAGTATATTTAAAGTTAAAACAGCTCAAAACTTTCTGTTAATCAAGTATAAATACATAACTAAAATATCATTATCATAAAAAAGCACAATATGTAAAAAGAAAAAAAATACAATTGGTAAACTTCATTACAGTCATAAAAACTGTCCTGATAATTCAAAGATTTATTCAAAGTTTTTGAAATAAAAACGTCAGATACACCTGAGTTTTATAAAAAGTTCTTAAACAGCTTTAACCTAGTCTGAATTAAAAAAAAAATAACTAGCCTGTTTGTTTGGCAACCCTGTTTAAAATAAAGTTCATACCGAAGTTCATAAACAGTGAATTAATTATATAACTAAAAAAAATACTATAAATCAGCTTGAATGGACAATTAAGTTTTTAAACATTCTAAAAAATGTATAGAAATTTATTAAGCTTAAATTGAATTAGAAAAACGTTTTTTTTATTGAGCATTGTAGCAATTCTTTATCTGCAATAAAAATATTGCCTTTAAAAAGAGCAAATGTGAATTATAAGAAGATCTATAAGATCTATTATACGTTAGTTTGGAGTTATTGAGAGAAACAAAAAAAACTGCTTAAATCAGCTTCAACAACGCACATGATTTTTTTTCAGTAACTACAGAGTGATCAGAAAATACTGTTAAGGTAAGTTATAAAGTAGCAAAAGTAATTACTAAAAAAAGATACCGTTTAGAGTTGAAAACTTATTTAAATAATTAGTGTTTGGGTTAGTAAAACATTTTTGTTTGTTTCTTCAGCATCAACAAGAAGTCGTGTTTAAGAAATATCTGAAGATTATAAAGCCGACTTAACCAAATTAGGACTTAAATTAATCTGTTAAGATGTGAAAACTGATACGACAGATATTGCTCATTCTAGAATTTTATTACAGGTGGTATTACTAATTTTGACATTTTAGAAGAATTTCTAGGTTTAGTTCCAATACAAAGCACAACAATAGGTAAATATATTATAAAAGCAAAAGTACAATGCACCAACGTAAAGTTTATTAAAGAACAACTTTTTTCTTCTATTTTTAGTATATAATTAAGTTAAACGTAAAAAAAATCTATCTCAAATAATAAAAAAAAAATCAAAAGATACTGTTAAGCTACTTTAAATGTGTTTTTTAATCAAGAATATTTATATGGTAGATTTTTGGTGTCAATTTGAAATTTCATTACTTTACATGTGAAATCAACTAAAATTCCAGGCCTTTCAATAATTTTCAAATTCAAGGCTTTTACAGATTTTTTAAGTATAAAATGTCAAATTCAAAGCTTTTCCAGGATTTTTTGGCAAATTTAATTGTTCACTCTTATATGTATACATTTAATACAAATAATAATTCAAATTACATCAGCTGCAAGACTTAGAAATTAAAATATATTTTAATTTAAACCAACACTGTGCATTGAACAAAACATTCATCATAAATTTAATTTACCACTCTTTAAAGCAAAAAACTCAGTCCGAGTGACCAAAACTAGCCTGATAGTTAAGCATACAAAAAGCAATTCAAGCTAAAAACTAAAAAATGACTAAATTGGCCGGAGATTTGAAGTCTTCAAATAGTCTTAGTCTAAGTGTGGGAATTTTTATTTGTTTATTTGGTCGAATTTGAACTATTTTGATAAAAAATGTACAAGCTTAATAAATTACTATTTTTCAATCTAGTTTGTATTTTATAGGTAGTTTCACAAAACAGCAACTGTTTTTATTAGTATGCAACGCATAAAAATTTACCTATTTTGCCAAAAAACATTGTTTGAAAAATTAAAAAGTATACCTAACAAAAGTTTTTTCTAATTTATGTCATATATATTGTTTTAAGTGTGTCTGTACATACTTAGATATTACATGTAGAAACAATAATGTTCGAAAGTTATGCATAAACTAAATTTTATCTCCTTAAGTATGAAATAAAAAGTTGTTTGAAATATGAGCGTCTTCGTTCATTGGTGTGCATATGAATTAATTCAAAATGCAAAGAAAACTTCCAAAAAGTCAAAAGTGTCAAAATAAAATAAAAATAATTTCTTCTGCTTTTTCTTCTTCTCATTATTATCATTATCATTACAATTACTATTATTATTATTATTATTATTATTATTATTATTATTATTATTATTATTATTATTATTATTATTATTATTATTATTATTATTATTATTATTATTATTATTATTATTATTATTATTATTATTATTATTATTATTATTATTATTGTTATTATTATTATTATTATTATTATTATTATTATTATTATTATTATTATTATTATTATTATTATTATGGTAGTTTAAATGTTTTTTCGTGCACACTAGAATATAACATTTAGTAATAGAACATCTGTGATAGAAACTTAGGTTTAAAAAACGTGTGAAAAAAAACTAAAATGTAAAGAAATGACATTTTTAGTTAATTACTGTGCATTACTTTTGTACAAAATGGAAAAAACTTGCATTTAGTTTTTCCCAAATAGGTATTATATAACTATCTTAATATTTCATGGCACTTTAACACTCTTTTTTTCAGAAAATAATTTGCTGTTGTATGAAGAAAGTTATTATGAAATTGAGAAACAAAACCTGGTGGAATGCTAACCTGTCTTTTTCACATTTTTAAACTAAATTAGTAAAGTCTTTTAGTTGTTTAAAAATTTTATACAGGAACTTAAAACTAAGTTAATCAAACAAATTTAACTTAAAATATATTTTTGCCCAGCGGGCCACATTTACATGCTCGCGGGCGCAAAACTTTCTTTCGAGAGCCGCATTCCATTCAAAAAAATAAGGTGCTCACTGGCCGCATATTTGACCTTCGCGGGCTGCAGTTTGTCGACCCCTGACTTAATGCCTTGTTACATCATATACGGTACCTTTATCAAATTTAGAATTAATTAAGAAAATATATTTTCTTATAAACGTAAAGCACTTTGTTTTATAATTCAATAAACTGATAAAATTGTAAGATGCTGACTTGATTTTATATATTTAATTATACTCAAAAAAATTCTTACAACTATTGATTGCTCAGTTTATTTCATTTAGGTCGATAAACAAAATTATCAATCCAAACTTTTGTAACTACACTGTAAATAAAAAATTTGTAGTTCTATATTTAATATATAGCAAACAAACTGTGTTGCTCGATGGCCTGAACATTTTTATGAAGAATTTGTTTTTTTGGTTGAACTTTTATAATCGAAAGACCGTAACAATAATTATTAATTATTTGTTAGTATTTTCAAGGACACATACATAATTTATGAAAGTAAAAGGTTAGTGCTTAACAAATTATATCAGTTTTTTGTTTGAACTAAGTATAATTTTAAATATATTGTCTACATTTTCATACTTAAAATCTTGGTTTATAAACCAAAAGTTAAAGAAGTAATAAACTTTAAAAATAATGATCTGTTTGTTCTTAAAAATTTAAATCCGAATACTATTACAGTGAACTTTAAAACTCAGTTTAGTCAAGTTTTTTGTTGTAAAACAAAAAAGTCATGTTTTTTAGTAGTGTTTGCATTATATATTTTTAAACCACCACTGTTTCTTTTAGAGTTCTAAAGTTATAATTAAGTTATTTTACAAACAAGTTAGCATAGATTATATAAAAGTTTCATTTTAACTGAAAATCTCTAATACAAAAAGATATATTAGACATTAGTCTGCTTTTTTACTTGATAGAAAACAAACAAGATCTTTTACTAAACACAAGTATATTTCAACAAACTTTCATCAGTTGTTACAAATAAAGAAAAATCGACTCAGATTGAAAAAAACATTGAAACAGATTAAAAAGAAAACAAAAAAAGTTGACTCAGATTGAAAGAAACATAAAGAAGTTAACGGAAAAAGTATATCTTTCTAAGCTGCTAAATCCAGAGTTATTTTTACAGCAAGTTCTATTTTGAGACCCAAAGGTAAAAACCTCATATCTAACAAACATAAAAGTTGTGTGGTTTACTCGTTTTAATGCTGTTGTTCAAACAGTTATGTTGGTCAAACCTCTAAGCACTTTGAAACCAGAATTAAAGAACACATTACAAAGTGTGTAAAAGATCATATTAGCCATCAGCCAAAGACAATTAGTATAGAATCTTCAAATGCAATAAATATATTTAACATTAACATGAGAACATTTAGTTAAACATCCATTTGTGGAAAAAATTATAATGAAACGAAATTTAGAATATTAAGAAGTTGTATTAATACTTTTGACCTGGTCAAAACTGAAGCTATTTACATTCATTTAAACAAATCATGTTATGTAAGCAGAGAGAATTTGATTGTTCATTATCCTTGTTTAATTAATTAGTGCTTTTATATTATGTTAAATTAAGTTTATTTAGAATTTCAATTACATTTTGTTTTGTGTTTTGCTTGATCAACTAATTTCTGATGCAATTATAAGACTATATAAGTTTAAAATTTTCTTTATTTTGTAGCAAGTTTAACACACTGATGAAAATTTGTTGAAATATATTTGTGTTTAGTAAATAACCTTGTTTGTTTTCAATCAATAATAAAATAAACATGTTTTATATGTTTTATAATATAAATGTTTTATAACAGACTTTTTTAAACTATAAGACTTATATTTTCTCTTTAGATCAATGTCTAGAACACTAATTGTTGCAATTAATTAGAAAAGTTTGTAAAAATAATTACAACAAATTCATAACAAAAGTTCCTTTGAAAAAACGTAAGTTCTAACAATTACATATATAGTTCTTTAAGAAATAGTTGAAGCATTTTATAAGGAATAACAAGTCTTTTCCCGTTACTATAGCAGCTATTAGTGTTTATACAAGAATTAAAAGGTAAACTTTAAATTTGGTACTATTATGTGTTTTACTTATTTGGACTAATAAAGGAACACTGTACAAATGATTTAGATCAGGGTTCCTTAAAATGAGTAAAAATTGCTGTAGTCCTAGGCCTGTGGTAGGAAGTACCTTTAATTGGGAGGAAGCCCCCTTTTTTGTGCTAAACGCTTTGAGCGTTTAGCTCTTAAGGCGTTTACTGAATTTACCTTACTCATTAGGTTTAACTAAGTAATTAAGAATTATGTTTAAACTTATTATAAATAATTTCTTTAATGAAGTGAGTTTATTAAAAAAGTGATGATAATATGACAATTAGATAGTAGAAGTGATAAAGCAGCTAATATATCAGTAGAATAAAACTGCGAATATAAAGACAACAACTAAACACCAAATTCTACAAATTAAAATGTTCTTAATAATGTTCTTAAAGTATCTGAATGTTACAAACTTAAATACAAAAATAGGTCTTACTAATAATACTACTAATAATACAGAGTCTTAATATATGTCGTGTTTCATGCACAACGATGGCTAAACTGAACACAAAACAATACAATATTACAAATAAGTATAAAGATCTTATAAAACGAAAATCATAAAAAAGTTCTCAAATTCAATTGGTGTCTAAAAGTCTTAAACTTTGTGTGCCTTCCGCACGGTCTTATGGCTAACTGAACATAATACAATACAATTAAACAAAAAAAAAACATAAATAAAGAAAACCAGAACAGAGCTGCGCGTAGTGCGCGAGCTAAAGGCCAATGAGCAATTTTTTATTGTTATCTTGAAATAAGTACACAATTTCGGCTTACTATAGCGCCAACTGGCGGAAAAGTATAAAACAACGAAGTCGAGAATCGCCTTCGTTACATTGCTTAAGCACTAATTTTCACTTGAAAACTAATGGTTTCCAAAGTTAGCTGCATATAATTGCCTTCTTTTTTAAAAACTACTTATTTATATACATGTAGCATTTATTTATGAAACGCCAACATTTTTCGTATTTTTCTTTTTTTCTAATTTACTCCGTAAATTTGTAAAAGAATTGCCATATCACTTCATTCGATGCTACACACTGGCAGTGGTAGGAGCTTCTAAATGTAGGAAATATTATCTTTTTTTGTAACTTTAAGTAAAAATATTTTTTAAGTTTAGAACTTTATGTTATTTGCTGTGCAGTGGTGGCTCATAGTAAGCTATTTTTGATAATCAATGAACAAAATAGTTTAAAAATTAGTAATTAAACTTTTAAAGTATTTGAAGTAATCATATTTGTTTTAAATTTATAAACCAGCCCGAAATGAATAGTTTTTGTTTGTTCAAATTTCATAAAATTCTCACGTTTTTAAGCTTATGCTTTACAGCATCATCAGCTTCTCTTTTAAAACAATTTTTTTTTAGTTATTAATATTTTTAAACTAAGCCGTGTTCATTCATAAAGAACCAAAGGTAATTATAATTCTTTTAAATGATTAAAACATCTTATCATTTTTTTTAACTACTATATTAAAATTCAGTTAATTTCTTAAATATTAGTATAAAATTATCAATAAAAGTATTTAATTTTGAGCAACAACTAAGACAGTATTTCGACTTAAGTGATAGTTTTTAGCTCTACACCTTGTTTCACTTTAACTTATAAACTTGCTTTAACGGTAAATAGTTCGAAAGTTTTTTGAACGACATAAAAAAAAACGCTTAAAGTATTTGGTTCTAGGACCTGGTGCACGAAAAAAACTTTCGGTTATTGAGTCGTACACCACAAATACCTTTTAACGTCTTGTACTGGACAAATGTAAAAGAATTTAACGAACGAAATTGTACAAAACAGACAAAGTTTAAGTTTTTTTTTTTTAAATAAACTCAAGTTGTTTGAGAAAAATTAATACTAAAGTTATATTTTTGAAATGGTTCGCATTTATAAGATTTGAAAGTTATAAATGATTTAAATATAACAAAGCATTGTTAGTTATTTTTTTATAAATTTAGTTGTTCAAATTTTATTTTGTTTTTTAATGAGGTAAAGTATTATTTTGATGAAACTTTGCATTTGCTAGTAATTGCAAAAGATGTACGTACATGGTACTAAAAACTTATGAAAACGCGTAAATAAAATGCTTTTTTTTACAATAATATCAATAATGACAACTGACTGACTATCACTAAATAATTTCTTAAAGGGATAATAAAATTAATAGGTTTTTAAAACTATTACAAGTAACAAATATATAATTAAATATAAATCTACTAAAACTTTTTGCGTAAAAATCAAAAATTGTTGTAGCTTAATTTTCGTCTTTGCTATTAAATATATATCTAATATATTTAAATAACAAAAATAAATACCTACCAAAAATAGTATGCTATACATTGCTAATCCCTGGTTTAAGTAAATACTAAATCTAATTAAAAGTAAAGCTCTTTTTTTCAACAAGCTATTTGCTTAAAAAATTAAAAAAGTAGAAAAGAAATTACAAAAATAAGCAAGAAAAATTAGGCAATGAAAAAAATAAATTGAAAATGTATAGGTACAAAATATACTATGTAAGATTTTCTTAAGATTAAAAGAAGTCAAAAATATTTCACCTTAGTTAAAATTAATACAAATATTAACCTTTAAAAAAGTTATTTATTTTCACTATTAAAGATAATTATCAGACAGTAGAATATACAGTCAGCACAAAGTGTTAAGTATCAGCATATCTAGCTTCTGCTTATGCGTCTTATAAACACCAAGTTTTTAAATTTAGTATTTACTCATAGGTTCTTTTCCTACTGCAAATTATTGTGAGTTGTTTTTGAACAGTTTTATAAAGCTTGCTTATTTTGATGTAAACTTTTAGTTAGGTGAGTTATGTTAAGTTTAAAAATTGCTATTGACTATGATAGAAGAAAAAAGTTCAAAATTTTTAGTAAAATTTAAAAGTTTTCCCATAGCTAAATAGGCATTAACAGCCACAAATTTAATTATATTTAAACAGGTTAGAACATTTTTTTTGCAAACATATTGATTAGCAGGATTCAATATAACAACATTAGACTTTTAAAATGTTTGAAACGTTTAAGCTCTCTCAATAAAAGAACACAATAAAAAAAAGAACATCTAGTTAAATAACTAAAGTTCAGTTTTGTTTCTGATATACAGAGGGATTTCAATTAGGTACCTAGGTTCCTTTGAACCAGATAAAAAAAATTCCCTTCCAGTTTTAAGAAAAAAAATCCTTTTTACGCAGCGAATAAAAGCTAATCTACTTATTCTTAATAAAATAAAATCTGTTGTGGTTTATTTGAAAATACGAAAATAAATAAAATGACTAAAATGATAACGTTTCTTAGAATCATCAAAATTTTTATAATTGAATGTAATTTAATAAATATAAGCAACTTGTTATTATAAAGTTGTTGTACATAAAAAAAAATAATTTGTATGGGTTTTTAATGAGCAGTGTTAGTTGACTTCATCCGGAAATATACAGTTTGAAAAAAACTTCTGTTTTTATTTATTTACAATATCTAGTGCATATGCGTACCTCTTAAAGTGTGTAGCGAAGCTTACTGAGGTCAGTAGTCAGTACTGTATTTAAACTTTAATAATTTGTAGATATCACAAAACAATTGTTGTTTTTTCAGTTCTTAACTTACAAAAGTGTATAGACCAGCAACTAAAAACTAAATTTAGCTTCAAAAATAAATTCAATTTTAATGAATTTTTAATGTATCTAAAATTACTGTATCTAAAATTTTGTAAGTTTGAAATTCAACTAAACTGTTGTTACTTTTTTAAATTTTTAGCATAGAAAAATCTATAAACTAGTAACTAAGTTTAGTTTTATAAATAAAATTGTAATTGTGTTTGTTGAAATCGATTTTTGATATTGGTATAAACAAAAGATTTAAAAAAAAAACTTTGTTAGTGTTGATTATCAAGTTATGTAAAAATTGAATTTTGAGTTTTCCATTGAATAATAGAAAAAAAAAGCTTAACTTTATATTTTGAAGTTTAAAAAACTTATTAAAACTTTTTAGTATTTGTAGCACAAATAAACTGCAATCTGATAACTTAGATTTATTAAAAATAATAACTAAAATTTTTTGATAAAGATAATATACCGGATTATATAGTGCTAATACTGTATGTTAAAAGAAATCTGAACAAAAAAGTTGTTAAAATATAACAATAAAACGATTAGTAAATAACTTAATTTATTAACTAAAGTTCAATAGTCCAATTTGAAAGTTTTCTTTAAGATTATTTTAAACGTCTTTTAAGTACAAGTAAAGAAAACAATGGCGAAAGTCCAACAGAACCTAAATCTGGAGGGTTGCTGGACTTATGTGTACCTTTAGACTAAGAAATCTAAAGTTAAGTTTTACATAAAGTGTTGAACATCAGACCATAAAAATCGGTAAACTGAGACCCAGTTAAACTTTGTTGGTCGTCCCGTCCGACCTCAGGTCAAAAGTGTTGTCTGTGAAAACAAGCGAAAATTAGGGCCTAGTTTACCGAAAGCTTGTGGTCTGATAACTATAGCGGTGTGATCGAACCTTTATGGTATTTAAATTTTTTTTAATATTTTTGAGTTTTAACAATTTAAAAGAATAAATTTTATATAAATTTTCAGACGTATAATGTGTTAAACTGTACTTGTGTTAAAAATTATCTACCTCAGTTAGTATTAAATTTAAAATACTCAAGTAGAAACACTTTGTCATTTAATTATAGACATGACAATTTAATACGCATGACTGAATGTTGGAATGTTCTTACTAAGATAAAATTAATCCTTTAATATTTACCTGGATTTACATTCAAATTTTGGAAGCAATTTAGAAAACCAGAGGCAACCCTGTTATAGTACAAGATTTCTTTAGTTTTGTACTATTTTTCTTCTAAACCAGGCCAAAAAAAATAAATTTGTTTTTGTTCCTTTAAAATGATTTCTGCTAAACTGCTACTATTAATGTCATTTCAACTTTCACACAGTTTTAATACTTCTAAATCTAATAATAAAATTATGAATAACATTTTTTACAAACTGTTTTAAATTGGCAGCATTTCTAATAAGAGTTTTAATACTTAATAAGTATAAATGATTTTTAGTAGCAGCACTAAAATACTTATAAACAAAAAGTAAAGAAAAATATGTTAAACTTTTAAAACTGCTTCTAAAAAGCAGCACCTCTAATAGTTTTATGGTAAAAGTTGAAATGACACTAAAAGTAACAGTTTTGTAGACATAATTAAGAACAAAAACAAATTACTTTTATAGCCTTGGTATATAAGAAAAGTAATTCCTGTTAAAATTTGAAAACTTTGTCAAACAATGACTGTCAATTCTTGTTATAGTAACCTTTTTTCCTAATATTATGGGTTACTTCTTTTCAGTCTACTCAGAATAATCAGTTTTTTTCAAGTTGAGTTTGTTTGACTAATATATTGCAAAACTCTTGTCATATAGCTTATTTTTTATAATCTCAGAATAATTTAACCTTTATAACAAGCCCTTATGCCATTATTTTGTTATTTTTATGCATTTTAATTAGATAATTTCTTTTTATTTGTGATTTTATCTATTATTTCTATTTTTGCAGTTTTCTTTAAAAATTTAGGCTAACTTAATGTTACTTTTAAACCACAATTTAACTTTTCTTTTTGTCTAAGCAGTCTCTTTATTTGTATGTTTAATTTAAATATCACTTTCAGGGTCCCCACGTCATATGTTTCCCTAAAATAAAAATACCTGATTATACTGTTTATACCTAGTATTAAAAAAATTTTGATTACATGTATATTACTTTTTACAAAATGGATTTTTTTTAAATATTTAAATGTTTAGATTAAGAGTACAAAAACAAAACTAGTCCAAATAAAAGTGTTGCCACACACTCCAGGAGAACATAAGATATTTTGAATTGATTTTAAGTTTTAGGCTGACTCAGGATAGTTGTATTTTTTATGGTAAACATAATTTATTTTACAATAATTCATGATAGTTGAAAGATTCTTTCAAAATTTCAATATATATTTCTTCCTAATTTTGAAAGAGTTTTATTTTAATTAATTTCAATAAATATTATCTTATTCCCTTTTAATTCAAGAAATTAACTTTTTAAAGAAAAAAAAATAAGGATTAAAAAATCAGGATGATTAAGGACAGTTAAAAGTCACTCAGAACATTTTTTTAAACTGAAAAATTAACAAGTCCTAAAAAGTATTTGATTTCCTTAAGAAGATTTAGCTCACTATGGTAAACCTTAATTTTAAATCTTACCTCCAAATACAAAATAAAGCATCTAATAGAAAGCTACACAAAAGTAATCACATGCTAAAAACTATTTTTTTTATGAATTTTAAAATTTAAGAATTGTTTACTTACTAGTTATTGTCTGTTTAGAAAACCCAAATCAATTGGGCGTATCAATTTTATTTAAATGGAATTTATTTTGATAAAAAAATTATTGTTGTTGAATACTTGATAGTTTATATATATACAAAATCAGTTTCTGGAGAACTTAAGATAGTAAATAACTTAAAAATCAAAATCTAAACTTAATTATAATCATAAAAAAAACGGTGAATCTGATTTGTTATAACTAATATATAGGAAAAGTTACCTTTGAACATTTATTTCAGTTTAAATAAAAACATTAGATAATAGATTATTTTAATTAACTGCTAAAAAGTTTATTTTAAAACATTTATATTTTTAAGATAAAAAACTTCAATAAATTCCTTATAAAAGGAATTAAAGCAAAAAGTTAGCAAGGAGTAACCTTATAAAAACAAAAAATCTATTTAAGCCATTAAAAGTATCAAATATGTAAATAAATTTATACAGTGTGATTATAATTAAAAATCACTGTTTCTAAATATTTTGAACTTAAATCTTCTTGATAATAGTATTAAAATAGTTTTATTAATCTAAAAAAAGTTAAAAAGTAAAAAACTACACTAGAGTTATAAACCTTATATGAAATTACAAACATTGTAGTTTTGTTTCTGTAATCATAGTGTAGTGTTTAACCATAAATTATTGTTTTAAAATTATTTTCTTAAAAATAAATTAAATTTTTTTAGTATAATTTATAAAGTTGTCGAATTTAAATATCTGTTGTTTGTAAATTGTTATTGAACATGCAAATTTTTGTTAAAACACTGACTGGTAAAACCATCACTTTAGAAGTTGAGGCTTCAGACACCATTGAGTATGTCAAGGCTAAAATCCAAGACAAAGAAGGTTTGTTAAACTTTTAAATTGAAAGCAGTTGAAACTTAATATTTACAGCTGATGGTAGTTAAATTCTTAGCATACTGAAAAATCTAAAAACAATTAAGTCCATTAGTTTTTCATAATTGAATTGCTCTAACTCAAGACCTTAAAGTATTAAGGAAGTAAGGGGTATATCATTTTTAAAAGTTGTTCTAAATTTTTAAATAGAGCTATAAGCTACCAGTTGTTATTTCAGTTTAGAAAAATTTAATGTAGTTTCACCAAATAATAAATCAAAGAAAGTATAATATGTTCTTAATGAGAGGTGCAAACTAAAAATTAAGTATAGATTATATATTTAAAAATATATCTCTTTCAGTTAATGTATTATTTACTATTATAATTGTTTAGAAATTCTCAGTCTAATATTAAATAAGTTTTAAACAACTATAAGTAAATAGATTTTTTCTCTCATTTCTGTATTAAATGAAACAAAAAAAATTTTTTGATTTTGGTCTAATTTAAAAAAAAAAAAAATTTTTTCCATAGTTGGTTTCCTACAACTTGTTTCTATATTTAAAAACAAGAATCCTAAGAATTTGAAATAAATACCTTCAAAAAGTGAAGAATATAGATTTTTGGTAAATATTTTAAGTTATAAGAAAATTAGCCGTGAGATTTTTTTTCTATATGGTTGTATCAAATTTTTTTTTACAAAACTGATTATATCTCAAAAGTAAATTGTCTAATGTTTAAAAAAAAATTAAATGTTTTTAACAAAATTAAATATTACTACAAAAATATTGTTAGTATAAAGAAGTTGTATGTTTTGCATCTTTAAATCCATTTAAATATTAAATTCTAATTGAATTAACGTAATATAAAGTAAATATATCAGACTTATTTTATTTAAAAAAAAATAGAACTTCAGTATTTAATTATTTATGTGTTCATATTAGTTGATGTAAAAAACCTCCTATATGCAAGAAAATAGTATAAATTTTAGTACTCAAGTGAATTAATATGTTAAGAGTCTGAATTTTATAGCTTCTGAAAGCTACATATAATGTTAATAATTAAAAATAGATTTGTTGTTTTGATAAAAACACAAAAGTGTTCTTTTCATCTACGTTAATTTTTGTAAAACATAAGTTTTAAGTGTACTAATAATATATATAAAACGTTGTTAAAAAAAATGTTTGATAATCTTGAGTTCTGCAACAATTTTATTAAGTAGTAAAGTTTTCATGACACAACTTGCTAATTAATTCTAAACTAAATAGCTGAACATAAATACAGGTATCCCACCAGACCAGCAACGTTTGATCTTTGCTGGAAAACAATTGGAAGATGGAAGGACCTTGTCTGACTACAATATCCAAAAAGAGTCTACTCTTCACTTGGTTTTGAGACTTCTTGGTGGAATGCAAATATTTGTGAAAACATTGACTGGCAAAACCATCACTTTGGAAGTTGAAGCTTCTGATACTATTGAAAATGTCAAAGCTAAGATCCAAGACAAAGAAGGTTTGTAAAAGTTGAAATTTAAAGTGAAAACAAAAAGTTTTAATGATCTGAAAAGTTAAGAATCAATTTTATGTGTTCAATTAGCTTTTTTAAGTAAGCTGACTCTAACTTGTTAAATTTAAGGCATAACTTGTTCAACTAGATAAGATTCAAGATATATGTTTTACTCTATATAAAAAATTTCTTAAAAATCGAATATTTAATATATATATAGAACTTATTCAATTCAAGATGTATAATTATAACATTTTATAGGTACTCCACCAGACCAGCAACGTTTGATCTTTGCTGGTAAGCAATTGGAAGATGGAAGGACTTTGTCTGACTACAACATCCAGAAAGAGTCCACTCTTCATTTGGTGTTGAGACTTCGTGGTGGAATGCAAATATTTGTGAAAACCTTGACTGGCAAAACCATCACTTTGGAAGTTGAAGCTTCAGACACCATTGAAAATGTCAAGGCTAAGATCCAAGACAAAGAAGGTTTGTAAAAGTTAAATTGGAAATTAGAAGCAATTAATTTTAAACCTTTTCTAAACAAGGAAATGTGAAGGTGTAAAATAAGCTTTGTTAAAAGCATACACTAATTTAGAAGTTAATAACAAATCTCCTTCTATTACAAACCTCATAAAAATATGTCTTAATGTCTGAGTAATAGTAAAATACTCAATGGTCTAAATTTTTATTTAAAAAAAAAATGTTTAAAGAATAAGATACCCTTTTTTCTTAACAGGTATCCCACCAGACCAGCAACGTTTGATCTTTGCTGGTAAGCAATTGGAAGATGGAAGGACTTTGTCTGACTACAACATCCAGAAAGAGTCCACTCTTCATTTGGTGTTGAGACTTCGTGGTGGAATGCAAGTATTTGTGAAAACCTTGACTGGCAAAACCATCACTTTGGAAGTTGAAGCTTCAGACACCATTGAAAATGTCAAGGCTAAGATCCAAGACAAAGAAGGTTTGTAAAAGTTAAATTGGAAATTAGAAGCAATTAATTTTAAACCTTTTCTAAACAAGGAAATGTGAAGGTGTAAAATAAGCTTTGTTAAAAGCATACACTAATTTAGAAGTTAATAACAAATCTCCTTCTATTACAAACCTCATAAAAATATGTCTTAATGTCTGAGTAATAGTAAAATACTCAATGGTCTAAATTTTTATTTAAAAAAAAAAATGTTTAAAGAATAAGATACTCTTTATTTAACAGGTATCCCACCAGACCAGCAACGTTTGATCTTTGCTGGTAAGCAATTGGAAGATGGAAGGACTTTGTCTGACTACAACATCCAGAAAGAGTCCACTCTTCATTTGGTGTTGAGACTTCGTGGTGGAATGCAAATATTTGTGAAAACCTTGACTGGCAAAACCACCACTTTAGAAGTTGAAGCTTCAGACACCATCGAAAATGTCAAGGCTAAGATCCAAGACAAAGAAGGTTTGTAACAGTTTACTTTCAATAGTAATTAAGTTGAAAGCTTTTAAGAATTAAGAAACAGTTTTATGTGTTCATTAATTGTCAAGGAAACTGACTCTAATTTCTATTCGAAACTTAACTCGTTCAACTAGAAATCTATAAGATGAATGTTTAACAATATCCAAGAGATAACTTAGACATTGAACATTTTGTAAAAATGTACATAGCTGAAACATACGAGATATATAATTACTATTTTATTTAATAGGTATTCCACCAGACCAGCAACGTTTGATCTTTGCTGGAAAACAATTGGAAGATGGCAGGACCTTGTCTGATTACAACATCCAGAAAGAGTCCACTCTTCATTTGGTTTTGAGACTTCGTGGTGGAATGCAAATATTTGTGAAAACATTGACTGGCAAAACCATCACTTTAGAAGTTGAAGCTTCTGATACCATTGAAAATGTCAAAGCTAAGATCCAAGACAAAGAAGGTTTGTAAAATATTTTTTGAAATAATTAAGTTAAAGCTCCTCACAGGGTAGTCAAAAAAAGCTGAAATCCTAGATAAACATGGAAATAACTAGTATAATTTTGGCTAAAAATATTCAGAAAAACCTAGAATTTTGAATAAAAGTTGTAGAAAACCTGAAATTTTAAATAGTTATTAAATGAAGTTATTTAGTTATGATTTGACACAATAAATCTGTCAAATAGATATATTTCTTTCTAAAATTTCCAATTGAAAAACACTTTTAAAATAAGTTATCAATATCTTGTTTATCTTTTTGTACTAACTGAATCAGTTTTTAACCTTAAGCTTCTTTTTATTATAAAGTACACCCAAAAACTTTTATTTTCGAAAACCGAAAAGCAAATTCAGAAAACTTTAAGAAATATTTTAGAACCTTAAGCAACTTTTGTTTTAAAATAAAGAAGCACTTTTAAGTGTAAAACAGCTTTGTTAAGAAAACTGACTCTATTTTATAAAAATATTAAAAATAACCCCTTGATGTATATAAGTTATAAGATATATGGTTAACAATATCTGATGAACTGAGTAAACACTATATATTTTAAGGGCATTGGGGGAGTCCAACATTTTGTTATACTTAAAATAACCTTGGATCTTAATGAAGACTTCAAGTACAAACTACAAGCCAGTTTTTATAGAATAAAATAAAATAAACTTGATTAATTTTGAGCTATTTTAATTTTTATAAAAAGTTTCCGATACAAACGTATGAACCTTAAATTTTTTGGGGTCAATTTTCTCGTATATTAAAAAAAAACATTTAAATTCCATCTTTTTCTTTCTTTTATGAGCTAGAGACAACAGCTAAAAGACTTAGAACGTTGCGGTTTTAAAAACATTAAAAAATAAAAATTTTAGATAAAAAATAAATAAAAGGTATTTTTTTTTTAGAAAAAAAAAAATTCTAAATTAACAAAATTCCTGCATTCATCAATTTTTAATTTAATAATAGACTTTCTGTGAAAATTTGAAAATTGCTTGAAATATCGAGGAGTAGATAGATTTTTAGTAAAATGGTCTTTTTTCGCGCCTTTAGTTTAGTTCCTTCCATTGAGAACCTATTCAGTTCACCGACTTTGATCGCTCATATCTCAAAAATAACTTTAAATTTTTCAAGCGGTTAAAATTGTCTGATGGCTCAGATAATGTAAAATTATAACTTTTTCATAGGTATCCCACCAGACCAGCAACGTTTGATCTTTGCTGGAAAACAGTTGGAAGATGGAAGGACCTTGTCTGACTACAACATCCAAAAAGAGTGCACTCTTCATTTGGTTTTGAGACTTCGTGGCGGAATGCAAATATTTGTGAAAACATTGACTGGCAAAACTATCACATTGGAAGTTGAAGCTTCTGATACCATCGAAAATGTCAAAGCTAAGATTCAAGACAAAGAAGGTTTGTAGATATCTATGAATAAGAAATAATAATTTAATTTAAGCGCAATAATTAATGCATGCCATTAATAATGATATTTAAAAAGTTAAAATTTATATATTTCTATTGAAATGCTAAATTAAAAATTTTGAACGCTAAAACCTTTTGATTCTTGCTGCAATCTCAAACAAAATTAGAGTACAAATGATTAAGTTGTAGTAAAGCATTATAAAGGAGACGTTTTATTGTTCTTTATTAAGTAAAAGTAAAATGTAAAACAAAACTGTTCCCTGATATTTAAAATTTTTAATGCCTAATATGCTTAGCAAAATTTGATTTTAGCTCTAAAGAAAATCAATATAGCCATAAAATAGCAAAACTTCTTTATGGTAGTGTAAGACTAAATGCGAGACAAACTATCCTGAAGATTTAAAGTTCTATTAAAGATGTATTTTTTAATCATAAACGTCAATAATTTCTGTCCTTGTACATATAATATATATATATTACTATATTGTTTTGTACTGAATATTTGTAATGTACAATATTACGTCATACTGTTTTTTGTTTTTTTGCATAACTTTTGTATCTTTGTTTAGTACAGTGCTTTGTATTTTGAATTTAATTGGCTGATGATCAAAGCTTTATGAAAAATTAAAGCTTTGTGAAACATATGTTCCAGAATTTTTAAAATCGCCATTTGAATAAATTATTTAAAAGCCCTTCAAGTGGGCTCAGTTGAAAGTGTTTACGTTTAAACATTAACCTTATTTTATATATATATATATATATATATAATTTATTCAAATGGCGATTTTAAAAATTCTGGAACATATGTTTCACAAAGCTTTAATTTTTCATAAAGCTTTGATCATCAGCCAGTTAAATTCAAAATACAAAGCACTGTACTAAACAAAGATACAAAAGTTATGCAAAAAAACAAAAAACAGTATGACGTAATATTGTACATTACAAATATTTAGTACAAAAATCGATCTACCTTCTAACTAATTAAACAACTAAAATTAACGAAAACAACAGTTAATTGACTATAAAATGCTTCAAAATTTGTTGTGTTTTAAAAGAAGCTTTTTTATATGTCGACAAGACGATACAAATTCGTTTCGCTTATTTAAACAACCTTCCTTTTTTAACGGATTTTTTTTGAATTTAACTGGCTGATGATCAAAGCTTTATGAAAAATTAAAGCTTTGTGAAACATATGTTCCAGAATTTTTAAAATCGCCATTTGAATAAATTATTTAAAAGCCCTTCAAGTGGGCTCAGTTGAAAGTGTTTACGTTTAAACATTAACCTTATTTTATATATATATATATATATATATATATATATATATATATATATATATATATAATAAGGTTATTATTCAAACTTGAACACCTTCTACTGAACCCACTTGAAGGGCTTTTAAATAATTTATTATTATAGTTATAGAATTAAGTTATATAACTTGATAAATCAAATCTTTCACACTGAGCCCACCTTAAGGGCTTTATTAATAAAAAGGTTTTTTCAAGATGTAACACTTAAAGACTCGAGTTTCGTGCTTATGCACTCATCAGCTTCAAAACTAGTTCAAAATAAAGCACAAAACACATAAATGAAAGTTAAAAATCTAGCATAAGTAGATAATGACATAATTTTGAAACTATCAAAAATCATGCAAAACGGCTTGTGCAAAAATTGATTTACCAATCGACAAGCTGTTTTGCATGATTTTTGATAGTTTCAAAATTACGTCATAATCTACTTATGCTAAATTTTTAACTTTCATTTGTGTGTTTTGTGCTTTATTTTGAACTTATTTTGAAGCTGATGAGTGCGTAAGCATGAAACTCGAGTCTTTCAAGTTTTACATCTTGAAATAAATCTTTTTATATATATAATTGTAGATGGTAGATCAATTTTTGTACTTAATTTTTGTAATGCACAATATTACGTCATACCGTTTTTTGTTTTTTTTGTATAAATTATGCATCTATCTTAAGCAAAGTGCTTTTTATGTTAAATTTAACTGGCTGGTGATTAAGGCGTCTAGTGTTATGAAACATATGTACCAGTATTTTTAAAATCTTAATTTTCTAATAAATTATTTAAAAGCTCTCAAATGAGCTCAGTAGAAGGTGTTCAAGTTTAAATCATAACCTTGTTATAAATATATATATATATGTATATAAAACAGCAAATAAATATAAATCACTAAAAATCTATCTCCTATGTTTTTTGAGATAACTACCTCAAATTGTCAGGAAATATTCCTTTAAATATTTAAAAAAATCTGTCAGGAAGAATTTGTAAAAATTAAAAAACTAAAAAAATTTAACAAAAAACGAAAAAAAAATGTTTTTTTTGTTTTTTTTTATATAAAATTAAAATTTTTTCAAAACTCGTTACGACAGAATTTTCTAAACATATTAAGGAACACTTCCTGAAATTTTGAGGTAATTATCTTAATAAATGTAGAAGAAGATAAATTTTTAGTGAAATAGTCTATTTTTGCTGTTTAAGTTTGCGCCTCCCATAAGGAACCTATTGTTGCCTCCAACTTTGACCGTCTATGTCTCAAAAATTAATTAAAAATTTTAAAATTTGTAAAAAGCATCTTGTAGCTTAGCAAAAAAATATTAAACAAGATCAAATAATAAATAAGTGTTAACCCTCATATGTCCTTAAAAAGCAGGAATTAAAAACTTCTGGCTTAAATAAATGCGTAGAAATAAAACTAATCAGAAGTGTTCTACCCCTAACTATGGCTTAAAATTTGATTGATAAACACTGGGAAGAGATCAGAAGCATAATAATATAGAATATTCAGAATATTTTTTTTTCATTTGTCATAAATCAAATACGCTAGCTACTAAGTTTGATATAACTACAAAAATTTGCAGTAATTATCAGATTTTGCCTGTGGCACTAGTATATTTAAAAAAATTTAAATATATAATGTCTTGATGATAATATTTAGTCGAAAGTGTTAATATTTAAAAATACTAGTCTGTAGAAAGTTATTTAGAAGTATCATAGTGGAAAAAACTATTTAGGTCACCTAAAATCAAGATAATAAAAAGAGATAAAGTTTTTCTAAAAATACACTAACTATTCAAAATGAATAACACAAATAGTTGTTTAAACAAAAGTTATAATTCCTTATTAACCCTGTTAAGTCTAAGTTTAAAATTGGCTACCGAACTAAATAAAAACCAATCACAGGAATTCCACCAGACCAACAACGTTTAATATTCGCTGGTAAGCAATTGGAAAATGGCAGCACCTTGTCCGACTACAACATCCAAAAAGAGTCCACGCTTCATTTGGTGTTGAGACTTCGTGGTGGAATGCAAATATTTGAGAAACCATTGACTGCCAAAACCATCACTTTGGAAGTTGAAGCTTCAGATACCATTGAAAATGTCAAGGCTAAGATCCAAGACAAGAAAGGTTTGTTAAGCTTTTAAATTGAAAACAGTTGAAACTTGATGTTTACAGCTGATGGTAGTTAAATTCTTAGCATACTGAGACATCTGAAAATATTAAGTTCATTAGTTTTTCATAATTGAGTTGCTCTAACTCAAGACCTTTAAGTTTTAAGGAAGTAAGGGGTATATCATTTTTAAAACTTAGTCTAAATTTTTAAATAGAATAATAAGCTACCATTTGTTTTTTTCAGTTTAAAAAAATTTAATGTAGTTTTTGACAAATAATAAATCAAAGAAAGTATAATATGTTCTTAATGAGAGGTGCAAACTGAAAATTAAGTATAGATTATTTATTTAAAAATATATCTTTTCAATTTATGTATTTTTTACTATTATAGTTGTTTAGAAATTTTCAATCTAATATTAAATAGGTCTTAAAAAAGTATAAGTAAACAGGTTTTTTTCTGATTTCTGTATTAAATAAAACAAAAAAAAAGCTTTCATTTTTGGTCTAATTTTTTTTTAATATTTTTTTCCATAGTTGGCTTCCTACAACTTGTTTGTATATTAAAAAACAATAACTAAGAATTTAAAATAAATACCTTCAAAAAGTGAAGAATATAGGTTTTTAGTAAATATGTTATCTTGTAAGAAAATTAGCCGTTAGATTTTTTTTCTCTATGGTTGTATCAATTTTTTTTACAAAACTGATTATATATCAAGTAAATTTTCTTTTGTTTTATAAAAAGAAGTAAGTGTTTTTACTAAAATAAAATATTTACTACAAAAATATTGTTAATATAAAGAAGTTATATGTTTTGTATCTTCAAGTCCATTTTAATATTAAATTCTAATTTAATTTATGTAATATAAAATAGGTATATCAGACTTGTTTTATTATAAAAAAAATAGATCTCCAGTATTTAATTAGTTATGTATCCAAATTAGTTTATGTACAAAGCCTCGTATATGGAAGAAAATAGTATAAATATTAGTACTCAAGTAAATTAATATGTTAAGAGTCTGAATTTTATAGCTTCTGAAAGCTACTTATAATGTTAACAGTTATAAATAGAATTTGTTGTTTTGATAAAAACACATAAGTGTTCTTTTCATCTAGGTTAATTTTTGTACAACATTATAAGTTTTAACTGTACTAAAAATAAATATAAAAAGTTATATAAAAAGAGTTTGATAACCTTGAGTTCTGCAACAATTTTATAGAGTTTAAGATAAATAATTAAGAGTAGTAAAGTTTTTAAGACACAACTTTCCAATTGATTGTAAACTAAATAGCTAAACATAAATACAGGTATCCCACCAGACCAGCAACGCTTGATCTTTGCTGGAAAACAGTTGGAAGATGGAAGGACCTTGTCTGACTACAACATCCAGAAAGAGTCCACTCTTCATTTGGTGTTGAGACTTTGTGGTGGAATGCAATATTTGCAAGACAAAGAAGGTTTGTATTGTATTTTATCTGTAAATTGTAGTATAAACTTATCTAAAATCGGAATTATTAGCCTTAAATAAGTAGCATACCATTTTAAAATATTTTACATAAATAAAATAAACTTTTTTTTGTTTAAGTTTTACCTCAGGGTCAAATATTTAATAGCAAGCTAAAATTAGTAAAATAGCAATTTAAAGTTTAATGACAGCCAAAAATTTCAAAATCGCCCCCTTACTAGCTATCGCCCACCCTTTCGCCCCCTTACTAATTATCGCCCCCCGACTTACTAAAATCGCCCACTTTGGGAAACCCTGTTATACAGACTTTTAAGTTTGAGATTATTTAAAAATACAGTCATTACTTGGTGTAAAGATGAAATTATTATAAAGAACTCTTAGCAAAACTAGCAGTCAAATGTTTACTTTCAAGTATTATGCTCAATCAATAGCAGAAAAGCTTTTTGAATCTTTACTATAAAAACAATGTATTGCAATACAAAACATTTTTATGAAATTTTTCTGAAAGAAATACACAATTATGTTTATTTTTATACAGTTGCATATTGCTTAAGTTAAAATATATGTTAAATTAATAGCATACAGAAATTTTTATTCATTTAAGCAGCACAACTCAATTTCTTACATATACTATCAACAAAAACATTGAACAGAGGCCTGGACTTTTGTATGCCGTGAGACAAGCTCAAGTTTAACAAAAGGTTTGATCAAACCAATTCGTTGATCTTAACAAGTTGACGAAGTGGTTTGATCAACTATTTTGTTAACCTACGTATACTAATGCTGTTTTTAAATAATTTAAAAATTAGTTTAGTTTGATAACAAAATTATTGGAAATTTTTTACTAAAATTCAAATAAATGACAAAAGTCCAGTACAAGGAGTTCAACTGTGTCCAAGTAGTGTACTGAAAAGTTTTTTGTACACTAGGTCCTTGGACAAAATATTTTTTAGCCATTCAATAAACTGTTATCTTTAATGGAATTAAATGTAAGCATCGTTAATATTTTGAACTAATAAACTGGTGAATTACATTTAATATAAGAACATAAAAGTTTAAACTAGTATATTTTGTGTACTAAAGATAAAACTTCAGCTTAAGTCTGTAACATGTATAAATCAAATATATTACAAACTATTAATTATATATTAAGTGCAAAGGTTTTCCGGGTAAAAAAATGTTCTTTGTTTTGTTGTATACAATTTAACTATTCACTGAGTTATTTAAAAATAGTAATAATAAGTTTTTTTTGTAAATACTATTACCTGTTAAATGCATTACTTTGCACATCAATACAGCCATTTCTGGCTGATATTATGCAGCATTGCAATAATAATTCAGAAAATTATTATATAACCAATTTAAAACTAAGCAGAAGATATAGAATGTTTTGAAAATTTCTGAAGTTATATTTGACTTTTAAATAAAACTATTATACAATCTACAAAAAAAAATACTCTGTAAATTTTATAAATTAAAACCTAAGTTTCCGTTAATGACGTGACTTTTTACACTTTTCAAGCATCTATTTCATAAAAAATAAAAGTTTTAGGTCAAAAGATTTCATTGGTGCGCTCAAAAAAAAAACAATAAGTGACGTCACAGTCAGCTCGCGTACGTCTCGGTCCACCGCCTGCACGTCCTGTCGTGTGCCTCCCTGTCGTTGACGTACTGCCTCGCCACTTCGGCCACCAGCGGGTCGTCGGGGTTGGGGTCGGTCAGCAGTGACTGCACCGACAGCAGCACTTTTGCCGGCGTCAGCGCGCAAGACCAGCCCTCGTACCGGAGGATGTCCACGCCGATGCGGCCTCGGCGGTCGACGTTGCAGTGGTACACCCTGGTGGCGAAAGTCACCACCGGGGGTTGCGCTGGATAGCCGGCCGGAAACTTGAGGTTCAGCCGGAAGGTGCCGCCCTCGTACGGGCTCCCCGGAGGTCCTTGTATTTCGGCCGTCCATTCGCGCAGGTCGTCGCCTTTCAGCCGGGCGCTGATCATCTCCGGGGGGTCCGATGTGATGTCTTCGAGCTCCTTACGCAGCCTTCTCGTTGACAAGCGGTCGGGTGAAAGTTCAAGCGGCGGTGAACTTCCACGCGAGAAAGATGTTTTTTCGTTTCTCCCTCGCCCCGAAAGTTTTGGCCGGGTAATTATTTCAAAACGCACCGGTTCAATTTTTCTTGTGACGGTGGTGGACACAATTGCACCGGTACTATCAGTGGAATACGACGTCCTCGAAATGTACGATGCCACTGCCGAAGGCCACCGTGAAGTTTTCTTTTTTTCGCCCTTCATCTTGTTTTCCCAAAGTTGTCAGTAAGAAAATAAAATCGTAACTTGTTATTAAAAGTCTGTAAGGATTGCACTTTTAAATAAATAAAGTATTAACTGTCATTGAACCAATAAGCCCTAAAAGTATCAATACTGTTTTACATTTTATAAAACATCATGACTTTAAATTACACTGATAGTTTAGTAAAAACTGATCTTCATGTCATTTTAACTTTTTAAAAAACTATAGACACTAAGAAAGTGAAATCTAAACCTTTCTTTAAACTAAAGCTTTTGTTTCTGTTAGATATCTTCAGTTAATTGAATAATTTTTTTATGCTGTAGTAATAATTTATTTACTTAAGTTTAAATTTTTTGAGAAACTGTTTATGTTTTTGATTCTGGTTTTAATAACAACTTTTTGAAAGATAAAACAACTATTAGTAAAATGGTTTTGTTACTTTAAAAGTTTTAGTTTTTTCAGTTTATGTCTTTAAAAGCTCATTTCAATCTTTTTTTTAAACATAGTGCGAGAATCAAGAAACCACAAAAAGGTCTATAATTTTTTCTTAGTTCTCGTATCATAATTAGCAAAATATTAAAGTATGTTTTTTTTATGATTGAGTAAATATATCGTTATTAGTAAGTGAACTAAAATTTAGTACTTCTTTTTACAAAGCAAGGAGACCCTAATTAAAGACCAATACTGAACGGACCAAAAATAGCCTATATTTGAAAATGATTAAGTTAACCTAAAATATAAATACACTAACCATTAAAGCTTATTTCTTAAAAAAATTAAAACAAAAGTCGAAAATTTAAACGTTTTTTGGAAGTATATTGTAAGATAAAAAAAACGCAAAATGTCCCACTTTTTCTATGGACTATAGCAACAACCTAATAAACTTTAACTCAAAAAATAAACATAATCTATTTAGCTGTAAGTTAACAAATTCTGTAAAAATGAGTTTTTAGGAACAAATAAATTATAGTGTGGAAAGTGGGACAAGAAAAATTACTCCGTTTTTTAAAAATTTTAGAATGGTTGTCGTGGTTTTTGAACTAGATATTGCAGTTTTACTTAGATTAAATAATATATTAAGTGAAACATTACTGGTTACTTGTAAAAGTTAATTTTTGTAAAGGTGACTTTTATCTATTTTTGATACATATATTTAAAAATTAGTTGTATTAGAAAGATTTTTGTACTTCTTAAAACGTTTTTTTTAATTGTATTTTCGCTTAATATTTGTTTTTCTTTTAATTTTCAAGATTTATTTCTATAGTTCAATAAAAACTGACCGTGTCAATATAAATTATCGACTACGACATCAACATAATGAAATTACTTGATTATAAATTTGGAATTTATACTTAACTTAAAATATATCATTTTATTTTACCATTTTAATATTTTTCAGTAATGCTAATTCTAAATCAAAATAGTTTTCATAGGGAATTTGTAAATTTCAGTAGTCAATAATCTAAACTTAATAACATTGGTATTCAAGGTTTATTAAAAGCTATTTTATACTAATTTATAGTTACCTTGGGTTTTTTAGTTAATGTTTTAAACTTTTAGAATGAAATTACAACTAACAGTAAATATCTATAAAAAAAATCTGCATTTTTAAGAAATTTACATTACTGTTTTATTAAATATTCATTTAAACTTATAGTTTGTTTTCTTATATAACCAAATTCAAGGTAATAAAGGATGTTTACATGATAATTCAAATTCCTGCATTTAAGATTTTTAAAACAATATTTAACTTACTATGTCTTAAAAAGTAGCATACATTGCAAATATTTAGAAATAAATATGTAGGTCTTCTTAATCTACACAAACCATTTAATTTCTTTTTTGCAAATTTAAATTATTTTGTGAGATGTTTAATAATTCCTAAAAATAAATATAACTTAGCTCTTATTTAAGCCATACCTTAAAAAATCTTTAAATGCTTACGAAAATAAAATATGTCTTGTAGATATTAATAAGGGGTGAGCGTCACTTTTGCACGAGTGGAAAATTTTGCACAGCAACTCTTTCACACGAGCATCACCTATTGCACGGCGTTATATTACGGAGATATATATGCACCGCAAAAGTTTTAAAAAACCGGTCAATTTTGGACGGAGCTGCACTATTGCACACTTCTAATTTTTTACTTTTAAACAAAAATTTAAATAAATTAAATACAAGTTTCATTTTAATTATGTTATATAAAGATAGTTTTTAAACGCAAATTATTTTAGAACATTATGATTTTCAATTTGTTGTTTAACTTTTAGTTTTTATTCTAAGTTTTACCTACAGTATTAAGAACGTATAAAGTACAGTATAAAGTACAGTATAAACTACAGTATTAAGAACGTATAAAGAACAGTATTAAAACGTACTACAAATCACTCCAATCATATTTTTTACTTAAATAAGGTAAAGTAGATAAGTACATTTTTTGTGAATTCTAATTTAAAGAATTTTTAAATACCTTAAATAACAATAAACTGAATTTCGCCAACTTTTAAATATAAACTTAATCTAGTGTGGAATTTAAATAAAAACTTAGAGACTGATTTTTTACTTATACTCTCGTTTTCAAATCTTTGATTTTTATCTTTGAAATGAGTCTTTTATGAGTTTTAAGTTTTTTTTTGTTACAGATTTGGTTCTAGCTAAAATTTAATTGACATGCATGCAAAAGTGATGTAGCCATAATAATAGGACGTTGTGCAAAAGTATTGCCGTACAAAAATATTGCCATGCACAAGTGACCTTTTGTGCAAAAGTATCCCTACATGCAAAAGAGTCGCCGTGCAAAATTGTCCCCTCGTGCAAAAGTGTCTCCATGCAAAAGTGTCCCCTCGAGCAAAATCGACCCGTTCCCATTAATAAAACCTACATAAGTATTTTTATTTTTTTTCCAAAAATAAAATTCCTTTTACTTGTTGTCCTTTTAACTTTTTAGTTTAATGTGGGGGTTTAAATTTACCAAACTTAAACAGCTGTGCACCCATAAACAATATCAACTAATTAACTTCTAATTTTATGTTTTATCAGATATATTATTTTTTACTTATGAGTTCATGCTACTGAGTAAATGAGACATTTTAATAAAATATATATATATATAGAAAATCATGGATGCTAATTTTTTTAGGAAATTTTTCTACAGGTTTTCAAAATTTCATTCAGGTTTTTAAACGTAAACATTTTTGGATCTATTTTTTGTTTAAAGTTAAGTTTATGGTAAGAAACTGTGTAAAATAGTATAAAAACATTGAAAAGATACTGTAAAATTACTTCAAAAATATTTTTTAATAAAAAACATTTTTTAATGATAACATAATTTTTTTGTTATATAATAGATTATTTTGTCAAAACGAAATTTTATTGCTTAACGTGTTAGTATTGTTAAAAAAATCCAGTTTTATAGTGATTTTTGTTCAAAATTCAAGGCTTTTTAATAAATAATAAATAATAAAGACAGTAAAAGCCTTCGTTGTTATTATTTATTAACAGTTTTTTTACTTAACTTACTATACTTTTTGCTTAAATTAAAATTCTTGTTAATGTTGAAATTAAAATAAAACTACAAAATGCTTAATTGTTAGAGATTATTCAACTGTTTGAAAATTCAATTGTTCTGAATGAAAAAAAAAAGTATGTAAAAAGAGACAACTAACAATTACGGTTAGTAGCCATTCTAATTTATTTGTTGAAAAAAAATAGTAGCTTTTATTAAGTCAGAGTTGCCCCTTTTTTTGTCAAAATTTTTTCCGGGTTTTTAAAAATACACATTTATGGGTCAATTTTTAGTTTTAAGTTAATTTTAAGGTAAGAAATTGTGTTAAATACTATAAAAACATTGAAAAGATACTGTAAAGCTACTTTAAATATGTTTTAAAATAAAAACATTTTGATGATGACATTTTTTTTTATTTTTTATGATAGGTTTTTTAAGTCAAAACGAAATTTTACTACTGAAAATGTGAAAACTGTTTAAAGTTACAGGTTTTTCTAAGTTTTTTAGTGATTTTTGTTCAAAATTCAAGATATTTTTGCCTAAATTGTCAAATTCCAATTTTTTCCAGGTTTCCAGGTAAAGTGGCAACCCTGTTAAGTTAATATTCGAACCAAATCATTTTGTTAATTCAATAAGAATAAATTTGAAAACCATTTAATAAAGGTTATGATAGTACTCTTTTAAACTGTTTTTTATAAATATTCAAACAATTTCTTTAAAAAAAATACAATAGAGTACTTAATTATTAGCAAGGCAAAATATACAGTTATGATTGCATTATGTTTTTCTTTTATAGCTTAGTTTACATCAGTTGTCATACTTCTAACTATTGCTAATAAAATGTAACAAAATAATTATAAAAAAAGGGGGAAGGAATTTTTTTAATTATTAAAACTACTATCTGCACCAAACATAAAAGTATACAAATAAACACAACTGAATTCTAAATTTGTGAAGTTGCTAGAACGTCTAGTTACTCTAGTAAAATTTACTAATATTTTGTTAGAAAAACTTGCTAAAATAAATTTTAGATAATCTAAAAACAAATAAAACAAAGGATTTACTTTACTTAGAAAACATTTAAGACCTTTCTACTTCATTTGTATAAAATTTTGATACCTGCAGCTAAATTTAAAATCCAAAATTTCCATTTTCTTAGTACAGTGCCTTTTTTACAAAGAAATATCGAGACTTTCAATTAGTTCATGTTAAATAGCAAATTTCTAAATTAAAATAAAAAACACAATATGTTTAATCGTCAAAATATTGTTAGTGTGTCATTTTTTATTCATGAGCAATAATTTTTTATTTTAAATGGTATGGTAAATAAGTAATTAGATCAAGAAAACCATAGCACACAGTAATAAATAAGTAAAGTAGAAACTGAAATAGCTTGCTATATCTTTATACTAAAATAGGGTCGGGCAACGTACGGCCCGCAGAGTGAAAATAATTGACCCGCTACCGTTTTTTTAAATCTAATGGTATCCGGCCCGCAAATGAAAATGACCGGCCCGTTAGCAAATTTACAAGCCCGCAAAGTTCAATATTACAAATTTTTTTATAAAACTTTGTATTACATTTTTACAAAACAAAACTGTAAGAATTTGACTTCAAAGAAAAGCTAAAAGTTACTTTATAAATTAATGTGTACTCTTAAATACACCATTTTGTCCTAATATTTTGTGTTGTTCTAACTTAGTTTTTTGTAAAACTACCCTAAGCAAAGTGCTTTTTAAGTACGATATTTTACATAAGTACCTTTGTTTATTACGATGTAAATTCCATTTATAAATATTATTTAAACATCTGACATGTCTCAATCAGTCATCTTAAGTTTACAGACTTGAGAAAATTTTTTTAATTTGAAGGATTTAAAAAAGTGATCAACTGTATCCATAAAATTAGATTCCGGCCGGATCCGAAACTTTCATTTACGTTAGAATCCGACCGGATTCGTATCTCGACTTGAAATTAGTTTCCACACGAATTCGGATCTAAAAAGTCATTATTCGACTAGATCCGGATACTGTATTCGGTAAATCACTAATTCGAAAGGCTCCGGCCCGCAAAAGGCTAAAATTTTCCGAATCCGGCTCGCTGGTTGAAAAACGTTGCCCACCCCTATACTAAAACATAACAAAGTATTACAGTCTGGCTCTAGCATTAATTTTTAGTTTAGAATTTCCATAGATTATTATAGCCTGGTTTAAAGTATTTAAGATAAAATCGCAATTAACCGAGCATAGATTTTTAAGAAAAAAAGTTTATTAAAAATAACGTATACGTACTCTTTAATTTTAGAAATTATACAAAACTGCTTTTATTGCAACTTTACTATTAAAACTTTTTCAAATTCTCGCGGAAAAACTAAATGGTATCCCTAAAATTATTTTGTGTTTCTTTATCAAAATTTTGTTAAAATATCTTATTAAAAGCATAATAATTGTTATTACTGAAGAAGACTTTTTTACTACTTAAAAATAACACAAATATTAAAGGTTTTTATATGAGTAATATCTGAATTTAGATTCTAAAAATATAATTCAAAATTGTCAAAACAGTGTTTACTGTTAATTTTAAAACCGTAGCTGTTGTATTTATATCATACCTACCTAAAAAAAATTGTTTAAATTTTGTTGTGGAATTTTCTTCAAACGGTTTTTGAAAGTAAAGTTGTTATAACAAGTATTAAATCTAATAGTTTAAAACTTTTACATCATTCGTTAAAACTAGTGCCAGAATTATTTAAAGCACTATGATTAGTGTCAAAAAATTCCCGGCAGTAGGACTGCAGTAAATTAAGATGTTAATTAAAACTATACTACCGGGGATTTTTTAACACCAAACAGGTTTTTACCTAGTCTTCTTGAGACGCTTTGAGATTTAAGTGTAAGATATGTAGCATTTACAACCACCAAACTTACGCCATGCTTAAATTCGAAAAAATATAGTTGTATTTACAAAGTAAACCTGAGCTAAACTATCGTTAGCTTAAATTATATAAATCATAAGCTATAGTACATAATTACAACGTGTATTGATCCACAAACGTCAATAGATAAGCATTTATAATGAATTGAATTCAATTTTTAATGCTCTAAATAAAAGATTACACGAAGATTTTTTAGTAAAACTTGAAATAGTTGATTTTGATTTATAATGCTTATTAAGTTATGAATAATATCTTAAAACTGTTTTATAATGCATCTCATTACAGCTACACAGCTGTTGTATAAGTATTTAACTTTTATATTTATTGACCATTTTTAATAGTTGTTAATATTCTTTTTATTGTTAAACCTAGTTCTTTGTTTTTAATAACTTTGTTAAAACTTTTTTTTTTATTAATTTAATAGTAAATGAAAACATATAGATACAGAAAAAAAGTTAAACATATCGTGAAAATACATTAGAATACACAAAACTAAAAACAAACAGTGATAATGCCCATATTTGTAACTAAGTCCTAGTGATAATGTTTGCCAATACTATTCAATTTCTATACTTGTAGCTGGTGTTCAACTAGAAACTTTTTGTTTAATTTTTATCTAAGTTTGTATAAAATAAACAGGTTTTTATTTAAACAGAGTAGTTTATATTGTACCTTAAGAAGTCACTATAAATAAACAAACTAAGGTAGCATTTTAAAGTGTTATCTGTATTTATAAATAACTAGTATTTAGACTTCATCTTTGTTTGTTTTATTTTTAGGTAATTCCAAAATGTGCACTAAAGTAAGTGAAGACAAAAGTTTCATTGTTCAAATTAAAAAGAATGTTTTCGAGGTAACCCACCATTTTTTGAGATTGATGTTTGAATTAGATGAAAATTATGAAGACAGTAACCCAGCCAAAAAAAGTTTTTTTATCCAGATTCGAACAGAATTGTACAATTTTCTAGTGAAACATTTACAAGTTCTACGCGTGAACAGCTTTGATTTTTTGTCTGATGAAGATAAGATTATTCTTTTGTTTGAATCATATGAGAGTAGTGAGTCATTATTTTCTTATGAAAAATTTAAAGATTTTAGTTACTTAATTTCCAAAAAATATAACCTTCATAAATATAAGCATAAAATGAATACAAAACTCACATCAGATGGTAAAGAGTTTGTTGAAAGTATATACAACAAAAAACTTAATTTTCTGACCAAAGAAGACTTTGATATCTTTAATGAAATAAAGTTCCTAAAAAATGAAAAAGGTACAACTCTTTGCTATTCTTACAATGAATTAATAGAAAAAATTCAAAGGCGTACACTGGACTTAATGAGTGGAAAAGTTTCACAATCAAGAATTGATGAGCTTTCATTTAATTACACAAACAATGGTCAAACAGTTATCATAAATGATGACTGTGCAATGTGCACTGAAAAATTAAAAGTTAATGGTCAAAGATTAACAAGGTTCTATTGTAACCATGCTTTTCATCAAAGTTGTATAACACGCTATTTTAAAAATTATACACCAAGTCATGAAAGTATGGATTTAGTGTCAAATTGTGAAATATCAGAAGATTCAGATGACACATCAAGTGATGAAAGTTTGGATTTAGTGTCAAATTGTGACGAATCAGAAGATCTAGATGTCACATCAAGTGATGAAAGTATGGATTTAGTGTCAAATTGTGACGAATCAGAAGATCTAGATGTCACATCAAATGATGAAAGTATGGATTCAGTGTCAAATTGTGACGAGTCAGAAGACTTAGATGTCACATCAAATGATAAAAGTATGGGTTTAGTGTCAAATTGTGACGAGTCAGAAGATCTAGATGTCACATCAAATGATGAAAGTATGGATTTAGTGTCAAATTGTGACAAATCAGAAGACTTAGATGTCACATCAAATGAGAAAAGTATGGGTTTAGTGTCAAATTGTGACGAATCAGAAAATCTAGATGTCACATCAAATGATGAAAATATGGGTTTAGTGTCAAATTGTGACGAATCAGAAGATCTAGATGTCACATCAAATGATGAAAATTTGGATTTAGAGTCAACTTGTGACAAATCAAAAGACTTAGATGTCACATCAAATGATGAAAGTATGGCTTTAGTGTCAAATTGCGATGAAAACGATTCTAATCCGTTTGAACTTGAGTACGAGCCGGTCGATAGAAACTACTGCAGATTTCAATGTCCGTACTGCAACAACTTTTGTTTTTAGATTACTAATTTACTGGAGTAGTTTATTTTGTAAAGGGTCTTGATTTATTTTGTACTCGTTGACTCTTAATAATTATCATACAAAAAACATAAGTAAAGTGTTTTCATTAAGTTATTGTTTAAAAAAGCTTTTACTTTAACGTCCTTACTATTTAGTTTGTGTGAAGGTTTAAAACATTTGATTGTTTTCTTTTTCAGATTGATTTTAATATAAAACAATAAAATTTAAAATAAATTAATTTATTTAAATTGAAACAATATTTTTTACACGTACAGTTTAGTCGTTATAAATAACTTCCATCTTTCTCATCTATACTGAAATGTTAATTTAGATAAATTTTACTTGATTTGTGTTGATAAGTAATAAATTGCTAAAGCGAACTTCTGCATATTTCATACATACTTGTATTTAAACATAGGCAAAAAAAGTTTGAACGAGTTTAACTAGATCAAAATTAGACTTAAACTAAAAAACTAGAAGTCGTAGTAGAGTCCAGTAGCAACGCGTGGTATTCCATTGGCCTGCAGAAAACTACTCATTTTTCAACTTTAGTACTATAGGTTTAAGTAATAACTTGTATCGTTTTTACCCATATAAAATAAACTAACAAAATCTAGACTTTGTCAATATGAAAAACCGTTTGGTAGTTTTTTTTGATTAGATAAATATGGAATTGAAAATATCTTATTTTAAACTATTAAAAATATCTCAATTGCTAATCATCGAAGCTAAAAATTAAGTGCTTGAAAAAAAACACATTATAATTTGAAAAAAAGTTTCAAAAAATTAATAATAGTTTTATTTTCTAGTAAATAATAAAAAAAACCTTTAGAACTGCACTTTTCTTAGTAAAAAGTATTTGTCTGCTATCTGTTAATCGAAGCTTTTCAACTTTTCATATTTCTAATAGCTAAACTGTCAAAATAGTTTGAAGTGTAGAAGATCTCTGCATTTTACTAACTATTCAATCTATAAAATAGATCGTAAAGCTTCTTTAAAACAGTTTGCAACAAAAATTATGAAATAAGCTTTCAACTCTATTTTCAGCAAATTAAAGTCGTTAATTTTTCATGTTTTACTTAAAATTACAAGTTTAAAAAAAACTCATTGAATCAAAAGTTGTAAACATTTTAAAAACGTAAATATAAGAATTTTTACACAATAGTTAGAATTGTATCAGTTGTTTGTTTTAATTTATGTACAAGCAAACTTTGTGTACAAGCATTGTGAAAACAAAGTTATCAATATACCACAGGTTCAAAAACTCAATTTTCTTGAGTTTTAAACTATCAGTTTTTCTGCTATTATCTAGTATATATTTAAAAATCAAAGACAAAAAGTGTTTATGCTGCTATTTTAAACAAAATCCTAGTCTTGTTTAGTGACCAAAACTATTATAAGTTTTATCAAACTAAACATTTTAATTAAGGACCAAGAACAAAACTTGGTCAGAACTCATTCAAGTTTCAACGTTTAATCAACATTTCAAATTATTTAGTGTCATCAAAGGTGCAGGTTTAATTTAGTTGGTTACATGACTATAGAACTAACGACACTTCAAGATTTTCTAAATACCGTTAGGATGCCAAATTTCAAAATAAATTAAATTAAAAAGTTTATAAAATGATCTTGTATGGAAACGTCAAGGCAAATATGTGACTCCAACGGATAAATTCTCCTTTATTTAGTTACCAGTTATCTAAAAATAACTCGTTAAACTTGAAAATTACAGCTCGAAAACCCTCGAACTTTCGTATATTTCTTATAAAGTCCATGATAATAAACAAAAGATCTAATATTTTACTTAATATACCTTAAAAATGTGTTAATCACGCTTGAAATATTATAATGTGAAGAAGTAAGACTAAATAAAGTAATAATAAAGACTATGTTGAAACCGTTCTTTAACCATTAATAAAACATATAGTTTTTTATAATCAATAAGCATATTATTATACATTTTTTTATTTAATACATGCCAAACCTTTGTATGAAGTTGTTTATTTTAAATAACAAACATATTTTACATTTTTTACATAAAGAGTTTACTGTAAATCGTTTGTTTGTGTATTAGACTGTCTTTTATGTTAATAGACATTATTTATTTTTGTATTTGTTTTTTTTTATGCTGAGTTTTACTCATATAATCGTTTTTAGTTAGGTTTGTAGCTTAGAATTTTTAATTGTTGTGATTAAAGAAACATTTAAGCTTACACAGTAAAAACTATAGTAAAGCATAAAAGAAAGTATCTTTATTTGTGTTATAATTCTTAACATGTTGTAATTAACTGCTAAAATCGTTAAAAATTAAAAAAAAAGTTTTACTTATAAAGGCATCATAACTTATAATTTTTTTAAATTATTTTATTTGTTTTCTTCAGATTCTAATGCATTAAAGAAAATTAAAACCAAATAAGGAATAAATTTTCTTTGTGCTTCTAATTATTAACATAAATTAGTTTATAAACGTTGTATATGATAAACTCTAAAGATAAGAAAACTTTTACACCTTAAGCAGTAACTTGCTAAGTATTGAACAAAAATTATGAAAATATTCTTTGATTCCTATGTTAAATGAGATCTATATTTATATTTTACAAAATATATTTCGACAATGCTAACTAGATATAATTATATCACTTTTAATTTTTGCATTCTTAACCTGTTCATTATTTTATCTTTTTTATAAAACGTTTGTATGAAAAGTTTAGAAAGCATTTGCATTTTATTATAAAAATAAATTGAAGACTATTAAATGTTAGAGACTAATATATCTTCAGTTGACCTCTTATTAGTCGTTAAGTAACGTATTTTCAAAGTTAGTTTTTCAAAATAACATTTGAAAATCAAATTTATCCTTTGATCGTTAATAGGTCTTAAAAAAAATAAAGGAGATTGGTAGAATTAGTTTTGTAAAGTTTCACAATACTTTCAATTTTGACTTAGTTTGTTAACCGTTAAAAATGTTAAAATTTTATTTGTCAATAGTCTTTTCATGGTGTTGCTACATTTTCAGTGAGATCAATTATGCTTTTAATTCTTTATAATATATTTTTTGTCGTTCCTGGAACAAATTTTAATATCTTTTCTTTGAAGTTTTTATTATGTTAGAAGTGAAGCAGTGCTTTTAGTATAACCTTTTTGGGGTTTCTAAAGTACTTTTAGTTTACTGAAGAAAGTAATAACTATTAACTTCTGGCTTGCAAAAATTATAAAACTGTTTTAAGAATCACATAACAATCTAACTTGTCCTGGACTGATTTTAGAAAAACTTTTCATATATAAAAATTGTATAGATTAACCCAATAGCAATAGGTAACTACAAACTAAGCATTCTAAAAACTTTTTTTCGTGTTAAAATTCCCCACCTTTTAATTCAAAATATTAGTTTTAAACGAACTATAATTTACATTTAAAAAACTTTTGCCTAACACTTGTTACCTTGGTTTTTTTAAATATGTAAAAAAATCATGATAATACATTAATAGTAACATAAGGCAGTTTTATTTGTAAATTTTACACTGGTTGACACACTTTCTACCAACTTTTTTAGTGAAAATTTTGTTATCTTTAAAAATACAGAGATATTCATAAAAGTAGAATTATAATAAAATTTGCAACAAATTGTAAAGTTGCTAATTTCAAAAAAATACATAATTCACCAGTTAAAAAACAGTATCAAAAAACCTATTCACTTAAATAAGTTCGCAGCGGTTTCTTAGTTAAATGATGATTTTGTATATCAACCTACTTTCCTAATTGAACCTATACAGATGTTAAGTTTTATAGTATATACAGTATAATTCAATTATTTTACTTGTATAAACTTGGGTTTTTTACTTGTAAAATATTTATCAAAAAGAATTTTAATCAGATGTTAATACAAAGTTTTCCAAAAATATTTTGTAAAAAAAAGCTAAATTTTTTTTTTTATTTTAATGTTATACACAGTGACCAATTTTTTCCGTTTTTTTAATAGTATTTTTTAAGGTTAGAAAAACTTTTATGGATAGTTTCCACAAAACCCATCAAATGAATTATGATACAAACTTTAGTATATAATCTAATACATTATAATAATAATAACATGATACTAGGGTTTTTGATAATAGGGCTCAAACTATTTTGCATGATCCATAAAAAGGAAAATAAACAATAACAAGTTTTAAAGATAGAAAATAATTATGGAGAACATTAATGTACATAGTAATGAATAAAGAATAAACGAAAGATGTTTTAATAACATATTTAGATTTTTAATTACTACTTTAACTTTTTTTTTATGTTTATGATTTTCTTAAATTAGGTAGTGAACTTAATTACAAAACTATATTTTAAATACTTGTATAAATAAAACAGCTATGAAAAACATTTGCATTTTTTATTGATAAAAACAATAGTATAATTATTTCTAATAAATAGTAGCTTCTAAAAAACAGCATCTATAAAATACTTAAATTTTACTTTGGTCAGAAACAACCTGTTTATCAACATTAAGTTCTCATTACAAGAAACTAAAAAAACAGTTAACAAAACAATTCCTATTAGACTGTGTTTAAGATACATAAAAATTAAAATCATATAGTTGTTTGAGAACTTAGAAAAATTTAGATGCATTCAAACATTCAATTGTTTTTTAGTTGGTATTCATGGAAACGGCGTCCCCGGCGACCTGATTGGCTGCGTCCTGATTCATTTTGTCCTGTATGAGCTTAGCATCTTTCTTGCTCATCCTCTTGGGCCCGTACAGCAGAATGTAGGCGATGTGCCAGTCACCACCGCCCGACAATTTCAACACTTCCTCGCTTGATACCGCCGTCACATCGTCGTCATCGCATTTCACCCAATCGTCTGTTGTGTGAGAGTTTTAACACAAACTATCATTTATTAAATGTTTTTCTTGTAAGGGATTTTTTTTAAGGTTTCAATTACTAGTACATGTTTATTGTATAGTCTAAAAAAATAATACAAATAGCTAGAGTAAAAATTTTATTATAACTATTTGAAAATATAAATTTAAGCGTTTGTTAACATAGATCTGAGCGAAAAAGTTCCCTGGAATATATAATGATAACAAAATAAGCCAATAGATATTATAAAATAGAAACTAAAGTAGTTATATATATATATGTATATATTGTTTATCGAAAATATACACCTACTTTAGCTTCAATTCATCCTTACAGTATTTATGAAGTGTTTTAAACCCGTTAACACACAGAAACATGTGTTGTGTAATAAAAAAAAATAATGATTAATATGTAACACTCAATTGTATAACTTTTGCCTGTAAAAATCTGTTTATGCATAATTATTGTATTATTTTTAATTGCGGTAAGAAGCAACTAAAACTCGCTATTATTCTACCTTCTTGAACACGGAGCCAGCCAACATAATGTCCGCTAGACGATGATCTTCCCTGGTGGGTTATGATAGCTTGAAGTTCGTAATAGCCGCTGTTGCTTGATCCGACATCTGAATAATTATGTAAAATAAGCTACTAGCTTTACAAAATATAATTACATAAAATTAAATAACTATATAAAATAACCAGGTTGTTTAATTTGTGTATAACAACCTGCTAGCATGACAAAAACTTAGTACTCTAGTAAGCTAATGAAACATAAAAACATACTAATGTACTATTAATGATGACACATGTGTGTTTATATTTCTTATGAGACGTATGTGTTATAATAGTGCTTTGCAATTTATAATATATTTTCTTTATGACAGTCATGCTACTCTATCTACATTAAAAAACTTTATAACACTGAACAAGCACGATTCAAAGTCAACAATCAACTCTCACCGTTGTCAAAAGAGTAATTTTCGTAATCCAGAACCTCCTTCTTCACGCTCGCGTCCTTCACACTTGGCTTCTTGTTTCCGGAGAGGGCCGCTTCGGCCTTCGCTTCTTCCACCGCCTCGAACTTTTCCCGCTGCGGCTTCAACTTGTTCTGCAGTTCGGTGGTGCACAGCTCGTACGCGTCAAAGCTCATAGGAAATTTCACATCCTGACAAAATTTTTATTATGTTATTGTTGTTTACCATTACAGCAATTTCTTTACAAAGTACTTTTTAAAAGCAACAACTGAAACAACAACACAGGAAGTTTTGTTTAACATGGGATGTTTAATATCATTATAAAAAGATAAGTTATAATTATAACTTGTTTAAAATAAAATTTTACATCTAGATGATTAACTATTACAAATTGAATTAAAAACATCTGTAATTTCCAAGCTATAGCTTTAAAAACAAGCAAGACTAACCTTAAGTATTTTTGCGTTGACTGATCCTTTTTCTTTATAGAAGAATCTCACCATTTGAACGCAGAGATACCCTGGGAGTCGATTTATTTTGCTCTGAAATATTTACAGTTACAAGCTGTTAAACATAAAAAAAATCAAAAAGTATAAAGCTTTCAATAATAAAAAAACCATAAGCTAAAAAAACTAAAAAGATCACAACCAAAATATTGCTTTTTTAATTTTAAAAAACTAACAGTTTTTTCGTATTTAGCATTTCTTCCAAGCGTGGGAGAATTTTTTTCTAACTCTTCTTTGAGTTTTGACTTGACTCCGGTCATGAGATATTTAACCTGAAACAAACATTATATTACAAATACTATTAAAACTATTGTTTTCAGGATTGTGCCTTGAAATTTTTAGCAGAACAAGTTAGAAAAAGTTTATTTTTCATCTCGTAAGAAATTGTAAAAGCATGTTGTGTACGATTCAATAACCGAAAGGTTTTATTCGTACACCAGGTCCTTAGACCAAACTTTTTGAGCGCTTTTTCATCCTTCAACAAACAAATATTAATTACTTTGTAGTTTAGCATCTTTGCTTTTAAGTTACTAATAAATTTAGTGTAATTAAAGAAAAACTTACTGATTTGTAATATGTGCTAAGTTGTAAAAAATACCCAATCTTTATATAGTAAAAAGTGTGAAATTTATTAGTATTATACTTCAGCGACGGTGTGTAAGGAGAAACGTACGCTGCAAAATAAAAAATTTTAAACTTTTAGCTATCAAGGCCATTTAGAACATGGCTTTTACAAAATACTGGAATCAGAATCGCCGTCACTTGAATTAAAATAGTAAGTTAAGCTTAAAAAGGACTTAAACTTTCACGTGATCAACAGATCTTTTTACCTTACTTCCACCAGGTCATAAATTAAAATAAACTCTTCGCTATCAATCTATCTCTCAGGCTTCTGTAAATGTTTTTCATTATAGTCATCAACCGTATAGTGCTTAAAATTTCAAAATCTATTACTCTTTCGCTACTGTACTGTATTGCTCCTCAATTTAGTAGCCCAGAAAAAGAAGTATCGCACTATTGAAAACCCTGATTCAAAATTAAAAAAGTCTTCCGCGGGCTGTAATTGTTTTAAAAACTATACTTATTTGGAAAAAATACTATTTTGATCAAAATCGTAACAAAATGATTTATAATAAAACACTAGTAAGTACTAGTTGTTTAACCTAGAGCTTACTTTTTATCAATTTTTTTAAATTTTTATTCAAAAGTATATTTTTAAGTAGGCGACAGATTTTTTGCTTTGAGGACCCATTTAGCACGCGTTTTGCAGTTTTCCGGATGCAAACCATTGTTCTTTAAGCAAGTTTTACTATCTTATACAGCAGGATTTCCCAAACTCATTTTCTAAATCGCCCCCTTTTCAGAAATTCGAAAAATAATCGCCCACCACGATTTTACAAAGTAGTTTTTCTCTTGAGTAGAAACTTTTGAGCCGAAAAAGTTGTGTTCGAAATGTAATTTAGTCTGGTACTTCTTATGCACGCACTTTTGAGCTGTGTTCAAAGTAGTTTATAGGGCTTGAGAAAATAAGTTAAATTTGTTTTCTTATAAGCCCAGTTAAATGTATTAAAATACTTAATTATTAAAAAACCTTGTGTAATCTGTAATTAGTCTTATTTAGATATGAACTGTTTTGAAACTAATGAAACTTTTAGGGTAGTGGTGGACAACTTTTGTAGTCAGTGATTCATATTTACTAAAAAATCTTTTCTAGTTTCAACTCGTTTAAAAAATGTAATTGCGGACTGCATAACTTAAAAAATAACATATAAGAAAATTAAAAAACTCGAGCAAAATTGTAATAAAATGATTTAGTATTATTGTGATCTAGGAAATACTATTGTGAACTGAAAACCAAATTGAAAGTGTATTTCAAAATATTTAGTATCAAAAAACTAAATTTTGTTTCTTTTGCACAATTAGTTTCCAAGTTACTTAGCATGTCAATATTTGACTGGATCTTAACCGTACGTTACCCATCTGAAATCTTAATTTAAACCTGACATTATAATAATCTCTCATATAACGAATTTCGGACATTTAGAAGTTAATACTAACTAACTTTTTTAAGCCGCACAAGGTACTAAAATTATTTTATAAATAGGCATATTCTAAAATTACTATACCAGAGATAAAGAATTTATAAAAAAATGAACAGTTTATATTACACATAATAAAATAAATAACAAAACATAATTTCTGATCTAGTTTGAGGAAGTTTGACCGACTGGTTGATTATCTCACATGAAAAGTGGTTTCATCAACAGTTTCAGTTAATGAAGTAAAGTTATTAATTTCAATGCTAAGATATATTATAAGCAAGTTAGTTGTAAAGTTAAAAACTTAATTTTAAACTTTTTAAACTACATGTTTTGTAATAGAATACTATTAAATAGTATTTGACTTGGAATAACCTTTAGGAAACTAAACCTTAATTTAAACATTTTCTTTTTTTTTAAATAAATTCAAAAAAAAAATCGAAAGTTTTACAGTTAATTCTGTGAACAGAAAGCAATCGATTAAAAAATTCTTTTAATTAGCTTAAAATTTTGTTTCGTAACTGCAGCAGTCTTTTTAATGGCTTATTTAATACTGTTTTAAATTTATTTTTTCTCTAGTCATTAGCCTATGATAATTTACCAGAAGAAAATAGTGAAAAACTAAAAGCTAGTGTTGAACTATTAAAATAAACAACACATTCTAATTGCTAAAATATTAAAAATTAAGATAAAACAAAAATATTTGTTTTAATAATCTAAAATTCCTTAATGTATGGGTTTTTTAACGATAATAAATCAAGTTGGAAAATAAAATTGATTTTAAAAATGTTTTAAATGAAAAATTTGAAGTAGTTTCAAATAGAGACCTCAAATCTATAATCTTTTAAAACCAAAAAAAACTTAAAATAAAAACTTTAATGGTTATCAAGATTTTTTTATTTATACAGATTAAACAAGTAATAACAAAAATATTTCAAATAAATTTCTTTCAAACAAAAACTTTAATCACTATGCTATAAAAACTTCTAATGTAATGCAAAACGACAAACATAAACTACAAAATTAACCAGATCAAAATAAAACTAATATCAGATTTAAAACATAAATGATTTAATAAATACAGTAGACTTCCGCTTGAGTTGGCACTTTGAACGAAATCAAAAAGTGCAAACTCAAAAGTTATTACCTTTTTTTTTACAAAATTATAAATTTAAATATATTATATGCAATAACGTTATGCATAAACATAAAATTAACTAAAACATAAAACAAACATTCATTAAAAAATAGATCTATATAAGATATTAAAAATTATGTATTTTTTGTTTTATTAATACTTAGTTAGTAATAGACTTTATTTAAGTTAAACTTTAGAAAATATAAATCTTTGCACTTTTTTTTTGGGTAAAAAGTGCGAACTCAAGAGGAAGTCTAATTAATATTTATTAGGCATTATGCAAACCTGTTGTAGAATAGACAACTTAAAAAAAATTTGTTATAAAAAGACTTCTTAAATACAATACAAACCAGGTTAAATAAAAAGTATTTTAAAAGATTAAATAAAACAAAAGAAATTTCATTAAATAATGTCTGCTATTGAAGTCTAATATAATGTGAAGGATGAGGTTCATGACTGCTTGCAAGTTTTTCTTATCTGATTATTAATCAGTAATAAAAAGCCTCTACAAATATCTAGATTAGATCTTTTGCTAAAGATGTTGATAACTGATCTGAAAGCTTTCTCAACAACATAGCTAAAAGGAAAAACTATAAACAACAATCTATATTCCTCTCAAATGATTAAATAATTTTGCCTTAGTTTTTGTTGAGTCCAAAAGCTTTTATTTCGTTCTTTGGAAAAATTCAATTTTAGTTCAAATCAGTCACTTTTCAAAATATAATTGGAAATATCATGAGGTAATATAACTATCACCTCATGATATTTTCAATTGTTTTTTGAAAAGTCACTAAGTTAGAATAAGAAATGAAGTTATACAGCGTTGCCAATTTACCTAGAAACTTAATAATATATAACATAGATTTTTATGAACGGTTTATGATCCCAAATACCATATATGTCAGGTTATAAAATGGTGAGAGGGACTCCGATCGTCTATGATCTATGTAATTTTTAAATAAGAAAATATATGAATGAAAAATTGTAGTTTACTTTAAAGTAGGAGTCATAAGCACTTGAATTTTGTCTCTATATTTTACATAAATAAAATAAACTTTTTTTGTTTAAGTTTTACCTCAGGGTCAAATATTTAATAGCAAGCTAAAATTAGTAAAATAGCAATTTAAAAGTTTAATGACAGCCAAAAATTTCAAAATCGCCCCCTTACTAGCTATCGCCTACCCTTTCGCCCCCTTACTAATTATCGCCCCCCGACTTACTAAAATCGCCCACTTTGGGAAACCCTGTTATACAGACTTTTAAGTTTGAGATTATTTAAAAATACAGTCATTACTTGGTGTAAAGATGAAATTATTATAAAGAACTCTTAGCAAAACTAGCAGTCAAATGTTTACTTTCAAGTATTATGCTCAATCAATAGCAGAAAAGCTTTTTGAATCTTTACTATAAAAACAATGTATTGCAATACAAAACATTTTTATGAAATTTTTCTGAAAGAAATACACAATTATGTTTATTTTTATACAGTTGCATATTGCTTAAGTTAAAATATATGTTAAATTAATAGCATACAGAAATTTTTATTCATTTAAGCAGCATAACTCAATTTCTTACATATACTATCAACAAAAACATTAAACAGAGGCCTGGACTTTTGTATGCCGTGAGACAAGCTCAAGTTTAACAAAAGGTTTGATCAAACCAATTCGTTGATCTTAACAAGTTGACGAAGTAGTTTGATCAACTATTTTGTTAACCTACGTATACTAATGCTGTTTTCAAATAATTTAAAAATTAGTTTAGTTTGATAACAAAATTATTGGAAATTTTTTACTAAAATTCAAATAAATGACAAAAGTCCAGTACAAGGAGTTCAACTGTGTCCAAGTAGTGTACTGAAAGGTTTTTTGTACACTAGGTCCTTGGACAAAATATTTTTTAGCCATTCAATAAACTGTTATCTTTAATGGAATTAAATGTAAGCATCGTTAATATTTTGAACTAATAAACTGGTGATTTACATTTAATATAAGAACATAAAAGTTTAAACTAGTATATTTTGTGTACTAAAGATATAACTTCAGCTTAAGTCTGTAACATGTATAAATCAAATATATTACAGACTATTAATTATATATTAAGTGCAAAGGTTTTCCGGGTAAAAAAATGTTCTTTGTTTTGTTGTATACAATTTAACTATTCACTGAGTTATTTAAAAATAGCAATAATAAGTTTTTTTGTAAATACTATTACCTGTTAAATGCATTACTTTGCACATCAATACAGCCATTTCTGGCTGATATTATGCAGCATTGCAATAATAATTCAGAAAATTTTTATATAACCAATTTAAAACTAAGCAGAAGATATAGAATGTTTTGAAAATTTCTGAAGTTATATTTGACTTTTAAATAAAACTATTATACAATCTACAAAAAAAAAATACTCTGTAAATTTTATAAATTAAAACCTAAGTTTCCGTTAATGACGTGACTTTTTACACTTTTCAAGCATCTATTTCATAAAAAATAAAAGTTTTAGGTCAAAAGATTTTATTGGTGAGCTCAAAAAAAAAACAATAAGTGACGTAACAGTCAGCTCGCGTACATCTCGGTCCACCGCCTGCACGTCCTGTCGTGTGCCTCCCTGTCGTTGACGTACTGCCTCGCCACTTCGGCCTCCAGCGGGTCGTCGGGGTTGGGGTCGGTCAGCAGTGACTGCACCGACAGCAGCACTTTTGCCGGCGTCAGCGCGCAAGACCAGCCCTCGTACCGGAGGATGTCCACGCCGATGCGGCCTCGGCGGTCGACGTTGCAGTGGTACACCCTGGTGGCGAAAGTCACCACCGGGGGTTGCGCTGGATAGCCGGCCGGAAACTTGAGGTTCAGCCGGAAGGTGCCGCCCTCGTACGGGCTCCCCGGAGGTCCTTGTATTTCGGCCGTCCATTGGCGCAGGTCGTCGCCTTTCAGCCGGGCGCTGATCATCTCCGGGGGGTCCGATGTGATGTCTTCGAGCTCCTTACGCAGCCTTCTCGTTGACAAGCGGTCGGGTGAAAGTTCAAGCGGCGGTGAACTTCCACGCGAGAAAGATGTTTTTTCGTTTCTCCCTCGCCCCGAAAGTTTTGGCCGGGTAATTATTTCAAAACGCACCGGTTCAATTTTTCTTGTGACGGTGGTGGACACAATTGCACCGGTACTATCAGTGGAATACGACGTACTCGAAATGTACGATGCCACTGCCGAAGGCCACCGTGAAGTTTTCTTTTTTTCGCCCTTCATCTTGTTTTCCCAAAGATGTCAGTAAGAAAATAAAATCGTAACTTGTTATTAAAAGTCTGTAAGGATTGCACTTTTAAATAAATAAAGTATTAACTGTCATTGAACCAATAAGCCCTAAAAGTATCAATACTGTTTTACATTTTATAAAACATCATGACTTTAAATTACACTGATAGTTTAGTAAAAACTGATCTTCATGTCATTTTAACTTTTTAAAAAACTATAGACACTAAGAAAGTGAAATCTAAACCTTTCTTTAAACTAAAGCTTTTGTTTCTGTTAGATATCTTCAGTTAATTGAATAATTTTTTTATGCTGTAGTAATAATTTATTTACTTAAGTTTAAATTTTTTGAGAAACTGTTTATGTTTTTGATTCTGGTTTTAATAACAACTTTTTGAAAGATAAAACAACTATTAGTAAAATGGTTTTGTTACTTTAAAAGTTTTAGTTTTTTTTAGTTTATGTCTTTAAAAGCTCATTTCAATCTTTTTTTTAAACATAGTGCGAGAATCAAGAAACCACAAAAGGGTCTATAATTTTTTCTTAGTTCTCGTATCATAATTAGCAAAATATTAAAGTAAGTTTTTTTTATGATTGAGTAAATATATCGTTATTAGTAAGTGAACTAAAATTTAGTACTTCTTTTTACAAAGCAAGGAGACCCTAATTAAAGACCAATACTGAACGGACCATAAATAGCCTATATTTTGAAAATGATTAAGTTAACCTAAAATATAAATACACTAACCATTAAAGCTTATTTCTTAAAATTTTAAAACAAAAGTCGAAAATTTAAACGTTTTTTGGAAGTATATTGTAAGATAAAAAAACGCAAAATGTCCCACTTTTTCTATGGACTATAGCAACAACCTAATAAATTTTAACTCAAAAAATAAACATAATCTATTTAGCTGTAAGTTAACAAATTCTGTAAAAATGAGTTTTTAGGAACAAATAAATTATAGTGTGAAAAGTGGGACAAGAAAAATTACTCCGTTTTTTAAAAATTTTAGAATGGTTGTCGTGGTTTTTGAACTAGATATTGCAGTTTTACTTAGATTAAATAATATATTAAGTGAAACATTACTGGTTACTTGTAAAAGTTAATTTTTGTAAAGGTGACTTTTATCTATTTTTGATACATATATTTAAAAATAAGTTGTATTAGAAAGATTTTTGTACTTCTTAAAACGTTTTTTTTAATTGTATTTTAGCTTAATATTTGTTTTTCTTTTAGTTTTCAAGATTTATTTCTATAGTTCAATAAAACTGACCGTGTCAATATAAATTATCGACTACGACATCAACATAATGAAATTACTTGATTATAAATTTGGAATTTATACTTAACTTAAAATATATCATTTTATTTTACCATTTTAATATTTTTCAGTAATAATAATTCTAAATCAAAATAGTTTTCATAGGGAATTTGTAAATTTCAGTAGTCAATAATAAAAACTTAATAACATTGGTATTTAAGGTTTATTAAAAGCTATTTTATACTAATTTATAGTTACCTTGGGTTTTTTAGTTAATGTTTTAAACTTTTAGAATGAAATTACAACTAACAGTAAATATCTAAAAAAACAAATCTGCATTTTTAAGAAATTTACATTACTGTTTTATTAAATATTCATTTAAACTTATAGTTTGTTTTGTTATATATTCAAATTTAAGGTAATAAAGGATGTTTACATGATAATTCAAATTCCTGCATTTAAGATTTTTAAAACAATATTTAACTTACTATGTCTTAAAAAGTAGCATACATTGCAAATATTTAGAAATAAATATGTAGGTCTTCTTAATCTACACAAACCATTTAATTTCTTTTTTGCAAATTTAAGTTATTTTGTGAGATGTTTAATAATTCCTAAAAATAAATATAACTTAGCTCTTATTTAAGCCATACCTTAAAAAACCTTTAATCTTTAAATGCTTACGAAAATAAAATATGTCTTGTAGATATTAATAAGGGGTGAGCGTCACTTTTGCACGAGTGGAAAATTTTGCACAGCAACTCTTTCACACGAGCATCACCTATTGCACGGCGTTATATTACGGAGATATTTATGCACCGCAAAAGTTTTAAAAAACCGGTCAATTTTGGACGGAGCTGCACTATTGCACACTTCTAATTGTTTACTTTTAAACAAAAATTTAAATAAATTAAATACAAGTTTTATTTTAATTATGTTATATAAAGATAGTTTTTAAACGCAAATTATTTTAGAACATTATGATTTTCAATTTGTTGTTTAACTTTTAGTTTTTATTCTAAGTTTTACCTACAGTATTAAGAACGTATAAAGTACAGTATAAAGTACAGTATAAACTACAGTATTAAGAACGTATAAAGAACAGTATTAAAACGTACTACAAATCACTCCAATCATATTTTTTACTTAAATAAGGTAAAGTAGATAAGTACATTTTTTGTGAATTCTAATTTAAAGAATTTTTAAATACCTTAAATAACAATAAACTGAATTTCGCCAACTTTTAAATATAAACTTAATCTAGTGTGGAATTTAAATAAAAACTTAGAGACTGATTTTTTACTTATACTCTCGTTTTTAAATCTTTGATTTTTATCTTTGAAATGAGTCTTTTATGAATTTTAAGTTTTTTTTTTTTGTTACAGATTTGGTTCTAGCTAAAATTTAATTGACATGCATGCAAAAGTGATGTAGCCATAATAATAGGACGTTGTGCAAAAGTATTGCCGTACAAAAATATTGCCATGCACAAGTGACCTTTTGTGCAAAAGTATCCCTACATGCAAAAGAGTCGCCGTGCAAAATTGTCCCCTCGTGCAAAAGTGTCTCCATGCAAAAGTGTCCCCTCGAGCAAAATCGACCCGTTCCCATTAATAAAACCTACATAAGTATTTTTATTTTTTTTCCAAAATTAAAATTCCTTTTACTTGTTGTCCTTTTAACTTTTTAGTTTAATGTGGGGGTTTAAATTTACCAAACTTAAACAGCTGTGCACCCATAAACAATATCAACTAATTAACTTCTAATTTTATGTTTTATCAGATATTTTATTTTTTACTTATGAGTTCATGCTACTGAGTAAATGAGACATTTTAATAAAATATATATATATATAGAAAATCATGGATGCTAATTTTTTTAGGAAATTTTTTTACAGGTTTTCAAAATTTCATTCAGGTTTTTAAATGTAAACATTTTTGGATCTATTTTTTGTTTAAAGTTAATTTTATGGTAAGAAACTGTGTAAAATAGTATAAAAACATTGAAAAGATACTGTAAAATTACTTCAAAAATATTTAAAAAAAAAAAATACATTTTTTAATGATAACATAATTTTTTTTGTTATATAATAGATTATTTTGTCAAAACGAAATTTTATTGCTTAACGTGTTAGTATTGTTAAAAAAAATCCAGTTTTATAGTGATTTTTGTTCAAAATTCAAGGCTTTTTTTAAAGTATTCTTTTCTCAAACTCCGGGTATTTTAGCCTAAATTGTCAAATTCTAGGTTTTTCCAGCATTCTAGGTTTTTTTGCAACCCTGAAAAATTTACAAAAATGAAATTTTATAATTAATATCTTGATGACACTTATTTGACTGTTAACTTACATTACTACATACAAATTATTTAAAATTTAAGTAAACATTTATTGTATATTTTGAATGTTATTAAAAGCAACAATACTAGACATTGATAATATTTTTGTATTAGAGTTTATAAACTTTAAATGTATATATTTAAAATCACATACTTAAGAGTTTTGTTAGAAAATGTAAAACAATTATAAGTAACCATTATCGTAAATTACAAAAAATAAAAATAGCTTAATCCTATGTTATACAAATTCTTGTTTAATTTGAAGGTGAAATTAATAAAATTATAAAGTATACATGTGACAGGTTTGCCTTAACAACTTTCTATAAACTTTTTTTAGGCTTTTTAAACCTCTTCCAAGTTTTTGAAAGTACAATTTTTAATAAAAAGCTGTCTTTAGTAGGATAAGAATATTAAAAAGGTGCTCTATTGCTACTTTTAACGTGTTTAATGACATACAAAACTGTAAATAATACAAAACCACTTTATGCTATATAACTTTTGTATTTATCAAAATTTGATAACTTTTCATGTAAATTGTAAAAATTCCAAGTTTTTCACTGATTTTTGTACAAAATTTCAGGTTTTTCAAAATTTATCAAGTTTTAGGGTTTTCCATGTTACTAAGGTTTTTCCAGGTTTCAAATTTATAACAATTACACCAATAGAAAGATAATAAAGACAGTAAAAGCCTTCGTTGTTATTATTTATTAACAGTTTTTTTACTTAACTTACTATACTTTTTGCTTAAATTAAAATTCTTGTTAATGTTGAAATTAAAATAAAACTACAAAATGCTTTATTGTTAGAGATTATTTAACTGTTTGAAAATTCAATTGTTCTGAATGAAAAAAAAAGTATGTAAAAAGAGACAACTAACAATTACAGTTAGTAGCCATTCTAATTTATTAGTTGCAAAAAAATAGTAGCTTTTATTAAGTCAGAGTTGCCCCTTTTTTTGTCAAAATTTTTTCCGGGTTTTTAAAAATACACATTTATGGGTCAATTTTTAGTTTTAAGTTAATTTTAAGGTAAGAAATTGTGTTAAATACTATAAAAACATTGAAAAGATACTGTAAAGCTACTTTAAATATGTTTTAAAATAAAAACATTTTGATGATGACATTTTTTTTTTATGATAGGTTTTTTGAGTCAAAACGAAATTTTACTACTGAAAATGTGAAAACTGTTTAAAGTTACAGGTTTTTCTAAGTTTTTTAGTGATTTTTGTTCAAAATTCCAGATATTTTTGCCTAAGTTGTCAAATTCCAATTTTTTCCAGGTTTCCAGGTAAAGTGGCAACCCTGTTAAGTTAATATTCCAACAAAATCATTTTGTTAATTCAATAAGAATAAATTTGAAAACCATTTAATAAAGGTTATGATAGTACTCTTTTAAACTGTTTTTTATAAATATTCAAACAATTTCTTTAAAAAAAATACAATAGAGTACTTAATTATTAGCAAGGCAAAATATACAGTTATGATTGCATTATGTTTTTCTTTTATAGCTTAGTTTACATCAGTTGTCATACTTCTAACTATTGCTAATAAAATGTAACAAAATAATTATAAAAAAGGGGGAAGGAATTTTTTTAAATATTAAAACTACTATCTGCACCAAACATAAAAGTATACAAATAAACACAACTGAATTCTAAATTTGTGAAGTTGCTAGAACGTCTAGTTACTCTAGTAAAATTTACTAATATTTTGTTAGAAAAACTTGCTAAAATAAATTTTAGATAATCTAAAAACAAATAAAACAAAGGATTTACTTTACTTAGAAAACATTTAAGACCTTTCTACTTCATTTGTATAAAATTTTGATACCTGCAGCTAAATTTAAAATCCAAAATTTCCATTTTCTTAGTACAGTGCCTTTTTTACAAAGAAATATCGAGACTTTTAATTAGTTCATGTTAAATAGCAAATTTCTAAATTAAAATAAAAAACACAATATGTTTAATCGTCAAAATATTGTTAGTGTGTCATTTTTTATTCATGAGCAATAATTTTTAATTTTAAATGGTATGGTAAATAAGTAATTAGATCAAGAAAACCATAGCACACAGTAATAAATAAGTAAAGTAGAAACTGAAATAGCTTGCTATATCTTTATACTAAAATAGGGTCGGGCAACGTACGGCCCGCAGAGTGAAAATAATTGACCCGCTACCGTTTTTTAAAATCTAATGGTATCCGGCCCGCAAATGAAAATGACCGGCCCGTTAGCGAATTTACAAGCCCGCAAAGTTCAATATTACAAATTTTTTTATAAAACTTTGTATTACATTTTTACAAAACAAAACTGTAAGAATTTGACTTCAAAGAAAAGCTAAAAGTTACTTTATAAATTAATGTGTACTAATAAATACACCATTTTGTCCTAATATTTTGTGTTGTTCTAACTTAGTTTTTTGTAAAACTTCCCTAAGCAAAGTGCTTTTTAAGTACGATATTTTACATAAGTACCTTTGTCTATTACAATGTAAATTCCATTTATAAATATTATTTAAACATCTGACATGTCTCAATCAGTCATCTTAAGTTTACAGACTTGAGAAAGTTTTTTTTAATTTGAAGGATTTAAAAAAGTGATCAACTGTATCCATAAAATTAGATTCCGGCCGGATCCGAAACTTTCATTTACGTTAGAATCCGACCGGATTCGTATCTCGACTTAAAATTAGTTTCCACACGAATTCGGATCTAAAAAGTCATTATTCGACTGGATCCGGATACTGTATTCGGTAAATCACTAATTCGAAAGGCTGCGGCCCGCAAAAGACTAAAATTTTCCGAATCCGGCTCGCTGGTTGAAAAACGTTGCCCACCCCTATACTAAAACATAACAAAGTATTACAGTCTGGCTCTAGCATTAATTTTTAGTTTAGAATTTCCATAGATTATTATAGCCTGGTTTAAAATATTTAAGATAAAATCGCAATTAACCGAGCATAGATTTTTAAGAAAAATAGTTTATTAAAAATAACGTATACGTACTCTTTAATTTTAGAAATTATACAAAACTGCTTTTATTGCAACTTTACTATTAAAACTTTTTCAAATTCTCGCGGAAAAACTAAATGGTATCCCTAAAATTATTTTGTGTTTCTTTGTTAAAATTTTGTTAAAATATCTTACTAAAAGCATAATAATTGTTATTACTGAAGAAGACTTTTTTGCTATTTAAAAATAACACACATATCAAAGGTTTTTATATGAGTAATATCTGAATTTAGATTCTAAAAATATAATTCAAAATTGTCAAAACAGTGTTTACTGTTAAATTTAAAACCGTAGCTGTTGTATTTATATCATACCTACCTAAAAAAAATTGTTTAAATTTTGTTGTGGAATTTTCTTCAAACGGTTTTTGAAAGTAAAGTTGTTATAACAAGTATTAAATCTAATAGTTTAAAACTTTTACATCATTCGTTAAAACTAGTGCCAGAATTATTTAAAGCACTATGATTAGTGTCAAAAAATTCCCGGCAGTAGGACTGCAGTAAATTAAGATGTTAATTAAAACTATACTACCGGGGATTTTTTAACACCAAACAGGTTTTTACCTAGTCTTCTTGAGACGCTTTGAGATTTAAGTGTAAGATATGTAGCATTTACAACCACCAAACTTACGCCATGCTTAAATTCGAAAAAATATAGTTGTATTTACAAAGTAAACCTGAGCTAAACTATCGTTAGCTTAAATTATATAAATCATAAGCTATAGTACATAATTACAACGTGTATTGATCCACAAACGTCAATAGATAAGCATTTATAATGAATTGAATTCAATTTTTAATGCTCTAAATAAAAGATTACATGAAGATTTTTTAGTAAAACTTGAAATAGTTGATTTTGATTTATAATGCTTATTAAGTTATGAATAATATCTTAAAACTGTTTTATAATGCATCTTATTACAGCTACACAGCTGTTGTATAAGTATTTAACTTTTATATTTATTGACCATTTTTAATAGTTGTTAAAATTCTTTTTATTGTTAAACCTAGTTCTTTGTTTTTAATAACTTTGTTAAAACTTTTTTTTTATTAATTTAATAGTAAATGAAAACATATAGATACAGAAAAAAAGTTAAACATATCGTGAAAATACATTAGAATACACAAAACTAAAAACAAACAGTGATAATGCCCATATTTGTAACTAAGTCATAGTGATAATGTTTGCAAAAACTATTCAATTTCTATACTTGTAGCTGGTGTTCAACTAGAAACTTTTTGTTTAATTTTTATCTAAGTTTGTATAAAATAAACAGGTTTTTATTTAAATAGAGTAGTTTATATTGTACCTTAAGAAGTCACTATAAATAAACAAACTAAGGTAGCATTTTAAAGTGTTATCTGTATTTATAAATAACTAGTATTTAGACTTCATCTTTGTTTGTTTTATTGTTAGGTAACTTCAAAATGTGCCCTAAAGTAAGTGAAGACAAAAGTTTCATTGATCAAATTGAAAAGAATGTTTTCGATGTAACCCACCATTTTTTGAGATTGATGTTTGAATTAGATGAAAATTATGAAGACAGTAACCCAGCCAAAAAAAGTTTTTTTATCCAGATTCGAACAGAATTGTACAATTTTCTAGTGAAACATTTAAAAGTTCTACGCGTGAACAGCTTTGATTTTTTGTCTGATGAAGATAAGATTATTCTTTTGTTTGAATCATATGAGAGTAGTGAGTCATTATTTTCTTATGAAAAATTTAAAGATTTTAGTTACTTAATTTCCAAAAAATATAACCTTCATAAATATAAGCATAACATAAATACAAAATTCACATCAGATTGTAAAGAGTTTGTTGAAAGTATATACAACAAAAAACTTAATTTTCTGACCAAAGAAGACTTTGATATCTTTAATGAAATAAAGTTCCTAAAAAATGAAAAAGGTACAACTCTTTGCTATTCTTACAATGAATTAATAGAAAAAATTCAAAGGCGTACACAGGACTTAATGAGTGGAAAAGTTTCACAATCAAGAATTGATGAGCTTTCATTTAATTACACAAACAATGATCAAACAAGTATCATAAATGATGACTGTGCAATGTGCACTGAAAAATTAAAAATAAATGGTCAAAGATTAACAAGGTTCTATTGTAACCATGCTTTTCATCAAAGTTGTATAACACGCTATTTTAAAAATTATACACCAAGTCATGAAAGTATGGATTTAGTGTCAAATTGTGAAATATCAGAAGATTCAGATGTCACATCAAGTGATGAAAGTATGGATTTAGTGTCAAATTAAGACGAGTCAGAAGATCAAGATGTCACATCAAATGATGAAAGTATGGATTTAGAGTCAAATTGTGACAAATCAGAAGATTTAGATGTCACATCAAATGATGAAAATATGGGTTTAGTGTCAAATTGTGACAAATCAGAAAACTTAGATGTCACATCAAATGATAAAAGTATGGGTTTAGTGTCAAATTGTGACGAATCAGAAGATCTAGATGTCACATCAAATGATGAAAGTATGGATTTAGTGTCAAATTGTGACAAATCAGAAGACTTAGATGTCACATCAAATGATGAAAATATGGGTTTAGTGTCAAACTGTGACAAATCAGAAGACTTAGATGTCACATCAAATGATGAAAGTATAGGTTTAGTGTCAAATTGTGACGAATCAGAAGATCTAGATGTCACATCAAATGATGAAAGTATGGATTTAGAGTCAACTTGTGACAAATCAAAAGACTTAGATGTCACATCAAATGATGAAATGAAAAAAGTATGAAATGAAAAAGAAACACTCGCATGTTTACACGTGCAGGTCAGAGCTCGAATGGTTTGTTTGTCAATACTTTACTAGATGGAATTTTACTTGATTTTCCTTAAAACGTTCCGAACCAAATGAATGAATCAAGAAAAAGAAACTAAGTCAAAGAGCCGAATCGGATGACTAGGTCGAAACTGTCACAATCCAATGATAACTTCAAAATGGCCGCCTTCGTCTAAATGCCTGCGTTGAATGTCTTCTCTAAAACGCACAAGTCAAACGTCTACACTGAATGCCTATACTGAAAGCCTCAAATTACAATGCCTCCGAATCTGATGATCAAAATAAAAGACTACACCGAATGACCAAAACAAAAAAATGACTACGCCCTTATCGCGGCGCTTGATTTTATACGGTTTGCTACACGCAAAAAAAGACTCCTCTCTTCTCTCGGAAAGCAGGCGCAATGCTTACAGAGTCTTGACTTCTTTGGTATGCATTTTTTAGTTGTATTCACAATGAAGGAATTAAACTAATTAAAAGTTTTGTTTATTAGTCGTGGACAATACGGTAAATTGTACTAAAGTGGTGTATGACTCGAGAACCAAAACATTTTTTTGTATACCATATACTAGGTCCTAAAGAGTTAGGACCAATTACTTTGAGCGTTTTTTTGTCAATCAATAAACAATAATATCTACTTCACTTGAAATGTAATGCTCGAGTAGTATTTATTAATTAAATGGATAACAGTAATAGCAAGCTAAAAGCAGCTTATATTTAACGTGTATGTAATATGTATATAAACATGCGAAATCAAAAATTCTAGCAAATCTGCCTTGGTGTATACATTTAACGATTACATCTTTATTTTATTGTTGTGCTTGTGTAGTAGGGTGCATCTGTTGCTCCAACCTTAGAGTTAAGTTTATTTTAACTTTTTGTGCGTGGAAATAACATAAAGAGACATTACACAAAAAAAAATCTCTAGCTCTAAACTCATTTGCACAATGTTAAGTTAAAAATAAAAGTTTCCAAAACCTTATTGCAGCTGACCCAATAGCAGTTGTATAATATTTGTTTCACATTACATACGTACTTTTTGAAATATAAAATCCCCTGAACTGACTATATTCTTGAAAAATGAAGCTTAATCTAAATTACTAATCCTGGTTAAAATAGTTTTAGGGTAGGATATCTTGTTTTTCAACTATATAAATGATTCACTTATAAAACTCTTTTAAGTCAACATTATTATGAATTAATCACGTATATAATTAAGAAATATTTTGTACTGAAATTAAAAGCATATTTCAAAATATTTGTTATAAACAAGGTGTTCCTTTACCTGAAAAACCTGGAATTTGAAAGTTTAAGCTTAGATAGACTAATAAATACAATAATTTATTTTTGATATCAGTGTTGCCACAAATTCAGGTTACTCGCCTAGGTAAAAAATGTTTGGTTATGCTTAACTTAAGGTGAGGAAGCTTTGGTTGGTAACTTATAATAAATAAAAGTTGATAATTAAAACAAAAAAAAAAAAAGCTACCGACCTCGGGTAAGGGTTAGGGGTAACAGTGATAGTAAAAATAAAATACAATTAATAAGAAAGAAAAATAGTTTAATTGAAAAAAAAAAAAATAAGTTACCAATCAAAGCATGCTCACCTAAAGTTAAGCATAACCAAATGTTTTTTTTTTGTTAAGTTTTACTTAAAATTCAATGTAAGTTTCTTAAAGATTTTTCTAAAAAAAATTGGCTAACCTTTTTCAAACATCTTAATTTTACTTATTTTGCACAAGTTCTATCAGCATAAACTAGGTAGAGATTTCTGCCTAGCGGGTTGTACTCATCCCAGGGGTTACTCGACTTTGTGCTAAAAATATTGTTTGCTTCTAACTGTTGTATGAAAAAGTAAATCAGCTATTAGTATTTTTATTTTTTGATTATTATTTTTAGGATTTAAGGTTCAGGAATAAGCCTGATATTATTTCATGTGATGTAAAAACGGTTTTTGAATATGCAGAAACACAGCCTTACTTCTTTTTCAATTTTGGCCTACAACAAATGCTAAATATATTGACAGGTAAGTGGACAAAAGCATTTGGTGAATGATATCCACTACCTACAACTTAAATAAAACGAGCTTGTTAATAGTGTAAATGATTACTTTAATAAAGTGTTGGTGGAGCAATTCCAAAATAAATTAAAAATAAAGGGTGTCCTAAGAAACAATACATTAATATCTTTACAAAAAAGTATACCACATCTACTTTCAACTCGGGTTTCTTATAATAATTTTCTACTATGAGTATGCTTAAGGTTAATATTTCTTAATTATTTAAAAATAAGTTGAATAAATTAATAGTTAATATCAACTAAATACCTATAATATAGTATTAAGCAGGATGTAAATTTTTATATATTACATAGATATAAGTTTATACCTCGCTAGGTTCTAAGTCTTGTAAATAGCATTTATATAACGGAAATACAACAATAAATTGCTATGAGTTTAAAACTAAAAAGATTTGATACAAAGCTTAAAATTAGAAAATTTAAACATTTAAACAAACTAACAAATTAAGTTTAGATTATTTTAAATGTTAACAAATAATTAACTATTGTTTAATAGTATCTAATAACTGAAAGTGATTTAAAATGTATTTTATATATATTTCAACATGCAATTGAAATGATATTATATCAGTTATATCTTTCTGGCTAACTGGTTCCACATTTTACATACAAAATTAAAGAAACTAAAAGTAAAAACAGCAAAATAAATTGCTTTTTATATTAGAAATGAGAAAAATTTTATGGACAAAATTTGCATGCTTTGTGTAATAACATCGTCATATTATATGAAAAGCAGTTGATATGTCTTTAAATGTATGCCTATAATTATAAGCTTTCAATTGAGGTATAAATTATAAGTCTAGGACATGAATAGGTGACTTTATTACAATTTAAGTCAAAAATAAAAGAAATGATTTTTGTGGGTTGAAATTAGTTTTTTAGGCAGTATTTTTTTTCCAAGTTTTTTGTTTTTAAATTCTTTTTAATGAAGCTAAAACAAATCTGAATCATACTTCCTAATAAGTCCAGCAAACATCACTGAAGTACTTTCTACCCCTACTATAAGATGGATGTTTTCAAAAGTTCAGGGTTCATACACAGGCCAAATCAGGCTAAATTAGTATTTTTTAACAATAAAAATGTCAATATTTGTCAGTTCAAATACTTTAAAACTTAAAAATTATTCAATGAAGGATGAAATAATTTTTTTTAAGTAGATTATAAAATTGTGATTTTCCTTTTTTTTGAAAGTTTGTTTTTGTAGCCTTATTTTTGATAAAAACTATGGGACTATTGTTAAAATGTCAGGATTTTTTAGTAAAGTTGCTTGAAAATGTTTGAGATCAAAAATAATTAAAAGTATATTCGTTTTTTTTAAAGATCATATTTTTTTAATTTTTTCTAGAAAAACATTTAGTCTTTGTAACTTTAATTTTACTAAAATTAAGGCATTGTTGGCAAAATTTCAGGAGTTTCTGTTCAAATGCTAGAAAATTTCTTAACCTTTTAAATACAGTTTGTTGTATTTTGAATAGACTACAAATTTTCAAGTTTACTACTAAAAATGCATTTGGTTTTCGGAGTCCAGCACTCTTTTTTGAAATTTTAGGTAGATTTTACACTGTAAAAGGTAAAAACAGGTCAGATTTTAGCTTACATAACTACTTAAATACTTTAAGCAAAAAAGTAACAAATCAGTTTTGAAACAAAGAAACCAAGTTCAATCTAAATATGTTGTACACTTAGTTTGGTATTTAATTCTGCAAATTTTTTTATAGTGAATAGTGGTTTGAATCCTGTTTTCGTCCCACTGTGCACTCTGTAAATTTTACATATGAATGCTAAGTATTTGCAGTTACAATTCAGTTCAAGTTCTGACAACTCAAAGTCTATAGGCTTTCTCAGGAACTAAGTGTACAACATATTTAGATTGAACTTGGTTTCTTTGTTTCAAAACTGATTTGTTACTTTTTTGCTTAAAGTATTTAAGTAGTTATGTAAGCTAAAATCTGACCTGTTTTTACCTTTTACAGTGTAAAATCTACCTAAAATTTCAAAAAAGAGTGCTGGACTCCGAAAACCAAATGCATTTTTAGTAGTAAACTTGAAAATTTGTAATCTATTCAAAATACAACAAACTGTATTTAAAAGGTTAAACTGTATCTAAATATGTTGTACACTTAGTTTGGTATTTAATTCTGCAAATTTTTTTATAGTGAATAGTGGTTTGAATCCTGTTTTTGTCCCACTGTGCACTCTGTAAATTTTACATATGAATGCTAAGTATTTGCAGTTACAATTCAGTTCAAGTTCTGACAACTCAAAGTCTATAGGCTTTCTCAGGACCATATCTTAAAAATAAACTAAAATGTCCTATCATTAATAGGTCATGCTTTAAAACTAAGCTAATAAGCTAAATTGTTTCTCATTTGTTTTATAATGCTTATTGGCTCTAAAAAACTAGAGTTGAAAAAAATGTTAGTCTAACTCTAAATGGTGGCATGTCAGTTCAAATTTTGTAAATTTTTTGTACAAAACCTGAAAGTAAAGAAACAAAAAGCTTACTTCTTCTGTAACAGTAAATTAGTTTATATAGTTTGTTTTTTTATTATATTGTCTATTTTTACTTAAAAATGAATATTTTTTTAAACAACTTAAATTACAGATTCTGAGTATTTTGTAGTATCTGATTAACAGAATTTAAAGTTGACTGTATAATATATGCTATGGTTATGGTTTGTTAGAGGATTCTTACACACAAGCTAGTTTGAATCAGAAAAAAAAACTTATTTTTTTTTTGCTAGTTTAAACTAATAAAAAATTAGAATGCTTCAGGTTAGTTTGATTTATTTTTTGAAAACTGAAGCTGTTTTTTTTTAAGAAATTGTATGAAATTAAATTAACTTTTGTTTTTTGAAGTTCATTCCAATTTTTTATGAAAATTTTTCATATCTGGACACAAATAATAAAACAAAGTAAAGTTGCTTTTTATTATGTAACTGTAGAAAAGACCTTTCTTTTTTTTATTAATTTAGATATTTTAATAACTTCAGAGATTTTCTTAGGCAACACCCTTTCTTTTAATATATTTTCACGCCTTTGAAAGATGAATGAAAGTAAAATTTATATCTCAAGTAGTTCCTGTGGCACCCTGTATTTTATAAAAAATATAGCATTTAGACATACATATAAATTAGTCAAAAGTTAAAAACAGACGTAATAAGAATACTTAAAAAAAGAAAGTAGGCTTGTATGAATTTTTATACTTAATGATCTAACCTAATATATCTGTGTAGTTCAGTGCTTTTATAATTTATTATTATTGTAACGGTTGTCAAGAATTTTCAAACTAAACTGTAGTGTAATGGTAATGTTTACTTTTTTTTTATAAACTTTATATATTTGTTTTTTAATTTTTTGTTGACAAACATAAGTGTTGTTCTTGTTGAAGTCTAAATAACTTTTTTAGGTAGAGAATTTAAATTTTAACTAAATTTTTGAAGTAAAAACTGGGTAAGTGTAGAACTTAAACTTTCCAATGAAGTACATTTCTCTTATACCTATATAAATAATAACTTTTATTTTTAGAAGTTTAAAACTAAAACTGAAAATGCTAAATGCTCCCTGTAATGTTAACAAAAAGGATTGCTTGAAGCAAAATGAAGTTTTAACTACAAGCAATGAAAGTATTATGCTAACAGCAGGTGATGCCTCAAGAAGTAAAAAAACAGCAGTTGCCAAGGGTTACTGGAAAGATGATCATATTAATGCAATGGTTCCAGGCCCAATTGAGAGAAAGACTCCAGAAATAAACAGAGGCTACTATGCTAGAACAGAAGCAGTTTGGAATATTGTTAAGAATTTTGTCTCAAATAACAGTGATGCACAAATAGTAAGCTTAGGCTGTGGTCTTGATACTCTTTACTGGAGGCTATTGTCGTCTGATTATCATTGTCATAAATATGTTGAGGTTGATTTCCCTACTTTAGTGAAAAAAAAGGTTCATATCATTCAAAACTCAGATAAGCTTGGCAGTTTATTGTTAGAAAAAAAAGCTAGTTTGTCAACTCCTGCTATTTATTCAAAGTATTACAATTTGTTTGGATGTGATTTAAAATATATTATTTTGCTAGACAATATGCTTCAAAACTGTGACTTGGATTTTAAAAAGCCAACCCTTTTTCTTACAGAATGTGTGTTGATGTACATGAAGGTTGAAGTTTCCAACAAAGTTTTGTCTTATGCTAGCGAAAAGTTTCAAAACTCTGTATTTGTAAGCTATGATGCACTAAATATGAATGACAGATTTGGTCACACAATGATTAATAATTTGAAACAAAGACAATGCTGGTTGGATGGAATACAGCCTTGTTCTAGTCAAGATACTCAAAAAGAACGGTTCAGTAAAAGTGGATGGAAGTTCACAAATGTACGGACCATGTGGGAAATTTATTTGAAACTCTCTAATAGAACAAATATAGAACAGTTAGAATTTCTAGATGAAACTGAACTTTTAGAACAACTTTTAAATCATTATTGTCTAATAGTTGCTTATAATGATGAAAATAACAGTTATTTAACTGACTGTTTCAAAAATTAGTTTTTGCATAAGAACAACTTGACAATATTTAAATTTAGTTATTTTCTAGTTCGTTTTACTACAAAAATTAAAAAAAAACTTAATAATAATTGTTATAATAATTATAATAACTTACTTAACATTTAGTTGCTACTTTTTTTTTTGTGAAAACAAAATAATTATTAATTATAAAACAAAAACTTATTAATTGATGTTTAATTGTTTTATGCTAAGTTATTTGAGTTTAATTTTCTTTAAATTATTAAAAACTAGCAACTATGTTTGATAATTTTTTAAGTAAATATATCAATTTTTTTTATAAATTTATTACGTAAGGTTATTAATATTTTTTTATAAATATAATTTTTTGTGCTATCATTATTCAAAAATTAGTAAGTCAAACATTTTCTGTCTATCAAAAATTTGTAGTGTTTTATGAATATTTTTGAAAATTGTTATTTTTTTTAAATTTTAACAAAAATAAATCATTGATTTAAGTAAAATTTTACTTAAATAATTTATTATTAAGGCTATAGGACCCTTGTTTTATACACTTGGTCTTTTTCTGTATGTTTTTGTTTCAGCTACCAAAAACTCTTCACAGTTTAATAAAGTTATTAAGATGTAAGGGACGTTAATAGGTTCTATTTAGAAGTAGCCAATTAAAAAGCGAAAAAAAGACAATTGTATTTGTCGTCTGTATTCTCCTTTATTTTTTCAAGCCAAGTTTTTGAAGTACATTAATTTATTTCTTTAAAAATTAGTCTAAAATTTGTTTGGGCAATTCTTATAAATTTCGGAATTAGTTCCCTTTTTATTAAGATTTTTTGAAATATGAGCATGCGAAACATTTAATGCTATAAAAGGAATACTTCCCAAGGTTTATTAAGTGAATTTTTATCCTTATATAAATATGGAAAACTTATAAAAAAATTGGCTGTATCTACAAATTGGTACATTGATTCAGGTTAAAACTAAGTGTGTCCAAACTCAATTAATTTTTTTACTTGAAAATTTACTCAAAATTTTCATGTTGAAGTTAATGTTAGTTTTTGTAGAAAAATGCTTTGACCCCATTTACGGCCTTCCGGCAGGGGTGGGCAACGTTATAATAAATCTCTGGCTGGAAAAATACTTTTAAGAGATTGATTGAAAGATTTTAGATTGAAAATAAACTGCAAATAAATAACATAGAAATTTAAAATAACAAATATTTAAAAATTTACCCTTAATAAACAGATTAATAAACATTGTACATAATGTAGAGTTTAAATTATAATTTTCACAATAATTTTCTTCATAATAAAAGTTTATAGTATACTGTCTGAACAAAGGGGTTCTCATTGTCTTGGACACTGGAAATAAAAAACGGTTTAAAGTTTATCACATTGTACATAACTAATATTTTAATAATTTAAAAAGTTTAATAAGCACCTATAATTTTGTAAACCTTACTACCAATTTTAGAAGAAAAACCAAGTTTTTTAATAATTACGTATTAATTTTTGATCTAAACCTGCAGTTAAAAGACATATAGTGGTCGCGGACCAAACTTCGAAATAAAATACTTACGGGCCGCATTCTATTTAAAATAAAAACATTCTCGCGGGCTGCTTTTTACCAACTCCTGGTTTGTACTTGAAAATGGTGTAAATATTGTCATTAAAAATTCTTATCATCTGTTTCTATAAATAGCTTAAAATGCTTAGAATTTTTGAGTTATGACGTATTTATTTATTTTATACGAAAAACCTGAAGAAACCAAATTAACTCAACAAAACATAAATTAAAAATTCATAAAGGTTTCACAATCTAATTAGTCTAGAAGTTCTTTTAAAATAAACCTTAGTTTTTAATACTGTAGGAATAAGAAAAAAAAGAATATAGTCAAACCTTTTATTTTAAAACATGCGACTAAATAAATCAATAAAAATGACATGATTTTATATAAAAATACCACTGTTAATTAGTTTCAAGTACTTACTTTCTAGCAAGAAAAACTAGTATAAGTTTCAGAAAATGCTTTTAAAAGGCAGCTTTAATCTTAATACGAAATTTATTGAATTACAAGAAAATAAGCGCATGAAACAATTGGTTCTAGATCCTGGTGGACAAAAAACCTTTCGGTTATCGAGTTGTACACCACTTGGATACAATTTAACGTCTTCTCAAGATCTTATATACGCTGCTCTTAAGCAACATCAAAGAAAACTTAATGGTGCTCAATATATAATAATGAATTAAACTCAATATAAAATAACAGCAAGCAATATAGTAATTAGTATCTATTTAAAAGTTCATTATCTGATAAAATGTTAGGTTTAAATGTCTGTATAAAATAAACTACTGTTACTAATAAAACATTTGAATAACAAAGAACAAAAAATTGTATTAAATTCAGCTAGTTCCGTTTATTTTGTTTAAATAGTACTTTCTTATCAGTTTTTACACCTAGTTTATTATTGTTAAAATAGAACTTAACTTGTAAAATGAACTCATTTTAGAGATACATGTTTTCTTGGAGAAACGATCAGTTTAGATTTTCGAAAATAAAATTTTACAAAGTTTTTTTTATCATACAACAAAACAAGCCTTATACTTAGCATATAAAAAAAATTTGTACAGGACACATTCAACGTTGTTGTGTGATTGTTTTTCAATGGATCAACAATCGAATGATTCTAATTTCAAAAAAATCTACAAGCTTTATAGCACAATAAAAGTTTAAAACGCTTTTAAGAGTTCAACTCTAACAATTAATTGCTAAACTTTCAAAACTAATTTGTAGATTGCATTCATAAAGAATTATTCGATTCTTCTCTATTCTTATTATAAGTAAATATTGCATACATGTCTAGTTTAGAGAATTAACAAACAATCCTAAACTATTTTTAAAAATCTGTAGTTTGTAAATACATAAAAATGTGGTAAGTATTACAAACTGAGTTTTTTAAGTTTGATTTCCAATAACTTAACATGTTTTTATCTAATTCCAACAGCACACATTATTTCACTTGCAACTATTAGTATATCAGTTTACTTTCAAAGTTTATGATTACTTTTGATGTAGAAATGTATTAGCTGCACAGTTTTAAGCTTAAAAACTTTTTAAACCAAATAAGAAACAAGGTTATAATTGTTGTATTTTCTTTTTGTTGTTTTAGTTGAAATATTTCAAGTGATATGCGAATCTAAATTTGAGAATTATTGAAACATTTGCGTTTTGTTAAAACTTCTTAATCACTTTCTTTAAATTTAAAACAGGGTTAGTGAAGTGATTTCGATAGTAACCAACACACTTTTATAATAAGAACTATCTTTTGTATACCAAGATAAAATCTGGTAATTGTTTGCTATTTGTAGCTTTTAAATAAGTTGTTGATCATATTATTGTAACGTTTGTTACTTAAACTTGTTGTTTATTAAGCGTTCATATCATTCAAGATTAGTTTTCAAATCAAAAAAGTTACATTAATAAACACTAGAATTAGCACGAGGTTAGGGTCAGGCCTAGGGTTAGGCTCATAGTTAGATTTAAGGCTAAGGTCAGGGTTTGAGTCGTGGATAGAGTTATGGTTTGGTTCAGGATTAGAATTAGAATGAAAACGTGCAAAAGTGACTGCTCGTGCTAAAGTAACACCAATCACTTTGAACAAAAAGACCAACTCCTCATGCTAACCATTTAGGATAAACCTCAGTATTAGTTCTATTTAAAAAACTAATGTGTTAAGTCTACTTTTTTTAAATGTTAACAATAAATTGTTTAATAAATAACTTGTTTATATGTTGTTCAGTGCTGGGCAGAACAAACTTTGTTTTAAAGCAAAGTAAGACCTACGTTTTCTGAAAAAATAAAACAAATTTTTACTGCGTTTTTAAAAGAAAATTCACATATTTTAAAGTCAAAACAGTAAAATGAACTGAAAACTTACAAAAATTATAAACCTTATTGTATAAACAAATCTCAGTAACTGCAACACAGAAACAAAAGCTAAGTATTAAAGTTTATAAACGAATGTTACGTCATCACTTTAAAAACTGCACTTTTCTTTGAAAAGTTTATCAAGTTTAATATATACTTGGATACAATTTGTTTTTGTAAATAAGTGCTCTGCGTTCAGATTAAAGACGACTAAAACGTAAAAATGCGCAAAACAACCGTAAAACAAACTTTGGCGTAATATTTGCTTACAAACACAGAATCAAATGTTGCGCAATTTTATCGCAACTTGCGTAAAAAACCTCGCGAAAAAATGTTATGTAATAAAATTTATTCGGCTCGAGTTCGTAACGTGACTTCAAATTACGAAAAAATCTCCCTTCCAGCCACCAACAACTAGCTTCAAGTTGTTGAAGAAGTGTTGCTAGCAGTAGAAGCTGGCGCTAGAAGCCGACTAGAAAGTCCGGGGCAGCGAAGGTTCGGGCTATCGGCCGTACGCCCGGGCCGTTTTGCTCCGGACTACAAAAATTGTGCTCTTTTTAGGGCAAACCCTTGACTTTTCTTCATAAGCTCAGTCAAAAGAGCGTGTGTTCAGAAGATCCACGCGACCTTGCCGCAGCCTGAGAAAAAGACCCGGCCAGAAGAGGCACCAGATGAAGTAGGACCGTGACCCCGCAGCATAAAACTCCGTAGAAGGCCCCCACTCAACAGGGGGCAACCTGAAGAAGCAAACTTGCGGGGTCTAAAATGAAAAAAAGCTCTTTCTAGGTCCTGCAGGTGCCGTGGGCCGGGCAAGAGGAGGCAGAGGTCGCGAGGAAACCTTTGTGTGCAATTTGTTCGTGGAACACAAGAAGCGCGCCTTTGAGGGAACAACTCTCTCGAACGAAGAAGAGCCGCCGTTGGAAGCCAGCGGCAGACAAGCGGCATCCCTGCGTCTTTAGCAGAGAAAAAACAAAAAAATGGATTGAAGGTGAATCCCCGCGCCGGACAGATGGAAGAAGCGGATGATGGCTGCGGGGAAGAATGGAAAATCTGAAGATTTTTTTTATTTCTACCCAGAAGACCACTGGTAAAAAACAGGAACGTCGACCCGACCCGAAGGACGCCCACGACCCAGAGATCTCGACGGAGGAACAGCGGAACCTCGAAGCAGCTGCCATGCAGCAAAGCAGTTGCCTAGAGGGGAGATGGCTGAGCAAGGACGACCCATGGATGACCCAGGTTTTCTTCTTTTTACTGGGTCAGCAGCAATCCATGAGGCGTGCGCTTGCATTCCCGGAGAGATGAAGGGTCGTGGGGATGATTTACTCACCCAAAAGTGACTTGCTGAATGGAAATTACTATTTTGAATGTATTTTGCGCGTGGAACGTTTTTGGAAGAATGCTCGTTTTCTATTACATTTTTATACTATACTATTTAAATAACTTATATCGCTGCGGACGAAATGAAGGAGGACTAATCAACGGAAGGTCATTCCTCGTGGCTAGAAAGAATACAAGATTGTAAGCAGTGTGAGAGGCTGCTAGAAGGTGAATGAAGTTACGAGGAGTCCGAAGAAGAATGTTTTTATTTTATAATTTTACAAATAATAATAAAAAATATTAACAAAAAAAGTCTTGTTTTTATATATAAAATAATAAACTAATTAAAATTACATAAAGTATAAATCATAGTTATACTAATAGTAAATGAAACTTCAAATGTTATGTTTAATACAACAAGCTATAAAAAGAAACTATAAAGCATGTTTAAAATATTAGTTTAGAAACGAAGTATAAAATTTCATATAGCATAATAAGCGTTAGGATTTTGTATCTTGTTTAAAAAAAATATTTTAAAGACGTATGAAGGATATAAATCTGATATAAAACAGTTCATATTACTTCAAATAGTTGAATAGTAGATGTAGAAGTTTAATACTTATATAAGCTGTAGGCATGCTAAGCGCTTGTTTACAAAATAAGAAGGCTAAATTTTTTGAAACTTTTTGTTTGTTTTAAACACTTAAGTTACATGTTAAAACCTGCAGCAGCTGGTGTCCAAAGGCCGGTTAAATTAGAATAACTTGTTAATAGAAGCCGCTTGTTTTTTATATCTTCTTTATGGTGAAACACTTATATTATCAAAGTATATAATACTACACTTGGACTTCTTAAACACTACCTTTAAATGATAACTAAAGTTAATTTAACTTTACTACTGTCTTTAATTTATAACATAAGTTTTCGATAAAAAATGTTAGTTGAAAAGGCGTATTAAAACAAGTAGAATTAGATAAAAACTTATGACAATAAAAAATAACTTATTAATTTAGTACTTTCTTTTAAAATTAAAAGAAAACAATATAAATAATAAAGTCAATTCGCTTGACTGCAACTCCAGCTTCCTTGTCTAAGGATAGCAATCTAAGGCAGAAGAAACTGCAGTCATCAGCAGTCTAAACTCGTATAAAATTGCAAAAAGTGTTAAAAAATATTATAAGAATTAGGATATTGTTCCTTTAAAAAAAAAACCTTTGAAATAAGTATAAAGGTATGAAGGGTATAAAATAGCTCGTACTACTAAAAGTAGTTGTAAAAGTTTGGCAAACTAATATGCTGTCGGTGTGCTAAGCGCTTGTCTTGTTATAAGCTAAAAGTCAATCAAAGTACATGTTTGCTCGATTAGTTTTTACTTTTGGAAATATGTTTTTCTATAAAAGTTTGCTTTGGTAAATGTTTTAATAATTAAGTATTTTACAACATTCTAGTTTTTCAATGTATGTCTCTGTATTAGTTTCTGCAAAAATATATTAGTTTTTTCATATAAATAATCTAGTTGTAAGATATTTTAGCACGATCTTTAAAGTAAAAATATTGAAATAGTTTAAAAATACCTCTTTTCGTTGCTGGACATAAACAAATTTGTTTTATAAAAGGAATTTTTTATTTATGTGAGTTACTAAAAAAAAATATACTCGAGGTCGAAACGGCTTGGTTAACAAAAAGGCATATATTGTTTAAACAAAACTGAGCATCTTAAAAGTCTTTTTTTAGTCGCTTATTTACTTAAATTAAGTTTTTGTACTTACAAAAATACTTAAAAGTTGCATTAAGTTTTAGGGTTTTTGTTGAATATATTATTTTTTTCAATTTCAAAAGCTGCTTCAAGCAAAAAAGTTTCGCTTGAAAATTGACGATTCAGTTTTCAATGTAATAAACAATAAAGTCGTAACTAACTAGTAAGCGAAATATAACAATAAAACACTGGAGCTCATTGAAACTATATGAGTTTCGTACTAATTTAATCAATAAATACAAATACATTAATATTTAATAAAATTTATTTGCACCTGATTAATTGAGAATGGTAATAAATAAAGCATCAAAAAAATTATAAAACCGTCTTCAGTTTAAATAAAGATAATAATTTTAGAATCAAAAAAGGTTGTCAACAGCTGAACACCTCGTATATGACCTTTAACATGTGGTTTAATATAGATATAAATAGTTAGAATTTTTTTCTGTTTTTTTACTTTTTACTGGAAATTAACTTTAAGTATTCCTAATAAAACACCTACAAAAGAACCCTTTTAAAAATATTTGTTTACATACTTTGTATGTTTAGTTTATAATTTTTGTTACTATCGTTATTTATTTTACAATTTGCTGATTAGGTTCGTTAAAATAATATTTTATTGTTTTTTTTTTGTAGTTTTTGTATAAGATTTGAAATACTTTTTTATCATTACAAGTAAACCAGTAGAAAACTTGTTTAGTTATACAAAATTATAGCTTTTATTTTAATTATTTTAAAAATAACTTTTAATTGTAATTTCTCTTTTAAAAAATAAAATTTCAACTTGATATTGAAAATAATTTGAAGTTAATTAATATTTTTTTCACAAAAGCTCTTTAACTAGAAGCTATGATTTCAAACGTTATTAGCTTATATGTGGAAAGTTTGAGAACTCGAGTTTGAGAACTCGCGATCATTGCTTTTGCGTCTTTTTGATCTGTATGTAAATAGTTTAATTTTAATTTGTATTTTACTTATAACTTTTTTAATAATTTAGATTTAATCATTACTTATACTACATAGATTTATATTATCTCATGTTTCTATACCTTTTAATATCTTTATATAAAATTAAATGATTAGTATACAGCATTTCGTAGTACTTTAATTTAAGTTTATCAACTATTTTTATAGTTCCTTAATAAGTGTTTGTTGTTCCGTAGTAAAAAGTTTTTATTTAACCGGTGCACATTATTTTTATTTATAACTAATAGATTTTATTTGTTATGTATTCAAAACAATTGTGAAAGCTCTGTTTAATTAAGTACTTGTAAAGTAATTCTTTCTGGACTTAAAAATAAATTATCTGACTTAAAATGCAATGCAGAGTCATTTTAAATTGTTAATTTTTTTTGAAAATAATATCGTAAAATAATTATTAACAATTATTTTGTATACTTAACAACCATTTAGTTTTATGCATTATACTTAACAACCATATATCACATGGTTTCGCATATAAGTAGTTTATAACTTTATTTGTTATTTTAATTTATTATTTACTTTTATAAATAATTAAGATTTAAGCATTACCAATGTTATAAAGTTTTATAACAGTCGAATTTTGCATCATAGATTGTATTTATTAATAACTATTAATATACAGTACTTTTATAAGAAGGTTTTTAAACGTATTTATGTACCATTTGCAACTTAGTATATAGAGTATACTCATTTTGTTTTATATTTATTTCACAAAGCTTTTCAAAACTATACAAGTTCCATTTTCAAGTGACAATTGTTAAACAAAATTTGAAAAATTTTTGGTCAGTGAACAGCTCAAAAAATCGGTAGGACTTTTTATGTGTACTATTTTATGGGCACTATTTTATGTGTAGAATTGCTGCATTCAATTATACACATAATTTTATGTGATGTCATCAAAATTATGTGTAGTATTTAGATGTTGCTGCAATTAAGTTGCTGCAATTAAATGAAAAATAAACTACTGTCCAGGCCTTATATAAATATTATGGATAGTTTTTGTAGTTTTAAGTTTATAAACAAACAGATAAAATATAACTTGAATAAACATAAACCAATAATATGATTTATTTTTACAATCATTTGAGATATATTTTGTAAACTGAAAGAAGTAGTGGCTAGACTTATTAAAAGAATATGGATAGTTTTTTTATGTAATTTTCATAAAGAAAAAAAAAATTAAATACACTTAAACAAATTGTTTGATTTATATGTATATTTATGTAATTTATTATTTTTATATTAACAGAATTAATGGCTAGTCATATTTTAAGTAATTTTAATTGTTTTTTTATTTAAGATTTTATAAACAAAACTTATAAATTAAACTTGAACACACATAAACCAACAGTTTGATTTATTTTTACATTTATTTAAATTATGTTTTGTAAACTGACAGACGTAGTGGCTATACTTGCTAAAATAATATGAAGAGTTTTTTTTATGTAATATGTAATAAAGAAAAAAAACTTGAATACAATTAAACAAATTATTTGATTTATAATTATATGTATGTAACTAATTTTTTTTATACTAACAGAAGTAATGGCTTTGCCTTTTATAAATATTTTGGATATTTTTTTCATTTAAGATTTTAATAACAATATAAAAAATTTAAATTGAACACACATAAACCAATAGTTTGATTGATAGTTGTATAGATGTAATTTATATTTAGTAAACTTATAGAAGTAGTAGTTTGGTCTCATGTGTACTATTTTATGGGCACTATTTTATGTGTAGAATTGCTTCAATCAATTATGCCCATAATTTGATGTGATTTTATTCAAATTATGGGTAGTATTGAGATGTTGCTGCAATTAAGTTGCTGAAATTAAATGAAAAATAAAAAACTGTCTAGATCTTATATAAATATTATGGATAGTTTTTGTACTTTTAAATTTATAAACAAACAAAAACAAAATAACTTGAATACACATAAACCAATGGTTTGATTTATTTTTACATTTATTTAAATAATATTTTGTAAACTAACAGAATTAGTGGTTAGACTAATTGAAAGATTATGGCTAATAAATTTAAATTTTACTTATCTAACACTTAAGAAAATAAACTTAAACAACTAAAAAAAACAAAGCTTTTTAATAAATTTTTATTTTAATGAATAAAAGATAGATCACTAACAAGTATAATGAAAATTTTTATCTATTTTTACAAAATTTTTCTGTTAATTAATGCTTTCTAAAGATCTACCCTTTTAATTTTAAAGTAAGTAACGTGTAAAGAAGTAATAAAAAAGAATAATAAAGAATTTATAACGAAACACACTTGTATTACAACATTAGCAGATTAGCAAAAAACTAACATGATTAACCTATCTGTAACTATTTATTTGATATATAGTAAAAACGTATACTTGATAAATAATAAAATATTTAGATGATTATGACTAATACCTTATTTAGAACTTTTTTTGGCATACTAAAACTTATCAAATTGAAAAATAAACACAAAAAGAATACTTAAAAAAATTTTGCTTAGTAAAAAAATAAGAAGCAGTAATAAAACTAATAAATAATAACAACTTTATATGGAATTTTTATATCATAAATCATCACTTGTAATATAAAAAAAAACCTCAGAGTTAATTTATAAAAAAAAATACTTAAAACAAACAATCTACTGAAAACTATAACCTTATACATAAATTATCTTATACAACAAAATATTAATACTAACATAATAGATTATCCATTAGTTTTTTTATATAATGTAGCTCACTGGTCTGTTTATAATTTAATTTCAACTAATTATACTTGAATGTTTAAACTAAAACATAACAAAAAAACCTCAGACTTGACTTTAAAAAAAAAACCAATCTAATAAAACCAATGAACTAATTAAGGCAATAATTATGTTTTGAAATAGTGCGTGTTGCCTTAATTTTTTTTCTGCTACCAGGTTTTTTAGCAGTACCTTGTAGGTTTGTTGGAATTTTTGTTTTGCCAGTGTCAGATACAATGTATCTGAACGAATTAATAATAAGATCTTTATAATGTTTATTTCTTACTTGTTTACTTAATGCTTGAAATTGATGGTATGAAAAAGAGTTATATATTTTATAATCTCCTTGGTTAAAAATTGCAAGTTTTAGATTGTCATAGTGAAATTTAACTATTGACTTCAGATTGTTTATTAATTCAGCTATATTGGTCTTATTCCAGCCCACATAATTTTTAATGACGTGATTCATTGATTCAGATTGGTTTGTTGTCAAAGGAGACAACAAATTTTTCTCCCACATTGGTTGCTTAACAAAAATAAAAATTTCTTCTATCAGTTTTTGTAAGTTATCTTCTGTTTTTTTATCCATTGGAGTGTTTAATATATCCATTTTTGTTTCTGCGAAGCTAAAGATATTTTCAGAAAGAATTAAAGAATTGAATTGTCGTTTTATTTTTGCTTTTTCTGAAAAATTAATATTTGATTTTCTTAAATTGTATATAATGTTTTTACTTATATGTAAATGGCATCTAAATTTCAAACTTTCTGGGAATATTTTATAGACTGAATTTATAAGAGCTTGTTCCCCATCTGTCACAAAGGATAGTTTGGAATAATCAAACTCAGGGAAATAACTGTGTATTTTAGATTTAATAAAATTGAAAAAATGATCGTAGTCCTCTTGCTTAGATTTTTTATGCAGAAAACATGGACCTAGAAACACAGGGTTAGAGTTATTATTTCTGAAAGTAACTTTGTTGTTTTTTAAAGTAATAGCTGTAAGAAAATGTGCTCCTAAGTTGAAAGTCCTGTCTACACTTAAAACCGATCCAAGATCTTTTGAACATGTAATCATGTCAAGAAATTGGTCTCTGTAAAAAGTTTAAACGAAGACAAGTTATCATGTACATTATTAAACTCCGGGTTATTAAATTTTTTTATATATTGAACAAAACCATCACCAACTTTTTCAAAACAGTTTTCCAAGTTATTAGCAATATTTTTTTCTTAACTCTTTGTGCTTATTATTTACTCTATATTTAGTATTTTTGATAGTTTTAGTTGATACAATAGGATCATCAACAGTATTCTTTATTTTTTTACATTTTACATTTATGTCATCTTTAACTTTTTTAATTGACATTGGATCAACTCTTATTTTTTTTACATTTCATGGGTTGTTTACCTATGTACTGAAACAAAGCTCTTTTGATTTTATTTGAAACTATAACTGTAACTATTCTAAAAAATTTTTCATCAAGTTTATGTTTTGTTTTATACCATAAAAATTTAACTATTTCAGGTTCTTTTATTTCATCTGGTATTTTTATTAGAGTTTCTACAGAGCAGGATTTAGACTTTTTGAAAAAAAAACCATCTTTTTTATAAACTTGAGAAAAATTTGATTTTAAGTAATACAATGTTTTATAGTTTTTAGTTTTATAATCTCACTCACCGCAATCATCATAAAATTTAAAAGGTCTTTTGCTATTTGGAAAATAATAATTGTTTATTGCTTTTTATAACGTTTGGTATTTTATCAAAAACTTGATCACAGTTAATTAATAACTCATATATATCCTTGTTTCGTTTAAATTCTCTGTAAGGTTTAATAAAGACATTATCCAAATTGTTTCCTTTTTCATTGTTTTTTGTATCTTCAACTGAAACTGATTGCTCAATGTTATTACCCTTATTGTTTTTTTTTTTGACCATGAGCAGTTTTTGAGTTGTTTTTTGTTTTACTATAGTTACTTTTAAAATCTTCATAATCAGCATTATTTACAAAATCATTTTCATCAGAATCATAACTTGGAAAAGATTGTGGAGCTTTATTAATTTTATTTTGTTTTTAAATATCAACTGTTTCTATAGAAGGTTTTATTTTAGCTTCCTTACAAATGTTTTTTTTACCATCACTATCATTTACAAATTCATCACTATCATTTTCATCATTGTCAAGTAATATAACTCCTTGGCTATTAATATTAAATTTATAATTATTTTTAGTTTTATCAACTAAAATCACAAAATGATTAGGCTGCCAATAATGTTTTGTTTTGTCAAAAATTATGCTTGACCATTGAATATTAATGATCACTTCGCTACCAACTGCTTCACAATTATATATTGTGTTAAGCACTTTAGCCGTAGTGTTTTCTAATCCATTAACAAAGGGATAAAAAGTACTTATGCGAACCTTCAATGCCATTGCACTGCAAGCAATATGGGTCACCCCCATCCAAGTTTGTGGTACTCCAACTTGTAGAGTCAAGGAAAACACAGAATTTGATACAAAATACTTGTACTTCTCTTTGATTTGGACAACAGTTTCTTTATTTTTCAACATCCAAATAAAAACTTGGAGCCTTAGGTTGTGGTGATTGTCTTCAGTACCATATAGTGACTATGAAATAGCCTTGAATAGGCAGTCCCCTGCTCCAGAGTTTTTAATTGGAATTAACTCTGTAGGCAAACCAAGTTGCAATTCTAAGGCTGTTTTATCAACTTCATGAGTTTCATCAAAGTGTACAGTTTTTCTAAACTCACTAAGTGGCCTCAAACTTAACCTGGAAAATTCGCTAAAGAAAAGTTTTTTAAACTCATCTTCTGGCAAATGTTTCAATTTACTAATTAAAGAAAAAACTTCTTGTGTCATAGCTTTTACAAAAGAAACCTGTTACAAAAAATAAATAAAACAAATTTAGTAAATGATCATATTTTGTAGGGTTTGAACTAAGGTATAAACTGATTTTTACTGTTTTACAAAAATCAAATTATTTTTGATATTTAACCAGTCAAAGGCAGAAACCCAAAAACATGGTTAAATTAAGAAACTCAAGTATAAAGCAACTGAGTTTACTGTGCAAGAACTAAAAACCACATAATTAAACTGTGTAATAACTGATACCAAAATACAGGGTTGTCACTCATTTGTTTATTTTTTTTCCAAATTTCTTCAAATTTCTTCCAGATCTTTAAAAGTACATATTTTTGGATCTATTTTTTTAAAAGTTAAATTTAAGGTAAGATAACTATGTTAAATAATATAGAAAAGTAAAAAAAATCCTGTAGAGCTACTTTAAATCTTTTTTTTATTATTCTGATGATGAAAAAAAAATTCTCTCTATGAAATAGATTATTTGTGTCAAATTTAAATTTTACTACTGAACATGTTCAAACTGTATAAAATTCCAGGTTTTATGTTTAAAATTTAATGTTTTTCCAGGTTTTTTTCTAAATTTCTTAATTTAAAGGTTTTTCAGGTTTTTTTTTTCTAAATTTACAATTTCCAGGTAAAGTGTTTCCATGTTTCCAGGTAAAGTGGCAACCCTGAAAATAATATTACTATTACTAAAAAAAAACATTTAATGAGCATTATAACAAATACTTTAACCTAAAAAGACCAACTTAACAACTGTTTTACTACCTGTATATTTATTTTCCATATTTTACAAAAAAAAGTTAAGATTAATTCTGTTATATAGTCTTCTATTTTGCTGTTGACACTTTTATTTCTTTTAAGTTTTAAATCTTGTAAAAAAATACAAAATTTTTCAAACAATACAAAATATATAAAATGCTAAAATTATATTTTCTTGAAAAAAAATATTTTGTAATATATTATATATTACTTTTTTAGTTAGAAATATAAGTTTCCAATATGAAAAACAAAAACAAAAAAAATACTATTCAATTTTTATGACAAAATTAAAAGTTACACACTAATTTTTCTAGTGATTTGGCTATTTAAAAAAAAAACAAGCATTCATAAACTTAACTATAAGCAAATTTTTAACACTTAAAACACTAATGTAAATTTTCAATGTTTTGTTTTAGTCAGTATTGTTTACATAGCATAAACACAAATTTAAATTCAACATTTTAGAGGCCTATACAGTTTTTGTTTGTTTACAAAAGAAAAGTACAAAAATTTATTTCACTTAATTGCAGCAACTTAATTGCAGCAACTTCTAAATACTACACATAATTTTGATGACATCACATCAAATTATGTGTATAATTGAATGCAGCAATTCTACACATAAAATAGTGCCCATAAAATAGTACACATAAAAAGTCCTACCCCAGTAAAGGTATGTTTATTTATAAATTGTTTATATTTTTGCTTTTCCATCTAATGATATTTGCGTATTTAACTTAGGTCGCTCTTCCTCAATCAATATTGGTTCCAGGCTGTAGAGTTCGCTTTGTTTACATCATTTCAATCTGTCAGAGTTTTGACAGCGTGTGCATTTAAAAAGATGGTCAAGTATTGCGCTGTTTTCATCTGTTACGCAGCGGTCTGCAATTAGTCGGAAAACTTGTCGTGATGTTTCTTCAATATTCGAGATGCTCTGATCTGCAGAGCAGGTGTATTTTATAAATAACATTTGTGTTAAAAACTTCTGAGCATTTACTTTTGTTGCTGAAGTAGACAGAATCTTTTTTGCTGGTGTAGGCCGATTTAATAACAATGTTATGTTTTTGAAATATGGGTGCTATTCGTTTTTGGAATGTTTATTGCACACGCTGTAAAAACTCTCACATAGTTTAAAACTTTGAAGTTTTGAAACGATGTAAACAAAGCGATCTATACAGCCTGGAATTAATAATGGTTGAGGAAGAACAACTTAAGTTAAATACGCAGATAGCATTGGATTGAAAAGCAAAATCACTAACGGTTTATTGGTTGACATGTCTTTACTTAAGTTTTACCTGCTAAACTCTAAAATTTGTGTTTTTTTGAATTTATTCATACATTATAATTTAAATTTATTATTTAACCTTTTTTACTAACCAAATTTTTTCATACACATTTCACAAATGACTATGAAACTCGTATAGCTTTGAAAACGTTTGTGAAACAAAAAATATAATAAAATGAGTAATCTCTTTATACTAAGTTGCAAATGGTATATAATCTATAATAATAACAAATTAAACAATATTCTTTCTTTATTACATTGATATATGTTTCTATGTGTTAACGGGTTAACACACCTCAACGGAGCTCTGTTAAAATAAATGCTGTTAGGAAAGAATAGAAGCTAAAGTAGGTGTATATATGTGTTTACTAAAAATAAAATTAAATACTATAGATTATAGTAGATTGTTGATTAATAATAGATACTATACATAATGCTAAATCCGACTGTTATAAAAGTATATAATATTTGTAACTATTAAGTCTAAATTAGATAAAAAAAAGTAAAATGCAAAATGAAATAGTATATCATAATATAAAACCACTTACAATGAAATAAAGAAACTACTAGTTCAAAATATTTAAACGTTAGTAATCATTGAAAAAAAACATACAATATTTACGTCACGATATTACGCTTTTATATATCAGCATTTAAAACAAGTCGACTAACTTACTTTATAAACTAGTAAATAATAAACAATGAACTTTACCGCAAGATCATCAACAACAGCATCCGAGACAATCCTACGACCGGTTTCGTCCTTATTAGGACTCATCAGGCAGGAATAGTCGCGAGAAACCGCTATTGTGATCTTAAACAAGCGGGCTTAAGTACGAAGTACTGAAGCGATCGTTTGTGGGTAAAGTTGAAAAAATGATACAGCTAAATCATTCACAGCCCAACGTCTCAGACATTGTCAGCTTGTTGTGAGATTGTAGTCTGCGCTCGTTTGATCAGTTTTAGCCAGTATTTATTTCGGCCATCATCAACGAAGTTGAGATGTTTTATGCAATCGATAATAAACAATGAACTTTACCGCAAGATCATCAACAACAGCATCCGAGACAATCCTACGACCGGTTTCGTCCTTATTAGGACTCATCAGGCAGGAATAGTCGCGAGAAACCGCTATTGTGATCTTAAACAAGCGGGCTTTAAGTACGAAGTACTGAAGCGATCGTTTGTGGGTAAAGTTGAAAAAATGACACAGCTAAATCATTCACAGCCCAACGTCTCAGACATTGTCAGCTTGTTGTGAGATTGTAGTCTGCGCTCGTTTGATCAGTTTTAGCCAGTATTTATTTCGGCCATCATCAACGAAGTTGAGATGTTTTATGCAATCGATAATAAACAATGAACTTTACCGCAAGATCATCAGCAACAGCATCCGAGACAATCCTACGACCGGTTTCGTCCTTATTAGAACTCATCAGGCAGGAATAGTCGCGAGAAACCGCTATTGTGATCTTAAACAAGCGGGCTTAAGTACGAAGTACTGAAGCGATCGTTTGTGGGTAAAGTTGAAAAAATGACACAGCTAAATCATTCACTGCCCAACGTCTCAGACATTGTCAGCTTGCTGTGAGATTGTAGTCTGCGCTCGTTTGATCAGTTTTAGCCAGTATTTATTTCGGCCATCATCAACGAAGTTGAGATATAAACTAGATAATTTATTTTTTGTGTTTGGGAAAAGTAGTAAGCAGTGATCTACCGGATCCGGTTCCGCATCTTTTTTCTAAATCAAGATCCGGCCGGATCCGGGTCCTAAGTGTTTTATATAGTTTCAGTAGGGAACAAACTTATAAAATTTAGTTATTTTAATACCATTAATTAGTAAAAACTGTTTAATATAAATTTTTTGTTAAAAAAATACAACTTGTTATTGTCTAAATATTGTATTTTGACACTAGAAAAAAGAACGTTGTATAAAAAAAAGTCTACTTATATGAAATCTCAGTTTAAATGCTAAACTTCAAGCTACTTATACGACAAAACTTGAATTTTGTACTTTGTATGACGTAAAATTAAAATAAATGTAAGAATGCCTTAAAAAGTAACGAACTTAAATTATTTTATTTATGTTTAGCTTTACATTATAATTTTACTTATAAAAGTTCGAACTATATGATAAACAATAACTTCTTTAGCGATTGTTTATGTTTATAAATATAAAATTAAGTAGTTTAGTATATAACATCGCCATTAAGCTACAAAAAAACCTATTCTTGTTTTTTCAAGTTGTTATGAAGATATAAAAGCTTTTTGCCATTTTTTGGAAGCAGTCGATTTTGTTTTTGTTCGCACAAGTTACCAGCTTCTGAAAATAACCTTTCACAACAAACAGAATATGGTGGTGCCGAAAAATAAATTCTTGCAACCCTGGCAAGATGTGTGTATTTTTTCTTGTTTGAATTTCACCAAGACAAGACTTTAGCTTCTTTAACTTCTTTAGCAGATAATTTTTTTCAGCCAAAAAAAATGTCTCAATCTCTAGATCAACTGAATCTTGGTGACTTTTGCACTTGTTTCCAATTTAAATGTAGAATAGAACGACAAAAATTTATGGAACAATTTTTTTAGTACTTTGAGCTTAAGATTTATTACGCGGTACTTAAGGAACTTGACCACTATGACTAGTTTAACGCCAACTATGACTTTTTACTTCTGATTTTAGTAGCCTTACAACCTTTTGCTTGAGATTAGCAGGGAAAAATTCAAGTCGATACAGTGGACTAACAGCTGTTGTCAGTAAAAACAAGTCGTTATAATGAAGGTTTATTCGTGTGGTATCATTAGTAGTGTAAAACCTTCTTTCAAAAGCCTATTTTATATTTTCTGCCAAGCTTGCTAAGGTTTTAGAACTACTTTGACCTGGTGGACTGTAAGCTTTATGGTTTGAATTTTTCTTAGTACTGCTGCATGCGCCATTACACTTGACAGCAATGCGTTGTTTTTACTACACTGCTTCGTTAATATGTAAAAGGGTTCGAGCAGCTCATTAAGGAGGCTAAAAAGTTTCCGTTCATCAACTGTAAGAATATTTTCAGGTTTAAATTTGTTGTTAGCCACGTAATTCTCAAAACTTGTATTCAATTTTTATAGTCTTTTCAGCATAAGGTAGGTTGAGTTCCACCTCGTTTCAACATCTTGCACAAGTAACAAGGCTTTTTGCATTGACACTGATGAACCTAAAGTGACCTGAATTTTTTTAGTTTGTCGCACATTGTAGAAGAATGAATAAAGTCGCCAACAGTTTGACAGGTTTTGGTTATTAACACACATATGTTATTTTCTGAAGACAGTAAATATTTAATTATTAGTTGAAGCGTGTGAATGAAACAGGGTGCTGAAACGGCTTTAAGAACAACATACCAGCCTCGATGTTAAATAAATTATCGCACAAAAAATTTTGTTGAACTATCGGTGCCTCTTAAAATTGCAGTACTAAAATATTAAATGAGCTATAATTGTAAAGTTTTTACATTATTTAATATAATTAAATGAGAAAATTTTATTAAGTTATCTGTAAAGACTTTTAACAAAATGAAACACATCAAATTTTAAAAATGTATGTTTTTCATTAACACATGAAAATATTTTAAGTTTATAAATAGAACTAAATTATAGAGTCAGTAGAAGAATCTAATCTGCAAGAAACTTTAAATTAACAATTCAATATTTTTACTCTAATGGGTGTATGTACCTGTATGTTTACAATAAACAACAGAATCAACTAATTAGTCTATTTCGCTTGACTAATTTTAAATAATTAAATATTCTAAACACAATAATATAAGTAAATAAAACTGAAAGAAGCTGATCGCGAAAAAAAAAGGTTTTCTAAACTAACTAGATCCGGAACCGGTTAAATCTCAGCTAGGATCCGATAGGATCCGGTTCCGGATCTGTTTTTAAAATTAGGATCCGGATCTTGGATCTGGTTGATCACTAGAAGTAAGGCACTTAAGTTTAAAAGAACTTTTTTGCAATTGTTTTGAAATAATAAGTAATCTATTGTAAATGAAAAGAAGTAAAACAACAAATATTAATTACTGTTTAAATAAATTGATCAATAGTTAAGGTAATAAAAGCTATAGAAACTTATTAATATATATTTGTAAAATGTTTATAATGGTTAAATCTAAATTATAAACAAAGTAAAGTTAGATAAAACTTAAAATAATAAATTGATCTTAAATTTCAAATAACAGAGCTTAGAAAACTAAAATTGTTATTAAGCTTTCAAAGCCCTGACCAATAATTAAATTACAGCGCCATACATAAAAATACCACAACTTCAAGTTCATGTATATTACATATTAAGTAAAATAATTAACTGATGCTTTGAAGGGAGCAGTCGGGTATTAAAAAGCATTAATTTTCTGAAGCATTAATCAATTATCTTACTTAATTTGTAATATATATGCAATAGAATTTGTTAATATAATTTTTGAAAGTACTTAATGACAAAATTAAAATATTATTAGTACCGATTTAAAAAAAATCTTGTAAAAAAACAAATTTTAGGAAAAAAAAAACTGTAGATGGTATAGTAATTTAAATAACGTTTAAATTGAAATTTGAAAAGTAGTTGGTCAGCCTTGAGCACCATTTAAAGGTATAGTATAAATGAATATTTAAAATTTTTAATGATTTTATCTAATCTACAAGTAATATCTTGATTATTTGAGTGTTTTGTGCATCGCTCGTTAGTTCGTACTTTTTTAAAGGAAAAAAAAAAGTTTAAAATGTAGTTTAAATATTCTTAGATATAAATAATCTATTGTATTTTTACACTGAAATTTATCTTAAAAAATTCTTTTATTAAAAAAAATCGAAGAGGTGTACAAAAGTAAATCAATACTATGGTCAACACTCGAATCAGATGCATTTGTGTTTTATAAAAAATATAAAAATCAAATGATAGTTTTGAAAAACCTACACATTGAATTTGATTTTTTTAGTTATTGTTGCCGTAGAAAAATCACGAACAAAAAATTTACTGTGTCCTTGAATGATTAAGCTTTATATTCAGTATATAAGTCTTGTCTATGGTATAACAAATAGTTTAACTTAAATAAACGAGTTAACAAAAATGTTTTAGTATTCACATGTTTTAAATCAAAACTCTAATTATTTATGGTTCTTTATATAAACTATCAAACTCACTAAGGACACATAAAACTATTTTAAAAGAATATAAAAAATGATCAAATGTATAAAGCTACTTCAGATAGTGTTTCAAAGATGTAGAAAACGTTATAAGTAAAACGATTAATAATTATTAACAAAGTATTTTGTAATAAAATACAAAATGTAAACAAAACCAAAGAAAAAAAAACTTTTCTGAAAAGTATAACACAGTGATCGAAAAATTAATCCACGCAACGTTTTTCAGCTTAAAAATACTTAGGTAAATAACAAAAAAAAAATTATCTGTTGAGGACAAAATTAAAATAAAACGTGCAGAAACTATTTCAGAAAATTACAGTAGAATAATTTTGAAAAGCAAGATTAAACTGTTTCTAAATATTATACTAAAACAGAATAATTTAAAACTTTTTACTTATTCCTAAATGCTGAATTTTGATCAAAGTAAAATTATAAAAGATGCTTATAAAAAAAGTAATATTTAAATTCAATTATTCAGTTAAATGATTTAGAAATATTTAATTTTGTACGTCAATCAACATTTAGAACCGAGTTCAAAAACCAAAAATACTCATGTAAACTTAACTAACCATGACAATTTTTGGCAAGGAATTAATCGTTTATGTTCAAAAATCCAAAAAAAAAAAGGGTTAAGTAATATTACCCAATCAGCTATATATATTTAAAATTTTAGCCTGGACTGTTTCATTTTAATAACAGTTTTAGATTAAAAAAGCTAACTGTAATACTTATTTTAAAAGTAAATACTTGTTTAAAATATTTTTAGTTTTATATTTATTAGTAGATAAAATTTTAGTTTTTAAAAGAAATTAAAACACTCGGAAATAGTTTTTTAAAAGTACTTGTGTAATAATCAGTCCAAACACACTTTTAAATTAAGTTTCTTTTAGATACTAAGCACTTTTTTTAAAGGTAATTTATCATGTTTACTTTTTTTATATAATACTTAAAATAAGAAAATAATTGATTATTGTAATTGGTTTTTAATGAATTATTAATAATGTAATCACAATTAAATTTACATTGTAAAAATTTGAATCACCATATTTGTTTTTGAAAATATTACCAACAGTTTTATAAAATCTGTTTAGTTTAAGAAAATGTTTCGAACTGTTGACTAGTAACTGTATATATTTGATTTAATGTACCTAAACTTTATTATTAATAGACAATACAATTTTTTGTCTCAAATAAGTTCATAAAATATAAAAAGTCAACTGTATAATTTGTTCGATTGTACTAACTACCAGTATTTTGTGTGTAGTTTATGTACTTAAGCAATTATTATTTAAAAACAGCCATAAGTATTATAACAGATTTTTACACCAGCTCAAGTTTTAAATCAAATAGTAGTTAACAATTACAGTGAAAAAAGTTATAATTAAAATTTTTAAATACTTTATATATGATTAATTTTCTGAAGATAATAATTTATTAAAATCTAACATAATTTTAATATTAAGTTAAAATTAATAATTATAAAATTTGATTGATAGGGTTTTCATTTAAAAAGCTAAATTTTTAGCTTGAAAATTTATAAAGTAAAAAAGCTGTGCGAAGAATCTTCTGTAAGACTATTCTCTACTTTTTTATCTATTTTTATTAGCATAAAAGGTATAAATATTTTTATGGTATATAACTGTATTTATATATAAGGTCTTCATATAATTTTTCTCTAATTTTGTCAAATTTTATATCCAATTTTAACTTTACACTTTTTAATTTTACTTGATAATTTTTTTTTTGTTTTAGATTTTATTTTTGTAATGTAGTATCTTATGTATGTTTTATAATAAATAGAATAAAAGTATCTATTATATTCTACAGCCTTATATTTATTATTTTATATAGAGTTATTAATTTTTATTTTGTTTGTGTTTTCAGATTTACTTATTTTTACTAAACTTTTTATTCAAATAATTTTTAGGGTTTTTGAAAGTATTAAAAGCTTATATAGATTTTCTATTACTTTAAAAAACAATTAATACTAAATTTATGCTCGTATATAAACTTTTGAAACTAAAGTTATATGTTTTTGATATAATATTAGGTCAATAAATTTAGATAAAGCTTTATTTTGATAAAACACATACGACTAAAATAGATTTACAATCAATAAATATTCATTACATACACGATTATTGTTTTAAAGTGCGCGTCATAGCAAACTTTTACGTTGAGTGTAAGTTAGCAACTAGTTTAGTAGTGTGTGTTACAATAATACTTCAGCTTAGTCAAAGCTTGTTTTTAAATTCTTTATAAAAAAGTAACTACCAAAACGTAAATGACACTGATTTTTATAATAAACCACATTGATAGTATTTAAGATTTTTTTTTTGTGTTTTTAATCTATTTATAAAGTAATATATTACATGCTTTTAGTAAAGTTTTAGAAGCGTTTTTTACAAAAGCTTATAAGCTGTATTTATTTTTAACCGTAACACTACGTATTTCTATCATGTAACGATAAAACTTGTTAATATTTTGAAATTAATATTTTTTTTAAAGACTTACATATTTTAAGTTTTAAACTTGACTTTAGTTGTTGTAATAGTAATGATGTAATGTAAACTAAAAATATATGCATTTATAATGTTCTGAATATTAACAAAAATATATGATTTCAATAATACCTATGGCAAATATTTCTTCTGCATATAAATCTACTACAAATTAACTATTTTATTTGATAACAAGGCGTGTTTAAGTTTACTTTCTTTCTTATGTTTTGTGTTCACTTTTTAAAACATGTTTGTTAGTTTTATGTATTTACAAACACTAAGCTTAAATTTCCATTTATAGAAAAACAGTTTTTTTCTACCCTACCTAGTAGCACAATACTTTTACTAAAGTAAACGAAGTTTCAAAATATCTTTCATTTTGTGTACTTTTAATATCAAAAACAATTCTAAAATATTAAGTCAACTTCAGCAGTAAAAGTTTTTCGTGTAAACCATTTAGGTATATTTTGTTTTTAAGTTTTCTTTTGGGTATTGTATTGACTACTAATAATAGCTATACTTTCACAATTATTTTAAGATTATCAAAGGTCAAATGGTAAAAGTTCTTTTAATATACTAATTGATATAAATAAAAAACATTATTTATGAATTGGTTCTTCTTATCTTTATCTTTCAAGTATTCATACGAGCTAAATTTACTGATAGTTTTATAAATAATAAACGAATATATTAGGCTGTGTTACTCCTATTTTTTTTTGTATATTAACACTATTTATTAAAATTCACTTATAAAATAATTAGTTAATAATAAGTTATTGTAGAAAAATTACATATGCCATCCAAGTTATGACAAAAAAATATCCTAAGTTTGTATTTCATTAATTTATATAATAGTACAACAATAAAAGTTTATAATCTAAAAAATTAGTACATGTTAAAAACTAAACTTACTTTAAAAATTTTTGGACAACAACTAGCTAAATATGGTAGAAATTACTTACTTCGGTCTAGTCCAGCCTTTAGCCGCTGAGTTTTTTGCTATGTTTTTGCATACTTTTTGGGGTTCAATGTTTACAACACCTCCAGTTTACACACAGAGGTAAGTTTCAGTAAGAAATTTTAGAGAAAATTATTTAGTTACTATTGCTTTTAGATATAATAAATAGATATTACATAATTTTGCTTTGTAGACGGGTTTAGGCAAAATATTAACTCTTGAATAATTAAGCTAAACATCCTGGTAAAAAATGTTATTGTCTTTTAGTAACGAACAAATTTGATTAAAAAAAGTAATTATTTGCTTACAGTATAAATGAAACCTCTTTGGAGATCAACTATCTAACCACAGCTCTAGTACCAGCTCTACAAGCTGGATTGGCAGTGTACATGTTTATCGTCCTTTTTTGGAAAGTATGGTAAGCTTATGCCCTAATAAAACTTGTTACTTTATATATTCAGGAAGTATTACAATGAAAAGAACAAAAACTATAGGAATTGGTTATAAAATTACAATCAATAGCTTTGTTTACTTCATTTAGTCATATAAACACTCAAATGTGGTTAGTTTTAAATTAAATAATAAAAGTTTAAACTTCAAATCAAAACAAAACTAAAAGATTTAGTAACATTGCATACATATTTAAAATTTGAAAGCTTTAGATTATTTTTTGGTTTTAGATGTAATGTTTTCAACTAAATATTTTAAACTTTTAGTACAAAAAAACATCATAATCAACCAGTTTTATAAATTTTCATAGTTATCACACAAACATTCTTATATCTTTTTTCAAAACGTTACACAAAAAAGCAGTTTTTGGTTGTAAAAACACATATAATTTTTTTAAGAAGTATTTAAATCTAATCCATAAAGTTTTATATAGAGTTAAAAACTATAAAAAATAATTAAAGAAATACTTTTCATAAGACAAATGTATTCTTGCAGTATAATAAACTTTAACCCTGCAATATCGATGGGATTTGTTGTTTCTGGCGTGTTACATTGGAAATTGTTTGTACCTTATGTTGCCATGCAGTGCTTAGGCTCGACACTTGGTGCTTGGATAGCTCAAGTTTGTATAAATAAATGAAAGTAGCTCTTCAAAAAGTTTTTGTTATAACAATTTTTATTGTTTTTACTCTTACATTTTATCTCTGTAATGTTGTACTTTATTTCAGAAAGATAATGTATGCTACCTTGAAAGTTAAGCTTTGTAAAGTTTAGCAGGAAAAAACCGTTTTAATTATTTCAATTCATAACATTTTTCTTAAGTTTGTAGCTAGACTCTAAACTACTTACCTAGATTTTTTAGCTGAAAGACTAATTTGATTAAAACATAAGTTCTTTAAGCTGCTAAAATATAGTTGATTAATGACAACATCTATATTATTTTTCAAAGTTGTTTCAAAAAAAAACTAGTATAGGTATGATTAGTTGTCTTAAAAAGAATTAATTAAATTATAATCATTTAGGTAAAATTGTTTACTATAAGTATAAACTAATTTAAACTCTTAATTTTTTTTGTGAAAAAGTTATCAGTACTTAATTGATGAACTGAAGAACGTAATATAGAAAAAAGTTTAATATACTGTGTATAATTTTTTTTTGTTGCTAATGCGCAAACTTTCATAAATATTATAACTTTAAGGAGTTTTATGATAATAAAAATACTTTTTAACCTAAACTTAACTATGCTTTATATGTTTACTACTTATTCAGCTATAATGCAAAAAAAAAAAAATCAAATAAACTCTTATTTTTTTTCAGTCAATAAAGCAAGATGTACCAGGACCGATAAGCGTGGCTGAAGGTGCAAATATACTGTCGGTGATTGGTCACGAGATAGTTATTACGGGAGCGATGATATTTTTCGCTGTAGCCACGGTGGTACAGGAAGATTACGACCAACAAACTGGACCCCTTGCCATCGGCCTCACTGTTTTTCAGGGAATTATTGGCGGGTGAGTTTTTAAAACTTTTATAGTCTTTTTCAGTCCGTTTCTAATTACATAACACTTAGCTTTAATAACTTTAATACTAATAAAAACAAAAAATATTTTTTTGTGTTTCAAGAAGTAACATAGAGTTACTTATATTCAAAAAAACTTATTTTGGTGTTAAAAAGTTAAACGTAAATTATCAACTACTTAGTTTTTGCAGCTGTTTTGGAACAGGGGTTGCCATCTATTTAAAGTTATTTCCTAAAGAAATACTCGCGGGCTGCACTGTATAGAAAAAAAAAATTATATATTAAATTTAAAACTGTTAGATATCTAATACAATTTAATTAATCAATATTTATTTTAAATTAAACAAAAGCTTGATGAAATGTGCAATAACAAAACAAGAGTGAACAATAAGTATCAAATTAAGAGCCAACTGTAAAACTTTACCACAAAAATAACTATATTTTAGCTGAAAAATATATCGTTGGCCGCATGTTACCGACAAATGTTTTAATATTTGATACCTTCATAAAAAGTTTTGTTAAAATATACACGACATACAAAACTAGTATGACATACATTTAAATGTTTTTAATCGTTTTCTGAGACTTCATAATCCCACAGTTTCGAACTTAAAAACATTATACTTATAAACAAAATATGAAATAAAACATTTACGATTTTACAAATCTATTATATATCTTTTATTCATACATATATACATTTATTGTTATATAGCTAAATTCTGTACAATACTTATTTTATTTGAAGATTTAATACTTTTAATTCATAAGATTAAGTTTTTTTATTTTTTTTATAATATGTTTTATTGTTTTAATCTATAAAGTGAACTTTTAAAATTAATTTTATCAGAAGTAGTAAGTGAGGAACAAAGTATTTACGATTAATACAAGCAAGGCCCATCAAAAAGTCAAAACAGCTATTTTCGCGCGTAATACTTTGATTCGCCTTAAAACAGTATGAACTGGTTTAAATTTCAAAGTTTATATAACCACTAGCAGCACTTTTAGTATCTATCGTTCATACTTCATACTTTAAGAATCTTTAGAACCGTTAATACTTTATGGACATAAAAGTATAATTAATTTGATAAAGTACTTGTGTGAAAACAAAACAACTTTTATAAATCATTGTGACATTTTTTATATTTAAATGTTAATTTAAACGAGCTAAAAGTTGTGAACTTTTTTATTTTTTTTAATACTAACTATGCTTTGTAAACCGTCCTATAAAATAATATTTGTCCTAGATTAACAAACTATTTTAAAAAATGGCGCAAAAATTATTGTTTTTTCAACATCACCAATGGTAAGTATCTTAACAGTTTACGCTTAATTTTTTATTGCTAGAAATCAGAATATAAATGAAAACAACTTTTAATGTACAGAGGATATAGTTACTACAAAATTTATAGCAGTTATGTTTTTGTAGATTTGAGAACTGTTAAAAAGTTCTTGTGGAAAAAGATATATAAAGTGCTTATTTTTAAATAAATTTAAAAGTTTTTAAAAATTTATACTAAAGTTAACAATAAAATGTATTACAAACTTATACTTTTTATTTTGCATTGCTTAGAGAAGACTACATTCATATTAAATAAAAGAGTATAAAACGACTTTCAAGTTGAAAGTCATTGATAAAATATAATAAACTGTTTTATAAATAAATCTAAGAAGTTAGATAACAATAAAACTTATAATACTGCTTGTGAATTTACAGACGATGGATTGGTGGTTCTTGCTTAAATGTTTCGCGTGCGTTCGGACCAGCACTTGTGCTCAACGATTGGAGACTTCAGTGGGTATGGTGGGTCGGAGACATGCTAGGGGCAATTATATTTGCTTCTATATACATGTAAGTTATTTACACTGTGTGTTATATCAAGTAGTAAGGCTATGTTTAAAAGCAGTCGATTTACGTATAAAAGGGGTTGACTTTTTACTTAAGCTACAAGTTTGGTAAACCTTTACATGTAGCTTACAAATAACGCTATACTATAAACTGTTTAAGCAAACAATGTTATCTATGCAGTATACTGTAAAAACTAAAAAAACTAAATACTGTTTAAGTTACGAATTGTTTTATTTTCATTCAAATCAAACTCATCTATAACATGATTTAAAGAAATTAAAAAGTTTAAGTTATTAAATCAAAACCTTTATTAGTACTGAATTCTTTTTATATAAATTTTACATTAAAATAAGATAAATTTCAAGTATATTTAAAAAAAGTTTCGGGAAATTTTACTCATACTTAACAAACAGCAGTCAAATTAATTTAGTTTTGTTTATTTATTTGCTAATTAATACGATCACAAGTAATGCAAGTACTAATGGAAATTATAAGTACTTTCGTTGATTTTAAAGAAGTTGAAAAGCAATAAAATATTTAATTAAAAAAAAAAAAAACTCAGTTTAGCTTTTTTACGATACTCTTTTACTAATATGGTTATTAAAAAATCGTAAAACTAGTTTTACAAAACTTGTATTGTATACATTTACAAACACAAACTTATTATTGTAAATCATAAGTAAACAAATTTGTATTATACTTCTTATAGTTAAGAAAAATATGTAACTAAATAACTAATATTTTGATATAATATTAAAAGCTAAGTATAAGAAGTTTTTTTTTAAGTTTTTTCAAAATTATCAATATTTTTTTATTGTTATTAAAGGTAGTTTTTCAAAACCAGTCCACGTAAAGTCTTAAAAGGTTAAAAAGTAAGTTTTAAAATAAGTTTATACACACGATTCGGATAAATAATACTTAAAAAACTAAATAATTAACTTTTATTTATCGAATTTAATTAAACTTTTTTTTGTAAAATAAGTATATAATTATTTATTTTAAGTTTGAATTCTGTTTAACAATTTTTTTGATTAAGGTGGTAAGTCACACTAAATATAACTATACATACACCTACAAAAAACTGTGCAAATGTTTTTTTTTTCAAGTAGTACTATAGTAAAAAATGTTTTCCGAGCTTAATTTCTGGTAAGAACAATGAGTCAATTTAAAAAAAGAAAGAAAAAAGTATATTAATTATAACTAAATAAAAAAAAGTTTGAGAATTTTATCAACTTTACGAAAAAACATTTAATGTTAAAAGTCCAAAAGTATATGATAATAGTTAACATGAAAAATTTCATCGACAACAGTGTTTTTAAAATAATTCAAATACGGATAAATACTTTGAATTTAAGTAAGTTTTAAGACGTTCTTATTACTTAACTTCAATCTTTAATCATTAGTATTTTAGAAATTTACTATAAACCTATTTGAGATTAGTATAAAGTCGTTCTATATACGTCAGTCATCATTTTCAAAAAACCCAAACCAGATGACAGGTTTTGTTTAAAAAAATATAAAAGTTATGGTTTTAAAAAACTGAAGGGTTAAAACTAGATTAAATATAAAGACTTAAAAAAAACTAAATAGGAACACATATCGAACAGTTTACTAAGCCTATTGTATGATAAGATATTAAAACTGTTATTCTTAGAACTTATTACGATGAAACAGCATACTTAGTCAATGTTACCAAATTTTTATTTAAGTAAATTGTAACTTTTAAGTTGCAATAAAAAAAAACTGTGCAATTCAAATACTTGAAACCAAACACTTTTTATAGTTTTACTTAATTGTGTTTTTTTCTTTTGAAAAGTTTTAAGATTTGTAGTTATAACTGTTTTTTGGTTATGGTACAATTAATTTTTTTTATTTCGTTTTTAAAAAATAGTTTACATTTGATTTTTTATCTTATTTTTTTACAGTCTAAGCTGTTTAACTAACTTATGAGCACAGCAAAATGTCGCACAATTTAGATTGTAACATAACAATGTAGTTTTTTAAAGTTGTGTGCGTTTGTACAAAACATCAAAGTTAAGTTTCTAAAAGTCAAATTTGATAAAATGCAATACACAAACAGTTTATAGAAATTTTAAGTCCTTTGAATGATAAGCTTATAGTTAAAGTTGTAGCTGAACTTATAACAATCAAAAACTGTACTAACCAAATAGCTATAAATATGTTTAATAAAAAATTTACAGTTAACTTTATTTATTACACTAACACATGTTTCTGTTTTTTAATGGATTAACACACTTCAACGGAGCTCTGAAAAAAAATACTTTATGATACATGTATACACGTACTTTAGCTTCTATTCTTTCCTTACAGTGCTTATTTTTTACAGAGCTCTGTTAAAAAGTGTTACTCAATTAACACACAGAAACATGTGTTAGTGTAATAAATAAAGAATACTGTATAACTTGTTATTATTTTATATTCCAGTGAACTTGTTTCGCTAGGATCTTTTGTTAACAAACGCCTAAATTTATACTTTTGAATAGCTATAAATATTTCTATAATCTTATATACTTATTATATACATAAAAGTTGTTAAAGATAAAAACAAATACTTCAAAAAAATATAAAGGATATTCTTTGCTCCCGAGGACAAGTTGTGGATAAAAAGATGGGTGAGTAAAAAGCAAGTAGTACAAGTTGCATCTTCGTGCGACGAAGAAACTGTCAACCGTGAGAGCAAGTTGTGAAGTTTGACAAAGTTGTGACAAGCTTTTTCAAAACTTAATTACCAGAGTAAAACTTTTCTTGATATAAAGAAATTGAAAACAAAACTTGAAAATTTTCTTTTTTTTTTTAGATTTATTTTGTTATAGAAATTCTACTTAATGTCATACAGATGTATATTTTTTAAATTAAGTAAAAAAAATCGTTCTGTTATTTGATTGAAATTATAGCGCAAAATTAAAAATATATATACACTGATTTTACAAAAAAAAAAAAACGAATTTAGTGCAGCTTAAAGTTTTGTATAAGCCATATAACTAAATGTTTCGCCAACTTGCAAAAATTTTATTGCCAATGTAAAATTTTTTAATCTTCAAATCTAGTAATTATGTATTAAAGTTTTGAAAAATTAATCATACCAAAATTGGTTACTGGCTAGCTAAAAAACAAGATAATTTAAAGTAAATTAACTTTTAAAATTACTAAAATACAATAGTTTTAAAATTTTAAGTATAAAATATTTTTCGCTATTGTGCTAATACTTTTCAAACAATGTTGACAGTATTGTTATGTCGTTTAAAATCGGAAGGTACTTATTATATATTACTTTGAAAAACAAACATTGTTTTAACAAGTCTTTTAGTAACTACGTTCAATGATTTAGTAGGAATTAAGTTAATTAGTTGTCCCAAACTTGCTTTTTTAGTATACATAACACAGATAAAATAGCAGAATATTTTTATAAAATATTTTTATTTAAGATTTAGAGCTAAATTTTTTTTTAATAAACTATATGTATCATTTTATTTTGGAAAATATGAATAAGCTATTTAAAAATTACAATAATAAACGACTGTTTTTGGATTTACACTTTTTTCAATGAAAAATCTTTTGCATGTCTATAATAGTAAATGGCTATCAAAGTAGTCAAAGTCAAGTGCTTATTAGATCACTCTTTTTTTTTTAACTATTTTCAACATGATAAGGACAAAAGCATAAAACTATTTAGATATAATAATTAAAACACTGTAGAAAGCCACAAATATATAGAACTAAAAAATACTAAAGTATAATTTTACCAATTGTAAATTACAGTAAGAAGCCGTGTCAATACTTAGTAATTTTATGAGATTAAGCAATGTAAACTTGATATTTATATTTATTTTCAATATTAAGTATTTTCGGCAAAAAATAGTACTTAAAATATTTTTAATTAGCTTCTCAAAATCAAATGCAGGAAAGTTTTCAAACCCTTGCCTGAAAAAGCACACTTTGATGTAGCTCAAAAATCACCGGAGCAGTTAGCTTACTAAATGAAAAATAAAATTTTAAATTCTTTTTCTGAGAAACTAAAATTTAAATGTTTTTTAAACATAAGCTAAGTATAAACTTAGTCGATAAATTTAAATTTTCATAACAAGCTAATATAATTATTAGAAACTAAAATTCTATATGACTAGTTTTAAGTTTTTTTATTGTTTAATCGAATGTAAAACAATTGTAAAAAAATATGTAAGCATATAGTCTTTAAAAACAATACTTCAAACCCTTAGTTATTTTTACAAAAAATAAACTTTTCAATGTTTAAGTGTTTTTATTTACATATTATTAGTCAAATACTAATAATGTACAAATTATTTTTATTTAAATTTTTAGTAATATCATTAACTAGTCCATAAGTAATATTTTATTAGCAATATTTTCTTTTAGTTTTTAGACTATGAGTTGTAAAACTCAGCTTTTAGCTATAAGTTATTTTGTCGCTTTTGAATAGTTGGTTTTGTACGTCCGATTAAAAGTTTTAGTATTGACTAATTAACTCGAAAGGTTCCTTTTTGCACTAGGTCTTTAGAAAAAAATTTGTGCGCCTTTTTTTGTTGTTCAATAAACAATGTAATTAATGAATTTTTACAAATTGTTGTTTTACAACGTAGAGTTAAGTAATCTTGTTTAGCGTTTCTAGAAAAATATTAAAAACAGATCTTAATATTAAAGGCTTTTGACTAAATGGTTTAAAACGAATAGATAAACAAAATTTCAAACAATTCCAATTTGATCATTAATTTGTAATATAATGTAAAAGATTAAAAACTCAATAGAGGATGTTTTATGACCTACTTAGCGTAAATCAAGCGAAAAAATATCAACAGGTATAATAAATAATTTATTTTAGTTTAAAAACGAAAGTTATAATAATTTAATGTGCTTCATTAAACTAAATAAAATAATAGACAAATAAAAGTTAATTGAAAAACTTGTACTAGTTTTAGTTTTTATTATAAACTTCACTTATAAAGAAAATGAAGTTTATAGAGATATTAACGTACATTAAAGTAAGTAGTGTAATTTTTTTGTTTATAAGTTTATGTATTATATGTTTTATTTAACATATACAAATAGGATTTCAATCCTTTATTTAAAGTATTTTATCTTCTAGGTAATCATAATCACGTTCGCATAATCTCCTTAGTCTTATTGACTCTCCGAATACAATTGATTTGTAAATATATAGTTGGTTAATAGTGTTGCAATTGTTTGTGGACGTTTATATGCCACTAAAACATTCGAGTTCAATTCTCTTTCTTTCTTTGTGAGTTTTAAACTTTTGAGATTTAGAAATCAATTGTATTCGGAGAGTAAATAAGACTAAGGAGATTATGCGAACGTGACTGTGATTACCTAGAAGCAATAAAGGCTTTAAAAGATAGATGTTTAAAGTTTTGCTTTTGCAAAGCTTTAGTTTACGATGTAATTAAAACCACAATAGAGTTGAAAGATCGGTTTGGACCTCTAATGAAGTAGGCAAGAGAAGTTAAGAATGTAAGTGTTTGGACGACAAGCTTTCTAAAGCATTCAAAACTCACAAAAAAAGAGAATTGAACCCTAATGCTTTAGTGGCATAGAAACGTCCATAAACAATTGCAACACTATCAACCAATATGTATGTGATGAGCAATATGTGGGACAAACAATTACGTCTTTTTCAAAACAAAGGTAGTGCTCTCACAGACATAACTGGAAGAACATAACCACCAGCGATACAAATAATCGAGTTTCACTCAAACTTCTATATGCCAACAAACATCCAACATCGAGAAAAACCTTTAAAAAAGCATATTCAATCATTTTTACAGACTCAACAACCAACCATACGAACTTAGATTTTTTAGAGAGTAAATGGGTCAATTTATTACAAGCAAACATAAACATAAATAAAATAATATTGCCATTTTATAAATAATGATAAACTTATAAAACCAATAATTTTTTTAAAGCAGTTTTTGTTTCAAAGAATTTTTTAATCGTTTGTTTGTTTAATAAAAATTTTACTTAAAAAGCAAAAGTTTAGAAAAAATAGTTTGTTGTTAAAACATTTAATTTATTTTATTTCAAATCATCAATAACACTATTTCTTCAAGATGAGAAGTTTGAAAGAAACAGTTTCTTATTAAAATATGTTTTTATACTTACTTTAAATTTTGTTTTAGAAAAGTAGTTTATCTTTATTTCATCGATAACTTATTTAACAAAAATAACTTGCATCAAACAGTTTCTAACTAAGATAGTTTTTAATTTATGATTTATATCGGAAGATTTTTTGCTTTTATTTTCATTTCATTTAAATTTACTTTTACATACAAAAATATCTTTATAATGTAATAAAAATTTTCAAGCTTATACAAATTAATTTTATACAGAGCTTTGAATAACTACGTCTTAAAATATTTTTTCATTATTTTTTACTTAGTTGCATGTGAATGAAATGTGTTCTATTAGTTTATTGAAATTTTTTGAGGACGGATTGTAATTCTAAAAACATTTTAAACTTAAGTAGTGTGCAACAAAAATTTATAGATTTTTCAAATCTTTCATTTTATGTTTTCTAATTATTGATGCCGTAGAAAAATCACAAAAAAAAAATTTACTGTTTACCGGAATGATTCAAGCATTATTATATAAATCTTGTATAGTTGAATAGAGAACACTTTTTCATTTGTTTTACACAATGAGTTTTTTAATCAAACTGATCATTAGGAAAAAAAATGTTTATTAGAAATTGGAATTATCAAACTTTAGAACTTAAGAAAAGTTAAAAATAAACATTTCTGTAGTATTTGTCTAAATATTGTAGAAATGTTTACATTTAGTTGAGATTGAATATTTGCTGCACTTCGTTTTATTATTTTTAATTTTGAAATAGTAAAATTTAATAAAAATATTAAGTTAAATGTAAAAAGATACTAATAAAAATATTTTACTTGTCTGTGTACGCGGCCTAATTTTACTTTAAGTTAAGTAAAATTAATTTTAATTTTAACAAAAACTGTTTGCTAATGTATACACGTATTTTGCCTTTAGCTTTTTTTGTTAAGTGATTCTTAATCTTGTTTGTTTTAACTGTTTGGATCTATTTTTAGTTGCAAAGTCTGCAACTAAATAAAATCTTAGACTTTGGTGTGTGTTTTGCTCATTTTTTTCTGTTTTATTTTAAAGTCCGTACTCCGTAATCCGTATAGTTATACTTTAAATTCAAATTTAATTTGCTTGTTCCATTGTATGTATCTTATTTATATTGTTAAATAAAGATTTATGGTTTTTATATCTTATTTGGAAGTATTTATTGTTTACGCTTCTTTATTTTACAAAATAGATTAAAAAATTTGTTTCATGGACTACTGCATCTCTACTGTACTGAGAAATGAAAATCCATGCAACTGTTTTATTAGTTTATCACCGAGAGACGCGCGTAAAATTTTAAGTTCTCGTATATTAACAAGTTCTTGTTGTATATTCCAACAGATAAGATTAATTCTGATCTTAAAAACCAAATATCATTAGCAATTAAAATATTTTTCGATTTTGTAAAGTTAAATTCAAGGAGTTTTTAAAGTGGTTATTAATGCTAACAAGGCCACATTATAAGCTCATCAGTCTTTGAACATTTATAACTAATGTCTAGCTCAAACTTGCCCGAAGTAAAATTGCACTAACCGAAACTGTTTTATCAATTTAGCTTTTTTTTTTACTATTTAAAAGTCGAAAGCTTTGTATTCAGCTAAAATATGTTAGGAAAAACACCAGACCAGACTATATTGATATCAATTCGTTATGGTGACTGTGGTCTAGATTTATAAATGTTGTGAAGTTTGAAGTTTTACAATGTAGCTGTGACCCTACTTATGTATGTAATATGAAATATAGTAATTGCAAACTTAGCAGCAAAATAATTTACGTATGTATTAATTTTATGGTAGAAAAACATCTGAACTCACTCTCCCCTCTTTTATGATAAACGTTTTCTGAAGGACGATCGAGTGCATTTGAGCTCATCACATGTTATTCCACCTGCCCTATCTTTAAGTTTATCAAGAAATAAATTACCTTTTACTTAAAATAAAACTAAGTCTGTCTATAAACTAAAATAAAGTTTAACTAACCAAAATAGAAACTAATCCTAACCCTTTATTGAAAAGCCCCTGGTGAAATGTCATTTGGCAAACAATCACAAGGTTAAAATCACAACACCAAAAACCACAAAGTTAGAAAATCATGAAGCTTAAATCCCCAAGTAAGTATCCAGACCTACAACAAAAAACACATCAATAATCCAATTATGTGATCACTACCACCAGTGTGAACTCACAATCAGCTATTGAAAACATAAATAAACCAATATCTAAATCAAATTATTTATTTCTTTAAAAACAAACGAGAATAAAGAAATACTGTAAGTAAGGAATATGTCTGTAGAGGTGTCTTAGATATTTTTATTTACAAAATTATTACAATTGACAACATTGTTACTTACTAAAAAGCTTTAGTACAAAATAATTTTAATAGTTTAAAATTAGTTATTGAAATAAAGTTGGTTTTTCATGGAAGGTTTTTTAGTAAATTTGATAAAATAAAAATTTTGATAAAAGTTTAATAGAAATACAGGCTAAAGATTTTGAAAAAATGTAAACGCTCACAACTAAGGTCAATGGATTGGTGTTGAGAAGACCTTTTGGTCATCAAGCTGCGCACCATTTGCTTGTAACTAATACTTTGAGCTAACTTTAAAACCATAAATAAAAAATTAAATAAAAAACTTAAAAAGTAATATAAATTTATAAAAAAGTATTTATGTTTAAAAATGTTAAGCACCCTTTTTTAATCCATTACTGCCAATATTGACCATGAAAACCATAGTCTGCCATGGGCTCCAGACTGTCTCCTCCCTTAGATTTTGATTTTTATGATCATTTACATACATATTTTCTTGTTTCCCTTTCTACAAGAGCAAGCACAAATAAAATAATTATACAAATTCTAAACTTTTTATAAAGAAAATACTTAAGATCCTACTTAATGTTTTTTATTATGTAAAAAAAGTTTAGCCTTAAAAAGTATGGTTTAAAAACTGTAGGAGCAAAAAATTTTTAACAAAATAGTCTTTTTACTGTTTAAGTTTATTAATTCAATAAGTAGCCTATTGAACTCTCTATCTGTAGTAGATCATATCCTAAAAGCCACTTTTAAAATCTATAAAACTAGACCAAGTTGTAAAATAATTTTGTCTTACTCCTATGGCCTCAAATAATTTAACTGTTTTCAATTGATTTAATACTTTTAGTTTCAATAAGTAAAGATGTGCAAATTAAATATTTTATTTATAACCAGGTTTTGATGGCAGAAAAAGTTGCAACCTTTTCAAGTTTTATAAAATAGTTAACTATTTAAAGTAAATAAAAAAGTTTACTTTTTTATTATACTTGAAAAGGTTGCAATGTTTTCTCCACCAAAACCTGGTTTGAGATATTTACAAAATGTAAACAAAATATTTAGTTTGCACATGATCACTTATTTAAATAAACTCTTTACATTTAAGTAAATTGAGCAATCTTTTTTAGTTTAAACAAATAACTATATACTTTTATTTTCAGAAAATCAGTTTAAATTTTCAAAAAAAAAAAACACTTTTTGATTTCAACTTTTAACTAATCTTCTTTTGACCATCACAGTAACTTAATAACTAATACTGAAATATATTGGAGTTTTAACAATAAATTTCTAGAGAGCCTAACACTTAAGGAGCCTTTATACAATTATTACAAAAATTAAGTTGAGATAATCTAAAACTATATAAAATGTTTGTCCGTTGAAACTTGTTAGTTTGTTTATTTATTTTTTTTGTGATCATCGCTCTAGCGTGAAACAATTGTTAAGTAATAAACTCAATTTAACTTTTGTCATAATTGTAATACTTAAATATTTTACTGAATATTTTTTTAGTATAAAAACGTTATGATCATTATTTAAAATTTTTGTTTATATCTTTAATATTTTTCAAATTAATAAAAAAAAATTTACATAATTTTTCATGAATTTGAAAAAAGAAAATTTGAGTTTTTCAGCTATTAAAACAAAAGAGTAGATAAGTTTTTAAGGATTTTTTAAGTTTCTTAGAGTTTGTACATAAAATATTATTTCTTCTTAAAACAGTATTTTTTAAAAGATTCTACTGAAAAGCTAAACAAGTTAAAATAACCTATTAGAAAAACTTATCATTTATTTTGAATAAGTTAGAAGTTTTAGTTATACAGTAATTTTTTTTATTGATATATAAACAAGTTTAGATAGTTTTATAAAATATGACAACAAATAACAAAAATTCTCAATTGGAAAATGCTGAAATAGATGAAGTATTGTTGCAGCAAATGTATGACCACCTCTCTGAACTGAAGTATGAGCCTTTGAAGCACATTTGCTTTTCCAGGTTTTGCAAAGCAATGACCAGCAAAGTAGCTATAAGATTCGATGTTCTCATGTACATCTGCTCCAGCCTTGGTCCTTCAGTATCTGATCTAATGCAAGAAGGCTTTGGATATGAAAATTTTGACGATAAAATCAAGCTTCTTACAGCAACCTTTGCTTCACTTGGAATCACTAGAACAGACGATTTTGCTCTTGTGAGTGGAGACACAAAAATTGCTTCCCAAATGATATTCCTAAATAAACTTTTTAGGCTTATGGAGGGTATTTCAGATGCTGAAGAGGGTGCAGAAAAAGCCACTAATTTAGTGCGTAAACTTGACTCAAACATTTGCTCTGCAAAAGTTAACTTGACTAAGTACATGAAACCCAGCAGTAGTATAAGTATATTTTCGGAAAAGAATATAAATTCAGATTTTTCTCAGCTTCAAAAATTTCTTGAAGACTCTAATGAAGAGGTAAGTTCTATCAAAGAAAAACAGGAAAAAATCTCTGAAAGAGGTTTAGTTAAACCTCAAGATGTTTTAAACACAACACATGAAGTTGTTGAAACAAAAAAGTATGCTAAATGTATTAGCACAGACTGTGCTCAGGCACAAATTGCTTTCAACACCACTTTTGGTGATTTGTTGAGTAACTTCAAAAATCCTAAACCTTTAAAGTATGACATAATACCTGGTACTGTTGAAAATGTTGAACCACAGCTTTCTCAATATCTTGAATGCATGGATGTTTATTATAAAGTTAAAGATAGTCATGATAAAATAAAATGAATGACAATAATTTTAATAGTGTTTTATTTTGTTAAGACAATACTTTTTTAGAATTCAAAGGTTGTTTAGAGAAAAAAGTGTTGGTACATAAACTTGTTAAAATATTTTTACTTTTTATTTGAAATGTTAAAAAAATAAAAAGTAAAACTTGGTTTCTGTAACCATATGAATAACAGTTTTTTACTGACTTTATTGGAATAGGTTTTAAAATATTTTCTTAGTTTTAAATATGATAGAAGTTTCTTAGATTGTAACATCTTAATAGCTTTCTAGAAAAGTTCAAGTTAAAAATTAAAATATCACGAAATATATGCCATTGTTTACTAACAGTTTATTTACATCAATTTTTTCATTTATATTTAACAATAGAACAACTTTAGAATATAATTTCTCTGAAAATGTTCATGTAAGTGTTTTTACATCAGAATTTATTTTGTTGAAATTTTAAGACCTAGAGTTTTCACCAAATAGAATGACACAAATATTGTATGATTGAAGTGTCTAATAAAGTTTACAGATGTTGCATTTACAGTAATCTGATTGCAAATGAACTTAATTTTAAATGCTTATATATTTAGGATTTGTTTTATTGTTTTTCTCAAAACTTATATTTTGTGAATAGTTTTTAGTTAAAGTTGTGAATTTCCAAATCTTCAGTAAAGCAATCATAGTTGATTTACATTTATACAGTTTCCAATCTTTCTAAACTTTAACATAAATTACACTTGACATTTATATTAAAGTTTAAGCATGAAAATATTTGTACTTTAAACTTAAATTTTTCAAGTTAAATTTTTACTGTCTTTTTAAAAGATAAGTTTTGTAGTTTTCTATACTTCTTGTTTGATTTTTCTTTAGACAATTAGTGTTTATATTAAAATTTCAATTAGTTACCTTTTATTTTATATTAATAAATTTTTAGAAATATAAATGCTGTCCAGGCTAAAAAACTTATCCAGAATTGGATCATCGCTAAGTGAAGCGTGCTCACTGAGTAAGTATTAAATTTGTATCAGGGTTGCCAAAAGACCTTTAAACCTGGAATTTGACAATTTAGGCTAAAATGCCTGACATTCTAAACAAAAATCACTGAAAAAACCTGGAATTTTTCAACATGTCAAGTAGTAAAATTTCGGTTTGACTCAAAAGTTCTATCATATAGATGAAATGTTATTGTCATCATCAAAATTTTTTATTATTTAAAAACACATTTAAAGTAGCTTTCGTGTATCTTTTCAATAATTTTGTACTATTTAGCACAGTTTTTTACCTAAAAATTAACTTTAAACTAAAAATAGACCCAAAAATGTGTACTTTTAGAAACCTGGAGAAAATTTACCAAAAACACTTGGCAACCCTGTTGCATCAATGTTTCATTAGTTATTTAAGGTTGTACAGCTATAATTTTTTTTGAGAAAACGTATTTTATGTTAATTTTATTTTATTCATGAGTATAAAAAGATTATTTTGTAAGTTCATGGAAAGCATTTTTTGTCATAAAACACAAATCCCATATGCTGTGTTTCTAAAGTTGTCAAAATCATTGACCATATAATTTTTACTGTGCAATGGAAACTTAATGTGAATTTTTTTAAAAATATATCAATTTATTCAAAAAGTCTATTTTTTATGTACTTAAATATTAATTTTTAACTATTATCAAACTATGATAGTATTAGTTTTTAAGTTATCAACTGAATAAAACGATAATAATAAAATTAAAACCATTTACTGAAGTGTTTATTTCCTTTTTTTAGTATTTAAAATTAGTTTTCCTAAATTTACATACAATTTGTATGTCGTATATCATTTAAGAGTTTCATATCAAAACAATTAATTATATAATTTTTTTGTTAGAAGCAAACAAATTATGCGTGGCAGCTTCATTTAAAATGTTCAGCACAGATGCTGATAAAGAATCACAAATAAGTAAAGCTGATGTCACTACCCCTACTGACAGAATTCGTAAGTATTTTGTAGTTTACAACATATTTTTTAGTTTTTGAAAACCATAAAAGATACTACTTATTAGTAAATAAAAAAGAATGTTTTTTATTAACTTACATAGATTTAAAAAACTCTTAATAGGGTATTTATTCAAAAACATTGTTATTTTTTATATATATACCTCTTTTCTATTATGCAGATGAGCAAAAAGAATTCTTTTAGTATAAATATTTTTTTATGTACTTAAGAAGTGTAGTTGGTGGTTCTGTAGTTAAATTTAAAAACTATTTACAAGTCGTGTAACTTTTTATGTTGGTAATTAGTAACTAAACTATTTTATTTAAAAATCTACTTATTTTTTTGCAGTATTTTATTACTGAATAATTTGATTATGTTGAACGTAAATTTGTTATGTAATATTTAGAAGTGCTAGATAAATTGTTTAAATAAAAAATATTTGTTGCAAGTTTTTATAAATATAAGGCACTAATTATAAAACACTCAAATTACAGTACAAGTTATCGTTATAAAATCACAAAAAAGTTAAGGTGGCATTCTCAGTAATAAAATTATATATTTTTATTAAACTTTTAAAATTTACTAGTTAAGTTTTTTTAAGGACCACCCTACTTTTTGAAATAAGCCTTTTTTATTTGAATTCATATTATACTGTATTTAAATACAATTCTAAGCTTACCATAACAATCTAATTTGTATACAGTATCTAATAATTTTTGCTTTATTTATATGAATTTTAAAATTTTCGAGTCAACATTTATTTATCTTTGTACATTTACTAATTAAGTATCTTATAAAATTAAACGAGAGTGAATTATAATTGAAGTTTTTTCTACATTTTTCAATAAATTTTCTTCACTTTTCACCATTTATTTCCTTTTACCTCAATTTTTATGTACCGCTCTGTAGCGGTAGAGACTCATCTTAAATCTTTATTTCTCTTTTCTCAAACTTCGTAATAAAAGTAAAGATCTCGCTGGAGCGTGGCTTTTTTAGTTGTACTGTTTCAAAGTTAGCTTTTCGCTGCACTTAGTTATGAATGGTTTCGATCTTGTTTAAGCTGTTCATGTTTTGTTACATGAGTTTAGTTTAAACGAACACTTAGTGTTCAGCTTATTTGATTTATGTATATTAATCTTTAAAAACAATTGATAATTCGATTTATTGGTTTTATGTTGTACAGTATTTTATTATCTTTTTGTTTTGCAATTTTATTGTAAATACAATTTCATACTTTATACTCGATTTCATTATACAATTAGTCTAAGTTAAAGTATCTAACTGCTTGTAATTATACTTTAATAAATAGCAGCTTAGGTTCAATCAACACTTATAATCTATTAATATAATGCTATAAGCTTAATTTTCATTTGATTAAACGACTTTATTAATCAGCTAACTCATTCTAAACATTAGCTTAAGAAATTATTTAAGGATATTGTTACAATAGCGCGATAAGTCAGTGATCGCCAGGCCCGTGTATACAATTATCAGTAACAATATCAACGATGATTTATATGCATAATTTATGATTTTTTTGTACAGCATTGCAGTTTGATAATTGGTTTTGCGGTGAAATTTGGTAAATGCCAGAACTTGTAATAAATATTTTTGAATAAATACTATACTCTTCATGTTGAATTGTTTTTCTGTTAAATATCCTTTAACAAAGTATTTAATTTTGTTCAAGTACTTGAACTTAGTTGTGAGAACATATGTTCCTTGGTAATGATATCATATTTTTTCAGCTGCATACATAATGAGTGATGACGCTGAACGTGATAGACTGATAAAGTTCGGAAATTACGTCCAAGAATGTTTACCCGTTTGCGTTCAAAAAGTAATTGATTGGTTCTGGAATATTTTTGTTCTAGTTTTTTAGCTTTGTGCATCTCTATATAATTAATAAAAACTAGTTGTTTGATTATTTTGAGTATAAAGTTGACATGATCTTAAAAAAAGTATAAATTAAGGCCATAGGGAGGTATTGCCTTTTTTATAATGTTGATTTTATTTTTAAGATCTTAGCTAGCTTTTTATCGTCTTGTAAAATTCAAATAAGTTCTTATATATGAGGTACAAAGTCAGAAAGCTCAATTTGTTCCTTATGAAAAGATCAAAGCAAAATGGCAAAAAAAAAAATCTATTTCATTAAATCACTATCTTCTCTTCCTGTTTTTAAGCAATTGTTCTGAAACTTTCTCAGCTTAAGCTTGACTAAATAATTAAAATTTCTATTGTAGAATTTTTTTAAATTTTTAGTAGCAATATCTTTTTATATATAAAATTTATAGCTACTTTTTTTGATCATAAAACTCTTTAAGTTTATTTAATATAAAAATTAGTATGATATAATTTTTCTATTAAAGCAAGAAACATTTCCTGAAAATATGAGATAAATGATCAAAACATTAAGGTGAAGAGATATTTTTAGTATATTTTTTACAATTCTGAGAAAATCAGCAATATTTTATTTCCTCCAAACGTTTATAACGGAAGGTTTTTACACAGCTGACAATATCTCAAAAATGAATCTGTAAAAAGTATCTTATATAGTATATGATTGTAGTTTTCATATAAATTCTAATGCTAACTTTTGTAAAAAAAAGGACTCTCCTATGGCCTTAACTGATGAAGCATATAGTTAAACTAGTAGCTAGTGTGTATAAATATGACAAAAATACCTTAGTTAACTTTGCTATTACAGATATTAATAATCTTGTTAAAAAATGTGTCACTTTATTAAAATTGTCTGCTGTTCTACAAATGTAAAAAAAGTGTAACAACCAATTGCAGTCGTTTACTGAGTAGTTGAAAAAAGTTTAAATTTACTTTGGAACAGCTCCAAATTAAATAATCAAAATGTTATCTGCTTTACTTTAAGCTGTTTTATAAATACTCATCATGTTTTTTAGGTGCAACTAACGCACGGTAATGAGCTGGAGCTGCTTGTCGACCCCGACACCATTCTGCCGGTGATCAGCTTCTTGAGAAGCAATTTCATGTGCCAATTCACCAACCTTTCAGACATCACCTGTGTCGATGTGCCTGCAAAACCTATGCGATTCGAGGTTGATTTATGTTTATATTTTAAGTAATTGTTTAATAATTTTAAATAGTTTAAGTTTTGTTGTTTTAAATAATATTTGAATAAAAATTTCCATAGCTTTATTAAAATATTTAACCACAAAAATTTTGTAATTAGTAATTTATTGTAAATATTTTTAAACTAAGAGTATTCAATATAATATTTTAATAAGAGTTAATAGAGTAAAAGTATATTATAAGCAAAACAATCGTAAACTTTGAAATAAAAAATGAAGTAATTATCGACTCTAGTGTAAAATTTTAAATTAAAATAAGAGCTATAATACTTTTACCGTTTACTATAAAAATAATTAAACTTAAAGTTTGTAATAACACTAAAGCGAATTTTCAATAATTAACTTTAAATAATAAAGTAAACTTTTAAAATATTTTTAAACGATTATAACAAAACTACTAAATATAAAGGTGTAAAATGTCTGGTCTAATAAACAAAATTTTTCTGATTATATAAACTTGGTTTTATCGATTACAATAAGCGGATGTAATTGTATACATCAAGCTTCTAGAACAGGGTCTCCCAAACTAGACCAAGTGGCCCCTTGGGGGCCAGTATAGAAATTTAGGGGCCATGAGGGGGTCATAAATTAAAACTTACACTAGATATTCTGGAGTTGATGATGAAAAGCAAAAAAAGGTCTTGGGCAATTTTAATAGTAGCTTTTGATTAATCTTGTTAGAGGGGCCATAGCTATTTTATATTCTTTAAAAGGGTTCTTTTAAAAAACGTTTGGGAAACCATGTTCTAGTATACAAAGCAGAAAAGAACTCTAAGCTCGCATTAAAATTAAAAAGTTCTCAGCCTTTTAGTTACTGGCACACTCATGATTGTCACTTGAGTGTTGACCAGTTGCAAAAAATAATTTTTCTTAGGATTTTCCGATAGACTCTTTTTCCATATTTTTGGCAAAATTTACACATGCTGATCTATTTGTAAGCAAAACCTTTGAGACGTTTTTCTCACGTAGACACTACCAAAGTGACAACTAAACTATAAATGATGTTGCTTTCTACTTTGGATGGAGAATTGTCCTTGTAAATTCCAAGTTCCGCTTAGAGGTCAATAAATGTAAAAAATATTTCTTAAGCGTAAAGAGCTAAAAATCTGTTTCCTCAATAATTATCTTGAGAAGAAAATGTTTCCAAGACAGTTTTAGGACTTGAAACTTCTGAAGAACAATCTATTTTCAAATCTGTTGAAAATTTTGCTTTCTATATCCAAAAGAAAGGAAATTGTTTTGAAGTATTTTTAAATCGCCTTCAAGATAGCAAGGATAACGAATTCTGGTGAAAATTTTACTTATACCTGTAAAAATCCTATATTCTGCTTGACTTGACTAAAAGATGTTCACGGAACGTATAATGCCTCTGAATTTAACTTTTGTTGGATTTTAATTGAAAATTAACTTATTGCTGGGCACAAACATCTAGAAGTTTATTGATTTATTGTGTTCTCTTTCTTTCGCAAATTTAAGGACTTTGTAAAGAATTTTTAAGTGTTTTAGTAAACTGACTTTTTGTTGCTTATTTTCAAACACGATAAAAGTATTGTCTACGTATTGTTGACACAATAAAGGTGTTTGACAGTTGAAAATAATTCTCTAGGTATCCAGTAAAAATCTTGGTTTTATTTTTTTGGGATGGTATCTTTATTTTACCATAAACTATATTTTTAAAGCTTATAAAAGTTATAAAAAGTTATAAAAGTTATTTTATGAATATATATTAAATTCCATTTGTTTTTGTTTATATTCTTCACGCATGAATAAGTTTTTAAACAACAGTATAATTAACTAATATTGTTATATACAGTTTCATATTTTATTTTTGCTTGAAAAGGTTGCAATCTCTTGCCACCGAAACCGGTCGCGAATAAAATATACAATTTGCATAAATCTATTTAAATATATATTAAATTCCAAAAACTAAAATGTCTATATTGGTACAAAATATATATTATTTATACAAATTTTGATTTTTGGTTTTCTCAAACTTAACCACAAATGAACCTTGTTTATAAATTTGCAGCTGGTTTACAATCTTTTGTCGATTCCTTTTAACCAGAGAGTGCGAGTAAGGACTTATACTGATGAGTTCACTCCAATCTCATCTGTCTGTTCTGCTCATCCCAGTGCTAACTGGTATGAAAGAGAGGTTTGATGACTTGTTTTGAGTATACTTATTTATTATTTTATTGATTAATGTTAATATATGAAATGTAGCCATTATTTATATTCTGTTATGTATGGATACTGACTGAATTTTACGTGTTTTAAAACTACTAATAGAATAATAGTTTTTGTATTGACCATACATTTCTAGATAATAACCAGTTTGAGTAAAAAATAATAGTGTTTGTATTGACCATACATTGTTAGATAATAACCAGTTAAAGTTAAAAATACTTAGTAAGCGGTCGTTATTCGTATTTGATAAAGTTTTGAATAGTTAAGAATAATGTTAATTTATGTGTGTACTATTATATTTTTTTCTTAAGCAATGTATTTACTTTTTTACAACAGGTATGGGATCTTTTCGGAGTGTTTTTCGAAGATCATCCCGATTTAAGAAGAATTTTAACTGATTACGGATTCGATGGGCATCCATTCAGAAAAGATTTTCCACTCACTGGTTACTATGAGGTTTGTTCTTAGTAATATGTCAAGTATATTATGACTTCTGGTTTGTAATTTTATCTCGGCTAGAAACCTTTAAAATGATTAATAATAATTGACATTTGTATATTTTGTTATTTTCATTTATTATATGGTTACAACATACTTTGAAAAGTTTTTTTTTTAATTTTTCTATCTAAGTGAGTGTGAGCTAATTTTAGTATAAAATAGCTAAAATTGATAAAAGTTTTATTTATGTATCGCTTTTTCAAAATAATAATTATTTTTTATATATGTATAAGACAGTTGTAGAAGAAGTATATATCATAATACCAGTAGTAAAACTACTTTATTTAACATCTCTACTTGTTTTTAATTGGTATTAACTTATTTTTCTGTGTTTTAGACTATAAAATCGACTTGTGAAAATTATTTTATTAAGCTGAATAGTATATCAGAGTTTAAGTTTTGTCTTTATTTAATTTTATAGATAAAAGTGAGCATTAAATTTGTAGTCATATGATTATTATAATTTTAAAATATATATAACTAATTGTTTCTAGTAACTTTATCTATAGAAAACATTTGTTAAAGTTAATTTTTAATTTTCAAAAATTTTGGACAGTGTCGTTATGACGACGAAGTTCAGCGAATTGTCAGGGATCCGGTTGAATTGGCTCAGGAATTCAGAAAATATGATCTGAACTCGCCGTGGGAATCTTTTCCTAACTTCAGGTTGAAATTAGTTATTTTAAAATAAATTTTATTTATGTTTAATTAGTTTATTGTTTCTTAGTTCAACAAAGATTGATTTTTAAGCTTATTGTTATAACAGTATTTCATTTAATTTTTATTAAGATTTTAATTTGTCCTACTTTCTATATATTACTGATTCACAATTTTTTTTGAAGCACAATTTTTAAAGTAAATATATAAGTAAGACTTGAAAAAAAAATTTAGGTATAAAAGTTTTTATTTATAAGTAAATTTGTTTATTCAGATCTGATGTTGCAGAACCAACGATAGAGAGTAAACCAGAAGATGACAAAAAATAAAATTTTACTATATTCCTGTCTAATTACTAATCAGTTTGATTTATTAGTTAACTGCTCATAGTTTTAAAAAATATATATGCTTAAAACTTTTACAAGATATGGTAAATTTTTTCGAATAGATGTCTTAAAATCTTTGAATTATATATTTGAGAACACTTTTCGTAACTTTCGGGAATAACAAATCACCAGATAACACCATAAATAGCTCCTCAAAACAATTGATGATTTTTTAAAATAGCATTTAGTATTGAGTAAAACATGTTAGTTATAAAAAAAAACTGTAAAATCATTGGATTAGACTCAATAAATAAAATTAACTATAACCTGAATGTTGAACATTTTTAACAATTAACATGTCCCTTAAAAAATAGTGTATTTCTTAAAATTTTTAATCTAAAATAAAAACAAAAGAAAAAAAAATGTTTTATCTATTTAAAAAAACTGTTATGCTTGAGTATAAACAAAAAGTAGTTTTTTTATAGCAGCAGAACCATACTAAAATTTTATAAGAAAATTAAACAAACACATTGCATATAAAGTAAAGTACTTTCAACAATTCTCATTTTAAGCTATTAAAATTAAATAAACTATTTTAGTCTATTTAAGCTATGCATTTAAACAAGTTTGATTATAAAAGTATTTAATACACAGTCATAAAATAATGCACTAAAGTCAATAGTTTCGTTTTTTACTGATAAATTTTTTGGTAACAAGTATAAATAATTATATTTTGACTTGGTGTATTTAAGGAATATAAAGCTTAATTTGTTTGTTTTTTTATATGTAAGTGCTTTTAAATATATTTTAAGTATTTGAATTAAAATTTAATTAGATTATTTAACGACAAAAAACGCTAAAAATATTTAAGATCTGGTGCACAAAAAAAAAAATTTCCGTAATGGAGTTTGAAAAAATAGTTTTGAATGGTTAAAAGTCTCTAAACTTATTATTAAAACATTATTGTCTGAAGCTGAGGTCAATTTTCAGTTAAATCACCTACCACTAATGGTACCCAACTGAAATTAAGATTCTTACCTTTTAGATTTTTCTAAAGTTTGAATTTTTTGGGTTCTTTTTCAAATGTAAATTTAATCTTTCATTATCCAATCTAAGAACGTTCATCTACTATTTAATTGTTCATTTTCCTTGTTAATCAGTATAACAATTTCTGACATATCAACTTAATTTTATTGAGAAGTGTATCAGTTAAATTTTTCTACCCTTTATTAAACTTTAACTAAATATTCTTTAATTTTTTAGTGTTTGACAACTATCCAAAACGCTAGGAGTATTTATAGTGTTGGCTTTTCTGCCTTTTTACTTTATTAAAGTAGAATAAAAAAGATAAAGATGTGATCAATAGTTAAAAATAGCACAACAGTCTTGGTAACACTTTAGCAGGTAATAATTGTAATATTAATATCTACTATTTTATTCTTGGCTACTAATGCTAAAGTTTTTTTTGCAAAGTTGTAAACTATGTATGTTTATCAAATAGTTAAACGCAAAGCTATGTTGAAATTGTCAGCGAAAAAGTAATTCAGGTACAATAAAAATATTAGGAGATTTAAAGAGCACATTTGGTACATAAAGCTCAATATATTTTTTTTCGAGCAAAAAAAAATTACTCAGCTTTCATAAATTTCTTTTCACAGCTTTTTTACAGAACAGAGCTGGACGATATACGGTCTGCGGGTAGAATCCGGTCTGCAACTAAATGTTTATGATAATAGTTTGTATTTAACAAAAAAGCATTGATTGAACGATAGTTAAGAAGTATGATAGAATTCAAAAAAAAAGCACACTGGTCCTAATTTATTGAGGAACGGGTCTAAATTGCACAATGCCAAATTTGCACGAGCGAACAAAATTGCACGAAGACGATTGTGCATTAAGGTTCAATTTTGCACGAGAGTAAAAAAATACAGAAACTAAAAAAAAAATTACTGACCGAAGATAAGGGCTAGGGATAACAGTGATAGTAAAAAAATAAGTAACTTACCGACCAAGGGTTAGGGTAACAGTGATGGTAAAAAAACAATAAAAAAATTAACCCGTGCAAAATTGTCTGCTCGTGGAAAATTTTTACTATTCTGCCCGAGGTAAAAATTGTCTTCGTGCAATTTTGTACGCTTGCAATTTAGACAGCTACCCAATTTATTGGTTTAGTCATTAAAATTTGTAGCATAGAAAATTTAAAAACTCTACTTCAGTATATTGTTATAAAATATAATAAAGTACGTCTTTGCTCTTATGTTATTTAAAAGAAGTAATACTCTATGTACTAAGCAACTTTAAAAAAATAATCATCTTCAATAAAACAACAGACAAAAATGTTTTTTCAGTAAACAAGATAACACTTTTATTTATTAACTTTAAAAAATTATTGTTAGTATGAGTTTTAAATTTTTTGATAAAAAACTGACTAAAAGAAAACGTTGACCCTAAAACCACTAAAGACTTTTTTAATGTAGGCTTTTTAATTTGCCTAATTCATACTAAAGGCTTTTTTTAAATTACTCAAACCTACTTATTTGATCCAATGGATCATAAGTGAAGACTAAAAATTAAATCATAAAATTTAAAACTATCAAAAGATTTACTTTATTAAAAGCTACATATACCAAATTTTTACGAACGTTTTAAGCAATTATTGAACATAACATTATTTTGCAAGCTTATAAAAAAACCATAGATGGTGAGTTTTTAGCAATGGTAATCGAATAAAGCAAAACAAAAATATTTATACATCTTTAAAAACGAACGATGTGTATATAGCTTTCTTGACAAAATCAATAAAAAGTACTTAAGGAATTTAATAATTGAATAAAAAATATGTTCAAATTACTTTAATAAATGCTATAACAAAGCAGTAAATACTATCTAAAATTATAAAGCGTTTTATGAGAAGCAGAGAATACTCCTATTACTAAAAAAAGAAGTATATGCTAACCCACTTAAAAAACCTAGAGATTTTTGGTATGCTAACTTCAAAAAAAATTTAACTTTGTTTTATTAGGTGAATTAAAAATTTTGAAAAATAAACTTTTACAACTCCTGAAATTAAGAGAACTTATTTTAAAGATTAAGCAATGCTATATTTTAATAACTAACCTCTTTTTTAAAATACCTATTTCATCGAAAGTTTTACAACAGCGTTATGTTTCCAATATTAGTAGAGTTATAAATCATTATTTTAATAAAAAAATTAGTGAAAAATCATTACTTTGCATCTTATTTTACTTTTTATTAGTTTTTCAATAACTCATTATTTTATATTTCCTTATAGTAAAGGTTAGAATAACGAACTATTATCTTTTATCAGCTAAGTTTTTTTAAGTTTCTTAATAAGATGGTATAAAAGGCCATAACTAATCGTTTAGCTAACTCTTTTTATCGGTAAAATCTGTCAACGTTTTTTGTAGATTGAAGTTGTACAATAATTGTTTACGTCTGTTATTAAGTTGTTTTCAAAAGTATAATTTGTTTGATTTAAATTTGATTTTTACCCTAATCTTTTTAACTGGAACTGCTTAACTAAATATTTAGTTATATATCATTGAATTTGTTTTTATAGTATTGAGACAATTTAATTACAAATTTTAATTAGTACTTCCTTTTTAGTTTGTTTTGTATGAAAAATTTCGTTTCTCATGATAGCTTCAACAGGTAATTTTTTTTTTCATATCATCAACAAAAGCTGGAATTTAATTTATATTCAAATAATTTTTTAATTTAATCAATTGGATTATTTATTACGATTTTGCATTCTGTTTTAAGGGCATTTTTAACTTGTCTAAAGTTAAAACAATTTTAGGTACCGGGAGATTTTAAAAAATTGTTTAATTTCTAAAGTGTATCATTAAAAGCTACTACACAAAATAACTACTATTAAACAAAAAATTGTGCAACCCACCAAAAAGTATAGACACACTTTTGGTTTATTAGTGCTTTTATAATAATTTTCTAATAACACTATGGAACTTACATACATTTAAATGTTTAGACTTTAATTTGTGACCAAAGGAAAGAATGTTTTTCTGTAGTTTATTTTCTATCTTATTAATTTAAAAAACAACTTGTTAACTTTAGTTGCTATATTTATTTACAACATATCAATGTTTAAAAAACACATATCTAAACTAAAATTCTTTACACACATTTTGAATCTAAAATTTTTATATTGAGACTTTTTTTGCTTTAAAAATAAATTTGAAGAAAATTTATAATGATATATATAGAAATAATATTTTTAAAACGTTTAAACGTTTAAAAAGTATAAAAGTTTTTTTTTTAATAGAAATTTTTATAGATAATTTGAAATATTTTTTTATAAAAATTTAAAAAGAAAACTTATATTGAAATTATACAGACTTAGTTGTTAAATTTTCTTATAAACTTGATTAGTTGTAGTAAATTAAAGTAGAAAATAGTTTTTAAAGTAAAGTTGTGCTTTTACAGATCCTAAACCAAAAAAAAGGTTCTAGTTCTAAAAGCAGGTTGGTTTTAAATCCTTTAGCTTTCGTTTGTATAAGCTGTTCATTTTATTTCTCCTTATTTTTAATATGTTTTATGCTCTTTTCTGATCCACTAAATTTCAAATTTTTACTTTTATATTTGTTTTAGATCTTTAATAATAAATAAAGTTTAAACTTTGACTAACTGATATCAATTTATGTTGTTTATTGAACAAAATTAGTTTAAAAAATTTTTGGTCCTAGAACCTGGCGTACGAAGGAACCTTTCAGTTATCTAGTAATAGACCATTTAAATACAGTTTAATGTCCCCGTCCAGGACAAGTTAATTTAAAATTAAGTAAAATACAAATTTAAAAAAGAACTTAATTTAAAAAGTATTTAAACAACTTATATAGAACAAAACAAATCTAAGAAAGTAATGAAATTCTTATCTATAAAGGTAAACTAGAGTATACCTCTTAAGAGTTTTAAAGTTATTCTCATTGTTAGAACTTTAATACGGTATACATTCATGCATGCTAACGGAAGCATCACTACATCTGACTTTTCTTGTGCTAGAGGTGAGCTTAATAGATTTGAAAAGGTTCTAATCGAATAAGAAAGAAACCAAAGTAAAACAAACAAGTAACCGAAATTAAAAAGAGAGCTTTTATATAATACATCAATTTACTCTTGTTTCTAAATTTAGTTTATGCTGCTTGCTTATTAGCAGCCTTATTTAATTACTTCTTTAGAAATTTTTATTTTCATACAATTTTACATGTTATAAAACATTTCAGAAATAATTAAATACAATTAGAAAATCCGTAAATATTTTTTTTTTAATGATTTCAAGTTGTAAATGGTTTTATAATAAAACAAAAACCCTTCGAACAATAGAATTTAAAAATAGTCTTTTGTTTTATACTTAAGGGGAATTTTAAGCTAAAATCGTGGCTCGGATTGTATTTCACTATAACTGTAATTATAAATGTGCTTCAACTTTGCTCAGATAGCATTTTTTTCAATCTTTAAAAAGTTCCAAACTTTAGATCCAATTATTTCCTTATTTTTAAATTTAAACAAGATTTTTTATTTATTCTAGAGAACGCTCATTTTTAATTACAGTTATAGTGAAATACAAGCAGAAATTAACGAGCGTTTACTTAGCTTGATTAGCATTAAAATTATTTTTTTTAGATGTTCAAACCCCAACTTGATGGATTTTTTTTTAATTAAAGGCAAAAAAGCGTTCTCTACAACAAAAAAACACGTAATAGCTTTAAAGATAAGAAAAATAATTGGATCTTAAGTTTGAATATTTTTTTTAATTAAAAAAATGCTAATAAAGCTAAGTTAACGCTCGTTAATTATAACTGCATTTCATTATAAACTAATTGAATTTTATAATCTAGACCTCAAGTAAGATGAGTTACTTTAAATTTTAATATACTTGAAAATTTTTCCTGATTTATTTATTTGTTAATTAGAAAGCCTTCAAAACTGATGAATGGACTCAAATTTCAATGGTTAAACAAATAGGTGAAAGAAAATAAAATGTGAACCCTCACAACTAAGGTCAATGGGTCGGTGTGGAGAAAGACTTTTTGGTCATTGAGCTGCACACTATTTGCTGTTAAGGGCATAGGGGGGTAAATACCTTTTTTTTTTGAAATTTGATTTAATTTTGTATAGTTTTTACTAAGCTACAAAATGCTTTTTAAAGATTTAAAAAAGACTAAATAATTTTCAAGATAAAGCTGGTCAAGGTCGAAGGCAACAATAGACATTCCTTATGGTAGGCGCAAACTAAAACAGCAAAAATAAACTATTTTACTAAAAATCTATCTTCTCCTGCGTTTTTTGAGATAACTACCTCAAACTTTCAATTTATTTGAGTAAGTTATACCAAAAAATGTAGGAGGTAGATTTTTAGTGATTTTCTAGTTATTTTCCGTTTTAGATGCGTATCATTTAAGCCAGTGGTTGTCAAGGTGTACACTGGTGCACACTAGTGTGCACAAAATTTATGTTGGGGTGCACAAAACTTTAAGGGTACACAAAACTCATTTAAGGGTGCACAAAACTTTAAGGGTACACAAAACTCATTTAAGGGTGCACAAAATTTTTAGACTACAAAAAAAAAAAACAATTTTTATTATTATATTTATCTAGTTTAAGCTACATAAAAATATTAAATAAGATATTTTAAGAGTACTGCACTGCTAATTTTGTAGTAGTTGTGGAGATGTGTCAATTAATAAGTATGTAAGACAAAGCCATATAAATAACATATCATTGTGCAAACAAGGTAAACCAAATAGAAAGATTCATTAAAAACAGGATCAAATGATAAATTCTAGTTTTAGTTGTTGAAAGGTTTGCATGTAAATATAAACTGAGTTATTACTTTAAAGGAGAAATGCATTAGTAAAAGTGTTTACGTAGTGACACCACTTATTAAAAATATATCTTGGGGTGCTCCGATTTCATTTTTTGTATTTTGGTTTACACAGATTTTGATTAGCTTGACGACCATTGATTTAAGCTACCAACATAAACAAAACTTGATCAACTTTAGCTCAACCCACATGAATTATACTTTATTATTTTCATTTTTTTACAATGATCTTCTAAGATCAAACAATAACACAAACACTTCTTATAAAGTATAAGTCATGTAGGTTGATCTAAAGTTTATCAATTTTGTTTTTTTGGTAGCCTAAATGATACACATCCCTTTTAGTTTGCGCCTCCCACAAGGATCCTAACGTTGCCTCCGACCTTGACAGGCTATATCTTAAAAAATATTTTGAATTTTTTAAATATGTAAAAAGCATCTTGTAGCTTAGTAAAAACTATATAAAATAAAATCAAATTTCAAAAAAAGGTGTTAACCCCCCTATGCCTTTAACTAATATTCTAAGCTAACTTTAATTAAGACATTTACAAAAAAAAAAATTGAAAAATAATTATAGATATATTAATGAAATATCTAACTTAAAAAATAGTATGTCTCTTTTTTAACCCATTTCTACCAAAATTTACCATATAAACAATAGTCTACCATAGTCTCCACACCGTCTCCTCCCCTAGATTTGGATTTTTATGATCATTTAAGCTCACATTTTCTTTTTGCCTTTTCTTCAAGAGTAGCAACACAAAAAAAAAAAAGCAACACACAGTTTAAAAATGAATAAGAGGTGAGAATTGGTAATGTGACTTTAAATAAAATATTTAATATAAACATAATACTGTAAAAGCACTATGTATTTTAAAAAAGAGTTTATAAATTTTTTAGTATACAGGCTTGTAGGTAGGTGAAAATTTAACTATTAATTATTTGTTAAGTTTTTCTTTAATATGTAAACAATTCAGTTTTATTCTTTAAAATCTAGCATAAGTAATTGTTAGAAATTATATAAAATAAATAAAAGAAAATTACGCCTACTATTGAACAGCTAAACTTAACAAATTAAATGAAAAAAAACTTAAAAAATACTCTGAAAAGTAAAATAATGTAATAGGTATATAAGTGAGTTTAATAAGCTTAACATAAATATAAAACTAAAAATTAATAAAATAAATAAAATTAAATAAACAAAAAAAAAGATAACACATTTATTCAATAAAAAATATTAAAATATAGAAAAAGAAACAATAAAAATATATCTACTTAAAAAACTATCAAATCAATCAATAACCATTTATTAATTGGAATTAGTTAAGAACTATAACAGAAAATTCTGAAGTTTAACTGTACTTACTATAGCAGAAGACTTTCAAGGTCAAGGCAAGAGAACAATGTGTAATGTGTGGTCTTATGATAAGGGTTCTTATGACTGAGACAGGGTTTGTGTCCTTCATGCTAAATCAGGCCAAATCATTTAACATAATGTGTTTGCAAGCATGTTAAAAATAATTTAGCAAACTTACAATCAGTTTTAGCTGCTATATTTCAGTTTTTAAATTTAGCTATTTCATTCTAGCTATTATTTAGAATTAACTATTTTAATCATATTTTATACCCTTTCTACCTGTTTTGAAATAGAAAAACTAAAGTCAGAGGTTAATTTATAGTTTCAAACTTATTGTTCCTAAATTTTATTATGTTTTCAGTTTTAGGAAAAAATTACTCCTAGTTTTAGCTTGTTGAAATGTTTCAGTAGTTAGAAAAACGTAAAATTTCAGTTAAGTTAAGAATAGTTTTGATTTTTTTTTAATTACCTTAGAATTTTTTTAATGTTTTTAAAATAATTATAAAAATTACTTGAGATTTTATTTCCTTATGCTATTATTACTTAATTGTTAAGAATTTAAGCTCATTAACAGTTACTTTTTCAATTATGGCTCTTATTATTGTTTCCCAACATATAGTGATAAAAACTGATACATGTATTATTGATGGCCTTTATAGAGAGTAGTCATTTTAATTCAAAACCTTGAAGTATCTGAAAAAACTAAAAAGCCTAAAGTTTTGAACAACTTTTGTATGTAAAAGTAAGAAATCTAGATTAGATACGAAATAACTTATCATGTACAAAAAATTTAGACATCAGAATTTTATTCAGATTTTATTTAATAGTAAAACTCGTTTGAAGTTACAATTAAGTGTCTTTTTAGTAGTTATAGAATGTATTTTTTATGGTAAGTTGGATAAATAATTTGTACATGAAAATACCTGGAAGAAAATTAGAAAATCTAAGTGAAATCTATAAAAAAACCAGTGGCTAACCTGTGAGTATAAATTGGTTTAGTTTTTAATGTTTTGGTATTTTTTAGTTAATTTGTATAAACTTATTAAGTTTAGTTTTTAATTAAAATTTTATCTATTTAGTAATTAGAGTAACATTAAATTACTTTATATAAATAATATAAATTTAGATATTTTATTATAAGTTTTTAATATATACCTTAATTTTTTATCCTATAGGTTAACTATAATGTTTATGAATTAAAATATTCCCTTAAAATAAATTGACAATCTTTTTAAAATTTGCTTTTTAAATGCTCTGCGAAAAGAAATTCATATCATTTCCATTCACTTTAATAAAGAATTTGACATGTTTTTATTATGCATATAAAGTTTTAAAGGCTATTTTACAACTTTTTACAACTAGCTTGAACTATTTTATGAACAATAAAATTTATATGAAAGTTTAACTTTTGAAATATAAAAATTCTGATGTAGTGATAAAAATATGAGTAAAAAAAGATTGATTCTTATTTTAATTATACTTACTTAAGTTTGATGTAGATATTGTAAAAAGACTTTTATTCTTTTTTTTTTAAGACTATCATTTTAAAAACTACTTTTATTCAGATACTTTACTTTAAAATAATAACTAATATACTGCTATATTAAAAAACTGTTTAAATTTTTAACTCAAAATTTTACATTTGTAGTGTAACTTAAGTTACTCACTTATTATTATTTGTTGTCCTTAAAAGTCTAGATATAATACTTTTGATAAAAGTCTTTCAGTATCCTTAAAAAAAGCAATTAAAGAAAGCAATACTTTATGTAACTTACTCAGATTTTTTAAGTACAGATAATCATTACATAATCAAAAATAAGTTTTTAAGTGAGGTTTAAGCTTTTAGTAAAATCTATCCATTTATAATTCTTTCAATTTGTACAGAAGTGTATTATATAGAACTAAAAATGGCACAAGAAGTTTGTGAAGAAGTAGAAAAAATTGCAATTGAAGAGCCTATGACTGAAGATGTTGTAGATCCATGGTCTGTTAAGGCATCAAGCAATAAGGGAATCGATTATGAAAAACTTATTGGTGAGCAAAATTGTATTTATAAAACATACATTAATTTTTGTTAAAGTAAGAAATAACAAACACAGTAGCAATACAAAAAAAAAAAAGAGTCTAAATGTGAAATAGACTTTTCAAAAGAACTGTTGGTTATGAAATTAAATGAAAAACTAAAATAAAACATAAAAGAAGTTCTAATGATTAAATTAAAAACAAAATATTTGTTAAAAATCATCATAGTTTTTTATTTTGTACTATAAATTAATTTTCTACTGATTAACCAATCGTAAAAAGTCTTTATTTACTTATTCAGACAATCATTTACTTATAGGCTAATAAACCTGGAATTTTTCACACTTCTAATATATTAAGTAGTAAAATTTCGATTTGAATGCTAAAATCTGTCATATACAGATAAAAATTTTTGTAGTCATCAATTTTTTTTTTCAATAAAAAGCATATATAAAGTAGCTTTAGAGTATCTTTTCAATGTTTTTATACTGTTTAACACAGTTTCTTACCTTAAACTTAACTTGAAACTAAAAGTAAACCCAAAAATTTGTACTTTTAAAAACCTGGAGAAAATTTGCCTAAACATTTGACAATCCTGATATGAACAAAATAAGTAAACTTATGAAAATAATGAAATGGTTAAGCACTCTTTCTTAAATCATTTACTACTAATATTGACTATGGAAACCAAAGTCTACTATGAGCACCACACAATTTTATTCTTAGTTGTTGCGTTTTATACAAAGATAACCAGTTATAATGCAAAAATTGCTAAATAAAAAGTAAGCGGAAGTAAAACTTTGAAACCCAAAATAGGTTTTTTGAATAAACTCACTTTAATAAAAGCAAGATCAATGTTTTAATAAATCTATACCAATTTAAAATTAGTAATTAATTATATGTAAATTCTATGTTAATTTCAAAGGTACAAGGAAACACAAGAAAAAATATAAACCTTTTCGGGTTGAATATAAATATGCATATATCAATCAGTGTATTATTTAAATACATATGTTAAATACATACTCAAATCTTCTAATATATTACAACAGATGTGTTTTGTTTTTTAGGGTTTTGCTTTAAAATTCATTTGTAAACTCAAGTTGCTTTGAACATGTTTGCATCAGGCATAATGTAGGTAATTAAAGACCAACATTTTAGGTACGAACTGACGGTTAGGTACACTTTTGCGCTGTGTTTAAAACGCTTATCTAGGTGGAAGGTTGCTGTACTTAGTCCTCAAATCAAATAAACACTATTTAACTTGTACTGTTTTTACTGTTATAACTTTTTATTTTTTGCTTCATGTTTTTGTTACAAAACATATGAAGAATATAATGACTAAACTAAAAGTAAAGTTTTATATTCAAGTTTTTTTTAATAATAATGAAATGAAAAGTATGTTTGAAAAATAATTCATATTTTGCAGTGAAGTTTGGATCGGAAAGAATCAGTGAAGAAGTTTTACAAAAATTTAAAGAAGTTCTTGATAAAAAAAATATGGAAATGCACACCTTTCTTCGAAGAAAAATATTTTTCTCTCATAGGTTGTTTAAAATTATCTAATAAACAAAAATAGTTATGAGAACAACATTTTAAAAGAAGGTCTAAATAGTGATTCAAAAATGTCTTAAGATTTATGTCCTATAATATATATTAAATGCACAAATATTAAAAAAATATTAAATTACTGAAAAGCTCTATTGTTGCTTTAATAGTTTTTCTATGTCTTACATGAACATTAATCTAATTTAATTTTACAGTTAAAAATATTAATTAACTTGTTGTGAATTACAAAAATTTAAGTTTTTTAAGCTTAAACCAGAAATTTATACAAAAATAGCATTTACTTTCTTGAAGCTGTTTAAAACTTATATAATGTAATTAGAAGTTTATGGTACAATATTTTTGAAGATGACTTTAGGGAAGCTAAACTTAAAAAAAACTTAAAGTCTATAAAGCTTCATTAGATTAATAAAATTCTTCGAACACTGCTTATTTAAAAAATAAAAAATTAGAAAATTTGTATATTAGGTAAGACTTTTTTTTAAAGTTTGTATTTAACTTAGATAACATTTGCTTTCGTTAAAAAACATTTGATTTAGTTTTTGAGAGATATAAAGAGTACAATAGTGGTGAATTCAATAGAATTATTGTGGAAGGACCAAGTTTAAAACAAAAAATTTCTTGAATAAACTTTAATAAACAGAAAATTCTGTTGGTCATAAAATCATTAATTTTAATTTTTCAAATTTTCAATTTTTTTTTCAAATTTATTAAACATTTTTTTAAAATTCTAAATTATAAACAAACTATTTTTAGATGTTCTTCTACATAAAATAAAAGTATTTTTTTGTTCTAATTTAAATTTTTTTTCTAGATTTAAAACTACATTTATTCAAAAAAGCACATGTTTTAACTGACTCACTTAAGGTATTGGCTATACAGTTAATTTTTATAAACTATAAGTTAAATCCATTTAAAAATCCTCACACTAATTTGTAAAATAGCTGTACTTATTTTATATAATAACTTGTGTTTTCTCTGGTTATTATTGCAAAAGCAAATAATTTGAAGGTTTGTTTAACATGATAAATATTTAATATAATCCCATGTAGTTATTTTAATTTAAAAACAGAGAGCTTGATCAAATTGTGACCAACTACATAGCTGGCAAGCCTTTTTACTTGTACACTGGCCGTGGTCCTTCATCTACTGCCATGCATCTTGGTCACATGGTTCCTTTCATGTTCACTAAGTTAGTTGTATGATACTTAATACTTAATCATTTTTATATATTGAAAATTTTGAAGATGAAAATTAAAGATAATCTTTAGTTAAAACAAAAATTAAAAAAATAGTTACAAAAGTTTCTTGATTAGACTAACAGTTTTTTCATGAATTACTCAAATTATACAATGTTTGTAAGAACCGTTAATAATTGCCTCAAATTTTTTATTTTCTGTTTATAAGTTTTTTATAATTTTTTTAGATTTTGTTTTCATGATTGTACAATATTCTTCGTTAACATAATTATTAGCTTTCTAAACCTCTACTTTTCGTATTTATTTTTTACTTGTTTAAGCTGTTTTAGTTTGTAAGAACTTTTATTTCTAACCTAATATAAACTGGTAGTAAAATTTAAGTATGTATTACTTTTCTCACAAGTCTATTAAAGTTGTTTAACAGTTCTTTTCTTGTTTTATTATTTAGTTTAAATCTATAAATATGCTAAAAGCAAAATAGTTAATAAAGTGGTATTTTTTTTAATATGAATTAGTTATTTTAATCATCAATTCTTCCATAAATTCATCTAAATCATTTAAAAGGGTAACATTAGGTCAAATTAGTACAAGTACATGTATTTTTTAATTTATCTAAATTTTAATTTATACTTGCAAATGGCTAATGACTGCAGTAAAATAGTTTTGATGAACAATAAATTAAACCAGGTGTTATACATAGTTGGATAGAACTGAATTTCTTGTTATCAAAAAAATAATAAAAACTGCAGAAGTACTTTCATATATAATATAAACAAGTATTTCAGGTATTTTTGTGTAAATGTTTTGAAGTAAAATTTTAAACTATTTTTGGTAATTTTTCACAGAAAATTAGCAAAGTTGGCTTTATATAAACATAAAAAAAATCTTGAATATTTGAATCAGAAAAAAGAACACAAATCAGAACTAGTTTTGAAAATAAAAAAAACCTAGTTTATTCAAAAATGTTAGCTCTTAGTTTTTTTCTAGTCACCAAAAAAGTTAATCATCGCTTGCCAGCTCAATTTGCGACTCGAGTTTCTACAAAGTATTAAGTTGTTACATTTATTGTATTATTAAAAAGTATAAATTTACCAGGTGGCTCCAGGAAGTTTTTGAGGTGCCATTGGTCATTCAAATGACAGACGATGAAAAGTTCTACTTCAAAGACGGCAAAGAACTCGATGATTACACTTCATTAGCATATGAGAACGCCAAAGACATTATCGCTTGCGGATTCGACCCTGAAAAAACATTTATTTTCACGGATGTGGAGTATATTTCTGGTGGACACGGGTTAGTAGATGTTTTGTTTAACGAAAATAATTTTAAACAGTTTCATAGTTCTACAAAAATTAAAAAAGTTGGTCTTTTACTACACGTATTTATGAGTATATTTTTCTGTAGTCAAAATTTTTCTACACAACTTGTTGATTTAAACATAAGTTGATAAAATAAGAAAAGTTTAGCAAAAATTATTCAAAGTTTTGTTTCCAGAAAAGAATTTTTCAAAAATATAATCAAGTTCAGAAAAGCTGTCACCTTAAATCAAGTAAAAGGCTGCTTCGGGTTCGAAGGTGATAGCAATATTGGTTAGTTAAAAATTGAGTAATTTCCGAAATAAAAATCTTTTTTAATCGTTGAAAATTTAAATTTTGAGCAAGCCGTTTAAGGATATAAAAGTTTATTTGTGTATCTATAGTATCTCTTTACAGTTTGTGTTGAAACTTAGTTAGAAATTATCTTTTTATTCTAGGTAAAGTCAGCTTTCCACCAATACAGGCTTGCCCTTCATTTTCTTCCAGTTTTCCACACATTTTCAACGGGTGTCACGACGTTCAGTGCCTAATTCCATGCGCTATCGATCAGGTAAAATGTTTTACATTAGCTCATAATAGAGTATTGTATTTTTAGTAAATTATAATTAACTAATTGAAAAGTAATTTTAGAAAGCTCAATAAAATCATTATTTAACTAAACAAGTATACAAGTTTTAAGAATAATTTAACTTAATGTGTAGATTGTTGACTAAAAGCTTATTTTATTATAACTGAGACAAATAGCATATTAAGTCTCAACATAGTTTTTAAATTATATACAATTTTGATTTTTGTCTGTTCGTTTTCTTATAACCCATTGGTAATAAATATTTTTAGTTAAGTTAATTGAAACTTTTCTTAAATTTTTATTTTGATAATTTTCTAGTCTCTTTTTTTGGGAATATAAATTACTAACTATACTAATAGTAGAAAAAAATCCTAGTTTTATTTAGTACTAAATGTAAGTAACATGTCTTTTTCGTACATAAGTTTTTAACTTTTGTATTTCTTACTATAATAAGCCTTTAAAGCTTTGTGCTAGGGTTTACTTAAATGTAATAGCAACATATATTTAGAAAAAGTCTGCATGTTGAAACAATTTATCCATAGTGCTTTACAAAGTCTCATCAGTTGATAAATTAAAATAATATAAACTTTTTTTTCGAAGGTAATGCATAAATAAAAATTTGTTATAAAGACATTAATACTAGGAAATATGTATTTAGTGTTGTGACAATAAAGTTGATTTTTATTGATATAGATTGGTAAGAATTAATTTAAATCAAAATTAAATTAATTTTTAGTGCGTAAAAGTAATAATAATTAAATTTATAGTATCATACTAGTTTCCTAAAGAAAAAAAACAAACTCTTAGTTAAAATACGAAATATTTTAACTGTTTATACAGTACTCACATAAAATGCGATTTACAAAAAATATTCTAGAAGGGTCTTATTTGACATGAAATATATACTTAAATTACTTAAGTGTTACAAAATTACAAAAAAAAATTGAATATTTAGTTAAACTACGAAATTCTCTAAAACAATTAGTAAAAAACTGAAGTACTAAAATTACAATTTAAAAGAATGTGTTTATAAACATATTAAAGGATCCATACTTCCGTTTGACGAGGGACTACGCTCCAAGGTTGGGATTCAGAAAACCTTCGTTGATTCATTCCGTGTTTTTCCCGGCGTTGCAAGGAGCCGTCACCAAGATGAGTGCTTCGGATGAAAACAGCGGAATTTTTCTCACTGACACTCCCAAACAAATAAAAACGAAGGTTTTTCTTTTAATAACACCTTGATTTATTAACTTCTTTGGTACTAAAGTTAAATGTATATATACATTTTTAAGATGGTATTTACGAAAATTCTCAAGAAATGTGTTTGAGTTCCTAACATCCGTTTAAATAATTTTTTCGCAGATAAACAAGTACGCATTCAGTGGAGGCCAAGACACAATTGAATTGCACCGAGAACTTGGAGGAAATGTCGAAGTTGATGTGTGCATTAAATACCTTAACTTCTTCTTAGATGATGACGAAAGATATGAAAATATTAAAGAGGTTAGCTGTTTCGAATAATAATAGATCATTGCATAAAATTTTCTAGTTTATATAACTTTAAATAATTTTTGAAACTTGCTTATTTTTTCAATTCTTGTATTTTTTATAGGAATATGCGAAAGGAGATCTGTTGTCTGGAGAGCTTAAAAAGATTCTCATCGAAATACTTCAACAATTTGTAGCGAATCACCAAGAGGCAAGGAAAAAAGTAAGTACAAAAAATACATTTAATAAAAGTTGAGCATACTTTAGCAACTTGAAACAATAATATGTAATAAGTTAATTTTGATGTTAAACTCAATACTTTTAAACATTAACATAGTCTAGGGATAAATAAACGATGATTTGTTTGAAGCTGACAAAAAGTATTTACGATTAGTAAAGTTTAATGTTACTTTTATGTATTATAAACAAAATATTTTATGTTGTATTGTTTATTTGTTTTTTGATACAATACTATTATTTGTAAACTAGCTATCTAATGAAAAAAAAAGTTCAGTGAATAGCTAAAGATTTTTGACATAAGCTGCTTAATTCTAAGAATTGTATTAAATTTTCTAAGATTTGTAGATGCACATGTTCTGTTTTTCTCATCTTTTATTTGCTGTTTTGCATTTTTCAACATCTTGTATTTGTGAATTTTTCAGATTGCACAAAAACTGCCGTTATTTAAACTGAAATATGCTCCTATTCTGCTTTTGTCCCGTTTTATGTTGTAGTATATGTTTTCATCTATTATAGTTATGTTGCATCTCTTTTGTTCTTTGTTGAAAAAGGCACTGAAATCACAAATCAACATTCAAAATGCCTTACTGTTGATCCTGTAAAAAATTTTCTCATGTTTTTGACTTTGACAGTACTGTAGTCTTATGGATAAAGTTTGACTGTAGGCAATGGCTGTTTAACGTGAATATATTTTTTGACAGTTGCATCAAATTTAAAAAGTTTTGTTTTTGTTTTAAATGTTATCAAAACGTAGTTTTATTGCGTTTGTGATATTGATAATGCAGCTGTAGCACAGCTTTTTAACAGTTTTTATTAATTTTTAAAATATAGCTAGTTTTCAAACTAACTGTATCAATTTCTAAAATATTTTATAAATAGAATAAACACATTATATACTGGTACAGTAAATAAGTGTTCGAATTATATACCTATAAGTCATATTACTTGACTTGTAAGTTTTACTATTGTATACTTATAAGCCCCAATGAATAATATTTTTGTAAAAGTTAAAACCATAAGCATCTAATCTGAATACAGTGCTTTTTATTGTAAATTTATGATAATTATAATACTTGTTGGAACGGCATCTTCATAGATCTAAATTACTTATAGTTAAGCTAATTCATTGCAATTTTTTTTTGTTAAATATTCTTAACTTAAAACAATACAGATTGACGATGAGACGATCAAGAAGTTTTTCAGCTGCGATCGATTCACATGTGCCGACAGTTACATTCCTAGAAAAAAGCCTGTCAAAGGCAAAAAGAAATCGGGAAAGAGTAAAAAGAATAGTGCAATTACAGCTTAATACAAACTGCTAGGAAAATTTTTATTATAGACACATAATGCTATGATAAAATGTAGCTATGTTGATTATTATTTTTACCAGTTTGGTTTTGCACATAGTTCTATTCGGTTGATTTAGGTGAAATATTAGAAAAATAATTGAGTTTTATTTATTGAAAGCAATTGTGTTGAGTAGATATTTTAAAAATAAATCAAAAAAAGCATATTACTAATGCTGTAAAATTACATTTCAAGTTTAACATTTTATGAGAGATTAAGTATTCTTTACTATACATACTTATTCAAACATAATTCAAAAAATCAAATTTTAAGTTAATGGTGTTATTAACAATTTGACGGAATTTAGTTGCATCTAAACCTATTTGTAAGTTATAACTTAAGTACTAGTTTTCAAAAAAACCTATTTTCTTAATAATTTTTGAAGTATAAGAAGCAGTTAAAAATTAAAAAAAAATACAAGTCTTTGTTATAATTCGTATCAAATAAAAAAAAGTTGCTTGACAACCGACAAGATAATTAATGGATTACTAGCAAGTTAAAACTATTTGTCTATTTGGCTACATTAAGTATTTAGGCGGGTAGCAAAAGCATCTAGTTTGATAAAAAACTTAAATAAAAAGCCAAAACATGTGCATAATTTTTATTTATGTTGTTACAGCATTGTAAAATCAACTGCTGTAAAACAACATTTAATTTTAACAAGCTTTTAACAACCGCGTAAAAGATAGTTATTTCTAAACATTAAATTTACGAATTTAACATGTGAAAGTTTGAATATAACAATAAAATTATATAAAACAACAAAGCATATGACAGTATAAGTTTACAAGTTTCAAACTTAAGTTTACAAAATTTAAAGACTTTTCAATGTTTTGTATTTTTGTTATACTTTCGTTATAACTTAAGTTGTTATGATTTATACTTCTTAAGTTAAAGTTTAATATTATTATAAGGTTATAAAGTTTGAAAAGTACTAAGTTTGGCAAATTAAAACTAATTGAAAACTTAATTAAACGTGTGTTTGCTTCATTTATATAAAAATTAGAATATTACTTTTTTCAGTTAACTAAAAAATATTGATGAATAGTACACAAAATCGTTTAAATTTTTTTTACAAAGATTTTATATTGATCATGGAAAAGAATTTAGCTTATCAGGGTAACAAACTAAAAACCTAATGACTTGAAAGTCAAGGGATTTCAGGTTGATCAGGAAGATATTTTTTATAAAAGAGCAAATTACTAAATAAAGTGTAAATAGTTTGCACCGGGTTATCATTTTTTTAGGAGCATCCTGATAATTACGTTATACCTCTATTTCCTTACTGAGCATGTTTATTGGTTTCTAAAGACGGTGGTTGGGCTGAGATTGTAGAAATTACGAGGGCCCGTACGCGTCAGGCTAAATAAGTTTTTTTTTGAAAAAAAGTGATAAATATCAGTTTTTGTCCGTTTAAAAAATTTGAGTAGATTATTAAGTTGTGGTTTTCTTTCTGGACAAGATTTTGCCTCTTAAAGGCAAAAGTTCAATACAGATGCTTGAAAATTTATGAATTTCTTAAATAATTTTAAGATTTTTTTTTGTAAGTAGATTTCTAAGATGAAAAACTATCTTTAAACAAATATTTAGTTTTTATATACAAAAAATCTTTTGTATTCATAATACTAGTGTTTAAAAATATCTGAACTTTTAAAATAAAGTTGTGAATATTCTTTATTTTGTTCTCAGTAGATTATATTAAGATGGGAATTTATTTCTAAACTATTATTTAATTATTAAAAAGCAAAATTTCAGTATGTGTCAGTACAAATGCGAAACATTTTTCAACTTCTTTAAAAAACTTTAGTATCTGTTTTGTGAGTAGATTCTTAAGACTGTAAACTGTTTCTAAATAAATATTTAGTTTTTGTTGACAAAATATTAGTGTTTGTCATATTAAAACTTAAAGTTTATTAAACTTTTTAAAGAAGTTTATAAATAATTTAAAATTTGCCTTCAGTGGATAATATCAAGATGTATTTTTTTTCTAAATTATATGTTAGTTGTAAAAGGCAAAATGTAAGTATTTGTTAGTACAAATGCTTAAAACTTTTGAATTTCTAAAAAAAAAGGTCAGAATAGTTCTAGTTTCGTTTTGAATAGATTATTAAGTTGTGTTATTATTTCTAAAAAACAGTTTTGTTTTTTTGAGCAAAAAGTCAGTATTTGTATTCATCATAGAGTCAAAGTACCAGTGTTGCTGTCGTTAATTGAGAAAATAAAGAACAAATGAGCTAAAACTCTAAATATGTCTGAAGTAGTTCCACAACAATTAAAGTTCCGAAAGCTGAAACTTTTATGGTATTTCTCACTAGCCACATCTTAAGAATAATTTAGAATTAGAAAAGAGATAGAAAGTTCTACTACTAATAAGCTACACAACTACAAGTTATCTACTAGGGTATGTCGTTTCACCTGGCTATAAGACCAGTTTGGCGCAGACAAACAACTTTTAGGGCAGGATTTCCAAACTCGTTTTCATAAAGTCGTCTTTAAATGTTTAGACGCTTAGTCTTTACAGTTCAATACCCTAAAAGTTAAGATTTTTTATTTAATACATATTGTCAAATTTTAGTAAAATTTCATTAAGTTTTATTGGTATTTTAATATATAAATAAACCTTTAGCTTATATTTTTATTAAGAAAATTTTAAATGATTTCGTTTTAAAAGTTAGAAAAGATAAAAAAAACTATGAGAGTGACTAAGTTCAATTTCAAAAAAAAAAAAAATGATAGAGTTAAGTATGCTCTATATTCTATTCCAACTATTAAAGTTATAAAAGTGTCGTTATAATAAAGTATCAAAAATAAATGCAACTATTTTACTTAATTTTCTAACTTTGTTTTAGGGGATAGTACAGTGTCCAAAAGTTTACTATAAACTCTAAAACCGACTAATATACAAAAACAGAAACTAAATACTCCTTTGACTGCGAACAAAACTCATTTTCACATTATAACCTAGGAAAAAACTTATTTTGTTATAATTTATTTGATACTATGGTTCCTTATACTTTTTTTTAAAGAAGTAAAAAAATTCTCTTAACAAGAAAAAAAAACTATTTGATAAACTACATGAAATTTGGCTTATGTTTTAAATTTTCATATTTAAAGTTTTGTTGTTGATGCTACTAACTTATACCTAGATTAAAAGTCTTTACCAACATTTTGCTACATGACAAAATTTGTTTCTTTTAAAAAAATTAAGTTCTCTAAAGATAACTTCGGATGTTTTGTACATTTATATAATTATAGATAAAGTTTATAATGACTAAATCTTTCATCAAAAGTTTTCAAACACTGTTTAAAGTAATTCAAATATAATTAGTTCTAATGAAAGTTATTAAAAGATTCTTATGGCTATCAATTATTTTTAAGAATAGTTGGAATACACAAGTTTAACATAAGGTTTAATCATACTAATTTAATCATCAGACCACAAGCCTTCGGTAGACTAAGACCAGTTTCGTCCTGATAAGGACTCATCAGTCAGTCACAACCGAAAAACTTGCAGTCGTCGAATATGGTGGATTTGATATAATCATCTGCTTTATTATCTTTAATATAAGCGTCCCTGCGCATTTTAATCGAATAATAGCATCGCTTTTAGTCTTTACAAAATTAAGTCATAATATAATAAATCTATTAAATATTTCGGACCTGAAAAAAAGTTTAGCAGCACAGTTAACATGTTATAATAAGTTTTTGAACATAAGCCTTGATTTCAGTCAAAAATTGATTTTTTTTAAACAATTTGGGAAACATTTTCCAAGACACGAACTGTTTTTGATAAGTTAGCTTTTAATATTTCTAAATGTTTTATCTTACTAAGATTTCTATCTACTGTAATACACATGTACCTATAATTATAGAAGTATACAAGTTTAACGATGGACATGACAAGGAAAGCACTAAATTTATAAAAAAAGTAGGATTTTTTTTTCTACTTTTTTACATGTCCTGGACAAAACGTTAAATGGTATTCTGTCGTGGACAAGACGTTAAAAGGTATTCTTGGTGTGCGACTCGATGACCGAAAGGTTCTTTGTGCATCAGGGCTATGGATAAAAGAGTTTAAGCGTCATTTGTGTCTTTCAATAAGCAATGATACTAAAATAGTTTTTATGATTCAATCTAAATCGGATGAAATTAAAGATTATAAATTTTATCTAAATATAATTAATACATGTACAATTACTTTATGAAAAAACAAAGTAACCATATATAAACTAAAACAGACTGTATTTTACCTAGAACAATTAGATATTAGTAATTATTCGGTGTTAAAATTATAAAAATTATTTCAAAATAAGTTACGCATATTATTTAAGGTACACATTTTTTTCATAGGTTCAAGATGCGTACCTTATTGATGATCACTTATTTTAGCAACGGAAATATTTTATACTTTACACCAGGGGCGTGTCTAGACTTTTTCCAAAGGGGGTTCACAATTTTTTTTGTTCTTAATTTGCCACTTAAGTACGCATTTTTTAGGTATGCACTGCAAGTTTAGTACGCAAAATTTAGCCGTAAAACTCTATGTTTAAAATGCTTTTTTTCGCTTAGAAAAAAAAATAGAAGTAGTAATAGAAAAACATTATATTTATTTATTCATTATACTGTATTTAATTTTGATAAATTAAAACTAAAAGAACCAGAAAAAAGTTATGAAATTACAAATTGTATATCAAAATTCAAATCTGTTATTTAAAACAAAAATATTACAGACATAACTAACTTACGCTATAGAAAATAAACTTTTTTATAAGGAAACAATATTATAAAATAATTAAAACTAGAATACATTTAACAAAAGAGAATTTCAATTTTGAATTAAATGTTAGTACAGATTGAGTTCTTAAATATTTTTCTTTTAGATTTTAAAATATTTACATTTATATATCTATTTATAATAAAAATATTTTTTTCAAGTAATTTAATCTATAATAATTGAAATTTCATTAAAAAGAGTGTTTAAACTTATACAATTAAATTAAAATATATATTTAAAAAATTTATTCTAAATATTAAGTTAATCTTTTATAGAGTAAGTAAGTTATGTCTGTAATATTTTTGTTTTAAATAACAGATTTGAATTTTGGTATACAATTTGTAAGTTCATAACATTTAAATAAAATTTAAAGAGAATTTCAATTTTGATTTAAATGTTACTATAGAGGGAGTTCTTACAAATTTTTTTTTTTAAACTTTATATTCTTTACATTCAAATATCTATTTATAATGTTTTTTTTTTTCAAGTAATTTAATCTATAAACATTGAAAATTCACTAAAAAATTTTTAGACTTATACAATTAAAATAAAATATCTTTAAATTTTATTTAAATGTTTGCCTGACGGTGCCTGATGGTTCAAAAATCTCTTTGAGTTGAAAATTTCAAAAAATCAAAAATCAACTTTGTGGCCAAAAGATATACAAAAATAAAACAACTTTAATAAAAATATTAAAATACCATCAAATGATGAAAGAATAAATTGCTTAGTGGTGTAGTTGTCAAAAGATAATTTTGAAACTCTCTGAATTGAATTTTTCAAGGTTTAAACCAAGTTGGTTTACACATAAACAAAAAATAAAAATGTTTAAGTAAAACACAACATTATTATATAACAACATAACATAAAAGCTTCACCGGACATTATTATATACAATAAACTAAGTAAAATAAAGTTTAAGCGATTATAATGGACATTTTTTTAATAAAATTGTACTTACTAGTTCAAAAACAATACAACATCAAAAGCTATTCACACTAATTAAGAATTTATAATGGGAACTAAGAGGATCTTAGTAAAAAGTTTCCTAGAAAGAAAATGCTACTTTAAAAATTTTACCTATTATGACGTCACAATAACATTTTTATTTAAACTCTATGTCAGCTGGGCAAAAACAGGCATTTTTTGTTACGGAAACTTTTTAATCTTTCAGTGTTATAAATTCAACATTCATTATTCAAAGTTTATCAAATAACCAAAACAAAGTCAATAAACAACGTTTTTGGTGATATTCTAAGCACTTTTTTTTCAGGGGGTCACAGGATACAGGAAACCAGTCAAAACACGCCCCTGGTTTACACATCTTAAGACATTATTGATAAAAAAACTATAAAAAATTAAAAAAAGTCTTTTAAAATTTTATAAATTCAAAAGTATTCAAATGTATATACCCTCCTCTATTTTATAGTTTTGAAAACTATATTGCCAGCAGTTGATTCTAACAGCTAGTTTTTAAAAAATCATTTTACTGTATTTTATTATTAATGTTAGTTTATCATATACAGTAGGAGTAGATATTTACAGTACACTAGCCAATACCAGTCCGCTCAGCAAACATTTTTTAATGTGCAAACAATAAAAAAAAACTTGTTGTAAACAAATTAAGATTAAGGAAACAAATGTTTTGTGTTATGCTATCAACTTGATTTCCTACACACAGTAGTTCTCATTAAAACTCCATTACTTCTTTACTTAAGTTTTTTTCAGTTTGTAATAAAATATTTTTAAAATTAAGCTAACAACGGAGACTCTTTTTGGTAGACCTTAAGCGTTGAATAGAAAATTTTTTGACCTCTGAATATAACTTTTCATAGATTTGTTGATTACTAGTAATAAATATAGCGTTAAAGTACTATTTTCTTGCAAACTAAGACAACGACAAAAAATGTTTTTAGCTTTTAATGTAAAAAACAGGTTATATTTAAACAAACGATGTTAGATTTTGCTTAAGCTAATGTAAGACCAGGGGTCGACAAACTGCGGCCTTCAAAGCCAAAATCCGCGGCCCGCGAGGTAATTTCTAATTAAAAGCATACTTTGATTAATAAATTAATTTAAAAAAAACTTAAAAGTAAAAGTTTTGCAAAATAAAAAACTTGCAAATAGGCTTTTAGTTTAATTAATACTCTATAAAGGTCCTACTTTACTGCTTATTTTGTTATACTTTTGGTTTAAAATAGCATTTTTTTAGTGATTTCTATAATTATTTTTAAATATCTGCGGCCTTCAATATTTATTTTCGAGAAAACTGGCCCACGAGTTACAAAAGGCTACCGACTCCTGTGTAAGACTTTTAAACAGATAAACATTTTGAGTTTAAGTTTTAAATATTTATTAATAAGCTTATTTAGCCTAGTTTATAAGTAAAATTTAATTAAAATAAAAAGATTAGTTTTTTGTTTGTTAAATTTCGTAAAATAATATCCTGAACCAGAATTCCTGACCTTAAGAAAGAGAGACCAAATGTTTCTAAAAAATTTAAAATCTCTTCTTACTACTAACTTTAAGCTTGGTTGTTAAAATTTTGTTATTCTAAAATTAGTTGTTTAATAAAAGTTAAAAAAAAATTGAATAAAAAGGTTGAAAAAACTTAAAATCTTTTACAACTTACCATTTTTTTGTATCGTTTATATAAGTAGAAAAATTCTAAAATAAATTCATACGAGCTTTAGAAATACACTGAAATGTATCTATGACAAAAGCAGTGAAACGTTCTACATTTAGTTTTTCATCTTATTTTGTGCTATTTATTAACAACGTTTTTGGAAACTACACAAATGTTGTTGATAGTGGAATGTCAAAATAAATAAACTTAAACAAGAAAATTTGCAATCTGTTAATTGCAAAATAAAAAATTAAACGATGTAAGTTGTTATATTTTAAATTAAAAAAAAACAAAAAAGTTTTACTTGCAAAAATATTGATTTCGCGATAACCAATTGAAGTTTAACCGGAGTGACACGGTCAAATAATAAAAAAATCTTCCAAAAGTCAATTTAAAACTAATTTATTAAAAGCATAGTTAATTTATCTGTGTATTTTTTGTTTAACCTAGAGTTTTTAACATTTACTTTTGAAAAAATAAAGGTTCGCAAACTTCGGTCTGCTGCTTAAGTTTGATTTGTCAATAAAAATATACGGCCAAGAATTATTTTTTACCTAAAATATTTTGAATAAACATAATTTAGTTAAGTTTACTTTTTCTCCTGAAAAGTTACATATTTGAAGTTAGCTTAATATAAACTAGAGACATTTGATGAGAAACCTACTTTGAACCTAGACAAAATGCGTATCTTAAAGTTTTGGACAAATTTGACCTTTTCACACAAAGTAGAGCTAATATATACTTATTTTTAAGATGAATACGACTTGTTCTCGTTTGTTTTAGAGATAAAAGAACTTATTAAAAGTAATTGTGTTATATTTTATTGCTTACAAATATATAATTTATAAAAAAAATCATAGAAGTTTTCTTAAGGAAGTACAACTATTTTGAAAAATTATATTTTCAAAATGCTATATTCCGAAAATAAAATCAAATTTTGTTTTATAAACAGATTTTAATTATGCTTTCTTGTTAAAAACGATAACAAACTAAAACTAAGAGTTGCAAAAATTTTTAAACAATTTAAACCTATGTATTGTATTTTATCAGTAAACATGTCTTACAGGACTAAATTTAAACTTCATAACACAGTTACTGTTTAAGTAAAACATTAGATTTCAAAATGAAATTATTTTGTTTATGAACTAGAACTATTTTTGTATTTTGCGACGTGATTTAGTAAATAGGTTATTAAACAACAAGCTAAACCATTTACTACTTTACACTTAGTTTTTAAGAGTATGCGTATATGTCACTAAAATGATTTTTTGCTTTGGTTTTCAAAGTATACAAAACAACTTTTTATTAATTTGATTTAGAATAAAAAAATAAGTTTTTATGTTTTTATAATTTTCAATAACACACTTTAAAAATTTACATTTTTGATAAAGCTTAACTGTCTTAAAAATATATGACTTATTTCAAGTAAAAACTTTGAAGTCAAGTTTTTAAATAACGATGTTTAAGTTTTAATTAGTAACTACTTTTTATGAGCTATTATAACTTAATTATACAACTTGTTTTTTTTACAGCTTTCTATTAAAAGTTTTATAGTATCAATAAAACTTTACTTTGCTTTATATTTAATACTAAAATCTTATTAAGCAGATTTTAAGAACTTAGTTTTATTTTAGAAAGAAAATGCTGTTTTCTGATAAAGGTATCTAATGATTGTTTTTAAAAATTGCTTTAAATGCTCAAATTTTAAGTAACTTATAACATAATTATTTTACACAAATAAACAATGTTCTATGTGAAAAACGAAATTGAGTTACAAATAAAACTTTTTTATTTTGGTTTTCTTTATAAACTTTTGTTGTGAAATTTAATATTTTACACTAAAATTTTAAATATTTGAAAATGTTTTTAGCTATTTTCTAAATAAAGATGGTCTAAAACATTGGTGTTTATGCTTAACACAAATTTTGATACGTGGTTGACACTTGAAAAAAATGTTCTGGTTTGAAGTAAATCTTAATTAAAATAGCTCACTGACATGTAAAGTTTCAAAATTGATGTAATTTATTTTTGCGAAGTTTTAATAAAAAAATTAAAATTATTATGTATGAAACACACAAACTGAAAAATATTTCTAGCAATTTGTTTTTAACGTTCAAAAAAAAAAACTTATAATTTATTTAAAGCAGCAGGTTTTTGACTTTACAATTAAAAAACTCTAAACTTTATATAAAAATAGCTTATTTTTAGAAATAACTCGGTACTAAAGTTAAGTTATTCTAATAATGGCAACTTGTTTTATCGATACAACTCTTTTTCAAGATAAATGTTTAAAGAAACAATTTCTCATCGATTTTTACAAAACGTACGTATACAAATATTTTTAAAAGGCCTTTTAAAAGTATTTATACTTATACAATACAGCTTTAATTGCTACTGTTTTATCTGTGTTATTAAACTAATGACTTTTTTTTAATGAGTAAGTAACATATTTTTTTAAAACCTAGATACAAAATTTAAAACGTCATGTTCTTTTTTGATGCTTCCTTTAAAATAACAAAATTTTAAATGTATTTTACTTTAAACAAAACTAATTGAATTAAAATTGTTTACAGTGAAATAAATTTTCAGAGACTAAAATTCGATGAAACAATTAGAAATTTGACGAAAGAATGATATTAATATCAAATGAAATAAGAATTTATGAGTGTCTTAATAAATAAACGTCGTGTTAAGTAAAAACTAAAAATTCTGTTGAAAAAACATTAAATTATATTTTAAAACGTTTAAAATTTTGTTACTACAGTGTGTTTTTGTTTGTATAGAGCTATTTCAATAAATTAAATCGAATCAAATTTGTAAATCTTCAGTAGCCTCAAGCAATTTTTGCAAAAGCTTCAAAGCCTTTTTATCTGTTTGTTGTTCAACAAGATTTTGTCCAAGCAGCTTGCAATGAAATAAAGAAACAAAAAATTATACTGTATAAACAACTTAATCCTTTTTAGACTATAACTTATGCTTACATGATGATAAAGTTGCTGTAGTTTAGTTGTATATGAAGGCTGACCGAAAATAACTGTTCTGATAAATAAGAAATAAAACAAACTAAAGAAAGTAGTTACAATTATTAAATGTTTTTATACTACTTATTTTAAACAAAATTTGGTTAGACATTTTTAATTGATTGTTTTTAATAAAAAAAATTATGTTATAATATGAAAAGCAAGTAAGTTAAAAATTTACTTTTATTAAATATTTTCTGTAATCAACTAGGTGTAACATAGTAAAAGTTATTGTCTAAATGTGTAGTTTATAGGACTGTAGAACAATATACTTAAATGTTACAGTCAATTAAAGCTATTAAAGTAGATTACAGTAAAATTCAATAAAGGAGTATCAAAAAGTAGTTGCAAAAAGTTTTAAACAATTTTGTAACCAGCTATTTTAAAATACAAAAAAATACCATTTAAAGTTAGCGTAATATTTCATTAATTTTATAGTTTTTTAAAATGAACTGCTATTTTTCCTTGCTGGTTTGAAAATTCTATAAGTCTAGTTGAATTAAAGGAAAAGCGTAACTACTTAGCGTCAACAAAAATACATTGACCTGTAAAAAAATTGATTTCCGCTCACTCGTTCAACGTAAGCGAAATGCAAACGCATTAGTCTTGTTACGACACAAATTTCAAAACATACAAAACTGCTTACGTTAAAGGCTAAACAGATTTAATTTAAATCCTAAATAATCTAAAGTCATCTAAATTTACATTCTTGAGTTTTACTAAGAAAACTTGATTAAGTTTTTATAAAATATGTTTTTTAAAACTTAGAAAAATATTTAGTAAACAAACTTGCACAATAAGCAAAAAATAGCTAATTACTTAGGATTGTAGAAAGAATATTAATTAATTTTTAAATTTGTATCATAAACTTTATAGAACAAAAATGTGATAAAAAACAACTCAGTAATTTTTTTTTCTATAAAAAAAAAATTAACGATAAACTAACTTTTTAACGATAAAACAAAATCTATCTAAAACGTTTTCACTAACACTACTTTAGTTTTTTAGTTTAAATACAACTTTATTGATTGATCTTAAGCTAATTTAGTTATTGCTAAATTAAAATTTTAACATGCTAAGTTTCTAGTTTACTTCTATTAAGAACTAAAATGTTCAAAAAATATTTATTAAACTATAAGTCACTGTTTAATTTTTTTGTACTTTTTATCAATAGTCTTTTGTTTATATTCATTTCTAACTTAAAAAAAAACAATAAATGTATAACTATGTTAAACATAAGACTAGAAAATGACATGGTTGCAAAAACTTTACTTATCTAAAGAGCATTTATTAAAGTTGTTAAGTTGAACCTACAGCGTGTCAATAAATTATTAATTGCAACAGGATCTTTCTATCTGGCGTAATTTTATACTTTTGGAATCTGGTTAAAAAAGTTGTTTAATAAGACATTGGTATTATGAGTTAAATTTACAAAACTATAATTCATTTAAACATGTTTTGTAAGCAATATACTTAAATAAACAAAAGCTTTAATTATTTTTTTGATAATAAATGTTCAAAACAAAATTATACTTTTATGTACACAGTCTTTAAAATAATTTTTCATAAACTCTAAAATATCGAGTTTGTACAGTTTATAAACAGATAATTGTTTTGTCTTTTAAACATATAAATAAACTGTTTTTGTTTTAGCTTTAATTTATTCAAAACTAATGATAACAAAACTCTACAGCACTAATTTTGTTATGAATGTTCGTTAGTGCTGTAAGTTTTGTTCATTACTTATAATTTTAATCAATAAAAGAGTCTTCTTTTGTAAAATATTACAGAACTTTAAAATAGATTTAGATTATAACTCTGTTTTTTTAAATCAATAAAAATGCATAAACTTAGTAATGTGCATTTAACTGATAAAACCCATTAGAGCTTAAATTTACAAAAGTCCTAAGAACTGCACTTTTACCCTAATGAAAAAACTTGACAATATTAGAACCAATCAATAAAATTAAAAACGCATATAATTTTTAAACAACCAACAGTTTATAACTTTTTTTTATTAAGCATGATATCAGAATATTAAGTTGTGAAATGTGAAGGCAAAATTAAAATATAATATTTTGTTAGTTTTCGTGTGATACTTAAGAGTTAATGTTTAAATTTTCAATGTTTAGTATAAATAAACTTTTAATAGCAACAAAAATTTAACCACTTGATACTTTCACATATTTACAACTGTAGTTAAAAATAAGTTAAACTTTGTTTAAACAACGTAAAATAACATTTAAAGATAAATAAGTATAGAGAAAGAATTTCTAAATTGTCAGTTTTAACAATAAAGTACAAAAGTTTTAAAACAACTATGCATCAATACAATTATACACTAGCTTAAAAGCGTTTAAATTAAAGAAAAACTTAAAATTCTAAGTTTTTAAGTATAAGAAACATATAAACATGAAAATATTGAATAAAAGTTCGTAAGGCTAAAATAAATATAATCTTTGAGCGATTCAAAACTTTCCGATAAAACATAGAATTTTTTGTCTTCTGTCAAGTTAATGTGAAAAATGCTTCAACAAACTTATTTTTTTTGTTGAACTCAAACTAATATATATATGCAGACTTAATGTTACCAATACAATAGTACCTAAAAACAAAAGAATAATTGAAAAGTTAGTACAAAATTAAAATAAGAAGATTAAACAGAAGATTAATATCTTGCCGCAATTCAATTTTATTACGAATTATAACAAGATTAGATATTCATAACTTATTGATTTTATTTATTCAACTTTTCTACATCAAAGCAAGTGTTGTTCTGCACAACCTCACATTTTTATGGTTTTAATATTATATATACTTATGTAGAGATTAAATCTTTCGTTAAATTACTAGTTTTCACAACACCTAAGTTTAAATATACAACTGTTTTATAAATTAGAGTTAAATGCATTACTGCACCGATGACTTTTAACTTTAAAGAAGTTTTCACGATTGTTCGAGAGTTCACAATTTCGAAACTTAATCAATACACTTTATTTTGTTTTTTATTTTTAATTGTATGTTTTCTATAAAATTCAACAAATTATTTATTATTAAAACGTTATTTTCTGAAGTAAACTTTTGTTCAAAGTCATTCTTACTTATAGTTTCTTACATAAAGTTTGTTAATTTTAACATGAAATGGTACTAGTGCAACTTAATTTGTAATTACTAGACACAAAGTGATTAGACTACTATTAACGATTTTTATCATAAGTTTATAGCAATTGTTTAGTTTTATTTTGCTTCAAAAAATATATGTTTTAAAACATTTCACTTTTGACAACATTAATGTAAATGTTTTTTTTAAATAGTACACAATTCAGCTAAAACAACTTATTTTAATTTTTTTTACAAAATAAAATGTATTTCTTGAATAAATAGTTTTTAAGCGTTGTAAGAAACAGTTTAACTAATAAAAACTATTTATTTAAAAACTGTTTGAGTTTGTCTAAATAACACCTGTACTGAAAACAAAACAAATATACATTCTTTTGTTTTTGGTTTTATTCTTAAAAGTTTTTATGTATAATTTATTTTTTCAAACATTTTAATAATTGTTTAGTAGTTATATAAGTACTTACAAAGCGTAAGAAAAAAGCTAAACAGTACACTCACCTATTAAATTGAATGAACTTATATTAAAAGTCTTATACAAAACGAAGTTTGTATTTTCAAATTCTTACTACATGGTTTAACCTTCTAAATATTTAGATTAAATTGATAACCACAATGTTGATAATCTTTTAAAAAGCATCAATTAAATCTTAGGATTAAATAATTTAAAAAAACAGTCTAATAAGAAAAATTTTATACATTTTTATAAGCTAACTTACTTTTAAAATTTGTAGGTACATTTAAAAAAAAAGGATTAACACGAAAATTTGACTTTTCTAATTATATCAGCAGTATTTCTGATAAAAGTGTTAAAAACAGAACTAAAATATGTTTTTATTTAATTGCAAAAAAGAATTACGAATAAATAAGCATTTTAAAGTTTAAAACAAACTTAAAAGTCTAAATAAATAGTTTAAAATAAATATTTTAATTAATTTTGAGAAACTAAAATATTCGAATGACTAAAAAAAGTTCTATCAAAAAGAAAACTATGCATCATATCATACACTTTTGTTTTTTTTTTTCGACCAAAAAAATAAAACTACCTTTATTTTTGTTTCTACTCGTTAATTTATAATAAATTTATATACTCAATTTTTTTTATATAATCGAGTGTTAGATAGCTTTTTTAAAGAAATGAATCTTGTAAAACACTTAAGTACTTAATCTTTTATTTAAAAAAATAACTTTTTAAACATTTCTAATATGATTGAAGCTGTTACTCAATCAAATATTCAAAATATATTTATGTTTAAAAAGTTTTTTTTTTTGAAAGTGAGCTAAAAAAGCACGTTACAGATTTGGCAAGCTGTTTGTTCAATTTGAAATCAAACTATGAACTAAATAGAGAATCACAAAGCAAGTAAAAGTATAAGCAAACGGACGTGCACTTGGAAAATTCCAATAAAACAGCGAATGAGAAAATTAAATATTCAATAAAATAACCCGTTGCACATTGCCCGCACTAAAATTATTATTTAGAAAATTAACACTTTTATTCTTTAGGAAAGTACAGGTGATAACTTTTTAAACTATATTAACCAATAAAAATTAAATTCTATTTTAGTACTTATAAGTGATAAACTAAAAATTTTATGATTAACTTAACCTGCTAGAAAGATTATTTACACTTTTATTAAATGGCTTATACAATTAATCAGCAGATTTAAGAATCTATTTCTTTCAGCACTTAGATAAAATTTCATAAAATTCAACAAAAAAAGTCATATTTTATAACATTATTCTTAAAATCTGACTTTTTTAAGTGGTTAATTAAAAAATAATGTATCTATCTAAAAAGAATTTTTAATTACTACAGTTATTTATAGAAAAAAAAACTTTAAGAAAACAATTATTAAAAAGTTTAAATAAAAATTTAAATACGTTTTTTGTTTTAATTTGCTTTACAATTTCAAAGCTTCTTTTCATATACAAATTGAAAGCGGTTTTTGCTTTTAAAAGTTATCCTCAGTGACCTGTATGTTTCTAAATGTTAAAAAATATTATAAAAGCATAATAGTATCATTAAAGCATCATTATAGAATATGACAAGCTGTATCTTTTACAAATATTACCATTAAAAAGCAACATTTTACACATAAAAACTATAAACGTTTTTTAGTCATATTTTTATCTAAAAACCCTAGTTTACTAGATATGCTGTTGTGTTAACTTTTTTTGTTTGATAGTTACAATGTCAGATGGTTTGAAAAAAATAAATATTTTATAACTGGTCCAATTTGTTATTATTCTTTATAATTTTACATTCCAGTACTACTTGAATAAATCTTTTAATAAATTAGCTTTTTATTAGCCCCATCAACTAGTAAAATCTTTAAAAGTTTCATAAAAAATACGCTGAAAATAACATTTTAATAAACTGTAAAAAACCAAAACTTCATATTTATTTTTAATTTAACTTTACCTTAATAAGTTAATAAAGCTAGTAAGGTTAAGTACTGTTATTATAGTTTTAACTAACATTATTGCTTTTAAAAGAAAATTGTGACGTAACTTATTTCTGACCACCTGGTGCAATGTATTAAGTTACAATAAACCAACACATCATAACTGTACTATTTATTTGAAGTATAGAAATTTAATTTACTTCAACAAAGAAGTAGAAACATTTTTATAGTACTTTTGATTAAATACTTTTATGGTTTAATTTAGTCTGCATTTATTATGTATGTATACCAAAGTATACTGATATGTATACATAACTACTGTTAGCTCTTAATAAATTTGGTATAAGTTTCAAATAAACAAATTTATAATTTTAATACTACTTTATTACTATACTTATAACATTCTGCTTAAAAAATGGCTGATAAACTATTTTTGAAGCTTAAATTTTAGTTGTAATACAGAACCTGAAGTATTTTATTTAAATTAAATAGGTAAAATTAAAATAGTGTTTTAAATTAAAAAAGCATTCTTTAAATATGTTTATGTTTAATGCTTCACAGTCAAACAACCTTAATAAAAACATATATAAATTAAAGTACAACTTTTTCAATGCATTTTGCAATTTTATACTACAAAAACTTTAAATGTTAGACCACAAATGTTAGATAATTTGATAAAACCAAACTAAAGATTTTCTTAATATAATACACTTATAAATAAACTATAAACAATTAATCATAAATATTATTGCTTCAATTTTGTAGCATAAAATTAAGAGTCATGTATAAAAATATAAACGTCGGCTTGCACATCTTATAACTGACTCTAATCAATAGAAAGTAGCTTTTACCGGCTCACGTAGAAGTATTTTTCAACTAAGATAAAGTCGCTCCCAAACCACGACAGAAGAGTTAAGTTGGAAAATTTTAAAGCTTATACCACTAAAAGCAGCTAAAAGGAATTGAAAATGTTAATAATTTATATCTATACAAAAACAAAGTTTAAAGTATTCGAGAATTATTTAAATAAAACATTGAGCTTAATTTTATTTTAAAGAAAAAAAGGATACACAAAACTTTTATACCTGACTTTTTAAATTTAAATGTTTAAAGGTTAAATGTTTTAGATTCTAATAACTTTCTTCTAGAAATTAATTAAAAGTATTTTTTTATAGATTAAAATTAAAAAACTTTTATACCTGACTTTTTAAATTTTAAATACTTAAAATGATAAAATCTTTTAGATTCTAATAATTTTCTTCTAAAAATTAAATTGAAATATTTTTTTATACATTAAAATAAAACTTTTTGATTAGTAAACAAATAACAACAACGTCTAAAAATACTTTAGGTATTTCTTATTTTTATTTTTAAATAAGAACATGAAGATTTTCTAAAAAAAAATTATAAATACTTTTGTAAAAACTTATTTTGATTTATAAGTTGTGCTAAAAGTTATTGAAAATTACAAAAAAAAACAATTCTCTGCATTTTAAATTTTAGCTTCGAAACCTAAAATAATAATAAATTTATTTACAAAGTAGTTAAGATACTAAGCTCTAACAACTATGCTGTTTTGAATTGAAATGAGAGTCAAAGTGACCTAATTAAATTTTAAAACTTTCCAACTGAAAAGTAGCAGTCATAGGAAGGCGAGGAAAGTTATTACACAAATTGAATAAGAACACATAACAGAGGTTTACCGCGAAATCGATTAATATAATCCGATTTAAACTGATACGGTACAGGTTATCTTCATAGCTTATTAAAATCTATCTGCTGTCTCTTTTATCTAAAGCCTTTAATCAACTTTTGTTTTGTAACGTTTTCAAAACTCTTAATTTGAATAAACATTGTAAGGAAATCTGATAATGACTGTATTGGTACGCAATGAAATAAGTTTAAAATTATATATAATATGAAATTTTAAAACAAATGTTTCTTATGTTAGTTTTTTGCTTTGTTTAAAAAAGTGTTTCAGTTAGTTTTATGCATGCTATGTAAATAAATAAAAAGTTATAAATTTAATTTTCAAGTTATTTTTCAGTTTCAATACGGCAAAAAAAATATTTAAAAACGTATATACTTAATAAAAAAAATTTTTACAACTTTTATCGAGTATTTATAAAATAACGTTCATGAGCAAAATACTGTGTCTGCTCTATAGTACTTTTTTATAAACAGCTAGAATAGTTTATTTAGAATAAGTCAAATAATAAAAAAGATAGAGTTTCTACACTTTAGATCATTTATTTAAAAATAAAACCATAAATTTTAAGAGTTTTGAAATTTGCTTTATATATAATTTTTATCCATAGAAATAGAATCGTTTGAAAACTCTTAAACTTAAAAACCATACAATGTAGGTAAAATTGTACATTTTCTAAAACAACAAAAAAACTTCTTTAAACAATCTTAACAAAAACTGTTTGTTTGCGCAATGATTTTGGACAATTGTATAAAGCAAACAAAAATCGTGTTAGAAACCAATAAAAGGTCGCTTGACAGTTATTACTGTGCTTAAATTCTAAACTATAATATGATAAAAGAACAATAGCAACCGGGTTTTTTAAATATAAAAGTTTATTTGGTCACATAATTTAAATATTCTACTCAATTTAAGAATTTTTATTTCTATTTTTGGAATTACATTTAAAAATTAGACTACAATATCACAAATAGATAAAATCTAAATAGTAAAAAAAATATTTTGATAGGCATTACAGTGATAAGCTATGTTTAAAACATAAATTCAAAACTTACAAACATATATATAAAATATAAATATACACATTTTGGTGAATTCTTTTGATACTGTTATCAATGCATGATAATAAAGTTTTTTTATTAATTGTAAATGGTTATATAATCTGTAGTTTTTTAAACAGAAACAGATGAATTAAAATTTATAAAAAATTGGATTAGTATTAAAATTATCTGAATGTTGGATTTTTTGTTAAACTAGTAGACGTACTAATCTCAGGGCAAACATTAAAACTTCAAAATGACTAAAGCTTTAAGCGCATTAAAAAAACTAGCAACTCAAGTTATATCATACCTTTAGAAATTCAAAATAACTATAGTAAAACTTTAAATATGTATATATTTTTTGATGTTATAATCAAGTTAATAACTTACAGGATTATTAACCAATTTCTTCAGTAGGTTTATACAAAAACAAGTCGTTCTTAGTATTAATATAGTCTTAATTTTTTTTAATCGTTAAAGCTCAACAAAACCTTTGAAGTTGTTGTCATGATAACAATAAAAAAACAGAAAAGTTTTAAAGATTAGTAAGCATGTAAATTTTGAAATTTTAAAAGTAAGATTAATGTTTTTGCATGTTTTACGATCTTAAAAAATTGCTAATTTGTTTAATAAATTGAAGTTTTAAGACTAGGTTATTCCACCTCAGATGTTGATAAATAAAAATAAATGACGCTAGAAAATTTTAGGGGCCTCTGTTTTCAAAAAAAAAACGTTTTGGTTTAAGGAATGATCAAGACTTTTTGTGAATGTTTAAAATTTAAATACCATTATCTTAATTTTATCATACAATACACATAGATATTTAATCTTTAATTGAAAAATAAAAACATTAATTTTTGCATAAATAAAACTATTTTATTTTAATTTTAATGTTACTTAGGCACTAAAAACGCTTTAAATAAATTATACATTGTTCTAATATCTTTAAAAGGTAATTAACTTATAATTTTACTGCTTACTTTATGCTACAGACACAATTTTAAGTCTTATTTTTACGGTAAAGCGTCAAAAATAATTTAAAATAAGATCCGGATCCGGTTCCGATCAGATCTTAAACTTAAAAAAGATCCGGATCCTAAAAAGTGGATCCGGTAGATCACTACTTAAAAGTTAGTTACTTTATATTATACTGGTTACTTTATGCTATAGATACAATTTTAAGTCTTATTTCCACGGTAAAGCGTCAACAATTTAATGGGTAGAAAAAAGTTTTACGTTTTGATTCAAGTTCGAATTGATCAAATTTTTATAAAAAATAAAAACTTGAATGGTTTGATAAAAACACATTATCACAGAAAATGATTAAAAACTGATATATTATCTGCAAAATGGTCATTTGCAGATGTAAAATCAGTACACTATAATGATAAAATATTATACAGTTTTATAGTCACTGTCAAAACAACAATATTGTATATAGTTTCACAGACCTAATGTTATCGCCTTAGGGGGTTAAAATGTCAATAGTAAAGTGAGTCATTTTATGAAGATTTTTTTTTTCAAACCTTAATGCTTAAAAAGCTTGAATAAAAAAATAATTTAAAATTTTTCATATTGGCGGTTTAGAAATGTTTTACTTTGGTAAGCAAGCATTAATTGTTGTAAACTTTGACCGTTAATAAAAATATTGTTTCAATATTTTAATCAAAAAAACATTTACACTTTAAAACTATTTAATCAACTTTATTACTACAACTTATATGATTAAATCTTCACTTAAGGCAACTATAGTTGTTTTTAGTTTATTTTAGCTTTCTTTAATTTTTTACAATCGAATTTCTTAAGAAAAGAAAATCTTTAAAACGATTTTAATCCTTAAATTGATACAAATAAGATGATCAAATTTACTATTAAATCCTTTACTAATATACTATGTTTACTTTAAATTCTTTTTAAGTAACATTAACGTACATGATAATTATGATTATTATTTAGCTTGAAACAAGCTCAGCAGTGTTCGTTTATGAAGTTGTTTCAAAACTTTATAAGCATACCATTAGTTTTTTAAAATTAAAACGTAATAAACTGAGAATATTGTTTAAAGGTAGACACTTTTGAAATAAGCTAAAAACATTATACAAATTTAAAGTATATACTTCCAGGCAAACGTTTTCACCAGGCTAGACAGAAACTAAGGTAAAAGGCGTCCTTAAATGACCTAGTATATGACAATATAAAAACGCCTTTCTTCAAGTATCATTGGAATAAGATTAAAATTCAAAAGCATATCTACAATTTAATACATCATAAACTATTTTAGACGAATTTAGATATTAAAAGCAATCAACAAGTATGTTCATTTTACAATTATTTCATTACTACTGTCAGTAAATTTTTGTCTTATTTAAAGTAAAAAAATAAACAAAAGTATTAAATGTATAAATGTTGTACAAAAGCTTTGAGTATGATAATATCATTTAAAGTATTGTCTTCATAACATTTACCGAAAGTCAATTTTAGTTGGATAAAACACAACTTAGCCTAATAACAACAACTTTGTTAAAAACACGTTTTATAAGATAACAACGAACAAATGAAAACAAGCTGAGCGTCATTAACTTGCAAATTTTTGAGTTATAAAATAAATTTATCCTGAAACGATAAAAAAATTATAGTTTTTTTATAAATCTTTTTCTGACAATTTTAATTCATAAACTCTTAAGTAAAAGTATACTAAAGTGAAACAAGCTCAATTAATTTCATGACATTAAAAACAATTAAACTAAAAAAGAATTATGAATATAATTTATTTTTTACAAAGATATTTTATTGAGTGTAACTACAATTAACTTAGTTTGACCCCATGGAGTCCATCTAGCAAGAAAATCAGAATATCTTATTTCATAAAATTTCATACTTTACTAAGTTTGTGTTTCAAATTTGATATTATAATTGAAAGATTGAATTAAATTAAAGTACTTTATTTAAACTTTCAAAACAATTTTCTTAAAAGTTAAAAAATAATTTATTTTCATATTAAAAATAAAATAAAGTGTTTATCATTAAACATACTTTAGAATTACCATTTAAAAATTAAAAATGTGTAAAAAACAACATTAAAGAAATAATCAACTAAGTAATTTATTGTTATTTCTTAAACATAAAATTTTTTTTTATTGATTTTTTATCTTACTTTTTTTTGCCTTTAATTAGATCTTTAATTTAAGAAAACAACGTTTTGTTTTTTTAAATAAAATTTTAAGCTATTAATTTTTCAATATTAAAAGTTTTTTTTTTTAAAGAGTAACTTTATAGTTAGTAAAAGTTGTTTATATATGACTAGAAAACAAAGTTACATTTGTAGCCTTAAAATTATTTATGTACTTTTCGTTGATAAAATAACTTTTTACGTATTGACAGTTACAAAATGCAATTAAAATAAAGTGAATAATTTGATTTTAATTTTTTAGTTAAATTTTAGATTATTGTAACATCTAAAATGTAAGCTACTATTAATGTTTTGAGGGATATTTAAATATAAAACGTTGTAATAAATAAATAAAATTTATACGAAAGAAGAAAAATAGTTTAAATTTCTTTAATAACTGAAAATAAAAAAATCAATAGATGTTGTAAATTTATATAGGTCGATACTAACTTTTACTAATTCACAAAAACGTTTATATTTCTAGTTTGTAACATATTTTTATTATTCTATATAAAATACTTTTCGTAATATCATGTATTTTTGTATAAGGAAAGTTTATTATTGTTTTACTAAAAATATTAATAACCAAAATAACTTATTTTAATATTTTTTAAAAACCAAACTGGTAGATTGATTCAAAGATAGACTAAAAAAGTTTCTAGAGAATTGCATGGTTAAGTTGAACGAAAATTAATTATAAACTTACAATGCTTTATTAAAAAGAAAAACTGAAAAGAAGCACGAGCAATAAAAAAAAAAACTATAGCATAGCTATGGCTAAAATATGATATAGAAAGTGCAGTTTAAAAAAATCCTCTCTTGTTTAAACAAATACGTTAGGAGATCATAAAAAAATTACAACGAAAAATATTATAACTCATTTAACTTTAAATGATAATACAACATTTTTAGTTAAAACATTACACTTTTTAGTTTAAATGCTAACTAAAGCTTGTTTGTAAAAAGTATAATCTTATTTGTTAACAAAGTATTGAGCTCTAGTTAAAATTTACAAAAAATTAGCAGTTTAAAGATATATAAAATATGTTCTTTTTAAAATACATAAAACAGTAAAACAAAGCTAAATTACGGTTTAGTAAAGTGTTTTATTTGTTATTATACTCTATTGTTTTACATCTTGATAAAGTTAGTAAGTTTTTTAATATTGATCTTTTTTATTAATGTTAAAGAAATATAAAACTAAAAACTTTTATTTTTAAGCAAAAAAAAAAAAACGATTTAATAATGTATTAAAATAAATAATAAATTATATTTTAAAGAGAACAAAACCTATTAAGTAGTTATAATAAGAAACGATAAATTAAGTTAGAGAACAAAGAAAATTATAATAGTACATAGTAATTTAGTCACTTAGTATATCTTTGTTTAGTCTACACTCATAAACTTACTTTTTGTTTCAGGTTTTAAGATATATAAGTTTCTAAAAACTTTTATGATATATAATATTAAAACATAAACATCTCTACATTTCTTAAAAATTTCCTATAATTATAAAAAGATGAATTTTTACTAAAACTATTCAAAATATGTATTTTTGATATAAGTATTAAATTTATTTAGAGAAACGAAACTAAAAGTTTTTATCACTAACTGTTAAAAATTATTAAAAAGTAAATCGAATTTTCTTGTGAAAATATTAAATTTAAAAGGTATAAAAAACTTGTTTAAATTTTGCAGTTTGTCTTAATAGTTTTTAGTTATGGTAAGTTATTTATAGAAGTAGACATTTATGTTTAAATTAATAAAAAGTTAAAAATGATTAAAATGATTAAAAAAAACTAATAATTACATTGTGAAAAAATAAATAAACAAATGCAAAAAATGTTTAAATAATACAAATCTACTTCGAACTTACTGAAGTTTAGTAAAAGTCTTTATCAATTTAAATTTTTTATCAATAAAACAAGTTATATTTTTTGTAGAAAGTAAACAGTTCTTTTTCTTATTGATAGTGCTTTCTCATTAATAGCATTAGTTTATTTTTGATATAAAAAACGCAAGTAACAAGTCATATAAAACTTAACTATTTAGAAAAATTGTGTTCTATGTTTTGACTATTTTTTAACTTTCTTTTCTCTCGGTTTATAAAAACGTATTTTAAACCTTTTGTAAAATTCTGTTAAATAACAAATACTAACACACTAACTCTGCTCAATATTAACTTATTAATTTCTAATGTCTTATTTAAAAAGGTATTAAAGGAAAAATTTTGAAGCTTTATAAAACAGTTACAACCAAACAAATAAAACTTCCCTTTAGTTAAATTTATAAAAATCGTTAAATAAAAGTACATAAAAACCTAACACTTAAGGTTTCATACAACTAAAAGCATATACTTTTGCTCTTTTACTACCTATAATTGATGTAACGCTTTATCCCTTAAAATAAAAGTATTAGTGTTGGCAAGCTTAAGAATTTTGATCTATAAATCCTAGATAATATTTAACATACATACTGTTAAACTGTCTACTAAATTTGAAATTCTATATTAAATACATTTCTAACTGTGTATAATGTAAATTCTAATAAAATTTATTGGTATAAGTTTTGTAACATTTATTGTATAACTTTACTGTATACTAAAAATAACAATCAATTGTTAAAACTGTTATAAGTATTCTTGTAAAGTATATTTGTAAAACATACAAAAATAAAAAACATAAAAACTTTGTAGTGAAAATTATAGAATTTCTATTCTATAAATGCTTTCTCGATGTATATTTCGGTCAGTTAAAAAAAAAGTTTTTTATTGACTAAAAAATTGCATAATAAGCAAAAAAAAAAAAAAAAAATTTAGTTTTTTAGTTAATTTGTAAAGTTACAACTACATTGACTGTCTTTTAACCTATTTTGTTGATAAACTTAGTACTTTGCAAATGTAAATTGTATGTACTTACCTGACTTCATTTTAAAATGTTCATCTAATTAAAAAAAAAATTGTTGTGAATAAGGTTACTCTTACGTTTTACTTTTACATTATAATAATATTTAAAACTATATATACTTATTATGAATTGTCAAAGCAGGAAAACAATTCGCGTAGGAATACAATATAGGAATAAAGAAAAGTAAAAAAAGAAAAAGTGTTTTATCAAAAGTATAACTTGTTTTTTTTTGTAATCAATATAAATTTAAATGTAATTGATGATCCACAATGTTATAAGTTTTTAAGTAGAAAAATAATTTAATCTTTATTAAACAATAAGAAGAAAAAAGAGTTGAATTTTCGAGTGTAAAAAATTCCTTAATTTGATAATTTTTGAATAAGATTTAAAAAAAAGCTTTAAAACATTGAACAAACTTTAAAAGTTTTGAATGAGGTAATAAAAATCTTTAAAATCAAATCCATCAACGAATAACAAAGCTGTAGTTTTAAGCATTTTTTATAACAGTCATTTTACCTTTTCTTCTCCTTTGTTTGCGACGCAAAGTTTTTATCTATAATAAAAATTTTAATACTGAAAAAAATTTGAAATTTTTTCTTAAATTTTGTACCTATTTTTTACATTAATGAAGCTCAAATTTCAAAAAATTTTGTAAGGCCCGACCTAAGTGAAATTGATTCCGGTTTTATTAATTTTTATTAGTTTTCTTTTTTATAAAAATGCTAAGTTTTTGACAGTAGTAGGGAATTCGTAGTATTAGCGTAAAGATTAGTAAAATTTTCTGTAGTTTTCATCTAACTTGTTTTTTTTTTTATTATAGAAAAGCTTTTAAATTTCCTAGTTTTTTCTTGTGTTATATTTACAGTGAGTATTTATTCAGTATTCAGTTTATACTGACACCAATAAATACTTGTAGATAAAGATAAAGGAACGAAATAAGGAACGAATAGACAACTTACTATAAACTGTTAACTATGCAAATTAAACTTTTTTCACTTAAAATTTTGGTATTTTGAAAAGTAACTGGAACTAAATTAAAGTTAACAGACGTATTTATACTAGTAATATTTAAACTTATTAAACAAAGTTATAAATACCAATATTAAAGAACTGTGAAAGTTTATAGAATGTAAAGTTTTGCATGTAAAGCATACAAAGTTTTTAAAGATTAAGATACTAGAATAATGTTTATTGGAAAAATATTTTAATTACTGATAAAATGTTTAAATAGATTTCATGGATAATAAACTTTAATTGCTTAATCTGTTTCCCTGCCTATATAAAAAAAAGTCTATAAAATTATAATTAGCCATTAAAACATGCAGAACAAGTTGCATGTGTTTATGTTAGTTATTGTGTGCGTAAATGTATACAAGTCGATAAAAAAGATCACTAATTTGAAACACTATACCTATAAACTGCACCACACACAGTATAAGGATACTTCGTTAAACTTAAAACAGTATTTAAGTTGCTCCTAAGTTTATACTAAAGAAATTAAACTATATCGTATAAAAATAACAAAAAAAGTTTTTGTTCCACAAAACGTAATAAAAGTATTAATCGTTAATCTTTTTTAAACAATATAATAATTTTAAAGTTAGCTCTAACGCATAATTTACAATAAGTATTTATACTTGTTGTATAAAAGTAATTGAAAACACAGGTTTTGAAGTTCATAATATAAAACAAGAAAGAAATATTAATTTTTATTCCACATTGTGGTTTTCTTTTTTGAATAAAAATAAATATTATCTTGTGTTCACAAAATTTATAGTGCATAAATTTAAAACGGATAACCACACTATTGCTAGAGTTATAAACTACTTAGCTTTAAAATTGAAGATTGTAATATAATATCTTAAAGTATAGTTTATACAACATTTCTTATTAAGCTTTTTTATGGTAATCTAAAGCAACTTAAAAGCATTTTGAAGCTGTACACAGCAAATGACAACATTAAATAGATTGAAGGCACTAGACTACTACTGATTATTTTCACCCACTGACTATTCAAGCTATGGCCAAGCTGTTTTACTTACTGTACATTATATTAAAAAATTTTTAAAAATATCGATCAAAAAATCAGTAAAAGAAAAATATAGAAGAGTTATTAAAATCAGAATAAACTACTTAAAAATTTATGTTTAGAGTAAACGTGTACACGTGTGCACATGTACCTACTTTGAGAAACACTGTTATAAAGTAAGTGATTTACTTTAACAATTTTTTATATAAACTTTAATGGTGTTATTATGATTGTAAAAACTAGACATGGATTGTAACATTAACTTTTACTTCTTAAATTAAAAAAAATCGTTATGGTATTCTGACGAGTTTACTCGTCTAGTTTTTAAAGGTTTAACGCCTTAATATGTAATCACAAGAATTTAAAGAAAAGTAATAACTTCAAGGCTATTACTTGGTGGTCTAATTGTGTTTGGGCAATATATAAAAGAGATAAAAAACTTTTTGTGATAAAATAACATGGAAAAAAGACTTATCTAAAAAATTAAATTGAAAATTATTTTGTTTATTATTTAGATACAACACTTACTAATATACTAAAACCGTGTTTCCGGTAATTAGTTATTATTTTTTAATAATAATAGGTAATTAATATAATTAGTTTTTTAGACAACTGTAACTATACAGTGAACTTAAGTTAACTCTTAAAATTTTAACGGAATTTTATTTTCAAACTTATAGAATACTCTATATTGAAATCAAAAAATTAGAGAAAATTAGAAAATAAAATTTTAGCTAAAATAAAGCTTAAAGTAATCCGACAACTAAAATTTAAATAACTTTTTTGTGCCAAAAAGTTTTCCTACTGCAAAGTTTTATTTAAAAACGAGCTGTTTGGTTAGTTGTTTTAATATAGTATTTGTTGAAAAAATAAGCGCCAAAAACTCTTAAAGTGATTTTGATAAAATTTCACGGAAATTAGGAATATAAACTTTTCTAAGCTTAATTAAATAGCTAATTTAAAGCCTACACAAAATTTTATTATACAACTAGGGGTAATTGTTAAAATTAAAATTGCTTTTTTTTTAAACTAATCTACACATTATCTCTTTAAAGAAATTACTGTAAATTTTAATTTAAATTAACATAGGCCTAACATAGATTTATTAATAATTGACGTCTAACCAAACGAATTAAAATAACCTACTATACTAATGTAAGCTGTATATAAAACTGTTATGTTCTACAAGCTAATTTGTTACATTAAAAAAAAAACAATCACTTCTAATATTTTATCTACGAAAATAGAGTTTGCGTATCACAATAATTTGAAATTATTTATTACATGTAGTTCAACACAATAAAAATAACTAACTTAGTTTATTATAAAAATTACAAGTTTGAATTTTAAAGTCCTTAAAATTTAATAACATTATTTTAGAAACGGTTAATGACTTGTTTAGTAATACAACTATTTGTTAAGTAGACAAATAGTTAGTATAAAAATATTTTACAAGTTTTTAATACTTATTTTAAGAATATAAGTTTTGAACAACTGAATAAAATTAGCAAATTTTATGTGTTTGTGTGGTATACTTAAACTTAACACAAACGAACTAATAAAAACACACACGCAGTAGAAAGTATTAGTGCCTTAAAATACTTTCTTTTATTCATAAAACTAGTAAATTAGGGGAAAAAGTAAGAAAAGCAAAACATATCAAAAAATTTATCCAATTTATAAAGGAAAAAATCCTGTAAAGTGTATAAACTTTTATTTAAATTAATATTTTTTTTAGTCATTTTCCGAATTCTTTTTGTCTAAATCTTAAGTAAAAGCTTTAATAAGCATAGTTTGTTTAAATAGTTTAAGCTAAAAAGCTATGAGTTTGTTGTTTTTTTTAGTTATAAATTATTTAGTTTAAATAAAAGAAAGTTAAAATTACACGATGAAAAAAATAATATCTTAAAATCTTAGTCTTCTAAATTGCATGGTAATTAGATGTAACGATAAGTTGAACATAATTTATTATTTTAAAACTGACTAATGTAAATAAATTGCATTACTTTATTTAAGTTTATATTACAGTTTTAAGTTTAGGTTTTTTTCTTTATTATTTAAGAAAGAAACCTGCATATATTAAGAAAAGACCAAAGCCTTTATACTTAGTTATACTACAATATTTGTTTTTTGTAAGTCTAAAATATCAAGTCGAACATTTTGAAATCAATCTAATTTTTAAAACTTTTAAAAGCTTCTATTGTTTTATTAATTGGTGAAGAATGAATATTTATAAATGTTTGAAAAAAATCTTAATTATCCATGTGAATACTGCATTTAATTTAGCTTACCCTAAAACCGGATGTTAGTTTTAAAATTTGTATAAAGAAAAAACTCTGTCAATCATTTTTATTAACGTTTTTTTAAATTAAAATTCAGCGGAAATTTGTTGTAGTAAAAATTCAATTTCGAACAGATTAATTATGCTGTGGTATAAATACCGAGTAATTAGCAAATGTTTAAGTTTTCTTTATTCACCTGTGCAAGTAATAAGTTTAACTAAAAATTTGTTGTAATTAAATAAACTGTAATATTTAAAGTTTTACTTGGTATGTTAGTCTAGACTTAAATCATTTACATCCGAATTATAGTGAATGAATTAGACAAAAAAACTTACTACAGGTTACACACGAAAATGGTTGAAATATAATTTGTAATGGCAACTATAACTTATAATTGAAATATTAAACAAATATATACATATCTTTAAATTTTAATTACGTAATTTTTTAAACAGATCGTTTATTTTATTTGAAAAAATTAGGAAAAGGTATGATAACAAAATTTGCCTTTTGCTTATACAAGCATTCATTCATAGAGTTAATTTATTGACCCTAAATCATTTATAATTTAGAATATCAATAAAACTTTTATTAGCTTACTTCACTAAACATATGTGCTACTGTTATGAACTAATTATAATAAAGTGCCTCATGCCAACTAGGATACAGCTGCCTACTTATTCAACTTTTATTATTTACGACTAGTTAAAAACATATGTAATTATCTGTTTTTCTTAAGTTTTATTCTGATTAGTTTTTATACATTATATTACAATATAATTAACTTTTTTTTTATTGTTTGGTATTAGATACAAAATTAATTAAATAAGAAAAATATAAAGTCTTATAACAGCTTAGAGCTATCAAATGTTAAAAGCTAGAAAAAATAATTATTTAGGAATTTAACTACTAATGTTTAGAATAAGTAAAATTTTTTATAATATTTACTATTAACTTTGAAGATCACAACTATAGTTCTCAAATTATAAATAATTAGGGATAATAATATAACCTCAAACTTTTAAATTTTATTAACAAAACTTTTTTTTCAAACGAGATCTCTATTTATAGAAGTAGAATCAACTTGAAAAAGATTTATAAACAACTGAATATCTTGTTTGAGTGAAAAATTGTTTTGATAATGAAATTTAAAACTTTTACGTTACAAAGTAGTTTGGTGATACCGCAGTTTGATGATACCGTAAACTTGCCTTCTGCTGCTATTTTTTAGATAGTTTAACAAATATTATCAATAAAAACTAAGTTTTAAAGATTTGAAATTTATAAAATTTTACCTCTTTATTTATAAATCGTATACTTTTTACTTGTGGTAGGATTAACAGTTTGCTTGAAAGCTAGTTTAGATTTTCAAACAATTAACAAATATAGTTTCAGTTTTACTACATCACATACTTTTAGACGACTTACTCTTCTAAAGTCAATTAAAAACTTAAGTTTAGTATTAAATTTAACATAAGAAATCAGAAAAGAGAAACAATAATTTAATTTTTATAAGCTGTCTAAAAAATTCTCCACCTTAAATTAAATTTTGTAAATCGTACCAACAATAATTAACGTTTTTTTATTACGTTAACAATAAATAAAATCATAAATATAAATTTCACTTTTCTTCTATAATTGGCTGGTATGTTAGCAATTATGTTTTAATTTTTTTTTAAATTCAAGACACGTAAAAATAGTTGAAACTAGCTTTACTAACTCTTAAGAATACACTAAAAACTTTTAATTAAAGTAAATTAATAACTGAATATGGTTCAAGTTGACCGATAACTATTTATTATTTATTTATTTAACACATATATCATAAAAGCTAAAACTCTATGAGTTTTTTTTAATAAGATTAGACTGCTTTAGATAAATTTGAAAACAAGTTATGTAATTTTCAAAAAAATATGTCGTTTAATTAAAGTAGTTTAATATTAAGTGGAGTTCTTAAAAACTGTTTATTTTTAAGATTTTTTATTAAAAAAGATAAGCATCACATTTACTTGGTTTTCTTTACTTTTTTGTTTTCTTCCATAAAATTCTCATAAAGAAATACTACTTATTTGGTTAACAAATTGATATTTCTATGTTAATAATACTTTTAAAATGATATAAATGATATGAGGCTTTTTAAGTAAAATTGCTGAAATTCGGTATTTCGTAGTTATGTTGACCTAAATATAATAAGTTAAATAGGTTTCATAGGTTTTAATACAAATATTAGAAAAAAAATTAATAGATGATATACTGCTTTCTAGCTTAATAGCATATCTACATATAAAGTGGTTTAGTATTATATTTTTACTGCAATAAAAGTTTTCATTGAGCACATTAATAATTTTAAGCTGTTCTGTATGAAATACTAAAACATTTAAACACTTAATTTTTTACAGTTTAATTATTTTTAAAATGTATAATTATAAGTTTTATAGTTTATTCTAAACATTTTCTATAATACAAAAGTAATCATAATTTCTTACAATATGTAAAGCTCGCATTAAAAGTTCAACTTCTACGAAAGTAACCTTTATTGCAACTAAACTAAGGTTAATAATTTTTACAAACAAAATATTTAGTTTTAAGTTCATAAATAGCTTTCCTAAAGCCTTTATACAAATTATTAAAAAAAAAACATACTTGTGTCCTTTTAAAATCGTAAAAACTTAAGTTAATGCAAAATTATATTCGTAACAATATTTATATTTACATTAATTAGTTTTTATATATTTTCAAAATTTAAAAAAAAATATTGAAAGTAATAGATTGTAGACAACAATAAAAAAGAACTTTTTATTAACTTCTGCAATACATTAAATTACTTGTTTTAAGACCTATAAGCATTTTATGTAAGAGACAAAAACAAAAATGAAATTTGTTGTATTTGTTTATTTATAAGAAACTAAACAGCAAGTACGTAATAATTATCAAATTTTTCTAAAAAACACCAAACTTAAAATAAAGTAGACCTATCATTTCGCATTTCAATTTTTGTATTTGTTTAAAACATTTGGTACTAATCATATACAATATACTTAACAAAATTGCATCCTAAAAAAAAACTATGTTATTTAGTTGTTTTTTATCACAAAGTACGTTATTCAAGTCAAAAACTTAAAAGTAACTTCACACAGTGGTTTAGAACCCTGCAGCTTTAATAAATTCAAACTATCAAAGTTTATCGACCTTTAATGAGCGCGCTTTTTTGATAAATCCATACTATGTAGCTTTTATGACGTCACTCAATCGTAGGTGTAGACGACGATGATAATATTCCGCTACTTGAAGATGTATCACTTTGATCAACAGTTTCTTGACATGTCCTGCGAAGTATTTGAAAATTCAATATTTCAATTACAAAAACTCGTTATCTTATAAGTTAACAAATTAAGTATTATATTTTTCTTTAGTATGAAAATTTTATTTTAATACTTACTTAAAAAACAGTTTTTATTCTTTAAAAGTGAATGAAAAATAGAAGTTAACAAAATTTTGGTTCGTAAAGCTGGCTTTAGTATAAACACGTTTTTATGTGAAGATTGAACAAAAATGTGAAAAAGGGCGATCAATTTGTTTGCGTTACACTATGCGACCACCCTTGACCTTACTATACGCCAACAAGCCCATTTATTAAGTAGTTACTAAGTCAATAATCAAGCTATTCAACGTATTTGTCATCTTTCAGCCAGCAGATGAGTTAAGTCATTCACTTCCATTTCGTGACAATAGTTAAATCATTCTAAACTGTTTTAAATCAAAACTTACAACTGTTTTTAGTTTCAAATTTTTTTTTTGAAAGCAATTTAAAAATCAGTATTTCATACAGTTTCAAAACTTTTAAAAGACAACAGTTTAAAAAGTTTTATTAATATATAACACTGTAACTAGATTATATTAACTAAAGTATATGAAGTTTAACTTAAACGGTTTATTGATTGAATTGTAAGCAGGTATGTTTAATAAACTACCTGAAGCTATGTGATTGAAGGTTGTTGCTTAGCTTTTCCTCTGTAATGCCGGGCAACAGTTCTGCACCTTCTTTTTTGCGTTTGGCCTCTAGAAATGCCATCAATCTTTTTCTGTAGAATAACATCAAGTTTAAGTGTTATGGACAGTCGTATGATTAATGTGATGAAGTTCGCAGTAAAGAAAAAAGTAAGCCAGCTACGTAGCAAAATAACTATTATAAACCATATACTTAAATTTTCACTAAACTGTCATTATAGAAGAAGTCATAAAAGACAGTCAAATAGTGTGACAACTATACACAATAAGACTGATTAATAAAGGCTCAATTCTAAATCCTTTCAAAAGAACTTAATCTTATACGGTTCATTTAGTATAACCTTATGAGAAAAATGTAATTCTAAGCTTTTTCATACTATTTACAGTTGAATTTCAAAAAGTAACTAAAACAGTCACCTTTTATAAACTAATGTACTTGTTAAACTATTGAGCTTGAAAAAATCCTTCATTCAAAACAATAATCATAAACGTTATATATTACGACAAGTTGTTTACATTGCTGAGACAAGTAACAAATTAATTTATTTTTAAAACTATTTTATATTAATAAAAACAAAGAAAGTTAAAGATATTTATTTATTAACAAATCATTTTTAAAACTCGACACTTACTTTTACGAAAACACAAAACATTTAAAAAGTAATCTTTAAAAAAATAGTTTTGTTGTTATAATGCAATTTAACCAAAATTTCAATTATAAAAATAAACTACAAGACCTGCTTCTCCGTTTTGCAGATGGTGAGACTTTTTTCTTTTTGTTTGTTTTTAACAGTTGGTTCTGTTTGTTAAGGATTTTATGTGAGTAAGTTTAATAAAAAGCAACTAATAGAATTCAAAAAAATGTTTCCTGACTAATTATTATAATTAAATGCACAATGTCGTTTTAACTTTTGGTTTTTTAGCAAGTAGGTTTTTTTTTTACTTTTAAAAGTTTAGTTTTAGTTAGAGTTTGCTAATAGTAATTTTTGTCAGTGATGTTCATGTAGATAATTTTTTATAACAAAATTTATGTCAAAGTCTATCAGGTACAAATCTCTAAAGTATATGACTCAAAAGTTATGAAGGTCAGACGTTTGTTATTGCAACTAAACGTAAGATAACGCGGCCCTTGGAAGTAAAAGCAAACAAAAAAGTAACAAATTATAAAACTAAAAACCCTGTAGTAATTAATTATTTATCAGGATTTTTGCTGCTCTTGTTATTGGTGTATGTTTCTTTGTTTTTCTCTTTCTAGCCTAAACGACAAGGTTCTTCTAATTTTTTTTATTTTTACTGATTGCGAAAGGAGATTTAAATACACATTTTTATGTACAAAAAAGTTGTAAGTTAGATACCGAACTTTTTAATAATATTGGTAAGTTATTGCTTATAAAATTGGAATTTTAAAACATGCGTATAGTAGAAACAATTTTTTTAAAAGGATTTAAAATGTTTTAATTAAAATTCTGGTTGAACCTTAATAAATCATAGAAAGCAAAAAACGTTGACTTTTGACTTGAAATAGTTTAACTTCATAGCCTTAAGAAAACTTGAATAAGTAATAAGTTTTCATAATTTTATATAGTACATCATTTATATTTTCACAAAAGTTTGAAAACATAGTAAGTAAGTGGAGGTACACGGACTATATATTCTTTTCTATAACAGTATTTCAAACAGTACAATATGTGTTTTTTCCTTTATTGAATAAAATACTAATATAAAAGTTTTTAATAGTTTTAAGCATATCTTGTAAATTAACCTAATCAGATATACAAAAACAACATATCTTTTGAAAAAAGTAACACAGTTGACAGTTTAAAAACACATAACTTCACCATATGGTCTGTAATTTATACTGTGTTTTACTATTAAAATAATTAAGCTTGAAAGCTCTACTCTAAGATATGCAAACAAAGTTAAGTTTGATTACTTCTGATAACTTCATCTATTAAAAATAAACGAAAAAAAGACAACTTTTGAATAAGTAATGTATTTACCAAAGGCTTTGTCATAATTTTGGCTTAAAACTGTATTACTTACCCGTAAAAAGTAAAAGCGAGCGGAAAGTCATAAAAAATTAAAATTTAACGCTTTTAAATTTTGGGTGAACAAAAGATTTTAGATTACACTTTTGCCTTTCAGTTGGTCGTTAAATTGTTTATTACCTTCAACTCAATGGCAGTAAAAACTCTAAACAAAGTGCAACAACTAAATAAATATACAGAATTTCAAAAGAGTATTCTAAATAACACAATATCGTAAAAATTTTCACAAACGGATTTATTTTGAAATAGTCAATTTAGTGGTTTAGTAAATACCCAATTTCTAATAGTTTTAGATAATCCTATCAACATACTTGAAGTAATTAGTTTCTAGTTATCATTTTATTTTCTTTTAATTTTGAAAATTTTTATTACACAGCTAATAAATAAGATAAAACTTTACCTGCTGAGTTAAAACTTTCTTAATTCCGTATTCTTTTGAAGGTTGAGCAAAATTTTCGACTGAATTTTGAATAAACAATCGATTTTTGATCAAACTATTACTTTCGAGGCATCTTATAAAGGGTTGGTTCGTAGTACTTTGCAAAGAGCAGCTTGTGTTTATTTTCAATGGAATGTCTGATACTCTTTTTTGGTGATGAGATTGAAAAATTGTGCAGGAGTTGATCGGGTTGATAAGCTGCTGATTTGCAAACGGTACCACCTAAGTAGCAATCATAACTTTAAATAAAGACTTGCTGCAAACATAGTATTACTGTATAGTGCAATAATCAACGTAAACTGAAGTATAGTAGCTTATACAGTATGTACGCGTAAACTTGCCTGCTGAAAAACAACTGGTTGTTGTTGGTTGTACAGAAACTGGTGGGGAGTCATTATAGGGAAGGACTGGAGAGGGGTTGCTACTTGTACAAACGATGGTTTCATTATGGGCAGTTCACCCTCAATTATCTGACTCGGTTGAAACCACATAGTAGCTTGTTGTGGAACGGCCATCTGGTTAAAAATAAAAATATACTGAATAGGAAAATAATTTTATAAGAATTGTAATAACAATAAAGTCAAGTGTAATATAGCATTGCATTATATTTCTACTTTATTATAGAAAATGTATATAAAACTCAACATCAAATTTTATTATATTTTAGTTTCTTTTTACTGTTGTATAAAACTTTATGAAAAGAAACAAACTTGAATTTGACTTGTGTCCATTATCAAGTTTTTATATATTTTGCTTATATTTGTGCTGTAAAAAAATAAAGCGTTTGTAGTAACTCGTTCGTCTGTTTTAATACTTTAATTATTTTATTAAAAAATACTTTTGATAACTTTTTTTTTATTAAATTTGTTAAAAGTAAGGCTTTTATGACTTATATACATTAAACTTTTTTAAGATAGAAGTAAAGCTAATTAAAAGTCAATAGAAAACTGATTCTATCGTTTTTACATAGAAAAATATTACTTTGGTTATTCGAAGTAGACAAAATATTAATTAGAAGCTACCAAAACAAAAAAGTTTAAATTTAAACTAAAACTATACAAAAATATTATTTTGTTTGGTTTAATTAGACTATTGTTTTATAAGAATGTGTAGAGATGAACTTACGATTTACAAAAAAATTTACAAAACATCAAAAAAAAAAATTCTACTTTACCTCAAATAAACATCTTTTTATTTGAAAGTTTTAAAACTAAATATATTTTTTAGAGTAACAAACACAACTATAGTAAATCACATTAATAGTTTTGTTTTAGATAGTATTTTTTCCTTAACACTCAGAATGCATAAACTTATTTCTTCATTGATCTATTTTGCTTTTTATAGATTTAGTATCAACTGGGTATACAGAAATTAGTGCTGTTGGTAAAATTAAAATATAATTATTTTTGTGCGTAAAAACGTAATTCTATAACTGTTTCTATAAACTTTAAAACATTGTAACTTTTAGCTGTTATATTATTTGTCTTATTATTTTCAATGAATAGTTCATACTATTTACAGTTGAGTTTGTTTAAATAATTCTTTAAAATAAAGAAAAGTCTGAAGGAAATAAATTTCAATTTTCCATGTATTTATTATCAAACATTTGACAAAAAAAAAACTCTTGAAATTTTTTTAGTAATTAAAGTAGTTTCAAATATTTTAATTTTTACAATTTTTTTGTGTTTTATGTTTAAAAAATATAGTTTATTAACATCTTTCAAGCTATATTTTTGTTTTAAATAATTATCACATTCAAAACAAAAAAATAGTTTACGATAAGCTTTCAGTTATAGCTGTTGCCTTTTATTTTAAGATAAAATATATAAATATTAGAAACAGCGTCAAACTGTCATAAAAATAGTTTTGACAAACATTATTATCTTACTTCTACCCTAAATATGTTTTCATGCACACAAACTTTGCTTACATTTAGAGGCCGCACAAAGCCGAGCTAATGTGTTTTGTATCACCAGTATCGTGAAATCTGATCCGAAATTTATTTTTGATAAGCCGTTGCTTGGTTTATAGATAACTCTACACCAAAGCATAAATCGAAAGCTAAAAGATCAAAAAGTCTATTTTGTAGAAAAACTAAGTAATACTGTTATAAACTTTCTATGTTGAAATGCTTAGAATTAAACAGTTTCAAACACTTTAAATCGATTTGTAATTTGAAACTTAGATTGTTTAGAAATCGTCCAAACATGTTTGTGTTTTTTATCTTAAAAAATACTTTAAAACTCTTCTTTATAAAATTTTTCAACTTTAATAGAAAAAACTAATTTTCGTTTCATCATTTTATTTGTTGAAATAAAGACTTGTAGGCTGTTATTTCAAAGTTTAAAAGATATAAATTAAAGAAAAAAGTTTAAAAAAAGTTGTACTAAACTTAAAAAAAAATTATAATTCCAGTTTTAAATTACATTTATTTTAAAAAATAACAAAAACTGTTTTATTTTGTTGCTGGATATCGATTTATTATATAGTTTTATTAGGAGTAAAACCCTATTTAAGTTTTAGAATAATTTGATGAAGATAATTTTTATTATGTTTAGCTAGTACAAAATACTAACTTCACTGTTTTATTTTATTATCGGTTTCAGTGGCTTAAACACCGACCTTTTTAAACAACTCTTTACATAAAGTAAATTGAGTTCTACTTTTGTTGTCAACACAAACAATAACCATTATATTTAAATAAGTATTTTTTATACAAAAAAATTAATAAAACTAACAAAAAATATACATAGTGAAAAAATCGGGTGCAACTTTTTTCTTTATAGTTAAAAATAAAGTTTGATTTTTCTTTTAATTTTGTTTTACACTTTTTGTTTACATATTTATTTGTAAAATGTTAAAGTATTAAAATGTAAATTGTTAATGTATACATTTCAGAGTTTTATTTTGATGTAAAATTTTTACACAACTCGGTTTAAGTAGAAACTGTTAACTTTTTTTATCTAATGACTTAATACATTACAATTTAAACAATGAAAAGATTTACTGCACTATAGGTATACAAAAGTTTATTATTTTAATATGTCTAACAACTTATTCATTTCAATAAATAAACAACTGAAATATATAAGCTAAGATGTAAACAAACTAAATTTTCGGGAAGTTAGACATTTTAAAATTTATATGTTGTAGGTAGTTAAGTAAATCAAGAACAAGTTTTTAAGATTATATTTTACTTTGAATCAAGTTTTGATACTTTATCAACAGCAAAAAAAACATTTAAAACAGTAAATTTATTTGCTATTAAATTAAGAGTAGTTTTTTAGTAGTTTGTAATAAATTTTATTTAAAAATTCTTGTGTAAAACGTTAGATAAATAACATTATAAAGGTTATAGTTATGAATTTACAACCATAAATTTTTAGCAATGAGAACGGGTTCTAATTATATCTACAAGCATACTTATATATGATTTTTTTTTACTCGTATAAACATAAACCTTTTTTACAAACTTAAGTACAATAGAAAAACGAAGCACTAAACAAATTTTACGGTTATTATTTTCACTACTTTTTGAAGTCTTTTTTTAATTTTCTTATAGTCATTCTATAACAAAGCTAAAGTATAAAAGCTAACTAATAAATGTAGAATAATCAAACGAATCTTAGTTGAAAAATAACTTAACTGAAAGTATACAATATTAAATAAGATGATGATAAAAAAATCTTCACCTAAAATTAAAATACGTATATAAAAAAGTATTCTAGCATTTAAAGACGCAGTTCAACTAACTTACTAAAAAAACTAAAGCCCTTTTTCTCTCTTTGGCTCTATTTTACTTTCTTATGAGTCTTTAATACCACCAACCGGTACAAATAAAACATTATTATCGTGGCTATTTTTAAATTAAAAAAGGTTAAAAAAAACTTTTGAGTTTATTATTAATGGTTTTCGCCATTATCCTTCTCAGTACATTATAATCATTAATTTTAATCGACCTTTTAGTACTTTAGTTTTAGACTGTAACACTAAAAGACACATTTAGTACTGATACTTTTTGTAACGAAGACTTAACAAGTATATTAAATTAATTTAAATTCTTTGATAATTACACAACTTATCGTAATAATTTTTTATGATTAATTTTAGTCTACTTCATTTGAACATAAAATATTTTTAGGATACGAACTGTAAAACATATATATTTAGCTGTAAAAATCTTTAAAATGTTTCAATACACTGTTTTTGTCTACAAATGTAAAAAAAAAATTAATAGTAAAGTAAAGTTTTTTTTTTTAAATTGATAAAAATTTTGATATTTTTTGTTCGTTCTTAAAGCTGTAATGTTTTTAGAATTACACTTCTATGAATTTTTTTAGTTTGAAAATATTTTAAAACTTTATATACTTTTAATATTTTATATAGTATTCAGCGTAACATTTGAATTTTTTTTTTGCAAACTAGTTATCTTCTACAACTTTTAATTTTCTATTTTCAAAAGTGTTTTTTTAATTGAGAACTTTATATAGTTATTTGCCTTATCTAAAAAAGGATGCTCAGTTTACTGAGATGTAAAGAGCTTATTTAAATAGATTTATGCAAATTATATATTTTATTCGCGACCGGTTTCGATGGCAAAAAATTGCGACCTTTTCAAGCAAAAACAGTTTAATATTTTATATTTGCTTGAAAAGGTCGCAATTTTTTGCCACCGAAACCGGTCGCGAATAAAATATATAATTTGCATAAATATATTTAATTGAGAACTTTATAAAATTATAAGTTTAAATCTAGTTTCAAAGTAAAGTAGAAAACATAAAAAATAACTACATTATCATTAAACTACAAAAAGTTTTTTTGTAAAAAAAAACTTCAAACAGTTCAATTTATATTCAAAAGTCGTTGTCAAAATTTAAAAAACGAAAAAATATGTATAAGAACAACAACTTTTATGTAGCTGGTTTATTATTGGTAAGTTCATTATGTTATACATAAGACATTTAAAAAATGATTTTTTAAGCATTTAACTATTTTAAATAAATTAAAATCACTAAATTTGTTCATGTTTAATTTTTTGAACAAAAGAATTAAGTTAAACAAAACTTGTTCTATCAAAGTATTTATATGCTTAGTTAAAATAAAAAACAAGGTTTTTAATACCTTTAAAAAAGTAAAATACTTATTAAAACCTACGTACAGGGAATTAGAATAATAAAAAGTGTTATTAAATAACTAAGATAAAATTGTTTAATTGTCAGTTTGTAACATTATTACTGTTATACGACATTTTGTTTGAAAGTAAAACTTTGACATTAATTACTTTTTGATTCTAGATGTAAAAGTAAAAACTTTTAAAAATTATTTTTAAACTTAAGTCTCTAGTGTTTTTTAACGTTTAATAGTACATTTATCAAAGTTCATCTTATATTTTTATTACAAAAAGTTAGGTCTTTAGTCTTTTTCTTTATATTTGGACTTAATTTTAAGTTTAGACAGGCTGAAAGCATTTTTACTCCACTACATTCTTTACTTAGCGTGACAGCTGTTTCCTTTTAACAGCTTATAACACGCCGGGTTATGTTGAAACGTTTTCATGTAATCCTTTTGATATTACTTAATTAAAGACTAAGAACTACAAACTAATATACAATGAGTTTAAAAACTTTTATATAACAAGTTTTAAAAAAACTTCTTTCTACAATACAAGTAGTAAAAAAAATGAAATAAGTTTAAAACATTTTATAAGAAATTTGAACTGTGTTAAAATATAATTGTTGAAAATTTAGAACTTTAACGTATTTTTAGTGCAAGTATAACTCATTTTAAAGATAAAAATGTAACTGCTATCTTTTCAAAACTCAACAGCCAACCATAAATTAACTTTAATTTTACTATCAAAACATATTAAAAAAAATTAGTTTAAAAAGTTTTAAATTACCATTTATTTCTAAAAAAGACAACGATAATTACTTGTTTTTAAATTAATAAATAAATTTAAGGTTTTATATCAACAAAAGAAAATTTCTATTTTTATAAAGTTTAGTATAAAACAGTTTAAGAAACCAAGGCAAACCAAATACTATAGTGTAGTTGAATTCCTATATTCTAAAAAATATTATACATTAGATACATACTACAATTTTTATTAAAAGTTTAAATTGTAATTTTTGCGTTAGAATCTAATCTAACGGTTAGATAGTTTTGTAAAGAAAAAAAAAGCAAGACAGCAGTATAAAATGTTTTTTGTTTAAGAAGATTATGTAAACTTATTAAAACTTGTTTACTACTAAAAACAAAGTTTAATTCTAAAAATTTTTTTTTAAGTTAAAAAAATAGACTGTAAAAATTACATTGATTTTATTGATTAGTAAACGTAAAACTAGAAAAATTGTTCAAAGTAGAAATAATGGCAAATAGAACGTAGAGTTTGTATGCTTCAGAATCGTATTGTTATTACAAAAGTTCTCCGCTTCCGTTTTAAACAAAATTTGTTGACTTAAAAGATTTTTGTAGCGACAACATAGTTATTCTATTTTAAAAAATAATAAAATATTGGTCGTACTATTTCACTGAGCAAAAAAAGTAAGAGTCATACCTTAATTTTTAAAGTTACATAGTTTTAACTTGTAGTTTAAAAAATTATATTTGGAAAAATATACTTTAAGTTTCTATCCACTTTATAGATTGGTTTTACTCTTCAAAAATTAAAAATGGTTTGTAAATAGTTCTTCTAGTCATTTTTTATGTATGCCTTGCTGATTCTAAAAAAATATGCCAAAACTTTGAAAGCTTAAATTTCAAAGGAAGTTTATTGCAGCCTAGCGTTATAATTTGCACTGTTATTTAAAACTGTTTTTGCTACTCTAAAATAGATAAACTGAATGTACGATAAAGAAAAAAATTGGTCACTGTATAAATAGAATTAAAAAAAGAGTTGCTAGTTTAAAAAACTTAGCTAAATATATTTTTATATGTGAATGCTTGTCTTGAACTACAAACTTATACATATCTAAACTACACTTACATTCAACTAATTAAAAAACCACTTCATACTAGGAAATTTTATTTTCTTTAAAAAAATATTTTTGTAATTAGTTTTTAAACTATAGAAATTATTGTTGAAGTTTTTTACTCTATTTATATAATATCTTTTTTTATAATTGCCAAAATATTAAACGATGGTTCGAAAATATTCTAATATTTTAAAACCTTGTAGTATGAAAGTTGTTTCTAAATTAATTTTAAGTTCTTCGTTTTTATTTGGAAATGGAAATCTGTTATTTTTTTGCAGAGTTTTTTCAAGAATCAACAAAAACTTGCTTTTAGTAGTTGTAGTCAAATCTGATTTTTTTTTCTTAGATATACGTGTGGAAACTGGTGCATAATTTTTCTGATAACGTTAAAACTACTATAATAAATTAATAAAATTTTATAAACGTTGAAATATATTATTTTTTTATCAGATATGTCTAAGTCATGAAGTGCTTCCTTAGAAAAGAATATTTTAAACTCATATAGACTTACGTTTTTTTTATGGATTTTTACCTCTTAAAGGTTGAACTTATATTACTTTTATTATAAAAGTATGATATGAATTTTTCATAGAAATTGGTGTTTTTAGCTCATATAATACTTTTGCAAGTTTAAAGATTAATATTTTGTAAAAACTTTACGTTCTTTACAAAGTGCTCATAGTTCGAAGATATTTTATTTGAGTTTGAAACTGTTTTGCAACTTTTATTGACGAGGTTTAAAGATTTGTTATCTTATGTTTTATTTAAATGATCTAATTGCGTATTTACTAAAAAATTTACTAAAACAGATAAACTTTAAATGTAAGAAAATTATGAAACAAGTGTTAAGCAGCGATTCTAAATAAATCTACTCAGTTACTTAGTACTATACAAAAAGTACACTTTTTTGAACATAAAATGAGTAATACAGTATCAAGCGCATGATTAATATATTTTGAATATTTATTAAAATATAGATAAAATAAACTTTAAAACATAGTAAATTTCAGTAACTCTAGAATTTATCTTTTAAACTGTTAGTATGAACTAGAGCTATACACGAATTTTTAGTTTTTGAAGTTTATGTTACTTTTTAAGATGTGGACCTTTTTATTTGTTATTAAGAATTTGAGTTGTCCGAATTTGAATCGTTATGTAACCTAAAAAAGCAATATGAGATCTTTAACTTATTGGTTATAACTTGTTTATAATCGCATTTTTTTGTATACACTTGATTACAAAACAAAAAGTTGAAACTGTAAAAAAATTAGTTTTACTTATTCTAACATTTTTTTAATAGAAAGTTATTATTTTTAAGATTATACATAAGAAATAAACTAAACGGAGGTACTTTTAACAATAACTGTTAGTGTTCAGTATCAGGGTTAATGTAGCTGTAATAAATTTAAGTATGTTTAAAAAAAGTAAATTATTTTTAACTTTGTTAATATAAAAATTCCAAGGCTTAATCAAGTAGAAGTAATAAGATGTAACACAGGTGTAGTAATTAACTAAATATATATGGTTTATTGAACGATAAAAAAAGCGCTCAAAAAGTTTGGTCTAATGACTTGATGTATAAAAAAACCTTTTATTTATCGAGCCGTAAACCACATCCTTTTATAAATTCTTATAAAGTAAAAAAATAACTTTTTTAAAATCTAGACTTTTACACGTAAACTAAAATAAATCTAAACTTTAAGCCTTGCTTCTTGTTATGTAAATACAAGGTGGAACTCAAGATATCTTATGCTAGATAGACTGAAAAAGCAAAAATCAGGTTGTCCGGTACTATGTGGCTAAGTATAAAAACGATCAAGATTCGATTATTACAGCTAAAGAACGGCAAGTGGTAAAATCATCATTCTACTGCTCAAACTTTTTTTTTTGTAACAAAGGAGTGTAGTAAAAAAAAGCATTGCTCTCAAGCGTGATCCTGCATGCAAGATCACGGACGAAGTTTGTTAACACTAATGAAAATTCAGAAGAACTATCAAACTTTTGTAAAACTTTAGCCAAAAATATAGGAGAGGCTTGCAAAAGAAGGTTTTATACTAAAGGTGGGCAAAGTTTTTAATCGGGTCGGATCCGGAAAAATTTGGAAAAATCCGGAAAGGCCGGAGCATTTGAAATTAGTGATTTAATAGATCTAGTATCTGGATAACGCCTTTTTGAATCTGGATTCGACCGTATCCTAATTTAAAATATAATCTGGATCTGATTGGTTACTAACTTTAAATCGAGATCCGGATCCGGTCGCATTCTAAATTAAGTAAAAGTTTCGGGTTTGGCCGGAATCTAATTTTATAGATACGGTTGATCACTTTTCTGAATCCTTCTAATTCACAAAAATTTCTCAAACGTGACAACTTAAGATGAAGATTGATACATATCAGATGTTTATGTAATGTCTACAAATAGAATTTAAATGGTGATTGACAAAGGTTGGTATGTAAAATATCAGATTTATAAAAACACTTTGCTTTGGGTATTTCGACAAAAAGATATTTTAACTAAGTTACAACTACAAAATGGTTTTGTATCAGTAGACATTAATTTGAAAAGCCATTGTTTATGTTGAAATCTTACAGTTTTGTTTTGTAAAAACATGATGCAAAGTTAAAAAAAAATTGTAATATTGAACTTTGCGCCCGGACACTTCTATCGCGGGCCGGTCACTTTCATTTGCAGGCCAGATTCTATTGTAACTTAAAAAACGGTCGAGACCGGTCATTTTAACATCTGCCGTACATTGCCCACCGCTAATCTAGACCAATAAAAACAAGTTAAACATGGATGACAACAAATTACTACTAGTCACAACAGCTGTTGAACCACGGTATCGACTTTCCGCTTTCCCTTCTTACCTCAAAAATAATGTTAAAGAGCAGCTAAAATTAATTGTTAAAAATCATATGTGTTTCAAAGCTTATTAAGGTGATGATTCTCCTTTATTGCCACCAAAGGAACCAAAACCACATCTTTCTGTAAATTTTGATCTAAAGAAGTTTTCAACTTAATATTCTTTGTTTAAAACAGAATCAAACACAGCTACACAGAAGGACGAGCAAAGGATTCTATTGATGAGAAAAATTGAAGCTAAAGTAAAGGGCTTTTTTGTTGCAGGAAATTCGAATGCAGAAACTGAAGAGGATAAAGTCTTAAACTGTTGGAACTTGAACAAAACAAAGTACCCACATCTTACCAGCTTTGCAGGGAAATATCTTGCTGCACTATCATATTCTGTGTATTCTTAAAGATAATTTTCTGACGATTGTAATTTGTACGATGAAAAGCGTAATTGATTGCTTCCAAAGACAGGCAAAAAACTTAATTTCTCAACCACAACTTAAAAAACAAGAACAATTTTTTGTAGTTTAAAAAGGACATTTTTTGCAATTTTAGTTGGTTTTATATTTTTAAAAAGTTGATAAGGTTAATCTGTATTGCTTTTTTGTAATGGTAAAAGCTTAATCCTAAGTGGAAACTAAAACTTTTTGTTACAACTGTATTTCTGATTCTTTTTCAGGCCTTTACTATAGTTGGTATTGTATTTCAATTTATTACGGCTCCAAGTTATTTGCAATTGAACTTTATTTTATAAATATGAACACTTGCAAAAGTTTATGTTCTAATTCGTTTTTGGTCACAATGAAAACTAACTACATTTTAACTTATGTAAGGCAGCACTCAATACATAGGGAAACCCCACAGTTTGCAGCTAGCCCAAGTTATACAAGCCCCACCTTGCAACAAGCCATATACCAGGAGGAGCAGTATGAGGGTGTGCACTTGGGTGATGAGCGACTCAAATTGTTGAAAAATTACAGAGTTGACATCGAGGATGAAAAAACTTAATTCTTATATATTGATAAGCGCATGGCTGACCATGGTATCTATGATGAGGATAACAAGTATTTTATGCTCAGAGAATATTGGCCAAATAATGATATGTCAGCCTACATCCTGTGCACTGAGCCTAGAGACAGAAATTTCAAAAGCTTGCGTGCTTACTTAATGCATAAGGATGGAGCCTTACCACGGGCTTTGCTTCCAGTGGTAAGCTGTTCCTTTCCAAAAAACAAAATAAGAATATCAGTGGCTGTGACGTTAATTATGACGTATCAAAATGGCTCCTAGACCTGGAAAATAAAGAACTATTACATAAATTTCTTTTTGCATTTGATTCCTAACCACTTAAAAATAGAGTGTCTAGTATTCTGTCACTTGGCTTACAAGAGTTCAAAAGATGTGTCATGGATGTCTGTGATGCAGACTTGAGAAGCTCAAGAGATGCTTTAAGAGAAATCAGATATTTTAAGAGACCAAAACAGAATCAGTAGTCAAAATTGCCCGGTTAATAAATTAGTTTTCGGCCATTTTCGTTATAAGTTGGCGTTTAATGTTTTTATTATTTATAAAGTATTTGAATTTGAGAATTTGCGTTTGAAAATTTATTCATAGGTGTTGTTGCTTCAAAAAGGATTAAACATTAAACTATTTGAAATTCAAAACTGTTTTTTTTTAAATTTATTAAGTTTTACATTTAAATTAAAATTGTAAAATAAAATTTTTAAGACAATTTAGCTATGATATATTTCCTGTTATTTGATACTTAAATTATTGAATATGGAGCAGAGAAATATAGGTCAGGCCCCCAGCACCAAACGCGTTAACGAGCATAAAGTTAATTTTATAGACAAATTTATAAATTTTTCAAAAAACATAAAACTTTAATGTCAATTATTTTCCTTATCTTAAAAGCTATCTAAAAATTTTTTTATCTTAGAGAACGCACCTTTGTCTTTAATTTAAGAAAAAAAAAATTTGGTTTAGGGTTTGAATTATTTCATGGGGTCCCTCCAAAAATAAAGGTTTTTTTTTCTTTTTTTCATTCAAATTGCATTATAACCAAAAATTTTTTTTTTTTTTAATATTTTTTTTTTTGATTTCCCTTAGTTTGCATGTTATTTAAACTCTTAAATAGTTATTTTATAAATAATGTTAATATCTTTTACGATTTGGCCCAAAAACAAAATGATGTATATTACACTATCATTTGCCTTGGCCGTTTCCTAGATAAAAAATTGATAAAAGGAAAAGAACGATTAATAAGAATGTAAATTACAACAAATTTAAATAAACTATAATAATTTAATTAAATTTGTTGTAATTCACATTCTTATTAATTGTCAAACTAAAGGCCCGTCAAACTATTGGCCACTTTAACCATTCTTCTACAGCGTGCGAGAAACTAGAAAAAAATCCAAGTCACTTTAGGATCATCAGTGTCAAGCCAAAAAGCCAACTTGTGCAAGATATTGAAACAAGGTGACACTCAACCTAATGCTGAAAAGATTAAAAATTTAAAGATGTCCAGAACTTCGTGGCTAACAAATAATTTAAATCCGAAAATATCCTTAAAGCTGATGAACCGAAACTTGTTAGCCTCCTTAATAAACTGCTTGAATCTTCATATTTAGTAACGCAGAAGTATAGTAAAAACAACACATTGCTGTCAAGTGTAATCACGTATGCAGCAGTACTAAAAAAGTTTTTAAGTCTTAAAGCTATTACTTCACCAGGTCTAGATCAAAATAGTTCTATTTGAAAACCTTGGCAGAAAATAGAAAAGAGGCTTTCGAAAGAAGGTTTTATACTACTTATAACATCACACGAATTAACCTTCATGTTAACGACTTGTATTTATTCACAACAGCTGTTGATCCACGGTATCGACTTGACTTTTTCCTTGCTAATCTCTAAGGTTGTAAGTCTACTAAAAGTTCGCAGTTATCGTGAGAATAGTCAAAGTGGCCAGGTTCCTCTAGTACCGCCTATTACATCTAAAGCCAAAACACCTAAAAAATAATGTTCTCGATTTTTTTTTGTTTTTCTGTTCTACATTTAGATCGGAAAGAAGTTCAAACACTCACAAAAATGAGCAGAAATATTCAGTTGATCAGGAAAATGAGACCCAAATCAAGGCTTTCTGGCAGAAGAAAATTTTTCTGCTGAAGAAGTTAAAGAAGCTGAAATTTTGTCTTGGTGGAAATCAAACATAAATACACACATCTTGCCAGGTTTGCAAAAAAAAACTTTTACAAACAAAAGCGCAATTGATTGCTTCAAAAAACCGTCGAAAAACTTTTAATTCTTCATCACGTCCTCAAAAAACAAGAATAGGTTTCTTTGTGGCTTAATGGCTTTGATATGAGTAAATGTTATATACTAAGTTACCTACTTTTGTATATGTAAACAGTTGCTAAATAAATTATTGTAAGTAAAAGTCTAATGTAAAGCCTATCATTAAAAAAAATGTAAATACTAACTAAAAAAGTAGCTCTTTCCTAGTTTAATTTATGTCATACAATTTTCAAAATTATTTAACTATCACGTTAATCATTATGTTTGATATTAGAGCTAATTGTAGTTTGATTGTTTTTGAACATTTTAAGCAAATATTACCTTTAGTAATTTGCCATATCTTTATCCTTGTTCAATTAAATTTTTTGTTGTTTATCTTTTTTTCTATTTATTCTGAAGTATTTAGGAAAGCATTATTTGTGTATTTCATTTCAAATATCGCTAACGTTTTCGGCCTAAGTCAATTATAATGATACATTTCAAATAGTTTTGGTTTAATTGGTTGTGTTTAGATTTTCTTTTAGTTCTATGTTAAGTCCTAAAAACATACACACTTTATCATCTCTGTTTTCTATAGAATTTTTTTTTTCCTTTTTTTCTGTAAAATTAGATGTTTATTAATCGTTTAAAATTTATTATATTTCTCTTAAAAAGTTAGAGTTGATTGTTTTTTGTAATAACAGTGTCTTTAATAGACTTAGTTATTAAGTCTTTAATTTTAAAGGAAAATTACACTCAGCTGAAAGAAAGCTTTTGTTGGTAAGAATTAATATACTGAGTTATGAGCTTTTCAAGTTTATAACTTTCAAATTGTTTTAATAACAACTTATCAACAACAAAAAGTGTCTGCCATACCGAACAGCAAACTACTATTACATAAATGTTTTATAAAATAACAGTATACTGTCAAAATCCACCTGTTTTTTTATATTTTCTTTATTTATTAGTTTATTTTATATATTTTTTGCAATTTAATTTAATTATTTTTTGTTTATATTTCAATATCACTCTTATTCCTAACCCTTACCCTCGATCGGTAAACGATTCTCGAATGTGACTGGGTGTATATTGACCGGGTTGATTTTGACCGCGGGTGGATTTTGAACGTGTCTCATAATATTGTCCTACAGGTTAATTAAAATTCGTTTTAAAATTTGTTTTTAAACATTTATAAAGACGTGTTTTAAATAAAAATGATTCTATTATAAATAAAACTATTTGTATTTTTGATGCGTAACCAAAAGGGCTTGTAATGCATTTGTAATGCATCCCTGTAATTAAGTTTTACTATTAAGTTAATATCAAAATGAAGCTTTACAGCCAATTTTAATCAGTACATTGCTAATTGGCAAATCACTTATTATTATTTATAAAAGTTGATTGATGATGCAATAATAACACACACATTTTTTTATTACTGGCTTGCAGCCACTTTCTGTGTTGTTGGGTCACATTTTTATACTTAGATTTGAGTGTTGGTATCATTCCACTTACAGCTTATTTGGATTTGTTACTTGTTTGGACACAAATCTTATATTTGAATTTGAGTGCTAGAATCAGTCCACTCACGGCTTATTTGATTTTGCATTTGCTACTTGTTTGGACACAAACTCTTTATTTGATTTTGAACAGTTGAATTTCAACTCAGCAGTTAGCTACCAGTTCAAAATAATATAATATTTTTAGCTGTCTACTTGTACAATTTTATTAGAGGCTTATACTATTGCATTGCTAGGTTTTTAAATTTTACTTATTTGCTAATTTATACAATCTTTTAGATCTGATACTTATTTAAACACTTTTTTTAGAGTTGACCAATTTGCCAATTTTGTAAATTTGAATTTGTTTATTGAATTTAAAGCTTGCATTGAATCTTTTTATTAAACTAAATTATCTTAGTCTCGATTTTACCTAACATGGACCCTAGCTATAAACCCCCTTTTAGTCTGGATGTAGTAAAGCTACCAAATAGAAAACCTTCCTCACGATTTAGCATAGCTACTAATGTGTCCACCAACCCGGGGCACTCACCCCGTAAATCACATAGCGTCCTCGGCCCACACAAAGAGCTAACCTTTGTTGACAGTCAAGTAGAAGTTAAGGGACAAGATGAGCAAAATTTGAGTTAGTCAGAAAAGCCTATTGCAGAAAATATGTATAAAGCATTGCCAACGAATCAAATATCTGCATTTCAACATGAGATTGATTAAAACAAAGGCATCTTAAACAGCTAAGAGAGCAACAGACTATATTGGATACTTTAAATAATGAAATCAGTAATATGGAATTCGGGATTAATAACAAGTATAATAGTAATCTGACCATTAACTCTTTATGTCCACCAATTTATAGGAAAATTAACTCACACTAACATTATATTAATCAGAAAATTGCTGAGCTTAAGAACAATTTGAAAATAGATGAATCAAATGGAACAAAAAACTAGCACAATTTTTTCGAAAAGTCATGTAACCTTAACGACACTCACAACCCAATCGACAAAAATAAAATATTAACGGCAGTATGGCCTGCTAAAGACATAAAAAACTATTGGGCTATAACTGAGGGAAAGAATAAATTATATCAATTATTGAATAAGTTTTTACTTACAAAAGATAGTAATTTGGAAGAGTATTTAGGCATAAACTGGCATGGACATCAGTGAGTGGTCTAAAACTATACATTGAGGTAAAAAATGTGAGAACGAGCTCAAAAAAGGTAGTAACCTAACTAAGTTCCTCTATCTACATTAAGCACCAAAAGAGTTAAAAACTAAAATGAGAAGAAAATTTTGCCTTGATGAAGAAAATTTCAAAATTTGCTGTAAAAATATAAGTAATGAAAATATTTCTTTTTATTAATTTTCAATGTATATTTAAAATTCGTATTAAAGTAAAAATAGATAAAATAAAACATGCTAACAAATTAAAACATCTCTTTTTTGTCTGAGACTTTTTTATTAAGATTATTTTGCAAAATATCTTTAAAATTTAAAAACAAAAATGTCCATCTCGCTTTGAAGAATTGTTGTTTTTATCAAAATTAAAATGTTTTCAGTAGAATTTTAGTTGTACTTTAGAATTTTAAAAGCTTTATAACAAACTCATAATTTTTTTTAAAGGTTAGTCACATTATAAAGTTAATCTAAAAATAATAAATTCCTAAGCCATTCAGACTAAATGAATGTTTTAAATTTCTCAGCAATCTAGTTTTAAATGTGTTACAGACTGTTTTGTTTCAAGTATCTGCAAAAGCAATGTTCACGTTTTTTAATTAAGGCGTAGTATTTCTCCCACTCGTCTTTCATGAAATCGTGATCTCTAGGACTTCCTTTTCCACTAAACCCGTAGAAATGGTGTGCAGCCTTTTGTTTGGGATCTATGACGGCATAATCAGGAATTCCTATTTTCAACCTCAAAACCCCGGTCACCCATACATCGTCCATTCGCACCAAGACTTCGTTCTTCGAGTTCTCCCAAATTTTAGATATTGTTTCAACTTGGCTCGAATAAAATCCTCCTAAACAAGACCTGGGCCAGGCGTCCCAGGAATACTCATCGAAGGGGACGTAGTATTTGTTGTTACTTTCTCGGACAACGTGAGGCTTGGCCAAGCCAAAAACGCAGATGAAAGGAAACAGTGGCCACTTTCTTGTTATAGTATTTCTTATATTCCAATTGATTATGTCTTCAAACACGGCCACGTCCACCATAAAGTCGTCATCGCATGAGGAGTAGTAATAATCATTCGGCAAGTTGGACGATGCCCATTGCATTCCAGCTAACGTTTTATTCCTAATATGCCTACAATGACAACAAAGTTAACATTAAAGTAGTTTTAGTGTAAATAATTAATTTGTTTAACTATCGACTTTTATTAGTAATTTTAAGTTGTTTTTTAATGTTTGTTAAAACTTATGTTATCTTTAGCTTGACTCACGGCACACAGAAGTCTAGGCTATGGTAGATTTTCCAATGTCTTTAACTTTAATAACTACAAGTCAAAAAAGAAAAAAAAAACACGAATTCTTGAATTTCATGAACAAACAAAATGGTATATTAATATTATCTTCATTATTAAAAAATGTTTTCAAGTAAAATAATTTAAGATAAATAGTTCATTAATCATCTTGTATAACTAACATGTAGTCGTCTGGGCCATCAAACAAAAGAATGTCATGGTGACGGCTCCATTCTTCTTCCACGAACTTCAACGTTTGATTATCTGCGGGTTTTCCAACAACAAAAATATACAGAAACTGACCGGAGTTTGTGTACCTTATCCCAGCCCATGTTCTTCTTATGAACATCCGCCGCTGTATGTTGCTGGCCGTCGACTTGATGAAGGTTACCATTGTCCAATTAAAGTCTGTTTGTGTTAATTAAAATTTTTTTCTTATTTTTCTTAATATAACAAAACCGTCTAAATTTACATTTTAATCTTCTTATTTTTAGATTGTAATTTTAAAACCATTAGTCGAAAAAGTATAATTCATAATTTTATGCTTAAATTATGATTGCTGAAAATTAATTTTTTTTATTAGTAAATTTTTTTAAAATTATTAGTTGTTTGAAACAATTTGTTTCTATACATTGAGCAACTACTTTGTCAAATATTATGTAGTTTTTAATTAATGCACTAATATTCGGAGCTAAGTAATTGATTAAAACGGAAGCCTATAATTTTTTGTACAAGTTACTTTTTTTTTTTAAATCAGTTGTACTGAGTGACAAAAAGCTGTTTACAACATAAAAATTTAAATAACTTTTTTTTCGAAGTCGTTATACTAAAAAAAAAAGTACTACTTGTCTTTTAAATCAAAAATGACTGTTTAAAATCTTGCATCTAAACTTAAATACTAGTCTAAGTTTTATTTTATTATTTCTTAAGTTTTGAAAATTATTATACTACTTTTTTACTTACCTTAGCAAACTACAACAAAACAATCTAAAAAAGACTATAACTATAATTAAAACTTTATAGAGCTTTTTTGCTGTTTTCAAAGAGTAAATTTAAAGTTGTTAATCACTATGAGCAAGAAAATATTTTTACTTAAAAACTATTTTTTTTAAGTTTAGAAAAATCAATAAAAAATTTTTATTTACATGTTCTTGCAGAACTTTCACTAACTTTTACTAATATTGCAAGTCTTTTCACAAAAAGGGTTTAAATTGACTTCAGGTTCCAAAATATATTTTGTTGCGTATGGATGATTGCTTGTAAAAGGTTTTGTTTTATTTTTCTCTTCTGTATTTTCATTATAAGTTATGTTTTTGTTTTCATAATCTGTGTTAGTGTTTATGAGTTCCTTGTTCATTAATCTGAAATAAAGTAAATTCGTTGGTTCTATATAAAAACAAAGAAGAAGTAGTTGAAAATTAAAAACATGCTGCTTGATTAGTAAAAATTATTAATTTCATAAATTTATAATTCAAAAGATAGGGTAAAATTAATTATAAGACTTTTTATAGTTTAGTTTAACTTTTAATTGCAATAATTTTAAACTTTAGGGTGTTGAAATGACTGTATTTACAAGTAAAACCTATATTGTTTATTAACAGCTTTAAGTTTTATCTATAAAAAGAAATTCTTAAATATTAATTAAAATGTCGGCAATTATATTCTACCGCTTAGAAAAAAAACTAAAAGTCATTTACTTACTTCAGTTCTGTACTTTTCGTTGATATATATAAATAGTCTAGCTTATACATTGTTATGAAACTGAAGCATATCAAACTGTACACAATCCATATAAAACATTTTCTTATTTTGAACGAAAAATTCATAGTTTTCTATAAATGTTAAATTATATAAGAGCATTAAATAGTTTGTCATTTCTAAAACTCATTTACACTATACAACTAACTTAAAAAAACAATCTTTTTTGATTTTTAGCTATAGTGTTAAGATAAAAAAAAAATCCGGATAGTTTTATAGCTCAACTTTATGAGCTTTTTCAGATTACTAAGTTATCATAGAAATATATTTTTTAACACCAGTTAGTTGTTAAAATTAGTAAAACAACTTTGTATAAATATATTATATGTAAAAAATTAATTAATTCAAATAAAAAAGGAGTTTAATAAAATATTTTGTAAAAATAAATACAACATCGTATCTGGTCTAATTTTCCAAAACTATTACCATGTTTTTGTATTATAAAGTTATTAATTACTAGACTATGATTCTATTATTAATTAAATATCTCTGTTTCTTTTTTTTTATAACTTGAGTACGTTTCTATTACATAATACATGAAAAGTACAAGTAAATTTTTGAAAAATTTAGTAATTTGATATTTCTATCGTAATTAATATTAAGTTTAATTTTGTTTTAAATATAATTTGTTATCATTATTCCTACACTATATTTACTTGTAAAAACAAATTAATCTGTTACACATCATAAAACTATTTCTTTATTATTTAATTAATAAAATAGTTTTATAAATTAAACAGTATTTTAATATACATCTAGTCAAACTTTTATCTGCATTTTAAACTTGTGCAGAAGTTTTTTAATGAATTATATATATACTGTTTATCAAAGAAAAATTTTCAGTCATAAACCGAATCAAAAAATAAGCCTGCAGTTAAAAAACATTTACGAAAAGTCTTAAATACTTTACAATGCAACTAACCCTTTTTAGAATTACAGTAACAATAGTATATACTATAACAAGTATATAGATTAATAAAGTTTTTTTTAAGAGTTTTAAAACTATATAAATGATGTTTAATGAACTGATCTATTCTTTTCTAACGTTTAAACAGGCAATTCCTAGCTATGAACTTTATTTTTCAACTATTCTTTTTGTGAGGATGTTAAACGGTTTTATAAATTATGCAATAATGAATAAATGTTAAAAAACAAGTTTCACATTTACAAATAATTTACAAGTATGCTATATACTTTATCAGATATATTTGTTGTAATATTTGTAATATGTCAACAAAAGCTACATGTCTGCTACAGCAAAATGCTGCTACAACCTAACGTAGCTACAATGCAAGTTACAAGTTTAGCTTACCAAGGAGAAATACTACAAAGTTTATTGTTAACCTAAAAATTTTGCAAATTGCTCAATAACTAACAATGTAAAAAATATAAGTAATGTTAACACCAACTTTTTGAGGATTTACTGTATGTTGAAGTATTGGTTTAAAAATTTGCATGACTCTTAGTAAAAGATAGTTTTAGCAAGAAAACTTACAGAACTCTGTAATGCAAAACACATTTTTTTAGACGGTTAAATTTACTGTAGTTACTTTATTTTGTAAAAAAATTTAACTTAAACACATTTTAAATTTTTACACTTTATGTTTTTTATTTAACTTTTCTTATGACTCAGTAGGACTTTTTAAAGAACCTTAAGTTTTTAAAAATAACAAAAGTTGTTTCTATTGATTATAAGAAGATAAAAAATACTTAATTTTTTTTGTTAAAAACAGTACAGCAAAGAATAAATCTACTTAAAAACAATAAAAACTTAAAAGTAGTTCTTATTTATGCTATTAAACAAACAAAAAATGAATGCTGTAACTTTACTTCTCTACCTAACTACTTTTTTTAATTAACTTTTCCTCAAATTTAACTAGTAATTACTATGAAAATTATATATTTGGTCGAAGATTTGTTTACTTAATTCTATATCTGACTAGAATATAGGAACTAAAGTTTTTAGTATTTTATTACAAAAAAATATAGATGATCGTTTTAACATTAAAATGAAATAATTTAAAACTAGTATGTGTTGTTTTCATTTTTAAAAGTTAAAAGTCTAGCTACACTCGTTTAAAAAGTTGTAGCGCTGTAAAGTTTGAATCACAAAAAAACCTTCAAAACTGAACTATAATTTTTTGCACAACCAGAATTGTTTAATAAGTGTTAGGCGATCGCTAATGACCTTTTAGATGATTTTTTGAAACCTGTGTCCATCCAACTTATAAGGAATTTGGAATTTTAAATAAGCCACTGTGTTAGTGTGTATATCGGCAGATCGTCCAAGAGATTTCATATTAGAAGACACCAACATATTAAAAATCTTTTAGAAGTTGGATGGACATGGGTTGGAAAAACCATCTATCAGGTCATCGGCGATTGCCCAACACTTATTAAACAATTCTGATTGAGTAAGTAGTTATAATGATAGTAATTTTTCAATTATAAGTAAAGCACGTAATGATTATCATTTAAGTGTTATAGAATATTTTACTATAAAAACGTTGAACCTAATTTATGCAAGCAACAGTAAGTATATAAACCTAACCTTTATAAGTTGTTATGATTGTTGTTGGCCGCTTATTTTATTATATTTATGTTTGTTTTGTTTTTATAATTATACGCTTACTTATCTTAGTTAAATTACTGATTAATTTATTTATAATTATGTAAGTATAAACTTTTAATCTATCTCTAATTAATTTAGCATAATTATGCTAATTGGTAGTGAACTACCGAATCCAAGATTCGAACTCGGCTTTGACCAAATCCTAAATTTCAAAATAAGACTCGGACTCAGATCCGGACGAATCCTAGTTTCAAAATAAGATTCGGATTTTCGAACCCGGTAGACCACTGTGAACTTTTCGAATTTCACTCAATTGTTTGTCAAAAGTTAAATTAAATGTAAACCTAATTAATGATTTCACGCTTGGATTGATAAAACAGTGCTTTGTTACACTTATAAAAGCCCTCTCTACTTTGATTTAGAGTTTTGCACACAGTACAAAAACGATGATAATTTATTTTTGCTAGAGTCTCAAATAAAATTTAGTACATAGCTAAGGCGTTTAGTCTCAGCTTATAGATAACCGCTCTTGCTTGTTCATTATATGTTTAGTTTTTATGTTTGCTCATGAACCTATTTCGGTTCAAATAACATTTTAGCTCAACTCTTACGAGAATATAAAAAATGAACATTCTTGTAGGTAGTTATTCCATTTTAGTAAGGTTTTCCTCAGGTCACCTCAGTTCACCTTAGTTCAGTGAAATTTTATCTTCATAGCTCAGGCTTTACCAGGATTTGTTTTCTAAATATCTCTATTAAGGTTATTTTTAAAGCTTATATTTTATGGATAAATTCATAGAGTTTTTAGTCGGGAGGTCTAGTTTACAAAGACCATGTAGTTATTTAAAGTATCTTTTGTTTGGCCGATATGGTGATCAGTCTCCATTTAGATGTCATTGATTATTTATTCAATTGTAGAATTAATGACTTGTAACAAGGATTGTAGGATTTACGTTACGTTTTTCCTAATTAAAAAAAATTACCATAAAATTGCGTCTTAGATTGAGAGTCTGTTAGTTAAAATAAAAAAGTATTAGTTATAATAAGATTTTTTTTTCAAGATTTTTCATATAAAGGTCAATTACTTATACAAAGAAAAAAAAATCTAATTTAAATACGTAACATTAAAGCAGATGCTTCCATACTTTTAGCTATATACTTTTATGTAAATATATTTTTGTTTATTTAATGGATAATTTTAATTTATGACACATATGTTATAACTTCAAACAGTTTAATATTTAATTTTCAAAACAATGTTCTGTTAATAATAAAATCTTAATTAATTTTTAATGGAACTTTACTAATATTTGATGTTTTATTTTTTGGAGTGGAAGATTGTTACGAAAACAAACTCTTAAAATAATTCAAGTTGTATCTTTTTCTTTAGCAATAAGTGGAGAACTTTAATTGATATTTATCTTTTAATCATATATTTCTTTAACCGCGCATTAGTTAAATGAAAATTTGAGTGCAAATATCGTATTTGGCATTGCTGGGAATTGGAGGGTGAGCATACTGGTCAAAACATTTGTAATTACATTCAGGATATGCTTAGTAATTGGAATATTACCTTGCATCATGTTCACGTTTTTTTTGCTAGACAATGCAAGAATCATTAAAAAGCACAAACAAAACAAAAGGCCTTGCTTCTTGTTCAAGATGTGGATACAAGGTGGAACTCAACATATCTTATGCTAGAGAAACTAAAAAGCTAAAGTCATGTGTCCGGTACTACGTGGTTAACTATAAAAACGATCAAGATTCGACTATTACAGCTAAAGAACGGCAACTGGCTAGATACACTTTTCTACTGCTCGAACCTTTTTTTTGTAAAAAAGGAGTATAGTAAAAAAGAGCATTGCTCTCAAGCGTTATCCTGCATGCAAGATCACCGGCGAAGTTTGTTAACACTAATAAAAGTTCCAAAGAAAAAATAAATAATTGTAAAACTTTAGCCAAAAATATAGGAGAGGCTTGCAAAAGAAGGTTCTATACTAGGGGTGGGCAACGATTTTTTCGGGCCGGATCTGGAAAAATTTTGTCTTTGGCAGGCCGGAGCATTTGGAGTTAGTGATTTAACAGATCCAGTATCCGGATAACGCCATTTTGAATCCGGATAATAGATGAATCCTTTCAGACTTTTCAAAAGTTAATCTTGTATATAAACTTTTAACATATACTTCAACTATTTTTGTCAGTGGAAAATAATGATATAATTTAATCTGAAAGTCAGAACTATAAAAATACATGATCACTATAGACCAATTTCAATATTATCTAACAGAAATAAAATAATTAAAAAAGTGACAAACAACCTTTTAATCATAAATCAATCAGTCATTCTACCAGTATAGTTTTGTTTGAGTTTGTAAAAGGGGTTTGATAGGGTAGGTGTCAAAATTGCACGAGCGTACTAAATTGCACAAGGGATAAAAATTGCACATAGACCTTTTTGGACGAAGGGTCATTTTTGCACAGAGCTATTTTCGCACGAGTAGACAATTTTGCACGGAGATATTTTTGCACGAGTTTTTTTTTGTTTTTTATTTTTAATTAAAAAAAAATTCTTCATCATATTAGTATTTTTTTTAAATTTTTTTATATATATAATTTTTTTTTATCACTGTTACCCCTAACCTAGGGGTGGGCAACGTTTATATTCAGCGGGCCAGATCAGAAAAAAATTGGTCATTTGCGGGCCAGAGCATTTTGAATAAGTGATTTACCAAATCCAGTATCCGGATCCATCCAGATAATGCCTTTTCATATCCGGATCCGCCCGGATCCTAATTTTAAAATATTATCGAGATCCGACTGAATAAAAATTTTAAACCAAAATCTGGATCCGTTCGGATTCTAATTTAACTAAAATTTTTGGTTTTGGCTGGAATCTAATTATATGGATACGGTTGATCACTTTTCTGAATCTTTTAATTCACAAAATTTCTTAAGTTGACAACTTTAAATGTAGATTGAGAAATTGGAAATAGATTTGACATGGTAATTGACAAAGGTAGGTGTATAAAGTATAAGATTTAATTAAACACTTTGCTTTGGGTATTTTGACTAAAAGATACTCAAACTAAGTTAGAACAACACAAAATATTTGGAAAAAATTGGGTTTCTATCAGTATACATTCAATTGAAATGCCATTTTTAGACATGTTTTTAAAACTAAACTCTTACAGTTTTGGTTTTAGAAGTATGATAAAAAGTTTTGTAATAATGATTTTTGCGGGCCGGTCATTTTCATCTGCGGGCCAAGTTCCATTAAAATTTAATTGTTCGGTATTATTTGATTTAAGTAAAGCTTTTGACAGTGTCGAGAGAAGAGTTTTTCTAAACAAATCAGAATGCTATGGTTTAAATGAAAAAATGTAATTCGTAATAAAATCTTATTAAACTGAAAAAAAACGGTTTGTTAATCTTTTAGGGTATAATATAAATCAACATGTGAAAAATTTACGTTGGAGTACCACAACGTTCAGTCCTAGGACCTCTATTGTTTCTTATGTACTTTAATGGCCTACAAAACAATACTAGCTTAAAAGTTATAAGTTTTGCAGATGAAACCTTACTATATAGAATAATTAAAAAATGCATACTTACAAGACAGGGACTAACTTAATCTTGAACTAAAAAAAGTCTCACAATGGTTTAAAGAAAGTAAACTTAATTCAAACATAGATAATACTAAAAGTATACTATTTCATAATATTAAAACAGTTTTTTAGTAAAACTACTAAAAACTTTGAAGTCACAATAGGTAAAATAGTTGTAAGAGGTAAAATATTTAAAAGTGTTTAGAAGTAATAATAGATAGTAACCTAAATTGATCAGAACACATTGAAATTGTAAACAGCAAGCTATTAAAAGGTAAAGAGCAAGCAGTAAAGACAGCTTGTGTTCTTTATAAAACAAAGTAGTCTTTAAATTAAAATCTATATGTATGATTGATAATTCATTTTTTTAAAGTAATATAAGATGATATTTGTTGTGTTGGGGCAGAACTAATTAAAAAGAAAAAATTAATGAAGTAATGGTACTCACGAAAAAAGCTTTTAGGAGCATTAATTATAGAAAATACCACAAGAGATTTCGTAACATAAATAATTGTTGGAAATTTATTCGAATTTGAGTTGGGAGTTTTTTGGTCAAATCTTAACAAAGTTGACTATCATTAAAAGTAAAAAAAGACTGATTAGATTATTGCTTTCTGCTTATAAATCACAATTTAGCTGAGTTCGCATTTACCGGTTTAACTCTCACATTTTGGCTGTGTCATGAATGAAACTCAAGCAGAAATTTGTTGTTTAGATGTTTGTATAAAAAGTATTTGCATTTTAACCTCAGCAATGGAATATGTATAAACAGAATGCCTGAACTTTTTGTAGGATAGTTAATTGGTTCTGTACAAGACATTAAAATATATCCGTGGAGCATAACTCAATAAACAAAATGTCTTTTAGTACACTAGATCCTTAAAAAAAATGGCACTTTTTTACCATTTGATAAATAATAAAGTATAAAATGCTTGACTCTCTGATTAAAATAATAATAGTTGGTTAAAATTTGACAATTGTATTGTAACATTAAATACTAATTTATTTTGGATTTTACTTTATTGATTACAACTTGACATTAGAAAATTATGTTGTACAATCATAAAAGAAATACTATGTGGTAACTGATTACGTAGGAAAAAATTTGTTGGTGTTTAAATTGCATAGTTATTGATCAGGTGGAAAATTATTTGTAAAATAATTATTGTTTTTTAAATAAAGCGGTCTTGAGTTTGCTGTTTTCTATTATTTCGTTCGTCTAAACATTGATAAAGAATGATATAAAACGAGCTTAACTTTTCTCTATTTTTATAACTTAAGAGTGTTTTGGACGAACGTTGTTTTACAATTTATCAAACTAGACTAGGTTTTGTATGATGACTCTTTACTTTTAAATTACACCGTAAGTACATTTAAAAAAATAGGTAATGTAAAATACTATTATCAATAATAAGAATTTTTAGTTAAAGAGTTTTATATAGTTTAATCTTCGAGGTAAGCAACACACTGCCCGCAAGCCGGATCCGGCCCACTAAAAAATCTTTCGACCGGAACTTTAAATTAAGCAAAAACACACATTTTGTAAGTGGCTAACAAAAATTTTAAAATGTGACCCTAACTTTATTTTTATTAAACACAAGTGATTTATATAATTAGATTTATGAAATTTCACACTTTAATACTAAAAAAGTATTACAGAATAAATATATATAAATATGCGATCTTATGAACTTTATTATCATAAAAACATATGGATTATTATATGAACTTTTTTAGCAAATCCAGTATGCGAATTAATTTTTATAATAAACCTTTACCACTAACTATAAAAATAGCTTGTTCCTAGTTTAATTTATATCATACTATTTTCAAAATTATTTAACTATCACGTTAATCATTCTGTTTGATACTATAGCTAATTGTAGTTTGATTATTTTTTGAACATTTTAAGTAAACATTACCTTTAGTAATTTGCATTATCTTTTATATTTGTCAACTAAATAATTTATTGTTTAGCTTTTTTTTCTATACTTTCTGTAGTATTCAAGAAAGCGTTATTTGTGTACTGTATGTTAAAAGGCGTTATTATTTTCGGCATAGGTTAACTTTAATGATATATTTCGAAGAATTTTGTTTAATTGGTTATGTTTAGCTTTTCTGTTAATACTCTGTTACGTCCTAAAAACATATACACTTTATCATCTCTGTTTTCTATACAATAAATTTTTATTTTTTTTAGTATATAGTACTAGATGTTTCTTAATTGTTAAAGAAGTTATTGTATTTTTCTTAAAAAACTTATTTAATAAACGCACCTATTAAGTCTTTGATTTTAGCGCTTTTAAGCTTATCAACAACAAAAAGTTTCTGCCAGACCTAAACAGCAACCTAATATTACATAAATATTTTATAAATAATCGACTGAAAAGTAAATTTACATTTTTTTAATTTTCATTTAAAAATCTATTTTTAAACATTGCCTTATAAACAATTTTTTAAAACGTATTTTAAATATAAAGGACTCTAATACAGATAAAACGGTCAATATCTTTTTGCGTAACCTTAAGGGCGTTTTACAATTTTCTTATTAATATTTAACTATTAACTTTCTAGATGTAAACAGCACTGTCATTTATTTTCGATTTTTTAATGGATATTACTGAATATTTACTAGAATTCTATAACGTTTTCGTTTGTTTTCGTTTAATTTCATTAAAATATGTTTTTTAAATAACAGTTTGTTTCCAATGGAAATTTTTTAAAGCTAATTATAAAAAAATACAAAATTGCCTTTTAAACACAGCGTTTTCGCTTAAAAAGTGCGAGTTCAACAGGAAGTGCAACCTTAAAAAGTGAACTACTTTACATACTGTACTCTCATTCATTAAAACCATTAGGGACAGAAAATAAAACAAAATATTTCATTGAGGAAAAGTATTTATACTCATACTGAAGAAAACTTATCAAGAAGTTTGGCAGTAGCAGCTAAAGTTGTAAAATGTTGTTTAAAAAGACTCTAAGCTACTTTAACTAGTTTGAGTTTTGTTTATGAAGTCTAAAACTACTTTTATGACAAACAATTTTATTGTAAGAGGTGTTTTAGTTTGGTGTAAAGCGAATAATTCACAATGTCTAGCATTTATGTATACGATTTATCTATTTAAAATTTTTTTTTTTTCAGTTTAATACTGTTGTCGTTAATTACAAGCTTTACTAGAAATTTAAAGATAAACCAAAACTTTCTCCATGAGTATTGAATATAGAAGTAAAAAAAAGCTGATGTAAACACAAAACTAAATTAACCAAAACATGATTGATTAATATTGGTCTGTAAGATAAAATAATTCAATAAATAAAAATATAATAAATAATAAATAAATAAAATAATAAAAATCAAACATAAAGTTAAAAAAAATCATAACTTTTAAATAAAATTTTTTAATACAAATATCAGAAATGAATGTGAAAAGTAATTTAAAATTTAAACGAAGAATTTTTTAACAAAAATATTTTCATAAGTACAACAATAATTAAAACATTTTCAAAGTAATATTAAGCTATATATATAATACTTCTTTTAATGCAAACTTAAAAATTACGAACCCTTTGTTTTATTTTTTTCATTAAAATAGAGAACACACGTAGTTTTTTAAACATATAAGTTTTTCCTACCGCAATAAATAAAAATGTTGAATCGACCTTACAGAAATCATTATAAAAAAGAGTCATAATTTTATTAAAAGTTTCTTTCAAATAGAGAATTTAAAACCTGTTTAATTTTTTAAAATAAACTTCAATGTATATTTTAAAGTCGTACTAAATTAAAAATTAATAAAACAAAACATGCTAACAACTTAAAACGTCTCTTTTTAGCCTGAGACTTTTTCGTTAAAACTATTTTGCAAACCATTTTGAAAAACTAAAATCAAAAATGTACAACTCGCTTTGAAGAATTGCTGTTTTTTATTAAAAAAAATATTAGTAGGATTTTAATTGTATTTCAGAATTTTAAAAGCCTTATTACAGACTCATAAGTTTTTTAACGATTAGTCAAATAATAAAGTTAATCTAAAAATAATAATTTCTTTCGCAATTCACACTAAACCAATGTTTTAAAATCTTCAGCAATCTAGTTGTAAAAGCGTAGTTAATATCTGCAAAAGCAATGTTCACGTTTTTTAATTAAGGCGTAGTATTTCTCCCACTCGTCTTGCATGAAATCATGATCTCTAGGACTTCCCTTTCCTTTAAACCCGTAGAAATGGTGTGCAGCCTTTTGTTCGGGATCTATGACGGCATAATCGGGCATTCCTATTTTCAACCTCAAAACTCCGGTCACCCAAACATCGTCCATTCGCACCAAAACTTCGTTTTTCGAGTGATACCAAACTTTAGATATTGTTCCGACTTGGCTCGAATAAAATCCTCCTAGACAAGACCTGGGCCAGGCGTCCCAGGAATACTCATCGAAGGGGACGTAGTATTTGTTGTTGCTTTCTCGGACAACGTGAGGCTTGGCCATGCCAAAAACGCAGATGAAAGGAAACAGCGGCCACTTTCTTGTTATAGTGTTTCTTATGTTCCAATTGATTATGTCTTCAAACACGGCCACGTCCACCATAAAGTCGTCATCGCATGAGGAGTAGTAAAAATCATTTGGCAAGTTGGACGATGCCCATTGCATTCCAGCTAACGTTTTATTCCTAATATGCCTACAATGACAACAAAGTTAACATTAAAGTAGTTACAGTGTAAATAATTTATTTGTTTAACTATCGACTTTTATTAGTAATTTAAGTTGTTTTTTAATGTATGTTAAAATTTATGTTATCTTTAGCTTGACTCACGGCACACAGAAGTCTAGGCTATGGTAGATTTTCCAATGTCTTTAACTTTAATAACTACAAGTCAAAAAAGAAAAAAAAAACACGAATTCTTGAATTTCATGAACAAACAAAATGGTATATTAATATTATCTTCATTATTAAAAAATGTTTTCAAGTAAAATAATTTAAGATAAATAGTTCATTAATCATCTTGTATAACTAACATGTAGTCGTCTGGGCCATCAAACAAAAGAATGTCATGGTGACGGCTCCATTCTTCTTCCACGAACTTCAACGTTTGATTATCTGCGGGTTTTCCAACAACAAAAATATACAGAAACTGACCGGAGTTTGTGTACCTTATCCCAGCCCATGTTCTTCTTATGAACATCCGCCGCTGTATGTTGCTGGCCGTCGACTTGATGAAGGTTACCATTGTCCAATTAAAGTCTGTTTGTGTTAATTAAAATTTTTTTCTTATTTTTCTTAATATAACAAAATCGTCTAAATTTACATTTTAATCATTATATTTTTAGATTGTAATTTTAAAACCATTAGTCAAAAAAGTATAATTCATAATTTTATGCTTAAATTATAATTGCTGAAAATTAATTTTTTTTATTAGTAAATTTTTTTAAAATTATTAGTTGTTTGAAACAACTTGTTTCTATACATTGAGCAACTACTATGTCAAATATTATGTAGTTTTTAATTAATGCACTAATATTCGGAGCTAAGTAATTGATTAAAACGGAAGCCTATAATTTTTTGTACAAGTTACTTTTTTTTTTAAATCAGTTGTATTGAGTGACAAAAAGCTGTTTACAACATAAAAATTTAAATAACTTTTTTTTCGAAGTCGTTATACTAAAAAAAAAGTACTACTTGTCTTTTAAATCAAAAATGACTGTTTAAAATCTTGCATCTAAACTTAAATACTAGTCTAAGTTTTATTTTATTATTTCTTAAGTTTTGAAAATTATTATACTACTTTTTTACTTACCTTAGCAAACTACAACAAAACAATCTAAAAAAGACTATAACTATAATTAAAACTTTATAGAGCTTTTTTGCTGTTTTCAAAGAGTAAATTTAAAGTTGTTAATCACTATGAGCAAGAAAATATTTTTACTTAAAAACTATTTTTTTTAAGTTTAGAAAAATCAATAAAAAATTTTTATTTACATGTTCTTGCAGAACTTTCACTAACTTTTACTAATATTGCAAGTCTTTTCACAAAAAGGGTTTAAATTGACTTCAGGTTCCAAAATATATTTTGTTGCGTATGGATGATTGCTTGTAAAAGGTTTTGTTTTATTTTTCTCTTCTGTATTTTCATTATAAGTTATGTTTTTGTTTTCATAATCTGTGTTAGTGTTTATGAGTTCCTTGTTCATTAATCTGAAATAAAGTAAATTCGTTGTTTCTCTATAAGAGCAGATTAGAAGTAGTTGAAAGTTGAAAGAATGCTGCTTGATTAGTAAAAATTATTAATTTCATAAATTTATAATTCAAAAGATAGGGTAAAATTAATTATAAGACTTTTTATAGTTTAGTTTAACTTTTAATTGCAATAATTTTAAACTTTAGGGTGTTGAAATGACTGTATTTACAAGTAAAACCTATATTGTTTATTAACTGCTTTAAGTTTTATCTATAAAAAGAAATTCTTAAATATTAATTAAAATGTCGGCAATTATATTCTACCGCTTAGAAAAAAAAACTAAAAGTCATTTACTTACTTCAGTTCTGTACTTTTCGTTGATATATATAAATAGTTTAGCTTATACATTGTTATGAAACTGAAGCATATCAAACTGTACACAATCCATATAAAACATTTTCTTATTTTTAACGAAAAATTCATAGTTTTCTATAAATGTTAAATTATATAAGAGCATTAAATAGTTTTTCATTTCTAAAACTCATTTACACTATACAACTAACTTAAAAAAAACAATCTTTTTTGATTTTTAGCTATAGTGTTAAGATAAAAAAAAATCCGGATAGTTTTATAGCTCAATCTATGAGCTTTTTCAGATTACTAAGTTATCATAGAAATATATTTTTTAACACCAGTTAGTTGTTAAAATTAGTAAAACAACTTTGTATAAATATATTATATGTAAAAAATTAATTAATTCAAATAAAATAGGAGTTTAATAAAATATTTTGTAAAAATAAATACAACATCGTATCTGGTCTAATTTTCCAAAAATATTACCATGTTTTTGTATTATAAAGTTATTAATTACTAGACTATGATTCTATTATTAATTAAATATCTCTGTTTCTTTTTTTTTATAACTTGAGTACGTTTCTATTACATAATACATGAAAAGTACAAGTAAATTTTTGAAAAATTTAGTAATTTGATATTTCTATCGTAATTAATATTAAGTTTAATTTTGTTTTAAATATAATTTGTTATCATTATTCCTACACTATATTTACTTGTAAAAACAAATTAATCTGTTACACATCATAAAACTATTTCTTTATTATTTAATTAATAAAATAGTTTTATAAATTAAACAGTATTTTAATATACATCTAGTCAAACTTTTATCTGCATTTTAAACTTGTGCAGAAGTTTTTTAATGAATTATATATATACTGTTTATCAAAGAAAAATTTTCAGTCATAAACCGAATCAAAAAATAAGCCTGCAGTTAAAAAACATTTACGAAAAGTCTTAAATACTTTACAATGCAACTAACCCTTTTTAGAATTACAGTAACAATAGTATATACTATAACAAGTATATAGATTAATAAAGTTTTTTTTAAGAGTTTTAAAACTATATAAATGATGTTTAATGAACTGATCTATTCTTTTCTAACGTTTAAACAGGCAATTCCTAGCTATGAACTTTATTTTTCAACTATTCTTTTTGTGAGGATGTTAAACGGTTTTATAAATTATGCAATAATGAATAAATGTTAAAAAACAAGTTTCACATTTACAAATAATTTACAAGTATGCTATATACTTTATCAGATATATTTGTTGTAATATTTGTAATATGTCAACAAAAGCTACATGTCAGCTAAAGCAAAATGCTGCTACAACCTAACGTAGCTACAATGCAAGTTACAAGTTTAGCTTACCAAGGAGAAATACTACAAAGTTTATTGTTAACCTAAAACTTTTGCAAATTGCTCAATAACTAACAATGTAAAAAATATAAGTAATGTTAACACCAACTTTTTGAGGATTTACTGTATGTTGAAGTATTGGTTTAAAAATTTGCAAGACTCTTAGTAACAGATAGTTTTAGCAAGAAAACTTACAGAACTCTGTAATGCAAAACACATTTTTTTAGACGGTTAAATTTACTGTAGTTACTTTATTTTGTAAAATAATTTAACTTAAACACATTTTAAATTTTTACACTTTATGTTTTTTATTTAACTTTTCTTATGACTCAGTAGGACTTTTTAAAGAACCTTAAGTTTTTAAAAATAACAAAAGTTGTTTCTATTGATTATAAGAAGATAAAAAATACTTAATTTTTTTTGTTAAAAACAGTACAGCAAAGAATAAATCTACTTAAAAACAATAAAAACTTAAAAGTAGTTCTTATTTATGCTATTAAACAAACAAAAAATGAATGCTGTAACTTTACTTCTCTACCTAACTACTTTTTTTAATTAACTTTTCCTCAAATTTAACTAGTAATTACTATGAAAATTATATATTTGGTCGAAGATTTGTTTACTTAATTGTATATCTGACTAGAATATAGGAACTAAAGTTTTTAGTATTTTATTACAATAAAATATAGATGATCGTTTTAACATTAAAATGAAATAATTTAAAACTAGTATGTGTTGTTTTCATTTTTAAAAGTTAAAAGTCTAGCTACACTCGTTTAAAAAGTTGTAGCGCTGTAAAGTTTGAATCACAAAAAAACCTTCAAAACTGAACTATAATTTTTTGCACAACCAGAATTGTTTAATAAGTGTTAGGCGATCGCTAATGACCTTTTAGATGATTTTTTGAAACCTGTGTCCATCCAACTTATAAGGAATTGGGAATTTTAAATAAGCCACTGTGTTAGTGTGTATATCGGCAGATCGTCCAAGAGATTTCATATTAGAAGACACCAACATATTAAAAATCTTTTAGAAGTTGGATGGACATGGGTTGGAAAAACCATCTATCAGGTCATCGGCGATTGCCCAACACTTATTAAACAATTCTGATTGAGTAAGTAGTTATAATGATAGTAATTTTTCAATTATAAGTAAAGCACGTAATGATTATCATTTAAGTGTTATAGAATATTTTACTATAAAAACGTTAAACCTTATTTATGCAAGCAACAGTAAGTATATAAACCTAACCTTTATAAGTTGTTATGATTGTTGTTGGCCGCTTATTTTATTATATTTATGTTTGTTTTGTTTTTATAATTATACGCTTACTTATCTTAGTTAAATTACTGATTAATTTATTTATAATTATGTAAGTATAAACTTTTAATCTATCTCTAATTAATTTAGCATAATTATGCTAATTGGTAGTGAACTACCGAATCCAAGATTCGAACTCGGCTTTGACCAAATCCTAAATTTCAAAATAAGACTCGGACTCAGATCCGGACGAATCCTAGTTTCAAAATAAGATTCGGATTTTCGAACCCGGTAGACCACTGTGAACTTTTCGAATTTCACTCAATTGTTTGTCAAAAGTTAAATTAAATGTAAACCTAATTAATGATTTCACGCTTGGATTGATAAAACAGTGCTTTGCTACACTTATAAAAGCCCTCTCTACTTTGATTTAGAGTTTTGCACACAGTACAAAAACGATGATAATTTATTTTTGCTAGAGTCTCAAATAAAATTTAGTACATAGCTAAGGCGTTTAATCTCAGCTTATAGATAACCGCTCTTGCTTGTTCATTACATGTTTAGTTTTTATGTTTGCTCATGAACCTATTTCGGTTCAAATAACATTTTTGCTCAACTCTTACGAGAATATAAAAAATGAACATTCTTGTAGGTAGTTATTCCATTTTAGTAAGGTTTTCCTCAGGTCACCTCAGTTCACCTTAGTTCAGTGAAATTTTATCTTCATAGCTCAGGCTTTACCAGGATTTGTTTTCTGAATATCTCTATTAAGGTTAATTTTAAAGCTTATATTTTATGGATAAATTCATAGAGTTTTTAGTCGGGAGGTCTAGTTTACAAAGACCATGTAGTTATTTAAAGTATCTTTTGTTTGGCCGATATGGTGATCAGTCTCCATTTAGATGTCATTGATTATTTATTCAATTGTAGAATTAATGACTTGTAACAAGGATTGTAGGATTTACGTTACGTTTTTCCTAATTAAAAAAAATTACCATGAAATTGCGTCTTAGATTGAGAGTCTGTTAGTTAAAATAAAAAAGTATTAGTTATAATAAGATTTTTTTTTCGAGATTTTTCATATAAAGGTCAATTACTTATACAAAGAAAAAAAAAATCTAATTTAAATACGTAACATTAAAGCAGATGCTTCCATACTTTTAGCTATATACTTTTATGTAAATATATTTTTGTTTATTTAATGGATAATTTTAATTTATGACACATATGTTATAACTTCAAACAGTTTAATATTTAATTTTCAAAACAATGTTCTGTTAATAATAAAATCTTAATTAATTTTTAATGGAACTTTACTAATATTTGATGTTTTATTTTTTGGAGTGGAAGATTGTTACGAAAACAAACTCTTAAAATAATTCAAGTTGTATCTTTTTCTTTAGCAATAATTGGAGAACTTTAATTGATATTTATCTTTTAATCATATATTTCTTTAACCGCGCATTAGTTAAATGAAAATTTGAGTGCAAATATCGTATTTGGCATTGCTGGGAATTGGAGGGTGAGCATACTGGTCAAAACATTTGTAATTACATTCAGGATATGCTTAGTAATTGGAATATTACCTTGCATCATGTTCACGTTTTTTTTTTGTAAGACAATGCAAGAATCATTAAAAAGCACAAACAAAACAAAAGGCCTTGCTTCTTGTTCAAGATGTGGATACAAGGTGGAACTCAACATATCTTATGCTAGAGAAACTAAAAAGCTAAAGTCATGTGTCCGGTACTACGTGGTTAACTATAAAAACGATCAAGATTCGACTATTACAGCTAAAGAACGGCAACTGGCTAGATACACTTTTCTACTGCTCGAACCTTTTTTTTTTGTAAAAAAGGAGTATAGTAAAAAAGAGCATTGCTCTCAAGCGTTATCCCGCATGCAAGATCACCGGCGAAGTTTGTTAACACTAATGAAAGTTCCAAGAAATATAAAATAATTGTAAAACTTTAGCCAAAAATATAGGAGAGGCTTGCAAAAGAAGGTTCTATACTAGGGTATGGGCAACGATTTTTTCGGGCCGGATCTGGAAAAATTTTGTCTTTGGCAGGCCGGAGCATTTGGAGTTAGTGATTTAACAGATCCAGTATCCGGATAACGCCATTTTGAATCCGGATAATAGATGAATCCTTTCAGACTTTTCAAAAGTTAATCTTGTTTATAAACTTTTAACATATACTTCAACTATTTTTGTCAGTGGAAAATAATGATATAATTTAATCTGAAAGTCAGAACTATAAAAATACATGATCACTATTAGACCAATTTCAATATTATCTAACAGAAATAAAATAATTAAAAAAGTGACAAACAACCTTTTAATCATAAATCAATCAGTCATTCTACCAGTATAGTTTTGTTTGAGTTTGTAAAAGGGGTTTGATAGGGTAGGTGTCAAAATTGCACGAGCGTACTAAATTGCACAAGGGATAAAAATTGCACATAGACCTTTTTGGACGAAGGGTCATTTTTGCACAGAGCTATTTTCGCACGAGTAGACAATTTTGCACGGAGATATTTTTGCACGAGTTTTTTTTTTGTTTTTTATTTTTAATTAAAAAAAATTCTTCATCATATTAGTATTTTTTTTTAATTTTTTTATATATATAATTTTTTTTATCACTGTTACCCCTAACCTAGGGGTGGGCAACGTTTATATTCAGCGGGCCAGATCAGAAAAAAATTGGTCATTTGCGGGCCAGAGCATTTTGAATAAGTGATTTACCAAATCCAGTATCCGGATCCATCCAGATAATGCCTTTTCATATCCGGATCCGCCCGGATCCTAATTTTAAAATATTATCGAGATCCGACTGGATAAAAATTTTAAACCAAAATCTGGATCCGTTCGGATTCTAATTTAACTAAAATTTTTGGTTTTGGCTGGAATCTAATTATATGGATACGGTTGATCACTTTTCTGAATCTTTTAATTCACAAAATTTCTTAAGTTGACAACTTTAAATGTAGATTGAGACATGTCAGATTGGAAATAGATTTGACATGGTAATTGACAAAGGTAGGTGTATAAAGTATAAGATTTAATTAAACACTTTGCTTTGGGTATTTTGACTAAAAGATACTCAAACTAAGTTAGAACAACACAAAATATTTGGAAAAAATTGGGTTTCTATCAGTATACATTCAATTGAAATGCCATTTTTAGACATGTTTTTAAAACTAAACTCTTACAGTTTTGGTTTTAGAAGTATGATAAAAAGTTTTGTAATAATGATTTTTGCGGGCCGGTCATTTTCATCTGCGGGCCAAGTTCCATTAAAATTTAATTGTTCGGTATTATTTGATTTAAGTAAAGCTTTTGACAGTGTCGAGAGAAGAGTTTTTCTAAACAAATCAGAATGCTATGGTTTAAATGAAAAAATGAAATTCGTAATAAAATCTTATTAAACTGAAAAAAAACGGTTTGTTAATCTTTTAGGGTATAATATGAATCAACATGTGAAAAATTTACGTTGGAGTACCACAACGTTCAGTCCTAGGACCTCTATTGTTTCTTATGTACTTTAATGGCCTACAAAACAATACTAGCTTAAAAGTTATAAGTTTTGCAGATGAAACCTTACTATATAGAATAATTAAAAAATGCATACTTACAAGACAGGGACTAACTTAATCTTGAACTAAAAAAAGTCTCACAATGGTTTAAAGAAAGTAAACTTAATTCAAACATAGATAATACTAAAAGTATACTATTTCATAATGTTAAAACAGTTTTTTAGTAAAACTACTAAAAACTTTGAAGTCACAATAGGTAAAATAGTTGTAAGAGGTAAAATATTTAAAAGTGTTTAGAAGTAATAATAGATAGTAACCTAAATTGATCAGAACACATTGAAATTGTAAACAGCAAGCTATTAAAAGGTAAAGAGCAAGCAGTAAAGACAGCTTGTGTTCTTTATAAAACAAAGTAGTCTTTAAATTAAAATCTATATGTATGATTGATAATTCATTTTTTTAAAGTAATATAAGATGATATTTGTTGTGTTGGGGCAGAACTAATTAAAAAGAAAAATTAATGAAGTAATGGTACTCACGAATAAAGCTTTTAGGAGCATTCATTATAGAAAATACCACAAGAGGTTTCGTAACATAAATAATTGTTGGAAATTTATTCGAATTTGAGCTGGGAGTTTTTTAGTCAAATCTTAACAAAGTTAACTAAAAAGTAATAAATACTGATTAGATTATTGTTTTTTATTTGTAAATCACAATTTAGCTGAGTTCGCATTTACCGGTTAAACTCTCATATTTTGGCTGTGTCATGGTTCAAACTCAAGCAGAAATTCGTTGTTCAGATGTTTGTATAAAAAATAATTGCATTTTAACCTCAGCAATGGAATATGTATAAACAGAATGCTAGAACTTTTTGTAGAATAGTTAATTAGTTCTGTACAAGACATTAAAATATATCCGTGGAGCATAACTCAATAAACAAAACGTCTTTTAGTACACCAAAACCTTAAAAAAATTAGCGCTTTTTTATCATTTAATAAACAATAAAGTATAAAATGTTTGACTCTCTGATTAAAATAATAATAGTTGGTTGAAATCTGACAACAGTATTGTAACATTTATTACTGATTTGTTTGGGATTTTAATTTATTGATTACAACATGACATTACAAAATTATGTTGTACAATCATAAAAGAAATACAATGTGGTAACTGATTACGTAGGAAAATATTTGTTGGTATTTAAATTGCATAGTTGTTGATCAGATGGGAAATTATTTGTAAAATAGTTATTGTTTTTCAAATAAAGCGGTCTTGAGTTTGCTGTTTTCTACTATTTCGTTTGTCTAAACTCTAAACATTGATAAACAATAATATAAAAAGAGCTTGACTTTTCTTTATTTTTATAACTTAAGAGTGTTTTGGACGAACGTTGTTTTACAATATATTAAGCTAGACTAGCTTTTGTATGATAACTCTTTACTTTTAAATTACGCCGTAAGTACATTTAAAAAAATAGGTAATGTAAAATACTAAAATCAATAATAATACTTTTTAGTCAAAGTAGTTTTATATAGTTTAATCTTCGAGGTAAGCAACACACTGCCCGCAATCCGGATCCTGCCCGCTAAAAAAATCTTTCGGCCAGAACTTAATTTTAAGCAAAAACACACTTTTTGCAAGTCGCTATCAAACATTTTTAAGTGTGACTCTAACTTTATTTTTATTACACACAATAAATTTATATTTTTTTTTAATTTGAACTTTCACACCTTAATATTAAAAAGGTATTACAGAATAAATATTCATAAATATGCGATCTTATGAATTTTATCATCATAAAAACATATGGATTATCATATGAACTTTTTTAGCAAATCGAGTATGCGATTTAATTTTTATAATAAACCTTTACCACTGACTATAAAAGTAGCTCGTTCCTAGTTTAATTTATACCATACTAATTTCAAAATTATTTAACTATTACGTTAATCATTCTGTTTTATATTTTAGCTAATTCAGGTTGGATAATTTTTTTAACATTTTAAGCAAACATTACTTTTTGCATTATCTTTTATATTTGTCAACTAAATAACTTATTGTTTATCTTTTTTCTATACTTTCTGGAGTATTCAAGAAAGCGTTATTTGTGTACTGTATGTTAAAAGGCGTTATTATTTTCGGCATAGGTCAACTTTAATGATATATTTCGAAGAATTTTGTTTAATTGGTTATATTTAGCTTTTCTGTTAATACTCTGTTACGTCCTAAAACATATAGACTTTATCATCTCTGTTTTCTATACAATATATATATATATATATATATTCTAATCTATAGTATTAGATGTTTCTTAATTGTTAAAGAAGTTATTGTATTTCCCTTAAAAAACTTATTTAATAAACACAGCTAAAAAGTCTTTGATTTTAGCGCTTTTAAGCTTATCAACAATAAAAAGTGTCTGCCAGACCTAAACAGCAACCTAATATTACATAAACATTTTATAAATAATCGACTTAAAAGTAAAATTACAATTTTTTTAGTTTCATTTGAAATTCAATTTTAAACATTGCCTTATATACAATGTTTAAAAACGTTATTTAAATATAAAGGACTCTAATATAGATAAAACGGTTAATATTTTTTATGCGTAACCTTAAGGGCTTTTTACAATTTTCTTACTCATATTTAACTAACAATTTTCTAGATGTAAACAGCACTGTCATTTATTTTCGATTTTTTTATGGATATTACTGCAAATTTACTAGAATTCTATAACGTTTTCGTTTGTTTTCGTTTAATTTCATTAAAATATGTTTTTTAAAAACTTTTTCTAATGGAAATTTTTTAAAGCTAATTATAAAAAAATACAAAATTGCCTTTTAAACACAACGTTTTCGCTTGAAAAGTGCGAGTTCAACAGGAAGTGCAACCTTAAAAAGTGAACTACTGTACATACTGTACTCTCATTCATTAAAACAATTAGGGAAAGAAAATAAAACAAAGTATTTTATTGAGGAAAAATATTTATACTCATACTGAAGAAAACTTATCAAGACGTTTGGCAGTAACAGCTAAAGTTGTAAAATGTTATTTAAAAAGACTCTAAGCTACTTTAACTAGTTTGAGTTTTGTTTATGAAGTCTAAAACTACTTTTATGACAAACAATGTTATTATAAGAGGTGTTTTAGTTTATTGTAAGCAAATAATTCACAATGTCTAGCACTTATGTATACGATTTATCTATTTAAACCTTTTTTTTCAGTTTAATACTGTTGTCGTTAATTACAAGCTTTACTAGAAATTTAAAGATAAACCAAAACTTTCTCCATGAGTATTGAATATACAAGTAAAAAAAAGCTGATTTAAACACAAAACTAAATTAACCAAAACATGATTGATTAATATTGGTCTGTAAGATAAAATAATTTAATAAATAAAAATATAATAAATAATAAATAAATAAAATAATAAAAATCAAACATAAAGTTAAAAAAAAATCATAACTTTTACTGAAAATTTCTTAATACAAAAATCAGAAATGAATGTGAAAAGTAATTTAAAATTAAAACGAAGAAGCTTTTAACACAAATATTTTGATAAGTACAACAATAATTAAAACATTTTCAAAGTAATATTATGCTACATATATAATACTTCTTTAAATGCAAACTTAAAAAATATGAACCCTTTGTCTTATTTTTTTCATTAAAATAGAAAACACACGTAGTTTTTTAAAGATATAAGTTTTTCCTACATCTACCGCAATAAATAAAAATGTTGAATCGACCTTTAAAGAAATCATTAAAAAGAGTCATAATTTTATTAAAAGTGTCTTTCAAATATAGAATTTAAAACTTGTTTAATTTTATAAAATAAACTTCAATGTATATTTTAAAGTCGTACTAAAGTAAAAGTTAATAAAACAAAACATGCTAACAACTTAAAACATCTCTTTTTAGCCTGAGACTTTTTCGTTAAAACTATTTTGCATACCATTTTAAAAACTAAAATCAAAAATGTACAACTCGCTTTGAAGAATTGCTGTTTTTTATCACAAAAATTATTAGTAGGATTTTAATTGTATTTTATAATTTTAAAAGCCTTATTACAGACTCATAAGTTTTTTTACGATTAGTCACATTTAAAGTTAATCTAAAAAAAATGATTTCTTTAGCAATTCAAACTAAACCAATGTTTTAAAATCTTCAGCAATCTAGTTGTATAAGTGTAATTAATATCTGCAAAAGCAATGTTCACGTTTTTTAATTAAGGCGTAGTATTTCTCCCACTCGTCTTGCATAAAATCATGATCTCTAGGACTTCCCTTTCCTCTAAACCCGTAGAAATGGTGTGCAGCCTTTTGTTCGGGATCTATGACGGCATAATCAGGCATACCTATTTTCAACCTCAAAACTCCGGTCACCCAAACATCGTCCATTCGCACCAAGACTTCGTTTTTAGAGTAATCCCAAACTTTAGATATTGTTCCGACTTGGCTCGAATAAAATCCTCCTAGACAAGACCTGGGCCAGGCGTCCCAGGAATACTCATCGAAGGGGACGTAGTATTTGTTGTTACTTTCTCGGACAACGTGAGGCTTGGCCATGCCAAAAACGCAGACGAAAGGAAATAGCGGCCACTTTCTTGTTATAGTGTTTCTTATATTCCAATTGATTATGTCTTCAAACACGGCCACGTCCACCATAAAGTCGTCATCGCATGAGGAGTAGTAATAATCATTCGGCAAGTTGGACGACGCCCACTGCATCCCAGCTAACGTTTTATTCCTAATATGCCTACAATGACAACAAAGTTAACATTAAAGTAGTTACAGTGTAAATAATAAGTTGTTTAACTATCGACTTTAAACAGTATTTTAAGTTGTTTTTTAATGTTTGGTAAACAATACTAAAGTCTAAAAAAATTGGAAATTCTAGAAATCATATATTTATTAAATAAATCGTTATTAACACCAAGGATATTTTGATAATTTTTTTAATATATTGTTATTGTTGGAATAACTTAACTATAAATATAGTATAACGTTAGTACTTCAAATCTAAAAATTTTACTATTATTTGTAGTGTTAGGTCCTAAAAAATTAGTAGTTTTAAACTAGTTATAAAATTTATTATGACGAAAATTTTTAAGTTATTTATTAATGATAACTAGTTACTAATGCTTTAAAAAATATTAAGTTTTTATTTTGAGCTACACTAATGTTTAATTTTTAAGTAAATTTTAAAGCATATTTTTATATTTAAAGTTACATAGTTAGTGTTTAAAAAAAAATGTTTAAAGCTAAGTAATACGATCAAAAATTTATGTTATCTTGAGCTTGACTCACGGCACACAGAAGTCTAGGCTATGGGAGACTTTCCAATGTCTTTATCTTTAATAGCTACAAGTCAGAAAGGGGAAAAAAACACGCATTCTTTAGTTTTATGAACAAACGAAATGGTGTATTAATATTATCTGCAGTATCAAACAATATTTTCAAGTAAAATTATTTTAGATAAATAGTTTATCAATCATCTTGTATAACTAACATGTAGTCGTCCGGACCATCAAACAAAAGAATGTCATGGTGACGGCTCCACTCTTCTTCCACGAACTTCAACGTTTGATTATCCGCAGGTTTTCCAACAACAAAAATATACAGAAACTGACCGGAGTTTGTGTACCTTATCCCAGCCCATGTTCTTCTTATGAACATCCGCCGCTGTATGTTGCTGGCCGTCGATTTGATGAAGGTTACCATTGTCCAATTAAAGTCTGTTTGTGTTAATTAATTTTTTTTTCTTATTTTTCTTTATATGACAAAACCGTCTAAATTTAAATTTTAATCTTCTTATTTTTAGATCGTAATTTTAGAACCATTATTCAAAAAGTGTAATTCATAGTTTTTTGCTTGAATTATAGTAGCTGAAACTCAAAATTTTGTGATTTATAAGGTTTTTGGAAAGTTTTAGTTTTTTACTATATAATAAGCGACTACTTCGTTATATTGTGTAGTTTTTAGTTAATGCACTAATATTTGGAGCTAAGTAATTGATAAAAACGAAAACCTATTAATTTTTGTATAAGTTTGTTGAAGATCAGTTTACTGAGTAACAACAAGTTGTTTACAATATGAAAATTCTAAACAACTTATTGTTTGAAATCGTTATACTGAAAAAAATAAGTATTCACTGTCTTTAAAAATATAAATGACTGTTTAAAGTCTTGCATGTAAACTTAAATACTAATCTAAGTTTTATTTATTAGTTCTTAAGTTTTTTAAATCATTCTACTACTTTTTCAGACCTTAGCAAACTATAACAAAAAACTCTAAAAATTACTAGCATTGTATTTAAAACTTTACAGAGCTTTTTTGCTACTTTCAAAGAGTAAAATTCAAGTTACTAAACGCTATTAGCGAGAATGTATTTTTACTTAAAAAATATTTCTTTTAAATAAAAAAATTAAAAATTAAAATTTTTTTTTACATGTTGGTGCGAAACTTTCACTAACTTTTACTAATATTACAAGACTTTTCACAAAAAGGGTTTAAATTGACATCAGGTTCTAAAACATATTTTGTTGCGTATGGATGATTGCTTGTCAAAGGTTTTGCTTTATTTATCTCTTCTGTTGTATCATTATAAGTCATGTTTTTGTTTTCGTAATCTATGTTGGTGTACATGAGTTCCTTGTTCATTAATCTGAAATAAAGTAAATTCGTTGTTTCTCTATAAGAACAAAGAAGAAGTAGTTGAAAGTTGAAAGAATGCTGCTTGATTAGTAAAAAATTATTAGTTTCATAAATTTCTAATTCAAAACAAGGGCAAAAACTTATTATAAGGCTTTATATAGTTTAGTTTGATTTTTGATTTCAATAACTTTAAACTTTTAGGCTGTTAATATGAATGTGTTGTACAAATAAAACTTATACTGTTTATTTACGGCTTTAAACTATTTTTACAAAAAAAGTTTTTAAATATTAATTTGAATATCGGTAACTATTTACTATAATTTTCAAAAATACTAAAAAAATATTTACTTACCTCAGTTCTGTACTTTTCTTTGGTATATATAAATAGTTTAGCTTATACATTGTTACGAAACTGAAGCATAACAAACTGTACACGATCCATATAAAAGATTTTCTTATTTTTAACGAAAAGTCCATAGTTTTCTATAAATGAAAAGTTCTAAAATAGCTTTAAATAGTTTGTCATTTCTAAAACACATTTACACTATACAATTAAATTAGAACAAAAAATGTTATTTTTATCATTAGCTACAGTGTTTAGTTTTTTTTGTAAAAAATCTGGCTAGTTTTGCAGCTTAATTTTATAAGCTTTTTAAGATTACTAAGTTATCATATAAAAAATATTTCTAACACCAATTAGTTAATAAAAGTAGTAAAGCAATTTATATAAATATAAAATATGTAAAAATTAATAAAACTGTATAAAAAAGGAGGTTTATAAAATATTATTAAGAATTAAATACAACATCGTATATGATCTAATTTTTTTTTTACCATGTTTTTGTGTAATAAAGTTATAAATTACTAGAAAATAGTTCAAATATTTATTTAATTATTTACTATATTACTATTTTATATATATTATATATTCCTAGCAAGTAACTTTATTTTTCAAATGCTCTTTTTGTGAGGATGTTAAACAATTTTTTTATATTATGCGATAATAAATAAATGTTGAAGAGCAAGTTTCATATTCTCAAATATTTTTTTTAAATCAGATATATTAGTTGTAATATTTGTAATATGTCAACAAAAGCTACATGTCTGCAAAGGAATGCTGCTACAACCCATGTAGCTACAATAAAAATTACAAGTTTAGCTTACCAAGGAGAAAAACTACAAAGTTTATTGTTAACCTAAAGCTTTTGCAGTTTGCTCAATAATTAACAAGGTAAAAAAATCTGAGTAATGTTAGTAAAAAATTTTGGAGGATTCACTGTATGTTGAAGTATAGGTTAAAAAGCTGCATGACTCATAGTAAGAGATAGTTACAAAACTAGGTAATGCGAAACACATTTCTATTTTTTAGACAGTTAAATTAACTGTAGTTACTTTATTTAAGAAAAAAATTTAACTTAAAGACAAACTTTTAAAATTTATTCAATTTATATACTTTTTTCTGACTTCGTAGGATTTTTTTTTAAACAACCTAAAGTTTTTAAAAATAACTAAAGTTGTTTCTATTGAATTTAAAAGCTAAAAATTACTAAAAATATTTTATGTTGTTAAAAACAGTACAGCAAAGAATAAATTTATTTTAAAACATACCAAACTTTATAAGTATGTGTTAAAAAAACATGAATGATGTAACTTTTACGACGCTATCTAACTACTTTTTTTAATGAACTTTTCTTTTATTTAAGTTTGTAATAAATATAGAAATTGTATAATTGTTTGATAGTTTGTTTATTTAGTTTTATATCTGACGAGAATATAGGAAGTAAATTTTTTAGTACTCCATTACGATAAATTTATTTGATATTAAAATAAAAAGCTTTTTTTGTATCACTTTAAAACTAGTATGTGTTTTATTTTCATTTTTAAAATTTAAAAGTCTAGCTACACTTGTTAAAAAAATTGTAGCTTTGTAAGGTTTGTATCACAAAAAAAACATTTAAAATTGATTTTTTTTCTCATAAATAAAGTAACTAAGAAAAGTATTACTTTAACTATTCTGATCTAAACAATTCTATTCAAAAAAGTTTTAAAAAGCGAAAAATTATAATAAATGCAGTGTTGTTTTTTACCTTTTGATACAAAAATTTAACGTAGATCTTAAAAACCAAGCTAAAACAAACTTAACTACTTTAAGAAAAACATTATAACTACACAAACTGTTTAAATTAATGCTTAAATTTTAGCCGAAGGCGTCGTATATAATCAATATCGAAAATACGTAAGATTATATATTTTTTATCCTTAGTTGTGATTTGTTTCAGTATGTACTACTATCAAAATGATTAAGTAAATAATAAATAACCTGTTTAAGTCATAAATAAAATATCTAAATATTTTATACTAAATAAAGTTGGTTAAAAATGGAACTTTTCTTGATATCTTAGCATTTTTACTCGGATAAACAATAGTCGATTAAATGAAATATTAAACATGCTGAAATAAGTTTAAAATTGTGTAAAATGTTTTTTTTTCTCTCAAATACTATGTTGATACTAATAGTTTCAGAGTTTTTTTTTTGAGTACATTTTTAGACTATCTATAGCTATAGATTAACTATAGCTTAACTTCTGACGGGATTAAAAGTATAACAAGGTAAGTAAGTAAAACACTTTATTTCAAAAATTAAAAATTAATAAAATTACTAGCTCGATAAATAATAAAGCATGATATGTTAAAAAAAAAACAACTAGGAAAAGTACTTGACTTTTTATCTGATATATTAATTGTAAAAACTTAGGCTTACAAAAAAAAAGGCTATTTTCGTTTTAACAAGTTGAAGTTTAAAAAAAAAAGTTGTAAAAAGAATTAGTTAGTTTGTGGTTTTATAAAATTGTCTAAACAAAAATATACAATGTTAAAACAAACAATGCTAACACTGCTCATTTTAATAAAAAATAAAACTAACTTCTAATGAATCACTTCCAATTCACTAAAAGAAAATACGTCAGTCTGAATCAACAAAATGGTTTATCGGTCAATTTTTTTAACAAACAAAAAAAATTTTTGCAGTTTATATGTAACCAGACTAATCTATTAATAATAAATTATAGCCAATCATTGTTTAATAAATAAATAAAAAATCTTAAAATATATATTTCAACTTTATAAAATTTTTGTGTATAAAATAATTTTTAGATTTTTTTTTCATAGTTCCTTTATCTTAGTTATTAAAAAACTTAACAACATTATAATTTTTTTACTAGAGTTATTTTTAACTTTTGGCGCTAACCTTGGTCGTTTGTTTTATTTCTTCAATTGTGAAATAAAAAAGCTTAACTAAAAAGCTAAAGGATAATCTTTATTATTTTTTCAATTTCAAAAAAAAATATATATATACAAAAAAAAACAAAAACAGCGTACATAGTTACTAAATAAAAAAAATAATATCATTTTTATATTTTAAAAGAATACAAGTTTAACCTTTATTTATTTTGATATGAAATTATTTTATAATTTTTGATACTAAAAGAAGAAGGTAATTGATTTCTGAAGTTGTCTATTCAATATTTTTTCTACCAATCAATGCCAACTGACCTAAACGGAATGTATAACATAATTAAGAATAGTAAACAAATAAAGGATCTTTTGAATATTATTAAACTTTACTTTACCATAAAAATTAAAAGAGTTATTAGCTAACAAAACTGCAATATAAAAGTAAGTTATTTTTTGATTTTTTTACTAACTGAGCCATTATGAAAATATTTTTTGGAAATCTTAATATAAAGTTATTAAGTCACAAAGTTTTAAAATGAGTATAGTGATTTTCTTTTTGAGTACACTTTTTGAACACTGCCCAAAAGTGCGTAATTAAAAACTCCTGTTCTAAATTTTATAAAAAATAACTAATAGGTATGTCAAAAGTCACTAATATTTTAAAATGATCTAAAATTATCAAAACAAAAATAAAACACTAGTTACAAAAATTATTTTTATGGATGTATTGAGTTATTTAACTTTCTAAATAACTGTTTATATAAAGTGTTTTATAAAAGTTTGTTATATATTTTGTGTTTATTAGTATAAGTTCAGGAAGTGAATTTTTTTATAACTAAATAGTAAAATTATCATTAGTTTTTACTTAAAAACTTAGTGTATGTGACATTAAAGGTTTTTAGAACAAAAATATTGCAATTTTATACTGACATTTAAAAAAATGTATTTACTACTAAATTTTCAAAGCAACCTCATTAAATCTTTTATAAATTTTCTTCTTTATCATTAACTACTGGTTGCTAATTAACTTATCAACTACAAAAATGTCTTCCCAAAGGACAATATTACAATAAAGACAAGTTTTTTTAGCATATTTAGAAATAATTTTACTGTGTGCAAATTCATTTTAAATTTTGTGTTTAATTATTGATTTCTATGCATCTTTTATAAAAATATTTCATTCGTATTGATATTAATGTAATATAAACTGGTCCTTATTTTCTTTAATTTTTGTATTTCTATAAGTATTTTTACATATTTTTTATTTATACTTTAACCTTTAGCTTTTTAGGTGCAAATTGGAATACTCTATACTTTGGGGTTTTTTAAGTGTCTTCGCTTGTTTATTAGTATTTTGTTAATTTTTGTTTTTACGTGTCGTTTAATTGCTTTAATGACAAAAATTTTTTTTTGCTTTATTTCTTACGGATAGAAACATTTTAAAATTTAAAAAATGCTTGTATTTTGAAAACAAAGTTTTTTAGGTAAAAATGTCAATAGGAAATGCGTGACTAATAAGCGTGTATTTGAGAGAAAGATAACTGTAGTGTTTAGACTTAGAAACATATAAAATAAAACTTGATTTAAAAAAACTAAATAAAAATGCTTTTCATAAATTACAATATACTTTTTTTATCATTGAACTCTAAATAAACTTAAAGATGAAAACGACTAATCTATTAACATAACTATTAAAAAAGCGTAGAAATGTTTAATTATTCAAATTTGGACACTCAAACTTTTGTAAAAAATATCTAAATCAAGGAGTGTGCTGATCAACTTAACTGACTTAACTTATATCATATAAACTAAAACCTGATAAAAGTTAAAAGCAAAGTTTGCACAAGAATTAGGGCATAATTCGAAAGACTAAAACAAAAAGTTCAAAAACTTTAAAAAAATAAAATAAATTACTAGACTATAAAAGCGACTTTACTTAGTGAAAAAATTAAACTTTAAGAATTATAAAAGAGTATTTAAAATCAAACCACAGCCAAAAACGTAAAAAAAACGAAACATTTTATTCAAATAAGAATACGCCTAAAACTACAAAACTGAAAATTTAGCCATAGCTAATTAAAAACCAAGGTAAAGTTAATTCAACTTAAACTAGGATTAATGCACAATTCGGTAACACAATTCTGAACTAAAACTATGAGTTTAAGGTAATATTATAAACTTACAAGCATTTAATATTACTTTCAGTAGAATTTTAACATTTAAGCCACTGTAGTGTGTTTGCCCAAGACTAAATATATTCCCTACGTAATAATGTATACAACTTTTTACTTACAATGTAAGACGTATTTATAGTTAGTACTTTGTAATTTTATTTAAAAAAAATTTAATTTATTGTACGACGATTTTAGTTCAAGCATTTTAAGTTCTAATAACTCTAAGATATTGTCGATTACCTCTTCATATAATTGTTTACAATATTTCAATAATTACAAATTCGGAGTATATCTATGTATCTCAATTTTTAACTTTATTTCGAGATATAGCTAATTTAAACTTAAAAATTTATTAAAACAAAACTAATTTCATTTATCATGATACATCTCTTTGAGCTTTTTCTAAGAACTTAATTGTATCTGTTTGTATATAACTTATATTAATACTAAAAAGTTTTTAAAGGGCTTGCTTTTCTAGATATAAACAAATATATTCTAAGTGTTTGCTCCATGAGGATTTCTTTTTAGTTAACTGGCGCTTTTTTATGTAAATGTTGCTCGTTCATATGTTTTGTTAAACAACATTATGATATTTTGTAACAAGTTGAAAAAATTTAAGACCCAAAATACATTTTAGTCTAACAGGCTAAGCTAGTTGAAAACGTAGCTTTCATTTTTTATAATTTTTATAAAAAATTTTTGTTTTATGTAAGTGTGTAAAAAGACTAATCTTAAAAAATTGATACTAGTTAGCTTTTTTAAGTGCTCTATAAGACGGTCCTCATTTATCCGGCTTCTTACTAATTCGTCCTGTTTAAGTCTAGAAGTCAATTTATTCAATTTAGCAAAAACCAAAGCTTTTACTTAAAAGTTTACAACCAGTACAAGTTTGACTGTTTACGGTGTGATTTGATTTCATAAATTGTAACAAAGTATATAAAGTTTTATTTTGTTAAATTTATGTCTGTTTTAATTACTTAGTTTGTTGTAAAAATTTAAACTAAATAACATTAACGAAATATTTATATAATATTTTTATAGTCTTTGCGTAATAGAGGACTATGCTTTTTAAAATAAAAACGATGTTTTGATATTCGCCCAAAGGATAATCCGGCCATAATTACAAAAAATTGCCTTACATGACTGGATTAGCGAGGAAGCACTGTAAAACTTTTATAAACTTCATGAAGTATATAAATTCTTAGTATATAGTTTTTAAATATATTCATTAAATGTTTCTATAATTATTTAAACTAAAAGATGTTGAAAGTTACTATTTTGTAAGATCACATCTAAACCTGAAAATATACGAAAATTGTTTTATTAGAAAAACTCGTATAGCATTTGTGTCTCAAAAATCATAAAGACTCAACAAATTTTATTAAATAATACTCTAGAGTAATACAATTTACACTAATTAAATGCACTAAACTTAATTAAAAAACACTGATAAATATTAAAACAAAAAAAAACTTTTTATTTAGTGTCAAAACTAGTTAGACTGTAATAAACTATCGATATTAAAATATATCACAGATGTTCTTGTGCTAAAACTTTATTCCGACTAACGGCGTTTCACTGCTCTCAAATAAATTTAAGAACAGATCTACGGAGTCTCAAAAAGCTCTAAGAATAAGTTGTATCACTTGAACTTAATTTATTTGCTGAATAAATAGTAAAATAATAGTTTGTAACAAAGATTAGTTGTCAAGTTACTACAGTATAATTTTTAAAATTAAACAAATGAATTTCGGTTGTTAAAACGCGGGAACTTGTTTTGTTTGTTCAATTTCAACCATAAGCTAACAATGATTAACTATAGGCGTTATAAACCTGATCAATTTCCTAATAATGACCAAGTGTTTGATGTAATTTTTATATTTTTTTTCCTTTTTAAATTTTAGACAAATTTTTTGGATACAAAGAAAAAAAAAAGTAAAATTCTAAAGTTCAATTTTTATATTTTTATATTTTTTTTCCTTTTTAAATTTTAGACAAATTTTTTGGATACAAAGAAAAAAAAAAGTAAAATTCTAAAGTTCAATTTTTATATTTTTTTTCCTTTTTAAATTTTAGACAAATTTTTTGGATACAAAGAAAAAAAAAAGTAAAATTCTAAAGTTCAATTTTTAGTTTTACGTTAATTTAATTTTACTAGTATTCTTAGAGCTTTTTGAGACTCCGTAGATCTGTTCTTAAATTTATTTGAGAGCAGTGAAACGCCGTTAGTCGGAATAAAGTTTTAGCACAAGAACATCTGTGATATACATTCCGATAAGCTTAGCTTATCAGGATCTCCAGGATTTAACGCCTTATAACGTTACATCTTATGATATTAAAATATAGTAAATTTTACAATAATAGTTTTAATAACAATATGATTAGAACTTTTCAAACACGGTAAACAATAAAATTTAATTTAAATAGTACAAAGTTTTTAAGTATTAATGTTTTAATAAAAAAAAAATACAGTTAACTGCGTAAACAATCAGATTTATAAGGTTAAGTGTAGGAGAGTCAAATTTTCCATCGCTAAATTTATTTATTCCATTAGTATTTAGCCAAATTATTTACTACCTAAAAATTATGTTTCTTTTTTTTTTTAAATAAAGAATGGTATGATTAAAAAACCAAAAAGAAGCTTTCATATGCTAGTTAAGTTAAATATTTGTATTTTTCATAGTGTACATAATATATAAAGACGTTTAATACTAAAAATCCAATCAAGCAGATTCCGTCGATTGTATGTTAAAAAAATTTAGAAGCACTTATTTTGGCCGAAGGCATATCGCTGCTCATAGAATGTGAAAAACTGTACAGAGTCATTTAAACATTAACGAACATTGGAAAGAAGCATCCAAAAATATGTAATTTTGTACTAGTTGTATTTATTACAAATGTATATTTATAAACACAGACAAAATATTTTTCGTTCTTACAATAAAAACTAGATTTGAATTTTTGATTAAAAAGTTTAATCCAAGAAAAACTGTTTAATTTTATGATATAAATTCACTAAAAGTTTAAGTTATAATTAAAAATTATTTTATAACACTACAAGTTATAATTAAAAATTTTGTTTAAAAAACTTAATAAAAAAGAACAAAGAACAACAAATTTTTAAGTATGCGAACTTTTAAAGAAAATTTAAGTGTATTTATAAATATATTTATATAGTTTATTGAATACAACAAAAATCAACGCTCAAATATTTCGTTTAAAGGACCTGGTGTATAGAAAAGCTTTTCGGTTATCTAGCCACATACAAAACCAGCTATTTACTTTATCTAGTTGTCGTTATAAAACAAACTGAAAAAACATTTAAACAACATGTTATCAATTAAAGATTTGAAATTTTACAAATATAAATTATACTACATATGAAAATTACAGTATGATATTTTACTCAGAATAATAATCATGAAAAAAATGTATATGTGGTTTTTTAGTAGTAGAACAATTTTGCTTTGATTTTAACTTATGTCTGTTGACTTGGTTTAATTTTTATAACTGTTAATATAAATTGGTACATATAGATTTTACTATAACGAGATATAATAAATATACTTTTTAAATAAATAAATTTGTATCTTTTTATTAATGTGCGCTAAAATAAAAAAAGGACTTTGTAGAGCTGTTCATACATTTTGATGTTTTTATTGTACAGAAAAAAGAAAAGTTATCTGTCTTTGTTTTGATCTAGGGGTGGGCAACGTCAATAATTGATGGGCCGGATCCAAAAAAAATAGTCCCCAGCGGGCCGAAGCATTTCGAGTAAGTGATCTACCGGATTCAGCTAGATCATCTTTTAGATCCGGATCCTCATTTGAAAATATTATCTGGAACCGGCTAAATACTAATTTGAGACAAGGTTTCGTATCCAAATAGAACTATTTTCAAAAGATTGAGATCCGGCTAGATGCTAATTGATCGGATGTTTTAAAATTTTAAATCAACTTATTAGTTACCAAGGTTTTCAAGTATTATATTTTAAGTTAATTTTTATTAAGTACTCAAAATTCTATATTTATTATAACTCTGGACCAAATCAATACTAATTAGTTTTATAAAAACAATAATTTACAAATTAAAAGTTGCTCGAGCCTAAGATTTCAAGCTATAACATTAAACATTTTAACTATTCAAAGTTGTCCTACTTTGGTAATCCTTGGCTCAGTTTACATTAATAATATGGTTAAGAAGTTAACTAACATTACAATATTAAACTACTATATTTTAATTTATATAACTTATAAAGATCCATTACATATTTTTGCACGTATAAAAGAAACGAAACAACAAATAATTTTGATACAATTAACAGTTTTACCATAAAAAGCGGAAAAAAAAATTGCAAGATTCCGATGAAACACTTAAGGTTAATAATGTATTAGAGTTGTTAAAATATAGTTGCATGACGGTTTGCAAAAATCTGCAAGTGCACTGGAATACCGATTAGGTTTGAAATTAGCTTATCCTTGTTGATGTTTATGGTCGGAAATGTTTGTTTGTAAATGTATGAAGTCTCGAACAAAACGACTAATTTTATGGTCATCTTTTGAATCTGACAAACTTTGGCTTGTTTAATAATACATAAAATATATCTAAATATCTACTAAAAGCAACGAAAATTGTATGTTTGATTTAATTTAAACTTTTATACCAACTTATTTACAAACAGTTAAACCTAGATAACAAATTACTTAAGCTTAAAATTTTAATACTTTTACTTTCAAAAAGTTATGACTAACTTACGTAATTTAAACAAATTCTGTATTTGATAATTAATTTTATTAAAAATTGCATCCAAAATACTTTTATAAAGTACTAATATAAAATAAGGAAATATTAGAATAAAAAAGAGGTTAATTAGTATTTTTAACATGATAAACATATTAATTTGTTAGACTTTTAGATTAAGATCAATCTCACTGATGAAAATATTACTAAACGAAAAACTAACACATAAACTTGTCACATAAAATTTCAAATGTAAAGTTTAAAGAGTTTAGCAAGAATAATTACACGATAAAGAAGTCAATGAGACACTTTAAATTTTTAAGAAGTTGTTTAAAATACAGAAGTATGTTTGAAGTAAATATTCTGAGTAATGACTGCAGATTTGTATTAATAAGATTTAAAGGCAGCTTACTTTTGTTTAAATTCATTGTTGAGAATGTTTATTCACAAATATATGTAGACCCAAACAGAACAAGTAACTTTATTGCTTTTATTTTTTAAATAACAAATTTTGACTTGTTAAGTAAGGCATAAAATTTGTCAATTCGTTCAGTTTTAAACTTTTTTTTAGTATACTGTCACGTAGTAGTTCAATTAGTTCAAACTGTACATTACCAGGTGCATTTTCGGTTTTAAACGTCAACGGTGATAAATCAATGTCAAGTTCTTCACTAAGTTGTTAAAAGTCTGCAAAACGACGTCCAAACTCATTATCAAGTGAGACTATGATATTGTTATACTTTTTCATTGTCATCACTGATGATTCTGTAGTCTTAAGTTTCGCGAAATGGGTAAAGTTGTTCTCATTGAGATGGCAAGAAAAAATTTTTAACTTTAGTCTAAATGACTTTACCAGCACAGTTGTTTAGTAGTCTTTTTAGTAGGCAACCTTATTCAAAGTATCAAACATTATAACAAAAGTGATAAATAAAAACTTTATTGTATTTTGCATTTAAAATTTAATAACTATTATTAAACATTTATCTAGATTGTAAACTGCTATTACAAACATACACAAATAAATTTCCTAAACAAATCATATTTAAAGTTAATGATATATTGTTTTGAAATATTGTCATCAGTTGGTCATCATAAAACTTACCTATTTAGTTAATCAAAAGTTACTTAATTAATTATCAATAGCAGAAAAGAGTGCAAACTTTAGTCTCAACTTGGAATATTCTACTAATATGTAAAGTTGAGCAGTTTTACTTGAAGTAGGTGTCAATGTTATTAAAAATTATTTTTCTTAACATTTACAGTAACAACTCACTACTCATCTGGGAAAGACATCAATTTTTTACACGTTAATTTTTTATGAAAATCATTATGGTAGGTAAGATCACCAAAAGTTAATTTAGCAAACATTTTTTTTTAATAATTTGAGAAAGAATTAATTAAACTGACATGAAACAGAACAAGATGTTATAACAAAAGAGTTTTTATTACCACAAAAATAAAAAGCCATTTTTTAAAGCGTTTTCAGATTAAAGTGTTACAGTTTATTTTATGGTAATATTTTAATTTTTTGTACAAATTTTGTAATGTTTACATTGGCTTGTAGGTTTTCAGATAAATTTTGAAAACGCCTAGCGGGCCGGATCATCCACTCGCGGGCCGGATAAATTTGTCCGAGTGCCGGAGTTCATTTAAATTTTAAAAAGGTTTTGGGGCCGGTCATTTTGACTCTGGGGGCCGGATCCGGCCCGCAGGCCGTACGTTGCCCACCCCTATTTTGACCCGTCAAAGAGTTTTCTTTCGCCGTTTAATGTGTTTCGAAAAACATACATTTTGAGTGAAATATTTATATAACACAGATACAATTAAGTTACAGGGTGCAATATTCTTAATATTGGCTAAGCTCTGTAATCAAACTTAAAGTGTATAAAGCTAGAAGAAGAACATAAAGATTACTACTAAAAAGTCTGAAGGTCTATTTTTGTGCTATAAAGAATGACTAACATAAAGTTAGAATGATTGAAAGTTACTTTTTATTGAAAAAAATAACTAAATCACAACACTTGGTCAAAAACGTACTTTTTTATAATTAGTAAAAATGTTAAAAACGATATTTTGTTAATAGTGTAACTTGTTAACAGTGTAAAATAAACATTTTTTTGTTATATATCTTCAATGAATCCGAAACTAAAAAAAAACTTATGAATAATAACATCTAAAAAAAGTTACTTTGATAAAACTGTAATTGGTTAAGAAATACAAATATTTTATACGAACTACTCTTTAGAAGAGTTTGAAGGCATTACCACTTAATAAACTTAAACATATTAAAATTTATCTATAAATACTTTTATTGGTAAATTTGGTACATAAATTTATTTGCAAAACTTCGCTACGTAAAAATTTTTTTTAAAGTAGTAACTTTTTTAACCTTTTATAACAAATTAAATTAATACATCTTTCTGTTACTAAAATTTCTAAAATTAAGTGTTTAAAAACTTTAAATCCAGTCTTAATAAAATAATGTTTTCCAAAAAAAAGTGATTTTGCGTTGAAATCCATTAGATAAGACTCAAGCCTTGACATCATTTTTGTAAGTTACTACTAACATATTTCCTTTCAAACTAAAAGAAAATACTAACTTCTTACCTATCGATTAATTTTGCTGTTTTTAAATTCAAAATGATACCAATAGTTTTATTTTATTAATTTGAATATTTTAAAGCATCTTTTTCTACTCTTAAGTTCCAAATTTCTGTTTTAAATAGTACTTTTCGCTAAAAACACAAATTATTTGTCAGGTTTTTGCCTGATTTGAACTGACTTCACTTCTCACCATACAAAGTATTTTTTATTATATCTTTTATATGATAGACTATATATGTTTATCATAAAACTAGTGCTACATATGTTCACGTTATATATTATATTTTAATATTTTCCTTAGTTGTTTTCTCATTTAAAAAAATATTTTTACACAAAACAATCTTTAACCTTATCTTCTTAATTCTTAGCTTTTTAATGCAGTTGTGTAACCATTTTTATACATTTATCATGCATTTTTCTTACTCTATATTTTTTTATTTATAAAGAACTGTTTCATTAGATCAGAAGTCGGCGAACTGCGGCCAATGAAAGGTAAATATTCCATCCGCGAGCACATGCTATTTGAATAGGATGCGACTGCTAAAAAACCTGCAGCCCGTTCAAATGCGCATTTAGCCCGCGAAAGTAAATTTCAGAAACTTACACTAGATAATCTTGTATTCTAAAAGAAAAGCAAAAAAAAGTCTAAATAGTATGTCTTACAAAACACTTGAAACTTGCACTAATTATTCTGAAATTTGAAATGAAAAAGGTACATTTTATAGAAAAACTCTAAACGTACACTAGGTGTGAAAACTTAAACTACAACTGCGGTCCGCAAATGTTTTTGTTTTAGAAAGTGCATCCCCGACCAACAAATGCCTGCAGACTTCTGCTGAAGATTTATTAGGAAGCAAGTGAGTACTAGTTTTAATTTTTTTGTAGGTTTTAATTTAAAAACTAAACTTATTGTCATTTTTTACCTGTATTTTTCAAAAAAAAAAAAAGACTTAAAACTATATTATTACATTTAAATACGAAACAGATTCATTTTTTGCAATAAGTCTGTAATAAAGTATAAACATGTCTTGGTGTCTTGTTAATTGGTTAAGAAGTTTACACTAAAAGAATTCTAATCGTTTTGGATTTTAGTCATTTTGAAGAACATATTGTTTTTTATTATATTTTTTATGACTGTTTTATAATAATTTAAAAAACTAAACAATTTAATCGTTTTAGTTATCGAAAAATGGCTAAACTTCATTTGTAAACAAGCAACTAAAAGCATGATTTTAAAGTAAGCATTTAGTATTATAGTTTAAGGAAATGTTAAACTACAGTAAATGTTGTTACTACAGATTTAACTATAGAGTTTTTGTATTAGCGTTTAATATTGTCCTTCTTATTAAATTTTCATCAAACAAACAATCTATTAAAAGTTTAACATGATGTCGGAATTTTGATAAAAAATATTTGTTTTTGGGTAGAACAACAGAATATTATGTTCAACAAGATAATTTTTAAAAACTGTTTATTAATTTTTATAACGTTTTACTGATCTTTAAAGTATTATATAAATTTATCCAACAAAGTTTAAAGTAAGTAGCTTTTGGCTGCAATTTTCGTTGCTAGGAGAAAAAGAAGTAGGAAATAGATAGTAGCAAACCTAAAAACAATTATTACTTGTTACTAAATCACTTACAAAAACTTAATAAATACTGTTAAATTAACTGCATATCAACTGTAAAACTTTTGTATTTAATACAAAAAAGTAACATGCAAAGATACGCTAACTTAATAAACTAATAAACTCCGCAGATAAATACTTATTATTCTGTTACTGATTTGTACTGAACTCTAAGTTAATTAATAATAAATTCAGATATGTATGATTTAACTATATATAATCAGCTTATGTTTATTTTTAATTTGCTCATTTGTATTAGATAAACTTTTTTTGTCTAGTCCAGGGTTTCCCAAACTCATTTACTAAATCGCCCCCTTTTCAGAAATTTGAAAAATAATCGCCCCCCACGATTTTAAAAAGTAGTTTTTTTCTTGAGTACAAACTTTTGAGCCAAAAAAATTGTATTTGAAATGTAATTTAGTCTGGTATTTCTTATGCACACACTTTTGGGCTGTGTTCAAAGTAGTTTACAGGGCTTGAGAAAATGAGTTACAGTCGTTTTCTTATAAGCCCAGTAAAGTGTATTAAAATACTTAATTATTAAAAAGCCTGTGTAATCTGTAATCAATCCTGTTTAAATATGAATTGTTTTGAAACTAATGAAACTTTTAGGGTAGTGGTGAATAACATTTGTAACCAGCAATTCATATATACTAAAAAATCTTTTCTAGTTTGAATTCGTTAAAAAAATGTAATTGCGGGCTGCATAATTTAATAAAATAACATATAAGAAAATTAAAAAACTCGAGCAAAATTTTAATAAAATGATTTAGTATTATTTTGATCTAGGAAATACCATTAAGTGAAAACCAAATTGAAAGTTTATTTCAGAAAAATTAAGTATCAAAAAACTAAATTTTGTTTATTTTGCACAAGTAGTTTTCAAGTTATTTAGCGGGTCAAAATTTTACTGGATCTTAACCGTACGTTTTTCATCTGAAATCTTAACTGAAACCTGAAATTTTAATAACCTCTCATATAACGAATTTCGGACATTTAGAAGTTAGTACAAAGTAACTTAATTAAGTCGTTAGTTATAAGCCTATATTAATTTACCAGAAGAAGTGAAAAACTAAAAGCTAGTGTTGAACTATTAATATAAACAACACATTTTCATTGCTAATATATTAAAAATCAAGATGAAACAAAAACAGTTGTATCAATAGTTTATAATTACTTAATATATAGATTTTTTAACAATAATAAATCAAGTTAGAAAATAAAATTGAGTTTAAGAATCTTTTGAATGAAATATTTGAAGTCATTTCAAACAGAGATAAAGATACTCTTTTAAAACCAAAAAAAAAAAATGAAAAAAAAAAAAACTTTAATGGTTATTAACATTTTTTTATTTATACAGATTAAACAAGTAATAACAAAAATATGTCAAATAAATTTCTTTCAAACAAATATTTAATCACTACGCTATAAAAACTTTTAGTGTAATGTAAATCGACAAATATAAACTACAAAATTAACCAGGTCAAAATAAAACTATTAACAGATTTAAAACATAAACCATTTAATAAATACAATAGACTTCCGCTTGAAATAGCACTTTGAACAAAATCAAAAAGTGCAAACTCAAAAATTATTACCATTTTTTTTACAAAATGATAAATTTAAATATGTTATATGCAATAATGCTATGAATAAACATGGAATCAACTAAAACATAAAACAAACATTCATTAAAAAAATAGATCTATATCAGATATTAAATATTATGTATTTAATGTTTTATTAATACTAAGTTAGTTATAAACTTTATTTAAGTTAAGTTTAAGAAAATATAATTTTGCATTTTTTTTGTGTAAAAAGTGCGAACTCGAGAGGAAGTCTACCGTAATTAATATTTATTAGGTATTATGCGAACCTGTTGTAGAATAAATAACTTAATAATTTTTTTATTATAAAAAGACTTCTTAAATACAATACAAACCAGGTTAAACAAGAAGTATTTTAAAAGATCAAATAAAATAAAAAAAACTTTCATTACATAATGTCTGCTACTGAAGTCTAATATAGTGTGAAGAATGAGGTTCATGATTGTTTGCAAGTTTTCTAATCTGACTCTTAATCAGTAAAATTACGCCTCCTTTACAAATATCTAGAATAGATCTTTTGCTCAATATGTTTATAACTTAACTGAAAGCTTTCTCAACAGCATAGCTAGCAGGAAAAACTAAAAAAAAACAATCTAAATTCCTCTCAATTGATTGGAAAATTTTGCCTTAGGTTTTGTTCAGTTCAAAAACTATATATTGTTCTTTGGAAAAATTTATTTCAAGTTCAATTTGTAAGTCTGAGAAAGTTTCCTGTACGTCGTTTACTTCAAAAAGATCTGCCTTGAATGGATTCATATTTTTATCTATATGATAGCTTTTTTGTGTCAAATCGAAATTTTAATATTTAATATGTTGAAATTGTTAAAAATTCCAGATTTTTTAGGTTTTGTTTTGCCTAAATTGTCAAATTCCAGGTATTTCCAGATTTCTAGACAAATTTGCAACCTTGTATAGTTTTATTTCTTAGTCTAACTTAGTGACTTTTCAAAAAACAATTAGAAATATCATGAGGTGATAGTAAATAATATATAACATAGATTTTTACAAACCATTTATGATCCCAAATAACATATATGTCAGGTTATAAAATGGTGAGAGGGATTCCGATTGTTTATGACCTATGTAATTGTTGAATAAGAAAATATATGAATGAAAATATGTAATTTACTTGAAAGTAGGAGTCATAACTACTTGATTTTTTCTCTATATTTTACATAAACAAAATAAACTTTTTTCGTTTAAGTTTTACCTCAGGGTCAAAAATTTGATAGCAAACTAAAATTAGTAAAATAGCAAAATAAAAAACAAAAATTTTATAACAGACAAAAATTTTAAAATCGCCCCCTTTTCGCCCCCTTACTAGTTATCGCCCACCCTTTCGCCCCCTTACTAATTATCGCCCCCCGACTTACTAAAATCGCCCCCAGGGGGGCGATATCGCCCACTTTGGGAAACCATGGTCTAGTCCAGGGTTTCCCAAACTCATTTACTAAATCGCCCCCTTTTCAGAAATTTTAAAAATAATCGCCCCCCACGATTTTAAAAAGTAGTTTTTTTCTTGAGTACAAACTTTTGAGCCAAAAAAATTGTATTTGAAATGTAATTTAGTCTGGTATTTCTTATGCACACACTTTTGGGCTGTGTTCAAAGTAGTTTACAGGGCTTGAGAAAATGAGTTACAGTCGTTTTCTTATAAGCCCAGTAAAGTGTATTAAAATACTTAATTATTAAAAAGCCTGTGTAATCTGTAATCAATCCTGTTTAAATATGAATTGTTTTGAAACTAATGAAACTTTTAGGGTAGTGGTGAATAACATTTGTAACCAGCAATTCATATTTACTAAAAAATCTTTTCTAGTTTGAATTCGTTAAAAAAATGTAATTGCGGGCTGCATAATTTAATAAAATAACATATAAGAAAATTAAAAAACTCGAGCAAAATTTTAATAAAATGATTTAGTATTATTTTGATCTAGGAAATACCATTAAGTGAAAACCAAATTGAAAGTTTATTTCAGAAAATTAAGTATCAAAAAACTAAATTTTGTTTATTTTGCACAAGTAGTTTTCAAGTTATTTAGCGGGTCAAAATTTTACTGGATCTTAACCGTACGTTTTTCATCTGAAATCTTAACTGAAACCTGAAATTTTAATAACCTCTCATATAACGAATTTCGGACATTTAGAAGTTAGTACAAAGTAACTTAATTAAGTCGTTAGTTATAAGCCTATATTAATTTACCAGAAGAAGTGAAAAACTAAAAGCTAGTGTTGAACTATTAATATAAACAACACACTTTCATTGCTAATATATTAAAAATCAAGATGAAACAAAAACAGTTGTATCAATAGTTTATAATTACTTAATATATAGATTTTTTAACAATAATAAATCAAGTTAGAAAATAAAATTGAGTTTAAGAATCTTTTGAATGAAATATTTGAAGTCATTTCAAACAGAGATAAAGATACTCTTTTAAAACCAAAAAAAAAAAATGAAAAAAAAAAAAACTTTAATGGTTATTAACATTTTTTTATTTATACAGATTAAACAAGTAATAACAAAAATATGTCAAATAAATTTCTTTCAAACAAATATTTAATCACTACGCTATAAAAACTTTTAGTGTAATGTAAATCGACAAATATAAACTACAAAATTAACCAGGTCAAAATAAAACTATTAACAGATTTAAAACATAAACCATTTAATAAATACAATAGACTTCCGCTTGAAATAGCACTTTGAACAAAATCAAAAAGTGCAAACTCAAAAATTATTACCATTTTTTTTACAAAATGATAAATTTAAATATGTTATATGCAATAATGCTATGAATAAACATGGAATCAACTAAAACATAAAACAAACATTCATTAAAAAAATAGATCTATATCAGATATTAAATATTATGTATTTAATGTTTTATTAATACTAAGTTAGTTATAAACTTTATTTAAGTTAAGTTTAAGAAAATATAATTTTGCATTTTTTTTGTGTAAAAAGTGCGAACTCGAGAGGAAGTCTACCGTAATTAATATTTATTAGGTATTATGCGAACCTGTTGTAGAATAAATAACTTAATAATTTTTTTATTATAAAAAGACTTCTTAAATACAATACAAACCAGGTTAAACAAGAAGTATTTTAAAAGATCAAATAAAATAAAAAAAACTTTCATTACATAATGTCTGCTACTGAAGTCTAATATAGTGTGAAGAATGAGGTTCATGATTGTTTGCAAGTTTTCTAATCTGACTCTTAATCAGTAAAATTACGCCTCCTTTACAAATATCTAGAATAGATCTTTTGCTCAATATGTTTATAACTTAACTGAAAGCTTTCTCAACAGCATAGCTAGCAGGAAAAACTAAAAAAAAACAATCTAAATTCCTCTCAATTGATTGGAAAATTTTGCCTTAGGTTTTGTTCAGTTCAAAAACTATATATTGTTCTTTGGAAAAATTTATTTCAAGTTCAATTTGTAAGTCTGAGAAAGTTTCCTGTACGTCGTTTACTTCAAAAAGATCTGCCTTGAATGGATTCATATTTTTATCTATATGATAGCTTTTTTGTGTCAAATCGAAATTTTAATATTTAATATGTTGAAATTGTTAAAAATTCCAGATTTTTTAGGTTTTGTTTTGCCTAAATTGTCAAATTCCAGGTATTTCCAGATTTCTAGACAAATTTGCAACCTTGTATAGTTTTATTTCTTAGTCTAACTTAGTGACTTTTCAAAAAACAATTAGAAATATCATGAGGTGATAGTAAATAATATATAACATAGATTTTTACAAACCATTTATGATCCCAAATAACATATATGTCAGGTTATAAAATGGTGAGAGGGATTCCGATTGTTTATGACCTATGTAATTGTTGAATAAGAAAATATATGAATGAAAATATGTAATTTACTTGAAAGTAGGAGTCATAACTACTTGATTTTTTCTCTATATTTTACATAAACAAAATAAACTTTTTTCGTTTAAGTTTTACCTCAGGGTCAAAAATTTGATAGCAAACTAAAATTAGTAAAATAGCAAAATAAAAAACAAAAATTTTATAACAGACAAAAATTTTAAAATCGCCCCCTTTTCGCCCCCTTACTAGTTATCGCCCACCCTTTCGCCCCCTTACTAATTATCGCCCCCCGACTTACTAAAATCGCCCCCAGGGGGGCGATATCGCCCACTTTGGGAAACCATGGTCTAGTCAGTATTTCAAATTTACCTCATAATTTATTAAATACTTTATTTAAGCTTAGATGAGATTTAACTAAAATAACAAACATTTTAAGCACATTAAAACAAATTAATGAGCAAAATCAAGCTTATAAATTAATTACTAAACACTGGTAACAAAAAATAAATAATGCAGCTCAGAAAATTGTCAAAAGGGTTGATCATGCCAATTCGATCATCAGACCACAAGTTTCGGTAGACCGAGACCGGTTTCGTCCTTATTAGGACTCATCATTGATGAGTAGAACATGTCTTTAACTTGGCTAAAGAATTTTTTTGTTGATTAAATAGTTTTTTTTGTTTTCTAATCGGTAAAAGGTATAATACAAAATAAGTGTTTTTTCCAAATAAATCATTAAATAATAGCATTTTAATAGCTTTTTTGATTTTTAATTAGAACTAGTTCTTTAATATTGACTATTTTAGTAAATCAGTTGCTGTAAAAATCTAATTAAAACGCAAAAAAAAATTGACTTTTAAAGACTAGACTAAAACTATTAAACTATATATATCAGCCTAACTTTGTAAACTTTCTTTTACAGTGCGGTAATTAAATAAAAGTTTTGTTATTTTTCTGCTATACTTGTTACTATAATTATAGTAAGATTTTATTTAGTTAATCGAAAATAAAACTGATTTACTTTTTAGTGTATTTTTTTAGTTGTTATTTATAGTCACCTTAGTTACTGTAAAGTACAAAACTTTAATGATAGTTTGTCTATTTAGATTCTAGGTTTATTTTAATATGTAATTATATAATATTAATCCATAGATTACAGTGAGTTGTTAAACTTTTAACATATTTAAGAATTGTCATTTTTTAATATGAATTTTATTTGTTATCTAAACATATCCAAACTAAACAATGTCTTTTTTAAACTTCTCTATTGGCAAACAAATTTCATGAGAATTGAAAACATTTTAATAAACCGAAAGGTCTCTAAATCTGTTGGTTTTGTCTTTAAGAATTGAAGCAGCTTTTTTTAATACCAGTTTTACTGTAAGTTTAATATATTTAAAGCTGTCCGATTTCTTATATAAAATAGGCGGACAATCTTCAAATCATTCATTCTACTACTGAACAAACATATTTCAAGAAAAACTATTTAATTTCTTTTTATACTATGGCTTTTTCAAGTAAAATGTTTGAAGTTATTTATGTAGGTTAGAAAATTTTCCTTAAATTATTAATTCTTAAATATGTAAAAATTCGAAATAAAAAAATAAAATACTTAATTTTCTTAATTAATAAGAAATTTTCATAACTATCAAAATTAAAACTTTTTTATTTCGATTTGTTTTGGTAATTAGCTTGAGAATACAGTTTAAACAAGTTTTATATGAAATATTTACTTACAAACCTTTTTGTTTATAAAGAATGCACACCAAAAATAAAATAAATTTTATTGACGTAAAGTTGAAAAACAAAACACAAAAAAATTTCATGAACTGTTTAAATTAGCTAGAAAATTTTGATAGCTACGATAACAAAAATATATGACTTTATAGGCAGGTTTAGAATAAGATAAAATTACTGAGCAACAATGCATACGAATGATTGATTAAAAATTTCGATGCAAAACTTATATGGATTGTGTAATTTAACCATTAGCTTATGTTTAAATCCATTGTTTAAGTTAAAAGATAGTTTAAAACACCCCAATAAATTTTTAAACGTTTACTTATATACTTATCACAACACGATTTGGTAGACCATAAATTTTTTTGTAGAAAGTATAGTCTGTTAATATGTTTCATTATATAAAAAGTATCTAGTCGTTGCACTTCAAAAATACATAATAATTAACACACTGTAAAAAAACAATTATGACATTTTGATAATTACCAATGCTCTATAAACTTACTCGTATTAAACAACAGTTTTTTCGAGTAAATTAAACAGTACTGGCTGACTTAAGTCCATTTAAACATATCAGTTATCAACACTGAGTTTTAAAGAAAATCTTAAGATATCATTATGATAGCTATTGCTGAACTAAATAACTTTAATTTGAATAAAATAATTTAGATTATCATTGACTTGTTCATGAAAAAGCTTGAGCCTGACTTTTTTTAAACTGAAAAAAACAGTATTAGATATTTACCAATACTTTTTAAACTTACTCATAGTAAACAATATCTTTTTTCAAGTAAACTAAACAGTACTGGCTGACTTTAGTCGATTTAAACATATCAGTCATCATCTGACTCAGCTTTAAAGCAAATTTTAAGAGTTCTTTGTGACAGCTTTTGCTAAATTATAGAACTATTGTTTGTATAAACATAATATCTCTGATACCTTCATGCAAAAAAAAAAAAATACTCACAACTATTTTCTTACAAGCTACCAAAAAGAAAAAAAAAACAGTTGTGTGATCAAGAAAACCACCAGTGCACTGTATAATTATTTATTATAAAAAAACGCTTTTTCTTGTAAAATATACAGCACTGGCTGACTTTAAAATCTTAAGAGTTATTAATGATAGCTATTGCTGTTTAAGAACTTTTATTTACAAAAAATGTTATAGACTAACAATAACTTGTTCATTTAAAAATATCCTGAGCCTGAGTTTTTTTTATATGCAAAAAAAAACAGCAGTGGAAATCTAATATTTACCAATGCTCTATATTGTCACTGACATTAAACAAAAGTCTTATTTAAGTAGACAAAACAGTACTGGCTGGCTTTAGTCGATTTAAACTTATCATTAATCAACAAATTGAGCTTTAAAGTGTGTTTAATATTTAGTAGGATGATTGTTGCTAAACTAGTGATTTTTTTTTCATATACCAAATAAATTTAACTATATATCTTGAAACATTATGCCAATTTTAATGGGTATGAAAACAGTTGTGTAAACTTTTTTGGTTCTCAATAAACCTACAGGTATTAAACGATTTTTTACAAGTAAATTAGACAGTATCATCTGACTTAAGCTAGTTTGAAAGTTAATTAAAAAGTCTATATAAGTCTATCGATCTAATTTATCTAGGTGTTTAAAAATTCCTTTTGTCTTTAGAAGGCTTTTAGTTTTAGTAAACTATAAAAACGCTCAACTACGTAGTTTACATTTGCTAAAATTAAAAAGTTATAAAAAAATGTTATATAAACATTAAGCAGTGTAGCAGTGTAAACTAGACCAGTATTTCTCAAAATTTGCACAAAAAATCCACTGGTAAGTACATTTTTTTTGTTCACAAAAAGTTTGATTAGAAATCATTTTTGAAGAACTTATATTTTAAGAGTATTTAAAAAAAAAATTATCAGTTTGTTTTATAAACATAAGTATATTCAAACTTTTTGTTCTTAACTGATGCTTTTATAACCAATATTACATGTTTTTAAAAACTTAGTGTGAACAAATATTTATTTTTAATGTACAGTTTTAAAATTTTGAGAATCACTGGACTAAAATTTTAAAAAAGTGAAAAAATTGGAGCAAAAAGAAACCTAAATTTTTCAATAAAAAAATTAAAAAAGTAAAGTAATGAATAAATATTTAACATTAAGGTTAGAAAAAATCAATAATTTTTTATTTGTTTTCAACTACAATAGTATTACTTATATGCTGTGACTAAGTTTTGAACTTGATAAAAACATTTCAAAAGCTAAGTTTGGACTTAAGTTTAGCATTAGTGAATCTAGTTTTGAACTAAAGTGCTGCTAAAAGTTACGTTAATTATGCAATATAAATGATCGTACCTTAAAAGTACGGTTGAACGTACGACAAGTTAAAATGATATTACATCTTTATCGTACTAGTAATTCTGTTTCCTTGGTTGTTGAACATTAAGCCTGCTCTTATGGAAGTTGTAGCTTTTTTCTTTGAGAACATAATTTGGCACCCAGCTCCTTTTTTTCTGCTGCAATTTCAACTCATTATGGTCCAAGTGAGCCACTCTTCTGTTCGTCTGGTACCTTGAAGGACCTGGATCACTCTCCCTTCTTTGTCTCGATGACTCTCCGCTTGATCTGCTTGACCCGCTATGAATATAAATCTTAATAAATATCTAAAAGTAACAAACAATATAAGTGATAAAAACTAACATTTTTAACTTTACTAGTAAGCTTTTTTTGATAGAAAACTGTCAGAACTTACGAAAGGGGAAAAATATAATAAAAATAGGTTGAAAACTAATATTTTTTATGGGTTTATATAATTTTAGATTTTATATATCTACTTTACAAACTCGTCTGATGTTTCTACTCCAGTATCTGAAGAAACATTTGACGCTGAAGAATCGCTTTCCAGATCATCTATTTGTTTTTGTTCTTTGTTTGTAAGCTTTCTTTTTCTCAGTTGCTGCGCTTGTTTTATCATATCTTGCAGGCTTAAAATAAGCTCAGCCCGTTTTACTGGATCTATTCTATAATAATTTGTTTTACTGTTTTATAGCATTCAAAACAAAACTTTGTAGCTTAAAGCATTAGGCTTACATCTCTGAAATATGTTATACAGTTAAATAAAAAACATATATATTATTGCGAACGAAGTTTGTAACTATCATATAACACTATTTCAAAAAAAATTTAAACGTACAAATTTTACTTTACTGAAAATTTATCTTGTAAAATATATACGGGTATATAAAAGTATGTTTTTTTCAAAACAATACCATAGTTAATAGTAATATTTTTTAATGTTATTATTCTAAAAAACAAGTTACTTAAAATTAAAATGTTAAAATTAATTTATACCATTTTTATTGGTTTTAAATTAAAAAAAGAGCACATATACTTAAAGGAAGTATATAAAATGTTTATATAAAAAAAATTATGAATAATGTGACAGTTTATTATTTCTTAATGCTAAAAACATTGTTGTAAACTTTTGTTTATCTTTTAAAATTTTTATAACATCAGCTTATTCAATAAATAAAACAGAAACCGTAATGCTTGTTTTGTATAATAAAGTATGTGTATACTTTATATTTGAAGCATTATTATGGTACAGGCTTGAAAACTATATTTAAAGCTTAACTTTGCTACTAAATAATATTTATACCTTTCTAATATTCTAACTTACATTACAAATCTACCGTGAATTATTTTCTTAAAAATTAGTGAACAAAAAAGTACTAATTTTTAGAAATTTAATTTATTTCTATTTGTTTAAATCAATAGTTTTAATTCATGAAGAAACATTTTCTATAAAAAGTTTAAGATTTGTCTTAATTTTAAGGGAATAACGTAAAGAAGTTTTAAATAAAAAGATTTAAGTATTTATTAAATTATACGTTACGCAACAAAACAATCAGTTCACCTATAAGATGTTATGTAAGATAAAAAAAAATTACAAATAACTTACATATTTTTTTCTTATGGTGTAATGTAAGCACGATTTTTTTTAAGTTGAATGTAAGTAGTATAAACTTTTAGTATAACCGTGTTTAAGAAGCATATATACTATTTTTTGTTTAAAGACAAAATAAAAATAAAAACTCATATTTTGAACACGTTATTTACTAGTAATCACTAGAACTTTTTTTTTTTGCCTATTTGTATACATTTTTAAAATAAATCATAATTCTTTATCTAAAAGTTAATAGATAGTTAATTAAAATAACTAACTTTCTTGGCTTTGTCTTTTTCTTAGAGACTGTATTTTTGTTTGTTACCCTTAAAAGTAAAATTAATCAACTTTTGTATTCATAGTTAATGTATATATAATGTTTACAAATCAAATATTTTATTTAGCTGCAAGCTAAAAGAAGTTACTTTTTTGTTTCAAGACTTGTTCTTGGTGTAGGTTTTGGAATATGCTTGATTAGTGCAACTTTAGGTGCAGTTTCTCCAACTTTATCTACAGTTATCTGCTCTTTGGTGTTGCTGCGCGAAAGAGGTGCTGGGTATAACACAGATACAAACGTTGGTAGCCCTGAGTTTTCTTCGGAATCTTGCGAAGGTTCTTTGTAATCAACAAAGTTGTCTTCAAAGCCCTCAACACACTCATTGTCTTTTTTGTTGTTTGTTGACAGTTCAGCTGTATATAAATTTATTAGTACTACTAAAGCTAAAATATATGCATTGAAATGTTAAGACACAAAGTTGTACAAAATCAAATAACAAGCTATTACATAACAAAAATGATTTTTTTTCAATGGGAAGTTTTCGAAATTGTCATAGAAGTATTTAAAGCTTATTTCTGTATTATTTTTCAAACATTATTAATTGCTAACTTAATTAAAAAAAATAATATAACTCAAAACATGGTAAAAATAATACCTTCTTTTTCAGATAAAACATTTGCTTCGCTTTTTTGATCGGCCAAAACAGTGATAGTCGTATTATCTTCTAAACGAAAATCAAGAGATTCTGAAATTATTGAAACTAATTAAATTAAATTCAAAGAAATAGTTATATAGTCAAACAATTTATTTTGTTTTAATTAGTGTTTTTTTTTGTCTGTAAATTATTATGTTAATTTAAGAAAATATGCTATACTATAATATCTGTTGACAATAATTTTTACTTTTTAGTATATTTATGATTTTTAAACCTTTGTCGTCCAATGAAATGACGTCTTCCATGTGAACTTTTACAAAATCATCTTCATCTGACATTGTTTTACTCATTTCTTCGTAGTTATCTATTTTTTATTTCGTTTAACGTTCATTTAAACTATTATAACCATACAGAGCTTTTTATCAAATTAATTTCAATCAAAAACTACCTTTGATGTTTTCCAAAGATTCATCAGGTAAACTTTCCAAAGAAACACAGTTGGCTTCTAGATTATCAGTAACAGTCAAAATGCACTTTTCGAATGACAAGTCTTGGGTTTCCTCATTGAGCTCTTCTGCAGGCGTTTCTTCTGAACCACTCAGTACTTTGTTAGTTTCAGATTCCAACTCAGGCTCTTGCACTACTAACCCAATACTTTCCATTTGTTCTAGCTCAACTTGTTTAGCGTCAGTTTCGTTTTCAATATTTTTTTGCTCCATTTCAGATAATGAATGTTTCATTTCATCTATACAAACTAACTCTTCATTTAAACTAAGATCTTTATTTTCGCAATTATTCATACTTTCAACGATAGTTTCAATACATGCTTCTGACTCTTCAAAACTTTGATCATTGTTAACACTAATGGCTTCTTCAACTTGTGTTTCTAAGTTTTCAGTAGCTTGACTCAAGCTTTCATTAGCCAAAGTTGGAGTTTGGGATCGTGGACTTAGAACTTCCGGATTTTTAATAGTAAACGATTTAGTTTCTTCGCTGAGAGAAATACGAACTTTCAACTCTTTCAAAGTCTGCAACTTAGAATGCTTTAAAAGCTCTGAAGAAATCAACCGTTGTAACTCGTCGAGTGCCGCTCTTATCGAGTTTTTCATCGTGTCTTCAACGGGTGCCGGATTAACAGCGATATCTACAACTGTGACGTCATCGAGTGTGACGGTATCGATAGGACCGGTCTCGTCTTCCAGGTTTTCAAGTTGTTCATCATAACTTATGTTTTCCTCTTCCTCGGACACTGAATTATCTGGTTCGACAACTGATTGCTGTTTTTCAACGTTTAAATTGTTCAAATTTTCTTCAAACTGCAGTTTTTCTGAAGAATTTTCTACATCAAGTGAGAGCTGACTAGTTGTATTGTCTATTTCGTTATCTATATGCTTATCAATTTTAGTTTCGTATTTTTCTTTATTACTTTTAGTTAAAACAAGATCATCTTCTAAATGGCATTCAGTTTCTTTTTCATCTTGTGAAAACAACTCGTAACCTTCGCTATAAACAATTTTAGGTAATGTGTAGGTCAAAACTTTTGGTTCGCCGTAAGCTAAACTATCTTCACACAACAAAGTATTAGGCATATCACAAATTAAAGTTTTTGACTGATCATCCGTTATTAATTTAGTATCAAAACTATTTACATCATTGCTTGGATCATCAGAATTGAAAGAGGAACATACTTTATTTTCAAAAGACTCTATTACCTTTGTATCATCTTTTTCATTCAAGTGTTCTTTTTCACACGAAAGTAATTCCTCTGTTAAAGTTTCTTCATTATTTTCAGAAGTTTCTAAGTCATTTGAGTTTAAAAGAGTGTATTCCCCAACAGACAGAGGTTTAGCTAGATCAAAACTGGTTGTTTTCGGTACGTTATTACTTGGACATAATTTATTGTCCAAATTATCAAGTTCAACATTAACTTTGTCTGACAAAACATCATTTTCATCTTGAGAAAAACCATGATCTGAAGAATCTTTGATATCATCATCATAAGAAGAATCTGAATCTTCATTTAGTGCGATTCTTTTTTGTATTTCTTCAAAAATACTTTTCATTGAGTTCCTAAGGACATCATCAAACGAGCTTACAGCTTTTTTTTCATTGGGTTCTTGGTTTTGTATTGCTTCTTTTTCTTCTTCAAGATTTTTTTTACTATCAAACATTTGAAACCTGCTGTCCAATTTTCCGAAAACTTTGTTTATATCATCCTTACTTTGCTTATCATCGTTACACTCTTTATTTTCTACTTCAATTTCTGTATGTTTAAAAATTTCATCCTCTTCAGTGTTATCGCTATAAACAATTTTCGGTAATGTGTATGTCAAAATTTTTGGTTCACCGTAAGCTAAACTATCTTCACACAACAAAGTCTTTGGCATATCACAAGTTAAAGTTTTCGACTGATCATCGTTGTTTAATTCTTTTTTCGTTTCTTCAATTTGCTCTTGTTTAGTATTTTCCGTTTGAAATTCATTGACAATTAATTCTTTTTCTGTTTCTTTTAGGTTCTCTTCTTCTCTGTACAATTCTTTATCGTCTGAACAAGCTTCATTACTTTCAGTTAGTTTTGACTTTGTTTCTAACTCTTTAAAAACTTTTTGCATTGAATGTCTTACTACATCGTTTTCAACTTTCACTTCTAGCTCTTCAAAAACTTTTTTCATCGATTCTTTGATAACTTTTATTTCAAATTTTTCATTTAGTTCATCAAAAACTTTGTCCATTGATTTTTTGTGAATCATCGCTGAAGCAACTCTGAGATCCACAATATTTTCAATCTCCTTATTAATGCTAACAATATTGATTTGATTAAAATTAGATAAAACAACTTCACCGCTCATTTCCTTAAACACCGTTTTCATAGAGTTTTTTAAAATTTGCTTGTCGACTTTTTCGCAGAGTTGATCTAAAACTGTTTTCAACGAGTTTTTATGAGCTTTGTTTTGTGCAACTTTTTGCTGAAGCTCATCAAACACTTTGTTCATGGATTTTTTTAAAGCATCTGTTTTAACTTGGTTTTTTAGTTCTTCCAAAACCATTTTCATTGAAACCTTGTGAGTATTATTAGAACTCACTTTAACTTGTAATTCATCAAAAACTTGCATCATTGATTTTTTAACGGCTTCATGTTGAATTTTTTTTTGCAATTCATCAAAAACATTCATCATTGAGTTCTTGTGAACCTCCGTAGAAGTGACTTTAAGGTCTTTTAAACGTAACAACTCTTCGTAAACATTGTTTGCTGATTTCTTTTGAATTTCATTTAATGCAACCGTCAATTTTATTTCATCAAAAACATTACTCATGCTATTTTTCAATTCGGCTGAAGTTATTTTGTCTTGCATTTCATTAAAAACTTCTTTCATGAGATTTTTACGTGCATTTTTGGAATTAACTTTTACTTCTAGTTCTTCGAAGACACTTTTCATTGAATCTTTTAAATTTTCATTTTCTATCTTAGCATTCATTTCTTCGAATACTTTTTTCATGGAACTTTTATGAAGCTCGGTAGATGCAAAATTAATTTTAAGTTGATCAAAGACATTTTTCATTGAATTTCTAATTACTTCATTTTCAATATTTTTTCTCAACTCTGCAAAAACTAGTTTCATAGAGTTTTTATGAACTTTCGAAGACGCTAAACGTAATTCTTTAAGACTTTCTAGTTCTTCGAAAATCTTTTTTATTGAGTTTTTGTTTGCCTCTGTAGAAGCTATTTGCTCTTTCAATTCAGAAAAAACTGTTTTCATTGATTTTTTAAGTATTTCAGTTTCAATTTTATCTTTTAACTCTCCAAGAACATTCTTCATACTACTTTTATGGGATAAGTTTGACAAAACAGTCAATTGAAGCTCTTCAAAAACGTTTTTCATAGAATTTCTAATTATTTCAGTTTCAACCTTGGCTTTCAATTCTACAAAAACGTTTTCCATTCTACTTTTTTGTTCTTGTGAAGTCGTAACAGTTTTTTCTAACTCTCTCAAAACATTTTTCATCGAATCTTTTAACATAGTATTTTCTACTTTTCTTTGTAACTCATTAAAAACAGTTTTTATTGACTTCTTATGGACTTCATTAGATGTAACACGAAGATTTTTAAGACAGTCAAGCTCATCAAAAATTTCTTTTACAGACTCATTCCTAACTTTATTCGAAGAAACAGTTGCTCCAAGTTCATTGAAAACCGACTTCATTGAGTTTTTTATAAGCTCTTTTTCGCATTTTTCTTGCAACTCTTTAAAAACGTGACTCATAGAGTCTTTAATACTTCCTACATCGCTTTTTTCAGAATCGTATATTTCGTCATCGGATACAAGTCGGGGACGAACAAAGCTTTTTTCAGGAACTAAAACGTCGTCTTCAACACTCAAGCTTTCTGAGCCTTCTTGGAAAAGCCAAGCTGGAATTATGGTAGACGGTTCGTCATCGAAGATGTCGCGGCCCGCGGCAGACACGACCGTGCACTCGTCATCATCTTTTGAAGATGAATGATTGGATGCTGATTCGAACGCAGGCTCAAAAGGGTCGTCAATAACTTCGAGCTGGCCGACGAACAGAGATTCAACGTTTTGATCTTCTATGGGCGAGGGCTCGGAAATTCCTGAATCGTTTCGGTCGTATTCGCTCTTTGACATTTTGCTGCTCCTGCGTAGTTTAGATACGAGTTCTTCAGCAGCGTACAGAACCCAATCGTGAGAATCTTCCGACTCCTCTTCTTCATCTTGACTATCGACCTAAAAAATAAATTTAAAGTTTTTTGAATTTTTTGATGTTAACAATTTATATGTTATATATTTTTTTTTTCGGTAAAACGTTTTAATTTTATCTTTAAAAGCAATGATTTTGTTAATTTTTTTAACTATTTTATGAAAAAATCTATTAACAGTTTGTTTTTTAGAATTATTAAATAAAATCAAAGAGTTTTAAAAGTACTTTCTTTATTTTGTTTAAACATGATATAAAACACAACTATTTAAAATATTTAACTTTCATTTCATAAAGTTCTATTCATTTATTTTTTTAAATGTCATGTATACAATAAAATTTTTGATACCATGTCAACAACATCTTTCAAAAGCTACCTGAGAATACTTCTTTAAAACCCTAGCAATTTCAATAAGCTCCTTGAGCTTCGGGCTTGAAAGACTAATGGAAATTTCAAAAAGCTCCTCAATGTTGGATATGTCTTCATCGGTTTGATTCGGTAGAACTTGCATCTTGTCGATGTTTTTAGCTTCAACTAGAAGCTGGTCCACTTTGGTGCTCATCTTGACCTGCTGCACTTTTTTATTGTAATACAGCAATTATCGCAATTTGACATTTAAAGATAACTATCTGTTGTAATTTACTTACTTGTTATATAATTTTAAACAAATTGGCATAAACTTTTACCTTTTACCTCTTACTTTATTATTTTGTAAAATATAATTATGTATAATGTATTACAAGTAAATGCACAAAAGAATAAAATTATAAATGTTAGTTAGTTTTGTTGATATCAATTTTGTTTTTATTTTTTAAAATTATTTACTTTTTGTTGAACAATAAGTTACACTAGTTTTGGTTTTTTAAATTCACTAATCTTCTTATTGAATACGACTTTTGTAGATACGCACTTTTTAGGCTGTTTTAAATGTGTTTACTTAAGAGTAAAATTACTATACTTTAAAGAGTGGTCTTAAACATTTCAAAAATTATACACAACAAATTACTTGAGTATGAATTATGCTAAGCTATAAAAATTTAACAAATTGTCTACAGACATCACTTTTTTATGTCATGAGTTATAAATAAAGTTATAATCAAGTTAACATAAAGTTCTGATCATACCGATTCACGGCTTTCAAGGCCTATGTTCTGTTATACTTTCGCCGAAGTTTTCTTTAATGAGTTTATTAAAACATAAATACACTTATTTTATATTTAGACTTTTTAATTTGAAAATACAGAAAATACGTCAACTAAAAAATATTTAAGATAAAGTAAAACATTTTTTATGCCACCTAGTATGCACAGAAACGCACTTAATTTCACTTGTAAGCGATGTGTTTGATTTCATTAACAAATTTTTGGCAGCGTCCGAAGTTTCAAAAAGATAACTATCGGGTTTAGCGTTAAAAAAAACTACTTCTTATAAAATAATTATGGTTTTTGCTATTTAACTTTTTTGAATCAGTTTTTTTATTATTTAGATAAGTCAAATAAAGAAGTAAATTTTAATAGTAGTCAATCTAAATGAATAATTAATTTAACTTTTAATTTAAAATTATTTTTGTTAATTTAATTAAGAATAAAAAATACAACACTTCTTTTATAAATTCATTTTAACAACTGATGATTTGTTTCCAAATATATCTACAAATTAAACATTGCTTTTTTCACGACGTATAAATAAAAACTCAAATAAGTCGGAGTTGTAATAAATCGACATCTGCTTATATATGTTAGTTATTACTAGAAAAGTACACTGATACATTTTTTGTTAGAATAAATATTAAAATTCTAAGCAGTGAAACTTTTTTAAGAGCATAATTATAACGATAAAATAAAAGTAAATGACATAAACTTTATTTTGAAAGTACTAAAACTTTGTATATAAGGTTATCGTTGTTATACTGTAAATAACTTAAAAGAACACTAAGCTTAAAGTTAAAATAGTTTTAACAATTAGGACTTAAACTTTTTTCGTAAACTTCATCAAATTGGCTTTATATAAAATAAAAGTTTTATTTTTTGCTTAAAAAACTAGTTTATTTCGGTCTATAGAAAAAGATAGTATTTTCAGTAAACTTATCTGCTTAGGTAATTAAAAAGCTGTTTTAAACAAAGTTACAACTATTAAGTTTTATAAAACTTTTTGCTGGTTTTTCAACTGCATCTGAAGATTTTTTCAACAGACGGTGGCTTTTGTTGATCGCGAAACCACTGAAGCTTGACCGCTTTCTTTTTTGAATGGACGTTTAGTAGGGTAAATTTTGGAGATTTTTGTGGCGTGTACATCTCGTGATGTGTTTTGTAACATTCAAATTTAGACTGCAAACCTTACATAAGTTTTACGTAAGTCTGCTGAAAAATTTAGGAAAGCTTTGTGTCTTAAATCATAATTATATTCTTAAATTACAAAGAAAATCCAGGCATTACGTACAGTATACCCATTTTGCTTGATCAAGTTTAAAGAAGTAATTTATGATTTTATTTAAACTTTCTATTGAAAAAATCATTAGTATAACCAAATACTTTTTTTATGCGTGTATGCAAAGTAAGCGTTTGTATGTATTTTAAGTAAATTAAAAGCAAAATAAAATAAAAAATTTTTATTAAGCTTGTATTTATTCACAAGTTAAAACTTGTTACCGGCAAAACAATTCTAATACTATAAGTATTTAAAAGTAAGGGTTTGGAAATAAAGTTTTAATTAGTCAACAAAACTAAAAACAAAAATCTTAAAATTATTTATCAAAATTAATTTATGATATTAAATGATATACATGCATAGAACATATGTGTAAATCTTATTATTTCAAAAAAAATTGTAAAATCTATGATTGTATTGCAAATAAATGTTTTACGCTCTTTATTTATATTTTCTTATGAAGTCTTAAACACTTTATATTAACTTAAATTAAAAAAATAATAGAAATAAATGAAATAAAACTTAATTTAGATGGTTATGGTTTTCTTTTTACAATTTTTGTTTAAATAACTGCACATTTATCTAAAACGCTCGCGTTGTATATGAAAAATAGTTGATAAAAATTAAACTAATTTTATTTTCTCTCTTAAAATTTTTAAATACTTTCGATTTTTTTAATTTAAAACAAAACTAGTTTTTTTTTATACTATATTGTTTATTGAACGACAAAAATAAAATCACTCAAAATTTTGGTCCAAGGACCTAGTGCACGAAAAAACCTTTCGGTCATTGAATTGCACACCACTCGGGTACCTTTTAACGTCTTGTCAAGGATAATACTAACGGTATAACTATAATCTATATCATTTTTCGACATTTTTTTGTTGGTTTTAAATTAAATTATGTAATCAGATATGAGTTAAATAACTTTAGAAACATAAAGAACCTAAAGAAAAATTATTCAAATTAAAGCTTAAAGGGTATTAAACATTAAGAAAATGCTTTTTTTTTTACCAGTTTGTTCTAAACTACTGATCTAGAGTTAAACAAGTCTAAACTAAAGAATTTGTCAGTTTTAGTTATTAATTTGTTGTGTAACGGAATGTCTGAGATAATTTATTCACCATAAACGAACGTTTTGTAATTTGAAGGTATGTTTACTCTTATGTAAGTTTATTTTCGTTAGGTAAGAGTTTTTTTGGGCTCGTCAGATTGAATTCCAAATTAAGATCGTAAATTAGATAAGAAAAAAAGTATGTTTAAGTTTTTTGTATATTTATTTAACTAAAAACATTAAGTTTTTAAAAACTATTTTTTTGTTAATTTTTATAAAGTACTAGCTATTGAAAAAAAACATTTTTATTTATTATGACGCTGTTATTTTTCTTGTTAATATAAAGGTATATTTTAATAATGATTAGAGTTTGTCTAAAAAAACACAGTTCTAAATATTTAATTTTATTATATAACAAAAACTTTTTATTAAATAAAACCGTCAGTTTTCGATGTAAATAAAAAAGATTATACTTAAACTTTTCACAATACATTAATTAATTTCAAAGCTCCATAGGTAAACACTATCAACAAAAAAATATTAATTATCAGTCTTTTTCTTAATAGTTCAATAATTCTATTTAATTTCAATATTTAGTTATATTGAAGAAAACTAAAAAAGTAAAATGATCAACATCAACATTATTTTATCATAAAACAAAGCTTAACAAGGAAATCAAAATAAATAATCAAGTTTAATTAATTCTATAATAAATTTGTAGTTTTTTAAACTTTTTTTAACTGTATGTATTTTTATTTATTTTAAGTTGTTAAAACTTGTTATTTTAGTGCAGTAATAAAAAAGTAAGAAAAACTTTTTATCTAAAAAACAACATATTTTTTTAAACAAAAAATGTTCATACGCGGCTTTGGCTAAGTTTTTTTTAGTTTCAAACAAAACTCGTTTTTGAAAGAAAACAGCTTTTACTGACATTAAACCTACAAAGGTTTAAAACTTCAACTAATATTTACCATTACAATGACTTTATTATACTTACTTTTGACAAAGAGTTTATTTTTCTTTTAAACTACTCAAATGCTTGTCTAATGTTAAACAGGTATAGGGTTTTTTTCGTAAAAAAAATTTAAGTTATTAAAGTTAATGTATAGCTCAGAAAAATTCCAAAGCTTAATGTTTAGTTTTACTTTTGATAAAAACTTTAATCTCTCAAAACGCACCTAATTGTTTATCTGAATTTAAGTAGCTCTCATTGTTTTTCAATACATAATGAAAGTTGTCAAAACAATAAGTTTGTATTAATTTCTTTAATATACATCTGATAAAATTTTCAAGCTTAAAATTGAAGTTCAGCAATTAACGATAATAAGATACATCTAGTTTTTTTAAAATCTTCTGTTTAAAGACCTACAAATATCGAATATCTGGCTTTTTAAAATCTAGTAAACTTCACTTTCTACCAGCTCTAATAGTACTGCTCATATTTTATTTACTAAAATTTTTATTCTGTTTGTCTTAAAGAAAATAGATTTTTAAGTTTATTTTAATTAGCTAAAATTAAAATTTTTTAAGTAGTTTAGTATAATGGGTTAAAATCTAAATTTATTTATTTTTTGTTAATATGGGTTAGAAATAGAGTTTAAAATGTTAGTACTTTATTGCTATTACTGTTTCTCATTTGCACAAATATAAGCAGTTTAAAAGTTTCCAAAACAATAGTTTTGCAGCTTAATTTCTTTAAGTCTTTAACTTATTTTTATAAAACTTGAATAATTTTAAGCAGTAATGAAGAATACTTTTTGAAGTTGTATTGAAAATTTGTTAATAACTTGCTTTTAGTGACTTTCATATTTTAATTATTTTAAAAGATAGTTTATAGTATTTTAATTTTGAAAAATTCTTAGACATGAACTTTTATATGTGAAAAAAAGTAAAAGTTGTCAATGTTTTTGATAAATTAAGTTATTAAAATCCAACTTTTGTTAATAGTTGTTTTGTTTTTCGTTTTAACAATGTAATTTTTGTAAAATTAAATCTCAAAAATTTAAAACATGTACAATTAGTTTAGGCGTTATATGGTTTTAAATTACTAAAAAATAATACATAAAATAAAACAAATAATAAAAACTAACAATTTATTTTGTGCCAGCACAGTTCTAACAGAAATATCATAAAGTAAAAAAGAAGTAATTAGTTTTCAGTAGTTTTTGATAACCGAAAGGTATCATGAATGTTTTACGTTTGCTTCAAAATTAAACTGTAAACTTTAAATATTTGTTTTAATTGAAGTTCAAGGCCATGCTGACATTAAATAATTTTTGTCTATCATATTAAACATGTCTAGATTTTATTTTTAGTTTATTATTTCTTGCATTTTAAACATTTTTTGTGATTTTAGTAAAACTTGGTAAAAATAATTATTAAAAGTAATAGAAAAAAAAGTTTATGTTTGTGTAACTTTAGCAATGGTTACAATTAATGACTTTAACTCTATAGAAAATTAGTGCCCCTGATCCCATGACAAACTATTTTGTCATTTTTTGTCGTTGAGTACACAGTTAACAAGATTAATACTTTTTAAGTAGTTGTTGTTTATTTTATTTAATGTAATCAAATTAATTATCAATTTTTTATTGTATTTATGTATTTTTAAATGTTTTTTGATAGTTTAAAATACTACTTCATTTTATCACAGCTGTGTTAACTACGAATAATACTGATAAGCGTAGTATAAAGCTTACTTTTTTGTGAAATTTTATTATTTTTTATTTTACTAACTTACGTTCTATAATAAAGCAAGTTTTATTACTTTTTAAGTTTGTCTTTTATTCTTTTTTTCAATTTTTTTACTATAACTATTTTCTTATTTAGACCTACAACTGATTTTTTATTCAAAAACTTTTTATTAGTTTTAGTATTGCCCTTTGAATTTATTATAACATTTTAAGTTGTACAAATTTGAACTTTCATGTAAATTTAAATAAACACAAAAAAGTAACTGTATAATATATTGTATACACTACATTAGTTTTTTTATAAGAAAAAGGTTTAAAAAAACAGAGCTCTACTTTATATTTTTTAATATTTTCAATAAATTATTTAACTATTTAATCTCTCTCAGAAAAAATATGTCAAGAACTTAGTATTTTCTTACATAAAACAGTTTTTAATTATTAAATAGAAATTTTAAACTATTGTTGTCTTACGTACAATATAATAGTAATTGCCACAACGTAGCGTAGACTCAACCAAAGTCATTATAAACACAGTTAACTTATTCAATAAGTACAGTAACCTCTCGCTTATTTACGCACATTGTGTCCACAGAAAAAGTGCGCAAAGATATGAGAGATCGTAAAGATACGAGAGGTACCAAATATACTTACTATAATGGCTGTTTTTTGATATTGCTTCTAGTTATAAACAGACTTGAGACTTCTCCACTTTTAATATTTGTTTACTTTATTTATAAATATGAAAAAAAAAGATAAAACTATACATATACTAATAAAAAAGATTTAAATTTATATAAAATAATAATACTTGTTTAAAAATTTTACTAGTTTAAATAATAATAGTAAACAACTGAGATTTGTGTGAATTGTAAGCTCTATATTTATTAAGTGTCACTGCTACCTTTTGCTAGGAAGTTTCATTACATTTCTTTTTTAGATGTTTATTCATATATAGGGCAAAAGTGCTATATTATTTATTTGTGTTTTAAACTCTCATTATTTCACTATACTTTCATTGTTTAACAAAGTCATATTTTTTTAAGAATTTTAATTTAATCTTATGTTGTTAAGAAAATTTCTAATATACTGAGGTGTTATAAATGTTTATTAGTTAGTCAAGGAACATAATTTTACTAAGTCTAAAGATATATAGAGATGAGTTAGCATTAAAAACATATTTTAAGTTAAAATATACAATAAACCTAATTTGTGCGATATTAAAGCAAATTAGAATTTTATTTTTAGAATATTTCTAGAATTCTAAAATGCGTAACTAAACGAGAGTGCGTAACGTCATGAGTGCGTAAAGATGCGAGAGGTTACTGTACATGTTTTGATCTCGGATAGGACGTTAAACTGTAGTCAATAAGTGCGCGACTCGATAACCAAAAGGTTACTTTGTGCACTAAGTCCTACGACCAAGTATTTTTAGCGTTTTTTTTTTTGTCGCTGAATAATATTAAGGACAACCTTTAGATGTAAGCAATTATAAGTAAAATTCAAAAAATGAAAAAATGGATAACTTCATTTAGCCTAATTTTTCGTTACATGTTTAACTAATATATTGATAAAATATCTCTCATTTTAATTAAGAATCTTCAAAGATGGCTATGACTTTTAAGTTATAAGATATTTCGGTCGTGAATTTAGTACAATGATAACTCAGATATCTTGACCTTTTTTGTTATTAAACAATATTAAAAAAACGTATTTCTTTGGATTATTTTGTTAGGTTGTTAGCTATTAAACTTATTTATATCTAAAACTAACATTTAAAACTAAATGTTTTTTATGTAAAGATAAATTAACCTGCTCATAATTATTTAAACTTTAACATTCAATATTCTTTATGTAAAGTACATGCATTTAAGTTTTACAAAAAGTAGTTTTCTTTTTTTGATAGTGTATGTGGAAATGTTAATGACTGAGTGGTCAAAAATATTATTGTAATTTATAAAAAAAATACTTAAAAAAAAATTTTTGTTTAGTGTTAAATTTACTTTTTACGATGTCACATAAAATACGGGTTGTTGTGTTTGGGCAGAAGCAATTAAGTTAATATACATACTAAATAATAAAGCATCTAAGTTAGATGTGTTAATCTTAAAAGATACAATAAAAGTTTAAATAAACTTTATAGTTATGTACTGGAATTTTTTAAATCGAATTTTTCTACTAAATTATTTAGAGGCTCAGTAGAAAGTGATTTAGTCCAAATAATCATCTTACTTTCGTTATACAATCGTAAAGGATACAATAAAAGTTTAAGTAAACGATGAACTCATCCAACTTTAATGCTTTATTAGTATGTACATTAACTTAATTGCTTCTTTCTGCCCAAACACAACAAACTGTGTTTAACGTGACATCGTAAAAAGTAAATGTAAGACTAAACAAAAAAAATTTTCAAAAGTAACTTTTTTATAAAGCGTAACAATATTTTCTGATAACTTAGTTTTTCGTATTTCTATATGTTATATAAAAGAAAATTGTTGTAAAACCTTAATGCATGTACTTGCTTTGACGGTATTTCCTATTTTTGTACTAAAAAAATATTTTACAACTTTTTTACTGAATGGAAAAGCATGCAGTTGTTTTAATTAATATTTATAGAAATCAGTTAAAAACTATTTTATATATATAAACAAAGTTGACTTGACCCTGTTTTGACAATGTACATTTTAAACTTTGACACATATTTAAACAAATTTAGTTAATATAATGCTTATTGTTTTTACTAAGGGGATTTTAAAATTTAAATATACCCTACATTAGGAAAAGTTTTAAGACTAAATGATTGTTTAAAAACAGAGTATCTTAAATTTTTATCAAAAGGCTCCCTCTGAATAAGTTAAATAAGCAATTCCCCCACAAGACTACTCAAAAAACAACCACTAAAAACACTTAAGACCTTTTTATTTACTTTCTTCTCTTCATCATCAACTCCAAAATATCTAAAGTAAGTTTCAAATAACATCATGCTAAAGAACAATAGAGAGTTGATAACAAAACACACTTTTATTGTAATAAAAAGCATTGAACAAGGCTAACTACATAATTTCAGCTTGATATTGGTGAAAAATAATGCTAGGTAGTAACTAATTTCTTTAACACATAAAACTTAAACAAATCATCAAACATTTATATTCATTAACCAGGGTTGCCACACTCCAAGGGTACTCAGAACATTCAGTATAACTCAGGATATTTTGATGTTTTTAAATTTTCAGGACAACAAAGCACAGGATAATATATTTTTTTAAAGTTAGAAAAACAGCAGAAGATTCAGTATATTTTGAACTTTTTTTTAAACTCAGGCTGACTCAGAGTAGTTATGTTTTATTATAAAACTCAGGATATTTTTAAGATTAAAAAATCTCTGGTAAGTTATTATAAATTTAAAAATGATATTTAGTTGCAATATTTTGTTTTTTTATTTTTTGTAACCAGTATTGTTGAACAACTTTTTTTTTTTGAAAAAATATAATAAACAAATTGCGATCTGTTTGGGCTAAGATTTCTAGGCTAAGACTATGAAAAATCAAGCATCTAACGTTCCGCATGAATAATTACACTACTAAATAGTTTAATATTTTCAAATTATATCATGTGTCAATTTCATACTTTTTATATTAAACTTTATTTAAATTTAATAAAACACATATCAATATGTTCCTTAGGCTCTGCAGTTTATGAATAATTTGTTTATTTTTGATATAACACTTTTAATATACTTTTTTAAGATCTCTAAGTTTGACTAATTTTTTTGTAAATTTTTCTTTATAAAAGTACACGCATAAGTCATTTTTGTACTTTTCAATAATAAACTCTATTTAAATTTAATAAAACACATATCAATATGTTCTTTAGGCTTTGCAGTTAATGAATGAATTGTTTTTTTTTTTATATAAACACTTTTAATATACTTTTTTAAAACCTTAAAGTTCAACAAATTTTTTTCGTAAATTTTTATTTATAAAAGTACATGCATGTGTCATTTTCATACTATTCCTTATTAAACTTAATTTAAGTTTAGTAAAACAAATATCAATACGTTCCTTAGGCTTTGCAGTTAATGAATGAGTTGTTTATATTATATATATGATATAATTTGCAAAATATTAGCCTATTTTAGCAGTGAAATTACTCATGTAAAACATTAAATGCTTAATTTTTCATAATCTTAGCCTAAAATCTTAGCCCAAACAGATTACAAATAAACAATGAAGTTTACCACCTCATCAAAAACAGCAGCATCAAGACAACCTAAGGCCAGTTTTGTCCTAATTAGGACTCATCAGGCAGGCATAGTTGCAAAAATCGCTGTTGTGATCTAACCAAGTGCAGGGTTGCTACAAACTCAGGGAAACTCAGGGAATTTTCAAGTTGTAGAAAATCTCAGGGAAACTCAGGGCAGTTTTTGTTTTTTAAAAAATATCAGGGAAATTTTAAGATTTTTTAAAAAATGTCAAGGAAAATTTATCTAGATCTAGATCGAGATTTAGTTAATAAAGTTTCAATATTTTGTTCAAAAACGTTATTTTTATTTATTTTAAAGTGCTTATTTAGAAATTTTTTAGCCTCACAGCTAGTTCTTTAATATTCTTAAAATTATTGTAATTTATTAATGAATAACAAAATTTTTAAGGATTTTAAAAAAATTCAGGGAAACTCAGGGAAGTTTCTGGTCACTCTGGGAAGATTTTTTGACTCAAATAGTGGCAACTCTGAAAGTGGTCTTAGGTGCATAAGCACTTTTGAAAAGTTAAAAAAACAGTTTTAAATAATTTCAAAACTTCAGGATGGCTCAGGACAGTTGAAGGTCACTCAAGAAAGTTTATAGCTGATTAGAACCGTTTTTTTTTTTCATGAAAAGTGGCAGAGCCCTGATTGACTAAGCACAAAATATATAACCTAAAGCCCTAACCACATAACAACAAATAAACCAAAAAATATCCTTGACCATACTGAAAAAGGACTTATTATGTATAGAGAAAAGGTGCTGCTATCAAATTATATAAAACTACAGTTTAAACCAACATTTACAAATTAATTCAATAGTTAATGAAGAAAAAACAAAAAAATTACTGATAAATTTTACTGACAAACATTTTAATGAAACCAATGTTATTTTAAACTTATATCGAAGTTGTTCAAATTTTTTGAATGAAACTAATTTGCTTGGAAGCTTGTTTTACTTTTCAGTTTAACTTAGGACGAATGTGTATACAAGATACAACTTTTTAAGGATTTTTATATCCGTAGATTTATAACTCTTTGAAACTTGAAAAGATATATATAGTTAATGGAATTTGGTAAAGGTATTTAATATGTTAGTTCAATTTTTTATTTTCAGCAAGATCAAGATAAATTGCAAGATCTTTGAACTTTTTAGTTGAAGATAAGTTTATATTATGAACTTAAAAATCATGTAAAATCTTTAATAATATTTTTTTTAAACAATTTTTTTATTCTTGAATGAAAATTTGGTTAAAAATAACATAACTAAACCTTACATTGTTTAACGTTTTTTATAGTTTATCGAACAAATATTCAAACAAATTTGACAATATTGTGGCCAAATATAGGCTTCATAAATAGTTCACAATTATAATAAACAATTTAAATTCTTGATTTAGAGTTGCAGTACCGATTTGTTTACTAATAAAATCTATTTTACTTTAATATAGTTGTAACTTATTAAGTTTTATTTTCTTATCAGATGTTTAATTCTAAATATCATAGTGAAATAGATAAAAAATGGTGGAATATATTTAGAGACGTACCTTGCATCAAACTTAAAGACTTCTGCAAAGATGAACTAGCATCAAAAAAGCATTCCAAATATTATCCAAAGATTTTAGATAAGATAATTACTCATGAAAAAGAAAATAATAATTTTCTAGTATGTCATAACAAGCGTTTATCTTCAATGGAAAGTACAAATCCAAACCTTTTTATTGATAGTGTAAAACAATCTGTCAAATCTAGGGTATGTTTTGAATTGTTGGTTTCACAAAAATATATGTGACCTTCTTAGAGTATTTTATAAGCATCCTTTAAAAATTTTTAATTTTAATTAGTTTCTTGAAAAGTTGCTAAAACTAGTTTAAGATTAAAGTAGCAGCCTTTTGCAGCCTTTTGTCACTGGCAGGCAAATTTTTCAAGAAAAAATTGCTTGCGGGCCGCACTAATTACAAAACGGTTTTGAGGGCCTTAATTTGTGAATAATAAAAGAGAAAAAAAGTAAATTTAATCATCTAAGTATTTCTAATATAATAATAACAAGTTTAAACAGTACTATTTATTTTTTACACTAACTTATGTTTCTGCGTGTTAACTGTTAACAACACACTTTAACGGAGCTCTCTAAAAAATAAATACTGTGAGAAAAGAATAGAAGCTAAAGTAGGTATATATATGTGTTTTATTAAAAATAAGATTTTTTAGTGAAATAGTCTTTATTAGCCTTTCATAAACAACCTATAGAATTAATTAACTTTGATCACTTATATCTTGAAAGTTACTTTGAATTTTAAAAGCAGTAAAACTTCTGTTAACTACTTTAGATGTATACAGTACATATCAAGATCAACTTGTTAAAAACAAGGTTTTCAAATTTTTTTATAAAAGTATAAAATAAATAAATTTTTGTCAACAAAGTATTGGCAAAAGTCAGGAGAGCAGAAGCCTAGACATTCGTATGTTGTGAGACAAGCTCAAGTTTAACATAAGGGTTGATCATACCAATTTGATTATTAGACCACAAGCTCTTGGTAGACTGATGAAATAACTTTTTGTATAAAATTATCCACTAAGAATAAATGAAATTTTATTTACTAATACCTCTAGACTTTTTGATTTACACAAGAAATTTTATTGCTACATTGTAAATATTACAGCTTAATCCGAATTAGATGACCTGTAAAAAATAAAGTAAAGTAACAAATATACTTGTTAGACCTCAGAAAGGAGGTCTATCAAGTATTTATTGTAAGTTAATTTGAAAAGAACAATTACAACATAAAATCGTTTTTAGTGTTTATTAAAACAAACAATTTGTTAAAATTTTCATAATACCTTACTACAGGTTCTTCTAAATATTGCAAGAAACATTTAAAATGTTTGAGGTTTTTATTTCACAAAACCCAGGAGAAGCTATATATTTAGTAATCTTTATTTATTCACTATTTAGTTTTCTCCTTCCTTAAAGAACCTATTCTACTCGATTTTGTTTGGCTATATCTCAAAAAATGATTTGAATATTTAAAGCAGTAGAAAACAATTTGTAGCTTGGTTAAAAGTTTACAAAATAAGACAAAGATTTAAAAAGTGATTTACTTCTGTTTGTTCTTAACCGAACTCAAGTTTAAATATTAAAAACAAATAGAAAAATTTTCAGAGTGAGTTCAATGATGACTTCTTATGTTGGTTAAATTCTGAAAACTTAAGAAAAGATACTACCTTTGGAGATAACGTTAGTTTTAAAATAAAACTTATTTATTTAATAGCTAAGTTTGGAAATAAAATAGTTACTCAACTTTGCAATATATTTCATTTAATATTTGTTTATAATAAACAGATAGTTTCATTAAACTTATTTATATTATGTATTTAATTATTTAATAATTTAAATTAAATAAGAATTAGTTTTATTCAATAAAATGAAGTTTTGTATACATTTATTAGTAAATGAAAAAAGTGATCTTTATACACTATTTACAAAGTTTATACTACCACTTTACCTTCACCTAATCTATTAAATATCCCCTATAAATAAAATTTGAGTATAATTAGTGACTTTAAAGATAAGTTGAATAGCTTTAAACTTAACTGTTGTATGTACTAAAAAACTGTCTATATAAAAGTATAATTTTTTACTCTTATCAAAAAGTCACCAATTCAAACAGTTTAGTAAAATAACTTCATTGTACTTATAACAGAGTCCAGATTCTTTATCATTTTCAATAAGTTCTAGTAATAAAAGTCCGGAATCAGATAGTTTACTATCTTGTAACTCATATTGCGATGAAAAGGAGTACCAGAACCATGAGTACTACAATACTGGCCTTCAGGTACTTATTTCTTATTAATATTTGAATAACATAAGAGATTGTTGAAAATGTTTTTAGTTTCTACAAAGTTTTTAAAATTTAAATACCTTTAAAGGCAATTTTGCTTAACACTCTTATACTCATTTTTTAAACAAGTTAGAAATATTTTAACATTTTTGTGATGTGCTATGTTTTCTTTTCTTTTTAAGTTATTTAAAAAAATTTTAAACTTATGATATCTTTTAGTATTCTAGATTTCTATTTTAAAAGCCACTAGTAAGTAAAAAAAAAAAGATATGCTTAAGTATACGGTAGTTCCCTTTTGGCATTGTAATTATTAGTTATATTTTACTTGTTTTAAAATTTCAATAAAATGCAAAAGGTATAATTCTTTACATTTCTCTATCATAGATATTTGTGAACAATAGTACAACATTTCAAATTTGACAATTTAAACTCCAATATAAAAATTATGAGAATAATGAGTTATTAAGATTTGTATATTTAAAAAAATATATAAATCATTATCTATAGTTATAAACAGACAGACATTAGTATTTATTTTAATTAAAAATGTTTTTTTAAGCTACAGCACCTTTGAAATTTTATAAGATGTTGATATATTCAGGGTTCGTGCGCGTCAGGCTAAATCAGGCTAAGTCAGGCTAAATCAGTTTTTTTGAAAAAAGTTGAAAAACGTCAGGCTAAATCAGTTTTTTTATTTAAAAATTTGAGAATCTCAGTTTTTCTCAGTTCAAATGCTTCAAAATTTTTGATTAAAAAGAATTGAGAAATCTTTTTAATATCAGGTTGAGATGTGAATTTATTTCTAAATAATGATTAAGTTATTAGAGACCAAATCAGTCAGTATTTGTAAAAATAATTGCTTAAAACCTTTTGTTGAATCTCTATCTTCGTTATTTTGTAATGAGTAGATTATATACGTCATAATTATGAAAATTCATAAAAAAATACAGTTTAAACGTTAGAGTTTAGTTCAACAACTTAACTGTTTGTTTGAATTTCAATACTCGTGCAAGCATTTCATTTTAAATTTTAATAAAACACGACAATGCACGCGTCGTTTTGTTAAAAATCTCCTGTTTATATCGTTTTTACTTAGTGCTTAATTAAATTGAACAATTGTGTTTAGTAATATATATTAAATTTTTACACTAGTATTAGATATAACACTTGTTTTAAACCTTATCACTGAATTTGTTATGTTAAGGGCATAGGAGGGGTCAATCACCTTTTTCACAATTTTCTTATTTTATTAAGTTGTAACTAAGCTATGAGTTGCTTTTTGCAGATTTTTAAAGCTCAAAATGTTTTTGAGATAAAGCTAGTTGAAGTCAGAGACTACAATAGTACTAATTAAGACCCCTCAATATCTAAAATGACTTCTAAAGGGGATTTTCCTTACTTTGAAAAAATGTCAGGCTAAATTGGTCCCAGTCAGGCTAAATGAAAAAAATTTCGCGCACAAACCCTGTATATTGGATTCTGAATTGTCAGGTATTCTTAAGATTAACTTAAGGCCATAGGGGGGAGTAAAACACTTTTTTTTTTACAAAAATTAACTTTGGCTTTTATATGAAAGATTTAAGTACAAACTACAAGCCAGTTTTTATAGAATTCAAAAGTATCATTTAACTTTTGAGATTTTTTTTTAAATGTTTCCGATACAAAGGTATGAACCACAAATTTTTTATTTTTTAAATTATAATTTTTATTAATTTTTCATTTTAAAAATTACTAAAATCTATCTCCCCCTTCATTTTTCAAGCAATCTTCTCAAAATTTTCAGGAAGTGTTCCTTATATTAAAAGAAAAAAACTTAACTTATGAATTTCAATAATTTGAAAAAATAAAGGTTTTATGACAAAAAAAAAGAATTTTTACTAATTTTACTAAAGTCCCAAGTAACGTTATTTTGTTAATGTATAAAGATTAGACTGAAAACGTTTGAAGAAGATTGCTTGAAAAATGTAGGAGGAGATAGATTTTAAATAAAGTATTCTTTTTTCGCTGTTTTAGTTTTCCCTTTCCATAAGGAACCTATTATGATGCCCGACTTTGACTAGACATATCTCAAAAAATAATTTAAATTTTTTGGAAACGATAAAAAGAATTTGAAGCTTCGAGAAACTCTATAAAATAAGATCAACTTGTAAAAAAAATGGCTTCCCCCTTGCTATGGCCTTAACTAAAGTACAGTTGTCTATACACCCGTATATAAAAATGGATAAAAATGATGATTGTTGGAGAAATTAAAAACATCAAAATTCATAAATTATCATTTTTCATAACTATAATAATTTATAATTGTTAAAAAGCTATTTTTTTTAATTTGCAAAAAAGATTGAAGTTTAATATAGTTTTATTGATAAACATCAAAAATTGAAGTTATCAATAATAAAACTTTTTTTTAATAATAAAATACAACTCTATAAATATGAAATAGTATAAAAAACCAGTTATTAATGTAAATTTTTATTCAACTTTCAAAAATTCATTACCACAACATGTACATTAAAAAACGGATATCTTATAAGTTGCAAAATTATAATGTAGTTTTTTTTCATCAACAATATAAACAGTTATTTGGTAATTATTCTTATGTTAGAACTTTAGTTAAGCACTTAACTTAAATAAAACACTAGCAGAAAACACCAGATTGAAATATGTTTTTGTTAGTGGTTCTCAACCCTTTTAAAAGCGGAGAACAGATTACTGAAAACTAAGTTCAGTGCACACTTGATTATAGAAATATAAGTTTTTGTTAAATAATGCTGTTTTATTTTTTTTTTTTGAGTATCTTAACATATAAGTTATGTATTGAGAACTTCGAATTTGTGTTAGTATAAGCTATTTTAGTATAAAAGACAAAAGAAACGTCATTTACAAAATATTTTTTTCTATTTTAATTTTCTGGGCTCTGATATAAATGAACAACATTGCTATATTATGCTAAATAATAATGGCTATAGGTGTCTAACATTTTTTTTACAAAAATTATAATTATACCTGATAGCTGATATGAAAGCTATAATTCTGTACTATAAAATACTTTCCCTAGAATAAAAGAATAGAAATTAATTTTTGAGATATGGTCAGTTGTGTAAAATTTTTTGATACAAGCGTATGCAGGAAAATTCTTTCATTGACGATTTTCTCTGAATTAAAAAAAATCCACCAAAGGTCTATCTTTTCTTTTATTTTTGGTCAATTAACCTCGAATTTTCAAGAAATGTTCCTTGCAAAAAAAGAAAAAAAAAGTAAAGATTAAAAAAAAGTTAAAATTGAAGAGTTGCATGACCAAAAAAAAAAAAAAAAGAATCAATTTATTTTAATAAAATAAACTACTCAAAATTTAAAAGTTTTTCACTAGAAATGTTTACTATTTAATCAAAATTAAACTGAAAAAGTTTCAGAACAGTGGCTTAAAAACTTTACAAGAAGATAAGTTTTTATTCAAATAGTTTTTTTTTGCTATTTTACTTTGGTCCTTCCATAAGCAACCTATTGAGTTCTCCGACTTTGTTCCTTAATATTTAAAAAACAAATTTGAATTTTTAAAAGAGTAAAAAGTAACTGCTAGCTAAGTATAAGATCTTCAAAATAAGATCAATATGTAAAAAAGTGCTGTACCCCCTTGGCCTTAGATATTTAAATTTATTTAAATGTATAAAGCATATACAAACTTATTAATTTTAGCCTAAGACTAGCTGAATTGATTGATGAATGATAATAAAGAAATTTTTATTTTAGTTTATATATTATTAGTTTTATCGTTTTTAGTTTTTATATTTTTGATTTCAATTTTGATAGATGAAATTTTTACTTATAACAAATTTAGTATCATAATAGTTTTTTTTTTAATTACAAAAAAAAAATAGGAATAAAATATATTTAAAAATTTTTGCTTCTCTTCTCGTTTGAAGTACAAAATTTAACCTTACATATCTACTAAGTGCTTTATGTTCTTATATACTAATTTTAATCTTTTTAACATTTAAATCTTTTTTAAGTCCTATCGTAACAATTGCCTTCCAAATAAAAGCCCTTTCGCTGATCAAAGTTCAACATCTTCAAGAGAAAGTGATTATTTTTGTGAAAATAAAGCGGTTTTACAGGTTATTATCATATTTACTTTTTTATTTGTTTTATTTTTATCTAAATAACTAAAATAACTTTTTCAAGTTACAGATATGTTATAAATTTACACATCTTAACTCGAAAATTGTGACTTAAATAGTTTAGAAAATGTTGTTTTTTTTAGTTTGAAATAATCCTATAAAAAATTGATTAATTTGAAATGTTATACATATAAATATTTATAAAGATTAAAGTTTAGTACTACTTATTAATGCACATTCAAAGTATATTTTTCATCTTAAGAAAAACTAAAAAAAAAAATTGTGCTTCAAGCAAAAATTAACTAAAACTTTCTATCAACCCAATTTAACTAAACTAACATCAACTTTATTTTATATGCAACTTTGAGCAATTTTATGTTTTTATCAACTACATGTATTTTTGAAACTCGAGTCTTTATCTAAAAATAATCTTTCTTCTATGAAGCATCATTAGTTTTAAACCTTTATTAAATAAAACAATTGAAACTTTGGAAAATATTTAAGCTAATATAAAAATTAAAAAATCTAAGACTCTGATATACTAATAAAGTCATATTAAACTAGTTATACATATAACTAAATGAAAAGTATAAAAAAAGAGTTTTTTCGCTTTTTTTTTTAAACATCAATAATAAATATAAAGTAACTTAAAGGTCGTTAAAAAATATTTACAAGGTGATTTTTTGGTACACAGTACAAATCTTTGTTTACCGTAATAAATGCATGTTAATTTTTCTTGATTTATAATTTGTTTGTTATTTAGCAGATTTACAGACCTGAAAAATGTAAACACTATACAGAACTAAGTTTTAAAAGAAGTCCATATTATGGAACTACAACTAATTATGAGAGAAAAATGAACATTAAAATTTCTCAAGAGATAAACAGAAAACGTCGTATGGATTTGAAAATAAATGAAAGGTACATGTTTTTTTTACAACATTTAAATTAATTATCATAAGAAAATTTTAAGTTTACTATTAACCAACTTTTAAAAAAATCTTATAAGTTATTAGTTTAGTATTAAAGTTATAAAGTTTGTAAAAATATATTTATAATTAATAAAAAAAAAAAACCTAAGTTTAAAGTGTTTTAAAACATTTATTTTAATAAAACGAACGAGTATAAAAGTTTAATTAAAAATTGTATTAAAAAAATAACCGTAAAAACTACCTATACTGGTTTCCATTACAGACAAAGTTATTAACTTTATGTTTTAGCAAATATACTTATTGTATTGTTATGTTATAAAACTTAACATAAATATTAGTAATTCACCTAAATACTGCAAAAGTTATAATGGTAAAATAACAGGTATTTACTGATTTAAATTGAAAAAATCAAACTTTAGTTTTATTGTCTAGTAAACTTAAGTATGTTATTTGAATTTTTTTTAGTTGCTCGTCTTTTCAAATTATTTTTCATCTTCAACATAAATCGATCATTCGCATTAGTCATAGTTTGTTGATCTTTATTACAATTGAAAAAATCACATTTACTTTATTTTATAGAAATATGTTTTGAATTTTTGTTGAAAGTTCCTATAGCATTTAATCTTCTTGTAAACCAATTACTTTTATAGTTTCTTTTTTTTGAAGAAGTTGTTTTTCAAGATAAGTTTTCAGTTTGATATCATTTGAGATACTTTCTAAATACTAGGTAAAACACTAATAAATCAGGAAAATTTACCCTCTATTCAAGATTTTTTTTTCTCAGTTAATAATAGAAACAGTTGGTATAAAAACTTGCATTTTATTAACATCTTAGTTTTAAAATTGGTTTTCCATGCATGATAGTTCTAGTCAGAAAGTTCTAAAACTAACTAAAATATATTGATAAGATAAATTATGAGTTTAAACTTCTACGGTATGACCTACAGGATTTTTTATTAAAGGTGTTTTAAATAGATGTAATGTTTTACAGACTTTTTTAGAAGTAGATTTATTGTTTTAAAAACTAGTTTTGTTCCTTTTCTGCTCCAAGTGTTACAAAAGTTATGTGAGTTTAAATTAAACCACTTAAATCCAACCAAAATATTTCGGGTAAGTTTTGAACATACAGTTAACCAAAACTGGCCGCATTTAAACTTATTTAACTTCTGAAAAACTTGGAGCAGAAATTGAATAAAACTAGTTTCGAAAAGATAAAGCCCAGTTCTGTAAAACAATGAATAACTCTAAGTTTAATATTCAAGTAACCAAAAACGTAAATTACCGCTTGCCCGCCTTTTAGTAGTATACTTAAGAATACTAATGCAATAGTTTACTAATTTTTATATGAAGTTTTTATTATTTACAAAGCTTTATTAGTTTAAGCTTTACGTAGTCATAATTTTTTTTTTTGATAATAACATTTTTTGTAATATCAACAGTGAAAACTAATATGTATGTATAAGTATATGAAAAATTTCGCTTTCTGAAAAAACTTTATTGATTTTTTTTGTGTAATCAGTTTTAATATTACTTATACATTACAGCTTCTGTAATTATGCTATTGTTTCTCAATAAGTGCAGTAATCACAGCAGTTTGCATATAAATTAATTTATTTAACTAAAAAACGTTGTTTTACTAAAAAATATTTTAGTCAATATTTTTATTTTATTTTATTTGTTATGCTTTTTTTTATAACCTGATTTTTATTTCCTCCTTATTGTTTTGAGTTATAAAGTTTTAGCTATGCCTTTAATACCAGTATATTCTTTTAAGTTAAACTGATTAAAAACAGGTTTCTTTTAGACAAAAAAGGTGAATTTAAACAAAAGTTAACACTTAAGTAGTCGTCATCAATCTAATTTATAATATAAACACCAGGAAAAATATACAACGTCGATCTTCCGCACTGCAGTTGATCACAGACATCAACGAGCTGATGAAATTGGTGAGCCAGCAATCAAGTCTGCTGAACTCCACTAGAGCTTCAGACGTTGCAAACTTCAACTACGAACTCTCGCTGTTGGGCTACAAAACGAGCGAGTACTTGCTCATTACTTTCTTGAATGAAGTCCAGGTTTTTATCGATTTTAAAAACAACTTTTTGAGTTTTTTTTTGGAAAGTTTTTGCGCATTTAAAGCTGGATGATAATTGCTATAGTATTACAAAAGTATTTATCGATTAAGTTTTTAATACTTTAAGTTAAATTATTTTACTATTTTATTACTATTTATTTCGGAAATGTGGTCTATTTACTAAAAAACTTTTTAAATTAAAACACGTAAAAAACTTAGTGCTATGGATTTGATTTTTAGTTTTATATAATAAGTAATATTAAAAAATAATTTAACTATGGTTTTATAAAGATACTTACATATTTTTAAAGCAACATTTTAAGTAGCATTGTTTTTTATAAAATTATTAAAAATATAGTGTTATCTAACAAGCTTGTTTTATACATAACTATTCGTTTTATCTACTTTTTTTTTAGAAGTTGTTCAAACGTTAAGAGAAGCTGTAAAAAAATTCTGCATTATATTATTTTACAGTTTTTTCAAGTTTAATATAGCAGTAATCATCTCTTATAGAAAGCATCATAACTTTCTGCAAGTTTTCGTGTCAAGAAGAACTTTTTGACGAAGTTGGTGAACAACAGTGCAGTTCTGCCTAATTTTATAATTTTTTTTTTGCAATTTCAAAACGGTACATGGACTACTAACATTCATCTGTTAACTGTAAAATTCTATGTTTAATTTCTTTATGTTTTCGGTTTGAAACTCTACCTGAAATAAGTAAATGCACCTATCATTTCGCAAATTTTATAGTACTTTCTAACATTAAAATTTTTAGAGCGCTATGCAGCTACTGTTTTCATTTTTTTATCATGTTAAATACCTTGAACAAGAATATTTTTTTGCTTAATCTTGTGTATGTTTTGTTTACTAATTAAGTTTTATGTTTCGACTGTTGCAGCTTTTTTCACATAAATTAACACTACTAACAGCCATTTAAAGATTTTATCTGCTGAACATCCATGCAAATATAATAATTTTTGTTATTCAATTTTTAGCTGCTTTTTAAGTTTTACCTTAAATTTAAAAAAAAAAGCTTTTATTTTTTACGCCTTCAACTGAGTTTTGTACTAAAGTTTATGTTTAGATGCAGTTTCAGCACTTCAAATCACTATGTAAATATCATCACTGCGAATTATTTTTTCTTTTTTTTCTTCTTTTTCTTTTGCCTGTAATATGAATTTTTGTAGCATTAAAAGTGTGTAGTAATAAGTTGATTAAAATATACTAATTTTAAGGGTATTATAAAGCTTACATTTAAATACAATAACAAAATTTAATGATCATATATAAAGTCGTACAGCGTTTTTAAGCATTCCTAAAAAGTTTATAAATCACCTCAAACTTATTTTTTTCCTCGATTAATTTATGTGAACTTTAAGTGTTTTTATAAAACTTTAGTTGTATTATTACTTATAAACTTTTTCATTGTTAGATGTATAAAGCACAATTGATTTAACTAATATATAGAAAAATATTACAGACAAATCTATTATTGTGTGCACTTTGTCTACTTAAAATACTATTGTCGTTTCAGCACTGGTTATTTATTAACAACACTGGTTTTGACCCTAACAAAACTGTAAACATCGTAGCCCTTTTAGATTTCTTATTTCTTTTTAAACAAACATGTTAGAACTATTATTCGAGTAACCAGTATTATAAAAACTAGCATATACCATAAAAGGCCCTATTGCAAATGTTCAGTTATATTTCTACGTTTGCTTTTGGTAAAACTTAGTTGCTTTTTTCGATTGTTACAATATATTACGGCTTTGTTTTTGCAAAGCCTCATGCTTATCCAAGTTAAGATTTAGTCGATAGTATTTTTTACTCTCTATAAACAATAGTAATACATTTATTACTAGTTATTTTTTTTAATTATTTTGTAGTTAAATTTGTTAAACGATAAAATAAGAATTTAGCATTTCAAATTATATAACTGATTGTACATTTTCTTAAATAAGTCAACTTTTTAAAGTATTTTGTTGCAAAAAAATTATTTTGAGCTTCTCAATGCGCAAAAATCGCATTAAAATGGTAAAAGGGAATGAAACTTTGTACAAATCAATCTTTGTATATATTTTCAAAAAATAACGTAGCCTGAGATTGTAGAACTATTTGGAACAAACAAAAAAAAAATCAGAATAGAATTATAAGACACAAATACAATAAGACACATCAATAATTTTTACATCTGGAAAAAGTGCGTGTCCTACTGAATTTCGTACCTTATAGTTTTTACACAACAGTTGCCCTTTTTATTTCAAGAAATAGAAAACAGTCTGTTCTACTTTATTCTTAAGTTACCTTTTCTAATTTTTGTTTTAAGTTTGCATTAATTAATTTAAGATTAATGGTATGCTTTTTCAAATTAGAACCAGACAGCTTATATAACTTGACAAGTAAAAAATTGGTTTGAAAATAACTGTCTCAATTCTTTACACAAAAACTTAAGTGAGAGGTCTTTTGTTTATTCAAAACACTTTTAATTCTTACTCAAACTAGAGTTTTCATTTGTAGTATTATGATGTTTTTAAACTTGTTTTAATTTATTTGTTCAATAATGTCATACACAAACTACCATTAAAAAGTCATTTGATCTCGCTTAGATTTAGGTTGCGAATGCGTACCTGTGCGACCCCTTTTTAGCAGTTCAAACAAGCATTGGTTGTAGGCTTAAAAACTTAGTGAAAAATCATAGCAAAAATGCAATCTGGTATCAAAATTACCAATAGGTATACAAAATGAACTAGTTATTCAAGTGCGTTTAACTTATATTAAAGCGAGAAGGTATTAAACAAAAATAATCAGAGTCACTGTAATTACGCTGGTAGCTGCAAATATAATTTCAAAGTCATTTCAATTGACGTTCGAAAAAACATTTTTTACAAGGAAACACTTGATTCCCTTTTTTGAGAAGAAGTTTTATGTCGGCTTGTTCTGAACTTCAGACACGCTGACCATAAAAAATATTTTAGAGACGGCATGTACAAAAATAAAACTGAGTTTTTAAAGTATGTTTGTGACTTAAAGCGCAAAATATTGATTTAGGAGTCTGTTGGGAGGTGATAAAAAGAGCACAGCCTACAGTAGATGGTAATTGTCTAGCTAGTGTTTAGGTTGTAATAAATTGAAGCTACTGACGTTGTACATGCGTTAAACTACGTGGGTTTTTTAAATAAGGGAAGCGAATTTGTACTATCTTATCGACACATTAGAAAAATATTCTTCAAGCTCAACAAAATATATAGTTACTTTTTTTTTAAGTTTAGTTTGGAGAAAAGAATTTTTTTTGCAAAGTACACCCTAGACAAAATTCAAAAGCACGTCATAACTTTTTAGTTTTTGTTTATTTTATTTATCTCTGTATGTATAGTTTATTTGTGTGTAAATGTTATAATTCAAATAGCATAACTATGATTGTAGCAAAAACCTGCTTGTAACATATGTGCTTTTTTCATTTGAAATTTAAATAGTTTATTTAGAGGTCCTTTTAAGCAAGCTAATTTTTTTTTTTTTGGTTACCTAAACTTATTTTTTATGTAGTTATAATATACACCGTTATATATTTTACCGTTTAATCACTTTCCTTTACAGTTTGCTATTGTATAATTGTCATTTTTTGCAACTATGTTGAACTTATCGCCACGGCTAAGTTTGTTTCTAAAAACGTCTCTTTTAAATAAATGTTTAATAAATCTGGTAGTTCTAATTTTATTAGGCTTTTGCGCTGAGCTTGTTATTGAAGATGCATGAAAAACTGAGTGTAAATAAGAAAAAATATTACGATTAATATGTTTACAAAAAATTAAATTTTAGCAATTTTGTTGTCTAATTAAGGACTGGATAAGTTTCAAAAGCATAAATGATTTTTTTTCTCAAATAAAGCTGAAAAAATTCTACAAAATTACTTAACTTGATAAAAAAACTTTAAAAAATATTTTTTGTTACTAATATTCTGCAAAAGGATTTATTTTATGTTAAATTTTTAGTTTTCATTCCATTTCGTACACCAGGTTCTTAATCTCTATAAGCGCTTTTTTTATCGTTCAACAAACACTGATTTGCAATTTATTTTCATCACATTAATTATGAGCAAAAAAATTTCTATAACAGTCTGTTGTTGTTGAAGCTATTTAAAAACTCATATAGTAATTGCCTGTTTATGCTTCAAAAAAGCAGCTAAATAATTACTTAATTAAAAAAAATTAGCTAACTAAAAACTTTTGTTTTATAATAGCTACATTAAAATAAGTAATATAAAAGTTTTCCAATATATGTATTGTTTATTGAACAATTAAAAACGCTCAAAAAGTTAGGTCTAAGGACCTGGTGTACGAAAAAAATTTTCGGTTATCGAGTCGTACACCACATGCTTTCAACAATTATTTACCAGCTAAGAAATTGAAATTCTTTTAAATCTAAATTTTTAAATCTTAACGAATATAAGACAACCAATAAAAAGAATAAAAAAAAGAAAGAAAATTTTAATGAAAATTAAGTAACTCATGTCTTTACTAAAGAAAGTTTTTTTTCATAATGTATTTAAAAACTTGTCTAATAAGAAAAAAATACAAATAAGTTGTACAGTCAGTAACTTGGTATTCATTTTTAAATAAAACAAAACATTAATATTAATGTATCTACTTCAAAACGTTAAAATGTAAGATAAAGTTTTTTTAGTATTTTTTGAAATTCTGTTTTATTAAGTACCTTTTTAAATTTTATATTATCATAATTTTATAAAATATATCTTCAACCGCTTTTTTTTCAAACATATACTACTTTCTGAGATATGGCCTGTTAAACTTTTTTTTTTGAGATTTTGAGTTGTCATGTAACCAAATTTAGCAAGATTGCAATTCCTTTAGAGTTTTGACTAAATGCTCCTTTATAATAAATATAACAAACGATTGGATTTATTTAGAGATTGGAAGGAAAACCTCGGAATATTTATTGTAAGATGCAAACCTTCCGTCAAGTTGTAACCCTGGCCTGTGTTGTGTGATTACTTTTAGATAGAGAGCTAAAGCTCCTATTATATTTATGGTAAATTTTTTTAACAGCCAAACGCTTAAAGCGTTTTGTGCTGGAGGCAAGACCTAAATTTTCCTGCTCCATATTTAATGAATTAGATATTAAATACAAGGAAATATAGAATAGCTAAATAGTTTTCAAAATTTTATTTTACTACTTTAATTTAAATTAAAAGCTTTACATGTTTAAAACAATCAGTTGTAAATTTTCAAATAGTGTAAAACTGTAAGGACAAACTTGTTACAAAGTATCTCTAAGACCATTTTTATTGTAGTTTTTTGTTCAATATTTGCAAAGCAAAGTACAGATTTAGTTTGTTATAGTTAAAAGGAATGATATCGCTCTATTTTAGAAACCCTGGTTTAAACTGACTAAGGTTGTGATAATAAAAATTCTCGGCCACTATATATTTCTTTTCAAAAATAGTTTTTTTATGCTGTTATAAAAACTTACATTTATGATAAATTAAATGCTTTGTTATTAGTGCTTTTTATTAGTCTATCGTTCCTAGTACAATTGTTTGACTTAGCATAAGCAGTACTACAATGTTTTCAATAGTTTTTTATGATATAAGTACAATTTAAGACATTATAATAAGTATAAGTAGTGTGTAAAAAAGTAAGCTTTAAGTCTCTATTATGATTATATAAGTGATAAAACTTTCTATTTAACTCCAACCTCTAAATTAAAATTAAAGTTAATAAAGAAATAGCTTGATGAAAAGTTAAAAAAAAAAACTGTTTTACAAGCAAAATAAGTAATTCTAATTTCAAAGTTATATTTACTTGTAGAAAAAACTAGCATAAAACGTAGTGAAATGACAGAACAATTTTCAGTGTTCACTATTTAAAACCGTGTCAAAATACTTCGCTATTTAATTATCCGCAGAAGTTATGGCTGGATAGGTGCTGTATGCTTACCAAATTCTTAGAAAATATTTATTTCAAATTTGAATCGTTTAATTTATAAAAATAAAAAGTATTTTAAAGAAATTTTGAGTAACACTTTAACATAAATTTACGATGTAAAATAGCATTGCTATTAAAGTTTGTCACTTTAATAAGTTTGTTCAAGTTTTATATTATTATAACCTACAAGTTTATGTATTAAAAAAAATTCTTACAATTGAATATATGAGCTTTGATATTGAAAAAAAAAGTTAAAAATGTTCGTGTATAATATACTTTTTGTTTAATTTTCAAGAATAGACCATTGACAACAAAAAGTAATGTTTTTATAACAAATATTTGTAAGGGCTATTTACTAGCTTAACAGACATTTTTCTCATACCAAAGTAAATTACATATTTTCTTTTGTTATCAGACTGTACTTAAAATGTTGTAAGGTAGTATTTTTGATTTAAAATAGACATAAAAATATAAAATAAAAACAATTAAATTTAGTATTTTTATTTTTAGCTTCTTGACTAAATATCTGTTTTAATCTGTTTAGTATATAATAAATTTGAAATATAGATAAATTATCTTGAAAATGCGTATAAATGCCCCTTTGGTCATTCCATATAAGTTTTTTTTTTTACTTTAGATTACTAAAGCTACAAGTTGTGCTTCTGTGCACAGTAGTGTGCAAAAAGTATATTTTACTGTAAACATACACTTAAACAAAAAAGTTTATAGTAAAAACATGTTATAAATCAAGTTTTTTTTAGCGAAAACTTTTAGTACTATTGTTGCTTATTGAACAAAAAAAAAGCGTTCAGTTTAATTGGTACTAGGTCCTGGTGCACGAAAAAACTTTCGGTTATCGAGTCGACCACTTGGATACAGTTTGACATCGTGTCTTATACTACTAAACCAATACTTTTTCGCAATTAATTAACAAAAAATAAACAAAATATTAACAAGATTAAGTTTGATGGTCTGTAATAAACTGTTAAATGTGCACAAGTACTTTTTTAATAACCTGCTGTCAACATAGAATACTTTAAAATTATTGATTAACATTATTTTATTATGATTTAGTTTCAAATATAAGTTACAAAACTATTAGGGTCTTAAGAGTAGTTAACGTATTTTAATATAAACTTAGTATTTTTTGTTTTTATTATATTTTTTTAGCTTTCATTAATTTTTTTTTAATAAAAATAAATTAAACTTATTACCAACCTAGGTAAAACGGTATTTAACTTTAAAATCTGGAAAAGAAACAACTTTTTATTTCTACTTAAATTAGTTTAATTTAAAAAAAATACGATCTTAAAAATAGAAAGTAACACTAAGTAATGTTTAAATATTTTTTAAGTGAACATAATACAATAAATTCACAATTGCAGGTTCTCAAAGATTAGGAATAATATTTTGTTTTTTATTTACAGTTGATGGTGACAAACTGACGTAACAGACGTTTTATGTAAAAAACAATTAAATATATAAAACAAAGGTTAGTATGTTTTAGGAAAATAACCTAAGGGTAAAAACTTGAATAATAAGTTTAGTGTTATAAAAAATATATTTAAATTTTTTGTAAACACAGATTAAAATAAATTGATATGAATATGAAATCGAAAAATTCTTCAAAAACTATCTTAAAAAATCTATAGTAAAATCATTTAAAAGTATACAGAATAAACAAAACAATTTAAGTGAATTCACAAACTTTCTTTTTTTACAAGATGTACAGATTGAATAAATTAAAACTTTTTTCAAACTGGTTATTCCATAAGCATTTTTTACGCTGCTAAACGAATCTTAAATATAGTTTAAATGGCTACAAATGCAAAAAAAAACTAAGTTTTATTGATTTAAACTTTTTTTTTTATTATATTTAAGTTAATACTAAAAATTATATTAAATTAAGTATTAAGAAAAGTTTTCATCCTTTTTTTTTAAATTTTGTAATAAAATCTACTTATTAAAAATATGAAGGAAAGCTTATAATAACTTTATAATTTTTGAGACTATGAAATACGTTTTTTAAACCTAATATTTTAATTTTTTCACCGAGTTGCTTATATCTTAATAAACCTTTTAACATTTTTTACATATAAAATACTTTATTTAGCAAATTTCTAAGTTAAAAATTACTTGCAGATACATACATTAAATGCATTATCAATTTTTGTAGAAAAAAATTAAGTTCGTATACTAAATATAAATTTTTATACTAAAATTCTTTTTTGTAACTCTTAATAAAAGTGTTTCTTATTGTTTCACAAATTTGATGAATTTAAGACTAACAAAAATAAAATGATTAATTCTTTGAAATATTTAAGTACTGTTTATATAAAAAACTATTAATAAAACTTCAAACTTTCATTGGTTCATAAAAGTTATTTTAAAGAGTTGACTCTTTTAAGAGTTTAGTAAAAAAATTTAAAGCGCAAATAAAAAGTTGCTTCAAATTTTTCTATCGATGCTAAATTAATTATCTTCAAGTTATGCTTCAAAGATACCAGTGAGAAAATTATGTTAGTTTTTTATCATACTACATTTCATAAAAAAACTAAGAATAGTTTTTTATTTATAGTATTTATTGTATATTTTTATTTTCTCAAAGCTTGTTTAAAAAAAATTAGCTTAAGTTTATCTGCTTTGATAAAGTAAAAATTTAGAATGAATATAAAAGATTTTAAGTATTTTAAGAATAGTAAGAAAAAGTTCGAACTCCATCAGTAAGATGTAATAAAATTATCAAAACAAAACAACACACCTTTATAAACCAATAAAAAAAAAGTTTAATTGCGCATTTACAACTTATATAAATTTGAATATTAAATTTAACTTAGATTAGTATATTGAAAGTAAAAATAAAAATAACTATAAATATAAATACTTTACGTCAACATTTCAGTAACTAAATCTTACATTATACCTTTAACTTTATTTTGGTAAATCAAAATAAAAACAGTTAAAAAAAGTTACAAAGTTTAAAAACAAGGTATGAAATCAAAACTAAAAGGTTATGTAAATACAATTTTAAAACTTTAAAACCATAAAAATTACAAAATGTAATTACAGACTTGTAAAAATTTACAGATTACAAAACATTAAACGACATTTTTTATGACCGTTGTATTAGGTAAGAACATTATTTTTAAACAAACTAAGCTAAATTAGTTAACTTTGACTTTTATTAAATGATAATTTTAGGTTCTATAAACAATTATGATAAAGTTATTAAAAAAGAAAACAGAAAACTTAATACAGTTTTATTAATATTAAAAGCGTAAAAAAGTTTTAAGCATCAAAAAAAATTATAAATATAAAAAGAAAAAAAATGACTAGAACTTTTAGACAGTGAACAGTTTTAGCATACCAATAATAAATTATTATCATCGTTATTTTAGAACATCTTAAAATAAGCAAAATGAATTTGAGCTTTTAAGATAAAAAAAATGTTGAATAATTCTGTAGTTTGTTATGTTTAAAGAACTTCTAATAATCAAGAAGCAACGATTAATGTTTTTTTGTAACTACTAACGATACGTCAACACTTTTAATATATCTAAATTTACTAGTGTAAATTAAACAGATCTAAAAAAGAAACATTGATTTAAGTATATTTTGTAATTTTTTTTTATAAAATTATAAAATTATATTTAACAAAAGTTGGTGCGGATAATACAAACGATGAAAGCGGAAAAAAATTGGTCACGCAACAAAGTTTTACATTGTAAACCTTATAAAGTACATAGAAGCATGAAAATTTTCAACTCATAATGCAAGATTGTTGTAAAAAGTTTTGTTCAGTTTTTATAATGTTGAACTGTTTTTATTTTCAGCATAATGTCATAACAAATAATCTTTTACAATAAACGTAAAAAAAAAAACATAGTAAAACAATTTCCATATAGTTATGTTAAAAATTCTTCAAAAAATACTAACCAAACGACATAAACAATTTTCTTTTTAAGTAAGTTAGTTTTGTTAAATCTTAAAAAATTCAATTAAAAACTGTTATTGTTTAAATAATTCTTTCAGGTCAAAATGAAGTAAAGTATATTAGACACTACTTTTAATATAAATTTTCAAAGACTAACTTAGTTTTAATTGTTTCTAAATGCAATAATTGTAACTACACTTTTTAAAAAGCACAAGTAGATAAAAAGAATAAACATGAAGTTTTTGTCTACTTTTAATTATTGTAAACAATAAAATTTTTAAATACAACCTTGATTGGCAGTTTAAAGTACATTTAAATACTTGTAGTTTTTTTAAAATAAATTGTAGCATAATCGTTTGTATGATTGTTAAAATTTTATAAAAACTGCTTTATAAGCTAGATAAAAAAAAAAAGATAAATACTTTTTAATATTTTTTTATGATAAAGTAGCACATGTACATAAAACAATGAGTTCTCAGTATACTAAATCTGATTCACTATCTATGCATTCCAGCTTTTGTGTTTCTTTGATAAAGTATTGCTTGGTATAAGGCAAACTCGATGGACGTTTTACGACTTCATTCGTGTCAAACTCAAACAAAGGAAACTCTGACTGACACTTGAAATTTATCATCGTTGGTGTACGAAGCACAAGGGGATCTTTAAACTTAGTAAAGATTTCCTATTAGCAAAAGAGTTAATGTTGAAAAATATTTAAGTTTATCGAAGGTCATAATGCAGAAATTTTAGTTAGCTAAGTGCTTTTTTTATCGAATGACTGAAACTAACTTTTATTATAATAATTTAATAAACTAGAACATACTTCAATAGAATAAGTTTGAATTTATTTAAATTACATATTTTATTACATAAACAAACGTTATACTTATTGAAAGTTCATACATTATAGATTTATCAAGTTAAAAAAAATCTATTAATGTCCATGTTTATGTAAGTTACTTAGAATAGTCTAAAACTGCTAAGAAATTACTTGAGCATGCAGAACATATGAAGATGTCGAGTTAGTGTGTTTAAAGGTACAAGCTTTTTCTGAATCATAATCATTATGTCGATGGATATGGCATTGATCCAAATTTGAGCTATCACAGCTTATATGTCGCTTAGTTTTAATTTCTGCTTTCTTGTTTGTTTGTAGAAGTTTTTTTTCGGTGAATATACAAAAAACTAATGTAGTTGCTCCAACTAAAAAAGACGGTTGCGAAATTAACCACAGCTTATTTATGTCCACAGCTTATACATCAGTGCACAATAAACTAATAAATAAATAAACAAGAAGTATAAGCTTATAATTATTTATAACACATATGCAACCATTTGTATTATGTTTAATTTCCAAAATAATACCAAAAAAAAAAGATGAAATAAAACGTTTTTTAATCAAATAGGTCACTTCTGTTTCGAAAACCTTAAACAGACTGTATTAAAAAAAAAAAAAATGGAACGATTTGGTATATATTTCTGAAAGTGATAGTAACGAAAAAAAAAAAAACAAACCAGTTAAAACTAAGATAGCAACACCAAGCGCAACATAAGAAATCCAAAAAGGATTTAAAGTTCTTGAAATTAGGACCATGATAGAAAATGAAAGTATTGTTAGACCAATCAGGACTGTGCAAATCGAAGGTCGCAAATGAGGTTTTAGATCTAAAAACTGCTTTATGCTTCTGCAAATAAGAAAAAAAAAGTCAGCTTCAAGTTAGTTTTAGTTAGGAAAATATATTCTAACTTCATTTTTGATGAAAAGCAGCCACCATCAAAAGTTGAAATTCCATGGATAGGTACAGTTTTGGGCTTTGGAGGCTTTTTGTCTCCATTCCTATTAGATTGTTAGTACAAAACCTTTATAAACTATACTTAAGCTGTTTTATATAAAATAGTCTACTTTTTAGCTAGATAAAAGCTTAACAAAAAAAAAGCTTGTAATTAGTTTTTTAGTAAACGGTAGTAAATTGTAGTATTAAACAAATAGTATAACTGAGATAACTCATTATTTATAAATAAAAGACTAATTATGCACAAATATAGTAAGAAAAATAATTAAAAATTCTACTCCGCTTAAACATTATAGCACTAATACCTTACAACTAATACTGTGTATCATTGCGTACTCTGTTTCATCTTTTAAAGACGTTATGTGTCTTTATTCTAGTAGATAAGAATTTTTTTTTAATTAACATTTTTATTGCTCTTTTAAAAAATAGCAATTGATAAACAACAGACGAAAAAACTATGAACAAATTTTTCTTTTCGTTTGTCCCTAGTAATACCTAGATGATAGATATAAAATTTTGTTTTTAAACATAAGAACTGTTTATTAGCATACAGTTATAAGTATGTAAAACAAAAGAAGTAGACGAACAGTATCGGTTCAATTGTAAAAGATTTAAAATAAAAAAGTATGTTAAGATGGCTGTAATCTTTGTAGGTAAACTTTATAAATAATTTAATATAAATAATACAACTAAACTACTACTAAAATACCTTATACACGTATACTAAAAAAAGCTAGATGTTTGAGACAAAAAATGACTTATAAATTTAGACTAATGAACAAAAACATGAATTTTATGTTTAAGCAATAACAAAAGATAAACCATTGTTTTTAATGTACTTAGATAAACTTCTAATAGAAAGTGGTCATGTTCTTAGTACAACTACTTTCATTCTGACCTGGCAAAGTTTACTACTCTTCGTTTAAACATTTGTAAACCAAAACTAAATACTAAATTTCATTAAAAAAAATTGCATTTATGAATTTAATTTGAAAAATCATGTTTTTCTAAAGCTAAATATAATGAGTAAACAAGAATAACTTTAAATTGAAACAAAAACTAAACAAATTTTTTTAGTAAATTAGAAACCTCATAAAAAAGCCTTTGTTGTAAACTCTACTAACAGATAAGTACATACTTTTTGGGTCACCTTATTCAAAAACTATACTTTGAAAATTTTCTCATTATTTTATAAAAAATCAAAATTAAGTTATACTTTTAGAAGTATTTAAAATCATTAAAACAGAAAACGTAACTATTAAGAACAAGGCCAGAATAAGTCAAAATTTGTATGATAGTAAGAAAATTGTAAATATTGTAGTTTTAAGTTTTTTTAAAGATTTTAAAAGTAAGTTTATGTAAAAACAAGAACGTACTATTTATAATGATGAGTTTTATGAAAAGTAAATGATGGTAATAAAAGTTTAATTCTTTTTGTTTTACGGCAAAAACGTATGAAATTAATACGCGTGTTAAGTGTAATTCTAACTAAAACAGTTTTAAAGTATTTTTTTTCAATGTCTTATACGGCATTTGTAATTACTTTATTCAAAAAATCAAGACGCCGATGTAGTTTAAATAAAATAACTTATCAAGCCATATCTTATTTAATATATGTATTCTAAAAGTTCTGATTAAAACTTTTATACTAAACTTTTTATGTAATGATTATTGAACATCTTTTATTATCAATTTAATTAGCTTCATGTTTTAAATGAGTATTATTTTTAAGAAAATAACTAAAAAGTAATTTTTTATGTATTTAAAGGAAAATATTTTTGTTTTTTTATAAAAACAAATTAATAAGTTACAAACAAAACTAACTCTGGCTTTCTTCCGAGTTTTATTAGTGCTAAATTTGTCGTTTGGTTGTTAACTACTGTCTGATCGTTGTTTGCCTGAAATTTGGTTTTAAAGAAGTTATTAATTTTATTTTAACAAAACTATATTTTAATAACAAATATGTTCTTTATATCATAGGTTTCAAATTTGTTTTATTTTTAAAGAAATATAACTAATTAAGTTTACATTTTTTTAAAGTGTTTTATTTGTTATTACATTCAATAACTTTTGTAAGCAAATTTGACATTTTAGTTCAACGAAATTATTGAACATCTAAAAGAAGATGTTAAGGAATAAAATTAAACTCGCGATATACATCTTTGAATAATTTAAAACTAGTTATACATATTTTCTTCCTTTTATTATAAATACCAAATCAATAACTTAAGCCATAAAAGAAGATTAGAATTTGTTGAGTTATGTTTACGACCATTTCGCAATAATCAATAGCATATGTATGGATATCATGATTTATTGATGCATTTTGAATTGTTAAATTAATTGCAAGCTTTTACTTTTATCACAAGGGCAAACCTAGAAGCAATTTTTTTGATTTATTAAAGAAAATTTTATCAATGTTTAATTTATGCACAATAACATACTCTTTTGTTTTTATTTGTTTTCGTTTGTTGTGTTTTCGTGTACAGTTTTTAGATTAAACACTGTTTTCAAAAAACAGGCTTTATTATTGCAATTTTATCTTGAAATAAAATACTTTTGTTTACATATTACATTAAGGTTAATTGTGATTATTATGATAGTTTGATTATTATTAAAAAAAATATTCAAACACTGTTAATCTAACGACAAAAAAAGCGCTTAAAAAGTTTGGTCTAACGATCTTGTTTATAAAAATCTTTCGGTTATCGAGTCATACATCACGAGTACAGTTTAAAGTCTTGTCTAGGACTGGATTAAGATTATTTGTAGTAATGGTTTTAGATTATATATAATACGTAAAAATCAACTTTTTGTTAGTTTTATTTATTTTAATGTTCTTAATTACTTATGATGTAAACAAAATTTAAACTAAATAGTAAAGGTAAAAATAAAAACAATATAAAAATGTAAATTTTAATAGTATGTATTTTTTAATTTTACGAATACTGTAATATAAATTGAACAAAAGCTCAAGTTTTAGTAAACATTATATAAATCAGTCTAGAAAATTTTATATTGTATAAACTCTAACTATTTTGTTTTTGATGAACTAAGGTGTTTAAAATAAGTTTTTACTAATACTAATTACCACATGTACAGTGCACTTTTTTTGAAATAGAAAGCTTTTCTTCGATAAATAAGTTACTACAAAAAAACGATAACTACTTCCATTATCTAAAATTATTGATTTAAATGAATATATTTTCAACAGTCAATATAAAAGTAAGTTAAATTTGTCGTCATTATGTCTGAAAAAAAACTTGACAACAAAACTAAATTAAAAAGTTAAAATTACTACCTCAATTGTTTTTTTATTTCTTAAACTTACATTTCTGTTATTAGTATTAAAAGCACGTAGGTCATTTGTTGACATTGCGTTTATCTAGTAACTTGGCGAAATTACAATACTGTTTTTCTACCAGCTGAATTTTTGAAAGTCTTTTTTTTACACTCTCAGATATGTTTTATTTCTCATAGTTATGACTTAAAAATGAAAAGAGTTGAGCATGCGTATAATACTTATATACTATTTTATATACTACTTATACTTCAAAAACTAGAAGTTCTAGTAAATTTTTATGATCGTCATTAAACTTTTATCTTCACTAAGTCAAAAATAAAGGTTTTATATTATATAAATTGTGTAGTTTTTTAGTCATAAATATTCAATTAATATTTTTTGACTATACATATTAATATTAATATACATAATATTAATATACATAAGTTATTAAAGTACAAAACTGGCATAATAACAAAAACAAATTTGATTGTTTTACATATACGTCAGTAATGGGTTCATTGCATAGTTTTAGCTGTAAACTAAATTCAGAAACAACTACTTGAAGCCGCTATTTAAAAAACTTACATAAATACTTATCCTTTTTTTTATAAACACTAGTTAGTTTAACTCTCAAAAGTGAATAACTATTTTACTATGATATTTTTTCACGTATGGACTATTTTTTTTCGTACTGTTGTATTGTTAATTTATGTTTTATAATAACAACAGTCAAAATTATTGCTTTGTATATATCTTTTTGTGCAGCCTTTAATATATTTTAGGAATTTTATTTGCTTTTGTTTAAAACAAGTAGTACTAGAGTATGTTTTATATGTTCATTCAACAGTTTAGTCTAAAAAAAATTAGAAATTTAATATTGCTGAAAGTAGAATTTTTAACTTTTAACTTTCAACAGTTTAATCTTTTCAATTTGTATAATTTATGATGAAAAATATTGATGGTCAAATTGTATAAATATAATATTTGTAAAATGTTTAAAAATATTTGTAAGTAGCATCTACATTTTAGTAAGGCTTAAGTTAATTTATTTTTCCGCTCTTATCATTTTATCCTAGTTAAAAAAATAAATATCACTAAAATAATTTCATAGTAAACATATGTTTTACAATTAATAAAAGTTTAATTTTTAAAGTTCTATTATTTGAAGTAAATGTATAAACTAGACATGAATTCTCTAAAATTACAAGTTAAAAAAGTATTTTAAAACCAAACCCCTTTTTTTAAACTTAAACTTTTATTTAACACTTAATCCGGCTATTTTCAGCAAAGATGAGATCTTTTTTTGTCTTCATTAAGTTCTTTAATGACATCATTTAGTGCAGTGGTCGTCAAGCTAATCAAAACCTGTGTACACCAAAATGCAAAAAATAAAATCGGTGCACCCAAAGATCTAATTTTAATAAAAGCCGTTAGTGGTGTCACTACGTAAACACTTTTACTAATGCATTTCTACTTTAAAGTAATAACTCAGTTTACATTTATATGCAAACCTTTTTTCAACTAAAACTGATCTAGTGCTTATTGACTATTACTATGAATATTAAAAAAAAATATTTTAGACTAAAATCGTTAGAACTTTTATATTTAATATTTAAACATTACATTGCTTAATATTTTATTCTGCTTGATAACGTAGGAAACAATGCGTTAAATTCTGCACTAAAGCAGCAGCCCCACCTAGCACAAACAAATAAAAACAGCAAAATTTAAAGTTTGTTATTTAAAGTTTAAGTACTTTAAATATTTTATTATGATTAAATCTTTTTGACGTTTGATTAATTTACTCGTTACAAATATACACTAATTAAATCATTTAAAAGTCGTATGCCAAAAACTTTATCGATAAGATTATGCTCAAAACCGACACTTTATACATTTCAAATTAGAAATATAAGTTAATTTTATAAATAAAACTCCAGTCTATACTTTAATAACTACAATAAGTTTCTATTACACTTAGACTATTAGTAATTTCAAAAGCTAATACTTATTTTGTGTTGGTATAATTACTAGTGTTTTCTTCTTAATGCCTTAAAAAATGTCTAGTTAAATTATTAAGTAATTTTTTTTCCAATAATCTCAGAAAGTTTGTGTGGTAATTTAGTTTCATTTATATATAGAATAAGTTTTTTTCTTTATTTTCTAGCTCAAATAATTAAACTAAACACTGAATTGTAGCTCGATGACCATGTCTCACTTAACACAAAATCCTTCAATCAAATTTTTTTGGACTTCATTTTGTTTATCGTGTTTAACAAGCAAACAATTTTTTTTAAGAACAATAATTAGAAAACATTCATATAAATGAATTTACGATATTAATAATTTGGTTTTAGTTTATATTGAAACCCTTTAACTATGTTTTATTTATAACATTGTTTAAGATTAAAAACTTCAAAACAAGATTTTAATCAAAAGAAAAACTAATTTTTAACAAAAGTTTAGAATCGTGGTAGAATATCCAATTTCGTAAAAAAATGTTTCGAAGTGTTTTGAATTATAAATGATAATTTTTTCATAAGAAATTAAAAACAAGTTACGTTTATTAAAAAAATCTGTTTGTATTTTTCAAAAAAAAAATACAGCTTACACATGCTTTTTAAAAACACTGCTAAAAATCTTACCGCTTTTTGACCTAGTTGTTGATGCCTAGAAAAGATCATTTCAGAAACTGAACTTTTTTTTTTCAATCTTTTCGACTGCTTCTATACAAACTTTATCCAATACTTTTCATAATTCGTTTTTTTTAGCATTACCTTTTAAATAGAATGATAATTATTAAACACATAGTTTTATTATAAGTCATTTCTAATAAAAAGACAGTGATTAAAAAACTGTAATTAGTTTTAAAACCATTAAGGCAATAAAAATTATATTAACTAATATTTTCGTACAACATATTTTAAAACAGTTTAGCTATTAAGTTTAATTAAGAATATCAAAAACAATAAATTTTCATTCTTATTATTTATACTTTATCTAAACATTTTAATGTTTAACATTTTAAGCTTAATTGACAAACTAATCACAAAAGTTAACACACTTTGATACAAAGAAGATATTATTACATGAAGAAAGATTTTTTTAACATTCATATAAAAATAATCTTTAAACAAAATAATTAAACCAATTTTAGATACAGGTTTTAGTTTTACTACAATGTTTTTGATTTTTCTCCTCAACTTTTGTTTTTAACTTTTTTTACATTACATACAACTAAAAACTTTATATATTGACAAATAAAAAGCAAAGCTTATACTTTTTCTAATCTATTTGCTACTCAGCTTAATTAATAGCAGTATAAATTTTATAAAATAATGGCGGTTAGTTATAAATCCAAATTAAACAGCTTTTTTCCGGTGCTTAACTTATTTAAGATGTATAACAGAATACATTTCATTTTCTTTAAATTTATTTTAGTACTTTCATACTAAAAAAAAAATTTGAATTTTAAACTATAACTTTTTCATAAGAAATTAAAAACAAGTTACGTTTATTAAAAAAAACTGTTTGTATTTTTCAAAAAAAAAAAAAAAAGATTAGATTCCTTTTTATTCATAGAAATACTATTCATTACCTAATAACATATTTGGCTTTTTAATTGTCTTTACTTTTTCTCGCGATGAGATTGATTTTAAAGCAAAGTATATTTTACTTTCAAAACAAAGTTTGACTGATAGCTATTTTGATAATAATAAATAAAGCTACTTAATTTATTTTTTATTAAAAAAAATATTTTACAATAACAATACTTAAAAAAAAGATCCCGTTTTAAAAAAGTTCTAAGTAAACATTACATCTGAAGCTGTCTAAAAAGCTGAACATAAAATTAGGATAAAGACATAACTAAACTAATAAGTTTATAAAAAATGTAAATTTTTTAAATGACTTGTTGATAATGTTATGCAGAGCAGATTTCTTTTAGGTTTTTAAATTGCAATAAATGACAACTTTGTCTTTGAAATATAAGTTTATGACAAAAAGTATTTTCTAATAAAAAATTTGAATTTAAAAGAAATGTTATAAGCTTTTGTTTTGTTGTTAAATTTTTTTTAAATAAACAGCATGGGCGTTGCATGAGGTGGAGCATTAGAGCAGATGCTAAATACTAAAAAAAAAAACTTATTTTAATATTATAAAGCTGTTTAAATTGATACATTTTAAATAAACTTTTGTTTAAAAACGATTTGTTGTAGTTACAATGTTTTATTTTAGTAAAAAAACTTGAAAATCATTTCAAAGTGATACATATTACAAATTTATATTTTATTTCATATTAACGCTGTTTCGACTTTTCCTCAGTCATTATCAAATAAAAATTGCACAAAATAACTAAAGATTAGTGTTAAACAGCTAAATATATAAGACAGACTAATTAATGAGATATATATAAACACTTATATATGTATTAAAAATTATAAACCACAGTAAAATTACAAGGTTAAAAGTAAAGTTTATGCACATAAATATCTATACATGGTAAAAAAAATATATATACAACTAATTAAAATTTTTAATGTGTGGGTTATACCCGGTTTAATTAATTATTTGTTTAAAATTAGATTATAAAGTTTAATCAAAATAGCTTCACTGATCAGAGTCTCAAATTTGTTCCTACATCCTTTTAGAATACCAAAATTGTTTTTGATGATGACTGAGGGAAAGTCGAAACAACGTCAACATGAAATAAACTACGAATCCGTAATAAGTAACTCTATAAAATGGTTTATAAAAGCTCAAGTATCCTCTCGTGTATTTTATTTTAAAATAATTTAGTTTTAAAAAATATTAAATTTGCAGTTTTTTAAATACTCGTAAATTTTCGCTCCTACTAACAAAATTATCACGTTTTGCCAGTGGTATATAGAGACAATAACAAAAACACTAACTATCGAAATGTTTTTATTAAAACAATTTAATGGTAAAAAAAAGTTACTAAAACTAAATTAATCAAATACTTTTCAATAAAAGTTAAAAATGTTATAGATAAAAAAATCTACCAAAGAAAAACTAAAATAAAAATATAACTAAAAAAACAAATTTATTTAAAAACCTGAAAAAATGAGTCGTTGAAAATTATATAAATAACATATTTTTTTATTATTTTTCTAATAGAAGTGAATGACAGTTGCTGTCTTCAAAATTTGATGAACAACAAAAAACTGTTTTCTACTACCAACTAGCTGTAAGGAACTGTTTTGTTTTTAAATACAGTAAAAAAAAACAATAGTTAAAAGTATACTACAAAAATTGTGGCTGTAGAAAAGTATTCTTTAAAAAAGTTATTAATGGAAGCAAAAGTTTTCGAAATTAATAAAATCAAACAGTAAAAAATTTAAAAACATACTTGAGCATAAAAGTTATTTTTTTATATCTATTAATTTTTAGCGCACACATCAAATTTAGAATGATAAGGGCTAGGTTTTTAATTACTATATTTATAAGTACCATTTTACTTCGCTTAATAAATTTCCCTCAAAAAAGTTTATTTCTATACAATACTGTGTTTGAAAAGTTTATTGAAGTTAAAACTGAATTAAGAATTAATCAGTATATTGCTTTAAAGATATTTTCCACTTATTTATCAAATAATCTGGTGTACTAGCATGTTTAAAGTTTAAAAACTTCTGACTCTTTTTTATAAAAAAAACATTAATAAAAAAAGAATTTCCTCCTACACAAGACATTAAAATGTATCCGTGGTCTGCGACTCGATAAATGAAAAGTTCTTTTGTGCACCAAGTCCTAGGATCAAATATTTTGAGTGTATATTTTGTCGTTCAATAAATTATATATATAAAAGAAACATTTTAAATGTTTTAAATATGATTAATATAATTTATAGCACATACTCGATAAGGCTTAGTGCCATATGGTTGTAAATATTATTTATATGGTCTTTTTGAATAAAGCTAAGGAAAAAGTATTAATGATATGTTTGAGGTTTCAAGCATTTTGCCTAAAAGTCAAAAGTCTCTGGCTCTCGACGTATTTAAGCCTAATAACAGGTTCGTCCTGAAAAATTTCCTAAAAGGTATATTTGGTGTGCGACTCGATAACTGAAAGGTTTTTTCTTGAACCAAGTCCTAGGACAAAATATTTTGAGCATAAATTTTTTTGTAGTTCAATTAACTAGAACATACAAAAACATTATTTTCAGCTTTGTTTTTAATAATAAGTTTCAAGGTGGTCTAAATTTAATTTTAGTACACTAGGCTGATTAACTGATCAGTTTATTACAAAATTAACTTTAGACGATACTTATAAATTATTATACTATACTTTTTTAAGTGCATGGCCCCGAAGACCTTTTTTAATTAGCACTGAAAACAAAAATAAAACGTTTTCAATTTCTTGCCTTCAATTTTTTGACAAAAAAAAGTTGTCCGACCCAAATATAAGATTAAATTTATAATTGTATCTAAAATTAAAGACTTTTTAAAACTAAACAGTAATCTTATTTTATTAATCTTATATAAAACTACTTTTTTAAAAGTATTCAACAGACTAAACAATAAAATTACTTAAATTTATTCAAATAAACTTTTCATCATTTAAATTTAAAAAAAGAAAAAAAGTTGTCAAATCTTTACTAGTAGTTTACTTTAAAATTATAATTAAGAAAACTATACTTAAAATCTTCTTATTTCTGTCGAGCTATTACAATCTTAATAATGCATTTTTCGATTATCATATTTTGCAAAAAAAAGATAAATGGATGCTTAAAAGTATTTTTATACATTCTTTTTTTAACATGACATTTTTTTTTCTGTATTTGATATTAATTTAAAAAGTATTACCCAAGGAAATAAGAATAACGACCGAGCAATACCACAGAGGATTTTCTTTCGATTTTATCTTAGATCAATTATTATGCAGTGCATTTGTTTTGTTGATTTTACGTAAAAATATTTATAAACTCTTATTTTACTTTAAATTTACACTGTGTCTTTTTAAAACCATAATAATATGTAATGTTTTAAGATTTCAAATAGAGTATTATACTGCTTATAGAAAAAAAAAACTTTATTTTTATATTTAGGGTACAGATGATTTTTATAGTCAAAATTTTTTGATTGAAAAATCTATTTTTAAAACTAATTTTAAACAAAAAGAGTAGTAGTATTTTTTTAAATTTTTACAAAGAACCTCGTTTTTAACATAAAAAAATTAACATATACAAGCTTAGGAATAACAAACTGACACACCTACTCAGTAAAACAACTATAAATAATAACTTTTTGATTTAGAAAAAAATATTCAAACAGATTTTTTGGTTATCTTTTGAAGTAAAAAAAATCCTTAGGTAATTTTTTAAAGATATAACCTTAAATATGAGTAAAAATATCTAAAAGTAATTAAACAGGTAGTGATAAAAAAAAAACTAAAAATACTATCTCTTATATGAAAATTGTAATACTGTAGCTAAAAAAAAATTATCTAAGAAATTTTAAATAAAAAAATTAGACTTGAAAAAACTTTACCGAAGAAAGATAAAACGTTACAACTAAACAAAACTTTTGTAGTAAAATAAAAAAGTTGCAAGACAAAATCTGTTAATTATCTTAAAATTAATTATTGAATATTTAAATAAAACACATACTAACAACTGTTTACTTTATTTAAGAAAAACAAAATGAAAATGCCTATAGAAGGCTACTGTAAGTTAAAACTTTTTTTTTAACTTAAAAAAATCGTTTAAAATAAATTAGCTGTGTTGTTTTTTAAACGAGTTTCGGCAAAATGAAATAAGTTTATTAATTTTTTTTTCAACTTGTTTAAGAATGATTTTTTACTATAAAAAAAGGGCAAAACCAAGAAAATGTAATAAATTGTTGTTTTATGTAAATCAATAAAAGTCGTGACATAATTTATGGTGCTTTCCCAATTTGAAATAAACTGTTTACAAAACATCTATTATTTATTCAAATGCAATATTTTTTAGATATATTACAAAAGTATACGTATAATTTTCTCAGTTATTTTTATTAAACCAACTTTTTTATTTAAAAACGTTACTCAGCCTAGTGAGTTATTGAATTATAGTTAAACACCGAATATATTTTACATAATTAATATTTAAGAATTGTCTGCATGTTGATCATTATAAACTTAGGTCCTTTTTTGTTGTAAATATAGTTTTACTGACCAAAATAATTAACAAAAAATATGTTTTTACCTTTTAAAATGATTTTCTGCACTACTTAAAATAAATAAACATTAAATTAACTCTTTATATAAAATCGTAGTGCTGCTTCTGAAATTTTTAAACTAATACTAATATCTCAAGTTAGTAAGTGAAATAAAATCTTAAAAGCAAACATTTTTTGAAGTTTATTGAAATACATTAGCATAAGTTACATTTATATATGTTGCAAATTTGTAAACTTTTGTTTTTATTATTTAACTAATAAAACTGCCTTTTTCTTCTCTTTCATCTTCATGTATGTCATTGATTTGAGTATATATTTATTGTAAGTCTTTTACAGTAATCTAGAAAAATACATGCTACAAAATAATCTTACTAGTTGAAAAAGTTATCAATAAAAAATCCTAGTTATCCTAATTGTTTAATTATCTTAAACTAGTTTAAATAATAAAAAAATTAGTTAAACAATTTTTATATGTTTAAAGAACTATTTTTAATGCCTAATCTTTTCCATACAAAGTATTTAGAATTTTGTATATATTTTTTAAGTTAAGAATGATATTTTTGTCGTTTAAAACGAAACAAGTACAAGTTTCCAAATACTTTAGGAGCATGCCGATCTAATTCAAGTTATAAGATTTATAACGAGCTACTTCAACATAGATTAGTTTATTGAACGAAAAAAAAAGCGCTCAAATATTTGGTCCTAGGATCTGGTGTACGAAAAAACCTTTCAGTTATCGAGTCATACACCAGGATTCAGTTTTATGCCATGTCCAGGACAGTTACTAATAAAACAATCAGTTTAACTAAATAAAAAATGAAAGAAAATGAAATGAATAAAATAAAATAGAACAGAACGAAAACTAACTGAATTTTGTGTTTAATAATGTACTATGAATCTTGTTTAGTAACATAAGCACAAAAAAAAACAATAACTTTAAATTAACAACACTAATAGCAAACGTGTGGATATTTGAATTATAGGTTATAACCTCTTTAAAGAAAGTAAAATGTTATACACTGAAGGATTTTTACAAAAAAAAATTATTATTTTCTGCTAAAAAGGTAGTTTTTATTTTATTTGATAATTTAACTTAAAAATAAAAATATTTCACCTTTTAACAGTTAAATAAACTATAGTAATATTTTTAAAAAATTTAAAGAAGTGATTTTTACAACAATTTTACTTAATTTTAATAAATGAAAATATGAAGATAAGTACTGTAAAACTTATGCTTGTAATAAGAAAACATACTTCTAGTTATGTCAAAAAAATTAAAGTCTAAGTGTTTAAAAATACATTTCTAAATTGTTTTCTCAATTTTTAAACATATGTACATCTGTAACAAACAAATTCATATTTGTTATCATAAAAACAATGTATTGAGCATTAAAATGTAGTCTAAAAACTCGTTTCTGAAGTTATGTGTTATAATAAAAAATCTAAACAGCAAATATTTACTAAAATATTTAATATTTCTTTGTAGTATGAATCAATAAATTAAAGTGATAAAATTTAAAAGTTTTTTTTTCTAAAATGTTAACTGATTGTTTCTAGATAGAACTGAATACAAAGAAAATGTTTTATTTTAAGAAATTTGAACTGACTAAATGATTATTTAATCAGTAAGACAAATATATTCTCATGATTATTTCTGCATTTGTTAAACTTATTTCTAATATCATAAAATCATAAACTTATTCTTTATAATTTCTACTTAATATATAGATTTTAATTAACTATATCACTTGATAAGAAATAGTCTATGTCGAATATGTTTGTGTAAGGAAAAGTTAAAAATAAAGATAAGTAGTTTTTGCTTATCTATATTAACATTTCAACCCACAAACGGTTGCTACAGTACTTTGTACTATACCCCGCTTGGTAAGGTCTCAACAGCGGTTTCTAGCAACTATGCCTGCTTGATGATTTTTAATAAGGACGAAACCGGTCGTAGGTTGTCTCGGATGCTGTTGTTGTTTGTCGTGTGTTGAAGTTTATTATTTACTATACTAGCTTCTGAGTGATATCTGAAAGTTTTCTTTACTTCTTATTATTAATATGTATATACAATATACACATGTCTTTAATAATTCTAACATGTTTTTAAAGTATTGTCACAAGTGTTTTAATGTTTTGTTGAATACAAATTAAAATTTATAAAGACTGTTTACATTTTAGTTTTAGTTGAATTCTTACCACAAACAATTTTGACATTGCTTCTTCTTAAACATATAAAAAATGAAAGTAACACCATACATCTAAGCACTTTTTGTAAAGTTCATGAAACAAAATAAAACTAATTTAGTAAATAAATTCATAATGATAATTTGAGACCACAGTGTCAAAATACACTAAAATTACATATATACCTAGTATCTAGAAAAATTAACACACTGTGAAACTCTTGTTAATAATTTTTTTTTTAATTGTTAATGCAATTTTTAATGTAGCAGTCATGTATGTAAAATTATAACTTAAAGCATATATTTGAGCTTAAGTTTAAAAAAACTCGTATTTGCTTAGATCAAAGTTTTAACCGAGTGGTAATCGAAGTTTATAAAACTGTAGACACAATATAACTTAATAATAAATTTTGTGCACAGTATGGATTTTAGTTAATACAATTTTTGTTCGTAGTTAACTATTTTAGCTTTATTTTTAGTAATTTAGTGCAAAATATACTTCAACTTGTTTAGAAAAATTAAAAAACAAACTTACAAAGTAGGATAAGATTAAATATATATAATTGATCTACCGGATACAGGAAAAGGCAGTCCAACCGGATCCGGATCTGGTCGAATACTAAAAAAAGGAATCAGAAAGATGATTTTACTTTACTTGTTTCAGCTCCTTTCAGTTTTTATACCTAAGTTATGAGATAATTGCTGAGATAAATATATAGTGTAAAAGTTTTTACAGCTATTTAGCTCCTTTTTTTTGGCAAAAATAATTTTAGATTGTCGTGTTTTACAGTTTCAAAATTCTAAAATTAAAAAAAAATGTTTATATGTTTTATGTCTTTACGCACCACCACCTTTGTGTATTCTGAAGTATTAACTTTTGAAGCTTGTTACTTGTACCAGCAAAAGCTTAATCGATTGTTTTGAAAGACGGGCGAAAACATTTTATTTCTCCACTACAGTTTGAAAAAAATGAAAAAGCTCTTGTATAGTTTAAGATTTTAGAGGTGTATTTTGCAATTTTAGTAGTATTTTTTAACAGTTGTCAACAACAACATTATTTTTCTTTTGTTATTTTAAAAGCTTAATATGATGAATTTTACAATTGTATATTTTTTTATGTTTTAGATATTTACTACGGCTGGTACTACATGGTATATTTTTATCATAAGTCCATGTTATTTTTAGTTGTACTTTGTTTTAAAATTTTTATCAGTTGAAAATGAAAGTTAATGTATTATTTGTTTTTTGTAACATTAAAAGTTTAATCTTAAGTTGAATTAAAAACAGTATGTAATCATTTCGTTTTATAATTTAAGCAGTTACTAAATTCAATATCTTATTCATTTTTGTTTGACTGCATACGAATCGCGAAAATCCAAGTTTGTTGTAAATGTAGAGTGTAGTTGTTTGAAAACTCAAATTAAGACCTCTTATATGTAACTTGATTTTTTTCTTCTCAGCGAGACGTATATTTTTGATGGTTTTTGAAATTACATATTTCATCATTACCTATGAATTTCTTCATTAACCAGTGAATAATATTGTTTAAATTTTTTCTATTAAATTATCAATATTAGAATACTTAATTATTATGTGTGAGCTTAAATTGTATTTACAACCTAAAATGTTTAGGATCCGGCCGTATCCTTATTTTGTTGATTCTGTAGATCAATAATATACATACTTAAAAATTTGTTTTACTACTTATCAAAGTTTTTGTAGATAAGTACTCACTTTTTAAAACAATGCTTCAATTGAGTTTTTATTAAAGTTGAACAAAAAAATATTTGGCTGTGCAAAAAAAATTAAAAAATAAGTTAGAGCGTTTGTCAAGTATAAAATTACAGATGATATTTTGTTTTCAAAAGCTAATTTTAGATGCTTATAAACTAATCAAAGAATACTATCGGTTTTATTATATTTATATTATTGATTATAACTACAATTTTAGTATAATAAAATTGTATCTTAAATTGTTTTAAGTGCACAGTATTTTTGCTCAGCATTTTATTGTGCACAGCTTTGAAATTTTATAGAATAATTACTTTATTCAATTAAATGTTTTGTAAGTTACGTATTTTAATTTAAATTGTTAAGCGTTTATACATTCAAATTACAACGAGATTTTATTTAGACCCAAACCTTTTTATAAAACATTTATTTTTCAAAATAATCTTCCTAATTAATTAAACAGTAGTAATGTAACAAAATATATATATACTTTGTTGTTTTTCAAATGATTGCCAGAGGGCGTTATACAATTGTTTATTAAATCACTATACAAAACTTTAACAATATATGTTTGTGTGCTCAATTCAACTATCAGTGTGAAAGAAGAACATTACACTTTAAGACTCTGTATTACTAATAATAACTATTTCTACATTCTAGATCATGACATTTAATCGTTGTATGAACATTAAGAACTTTTTAATTTGTAGAAAACTTGTGTTATTAATTGTGTTTATTTTCGCAGTTTTATTCCGCTAATAGATTGGCTGTTTTGTCGCTTGAATAAATTCATTTCAAAAAAGAAATTAAACAATTTAAATTTATTACATATTTATTTGTTATTAAATTAAACCAAATGAGTTAGAGAAATTCAGGAGAAACTTTAAGAGTTAAACACTCAAAACGTCAAGTCCATAAAAGGGGCCAAGCCCCCTATTTAAAGGTAGCGGCCCAATATAGACCGGGGTTGTTACAGTAAAACTTTAACCTTTACATGATTTAAAAATTGGTGATCCTGTCAACTTATTTTGTTACAACTTGTTTTTAAAATTAGTAATATTTTTAAATTTAGTTTTTGCCTAGACTATAACACTTTTAAAATTTGATAAACTTAACATCGTTCGTGCCAAGTACTAATCTATGAGTTCACTTTGTCACGCTTTGAAAATTTAGTAATAATTTAAAACTAGAAAGTAACGTTTTTGTTAGTTTGTTATTTACCATAGGGATGACAGACTTCTTGATCGATAGGCCGGATTTATCAGAAAAGCCTTTACAAGCTAGATATTTTAGAAAGTTAGCGTAATTTTAGATAAAGAAGAATGTTTTTTTTTATAAAGTTTTAATTGCGAAACTGTATTGAATAACTACTTTTAAGTACTACTTTGTATTAAAATAAAAACATTAGTACATTATAAAATCACATTTTCATATAAAAAAAAGCTTATGTTAGCTGTTTTTCACGAGTTGCTTCAAATTTAAAATGGGCCCTTGGTTTCCGAATCCTACCTGTAATTTTGTTGTTTATAAAAAATAAATAAGTTAAAACGTCTACAATTAATTTATTTTTAGTGTAATTAAACTTGTAATAGAATAAGGGATGAACAACATACAGCCTGCAGGAAAAATCAAGATACAAAAATAAAAGATAAGAATTAGTACTAAACAAAAAAATTAAAATGGTGTTGAGAAAAATTTCAAAGCATAAAATGAATGAAAATACGAGTTGACTATTTTCTGATTATATTGTTATAACTTGGTATAAAGACCAAGTAAAAACTATATTTTAAATTAATTTTACTAAAGTTAACAAAGTAAAATTTTACACTTTGAGTTTATTAAAATACCATTGTGTTTCATGTTCACAAATAATGAACACTATAAAACACAAAGGACTAAACTACTTATACAAAACTACTTTAAATGGGTAGATCAATTATTTTACAGTTTAAAAAATGTTATTTTTTCTCTTGCAGTTTTTTACTTCCTTTTAGTGTTTAACTTGAAATTTGACATACATGCGTGACAAATTTAAATAATGTTTACATTAAGAGTCTATTTAAATGGATCAGTTTTGGAAAATGTTTATCCACAAGTTTAGAATTATTTTCAAATATTGGTTTTAAAAATTTTATACTGTAAATTTTATCTTAATATCACTAAAAAGTCTTAAGTTTATTTTGAAAATATAACAAAAGCACCAAAATTATCGACTTCAAATAAAATTATTCTCCATTTTGGTACAACTGTTCTCATCAATAATTAAAAACTAAGGATTTTAAATATCTCAGAAGATAAATTTGTCAATGTATTCATAGGGTTCTAAAATCAGTGAATTGGTTTGATTTTTTTTGCTTATCCAAATAAAGTAAATTTCTGCTTAAAAAATACTTTGGCTTATACCGATATGAAAAGGCTTTTTAATTGATAAATAGCGCTTAGGTAGATAAGAGCTCAAAAGTATATTTGAGCTTATTTTTCTAGGCAGAGCATCAAAAGAAAAATATATATAGACAACAAAGAAATATGTATTCTGAATTCTCACTTGATTTGCATAACAGTTCGTACCAACCCCTTAAAACTAATTAATAAAAAATAAAAAAAAAACAAACGAGTATTAATATAGTCCTATATCTATTTATATCAAAAGGTTTTCCTTATATGTTCCTTGTATTCTAGTTAAGTAACCAGACCATATTTATAATCGTCGAATTCTTTGTTTTGTACCACTGCTACGTGTGATGTTTTTGTTAGGGGGTGCAGAAGTTTACAAGTTTTTAAACAACCACTTAATTTGATACTTTCACTAAAATTAAGTAAGATAAAAATACTGCAACCACATTAAATTATTTGTAAACAAAAGTTTTATTGAAAAATAATAACTTTAACAGTTTTATAATATTATGACAATTTATATATTTTTTATCGGTGAAGCATCTGCTTCAATGCTCAACCACGCAACGCCCCTGTTCTGTACAACAAACTAAACTGTTAAAAAAATTACCACAAAAAGCAACGAATCTCATCGTTATCTAAAAAAATATTTTTTTATAAAATTCATGCGAGCAACAATTTAAAAAAGACGAATTTAAAACTATATTGGAACAAAAATAAATTAGTAGCAATATTAGTTTTAACAAAAGAAGAAGGAAAAAAAAAGTAGTTTATTGTAAATCTCCTTTCAGTTCCTCACTCAAAACCAATATTATAAAAGTTTTAAATTCTATATTAGTTATGCACGTATGCTAACCTAACACTCTAATTTTTATATAAAATGTCAAGATATAAATATTCAACTAATAAACATCTGATCATCTCTAAGTTTTACTAATTTCTCCTTTAGCGAATCGTAGAGGTAATGTTATATTTTGGAAGTTCAATTTTTTCTCATTCCGTTGTACACTGGTTTAAATCGTCTCTTGCAGTAACATTATAAATTACATGATGTAAGTGTTTTTTTTACTGAAATGTAAAAACATTTGTTTGTTGTAATATTAGAAGTAACATAGCATTCAAATATTCTTAGTCCACTTAATTATTAAAACTTTAGTTTTAACCTTTTTTGTCATAAACAGTGCTTCACTTATTTATTTTGTAGGTAGCCTTAGTAGGTGTTTGCTATTGGTTTAAACTTTAAAAACAAACAACAAATAAGTTTAAAACAAGAATAAAAAATTCTAAATTTCTATAAATTAGTAGATAACTATACATTATATAATAAAGTATATTAAAATAAGAAAAACTCTGATTGAACATCATTTTATTGATTTTTTCCTTTTTCATGGTTTTCAAGGGTCGCACAGATTCCAGAAAACCAGTTTAAACACTTTTGCACAAAAATTCAGTTTTGGCAATTTAAATTCAAAAACTCAGTTTCCAACTCTGACAACTGAAATTATGAATGTACTACTATACTGAATCAAGTTACTATAAATCAATACTGGAATACTAATATTTAACTAAAAAGCAATTTAGTGTAACTTATATAGTTAAGGTTAAATTTACACAAAATATCAATACACTTTTTGAATGCTGAAACCATAGCTTCTTACATCTTGTTATATGCACAAAATCATTATGACTTACTGGCTTAAACTAAAAGTCCAAACTCTGTCGAATATTATGTTTGTAATTAGTAATTATACTGATTGATATTGAGTTTTAATGGTTTTATGCAGTATTTAGTCGCTTTTAAGTTAAACTAAAATGGCTTTAGGTCTTAAAGTTTAGGATGTACTTTGTAAAACAAAATTTAATATTAAAGAAAAAAAACTGCCTACATCAAAAATTAAAGATCGTTAAAATATTTCAAACTTTTATGAATCTCCCACAACATCTTTTGAGAAAAATGTTCAAGAAGTCGGTTTGAAAATACTTAAATAACTTTTTTGAAAACGCAGTTACTGTACTTAAGGTATCTTTAATAAAAATAATAATACTCTTATAACATATTTTAATAGTACTTTCGTTGTCGTAATTTGAGTGGTCGGAGTTTGAAAAGTCTATATATATATATATATAAGATGTAACACTAAAAGTCGCTAAATCCTAGAGATCCTGATAAGCTAAGCTTATCGAAATATACACCACATATGTTTTTGTGTTAAAACTTTATTCCGACTAACGGCGTATTACTGCTCTCAAATAAATTTAAGAACAGATCAACGAAGTCTATAAAATATTAACATACAATAGAAAAAAGGCATGTATAAATATTTATAATATTTATGTGAGTAGTAACTATAAACGAACTTTATGGTTTGTAAATATATGTTATACTGTCGCAGTTCGGTTACAGAATTTAATTTATCAGTTATGAGTTTTTAATTATTATATAAACAAAAACAAAACACACGTTCAATTGTATTTTAAACCAATTTGAATATTGTTTTTATATGTCTAATGATGGGAGGGACCTAGAGATAAAGTAGTCAGAGAATTATAAGGTGAATGGTATCAGAGATGACAGTCTAATAAGTTTATTCGAAACACGCATTGCTGCGATATCCAAATACAACTTGAGATGCTTTTAATGCTCATAAACAACTTTAAAGGATGTGGCACATTATAACGAATAAGCGAGTAATTACTGCGGCGATAAGATTCTATTGTTAAACCATCACTGTTTAGCTTAACTTCTAGCTAAATTAAGATTAGTCTAGTGCAAGTTTTCGAAGTTAATTAAAAAACTATGATGCGCATTGGGCTTGGAAAGTATTTTTTGTAAAAACTGTATAAAAGGTTACCCGTTAGAGTTAAGTATATTAAAACCCTAATTTAAATGTATAGAAAACAAAAAAACACCACATTTTCTTCTACAGACGAAAAGTAGTAGCATTTTTGTTGCACCCCGACCAGACTTAAAAGTATTAAACTAAATTTTTTACATCTTTTGATATTTTAGCCTGCATCACGGTATTGATGTTCATCAATAATTTTAGCAAAAACAACCTAAATAACACTTTCTCTTTCAGAAGGGAAGCAAGCATAAGAGAAACTGCAGTACAGATTTAACATGAACAAGTTAGTTGAAGACATATTTTCTAGAGTCTTCTGGTTCTCGGTGTAAGAGTCCACACCAGTAATTATAGTCAAGACGTTTTGGTTATGCAATTTAAGACTATGTATTTGTTTTTGCAAAATTGTTAAAATTGTGTTAATTAGCAAAAACTATGTTAGAGTTTTCTCCAGAAATATCCATTTAGTTATAGAGTAAATAAATTAACATACATATATTTATCAAGCACACTATTTAAAGTTTAAGCAATATAATATGAAACTAAAATAAACTAAGCTATTTAACAAGATTTGTTGGCTAGAGCATTTAATTACATTTTCAAAAACATGATCACATGTAAATACTGCAAAAACCTATTTTATTTTTTGTAAAACTATGCTAGACTTTAATAAAGTTAGAAATTTAAATTGAATTCTTTAACCTCTTTGTAGATTTTAAACTTAAAAAAAAGGAAACTTCTGCATGTTCTATAACTGCAAAATGGTAAATATATTAGTTTTGCTCTTACCTGAACCGTTTTTGAATATTGTAAACTATATTTAACTTTAAAGCTTTATTATATTAATTATAAAAAATATTGTTGTAAAAAAATATTTTGTTGTAATATAAAATTTTCATTTTATGTTGGAGCATCTGTGGACGATAAAATTAATTTTTCTTTGTATTTAAATGACATCTTTAATTTTTCAAAAAAAAGAACTAACCAAAGGTAATTTATGAACTTAGTACTTATAGAAAAAAAGATTTATTCTATTTTAACTTGCATAACATAAACTCTAATTTTTGCTAAATATAATTTAAACAAGTTTTTAATTTGAGATTTTAAGCTTTCAAAGATTTGATACGTCATGTATTTGTATATTATCCTGGATAGAAAGTTAAAATGTATCCAAGTGTAAAAGGTGTACAACTTGATAACCTAAAGGTTTTTTTTTGGACCATGTCTTAGAACCAATTATTTGGAGCGCACTGTTTTCGTTCATTAAACAATATATATATACATAACTTTTTAATTAAAACATACAAGCTTTTTCAAAGCTAAAAGATGATTAATTTGAAAAAAAAAACAGTACTTAATAAAATCTATTAAAAGTTTGCCAATTATAAATGACGAAACACTCTATAAACTTAACAGCTTTATAAACTTAACAGCTTATCAAGGGTGGCTTTAGGTATAGTTGCCATAGAGGCGAAGCGAACATAGCAAAAAATACTATAGTATGACATTTTAAGTTAAAGCAAATATTTTTTTTCTATATAAAGTTCTGGCAACCCTAGCTTCGGGGACTTAATTTTGAGCAGCAAAAAAAAACTTAATGGAGTGCAAAAAGATACGGGCTAGTGTTAAAACCTTTTGAATTAAGTAACTTTTTTAAGTTTCAGACTTATGTAAAACAGTCTTAATATTAGTACCTTTTTATATAAAAAATATGTTTTACCCAAAACATAATTCTAAGAGCTAGCTCTTATAAAGTTATTTATTAATAATTTGTTCAGACTGTGATAAATTTTTAATAAATGTGTTTACGCTGAAAAACTAATTTATTTAGGTACAGTATACAGCAAAGATACTCGCAACTTGTTAACACCAAGAATTTAAGTCAGTTTATAGTATAAACATACAGTTCCAAGTCTCTAAAGATTCCTTTATTACTCTGCAAACTAAGAGTTGTGTAGAGTACAGTTTGAAATTTTTTCAGTTTAATTTCTAAAGTATAATTAACTATGTAACAATATAAACCGCATTATCAAGTTTTTTCTGAATAAATCGTATTTTACTAACTTTTTTTATATAGTTTTTAGAGCATTTTATCATTAGAATATACTCGTTTTAGAAATAATGTTAAGCGTTGGTTTTAAAATAAAAAAGTTTGTATACATAAACTAAAAAAAACGATCAATTTAGTTAAAATAAAAATATTTTTTGTCAATTAATAATCTAATTTCCAACGAAACAGTTCTTCTAATCAGAATGAAATTAAAAAAATAAAAAGCTTAAAAAGGAATTTAATTTTTGATTACTTTATTAAGTTGTATAGTTAAATGTTTATATGTAGAAAATACTTTTTTTGTTGTTTAATTTATTTTTTGATAATTTTCCCTATAAAAAAATAATTGAAATTACTGTTCAAAATATAGATTTAATCGTTTGCTAATAAAAGATCCCAGTGAAACAAGTTCACTGGAATATAAATAAAAAAAAATTATACAGAAATTTTCCTTTATTCTACCAACATATGTTTCTGTGTGTTAACGAATGAACACACTTCAACTGGGTTCTGTAAAAAATAATTACTGCAATTTAAGAATAGAAGCATAGAATAAAGTAGGTGTATACATGTTTTCATTAAAATTAAAATAAAATAATTTCTACAAAACAACAATAACAATGTTTTGTTGTGTATTTTAGTTAACTTTACTTAATTTGGATGTAATAATTACAAATATTATATAACAGTCGGATTTTATATTAAGTATTTTACCTATTATTTACTATTAAATTGTAAAAATCTGTAGAAATTATTTTATTTTAATTTTAATGAAAACATGTATACACCTACTTTATTCTATGCTTCTATTCTTACACTACAGTAATTATTTTTTTCAGAACCCAGTTGAAGTGTGTTGATTCGTTAACACACAGAAACATATGTTGGTACAATAAAGGGAGATTACTGTATAATTATCTAAAATTACTTTAAATAAAAAAATAAGTGTTTAGCTTTTCTAGTTTATTTAACACTATATGATTTTTTATTACTTTAGATGTCTATATATTTCTAAAGTAAACGAAATAATAACAATTTTTTTTTGTACTACTTTAATGAAAAATATTGCAACTCATGTAGCACAAAAGTAGATTCAAATCACTTTTCAACATCATGTTTAACATAACTGCTTGAGTTGTCATAAAGATCTGAATGATATTTGAAAATTGTAAATAATCTTCAAAAATTGTATGATTTTTAAAATTAATTTAAAGCTACTTTTAACTAGACTCTGTAGATAAGTATAACTTCATTTATCTTAGCTAAGATAAAGTTTTACATTGAATTGGCAAAAACTAATTTATGATTTTTAGACTTTACAGCTCGCTGTCAACTGCTTTGTTATATTATATATAATTCATGTTATATTTTTTTTGTGCATTTACAACTCTTAGCAATAAATCAAATTAAATAGCTTTGTTTTTAATTTACTGTAAAATGAATTATTTAATGTTTTTTGACGGTATTGAAATATATAAATCTACCAAATAATTATTTCACTCAGAAGTGTCCAACCTACCACCAACAATCGACTCATTTAATTTATAAAGTCATTTTTGATAAAATTACTTCACTTTTTTATTAAATATTACATAAGTAGGTACTATGTACTATATTTAATGTCACCATTTATTAGTTTTTCTTTTTTAAATTAAACTGATGTTTACAGTGCAGTACAATAAACAAAAAAGGTTAGTATCGATGATTTAAATTGTACTACTAAAAGTTTAATGTGTCCTAATAGTACTTATAATTTTTTGTCATTTTTAAACCTATTTTCAACTATAGTTAATTTTTCTTCTTATGTAATAGCTACAAAAACAATTTTGTTAAATTTAAAAAAACTTTAGTTCATTTTGTGTGATCAAACAGTATATAATGTAACAGTTTACTAAAAAAAGATCTTTTGTTACCAGTCCTGGTATTGATATTAAACTGTTCTGGTGTACGACTCGATAACTAAAAAATTTTTTCGTACACCAGGTCCTTAGACTAAACTTTTTGAGCGTATTTTTTGTTGTTCAATAACCATTACTAATTAAAAATTTGTAGGATGCACGACTGTTCAAACTTGGACAAATAAATTCCTTAAAAAAAAATTAAGGGGCCAGAATTTAAAAAGTAATGTACATTTCAAAAAAGCAAAAAAAATCTTATGTAGATCTTATTAATATTTATAAGCTATTTTTTCTCTTATGAAAATTTTAAAATGTTTTTTGAGAAATTGGTTAAATAAGTTCAAAAATATAGTAATTTTAAGAACTTTTAGATATATCAACAATATTTAAAGGTTTCGAACAGATTCATCAATATATTTTGTAAACAATTTTTACAAATTAAAACAATTCTTTCTGTTTTTTTATTTAAACTTTTGTTCAAAAGATAGTTTTTTTTTAACAAAAATTTCACTAAAAAGAGTTTATTAAATCAAAATAAATATTGTTAAATTTAATCTTGTATATTCCCTATTAATCACAAAAATCAGGCCTCTGGTTTGTCTCATAACTAAGGTTAAAAAAAAAAAGATTATTTACTTCCTGATTATTTTCAAAGATTTAAGCAAAAAGTTTTTCAACGATTATTTTAAAGTTGTACTGAACATTTTATTTACTATTGCTGCTTTTTTTAAGACTTTTTACAAGTTTTTACAGCGATCAAAACAAAATTTTATCATTCTGGCAATTTCAAAAAAAATTTAAGTAAAAAATTATATTTTAAACCTTTTTTTAACACTGTTCAACTATGCAAATACAATAAGCTTTAAAAAAAATGAAAAACTCATTATTTAAAGAACATTTGTAATGAAAAGTGATTGCTGTACTAACTGCATGAAGACCTAGGTCAAAGTGATTCGTCTTTATCTTATAAGGTTAAAACTCGTACTGTATATCTGTAGTTTGATATATTGATAAAATCAACTACTCAAGTATCCAATAGTTTGTGTATGAACTATAATTATTATCTAAAACTCAATTTCTTGGTGAGTAGTTTTAGTAGGAAAAGTTTTGTGTAAATAATTTATTTTTCTTAAAACTACTTCACAGGTAGAAATATTTTTCTATATAAAAATTTGTATAGCAAATAACTTTAAAGTAAAAAAAAAAATATGAAATATTTTATTGTAAAATAAAGAAAACGCTTTTTACCTAAACATAGCTTGTATGGAAGTAGTTAAAATGCAAAGCAAAAGGTTTATTTTTAGTACAGCACTAGTTTATCATATGGCTTAAAAAAATATTATGAAAATAGTTTATGTAAACTATGTACGTTTTTAAGAATTTTTAAAACGAAATTCACTAGCTTTTTGTTTCAAGTAATTATTGAAAATACCTTTGTTTTAAATACAGATAGACACAAATATAACTTTAGAACTTTTACTTAGTTTAAGATTTAGTAGTTGAAATAAGGACAACTTGTTTTATTTTTCGAACAATGGAAAAACTATAAAAATACCTTTTAAAAAATAAACTATGATGGTTTATAACTATTAGATTAAACCGTTTTAACTCAACTTAAAATTATATTTATATGAAAATGATGCATATAAAATATAGATTTTTGTCGAGTTTCTAAACTATATAACAACTAATTTGTAAAACTTTTTACTAGTTAAAAACAATTTAAACTTGTAAGGAAGCATTTTAAAATATATGTATTCAACTTAAACTTACTAAGTAAACTTTTTATACAACTTGGGCCTTAAGTGAAACCCAAATAAAGTTAACATGTTCAATATCTATGCAGGTTGAATAAATAAGGTGCAATAAATAAGGTGCACTTTGGTTAACAATCAAAACCGAGATTTACACAAAATCTAAGTTAAGTTTTCAATTTGCTGTGTAACTTAAAGTAAATAAACCAAAAAAGAAAGCAAAAAAAAACATAAAAGTTAAAATTTTATTTAAAGTAGTTTTAGAATTAATAATTACGGTTATTGGCATTTTAAGATAAACATTTAAAGTAAAAACACAAATTTAAGTCTATTTGTGTTTGAAAGAAACAACGAAATAGAATTTATAAAAAGTGTATATTTTAGCTATCTAAGTTATTTATTCCTGTAACAAAGTAATAAAATCTGAAATATTAGGTTTTTTAATTTTTAAGCAATTGTAAATTAAGATTTTGAAATTCAAAAGAATCAAGTTAAAACTTTTATCGAAACCTGAGAATCATGTTAAAACTTTTATCGAAACCTGAGTTAGCTTATTGTGGTAAAAAACTGTAATTTTCAGGTTATAAATTTAATCTATAACAATTTGAACTACAGTATGAAACTAAAGAAAATAAAAATTTTTATATGTTCGAAAAAATAATCGTTTTAGATACTTTTAGCTTTACAATTAATAATATCAATTTGTTTTCTTAAAGGTTGTATATCTTTCAAGAGTTGTACATAACAGTTGTTATTTCTCAAGTTATCATAGTGGAACATGACTCATATTTCGAGTTCAGATTGTAAACAAAATTTGGAATAATATTAAGACATATTAGGTCGAAACACTTTAGTTTCTTACATACTTGAAAACTTAAAACTTAATACAGAGTTTTTTTAAGAAAATAAAAATTAAGCCTTTAGCTAAGTAGTTTATAGCTTAAACTTTTAAATCGAACATTAAAAAAGCTGAGTAAAAAAACAGTAGTAATAAAAGTTTTTCAGTAGTCAAAATCTTACAGTTAATAAATTGACACTTATAAGTTCGTATTGCTTATATCAAAACTTTGTGTTTTTCGTAATACGCTGATTTTTACGATTGATTTATTGATATATTTATTTCTTTGATATATTTCGTTGATATTCCGAGAGGTCTTTTTGTGTACCCAGGTCCCAGACCAAAAATTTTTTGAGCAGTTTATGACTTTTCTGACAAATTATAAATATTTTCAAAAATCATAATGCATTCTAAAAAAAAAGAATATATTTAATGTAATATTTATTAAAACTTGAACAAAAATTTTTTTAATTTGACTCTCACAATAAAACATCTGCGTTTTATTGCGTTCAGGTGAACTTTAAAAACAAAAAAATTGTAAAAACAAACAGCTATTAAGCTGTATTTACTTGTAAATTTTGTTATAAAACAAGAAAACTAGTTTTATAACTAAATTTCACCTAACAGCAAACTATCACGTGAAGTTTTACTAATATAGATTTTGAATAAGTGTTCTAAAGTTTGTTTCAAATAAAGAACATTTTAGTCTGAGTCAGTGCAAGGTTAATACATTGCTTTATTTATTACTTTAAGTTAAATATTCGTATTGTTTAAAAAGTTATAAGTAAAGTTATTGGCATAAAATTTTATCTCTAATAAGTAAGTATAGTTTAGTAATTCTGATTTACGAAAAACTTCAGTAATTAAGAAAAAAGACTTTAGCTATAAAATCAGCTTTACATGATTATTTTAACGAAATCTCTTAGTTTATCTTACAAATAACTGATGAGTAAAAAGCCGTTTAAACAACACGTTTTTGTTTTGATCTAATATGTTGTTGGAAGTAGAAGTACGTAAAATTCATTGTAACAACTAGTGCATAAAATGTAAACTAAAAAGTGGTAAAACAAGAATTTTCATAAGTTCAATTGTGTTTAATCACTTAGGTAGCTCATAGGCAGGTCAATTTTACTTAATCTCCTTAGTAAGAATTTACGTGCATATAGCTACCATTTAGTCTCAAATATGAACTGTTTGTGAAAAAGTAGAACTTTAGTATTTCCGCTAAAGTGTAAAGTATAATATACTACAAAATTTACATAACCCCACGTTTGTATGTGTTTACCAAATGGAAACCATACGATTTAATTTTAATCAAAGCTATTTGTTGAAATTAGCGTACAATTTTTTAACTTTCTTTTAATTAATTATGTCATATAAGTGATACCCAAAACTTTTAAATATTTACAATGTGACCAAATAAACAAATTTTATTATAAGCTTATTTCTAAAGATTTTTTTAAAGTTATAAAAATACTCTTACACAAATTTGTAATTTAACAAAATAATGATTTCTTTGGATAAATAGAAATATTTTTTTTGTTTATTGTGACCAACAATTTTGTTATGCTTATATATTTCACAATTTATCACTTTAAGTTTTCGTTTTCTTTACTTGACTATCAGATAAAAAATAAATTAACTTAATTACTTTTTCATAGTATTTGTCTAAGCTAATCAACAAACAAACTCATATTGTTTTTGAGTTATAATATAACCAACTTGAAATTTACGTAACAGAGTCAGTTAACATTAGAAATGTAAGAACATATTGTCAGCCGTGTGATAGATTGCAGAGGCCCGCAAATTAATTCCGAGTTTATTGAGATCGCTGGGACGTCGCTGTGCAAAGCAGAAAAAATGCGTTGTTTTGATAAAAATATTCGAGTTTTCATCTCATCTTAATAATGTCCGTTTTTCTGCGGTGCCGGCTTTCGCTACGGTAGTGCAGTAGGTCAACCGTGACGAGTCTCTCCCTTCTTCTCTCTTTCTCACGCCTGAACAGCAACGCGCGATCGCAGCCGCGTTCTGAATATATGTGGGTCAAAAAAAATATTTAGGTCAGCGTCGTCTGCAAATATGCACATATTTCTCTGCTTGCGGCCTGCCCTAGATTGTGGCAGTTTTTAGCTTTTTTTGTGAACTCAAAATTATTTTACTTATTGAATAGAAAATCGCTTCAAAAGTTTTATATAAGATTTTTTTAAACTTCTTTAGCTAGCTCATTGTAAAATCAAAAAGTATAGTTAAATAAATAAAAGTATTTACTTTGTTAATTTAATTTTTTTTTGCAATTTTTAGTTTTATATTTTACTTTGGTGTTATTAATAAACAAACAGCAATAAATACTTTGGAAAGTATAATACAAAAACTAATAAAATTATTAATTTCAGCGAAAAATATTAAAAATTATTATTTCAAAAGTTGCTTAAGATAAGTTATATTTGTATAGAAAAAAACTTGCAGTGATTCATATTTAATTTTTGTTTTGTTTAGTTTTTGATATATTTTTTTCAATGTAACATTTTTTATATTAGACTAGTTGAATATATTTTTTATATATCATTAAATGATAAAAATTTTCGAGAGTTGAACTTTACTATCAATTAAAAATTTGACGTATTTAGTATTAAAAGTTATCTAAATTTTAATAAACAACTTTAAGTTGTGTCAATTATTTAAACGATTATAGTGGTTTGTGTAGTTTGGTTATATTTCTTAATACTTTGTTTTTAAGAATTAAAAAAGCGCTGCTAAATAGGTAAAAATTGTAAGAAGCAATTCTAATACTGAGTAACACTAAGTAACTTTTTCCAATTCTTAATTTAGTATAAATTATAAAATTTTAGAGTTATTTTGTTTAAAAAAAGTTAAAGTTTTAGAAAAAATATTTTAGACAGTTTTTAAAATTACAAAAAGTGTTTTTAACTTAGTGCAGAAATTTATGCCGTAACAAAAAATATAAACGTAAAGTATTAACCTTTATCGTTAGAAACTTAGTGATTTATTTGTCAAGCGCTAGGTATTAAAACATTTAACAAGCAGGTGCTAAGTATAAACTAGTCTAACTTTGTAAATGTAGCATCAGAACTCTAAATAAATAGCTTTAAAACTCTATGTTTTCAATATGTTTATACTATACCGACGAAAGATTGTCATGTGTATTGAATGGATTTTCAAGAGTACTTTACTCACAAGGTGTTATTTGTTACGAACGCCAGTACAAGAGCTTTTCGAACCCAGGGTAACATTTGAATATAAGTCAAGCAGCAAGCAGAGACCACTCCCTTTGCGAAATTAGCATTATGAGTACAATAGTCGGCTTGTTGTGTAGTTGGCGTGTCAAAGTATATTCTAGGCTGTTATTCAATCAAACCAATGTGAAAGTGTATTATTCAAGTTATTTTAGCTCTAGGATATGTTTTGTGGTTTCGCTGACCTAAATTCCTTGCGCAACCTAGTTTGTAAATTAAGGCGAAATAAACTTTATAATTCTTTAAAATATAAACCATTTTCAGAGTTTCTTAAAATAAGTATTTCAGTTAAAAATGGATTTAAAAAACCGAATATCCTTAAATCAAAGTGAGTTACTCCTTTCAATAGTACACGCTTTTTTAATTTTTTTTTAACTAAAAGTAATTTTAAAAACTAATATAAATACTTTAAAAAAATGTTTAAAAAGTAGTTAACGTTTTATTTTTTTAAGATTTAAATTTTTATAAAGTTTAAGTTATGAAATTGTAAATTTTTAGCTTTATGGTAATGATGATTTTTTACACTATACTCTTAGTTTTAAGAAGACAAGGAAACAGGGTATGATAATAACAATTCTAATAGCAGCTAGTAAATAAAAACTAAATTTAACAAACTGTTAAAATTTTTTTGTGAATTATATTAAACTTCATTCCAAAATATTTGCGTCATCAAGCGTAAAATTGTCACCTGTAGAACTTCTATTTAATTTTTTTTTTTTTTTTAATTTTCCAATTTTATTAGTTAAACTGATAGTTAATAGCGTTGCTAAAACTCTAAAAATCTAAAACAAGAACTAGTTTGATTACTAGTAATTTTTAATAGCCAAGGAGACACCTTTCGAAACCGTCTGTATATTTTAAAAAACTTTTTTTACGTATAAATCCTTGCAAGTTTTAAATTAAAACTAGATATTTTAAAATAAATTTATTACAATTTATATAACAATTACTGCGTATACTAAAAGTACTTTTAAAAAAATATTAAACACGATCGTTATAGTTGTAAGTTGTTAAACTAATTTTGAACTTTTAAATCAAATTAAAAAAAAAAAAAAATTTTTAGATACTAAGCTTAACAAAAACAAAATTAATTTTTTACTTTTTTTTTAACTGAATAGAAAAGCTAACAATATTGTAGTATTACAATTAATTGTTTTTCTTTATGGTCTGAGACTATGAATTACTTATTTATTGAAAATCTAAATTAAAATTTTTTAAAGCTCAAAATAACATTTTTGTAAGACTTAAAGTTTAATAAAACGAAAAAGCTTAAGAACAGATAAAAAGTAAAAAGTATTCTTATAAACATAAATTTAATGCTTAAAGACAGTTTTTTAGAAGTATCTAAAGCACATTTTAAATGTTCTATAAATTTACTTATTTGAATTATTTTACCTTTATAATGATAACGAAATGATCAGGTCAGACAGAAGATACGAGCAACACAAAGTCAACACTTTTACCGACAGACAACGAACTTTTAATTGCTAACAAGTTTTCTCTTTCTACACAAAGTGATTTGATTAATACTTATAAACTTCTTTTTTTTCCATAACTTATTTAAGTTTGAATGCAAAAACAAAAGCAGTACAAACCTACTTACTTTACTTTACTTACAAGATGATAAAATCTAGAACATACTAATTGTAGAGCTTAAATATATTTTTAAAGTACACAGCTATTTAAAAAAAAATGATTTACACAAGTCTATGAATTTTAGTTGCAAAACATAATACACAATTCACTTAAATTTCAATTTTTTTTACAAAGTTAGTATTTTGTTTCTGAAAACTTACTATTTATATATTACCCTATCATAATAAGGTCCGTACTTGATTACATAACCTTTTAATCATAAATAACCTATCATTAAAATGTATTTTACTACTTTTAATAATTTATTGCAAGAACCTGAGGGATGTTATTCTTATAAGTATGTTTATATACTTATGTTGAAGTTAAAGAAGCTGAAAAATCAAAATAATAAAAATGTTACTTTTTACTCAGGTTTCAATTTGCCTAAAGAAGATACCAATCAGCAGTTACTTTCAAGCGTTTATATTCCAAAATCAACCACAACCGCTTTCTCCCCGCTTTCTATGACATCACTTTCATCCCCTTCAACACTTAATGGCTTTCACTTTCCGTCGTCTTTCAAGCCACTTTTTGATCTCGAGATGATGAAAAATGAAGCAAAAGCAGCCACTTCTCCCCATCAACAGCAGTCGCAAATGTTCATGCAGGGAAGTTCTGCCAATCAGCAGCTACAAAATTCCGCCGTCCTGCAAGGAGCCAACCCTCAACAACAGCAGCAGCTAATGCAGGCGTGGATCAGCGCAATGCAAATGTGTAGAGAAAAAATTGCCACAGACAACTCCAATCTCAACTCCGTGCTGCAACTTCTAGGATTTTCGAACCAGCAGTCGCCTGCTGTCCAAAAGCAACAACAATCACAAAAGCAAAATAAAAATAAAGTTAATGAGCTTTTTTTGAGCAATTTATTACTGAATCAGCAGCAGAAAAATAAATCAACATTAGAATCGATTCTACAACAGCAAAACAACAAAAACAATCAATTTCAAGCTTGGGCTGCTCAGCTCGGAATTTTCGCTAGCAAATCAGCTACAAGTGATAACGACCACGGTAAGATTGATCTAAACATTTTCTCGAGAAGTATTTCAAATAAAAAGCCATCTTTATGCCCGTACACAAGTCCATCTTTTCACAATGGTTCAAACAAAACTTACAAAGCGAATATCTCAGCTCTTTCTTTACCAGCTGTCACTGGCTTTCCTCAAATTTTGAAAAACAGAGGATCGTCATCACCGTCCACCGAAGCTAAACGTTCGATTCTAGATAATGACGAGACAAGCACAAGTACAAACACTATATCTTCCCAAGAAAAACCTGTTTTTTCTACAACATGGGACCCTCCAAGAGTGTACAAACCGTCCAACAAAAAGTCTCGAAAGCGATCGAATGGCTACGTTAGTTTCCTACTTCTTAAGACTTTAAATAGTATTTAGTTAGAATTTTTAAAGTAACTGTTATTTTACAAGTTAAGTTTAAACTAGTATTTAATTACAACTTCGCTAACTTTTACTCAGGTAATTATAATTAACATGGCTTTATAAAGTTTGTAAAGAAAAATATTTTAAAAAACCATGAAGTTCTGAATGAATAATCATTCGTTAATACAACAAATATAGGAAAACGGTTCTTCATCAAGCTCTCCTTTGAACTTAGCTTTGCGTCCGAATGGCCAGCCTGAAGTTATAGGTTTTAATTCTTACCCAACTAACGACAAGGAAGCTAAAAAGGCACGTAAAGATAGCGATGAAGCACAAGGAAAGACTCCGAAGCGATACAAGAGATACGAAAAGCCACCATTTTCCTACGTAGCCTTGATTGTTATGGCAATTGCTTCGTCAAAAAACAAAAGATTGCAACTGGCTCAGATTCTAACTCGAATATCCGAAATGTTTCCATTTTTTAGAGGCGCCTATCAGGGTTGGAGAGACTCAATCAGACACAATCTTTCTCAGTTCGAATGTTTTATTAAGGTAAGTCTCAACTTTTTTTTTACTCCTGCTTTCCTACTTAGATTGTTAGCAAAAGTAAAAAATAAAAAAATGCTATGTTTATATGTTTTAAGAAGTTTAAAAAATAAATGAAAAGTTTTTCATATACCACTATTGAAGAAAAATGTTAAAAATTATCCTAAAATGAGTAAAACAGTAGAGAGTTATAATAGATATTCAAAAATTAAATTTATTATTGTAAGAAAAAATAAAACCAATTTTCTTATTGTTGAGTAGGTACTTCTTTTTTTAAATGACAAAGTATAAACTATTAAAATTTCTAACCTAGTCAAAAAAATATTTTTTTAGTAATTTTAAACTTCAACAGATTTTTTTTTTTTTTTGTTTAACTTAAGTGTGCATATAAACATAAATTCAAAAAAATAAAACTTTGCATGGGTTTGTAAAAAAATAGCTCGTTTTAGCAATGCTCGCATTGAAAATTTGATAAAGAGTCCGCTATATTTTTTCTGCCGGTAAACATCGCGTTTTAAAACGTTTGTTTACCAGTTGGCAGTGTAATGTGGCAACAAAACGAATATAGCTGGCGGCAAAGTATTCACAATATTTTTTCAAAATAAACTGCCTGATAATCGTTTTGAAAACTTGTTAGTCTCGAGTTTAGAATCAATATATGACTAGTTTTGTTCTTTCAAGGAATAATAATTTTAATAACATTGTAGTTAAAATAAGTGTTCGTAGTAAAAAAAGTAAGTACAGGTATAATCAAAACTATGTTTTGAAAATTAAATATTCTAAATCAAATACTAAAAGAATCATAGCGCAACGAAAAAATCATTAGAAAAGTTATAAAAAACTTTTGATTATATATTTAAAATAAAAACATGTTAGTATACATCTTAGCAACCTAAGCAATTATTTTATGATTGATTTTAGACAATAATTATATTTTTTTCCTATGATTTTAACTTTTAATTTTAACCATAATTAACGTCTTTGCGTATTAGAACTTTTTCGTGACTTATTAACTTGATATAAGTGCTTACAGTATCGAAAATCTTAAAAAATAGTTTAATGAATTTTATGCGTTAAACCTCATTATGTAAATGATCCTAAAAAACTTAGTTTAACAACTTGTATACTCTAAAATGTTTAGTAGTTTGATGACGAGTGTGGAGACTTATATAGCAAATTGTAATCTGTGAAACACTGTTATAATATACAACCCACGGCCGGAGGCTTGTTTACTCGGCTTGTGAATATATGACTCATCCATTCAAAGTTATTTACACAGCGTCTCATTTGCATCCTGCACAAACAAAACCCTCGAAGCAAACGCTTTTTCTCTCTTTCCTTTTACGACTCATTAAACAAGTAGGTCACCCGCGCCCCCCTCCCTTCGGCGCTGCAACCAGCTCGAGCTTTTCTGCATTCCTCTTTTAAGTCTCATCGTACGCAGCAAGTCGAGCCGCTCTCCGGCCCTAATCCCCAACGTCTTTCATTTTAGAATAAGGCCGGCAGCTGAGCCTTTCAGAAGTGAAAAAGTTGTTTACGTTCAGAATAAAGCGCTAAAGAAGAGTATTACGACCCGATAACCAACCATCCGCAATCACTTTATTCAGACCGTGACTTCCTACCGAAGCATAACCGCTAGTTGAAAAAGAATACATCGGCATACTTGAAGTAAAATAAATAAATAAAAGTTTCAAATGAGTTTTCCGGTTCGCCAACTTTTCTTAATATCGTTTTGGTGTAAAAGCTTCAAAGTATGCAATAAAATGTGTTTATTGAGTTTTTATTTTTGTACTATTTTCTTAAACATTTTTATCATTGGTTTTAACTCAAATATTTAACAGGACATTAATAAGCTTCTTTGTTTTCTACGTAGGTTCAGCATTTAAAAATAATGAGAATAGTAAAGTAAAAAAAAGTTACTGGAATACTATATAAATTAAAAAAATACTATGAAATAAGACATCTGAGAAAAAGATGCGCTACCCCATTTGCTATTCCATTTAAATAGGCAATAATTGAGAAAATACGCACAAAATAAGTTGAAAGTAAATGAACAATGTTTTAAGTTACTCTTTTATTATTAAGATATTTTTAAACGTATCAGTTAACAATCTTTTTCTTTTAGATAAACGTGTTTTTTAGAGATTTTGTTATATGTCATAGATAACTAAACTAAAATATTCTATGATCTAAAAAAGCAAAATGCTTTTATTATTGTTTCGCAGTTCAAAATATAATCATAAAACTTAAAACATTATGAAGAACCGAAAGAACAACTACAACATTTTTCTACACTTAGTTATGCCAAACAGCTCTGTATTGTATATATTAACAAACTGTGTATTTAGTATTTAAAACTTATTAATTTTACAAGTGCATTACCACTAAGAAACCTTCGAAATTTTATATTCATAATCATTGCTATTATTATTAAATACGCTGAATTTATAGTTAATGCAACGAGTTTTTTTAAAACAGAACGGTGTTACTTAAAAAAAAACACGTTTATAATAATTAAAAATGATTTGTTATTATCATTAAGTAATTTTTAAATAGTGCACAAGGTGCTAATAAAAATCTAAATAGAATTTATGGGTTTTTTATTTAATGCTTGTGATACTGGTAACATAAATGAAAGTTAAAGCTTAAGTTTAAACACTTTTAGTATTAAGTAAAATTTAAAAAATATATTCGTTTTTACTGAAAAACTTTTATAAATTTAAAAAGAAGAATAGTTTAATACAAAAAGCAATTATGCGTGATTGATCTTTCTTCATTGCTTATTTTTTAGACTTAATTAGTTTTTGTTTGTCTGCCAAAACATTATTGCATACATTTTTAGCGTTTAATATTCATAGATCTTACTAAAACAATAAGTAAAAATTACCTATTTTAACAAATCACTTTAAGCTGAAATACTTTGTGTGCAAGAACCGAGAGCTAATTTACTTATATCTTTACCCGTTTAAAGAGAATATAGAGTTAACTCGTTCTTTTCTCTTTGTTTATTGAAAACTTGACCATTTAGTTGCAGCAAGGCGTATATAGAAGCCTTTTTTTGTTCTCAAGAGTCTTTTGACCCTCATTTACGCCGAGTTGGGTGCCTTTTAAATGAAATTTCTAAATCTGCGCGTCAAGCTATTGTAGCGTGAAAACAAAATAGCATCGTTTCTTATTTTGCACGTTCAAAAACAAACTGATCGCTTGGTAATTCATCAAGCATTTTGTTTGCATAGTGGGTATTGGGTCACTCTAAAGTATTTTTTAAAGCTAAGTTCATATTTTGTTTTTTTCTAATTTAGCAATAACAACTTAAACTATATTTTTTTTAGAAAAAATGCAATCAAACTAAATTTGAATAAAAAAAATATTCATCACTTAAATTATAAAAAAATTTATTTTAGTGTTAAAAAATGTATTAACAATATGCAGGCATAAAGTATTTTTGCTTGTTTTTGTTCTATCTTTTAGTTTAGAAGATAGCTCTAATTTTATATGCTCTTTCAAATACGAACTTTTAAAGTACTATAATCGTTAGTAAATTATGTTTAATCATCTTTTTTATGATGTACCTAATACAATATACATAAGTAATTAAATTGTAAGTTTACTTAATTTAAATAACTTCAAATAAATATATGTATTAAAAAACAAGCTATAATGCTTATTGTATACTTTAAAACAGACTCTGAAGAATCCGTTCAAGCCTCACTCGAAGGGAAACTTTTGGTCAGTCGATCTTAAAGCAGTTCCTAGAGAACTTCTCCTTTGTCAAAACACCCAAGTTTCTCGTGGAGCCGAGCACAGGTTTGCTAAGGATGTCGCTAAGGTGTTTGATCTAACTACCGGCTTAATTATCTGTCCTGTACCAGCTTCATGTTTACTACCAGACGGTAAAATCATGCGTAACCCTGGCGTCGTAATCGATCAGTTGCTGAGAGAACCGAACTTGTTTGATACACAGTCTGTTGGAGAAGAAAAACCCCTGTATTTTTTGCACGACGTTTTTGAGACTGAAGACAATGTTCCTTTCGACATAACGCTTCATGGTATGCCTCAAAGTTCCGTTCAAGATTCGCTTCCCTCAATGGTTTTGGATCAAGAAAGAAACAACGGAAGTAAAAGAAAACGTGCCAACTCAGCTGTTAAAAGGATACCGAGAGTTGGTTCTGAAATCAAAGTAGAAAATTGTATACAGCAGCAGCAGCCACAGTTTGGTTTGCAACAGCCACTTCAACTTAGTAACACAGTTATACAGCATCTTAGACAGCAAGCTTTGTTTTTACAGCAAGCTAACAGCTTATAAGCAGTTTAATGATAGAAATTGCTTAAAAACTTAAAATCTAAAAAGTACTTGATTTTCCATACAGCTGAATGGGTTTCTGAAGCTTGAGGTTATCAACCTAAAAGGGTTAACAGTGCAACAATATTTAAGAAAAGAAATGTTAAATTTAAAGATACATTTTTTCAGTTAGGTCGTTTTCATTTTTTTTATTACTCATAGGCAGTTTTCACCTTGACTTTATAGCTAGTAAACCTTATTTCACGTTGCCTTGAAAGTATATTACTTCATAGAGAATTATTTGTAAGCAATCAAGAGAAACCAGTTCATTCCCCTTGTATTATACAAAAAAGCCTTTAATTTTTTCAGTATTTTTTATTGATGAATACTTATTTATTTTTTTCATCAGCATAAAAATTTTTGCACCACGTAATATTTTTTTACTAAAAATCAGGACTTAAGTTTGAATTGTTAATTATAACGAACATAGACTCTAAGTACGTTTTAATTTACTTACCAAAGTAAACAGCATTTGAAACTCAGATGTTTTTGGCTACAAAGAACAGAGTATACTTATAAAACATAGGTTTTTTGATCGAAAGGTAGTTTTTAAGGGTTATAACTGATATAAATTTCACCTTTAAAAAATATTTATTGTAGTATGCTTTCGAAATTTAGTAAAAAGATTCACATAAGTTTTATGGTCAAAGAGCTTATAGCCATTACTTTTTGCTATTTTTATACTTACACGTTCATGCTTTTTTATTAGAAGCTAGTAAGGTTGTTGAATTTTTAGTGCTAATAGACCTCTGAACAAACAACTATACTCAAAAACGAGATGCTTTAAAGCAATACTCATCAAAACTACCTCTAGCTTATTTTGACAAAAACATCTGTGCCAGACCTAGTATTTAAAAAGCTTTTAGAGTATTTTCTTTTGTACATTAGTTTTTTTATTTAAGTATTTTTTAAATTATCATAATAAAGGTTAAATCAATTTTTTAAAGTTTTCAAAAAAAAATTATTTCAAAACATCTATTTATTTAACGCATTAAAATTTTTACTTACTCGTGTTTACTAATCAATTAAAATAGTATTAATACTATGTAAATGTTCAGTTAAAAAGTACTTTTAAAAAATGCAAAAACTTACTTATTTTCTGAAAAAACTTTTGTATGGTTTTTAACGTAATTATTTATAACATTAATCTACCTTTTCTTTTTTATTTAGCTAAACCTGCATATTTTTTTTATTATCATATTGCTGTTAGTTTTAAACCAGAGTGAAATAAATTAACAATTAAAAAAATGTCTTAGTGTTGTTTAAATATAAGAGTATACAAAAATATTTCAGCTTGTATAAAGTAAAAGTAATGTAGGGTTCAGTTTTATTTAGTTTTGTAAATATTTTTTTCGTAATGGCTTAAATTTCCTTATATTTAATGTCGTTTTATTGTACAACAGTTTGACAATTGAAAACTGAAAATATTAAGAAGTTGACTTTTGTTATTTTTTACTCAAAGAAATTTAATAAAATGATTAGAGAATGAAAACTATAAAATTAGTTTTAAGAAATCCTTATTCAATTTGTATAAATTCTTCTTTAGCAATAAGTTACCTAAAATTAAACTAAATTTTATATAAATATTAGAAAACGCTCAGCTCTAACAAATTACTCTAAAAATAAAAATGTAAATAATATCACATTTACAATTTTTAATTACTTTCCTTCCCATCTAAGTAGAAATGACTGTTTAAATATATTTTAAATCAATCTAATATTGTTTTGTAGTATTCGTCAAAAGTTGTACATCATTAAGTTTAAAATTTACTTTTATAAGCTATTTTAATATCAATCAGTAGAACAGTCTGTTAAAACATTGTCGATGATTTAGATAAAAACTCTCTAAAAATGTTTTTTTATGGCCAAACTAATATATTTTACCGTTTAAAAAATGATTATTGTTAGCAAAGATGTAATACTTTAAGCCATTGTTTAAAGTTTTATCTCAATAGTATTAAGACCCACGAAAAAATCTTAAAAGATTAAAAACATTGTTGGTTTCTGTTATCTGATCTACAACTGTAAAAAATCAGTTTAATCGTCCTAAAAAACTACTTCTGTGCTGGATGTAAAAATATTTCATGTATTTAAAACAGAAGTTCGTAAAGGTTCGAAACTAAACATAAATAAGCTCGAAGGCAAATATCTTGCAAACATTAAACAAAAAATGCATTCAGTGCATTAATCTCTGAACTGCCACTTTCACTGCAACTAAACTTGTTATGCAGGTTTGATACTTTACATTATACTTAAAAATGAACAGATCTTCGCAATACTAAAGTGTATTTTTTTCAATACTTATTGAAGTGACTCAATAGTATAAAGCAAAAACATAGTACGTATATTTTTAGTTTATGTGTTTTATACTTACTTAATAGAAATCAACAGAGTTGATAAAACTTATTTATCATATGTTAAGATTATAAAGTAGTTTTAAGTAAATTTGTTAATCTTAATAAAATGTATTAATAAAAGAAAAAAAAAACTAAGTAGATTTTAAAGTATACAAATAAGCATATAAAATTAAGTGCAAGATATCAGGTTTCTGAGAAACGAGTTTACGCTATACTTCAATGGTTTTCACGCTCTACATATCTCACCGCAAAATACATTCATTATACTTGAACACCAATAAATTCTTACCAATCTTTTATACTTTTTTGTATGCTTGAACTATATTTTTAATCTTTCATTGATTTTTACTATCATCAGTTAACTATTAAGGTATTAGTTTTTATTCAAACTGTATGGCTTATTTAGTAAAAAAATAAAGAAGTTTCTTAAATTTTTATCTTTGTTTTAATTAAAATATACTGTCATAACCTTTATATCGAATAATTTCTTTTTAAAAAACGAAACATTTTCAAGTAAGTAACTAATAAGTTAACATTAAAACATTAAAAAAAAAGTTAATCAGTTATTTTGTATATCTAAAAAAAAACAATATAATACATAATCAAAAAAATTTTTAATACGTAAACCAACTTTCGTTGTTTCAATAGATAACTATAAAAGTTAGTGTGTTTAACACTTTTTAAAAAGATTAAGGAAAAAAAAATTAGACTAACATCGAAGTTTAGTTTAAAATTTATCTTTTATAAATTTAATTTTTATCTGGTATTATTTAAATAAAACTTTTTAAGTCTAAAAAGTTTAAACCTGATTAAATGAAAAATCTAACACTGAAATACATAAAGTTAGTTGTAAAATATTTAAACATAAATTCAGTACCGAAACGTTGACCTACTTATTACGGCATTATATCACAATCGTACTGAGCTACAACTATACTGGTTAGCTCGTTGAAATAAGATCGTAATTACTGATAAATTACATATGAAACAATAGATCTGTATCTATAAACTTCGTGTTTGTTCAATTTAAGAGCTTTGTTTGTTTTTTAAGTTAGTTACAACTTATAGGTGAACAGATATTTAAAAAAAAAATAAAGTAAGGTTAAAAATCGATCTAAAGCGATTTGAAAAACTCTTTGTTAGTTTTTGTACAAAGTGTTAACATACTTCTATTTATACAAAGAACTTTTGAAATTTTATAAAAAATATCACTATGATAAAGTTTTTATAGGTATAAAGTAAATTATGTTTATATATAAACAAGTTTGTAACTTTGTTTATAACAAAAAAAAACTCATAGATCACATATAAGAACTAAACATTAGGTGCAATCTTTGAAATCAAATTTCTATTTTGAAAACTGGTTGTATTAGTTTTAGCGTCTGAAAAAAAAACTGTAAATTAGGTTTTTTATAACCAGTAGCTAATAGTTAAATAAATTTATTCTTTTATCAATATTAGCATACACATACTATCCAAAAAAAACATTATATAATAAAAAAATGAAAAATTGTTTTGAAAATTAGTTCTATATTAGTTTTTTACTTTTAACTCAAACAATCTATTAAACTTGTATTATAAACAACTTGAAAGTTATATTTTATTTATAAGTACAACTTTTTGAATTTGATATCATAGTTCTTTAAAGACCGTTTGATAAAATAAAGGTTTGATATTATTATAAATTATATAGTTTATCAAACAAGATAAAACAATTGACAAACAAAAATATTCAAGTAGTAAAAAAAGTTTGCTTAAAATAATCACAATTTATTTTATTAACTTTCTACAAATTTTAAAAAAATGGTAAAAACCGTAAAATGAAAAACCTACGTGCTTCTAAATACATAATATTATTCTTACTTACTATAAGTTTATAAACTTTCACAACTGTAAATAAACAAGTATAATTACATAAAATGTACATTTGCTTAACAATCTAATTACAATAAGAAAACACACTTAAACTTAATACTGTGTTAATTTATTAAGGTATTGTTTATTGAACAATAAAAAAAGGTCCTCAAAATATTTGGTCATAGGACCTAATGCACGAAAAAACCTTTCGGTTATCGAGTCGCACATCACTTGGATACCTTTTAAGGTCTTGTCCAGGACATTATAAGATAAAAACAACTACAAAAACAAGTTAAGATACTGTTAACTTTGTACTTTAACAGTAATTTTAGTCTAAGACTCAATTGCTAAACTTTTCTCAAAGTATTTACTATATCAGGAACTCAGTAAATTTGATATACGAAAGGTATAGCTATTAATAAGATGTTGTTTACAAGCAGTCTCTTAAATACGTTGGGGCAACGTACGGCCCGTGGGCAAGGTTCGGCTCGCCAACAGAAATGTCTGTCAAGCAGCCTGTTTTTACGTTCCAAGTCAAACAACTGATTTTTTTAGATAGATATGTGTTAAAGCTTGCTTTTAGTTTGTTTCTTATTGTAGTTAGATTAATAGGCAAATGTTTATTTTATTTAATTATATTTGTTTATTAACTGTTGTATAAGTTTTTAAACTTATTATAAGTAAAAATAATATTATGTTTTTTGAAGCACATAGGTTTTTCATTTCACGGTGTTTACCATTTTTTTTTAATTTGTAGAAAGTTAATAAAATGTTTTTTTCATTATTTCAAGCAAAATTTTTCTAATACTTGAATATTTTTGTTCGCGAATTGTTTTTGATAATATAGTGCTTGTTAACAAACAAATTTTTTAATGTAACTTTGCTTTCAAATACTAAAATATACTATTTTTAATTTTTTAATAGTTTTTTAAACAGTTACAACCCGCAAAATGTTTAGTAGATCTTGCCCACTACTATAAAAGTTGCCTACTCCTAATAAAATTAAAAAACGTGATAGTAATTGTTACAATCTAGACTGAAACAATTTCATTATAACTTGATAACATTCTCAGTATGGACTATTTCAAAATATAAAGTGTTTGTAGATAACTCATAAAAATACTAAGATGATGGAGAGCATACTATCACTTTTAATACTTTAAGCACAAAACAAACCCCTTATAGTTTACATCCTTATGTGTAGTAATTATTAGTGTACTCCAGGGGCGTAGCGTTGGGAGGGACGCTGGCGCATGCGTGCCACCCCAAAAAAAAGAAGTAAAAAAATGCAATATCTCTATCCTTTATTGCTTATTTTTACTGCTTAACTTGCCTTTTTTCAACTATGTTTTTCTAGTATTCGAAAAGTAAAACGAAATTTCTAATATCAATTAGTGACAAGTTAGGGAAATTACCCAGTATACTGATTCGGTGCGTAATTTCAAATGCGCACCGATGTTGATGAAAAACTCCATAAGGAAAAATTTTATAACTTCATTAACTTCATAAGAATTTAGACTTAAACAGTACGCAACTAGTTAGTGCACCGCAGTAGTATAACCTTATGATAGATTTTTTAAAGGAAAAATGCTAACATTTTGTTAACAAACCATAAAGCTAAACCTGTTTTATAGTGATAATGATTCAAGAATGAACAAATTGTTGTAAAAATAGCAATAATCAACTGCTAATAAATAAAAATAAATGATAACAAGAATAAAAAATATTAACAACAAAATTAAAAAAAAACAAACAACTGAAAAAAAAAAAATAATAATAATAAATAAACAGTTCATACTGTGATTACAGTTTTAATCTCACTATACAAAAAGTATTGTTTAAATAATCTAAACTTAAAATTGTTATTGAAAGTAGTTTCTTTTTTTATTAAGATAACAAAAAAATCAAACTTTGTTGTTCTATCAGCCATAAAGTTTAAAAAATAATCAATTTTTGCAGCAATTTATTTTAAAATTTCTTTAGTCACATCATGAATAAATTTATAACAACTTGTAAAACAGAATTTTTACAATCAATTTATAGTCTAAAAGATATAATTGATTAATTTTAAATTTAAATTTATTTAGTTTTAAATCAAATTTTAAATGGTATTTAAAATTTTTATTTACCAACTGTTTGTAGTATTTAAAAAATGCTATTCCCTAAAGATCTTAGAAAAAATGATTTTAAGATAAGTGAAAAGTTATATTTCTTGTGAATTTTTAAAAGCATTGAAAAAGTTGACCTTAAAAAATTTATATTTCAAACATTTTGTTTTGTATCAGAAACATTTAGTAAAATCTTTCCACACACTCAGAAAAACTCAGGATTTTATGAAGTTTTGGAAAACTTTAGTATGACAAATCATGATAACTCAGAATGTTTTAAATACTTTTAAGCTCAGGCTGACTAAGGATAGAACTGTTATTTTATTTACTCAGGGTATATTTAGTGGTTTTAAAAGCTTTGTTATGAAGCCTAGTTTCTATTAGTTTAAAAACAATAAAAAAATTCTCAAAAATAAGTTAAAATGCTTATGATGACACATGACATTTTTAAACTAACTCAGGACAGTTATTTTGACTTAAAGAGTGGCAATGAAATTCTGATATCTTTAAAGTTAATTGTTTTTTGTTTTTTTATAAAACATGTTTTATAATACTAAAGAAAAAATAAACGTTTGTTTTCATTAATTTTTAGATTATTATTTAAAAAAATATGCAAAGTAATATTGTATGGATTGTTGCGAGTCTAAAAATATATCAGATAGGAAAATTATTTAAAGTTCAAAAGCTTGAATTGAAAAATAGCAGACCAACACCAGATATTGCTATTAATCAAGATTGCAGTTCAAGTGGTATGAAATTTTTTTTTTTAATTTTGTTTATATTTCAGATTTTCTTCATTTGTTAAGATTTATTTTTACAGTTTTATATTGTAATATAAGTAAAAATGTAGAAGTTAAAAAAAACTAGCTCTTTAGATTTATTCTAAAAAAAAATTTAAATTTTTAACTTTAAATTTTAATACTGAAGATTTAACATTTTTATATAAAAGATAAAGATAGTATATTAAAAGCTGCAACAAACTAAAAGTATGAGTTATTTTTAGTTTAATACAATTCTTTTTTGTTGATATAAAATAGATATTGAACATTATTTAGAAATCGCACAGCGAAAAATGTTTTGAGGTATTAATTGTTATACTTAGTTGACTATTTATTTATAGTTTAGGGCCATAGGGGGGGGGGTAAGCCATGTTTTTTAGAAATTGATCTTATTTTAAATATTTTTTTAAAGCTTTAAGATGCTTTTTATTGTTTCAAAAAATTCGAATTATTTTTTGAGATATGACCAGTCAAAGTCGGGCCGCATAGTAGGTTACCTATGGGAAGGGAAAACTAAATCAGCGAAAAAAAGCTAGTTTGTTTAAAATCTATCTCCTCCTACATTTTTCAAGCAATCTTCTTCAAACTTTAAGAGTTTAATCTATTTACAGTAACAAAAATACATTACTTGTGAATTTAAAAATTTGTAATTTTTTTTTTTAATTTTTTTAATAAAATTTTTATTTATTTTAATTATCTAAATTCATAAGTAACGTTTTTTTCTTGTAATGTAAGGAACATTTTCTAAAATTTGAAGAAGATTGCTTGAAAAATGAAGTAAGAGATAGATTTTTAGTAATTTTTTAAATTTCCGAGAAAATTGGTCCCGAAAAATTTGCGGCCCAAAAGTTTTAATTTAGGGGATTTTTTGAGAAAATAATTTGCGCACCCCCTGATTAAAATACCACGCTACGCCACTGGTGAACTCCCAAATAATTCTCGAGTAAACATAAATATCGGTTATATTTAGAAAAGGTTTTAACATCTAAAAGCACACATTTTCAATCTCAGATTCTTACACTTTATTGAAGAAACGAAAAGATGCTCGAAATAATCGTAAATGACTTTTCCTGGTATTTTTTGAGATAAATATATCTAAGTACTTACTTTATAAGTGCATGGACTTCATTATTTTAACTTGATTTGTTTAACCTCAAAAAAGTATGCTTAATGGGACTTTCATGATTGAAGTAAAGATTAAACACATATATTGATTTTTTAAAAGTACCTTGTTTCAATTTAAATATAACACTAATTGTTTTTAGTAACTTAGTTTTAAATGTTTCGCATATCATGCTAAAAATAAAAACTAAATCAGGTATCGGCAAACCTAGAGCTTTTAATTGTTTATATTGTCATACTTATTTGGTTGAAAACAATATTTTTGATTCATAACTGCAAATACCTTAAATAACTGCAGCCTGCGGTCTTTTTTTTTTGTATTGAAGTACACAAGTTACTTTTTCTAATAAAACTAGGTTGCGACTTATAAAAAACCGACCCGTGATCAAAATAAATAACCTTTAATTATAACTATTATCTTTGTTTTTATTTTACGTATTTGTCATATAAAAGTTTAAAAATTTTATTTATTATTTTTAATGAAAGAGATACACTTAGCTTTTTCAATATTTTCTTTAAGTTTTTTTAGAATAAGCCAACTTTAAATATTTTAAATTCAAATAAAGTTCAGTATTGTCTGCTGATATGTTTTTTGTTTAAACGTTATATATAATAATGTTTCATCTGCGAAATTTCGACACTTAAACTAGTATTGTTTTGAAAATCATTCAGGCAAAGTGAATTTTATAGAAAAAAAAGATGTTAACGTTTTCAATCTAAAGTTTAATAACAGTAAAAAATCAAACAAAACTGATATAATTTAATTTATCCACCTCGTCGTTCAACCTCTGACCTTAAATTATTATTTTAGTTTTGACTTAGTTTTTGATATTGAACTAATTAAAAAGTATACAATTAAATAACAAACTTTTTTTTAGATTTTTTTATGATTTATGAAAACAGAAAGTCAAACTATCTAGAGCAGTGCTTCTGAACCTTTTTCTAGTGGCGGAACCCTTTTCCAAAGTTCAACTTTTCCGCGGAATCCCTAATTTTAATTTTACATAAAATGTAAATAATTTTTACATAAATATCTAAATTTCGAAAGGCTTCGCAGAACCCCTGGGGGGCATCGCGGAACCTCATTTCAGAAGCACTGATCTAGAGTATCGATTAAAATGCATTTCGGTTTCAGTTAACAAGCGTATTCAGAAAATTTCTAACAGTTTTTAAACATTCAAGATAGAAACCTGTTAGAAAAAATAAGTATGAGCAAATGGTACGATCACAAGCTACTCTTGAGTAGAGTCACAAAATTTAAAAAAAGTGGAGGAGAATAAGGGTATTGTGCTTAAATGGTTATTTTCTACACAAATGTAGCAAATTTGGTTGGTATTGTGCTTTTTATTAGGTTTGTGGATAAACACTTCTACATGTAACATTTTTAACAGTAAACAATATACATACTGCATTCATTTATGCTAGTTAATCATGGTACAACATCCGAAGAGTGGTAAAGATCAACAAAAATGACAAACGAATGTGCGGCTGAAAAAAGAACTCACGGTTTGTCATGGTTGGCGAAATGTTTACCTTGATAGGTAATTGTGAACGCAGAAAAAGTTTATTGTTAAAGTTTGTTTCAAGTTTTCAGCTATAAACTTAGCAGTTATTATTTTGTTGTTTAGTATTAAACTCAACCGCACGATCGTCAACATTAATCCAACCAGGCGATGGTTGCAAAAGAACATTGAAAATACTTTTATAGCTAATAAAGTAAAATTGTATATTAAATACAGTGTCGCATTGAGCTTGACAATGTCTAAGAAGAAATAGAGTTGTGATAGTCTAATTCCGTCAATTTTCATTAACTGACCAACAAAATGTTAGGTATTTAATCTTGGTTAATCTATTTATCGTGACTATGTCAGCCTGATGAGTTCTAACGAACTAGGTCACCTAATGTCGCATGGATGATTGTTGATGGTAGTTCAATTTAGTGCTAAAAGTAATTAGAAAACATTAGAAATATAAAGCCGTAATCATAAAACAAAATATCAGCAAAAACTGAAAAAATACTTAGCTAAGTTAGGCTAGGATTCTGCAATTTTTCTAGTTAGCTGGGTAGATAAGAAGTCTATCGCGGTCCACGCCTCTTGAAAGAACTCCTTGCCGGTTTACTATATTACTTAAGTGTTCAGACTCTTTTTGAGCAAAAACGTTTCGCTCGGCAGGCGGTAAATTACCAAAGCAAAACTAGATGCATGATTTCAAACCAAAAATATCTAATGTTTTTTTGCAATAGCAGAACTGGTATAAAACTTTTGTGTATGTTAAAGTTTGTTTGAACTTTACTGTTTGAAATAGAAATTTTTCCAAGTGGTTTAAACATTTGAAAGCCTACTAATTTATCATTATGCGGGTCAGTTTCTTTATAGGTATTCGTTTAAGTGTATCCTAGTCCAGGGATCGGAAAACTGAAAATCGCGGGCTAAATGCGGCCTCCAAGGTAATTTACAGATAAAAAAAATACTTTTTAATAACATTTAATGCAAAGTTTTTTGTACTAAAAACCTGCAATTAAGCTCAATTTTATATAACTATTAATTACTAGAGCTTTTTATTAGTTTTTTTAATCTTATTTGTGGTTAATTTATAAAATGGTTACTACAATTATTTTACATTACTGCAGCCTGCTAAAGACTTTTTCTATATAGAGTTGCCAGTGAACAAATATTTCCTTAAAAGTTGGTCTGCAACTTATAAAATACTGGCGATCCCTGTCCTAATTTCAGCAAAAAGTTATTCACAAAAAGACGAAAATACAGGGGGCTTGTTCTTTTTATTGAAAACTTCTTAAACAACTTTTTTCCAGTACAAAGCCTTATTAAAACATTTTTAATAAGCATTTCATAATAAATAGTTAATTGTAAGAGTCCTTTGACTAAGATTTTTCAATACAATTTGTTTGTACAAATAAACTTAAATAAAATAATTTTTTAAGTCTAAACATTTATTATGAAAAGTACAACTTCAATTTATAACTAACCAAGAAATAAAGCAGAAGTCGACAAACTACGGCCCACGAAGAAAATTTTAAAAGTTTCATTATATAATAATAATACCAAACATTTTAAAATTCACTTTAAAAAATCTGAAGAAAAGTAAAAAACAAAGTACTTTTTACATGGAAATAAAATAATAGTTGAAGTAATGTTAAAACCAAACGATTAAACTATTATCACGTACTGTTTTTTTAATTAAATAAGCAAGTTTCAGACTAGCCAACAAAAACCTTTGTTTATTTAAAAAACTCATATATGTTTTAAAAAAAAATTATTAAACTCATGTAACAATTTTTTTTTCATTAATCATTAATACTAACTAATATTACTAATTTTTAATAGTTTTTATTTCTAGTGTTTAGTTATTAATCTTGTGGCTGATGCTAGTTTATCTATTTAAATAGTCAGTATCAATGTTAATAAACTTGATGTATGAACTTATTTTGCAGTATAGCTTCGTAAACATGTTATACACTATATAACGTTTAGTTATGTATAAACGTAGTTTTTTAGCAATCGTTGTGTAATAGCAAATATGAAATCCGAGCTTTTAAATTAAAAAAAGTTGTTCGTAGCTTGAAGAATGAATATTAAAATTAAAAAGTCTCCTATTTGTTATCTGAGGACAAAATACTTTTATGTTAACTTTAATTAGACGTTTTGATACCACAACTTCTTGTATAGCATTTTAGATTTTTTTTGAGTTGGAAAAAGAATTAAATAAAAACGCTAGGTAGTTTAAAAATAAATCTGAAGATTTTTTGAGTCTTTACTTAATTAATAGTTTAGGTAAAAATTATCATTTGGCTAAAATAAACCTAAAAATTGAAACCTGTTTTTACCAAAATTAAAGCATTTGTTTTCTAGGTATGTTTTATTTAAATTCATACTTTGGTAGCTGTTATTAAGTTTTTTATACTGTTTTGTAAGTTAAAAGTTACACATATATTTTGTTTATGAATAACTGTCTAGTTGGTAAATTAAGTCTAAAGATTACTTTTTATTTTCGCTAAAGTAGGGTTCGGCAAATACAACAGCTAAGCTAAAAAATACCGTAACATAAATTTCAGCTAAAAAGTACGTCTACAAACATTTTTTTTAGATCAAACTTGAAATCAATACTTAATTAGATTATTAGAAAATACTAGTGTTTTATCATTTTGTTTCACATATTTTTAATTTGAATAGTTCTGAATTTTTAAGAATAACTTTTCTTAGTAACTACGATACGTCAAGGTCTATATTTTTATAGTGCCCGCAAAAACTTTTTCTATTGAACCTGGCCCGTTATTTAAAAAAACCTGCCGACCTATGTTCATTTATATTTTCCATATATAGTATACTTTTTAAATTGAATGTTTTTTATCGTGCAAAACATAGAGAAATTTGTTGTAAATAATAAATTCTATTGGCAAAAATCATAAGATTATATTTACATTAGTGCGTAACTTTAAACTTTATGTTTACGTCATTAAAATGTTAAACTTTAAGGTTATATTTTAAATATGTTATAAATAATACTTCGTTAAAAGCGTTACACTAAATTGTATAATAAACCGTATAACAATAATTAAAAGGAATATGTCTACCAATGTTGAAAAAGAAGCAGGTAATTTTTTTTTAACATTTATCAATTTTAATATTTTTAAACTGAAATATTAGTTGTTAGAAAAAAAATATTTCAACTTTGCTATCAAGTATTTTAAAACAATAAATTTGTAAAACGTTAAGAATTTTTAAAAAGTATTATAACTTTTCTCAAACTTTTTTAGACGTACCAGAATCCTCTGGGCTCTCTGTGAAAGGTAAGCTATAAAAATGTTTTGCTATAATTCTAACGTTTCTATACCGCTTCGTAGAGCACTAAGTGTTCAATAAAATGAATTCAACGTTTAATTTATTGTAAAAACTTGGAAGGAAATCTACAATAATTGTTTAGTAAAACTTTTGTTGTTTCAAAAATTAAATACTCTTAGTTCTAATGAATACAGACTTTATAACTAATAATTTACCACAAAAAAAACCTTCTGAAATAAATATATATTTATTAGGACCTTCTCAAATAAGAAAGAGGAAAAGACAACAGGATAAGTAAGTTAAACATATCCAATAACTTTAAATTTATCAAAGTTAATTTTACTTTTTTAAACAGTACCACTGAAGAGCCGATTGTGCCAAAAAAAGTGTGTAGAGAAGGTCAAATCAAGAAAGAAGGGTGAGTTTATTTTGTTTAAAATACTTCAAGTTATAGGTAAGGTTAAACTTGTTTCACAGTTAAAGAATGTCGTTGAAATTCATAAAATATAAATGATAAAATATCTGAAGTAAAAAACAACTAAAAGACAAGTTTACAGCATCATTATAAATTTTTATCATAACTTATTTACAAAATATTATAATAGTAAAAGTTATTATATACAAATATTATACAAATTTTCTTAATAATTAAAACAGACCAATGCTGAAAACTGCAGACCAGACAAGTAAGTTAAAAAAGTTTTGATAATTATTCGACGTTTGAAAAAATGTATTGATAAAAATTTTACTTATAGGTTTAAAATTCAAGAGTATCGGTACTCAGACTGAGCCTGGCAGAAGGTCATTACTCAGTAAATTGTTTAAGAGAAAGAAAATAAGTTAGTACGAGTTTTTCGTTACAAACTATATTTTTAAGTTTCTATCTTAATAAATGTTAGATAAACTTCTAAACATCTGTTTTACCTAAGTTGAAAATTAATTGAAAAATCATTTAACAGACAAGAAGAAAAGAACAATATTAAGTATTTTGTTCAAAGTCCCGAAGAAAAGTCAGTAAGCTTTTATTTAAATTATATTATAACTTTTAAAATTAATTAAAATTCTAATTTAAATCATATTATAACTTTTAAAATTAATAAAAACTCAAATTTAAATTACTAAAACTTATAATTGATTAAAGAAAATTAAGTTTAAGTTGTTCATGGAGTTTATAACGTATACTAAACGTCAAAATACGTACTTTTTAAAATTTTATGCTACAAGTTATATCAGAATAAAACAAAACAAGAGCTTTTATTTTCATAAAACTAGTGATATTCTTGTTTATTCTAACGAAATGAAATTAAAAAATTACTTAACGAATTTTCAGGATCGGGACAGAAGCTGCGACAAGGCAGCAAACAGTAACTGCAGGCCAGGAACTTTTGTGTTTGTCTTGTCTAAGAAGTTGCCCGTTCATGGTTTATGTAGTTATTTGTATAAGGTATTGCCACAGAAAGTGAAAAAAAAAGTCTTCAAATAAAAACTAAATAAGAGCTATCTGTCCCTTAGTAAACAGCTGTATTACAAGTGATAAAGACTCCGGGACTCGGTCTAATATAACGATAAAGAGCAAATTTATATGCGTACAATTTAAGATACTTTTTGTACACTGATGAAAAGCTATTAAAAGATTTAAAAAAATTCTTCCACGTAAAAAATTAATAGCAAACCAAAAAGTAGCAAGCTTTGAGAAAGGACTAATGTTGTCAATGTATATCCATAGATTGAATGTAGTAAATATAGGAATCACACTAGTTTTTGTATGCACGTTTTTTTTTTTGAAATGTCAATGAAATGCAATTTGACAGCTAGCAAATTTAATATGCATTATTTGGATTTTCTCTAAAAATAAAAATACAGTTAACATTTTCGTTAACAAAATCTTAATATTAATAAAAAGAGCAGATAACAGCAGCTTTATGAATAATATTATAAGCAATCAGAAATATCAAACTTGAAAAAGAAAGGAAACTTAAACTAGGTTCGAAGAAAAAAAGCAGTTAAACTATTAATATTCCTTATACTAGTAAAAAGGGCAAAATAAAGCTGAAGCCCTTATTAGAGAATTGTAAGGAAAACAATAAAATAGTGAGCAAAACTTGAAATGGTTAATTGTTCAACTGAAATCAAAATTATGTACAGCGTCAGTGTTACCCTGCCTGCGTATAAAGCTGCGGTAAGTAAAAATTCCATTTTTAATAAGTGAAAGGATGCTGGAGTAATTCAATTAACAGCTAGCAGACTTATTGCCACATGCATCTCCTCAAAAAAATCATTAACATCGACGAAACTTATTAATTTCAACTTTTAAACTTCAACCCGAAACATTTCAAGCTGACAATTTCAAGCTGACGCAGGAGAACCCTCGCAGCAGGGTACGATAGAAGTTAAGTTTTCAGAAGAAATTTACTTGCGAAATTTCGAAAACTTAAAAGAAGAAGAAGAGAACAGAGTTCAAATATTAAAAAACCAAACAAATTAAAGCAGCTTTTTAAAAATAATACCAACATTTGGATAATCAAGGATAAGCGTTTCCGCTAAAAAATAAACTGCTTCTTTTTTTTAAATAAAAACTTGAAGATAAATTACGTTGTATTCCTTGTCTTATTTTTTTCTTCTTTAAGGCTTAAGCATACAGCTAATTTTTAAGCACTTAATTTGTTAGTTCGTTAATAATTTTTATTTTATATTTTCATTTTTATCACTAAGCATTTTAACAGGCGTGGCAAGGCTATATAAAATTTTCAAATATAAGATAAAAATTGTAGTTCTAAATAAATTGTTAAGTTTAATAATCAAATATAGTAGTACTATCTAACTAAATAATATTAATAGATTTACATATTTATAACTCAATTTACGAGAATAACATCTTATAAAAGCTAAACTCCACTCGATTTGTCTAAAATTTCTTTTCACCTTAATCAAGTTTAAATGCTAAGCTTTTTCTTCTATGTCATTAAGTTTCAAGTTATTTTCTTGAATTCTTTCAGCTAAAATAGTTTATAGTTATAGTTTATTGAACGACAAAAAAAGACGCCAAAATAATTAGTTCTACGACCTTTGCACGAAGAACCTTTCGGTAATCGAGTTTATCGGTTATTGAGTTAAATACCGTTTTAGTTATAGAAAAATTTTGATTTAAGTTCGTAATTAGTTTCAATTAAAAAAAACAATATAAACACTTTACAAACATGTACAATATTATTATGTCTTAACCATATTTCTTTTAATTTGCCATCATTTTTTTATATAGGCTTATATCTTATCTGATTTAATTTAAAGTGTTCACAAAAGTTAGCTTTAGATCATGAGTTATCAGGCTTTAAAAAGAAGTTTATAATTTTTTATGCTTTTTTTTTTATAAAAGTTTAGATTTTGATGTTAGCTATGAAAAATATAACAGAGGTGTATTAAACTTATATTTATTTTGTGTTTTAAAAATTTATAAATACTACGTAGATGTGAAGTATAAAGTATGTATGACTCTTAACACCTTACTTTTCTTAATTTATTAAATTATTAGGAAGAAATATAAAAATTCTAACGTACTTTCTAAAAAATGTAAAATGCAAAAATGCTTATTGAAAAAGACAGTATATTATAACTATTGATTATAATAAAAATTGCGAAATTAAATGAATTTATTGGTATAAAGCTTATTTAAAGGTTTGGTTTCAAAATTTAGTTCGAAGTTTGATATGAAATAGAATACTTCTTTCTGATCTCTATTTATAAAATTAAAATAAAAAGTTTTTTTTTTAATCAAGTTGTATTGCTTCTACTGTTTAACATACAGCATTATTTGTAGTTAGGGATTTAGATTTTAGCTGTACTTTTTAGATATGTTAAAACAATTTGAAAACTATACATATTTACACGATTTCAAATGTAATTGAAAAGTAAAAACATGAGTATTATTAAAAACCTAACAAAATATAAAAGCTGTTTATTGCATATCAAAAAATTTCAAATGATTTGTACTTTTTTACTTGAAATATATTTACATAAAGTCATCGTAAAAATTTATTCAACACGATAAAAAACTATAACTCAAAAATTTTGGTCAAAGGGCTTAGTGTATATGAAAATAATTTTTTTAAATATTGTTGATTAAAACATTGTATTAGTTTTATAAAAAACTTAACACTAATTTTTACTGAAATAGGGAACATAAATATTTAGTAGTCGTCTATCGGATCCAAGATCTTATTTTCAAATTATAGCTTTGCTTCGGTTAGCTGTAGAGAATTGTCTTCTTTTATTCTCTTCTACCAAATTATTTCATGTTATAATCAGTTAATTCACTTGAATGTGGCTTGTTTCGTTGTTAAGTTACGTTAATTTGTCTTACTGGCAACCCTGCACATTTAGCATTTTGTTGTAGAATTAAACATCGTTACTAGCGCAAAGATGTCGATTGTTTTCAACTTAGGCAGTTAAGCCGAATTATTTTATTTCATGTTGTTTTACTTGTAAAGTTTATTGTATTTGTTGTGTTTAAGTATTGGTATCGTTACTTTTTGCACTATAATTCATAGTAAAATACATTTTTAACTTACAGACTCGATTTCAGTTGTACAATTAGTATGAGTTATCTACAACTTTATAAACTTAGTACAAGTTATCAACAACTTTATAAACGTAGTATAAGTTATCTACAGCTTTATAAACCTACATACTTTAACAATAGTATAAGTTATCTAACAGCTTTATAAAATTATTATACTAATTAGCTAAATCAGACTAAATACTAGCTTAAGGAACTAATTAGGACTTACTATATATATAAACCATTGCCATATCAGTACACATATATAGCAAAAGCCTTCGTTGGTTTACAAAAAAACATCCAGGTCAACAGTTTGAAAAATAATATACTTAACTTATTATACAAGCAAAATGTCTATACTAAAAAAAATCTCACTTGAATTATCACAAAGAATTACCGAAAAAGACACAAATAAGCAAATAAGTAAATTCATAGTACTTATAAGTTTAAGCTTCTAAATTATGTATACTACAGGTCAAAATAATTTAATTTTTAGTGTATAAATTACAAAAATGTTTAATTAAAACAAAATTCTTATATAACAAATATAACAATATAAACAAAAAAATTTTTATTTATGCTTTATTAGCATATGTAAACTTATTTTCATCAAAAAAGCATGTTGATTGATTCATAAAAACGTTGTTTCCCTATATACAGACATACCAATGTTCAATTTTGTTTTATGTTTGTGTCCTATTTTAAAGTTTAATGAATTTTATAAATTTATAAATAAATATGTCTTAGTATAACTTTTTTAATACTTTTTATACTTTTGTCTTTATTTATATTACATAACGGACATACTTTTGTTGGCCGCTCTACTTTTGTGATACAAATTTTCCAAAAAGTTTGGTATGCCTCAAGAGAGAGCTCTACTAATAAGAAACAAAATACAACAAAAACTTTTTAACATTTAACTTATATTACAACATACAGTCATTAATGTATTAGGCAGTGTTTACAAATAATAAACTCTACGAAAAACAATGTAGAAAAGAATTCGTACTGAAAGGATTAATAATTAAAACAGTATCGTGATTGGTACAAAATGTAACTAAATTTTATATTTTAACTGTTTTTATTCAATTTAGTTCAAACTATTCAATAAAAGTTAAAGCTAACTCGAAAGTATTTTATTCCTAAAAAAATAGATACAGAAAAAACAGTAAAAGAAACACATACAACTCTATAAAACTAACATTTAATATTAAACGACAAAATAAGTATAACCATGATAGAAAAACTACGATTGGGGTTTCGAGTAAGAGTTTTCTAAATATCTGTATTTACTAATTATTTATAATTTAGAATAATTTTTATGAAAAGCTAATAGTATTTCAAATCCTTTCCTTATACATTAAGTGTAGATCTTTTATCTAAACTACTTTTTTTCGTTTCATATAGATAATTAGAGATTAGAAATAAAATTTACTGACGTTAAAAAAAACTTTTAATTCGAGATCATAATTAATCAGTAAATGCAGACATACCGATTTTACCTTAAATTTGTTATAATGTTAAACTTTTATGTGACTTTTAAATGTAATTGTTACTTTTGATTTAATAAAAATATATAAAATTCAATTATTATTTAGTTTTCATTTATTTTAGAACAATTATTTTTTTAAAAGCTTGAAAAAAAATTGATTACCTAACACTAACAATAGTAAGTATATTTATATTGTAATTTGTTTTAAATCAGACAATCAGACAAAGTTCTCGACTTAAATAGTTTTAAGGACGATAATTTGATGATCTCCTATAGGCCAATGAATTTTTTACAAGAAAAATCATTAAGTTTAAATTTAAGAATTAGGAGTTGTTTATCTTATTATATTTAGTTATTCAATAGAACTTAGTCATAGGTTAGGGAAAGGTAATGCACGGCCACAGGGTGAACCTGGCCCATTTAACAAAAGCCTCTGGCGTGCGACAATTTTCTATTTGAAACCAACTTGTACAGATCAACTAACATAAAAATATTTAAGACAAATATTTAATCAGATGCGCTATTAATTTGATTAAAAGGCTTTTCTGGTAAATCTGATCGGTTAAATAGAAAAGTTTTCCGACCCTTTTCTAGGTAGTAAACAAGTAAAATATTCTTACTTAAAGTGAAATTTCACATCAAGAGTTTTAAATATTTTTAATTCAAATGATCTGGATTCGGCCGGATTTCAACTTAAAAAATAAATCTGGATCCGAATTCAGTTAATCCTAGTTTTTTTTCATCTTGTAGGTCACTAATATTTAACCAAACTTATAATTGTAAAAAAAAGTAAATCTGTTAAGTAAGTTTTTGCAAGGAAGTTGAAAAGAAATCACTTTTTGCTTGCTATTGATGAAAAACAATTGAATATATTTCTTCATAAAAACTAATAGCAAATAAAACTAAATAGATAGATTTGTAAACTTTATAATTATGTTGTCTTTTGTAAAAAAATAAGTTTGTATAAGAAAAAAATAATTTAACAAATTTTTAAAAATAATTTGATACGTTATAATAATTGTATAGTTGATTAATAATATTAGTGTTTTTTGTATCAAAAACTGTTAGAAAAAAAGATTAATGATGACTCTTTTTAAAACATTAACACTTTTTGCAGCATCTTAGTTTAAATAAACACAATGTACATAAATGTAAGGAAATTCTTGTACTATGATACCAAAGTAAAACTTCAAAAAAGCTTTGAATTTACTTTTAAAGTAGTAAATAACTAAATTATCTAAGTCTTAAGGTTTTTATTACTTTAAAATTGTTCTTTTACCTTATTTTATTAGTTTTACCTTAAAATCTTCAAAAACGAAATAAGTTTCGGTTTAAATACCCTTTTAAAACTTTCATAACTTTAAAAACATTGTACTATTGTTTTAAATTTTTCTTATGCTAATTTTAAAAATTCTTAAAAATTCACGCGGTTTAGACCAGGAGTCGGCAAACTGCGACCCTCGAAGTCAAAACCTACCGGCCGCGAGGTAATTTTTAAAATATTAAAAATAAAAGCTTTTGCGGTAGAAATTTACAATTAGACTATAAATTTAATGTTAACATTTTACTAGTGCTTTTTTATTACTTGTTTTATTAAAATTTTGTTTTAAACAAAGTTTTTATATTACTTGCTTTAATCGATTTGAAACAATTGCGGCCGCGGACGACATTTTATCTTTAAGGTCAGCTCGCGACTTGAAAAGGTGTAGCTGACCCTGTGTAGATCATACTTTTTTTATAAATTATAAGAATGTCACGTATAAATTTATGCAACTATTAACTTAATTTTTTTTATATTTTTGTGTGTTTATAAAATCTATAAAAGTTATAGGAAAAAAAGCTAAATAATAATTGTTTTATAGTTTGCGCAACTTACAAAAACAAAAAAAAAATGATCAACAAACATAAAAACATTTAATTATTATTATATTATAAAACATGCAATTAAATTTTTAAATCTTATTGACATTCATAAAATAGTATCTTTTATTTGATAAATAAATAAGCATACCTGTTGTTGGTTCGCACTTTGAACACAGTAAGAAAAGGTACACAACGGTTACAATATTCAATGTTATCAAACAAAAGTTCGAACTTTAAATTTACATAACAATTTTATTAAAAGTCTGGATAACTTTTAAATATAATTTTTGCTTATTTAGTTTTATAAAGTCTTTACACAGTAAACTTCTAAGAATTTTTTTATGAACGTTGTTTATAAAGAACTTAAATCTAGAAAAATGTTTGCTATTAAATTTTTATTTAGTAAGTATTGCACTGAAATAAGATAGGAACAACCAAATTTATGTTTGAATATAAGATATAATACAGTCTACATTGGTGCATGACTTTTTAAATTCGAACAACTAATTATAAGATAATTTATTAAAAATATTTAAGAGGTAACAATTCAAAAAGTAAAACTATTTAAAAAGAATTAAAAATGTATATTTAGGACTAAAACATACTTTCAAACCATTAATTTTCTATCAAAATTTTTAAAACTTGATGAGGAATGGATAAAATAAGTTTTAGAATATAAAAACTTTTACTTATTTTTGAAATTCTTTTTTATAAATATTTTTTTCACTATCATAGGTTTATCAATTAGATCTAACACCGCTTTTTTTAAAATATATATTACTTTTTGAAATATAGTCTCTTAAATAATTTTTAAGAATTAGAATTGTCATGTAACAAGTCTACATACTTATTTTAAATACTCAACTTTTAAAATGCATTTTAAATACTCAACTAGATTTCAGTGCACAGTAGAACAGTTTAAAGGCTAAAAAAAACTTACCACATATTAGGACTTAAAAATTTTTACTTCCTTGTTTATTAATTAAAATTCATTGTATAAACTAATATCTAAAATACGTTCATACTTTTAAAGTCTTGTACTGGACAAGACAAAGATACCCGTGGTGTGCAACTCAATAACCGAAATATTCTTCATGCTCCACGTCCTAGGACAAAATATTTTGAGCGTCATTTTTTGTCGTCCGATAAACTAGAATTAACTGTCTTTGTTTATTAAACTTTAATGTAATCACAGTTTCCACAATTTGAGTATCGTGTATATCTAGCGATTGTAAACGTTACAGTTTCATATAATTATATCGTCAATCATCTAGTCAAGACAAGTAAAGTCAAAAAATTAGAAGTTTTAAAACAGCTAGATTTAATTAAACTTATTTTATAACGGCTCTGCTTTGAAAAAAGTTAAGAGAAAATACAAAAACAAATTACTTTTAAAATTGTTTAGAAAGCTATCGTTGACGTTATATGTGTAGTAATAAGTATAAGTTATTAGGGGTCGGCAAACTGCGGCCCGCGGGCAAATGCGGCTTTAAAAGCCAAAATCTGAGGCCCGCAAGGTTATTTTTAGCTATAAATATACACTTTTTTAATAGTTAAAATTAAGTTTCTGTAATAAAAACTTTGAATTACCCTCTTAGTTCAATAAATTCTCTCTACTAGTGCTTTATTATTGCTTATTCTATCATATGTTTAAACTAAAGAATTATTTTTATTACTTATTACTACAACAATTTTGAAATAACTAGGGCCTTGGAGACATTTTTGTAGATAGTGCGACCACCAAGCAACTTATATAGAAAAATTGGCCCTTAAGTTACAAAAGGCTGTCGACTCCTGAGTTAGATGAATGTTTGTTAATATTTCAATATAAAACAATTTGACTCTGTTTTTAAATTATGTGTTGGTTTTAGGGTAAACAATGCTGTGATATCTAAAGTTACTGTGACAAATCGAATATAATTAAAACTAGACTGCTGTTTAATTGGATTAGCCACCAAACATAGTTGCAAGATTTTTATAAATAAATTGTCCCATAATTATTTATACATAACCTTTCAAGTCTAAGTAAGTAAAAACTTATTATCATTTAGAAAGAACACTTTAAATCTGGAGTTCTTGCAACGCTGCTATAAAATAGATTTTAGTTTATAAAAAAACAATATCAGTCTTCCTTAGACTTATTTTATTAACATTTATAATGCTTAGTACAGTTTTGTATAGTTTTTATTATATAAATATTTATACGGTAACAGTTTCAGAGTAAAACAACATTTCTTTAGTATTTATAATCAGATGTTTATTTTTTATATTTGATAGAACTTTTTTGTTACAGTACTTAAAGCTGATTTATATTTTGATTATAAGGTGATTATTTATTAACACATACTTCTTCATTACGACTTTAAATATTAATTTACGTAACTTTAGTCTAAAATTTGTTGTCGTTATGTTTAAGTTTTTTCTAGTACTGATATAAATAACTTTCACTTATTCATTATTAAAAATTTGAGCCAAACATCGAACATAATAAATATATGTTTTGTTGATTACTCATAAATATTCTATAAAAAAATAATATCAAAACAGATTATTTTTATCTAAAGTTGACATTAACTTTTTCAAATATACTAAGCTACATTAAAGATAAGGGCTTTTTAAATGAAATAAAACTAAATTCATCAACAGCAGTTTGGATGGCTTAGATCTGTTCTGACTAATTTTCATAGCCTAAGAACTATTTATAGTTTACATTTTAAACCAACCATATTAAATACCATGCCGCTGAAAAATGTAACTTTGTTGTGGGTACAATTGAAAGTTAAGTGACTTATCTTTTACAATTCAAAGTTTTACAAATTGTCAGTTTAATGTGAGACTGTAATTAAACACTTGTAAACTAGATCAGTTACTTAGTACCAATGCTTCTGGTTGTCATCAGAAGAGCAAGGGTGTTTTTTATTGCTTTACAAAGTGTAATGGTATGTTGTATATTGGCGAAAAACGTCTTGGTTTTGCTGATGATACCCAGCAACATTAAGACTAGTCAATTGATGTATAAATGTACCAAAAGTTATTATACAACAATAAATTTATAAGGTGCAGAAAATACTCAGACTATAGGCTTTAACATTATCAACAGTTTGGGCTATAATACATGGAATACTTTTGCCTACTTCGTTTGGTCTATAATGTTACAAGTAAAAATTAATCTAAACTAGCATGTTATTTTTAACAACAGTCGAGTTTACAATCCCAAAGTTAACATTCAGAAAATTACATAGTTTTATATTTCTTTGTAAATAAAAAACCTAAATATATTTTTTCAAAACTGTATATCTATACACACTAAGTCCTAATTACGGTGATGTAGTTTTTTAGTTTTATTCTACAATTTCACACCTCACATTTGACAACCTTGATTTTTACACTCAGTTTTATTTACTTTAAACTTTAAAGTTTTATATGTTTTTACTTATAATGTTTTTATTTTAGGATGAAAATTTAGATAAATTGAAAAATTGCATGATATTAGCAATTTAAATATTTCTGCTCAGTTTATTAAGCTTATTTAATTAATATACGTGCTTTACTAATATATGTTTCACCGGTTTTGGTTTACAAAAGTTCTCTACTTTTGGCAACTAAACGAAAGTAAATTGCGCTCTTTTATATTGTAAACTTTGATTACAAAATATTGTTTGTCATTAAAATATTTAAAAAAAAAAATTAATTAAAAAACTCAAAAGTAAACTTTCTACTTGCTCTTTATTGGTATCTGTTTCCGTTAATTAAATTAGAAAAAAACATAACGATTAGTTTATATAGCAACTTTATTTCCTTCTTTTAATAAGAAACAAATTTTTTATTGTTGTTTAGTGTTTAAAAGTTTCACAAACGGTTTTATTTTTAGGTTAGTCTTTGTACATTTGTTCATTGTTCTATAGTTAGGTTAGATAAGTTTTTTTGGTTGAATACAGAGGCGTAGCGTGGGGAGAGACACTTGCGCTGCGTGCCTCCTAAAAAAAAACGAAGAAAAGAAGAAAAAATAGTATATAATGTTTTGTCTTTATCCTGTACGAATTTAGTTTTCCTGCTTAATTTTTTTTTGATAATGTATATGTAGTATTCGAAAAGTTTAACGAATTTTTTGAATACCAAACATACATAGCCGGTGCGTAGAAATCATTGTTTACCGGTTTTGATGCAAAACTCCATAAGGAGTTATTTTTTAGTATATAAAATCCATATAACTTAATATATAAAAAGTGCTTACTGGTGTTTGTGTACCGTGGTAGTTCAACAGATCTAATTGTTTTTTTTTGACATAGAAATGTTTGTAAACATACCATCAAGCTAAATGGACATAGGACCAACATTTTAAGTTGTAAAATAAAAAATTGTATATGTCCCAACCAAATGAGTTGAATCGTTCGTTAATTTTTGTAGCAAATTAGTCTACCAGTTTTATTTCAATACGTTTTATAGAAATATTCTCAAAGACTCTTAAGTTTTAACAGTTAGTTTGTTTTTATTTTTTGTAGTTATAAATTTTAAGCATACAAAGTTTAAACACTTTATTGTTTGCTAAAAGAGAAAAATTTTAGTAGTTTTATATCAAAATTAAAAAAATATTTTTTCATTATTTAATAATTATCTGGATATTATAATCCACTATACAATAGAATGGTATCTGAATCTGTTTAAGTAAATATATTTGAAGAAAAAAATTAAGTTGAGTGTTTATAAACTTTAACTAACTAGAAGAAAAAAGATTTTTTATTATATTCTTTATAAAGTGGTATACAACTGTTTTTTTTTATTTAGTTAGATTAATTTTTCTCTCCTATTTGTTATCTGAGGACTAAAAACTTTTATAAAAACTTTAGTTAAACGTTTTGATACAACAATTTCTCGTATAGCATTTAGATTTTTTTTGAGTTGAAAAAAGAATTGAATAAAAATTCTTGGTTGTCTTGTCTAACAAGTTGCCCGTTCGTGGTTTATGTAGTTATTTGTATAAGGTATTGCCACAGAAAGTGAAAAAAAAGTCTCAAATAAAACTAAATAAGAGCTATCTTTCCCTCAACGAACAAGTGACAAGGATTCAAGGCCTCGGTCTAATATAACGATAAAGAGCAAATATATATGCGTATAATTTAAGTGACTTTTTGTAGACTGATGAAAAGCTATTAAAAGATTTGAAAAACTTCTTCCAGCTACAAAATTAATAGCAAACTTGCCACAAAAAGTAGCAAGCTCTGAGCAAGGACTAATGATGTCAATATATATCCATAGATTGATTATAGTAAATATAAGAATCACACTAATTTTTGTGTACACGTTTTATTTTTGAAATGTCTATGAAATGCAACTTGATAGCTAGCAAACTTATTATGCATTACTTGCATCTTCTGAAAAAAATGAAAAATATCGTTAACATTTTCATTAACAAAATCATTAAATTAATAAAAAAAAAGAAAACTACAGGATCTTTTTAAAAAAAACCAGAAGCAAACAGAAAAATCAAACTTGAAAAAGCAAGGAAACTTAAACTAGGTTCCAAGAAAAAAGTAGATAAACGATTGATATACCTTATACCAGTAAAAAGGGCTGAATAAAGCTGAAGCCCTTATTAGAGAATCGTTAGGAAAACGATAATAAACTGAGCAAAATTGAAATGGTTCATTGTTTAACTGAAATCAGAATACTTTACAGCCTGAGTATTACCCTGCCTGCGTATAAAGCTGCAGTAATTAAAAAAAAAAGACACGTGCTCATTTTAAAGTGATCAAGAACAGACGAATTCTTTCATTGAACATTAATTTAATTCAGCTTAATGAAACCTGGATTAATATACATATAGTCCATTAATAGGAAGTAAGTGAACAAAAACAAGAAATAACGCATTCTATAATAATGGAGAAATACAATTAACAGCTTGCAGACTTATTACCACATGCATCTGCTCTAAAAACTAAAAAAAATCGTTAACATGGACGAAACTTATCAATTTCTACTTTTAAATTTCAACTCGAAACCTTTGCAATTTCAGGCTGATGCGATTTCAAGCTGAGACCTTCGCAGCAGGGTACGATACAAGTCAAATCACTTTCAAGTTAAGTTTTCAGAAGAAAGTTACTTGCGAAATTTCGAAAACCAATAAGAACAAAAAGAAGAACAGGAACAGAATTCAAATATAAAGAAAAAAACAAATTAAAGCAGCTTTATAGATACAATGAGAACATTTTGATAATCAAGGTTAAGCGTTTCCGCTAAAAAATAAACTGCATCTACTTTCTTTTAATAAAAGTTTGAAGATAAATTACGTTGTATTCCTTGCCTCATTTTTTTTCTTACAAGCTTAAACATAGAGCAAATTTTTAAGCACTTAGTTTGTTAGATCGTTAATTATTTTTTAAAGATATATAACAGAATACATTTCATTTTCTTTAAATTTATTTTAGTACTTTCTTAGTAAGGCTCATTAGAAATAGTTTCTTACTGAATTGGAATGAATACAGATTGAAATAAAATCATAATGAAGTTTAAAGTTTTAAGATATAAAATGACGTAATAATCAAATGTTAAAAATTAAACAAGTGATAATGCTAAATAAATTTGGTATACTAATAAAACTCGTTAGAATTAAAACAATCAAATAAACAAGCGATAAAAATTAAAATTAAAACTATACTTAAAAATAAATTTCAACAAGAAACTAATTACTTTAAATTACTAATATAAGGATTTAAAAAGTCTAGTTTGGTAAACGAACTTTTTCTGCTTGCATAAACTGGGCCTTAAAGATTGAATACATAAGGCTTCTAGAATATGCAATTGAAAAGAGTTCTCCGCTCTCACTAAGACTGAAAAATTGTCCTTTCTATAATTTTTAACTCACTCAGGATTGTCCAACAAATGTTGCCCAATCGCCGAGAAGTATTTTTTCGTTGGTTTCTCAGAACGGCCATCAAACCACCTTTTCAAAACTTTCGGAACATGTTGATCGATTCTTACATGAAACCTTTGAGATGTTTTTCCAACGTAATCACTACCACAGTGACAACTAAACTTATAGATGATGTTACTTTTTTCATGGGTGGAAGAAACATCTTTGTAAATTCCACTTAGAGGTCGATCAGTATACAAAACTGTTCTTAAATGAACAGAGCTGAAAACTTGGTTTATTTCCTCTGAAATTTTCTTTGAAAACCTCTCAGAAATATTTCCAAGGTAAGGAAGTTTTAAGTATACTAGACACTTCTGAGGGCCAATCATTTTTAAAGCTGTTGTTAAGAAGTTTTTTAGATGTTTACGTCCAAAGATCAGTTGAGGGGGAACTTTTAACTAAAATCGATTGTAAATTAAATTCAGAAGCATTATATGTTCCGTGGGCATCTTTTGGACCAGTCAAGCAGAAGTTAGGAGTTTTAACGGTTATGGTGAAGCGTTTCACCAGACTTTGTTCTCCTTGCTTTCTTGAAGGCGAGTTAAAAACACTTCAAAACACTTTCCTTTCCCTTGGTTATCCAGGTAACTTAGTTTTGAAAGACAAGAGCTAGAAGTTCAACAGCTTTAAAAATTATTGGCCCTCAGAAGTGTCCAGTATACTTAAAACTTCCTTACCTCGGAAATTCTTGTCATTGTTTTCTTATATAGGCTTATACTTTATATGATTTTAATTAAAGTGTTCACAAAAGTTAGCTTTAGATTATGAGTTTTCAGGCTTTACAAAGAAGTTTTATGAAACATTTTTTATGCATTTTTTCTATAAAAGTTTAGATTTTGATATTAGCTATGAAAAATATAACAGAGGTAAATTAAACTGATATTTATTTTGTGTTTTAACAATTTATAAACACTACGTAGATTTGAAGTATAAAGTATGTATGACTACTAACAGCTTACTTTTCTTAATTTATTAAATTATTTGGAAGAAATATAAAAGTTCTAACGGGATAAACTTTCTAAAAAATGTAAAGTACAAAAATACTTAACAAAAAAGACAGTTTATTATAACTACTAATTATAATAAAACTTGCGAAATTAAATGGCTTTATTGGTACAAAAGTAAATAGGTTCCATATTAGCTGTAATTTCGCAATTTGTGAAAGTTTACCATCCAAAGACCGAAATTGTGCAAAAAAATACAGAAAAAAGAAAAACACTATATTTGTTTCTAATTAAACTAAAATATGAAACAGTTTTTACAGCTACAATAAAAAAAGAGCATATTTATATGCAAACTTAATAAGGTAATGCTTTTGTATAATAGTTTTGTAAACTAAAACATATAAATCGTGTTCAAGTTAAAACTCTTTATATAACATCGCGCCGAATGATATCAGTTTAGTTATAGGTTTGGTTTCAAAATTTAGTTCGAAGTTTGATAAGAATAGAATACTTCTTTCTGATCTCTATTTCTAATATAACAATAAAAACGTTTTTTTTTTATCAAGTTGTATTGCTTCTACTGTGCAACAGACAGCATTATTTGTAGTTAGGGATTTAGTTTTTAGCTGTAATTTTTAGATATAAAAAAATAATTTGAAAACTATACATATTTACACAACTTCAAATACAATTGAAAATTAAAAACATGAGTGTTATTAAATACCTAACAAAATATAAAAGTTGTTTATTGCATATCAAAAAATTTCAAATGATTTGTACTTTTTTACTTGAAATATACTTACATCAAGTCATCGTAAAAATATATTCAACACGATAAAAAACTATAACTCAAAAATTTTGGTCAAAGGGCTTAGTGTATATGAAAATAAATTCTAAAATATAGTTTATTAAAACATTGTATTATGTTTTATGAAAAACTTAACACTAATTTTTACTGAAATAGGTAAAATAAATATTTAGTAGTGGTCTATCGGATTCAGGATCTTATTTTCAAATGTATTGCTTTGCTTCGGTTAGCGGTAGAGAATCGTTTTCTTTTATTCTCTTCTCTCAAATTATTTCATGTTATAATCAATTAATTCACTTGAATGTGGCTTGTTTCGTTGTTAAGTTACGTTAACTTGTTTTACTGGCAACCCTGCACATTCAGCAGTTTGTTGTAGAATTATACATCGTTACTAGCGCAAAGATGTCGATTGTTTTTAACTTAGGCTGTTAAGCAGAAATATTTTATTTCATGTTGTTTTGCTAGTAAAGTTTATTGTATTTGTTGTGTTTAAGTATTGGTATCGTTACTTTTTGCACTGTAATTCATTGTAAAATATATTATTAACTTACAGACTCGGTTTTAGATGTGCAAGTAGTATAAGTTATCTACAACTTTATAAACTTAGTACAAGTTATCAACAACTTTATAAACGTAGTATAAGTTATCTACAGCTTTATAAACCTACTTCACTTTAACAACAGTATAAGTTATCTAACAGCTTTATAAAGTTACTATATTAATTAGCTAAATCAGAATAAACACTTAAGTAACTAACTTAGGACTTACTATATTTAGTCAGTTATAACCATGGCCATATCTATACACATATATAGCAAAAGCCTTCGTTGGTTTACAAAAAACATCCAGGTCAACGGTTTGAAAAAAGTCTACTTAAATTATTATACAAGCAAAACATCTATACTGAAAAAAAAATCTCACTTAAATTATCACAAAGAAATACCAAAAAAGACACAAATAAGCAAATAAGTAAATTCATAGTACTTATAAGTTTAAGTTTCTAAATTATGTTAACTAAAGGTCAAAAAAATATAAATTTTAAAGCATAAATTACAAGAATGTCCAATAAAAACAAAATTATTATTTAACAAATATAACAAGATAAACAAAAAAAAAATTATTTATGCTTTATTAGCATATGTAAACTTATTTTCATCAAAAAAGCAGGTTGATTGATTCATAAAAACTTAGTTTCCCTATACACATGACACACCAATGTTCAATTTTGTTTTATGTTTGTGTTCTATTTTAAAGTTTAATGAACTTTAATTTCATAAATAAATTTGTCTTAGTATAACTTTTTTAGTACTTTTTATACTTTTGTCTTTATTTATAGTACAGTTGGACAACTTATCTAGACGTTAATCCATATATGACAACATTTAGTACAAAACGGACGTAGACTTTTGTTGGCCGCTTTACTTTTGTGATACAAAATTTTTCAAAAAGTTTGGTATGCCTCAAGAGAGAGCTCTACTAATAAAAGCCAAAAAAAAACAAATACTTTTTAACATTTAACTTATATTAGAACATACAGTCTTTAATGTATTAGGAAGTGTTTACAAATAATAAACTCGACGAAAAACAATTAAGAAAAGAATTTGTACTGAAAGGATTATTAATTAAAACATAATCATGATGTAACTAAATTTAATATTTTAACTGTTTTTATTCATTTGAGTTCAAACTATTCAATAAAAGTTAAAACTAACTCGAAAGTATTTTATTGCTAAAAATAGATACAGAAAAAACAGTAAAAGAAACACATACAACTCTATAAAACTAACATTTAATATTAAACGACAAATTAAGTATAACCATGATAGAAAAACTATGATTGTGGTTTCGGGTAAGAGTTTTCTAAGTATCTGTGTTTACTAATTACTTATAATTTAGAATAAATTTTAAGAAAAGCTAATAGTATTTCTAATCCTTTCCTATACATTAAGTGTAGATCTTTTATCTCAACTACTTTTTTTTCGTTTCATATAGTTATTTATAGATTAGAAATAACTGTTCAAAATATAGTTTTAATTGTTTGCTAATAAAAGATCTAGTGAAGTAACTTCACTGGAATATAAATAAAAACAAATTATACAGTAATCTTCCTTTATTCTACCAACATATGTTTCTGTGTGTCAACGAATCAACACACTTTAACTGGGTTGTTAATGTTTGCAGTTATCTTTCCCATTAACAACCCAGTTGAAGTGTGTTGATTCGTTGACACACAGAAACATATGTTGGTAGAATTAAGGAAGATTACTGTATAACTTGTTTTTATAGATTAGAAATAGCATTTTCTAACGTTAAAAAAATCTTTTAATTCGAGATCATAATTAATCAGTAAATGCAGACATACCAATTTCACCTTAAATTTGTTATAATGTTTAACTTTTATATGACTTTTAAATGTTATTGTTACTTTTGGTTTAATAAAAATAAAAAAATTCAATTAATATTTAGTTTTTGTTTAGTTTTTATTTATTTTAGAACAATTATGTTTTAAAAAACTTTAAGAAAAATTTTATTACTAAACACTAACAATAATAAGTATAGTTATATTGTAATTTGTTCTAAATCAAACAATTCAAAGTTCTCGACTTAAATAGTTTTAAGAATGATAATTTGATGATCTCCTATATGCTAATGATTGTTTTACAAGAAAAACCATTAAATTTAAAAGTAAACAATTAGTAGTTGTTTATCTCATTTCATTTAGTTATTCAATAGAACATAACCATAGGTTAGGGATAGGTAATGTACTGCCACAGGGTGAACCTAGCCCATTAAACAAAAGCCTCTATTCGAAATAATTTTCGTGCGACAATTTTCAATTTGAAACCAACTTGTACAGAACAACTAACATTGAAAATATTTAAGACAAGTATTTTCATCAGATGCGCTATTTATTTTATTAGAAGCTTTTCTGGTAAATCTGATCCTTTAAGTAGAAAAATTTTCCTACCTTTTTTTAGGTAGTAAACGAGTAAAATATTTTAACTTAAAGTGAAATTTCACATCAAGAGTTTTATATATTTTTAATTCAGTTGATCTGGAATCGGCCGGATTTCAACTTCAAAAATAAATCTGGATCCGATTCCAGTTAATCCTGATTTTTTTTTCTTGTAAATGACTAGTATTTAACCAAACTTATAATTGTAAAAAAAAGTAAATCTGTTTTGTAAGTTTTTGCAAGGAAGTTGAAAAAAATCACTTTTTGCTTGCTATTGATGAAAAACAGTTTAAAATATTTCTTCATAAAAACTAATAGCAAATAAAGCTAAATAGAGAGATTTGTAAACTTTATATTTATGTTGTCTTTCGTGAAATAAATATGTTTGATTAAGAAAAAATTTCAAATAAATTGATACGTTACTGTATAGTTAATTTATAATATTAGTGTTTTTTGGTATGAAAAACTGTTTGAAAAAATATTAATGATAACTCTTTTTAAAACATTTAAACTTTTTGCAGTATCTTTTTGTAATAAACACAATGTACATAAATGTGAGGAAATTCTAGAACTATGATATCAAAGTAAAATTTTAAAAAAAGCTGTGAATTTACTTTTAAAGAAAGTAGTAAATAACTAAACTTATCTAAGTCTTAAGGTTTTTAATACTTCAAATTTGTTCTTTTACCTTATTAAGTGCTTAAAATCTTCAAAAACAAAATAAGTTTCGGTTTAAAATTCCTTTTAAAACTTTCATAACTTTAAAAACATTGTACTATCGTTTTAAATTTTTCTTAAGCTCATTTTAAAAATTTCTAAAAATTTCATACGGTTTAGACCAGGAGTCGGCAAACTGCGACCCTTCGGCCGAGAGGTAATTTTTAAAATATTAAAAATAAAAGCTTTTGTGGTAGAAACTTACAATTAGACTATAAATTTAATGTTAACTTTTTACCAGTGCTTTTTTATTACTTGTTTTATTAGAATTTTGTTTTAAACAAAGTTTTTGTATTACTTGCTTTAATCGATTTGAAACAATTACGGCCGCGGACGACTTTTTTTCTTTAAGGTCAGCTCGCGACTTGAAAAGGTGTAGATCATACTTTTTTATAAATTATAAGAATGCCACGTATAAATTTACGCGACTATTAATTTAATATTTTATTATATGTTTGTGTGTTTATAAAATCTATAAAAGTTATAGAAAATAAAAGCTAAATAATAATTGATTTATAGTTTGCGCAAGTTACTAAAACAAAACAATTAACAACAAAGATAAAAACTAAAAACAAATGTATTACAAAACACGCAGTTAAAATTAAAAATATTATTGACATTCATAAAACAGTATTTTATATTTGATAAATAAATAAGCATACCTGTTGTTGGTTCGCACTTTGAACACAGTAAGAAAAGGTACACAACGGTTATAATAATCAATGTTATCAAACAAAAGTTCAAACTTTAAATTTACATAACAATTTTATTAAAAGTCTGGATAAATTTTAAATACAATTTTAGCTTGATTAGTGTTATAAATTCTTTACACAGTAAATTTCTTAGGATTTTTTTATGAACATTTTTTTATAAAGAATTTAAACCTAGAAAAATTTTTGCTGTTAAATTTTTATTGAGTAAGTATTGCACTGAAATCAGGTAGTAACTACCAAATTTATGTTTAAATATAAGATATAATACAGTATACTTTGGTGCATGACTTTTCAAATTCGAACAGCTAGTTATAAGATAACTAATTGAAAATATTTAAGGGGTAACAATTCAAAAAGTAATATTATTTAAAATGAATTAAAAACGTGTATTAAGGTCTAAAAAATACTTACAAACCATTATTTTATTTTCGAAATTTTTAACACTTGGTGAGAAATGGATAAAATAATTTAAGAATATAAAAACTTTTACTTATTTTTGAAAGTCTTTTTCGTAAACATTTTTTTCACTATCATAGGTTTATCAATTAGGTCTACTACCGCTTTTTTTTGAATAAATATTACTTTTTGAAATATAGTCTTTTAAATAATCTTTAAGAATTAGAATTGTCATGTAACCAGTCTACATACTTATTTAAAATACTCAACATTTTAAATGCATTTTAAATACTCAACTAGATTTCAGTGCATCGTAGAACAGTTAAAAGGTAGGAAAACTTATATATTAGGCCTTAAAATTTTTTACTTCTTTGTTTATTAAATAAAATTCTTTGTATAAACTAATATCTAAAATATATTTATACATTTTTGTCCTAAACAAGACAAAGATATCCGTGGTGTGCATCTCAATAACCGAAATGTTCTTCGTGCTCAACGTCCTACGACAAAATATTTTGAGCGTCATTCTTGGTCGTCCGATAAACTAGAATTAACTGTCTTTGTTTATTAAACTTGAATGTCATCACAGTTTCCACAGTTTGAGTATCGTGTATATCTAGCGATTGTTAACGTTACAGTTTCATATAGTTATATCGTCAATCATCTAGTCCTGAAAAGTAAAGTCAAAAAATTAAAAGTTTTAAATTAGCTAGATTTAATGAAACCTATTTTATAACGGCTCTGCTTTGAAAAAAGTTAAGACAAAATACCAGAACAAATTACTTTTAAAATTGTTTAGAAAGCTATCGTTGACGTTATATATGTAGTAATAAGTATAAGTTGTTAGGGGTCGGCAAACTGCGGCCCGCGGGCAAATGCGTCCTTAAAAGCCAAAATCTGCGGCCCGCGAGGTTAATTTTAGCTATAAATATACACTTTTTTAATAGCTAAAATTAAACTTTCTGTAATAAAAACTTTGAATTACCCTCTTAGTTCAATATATTCTATCTATTAGTGCTTTACTATTGCTTATTATATCATGTGTTTAAACTAAAGAATTATTTTTATAGTTATTACTACAACAATTTTGAAATAACTGTGCCCCTCGGAGACATTTTTGTAGATAGTGCGGCCACCGAGCAACTTATATAGAAAAATTGGCCCTCGAGTTACAAAAGGCTGCCGACTCCTGAGTTAGATGAATATTTGTTAATATTTCAATAAAACACAACTTGACTCTGTTTTTAAATTAAGTCTTGGTTTTAGGTTAAACAATGCTAAAATATCTAAAGTTACTGTGACAAACCGAATATGATTGAAACTAGACCGCTGTTTAATTATATTAGCCACAAAACATACATGCCAGATTTTTATAAATAAATTGTCCCATAATTGTTTATACATAACATTTTAAGTCTAAGTAAGTAAAAACTTATTATCATTTAGAAAGAAGACTTTAAATCTGGAGTTGTTGCAACGATGCTATAAAATAGATTTTAGTTTATAAAAAAACAATATCAGTCTTCCTTAGACTTATTTTATTAACATTTATAATGCTTGTTCAGTTTGGTATAGTTTTTGTTATATAAATATTTGTACAGTAACAATTTCAGAATCTATTTTTTTTCTATTCAAAAGAACTTTTTTGTTACAGTAATTTAAGCTGATTTATATTTTGATTATAAGTAAATTATTTATTAAGACATACTTCTTTATTACGACTTTAAATCAGGTTAATTTACGTAACTTTAGATTTAATTTTTTTGTCGTTATGTTTAAGTTTTTTCTAGTACTGATAAAAATTACTTTCACTTATTCATTTTTAAAAATTTGAGCTAAACATCAAATATAATAAATATATGTTTTGTTGGATACTCATAAATATTCTATAAAAAAAATAATATCAAAATATATTATTTTTATTTAAAGTTGACATTAACTTTTTCAAATATACTAAGCTACATTAAAGATAAGGGCTTTTTAAATGAAATAAAACTAAATTCATCAACAGCAGTTTGGATGGCTTAGATCTGTTCTGACTAATTTTCATAGCCTAAGAATTATTTATAGTTTATATTTAAACCAACCATATTAAATACCATGCTGCTGAAAAATGTAACTTTGTTGTGGGTACAATTGAAAGTTAAGTGACTTATCTTTTACAGCTTAACCTTTTTCAAATTGTTAGTTTAATGTGAGACTGTAATTAAACACTTGTAAACTAGATCAGTTATTTAGTACTAATCCTTCTGGTTGTCATCAGCAGAACAAGGGTGTTTTTTATTGCTTTACAAAGTGTAATGGTATGTTGTATAATGGTGAAAAATGTCTTGGTTTTGCTGATGATACCCAGAAACATTAAAACTAGTCAATTGATGTATTAATGTACCAAAAGTTATTATACAACAATAAATTTATAAGGTGCAGAAAATACAAAGACATTATTATATAAATTTGTATATATTTATATTTGTATATTTATTTGTATATTATTATACAAAGACATTACAAAGGTCTTTAACATTATCAACAATTTGTGCTATAATACATGTAATACTTTTGCCTACTTCGTTTGGTCTATAATGTTACAAGTAAAAAGTAATCTTAACTGGCATGTTAACTTTAACAACAGTCTGGGTTTACAATTCCAAAGTTAACATTCAGAAAATTACATAGTTTTATATTTCTTTGTAAATAAAAAACCTAAATATATTTTTTCAAAACTGTATATCTATACACACTAAGTCCTAATTACGGTGATGTAATTTTCTAGTTTTATTCTACAATTTCACACCTCACATTTGATAACCTTGACTTTTACTCTCAGCTTTATTTACTTTAAACTTTAAAGTTTTATAAGTTTTTACTTATAATGTTTTTATTTTAGGTACAAAATTAGATAAATTAAAAATTGCATGTTATTAGCTATTTAAATTTTTCTGCTCAGTTTATTAAGCTTATTTAATTAATATACCTGCTTTACTAATATATTTTTCACCGGTTTTGGTTTACAAAAGTTCTCTACTTTTAGGAATTAAACGATAGTAAATTGCGCTCTTTTATTATTGTAAACTTTGATTACAAAATAACAAAATTTTGTTTGTCATAAAAATATTTAAAAAAAATTTCATAAAAAACTCAAAAGTAAACTTTCTACTTGCTCTTTATTGGTATATGTTTCCGTTAATTAAATAAGAAAAAAACATAACGATTAGTTTATATAGCAACTTTATTTCCTTCTTTTAATAAGAAACAACTTTTTTATTGTTGTTTAAAGTTCAAAAGTTTCACAAATGTTTTTATTTTTAGGTTAGTCTTTGTACATTTGTTCATTGTTCTATAGTTAGGTTAGATAAGTTTTTATGGTTGATTACAGAGGCGTAGCGTGGGGAGAGACACTGGCGATTTTAATAAGCATTGAAAAAAAGAAAATTGAAAATAAATTATTATTTTTTGAGAAAAGGTTATATAAATAAAAAATATAAAAAAAACAAAATTTTTAAATAGGCTTTACTTAAAAAGTCAAACCCCAATTCAATGGATTTTTTTTTTAAATTTAAGACAAAGGACCGTTCTCTAGAATAAAAAGAAAGTTTTTAATTGGCTATTAAGATAAGGAAAATAATTGGGTCTTAAGTTTGGACTTTTATACAATTCCTAAAAAACGCTCTCAAGCTAAGTTCACGCTTGTGTTTTGCATCAAAGCCTGTAAACAATGATTTCTACGAACCGGCTATGTATATTTGGTATTCAAAAAATTCGTTAAACTTTTCGAATGCTACATATACATAATCGAAAAAAAAATTAAGCAGGTAAACTAAATTCGTACAGAATAAAGACAAAACATTATAAAAAAATCTCTAGAATAAAAAAAAAAGTTTTTAATTAGCTATTAAGACAAGGAAAATAATTGGGTATTAAGTTTGGACTTTTTATAAAATTCCTAAAAAACGCTCTCAAGCTTAGTTCACGCTCGTATGCAAAACTCCATAAAGAGTTATTTAAAGTTCATAAAATCCATATAAACTAAGATTCAAAAAGTACTTACTGGTGTTTGTGTACCGTGGTAGCACAACAGTTATGATTGGTTTTTTTGACATGGAAAATTTCGTAAACATACCATAAAACTAAGTGGACATAGGACCAACATTTTGAGTTGTAAAATAAAAAATTGTTTATGTACCAACCATATGAGTTGAATCGTTCGTCAATTTTTGTAGCAAATTAGTCTACCAGTTTTATTTCACTACGTTTTATAGAAATATTCTGTTAGACTCTTAAGTTTTATCAGTTAGTTTGTTTTTATTTTTTCTAGTTATGAATTTAAAACATATAAAGTTAAAACACTTTATTGGTTGCGAAATGATAAAAGTTTTAGCAGTTTTAGCAGTACAACCCCAAACTACGTCAAGTAAACTTTATTATAAAGCTGAGGAATTGAGCTTTAAAATGATATAAGAAATTTTATATTAGCTAAAAATATAAGAATGTATGTTATCATGAAGTTGTACAAAAGATACAGCCAAATGTGTACATGAACGTCATTAAGTTCCCTGCTTCATTAGTTTTTTTCAAATTTTTATATTTGATGTTCAAAATGTTCGTAAAATTGGAGCTGTAAGCTCAATCTGTGTCAGCTGCATTTTCAACGTATACAAGTTTCCAATACGAAAAAATATTCAAAAGCTGAATTCTGGAGCTGCATGAATTTTCAGCACATGTAAAAAAAATTGTTGAAAATTTACTACAACGTGAGAACAATAAGACAAGTTGAATTCGAGCAGAAGAAACTCGAGCAGGAGCCATTCAAGCAGGGGCAAGTCGAGCAAGGAATATTCAAGCAGAGGCAACTCGAGCAGGGGCAACTCGAGCTGGGATAACTCGAGCAGTGAAAACTCGAGCAGGTGCAACTCGAGCAGGGGCAATTAGGCAGGGAAAATTTGAGCAGGGAAAACTTGAGCAGAAAAAAAAATTGAGCAGGGGCAACTAGCACGATCAACCTCTTTTTTTAAGTTACTAACTTTTTTTTCTAATAGTTAGACAAGTCATAAAATTAAGTTAGTAAGTTTATAATTGTGCAAATACAGAAACTTACATGGACATAAATAAAATTAAAAGTAGCTTTAGTTGTTAAGAAAGGGTGATGATATACAACAGTATGAGATATATTTTTTTATTTTATTTTATTTTTTTTACTCATTATTTAATTAAACAAATATGTTAAACTTTTTTTTCTGAAAAACTTGCTATTTCTTCATATTACCTATATGATTTTAATGTTAATGTTACAAACTAGGGGTTTTAAATTTTGACAATCTCAATCTGCAGCATCCCCTAGCAAAAAGACCACGCGACGCTACTGTTAGTAACTATGGTAATGTTTTCTTAGTTAATTGCAATATATTTTAGTTTAATATAATATTTGTTGTTTATTACAAATTTTTAAAGTATTAATGTTATGCAAGTAAGTTTATATTTGTTCAAGAACAGAAAACTATAAACGAGTTTTAATTAAAAAAGAGTAGTGATAGTTGTTAAAAAAATGCTACGTTTTAAAATGAATAAGTTTTTTTTTAGAAGTAAATTAAAACATTCTATATAGTAAAATTATTTATATAGTGCTTAAAATGAGATTTTTACATATCTTAAAAAAAAATTAAGTTAGGGATTATTTTGAAATGAGTAAATTTTGCGCACCCTAACAAAAATACCACGCTACGCCACTGGTTGAATAAATGTAGCAGAATTTGTAAATAAAAAGCCAGATTTGCCGACATAAACTTTTTAAGAACGTTTCTTTTTTGTTAAGGTAGAAAAACTATAAGTTATTTTGGTCTATCTATCTTAACAAAAAAAGTTCTTCCAATAGAAGCTAAGATACAACTTAGTATTTCATGCATTAAACTTTGTTTATAGTCAAACAAAAACACAAAAGACAAAAATAATAACACTTAGAAAATGAGTAAATAAAAAAAAAACCTATTCACGATTTTTACAAAAGTGTAGTAACGATTATCATTTATTCATGGCTGATAACTGTTAACACTTTTGTTAAAGTTCAGTATTCAATAATAAACAAAAAAATAAATTTAGTTACTGCTATACTTCAAAACCTGGTTTCATTAGGAAATTCAATAAAAACTTTCGTTTAAAGATTTGAAAAAAAACTATAGTACAACTATTTGAAAACTACGCATCCCGCCGAGATTTGTTTCTAATATGTCTGACCCGTAAAAGAAGTTTTAAGTAAGTCTGGCCTATCGACTAGAAAAGTTTTCATCCCTAACAATATATAATAGTTTACATCTGGTAATATGCGATTGAAAAAAAATTAAGTATGATATAACATTAAAAAATTTGAAAGTTTTAAACTAACTATATACTGATTCGGATACGGCTGAATCTTGGTTTCGGATTTAGCTGAATTCAGTTTGAAAAACAGATCCGGATTTTGCCGGATACTAAGATATATTGTTCATTGTTTTATAATTTGGTTATGTGGTAAAATCGGTTGCTTACATAAACAATTCATGAATTTCGATTTAAAATTATAATTATGTTTTATTGTTATGCTTATGCTTAGTAAACCGGCTTATCATGGCCCTGCTTCTTCCATTGTTTTAAAACCCTATATCAGGGGTCGGAAAACTGCGGCCCGCGGGATTGCGGCCCTCGAAGGGTAAATCTGCGGCCCGCGAGCACGTTTTTTTTTTGAATGGAATGCGGCCCGCGAGCATGTTAATGTGGCCCGCTGAGCAACAATATGTTTTAAGTTAATTTTTTACTGGTAATTTGGTTTTGTTTTATTTCGTTTTAAGTTCATGTATACAAAATTTTTAAATAATAAAAAGACTTTACTGTATTAGCTTAAAAATGTGAAAAAAAACAGATTAGCTTTCGAACAGGGTATTTTCTCATTTTCATAATAGCTTTCTTCTTACAACAGCAGTTAACTATTTGAAAAAAGAGTGTAAAGAGTGCTTAAATTTAGTAAGTCAGTTATATAATAGCTACTTAGTAAATAAACCAAATGCAAATGTTTTTCATTTTGCACAAAAGTAATGCAAAATAATTAAATAAAATTGCATTTCTTTACAGTTTAGGTATTCATTTTAAATGTATTTTATACCTAAGTTTCTTTTATAGATGTATTATTACTAAATATTATATTTAAGTGTACACAAATACATTTGATATAACATAATAATAAGAAATAAAGTTTATTTGGTTTTGGTTTTAACACGTTTCGATTTTTTAATAGTTTTTTTCACTTAAAATTAATTCCAATGCACACAAGTGTACAAAGATGCTCATATTTTAAACTACTTTTTATTAACTGCTTAAGTTAGATTAAGTTTAGTTTATGCATAAATGTCTAACATTATTGTATCTAAATGTAATTTCTAAGTGTGTTCAGAAACATTTAAAACAATATATATGATATAAATTAAAATAGTTTTTGTTATGTACACATTTTTATTTTTCAAACAATTTTTTTAGGCAAATGAAGTTAATTGTTATGCATTGTATACTAATATAAACAATTGCTGTTTTTTGAAGCTACCAATTTAATACAAGCTAGATTCAAGGATGGTAAATTTATTAAGTTTGTACATTGTGAATCAAATAAGTTCAAGATCAATTTCATAAATAACTAATCATTGCACAAACTCAGACTATGACCATTTGAAGACTTTAAATCTCAGGCCAATTTAGTCTTTTTTTCAGTTATTTACTTGAACTGCTTTTTGTATACGAAAATTTCAGGCTAGTTTTATGTCACTAAGGCTGGCTTTTTTTCTTTAAAGAGTGGCTACTAAATTTATGATGTATGTTTTGGTCAATACACAGTGTTGGTTTGAATTATAATATATGTTAAATTTGAAATCTTGCAGCTGATACAATTTGAACTACTGTTTATACTACTGTATATAAGTGTGAATAATCAGTGTTGCCAAAAAACTTGAGTCCGGTAAATCTTGGAATCTGAAAATTTATACTTAAATAATCTGAAAAAAGTTTGAATTTGAGAATTTTTGAAAAACCTGGAATTTCAAACAATTTTTACATGTAAAGTAATGAAATTTTTATTTGAAACAAAAATTTACCATATAAATATTTTTATTATAAACCACATTTAAAGTAGCTTAAGAGCATCTTTTTAAAATTGATGTTATGTTTAAAAGATTTTTTTTATCTTTAGTTTAATATTATACTGAAAACAGAAAAAAAAATTGTACTTTCACAAACTTTATATTGGTGCATTGCACCTTTGCTTTTAAAATCTATTTACTTATTGCTGTGCTTTGCATTAGAACTAAATCTAGAAATTCTTCTAAAATTTCAAAATTAGTAAAAACAACTCAAATAAAAATTCTCAGATAACAATATATGTTTTATCAGTGCTCTTATCTTAACAGATTGATTAAAGTCCTAATTTGATTCATGCTGCTTTATAATCTTCAGGCATTTTTTAAACACGACTTTTGTTGTCAGTAAAGAAATAAACAATATCTTATACTACCGTCAATATAAAGTCTTTAAGAAAATTAAAATTCTAAACGGTATCTTTTTTTCAGTAACTAGTTTTGCTACTTTATAACTTGCCTTAACTTTTTCTTCAATCAGTCTGTAGGTACTGAAGATAATCATGTGTTTTGTTAGAACTGACTTAAGCGATTTGCTTTTTTTTTCATTTCTTGCAATAACTCCTAAATAACGTTTTTCAATGCTTATAGCTCGTCTTATATTTCACATTTACTCTTTTCAAATGCAAGATTTTTATTGCAGATAAAGAATTGCTATAACTCTTAATAAAAAGTTAGTTATTCTTCTTCATTAAAGGCTTAATAAGCTTTTATACTTTTGTTGAAAGTGTTTAATAAACCGTAATTGTCCATTGAAACTGACTTATAATACTTTTTTTTGATCTATATTTAATTCACTGTTAATAAACTTCGTTATATATTTATTTTGTGAACTTTCTTTTAAACAGGGTTGCCAAACAAGCAGGCTAGTTTAAAAGCTTGAAGAATACAGACTAGGTTAAAACTGTTTAAAACATTTTTCTAAGACTCAGGTGTGTGTGAAACTTTTATTTTAAACACTTTGAATTCTCAGAATAGTTTTTACAACCGTAATGTAGTTTACTAATTGTATTTTCTTTCTTGTCTTCTTACATATTGTGTACTTTTTTATAATGATGATATTTCATTTAGGTATTTAAGCTTGATTAACACTAAGTTTTATGCTTTTTCAACTTTTAATTAACTTGGCTGGTTTGATAATACTTAGACATTTTGCTGTTAAAGTGGCAACCATGTAAAATACTAATTAATTACTAATAAGGTATTTTATTAAAGTATTTGAGAGTTAATCATGTTAAAAATGTGTTTTAGATTTTTACATAACAAATAGGTATTAGATTTACTTAGTTAACTAATTACTGAAGTTTTTAAAGAGTGTAAACTGTTTTAGACGCAAAATTATTATTTTTCAAATAAATATTTTTAGAAACATGAAAAAAGGGTTAAGTACATTAGTCAAAATTAGTCAAAAAGGGTGTAGTACGAACAAGGCATAAAAGTGACCTCTAAAATATTTTTAAGCTCGAATTTTATACAGAGTTAGGTTATAAGTAAAATTACAAAATATTAAGTTTAACCTATTAGTCTTTAAGAAAGTACATAGTTTATTAAGGCTTAAGTACATTAGTAAATGTAAATTTTATTCTATAAAGTATTTATAATTTAAATAGACATTCTCTGTATATCTAAAAGTAATTTGAAATATCAAAATGAATAAAAGTAAAACTTTCACTAGTAAGACTAAAAGCAAAATATTATTCAAATGTCACTAAAACTAAAACTGCGGCCCGCGAAGACTTTGAAAACTTGAAATTTAGCCCGCGAGGACCAACTGCCTGCCGACCCCTGCCCTATATCAACATTTTCCTTAGTTTTTTTGATATATTTCTTTACTTTTTAATTATTTACTTTTTATAACTGCGTATTTACTTTTTTTATCTTTATAAATAACCAAATCTTCTTTCTTAATTCGTTTAAATGTTTTGGTTTTTTAATTATAAAAAGTAATACTAAACAAACGTTAAATAAGTCTGTAGAATTATTTTTACATATTTCCATTAAAAAATGTTGATTTCCATTAATGTAGTATTAATTTTTGTTCGTTATCAGTATATATGTCAGTTTTTCTGCAAGTTTTATGGCGTTATTTAAACTTGTTTTTGTTATGTTTTGTAATACTTAGTAATGTTAAATTTTACATTAACACTTAAATTCTTTTATAAATTAGCAAAGTTAAATTTAATTTTTGTTCGTTTTTTAGAATTATATAACTATAAATGGAAGCGTTTTATTATTTTTATTAAGTTTTTTATTAAAAAATCAAGATAGTTTAAACTAAACTAAAAATTGACTATTTTAAATCTTCTAGAGTAAAGTACGTACTAAACTAATTAAACTACAAAACTTCTATAATAAATAATAAGCAACAATGTTACTCTTTTTTCACTATTTTCCGAAATTTACTAATTTAGTGCGTAACATCGTTTCTTTTTTTAAAATAGCATTGATTGAATACGATTCCCTCAAAATATACTGTTTTAAGCCCCCAACCATTCTTAATATTTTAGTTCTGAAAAGATTAGGTTTTTATTTAAACAAATAGTCAAACATGTAGAAAAGTTGTGTAGTCTTATTTAGTTTTATCAAATACTTCAATCTCTGATATTATTAAATAAGTACTTAAATCTATTTTATTTAATAAATATATTGAGTCAAATTAGCAGTTAAATCGAATGAGCTTTGTCGTATTTTATACAAAAAACTACATATACACTTAAATCTTGAAGTTTTTTCATATTTTGATTACTTTCTGCATTTGGTTATTAAAAGTGTCTATAAAAAAAGTATTAGATATAAAATTAAATTGTTATAGAACAATTCTGTGCGAACTATACTATTCAACAAACTTTTTTTTTTAAACTTATTTTTGTAATATTTAGTTTTATTATTAACAAATATAGTATTCGTTAAAAACTATCAAAACTTAGTGTATATAGATTATCAGTAGATAAAATACATTGAAAATTTTAATCATTATTGAAACTTGTTTATTGGGTTGTGTCTATGAACAGTATAATACCTTCAATTATTACTTTTTTATACATTAAAGATACACTTTTCAAAGAAAATTTAAAGTTTTAAATGACGTATAACTATTACAACGTCTTTATTAAAAAGGTATTAACACTTATTCAGGCTAAAGTTGAAAATTGATACATTAGAGTTTTAGAAAAATTATTCTTCTAGGTGTATTAAACTATTCTAAACTAAATTACTAAAAAAGTACAGACTAGTCATTGAAAACAGTTGTTTATTATACAAATAGTAAATAATAAGAAACATGAGTAAGGAAGGGGTAGGTAATAAACTGTGGCGCTTGCAACAATTTGTTAAGTTAAAAAAAAACGATGCAGAATAAAAAAGATAGATATTTTTATAATAAAACTTAACATTTATGTTTTCTTTTATTCTTATTTACTTAAATTGTGCTGCCTATTTAGTGTTTTATTTTTATCACAATATTACTTCCTTTTATACATTTACTAAAGCATAAACTTTAAAAAAAATATACTGCCGGTGAATATTTTTATTTATTTAATACTGTCCGAGAAAAACGTTTTCCAGTAAACTTTCCGCGTTCCTTATAAAATACTGACATGCCAACCATTGTATTAAAGTATAAAGAAATACAGCTAAGGTTGTATAATATTCAAAATTTGAGTTAAAAGTTGAACTTTAAAAACTTGAAATTTTAGTTTAATTTCATAAATTAAATTTCATAAATTAAATTAAGTATTAGTTGGATTATAGTGGGAAGTTTAGGGCTATAATTACATATTAGAGATTCAAAGTAAGTTATTAAGGTTTACAGTTTTTACTTTAATATTATAAAATTTTCACTTCGAAATTAAAGGAGTCGAGCGGGTAGACTTAGTTATGCAAAAATTAGAAATGCTGATTTTTCACAGCGTAAACAGTCCATTTGTATTTAAATAAGGAACAATAACAGTCAACTTTTACCTATACATATAGTGTACAGTGTTATAGAAGTAAAATTCTATTATCAACTAATTAAGCATCCATTTAATAACTAAAATCGACTAAGTTATCCATTTGAATCATTATAAAAAATTGTTTTTCTTTAAAGTTACATAAAATTGACTATGTATGCTATGAAACCTAATTACATTTGAGGATTTACGCTAATAAACAGTTTTAATACAATTTTTAAATTAATTATATGTAAACTAATTTAAAAAAACTAAAAGTAGTACAAAGGACTGAGAGTTGCAAGTAGTTATATTGTTTTAACTTTCATTAAAAAAGATGAATGTATTAATTAAAAGTTGTAAAACTTGATTTAGAAAAGGCATGTTTACTCTATATTTTCAAAAAACTTCGCTTTAATTGTGTAAGGAGTTACAAATAAGATTAACAACAGAAAAGCAAACTGCAAAATTTTTTGATCTTTTACAAATAAATGTTTTAAAAGTTTACGTTAGTTCCTTTAAAATTGCAATGATAAATAAAATATTCTAAGCTGAAACAAATTATTGAAAATTAAGATTAATCTTTATAAAAGAAACACATATATCAAATAAATATAAGAGTATCTCTAAAATTGATACGTAATTTGTATACCTCATAAAAATTATACTATATTGCAATGCGACAATTTTTTTTGTTAAATTAACATAATATCATAGTTTATTGAACGACAAAAAAGGACGCTCAAAATATTTGGTCTTAGGACCTGGTGCACGAAAAACCTTTCAGTTATCGAGTCGCACACCACGGATACCTTTTAACGTCTTGTTCAGGACTGATATATAGGTATTTAAATGTATCTTAGTATAATATTTTCTTGTATATTGAAAAAACAAATAGTTTTAATAAAACTTAACAAAAAAAATTTTAATAGTACATTATTAAACTTCAATTATTTCGTGCTTTGTTTCGGACAATAACATAATCTATAATATTTTAAAGTAATTTAAATACAATAATAATCATCAACTGAACTTAGTTTACACGTCGAATGCTGATATAACTAAAAATACATTTTTAAATAATTGTTATATCTCGTAAAAATTTACACAACTTTATTTGTATTGGAATTTTAAATTACATTGTGTAGTTTTTAAAACATTCTCTCAAAAATTTTAGCCAAGTTTAATCAAGTTTAAGAAAGCACGCACATATTTATGTGGTAAAAAGTACACTGTTGGATAACCTAAAACAGTAATTAAAAAAAAATTTGTAGTTGCTAAATTATAAAAAAAAATTGAAAAAATGCTTAAAACTTGTAAATATAACATTAAAGAGAAATCAAGTTTCTGACCAAAATATAAAGAAAGCCCACTAACTTTAGCCATTTACAAAATGATAGTCATACCAAACAAAAAAAATTGGTTAAAATAAAACCTTAAATTACATAGAGTACTACTTCTTCTACAACAAAGCTACTTACAATAAAAAGCAAATAAAATTATTATATAAAAATTATTTGTATCTTTAAACTTTGTTAATAGAGTAACTGTATCACAATCAAGTTACTTTAATAAAATTAAACTTGTTTGATTTGAAAAATATCTGTTTTATTGAAGCTACCATTTATTTGAAACAGTTCATCTTAATCGAAAAACATGATAGAAACAACAAAAAAAAGTATTCCTCAGGGATTCCAAAAATATTTGACACCGAAATGAATCCAAATGAAGTTTCAAAGTATTGTTTGTGGAAAAATAAAAAATAAAAACGCATAAATTAATAAGTTTAAGGACCTGATGTCGAAAAAAAACCTTTCGGTTATCGAGACGTACACCACTCGGATATAGTTTAACGTCTTGTCCAAGTCAAGTCAAAGTATTTAAGCAGAATTTAGAACTTTGTTATATGAATAATAAATTTTTTTTAGAAGAACCTAAACTCTAATTTAGAAGAAGTAAATCACACCCGTATTTACTGTATTAAAAAAAAGAATAAAATTTATAATTCAAATACAAGTTAGAAGTATTTACCAAGTATTTTGCCTTCAAAAACTCATTAAATGATTATGTACAAAACATTTAAAGTTTACTCAAAAAAACACTTTGTTTGCCTTTCAAACTGACTTAAGTTTACCTATTTTAAAGGAAATAGCTTACTATGACTTTAAAGCTCATAGAAGATATAAAACAAAGCATTATTGATAAACTAATTTTTGTCAAAAAAAACTAAGTGCTTAATGCCTAAAAGTGTTTAAAAAATAATACAACTTACAATGTTTTTTCATTAATTTCTGCTTGAAAAAAGCAATTTTTTTAATGACAAGTAATTAAAATTATGACAAAAAAAATATACGAAACTAAAGTTATAGTATACTCTAAGTAATGGTTCTGTTACTTTTTATATACTAGAGTGTACTAAATAATTACAAAAACTACTTTTCTTTTTCTTTGAAACTAATTTAATTCGGATACTTTTCTTTTTTGAATTATTTAAAAAAAATTTGTATAGAATAAAAACTTTGTAATTAACAATTAAAGCTTAAAAACATAATTATTCATAAATTAAGATTTTCTAAATGGTTTTATAAATTTAAAATTTATAAATGTATATTCAAAATATTTAAAACACAATTTTGAAAAATATCATAGTACAAAGTATTTTTATCAAACTGAAAATCGTCGTGTAAAATGTTATTTTAGTTTATAATTTACTAAGTTTCCTTGTAATTATTAACAATATAGAAATCAGCTTGCTTTAAAATGTAAAAAATAGAAGAACAAAAACATGTTGTTTTTTGTTTAATAAGACCATATGTCGATTGGCTTAAGATGTCAAAAAAATATCTAAAACATGCGGCTTTAAAACTCAAGATACAATAAAATGACTATTGATTAATTAAATTTGATTGAAAATACTTTTTTAATGTACATAGCTCGTATGCATTATACCTATGCGTTTATATTTGGTTATAAAAATTCTGAGCTATACCATACTTAAATTTTTTTTTAATAAATAATAACAAAGTTCTTTAAAAACCAATTTAGAATTTTTTTTACATAATGTTAAGAGCTGATTATTTGTCAAAGCTTGTTCTAATAAAACATGGTTCATGGATAAAAAAATAAAGTCAGTTTGAACTTCTATTCATCAAATTTATTAACTTGTATGTAATATCGCGGTTTTAAACTTGAAAATATATTTAGATTTTTAGGCTAAACAACAGCTACTTTACGTATTTACTACGTCTTGTCTGAAGATTTGAAATTAAACCAAAGGTTACTTTGTTTCTAAAACCTAAAGTATTTTAATACATTTCTCTTGTCTAGAAGCTAAACACCTTATTAGGAAAAACGCTTTCCTTCTTTACTGTCTTTAACATACAGAATTCTTCGAATATCTGTGCTTGTTCTAATTGTAATGTTACAACACGCTCTATAAATTAATCAAATTTTAAAGTGCATACAAATGTTTGTCCGTGATAAGAATGTTTTGAAATTTTGTCTTTAAAATGTTTTATATAGAGTAATAACTACCAAAATTATCTTTGATTTTTTTTTATCATAGTAAAGATTAAGAAAATAATAATTAAACAGTATTTTTTTAAACTAAATAAATGGAAAAATAAAAAACTGAACTAATGTATTTAAATGTTCTTTTAAAATAAAAAGAGTTTAGAATTTTAGCCAAAAGTTTCTTAGTCGTAATAAACGATGTCATAACATAATGGACAAAATCAAAACTGTTGAACATTAATATTTTTTGTTAAATTTATTAAGAAAAAGGATATAAAACTTAAAACTTTATATACGTATTATAATATTTCATTGGTTTGTAGTGGACATAATTTTTTTCTCTTCTCACCAATGTAACACTAGCTCACACAACTCTAAAAAGTATAAAATGACTAAATTTTCAGTTTTATTTTGATACAAATACCATTTTTTATGTCGTTAACCAACACAAGAAAACTAGTGATTAATAATTTATAAGCGTAAACACTGATTATCTTTGACTTTAAACCTACCTCTAATCTTTAGGTCAAGTTAAACTGTGATCCAATTTTTATGTTTTAGAAATGTTAAGTTTATGTAAGTTTGTAAAATCGATGTCTTGATAGTTCTTTAATTTGGTGAATGACTTTATACTAAAGCGTTTTTTTAGTATGTAAAATGTTAATTAGTCATTTTTAAGGGTTTTGTTTGAACTTTTATATACAAATTTTTAGAAACTTTGATCAGATAAAAACATTCCATAACTGTTATTTCAAAAAAAATCAAAATTGACAGCAATACTATCAAGTTTTTTATAAAAATAAGCTAAACAATATTTAAATACTTTTAAGAAAGTTTTACTGTTTAAAAAAGGAGTTTATTCATTGCATCCGTTTATATAGATATACTTTAAGAAAAGTTGTCAAGAAATGAGTATACAAAATTTACAAGTAATTTTACGAACTCATTTAAAATAGTAAACTGATATTACATACATTTACGTCTAAAATGTAGTGAAATATTTCAAGGTATAATGTATAAATTTAAAACAAACTAAGTTTACTCTGTACTTACAAAAAAAATTAACTTTTGTAAGTGACTTAAAAAATAGTTTCTTTATAGGATAAGCTTTATAATTTTTTATTAAAGAGTATTTTTTAAACAAAATAATGAAGATTCATTAATTACTTTTCAGATCCTAGCAAATAAAAAAGAAACAAAACTGAAATATTATAAATATAAAGATCCAAAACATTTTTTAAATACTTGAAATAGAATAAAGAAAAACACTATAGATTGTTTGTTTTGTTTAATAGAAGTATGTATTGAAACTTTATATGAAAAGTTTTATTGCTTTTTTTTGTTTTTTTAAATGTAAATATTTTACTAAATCTTAAAAGATTGTTTTATAAAAATAACAGTTAAAAGAACAATAAATACAATCTGAATTCAGTAAACATAGAACTAAATTTTTATTTTTAAGAAAACATTTCTAGTTTTGTTTAGCTAAGTTTTATGCAACACTTAACTAAAATAAATCACTAAATGCACAAAGGTTCTGAAAAGTCCGCAAAGTTAACTTTAATTATTGTGATAGTTTTTCATATTCATCTGTATTACCTATAAGACTAGAAAAACTGATATAAAATTTTTATTTTAATCAATAAATAAAACTTATAATACAAGTTTATAGTAAACAAAAAAAAAACGAATATACATAGTCTAAAAAGTTGGAATAGAATAATACTTTTTTGTAGCTAAAAATTATAACTATAACAAAATTATACCTTAAAGTTTTTAGTTGAAAAATAATTACTAAAAATATACTTTTATTGGTTTATCAACCTAATTGAAATATAATAAACTTTCTGGCAAACTAGTTCTCTTTATTGTAAGCTTTTAATTAGATTAAACAACCTAAAATTTCTTAAGCTTTACACATTTTACTACTATAGTAAGTAATTTAAATCTACATAATTCAAAAAACTTAAAAATGAGTGATATAATTGCACGTTGAAATCGCATTGTATTAATTTTAATTTTTATTTTAGAAATATATACAAGCTCTCATTAATATTAATGCTAACTTAGTTTAAAAGAGCAATTTTCTTACTTGTCGATGTATGAGTGAAATTATAGTCTGTTATTATATTTAGTTATTTTTAACAAAAGTAAAAATTAAATGTTTTCATTTACATAAAACAAGCCATTTAAGAGTTTTAAAGAGTATTAAACTTTTTGAAATTAACAACTTATTTACAACACTTAAAAAGGTGTTGTTGTACAACCCACAACAACCAGTCATTGGAAATTTTTCACATTCTTTCCTGGTTTGTTTGTGTAGCTCAGTTAAATAAAAAGTCTCAAGTCCAATGCCATTGTAGCGATACAACTTAGCGAATTGTTTGCATTTTACATAACTACTCGTCAAAGCAAACCAAGATACCCAATTTAATTGAGCCATTTATTTGTTTAACTAAAATACAGACTATTATTGAGGCGCCATGTTTGGACAAAAAAATTAAGCAAACACATAAGTAATACTAAACAAAACAACTAAAAAAGTATTTTTGACAAACTTAATTTTGTTGTTTTCTAACAAAAGTACCAAAAGTATTAGTTTAATACCAAAAACTTTATTTATTCATACTTACAATATGACACAAATTTTATAATAAAAACTATTTTTACTTGTTTTAACTATGAACGAACTAAGACATAAGTATTAATTATAGCTTTAGGGCTAAACAACTTTTAAACTAAAATGTATTTCTAAACATGTTTAATACCTTTAAATTAATTTTGATTAATTAGCCACAAAATTATTTTTATATTCATACTTTTTCGTTTTAATTTATTTTTGACTTATCATTGTTTTTTTAGCAACTACTAAATAAAGGTTTATTTGTTGTAGCGACGACCAACGTAACGCAAGAACGTAGTTACGCAAAAACGCTGGAACACTTTCTGCTTACAATCACAATGTTTGAAGTAATTCTTTTTTAAGATGTGACGAGAGGTTAAACAAATTACTTGAGGCAAAATAAGTAGAAATAGGAAGTTAAAGTATTAAAAAAATATTAACAACCTTTACCTTATTAGTTTTTACTTATTTTGTCAATCAACAATAAACAAATGTAAAAAAAAGTTGTCATTAAAAACAGTACTGTTACAACAAGCAAATTAAAAGTTTAAAGTAACTTAATTTCTGTACAACCAATAGTTTTTGAATTATTTCAAGACTTTCTTTATATATAAATGTTATATTATTTTATATAGATTTACAAATTGCTCTATGCCAAAAAAAAGATATCTTAAACTTTTTTACTTTTTTCATGAAATGTTTTAATCTATATTTGTTCAAAGTTAAAACAGTTTCAATGGAATATATAATTATATACAAATCAAGCTAATTAAAATTAATATTTTACAAGAAAGTTTATGAGCTTTTAAAGTAATGAATAAACTAAATTTATACCACATTAATTGAATGAATTGTCTTTAAATTAAATTTTATAAAACTGTGTAAACTTATAACACTCTATTTGTAATTAAAATACATTAACGCTAACTTTAAATAAACTGGTTTACCCCGCTAAATAAAGAAAGTTTCACCAGAACTTATAAAAATTTGCTATATGAAAAATTTTGTTGTACTGAGTTGAATTTTTAAGTTCAAATACTTTTGTACATTTTGTAAAACACTATTATACTTTGTTTGATTATTACAAAGTGCAAATAAATAAGTTAAACTTTTGGTTGGTTAATCTAGCACTAAACGGCTTTCTCACTTATTAAAAAGAAACGTTACAATGAAACTATCAATAATTAAGTTAAGACTGGTCGTTGTTTTAATGATGTAATACTTGGCATGGTAAGCATTTAGTTGAGACTTATGTCTTATAAAAACAAACATTTTCTCCTGGTACTTTTCCAATAATTTACATTTTTGTAGAATTTGAATAATGTTTAATCATTTAAAAATAGTACATTGTATACGAAGTAAAAGTTAATGATCTATGAGAATTTGAAATATTTTTAAGTTAACTAAACTCTTAAAATAAATTTAAACTACAATTTTTAACTACTTTTTTTGTTTTTACGTTTTATTTTTTTAGACTAACAACTAGTCTGTTTTTACTCTTAAACGTAATACTTTGGCTAAAAACACACTTCTCACAATGTTTCTTAGGCATTTAAAAATAGTTATCATTACTTATTGTTTGTAAAGAGATGCAAGTAAAAGTTATACTTGTAGGCTTTTGACACCACATAAATGTAACCGAGATTTTTTAAAATTTAGATTTTACACTTTAATAGTTTTTTTTTATTTTAGATATATTTAGAATTTTTTTTACTCAAATAAAAATCTAAAATTTAGTTATTTAATACTTAAAAAGAAAAACTGCTAAAACAGCAAATTTCTACAGTTTCCAGAAATTCGTTTTACACTGTGCTTTTACTTGTTTTAAACTTTTAGCAGCATGTAGGTTTTTTTATTATGCAGTAAACTTTTTTTAGTATTATTCTTAATTTTTAGCTGTAGAAGTATATTACTTTTTCTGTTTTTAAGTTTAATGTTTAACTTTGTTCAAAATCAAAACGTTTGAAAACATATTTCTTTTAGTCTACTAAACCTGCAAAATATTGTTACATTCAAAAATATACTCAAGAAAGTACTTCCGTTTTGCAACAATAAAGCTTTTATCTCCAATTGTTTTCATGCACGATGTAGATGTTGCAAACGATAGTAATTCTATAAAAGCACCACAACAAACCTGATTTTGTAATTTTTATAACCACTAAACTAGTTTGTTATTTAAGTAGCAAAACACGCTTTAAAACAGAAATTGATATTTGCTAAGTTTGCAAGTAAAAGTGTTATGTGCTTATAACAAACAAAAATGTATGATCTGGTTTCATGTTTAACTAATTTTAGTTTAAGTTTTTGTTTTATATTATACTTAGTAGTAGTTTATCCTAGTTTATACTTGTTTTTTACTTTTTGTATTTATTTATTTATTTTAAAACAAAAAATGTTCTTATATATTCTATGTAACATTTACCACACACAGTTTAAACACATCAAAGGGGTTCAAGAATGTGTCAGAACTCTACGCACCATTATGCTTGGAACAACAGTAATTAGCAAGTGTCAACAAAATTAAGATGTTTGTAAGCCTGATTATAACATTTCTACGACCACACACTTTCAAAGGCCTGTACTTTCGACGCTGCAGAATCCCTTGAAAATGTTTTCTTACTGGGAGAGACGTCGTTAGGTTGCACTGCATACAGCCTGTTGTAACTGTCTGGTATGCTAAAAATTTCTCTCCCTCTCATTGTTATTTGCACAGAGGAATGTCGAGCAGCTCGTCTTAGTCGATTATACTGTTGCCTTTTTCTTGCGATTTTCTTGCGGGTATAAAGCCCGCTTGCACCAGTTTAGCGCTCACAGTTAGACAACAGTACCTTCTAGTAAACAGTTAGATAACAAAGGTATTATCGCAGAAAACATGACAATCAAAATGACGTCGCAATTTTTTAAAATTGCGTTATTATTTACAGTAGTTAGCACGGTAAGTATGTTTTTAAAGTCGTTTTTTAACAAAATAATTTTTTCAGACAAACTGTGTTATTTGCTCATGATCATGTTTTTTTTTTGCTAATGAGAAAGTTTAGTGCATTTATTTTAACATTATTATTAAAAAGCGTTTACTTTAGCCAATCAAAAACCTCTGGAAGCTTTTTAAATAAATACCACTTGAACTAAGGTACGACAGGAAATCGCAACAAAAACAAATCAGATATTTTTCACAAACTTTCATTGTTTATATTCTTTTCTCCGACTAATGTTTGTTTCGCAATTTCGCATATTTTAGACTGCTCGTTTAAAGGTTTTAGGAAACCGTGGTTCGTACACAATGCATAGTGGAAAAAAGCTAGAAGTATAAAACAGTTTTTGAGTTTTATGTATTAATAATTTAACTGTTATGCAGATATCTGGACAGAGCGGCATGCTGCCTTTCTCATTCGAAGAAAACGGCTTGATGCTGATTGAGCAAATAGATGAGAAGCTGTGCACTTCTTCGACTGATTGCGGTGAAGGCTTTGCTTGCAGTTTTGAAAACATTGAAGATAAAACGGGAATTTGCAAAGGTGATTTTCGTTACTTTAAACAACCAGGAAAACGTTTAAAAAAACATTTGCAAAATGTAATGTTTTATAAAATTTTTAATTAATTTTTTAATAAAATATTTGTTCTTTATAACAGAAAGTCATACAATCCGTGCTTGCCGCCACGACTTACGCACTTATCGTGAAGGTGAAAAATTCAAACAAGGCGACTCGCCGTGCCAAATGGAAGAATGTCAGTGCCTTTCGGGACACATCATATGCAAGCCAGTATGTCCAAGCAACAGACCTTTCAAAATACCGAGGCGTCCGAAAAACTGCCGACACGCGAAAAAGTACTTTTTAAAGTCTGATGACAAAAACTGCTGCAGTCCCAGCTATGAATGGCGGTGTGATGAGCCTGAAAGCAACAAGAAACCAGTTGTGTCTGGTGAAAAGATGCTGGTCAGCATCAACAAGTTCGCAACGGAGAAACATTACAGGAGTGATTCTTTCCCACCCAAGATTAGGTCGACAAATAAAGGCAAGAGTGCATACAGAAAGAAGTTGCTGAAAAGAAAACAACTTTTGAAAAAGAAAAATAGTAGACAGATGAAGAAAAACTATAATCGCTCAAAATGTAAGTTGTCTAAAAAAATTGTTGTACCTTTTGTTTTATTTAAAACTGTATAAAGAAAAAAAAGGCATTTAAAGAGCTTAATTTTAATCAATAGTTGTTATTTAACAAAACAAAATAAAATACATTAATTATGTATTTTACTTTCTTGTTTTTGTAATTTTATTAAATGTTATAATTTCACAGATTTGCAACTTAGAAACAAGAACCACTTGAACAGAAGAAAGAAAAATTTTAGAAAATTTTCTAGGAGACGAAAGTATCAAAGCAAAGAAAAAAAACGTCATCCAAAGTTTAGACCCAAAAACCTTGCATTTGTTTCAAGACTAAAAGGTTCACGCCGTGGGTCAATACAAAATAATAGAAAAGTCAACAAAAACATAATCAATCGTAACATGCAAAGAAAAAGAAAAGTCAAGAAAAACTTTTTGTTAAATAAGAAATTAAATTAAACAGTGTTTTTTTACATTTCTGACAAAATTAGGCTAATTGCGTTCTTTATGACGTAACAATCAAAGTGCTAATCACTGCCAATTTTCTTGATACGTTTTAATCTATATATTAACATAATATGTTGCTTTTTTGATAAAATATTTTAAACACTAACCTACTTATATTGACTGAAGGCTGTTTTAGTCTGTTGTATAGTTTTTTTTATTTATTTTTTCTTCATATCATATAGCCTTTACAAACTTATAACTAAAACTTATCACTTTTTAAAAGTTTTCCTGTTTCTTCATTGCTTTATTAACAATTTATGCAGTACTTTAAAACTACTGTTAAAGCTAAACAATGGTATTTTTTGACTAAACTTACTTTAAAGCTCTTAACAATTTTTAACGCTCGCGCACATTTTATTATGAACGAGACATGGTCGACTTTTAACAAACTTTGGTAAATTGTTTGTTAGCAACTTTTCAAAACATTTGCTGTGCTTGTTTGTTTATTTTTTTTGTACTATAATTTTTTAGTCTAATTTTCTATAGGCAGCTGGACGGTTTAAACCGTAACATCTTTTCAAAACAAACCTGTTAAAATCATACATAAATTTAATTGCCCTAGACATCTTTTTACATTTTTGTGTTTAAAATTTGCACTTATCTCTTTATATTGTGTTTTTCTTATTCGTACATGATGTTCTGCCAAAGTTTTCAAACGTAATAAAAACAAACTGAACTATCAAAAATCTAGTGTATAAGTAGCAATAAACAATAAAATGTTATCTTAAAACAATATAAATATAGTTTATTAAGTTTTGAAAATGAAGCTTATTTAAAACTAAAAAAAAAATAGTTATATAATTTTTTATATAAGCAAAGCTTATCTAAAAGTATCATCTGTTTTTTTTATCGAGCTAGCCACGCATACACTAAAAAAAACTTCACAAAAATAATACAAAAGCTTATTTGAGTTCATCTAAAAAGAGAAAACCTGAATAGATATATTAAAGCCCTTACCAAGTTTTCATCGTGAATAAACAATGAGCCTTAGTTGCATTTGCATAAAAAACAAAAAGCGACAAAAGAACACGTATGGCGAAGAAGTATTCTAACAATTTGTCGAACAGTTGGTTTCCTATTAAGTTGTCGGAGGGTTTAATTTCACTACTTCGTCGCTTGTGGAAGCTAGGAAAATACCAGACAATGGTTATTTTTCTTTTGACACTTTCTCGTTAGTCGATCATCTTCTCACGCGAGTACTTGTGGTTTATATTTAAGAAACCTCGAAACTGTAGAATGTTAGCATGGCAAAGTGGTGCAAGTTGGTACCGTTAATGCCGACACCTTATTTCTTGGATCGTTAGTTATTGGCTGTTGATCGATTAGACTTTAAGCTTTTGTTGTATGGTTTTAAAATATTCGTGCCACAAACACTGAAAGTTTCAAACGTTGTTTCTAAAGTATTTTCTTAAAAACATGTTTCTAGCATATTTTGTAAGTTTGGAAAGCTTATTTTTTATACTTATCACCCGATTTGAATTTATGTTACTAAAGTTTTAATTAAAAACACCTTAATATTTTTTGTTTATTAACTTAAATATTGTCCTTTAAAGTATGTACTATTAATAAAAGAATAAGAGTAATTTGTAGGAGTTGTTCAGATTTTAAGCAGTAGCCAAAATTTTACAATCAGAAAGTAGAGTATTGTTTTTAATAAAGTATTAATACATAAATTTGTAAAATCGCTTTTAAAACGCGTTTATATCAATAACCGGTCCACTGTAAGCTAACTTAGTCATTATATTTGTTTTTTGTATTGTGTGTTTTCTAAACTAGTGTAGTTTTAAAATATAGTTAGAGAACAAACTTATTTTATATCAGCATTTACATATATTGTTTTTAAATAATAGTTTGTTAAGAGAAAGAAGAAAGCTTTACAACTGACAAAAATAGATTATACAAACTAAAGTTTCATAAACTTTCCATATTTTGCTATACTTGAAAATTTTTAAACTCTTAAGTACTAAAATAATCATATTCTTTTTAAGTATTTCAAGTAAGTTTAAGTAATTTATATAGCATGCTACAAAAATGAAAACAGTTGTTTAAAATTTAGACAGTTAGGTCCAATTTAAAGATATCAATTACTCAATAAAAAATAAATAAAACAAGAGTAATTAATTGAATTCGTTTATGTATTTTCAATAAGTTAGTTTTATATTTTAGATAGGAAGATTTATTTTTCACACAAAATGTACTAAATAAAATACTTCTTTACGTAATATAAATTTAAAAATTAAACAAAGATAACGTTTTTTTTTTAACTTAAAAAAAGTTAGTTAAAACAAACTATACACACGTGCTACCAAAAACTTATACTTGTTATAAGCTTAAAATAAAAAGCGTGTATTTATTTTTCGATATGAAGTTGTAGATATTTTATTATAGAAATTTTCTTACTTATGCACTTTATTATTTTAATCTACTAGTTATATCGTTTATCAAGTTGTGAAAAAAACAAAAGTGATAAAAATGTGCAGCATATAAAGCAATAACATATTTTAACTGACAAATCATTAATTTTTGACATATTTTTGCATACATACAAATTATTTTATCTTTTTTTTGAACCTGTTTAAGACATAATAAGTAATATTGAAAAACATTCTGAAACATTTTGTTTAGTTTTATAATTCTATAAAAAAGTTAATTTTTAATTTTTCTATTTGTAAATACTTAAATTAAAACTATTGCTAACCATAGAAATAGCAAAACAGAAAACTTTAAAATATTATATTTTTTCAAACATATTAAGACTTTTGTTTGTGTTTTCAACAGCTATCAAAAATGTTGCGAATTATAAAAAAAAGCTGTTTTCAAAAAAAAAAAACACAATAAATAAAAATGAGTAAATTACTATCAGTTTGAGACTACTTTGGTATTTTTAAATATTATACTTGTCATTAAAAGTATTATCTATGAAAAACTAGTTTTAAAAAATAGCTAAGTTTAATCATAATTTATATATATTTGAATCTTCAGTTTAATCTTGATTGTCTCGAGCGGTTAAGTGTCAGATGTGCACAAAGGGATATTTTTTCACGAAGGGTCACTTTTGCCCAGGATATTTTTTTTTTGGTTTTTTTATTTTTTTATTGATTTGGTTTTTTATCTATTTTATTTTTTATAAATTTTAATTATTTGTTATTTTTACTTTTACTATCACTGTTACCTCTAACCCTTACCTTCGGTTGGTAACTTTTTTTTTTCTCTTTTTGTTTAACTTAAATTTCTTTATTTTCAAGTTTTTTTTTTTAATTTATTTTATTAGTTATTGTTTTTTTACTATTACTGTTACCCCTACCCTTACCTTCGGTCGGTAATTTAAATCTTCTTTTATTTTTTATATAAAATTATCTATATTAAACTTTTAGTTTTTAATTTTTTTTTTAGATTTTATTCATTTTATTTTTACTTTAGTGCAAAAGTAATCATTCTTGCAAAAGTGACCCTTCCATGCAAAAGTGTCCCTTCTTGCATATTTTACCCTTCGTGCAAAAGTGTCTTCATGCATATTTGACTCGTTCCCGTGTTGAACGTATAAGTATTTTAGTATAAAAAGTTTTGAACCTGTTATAATGAAAATACTATACATGACAAAAAGCTTTAAAATATCAATTTAACAGCTCAATTACGCTTAATTTTTTTTATGTTTAAAATTTAGAGCTTTATATGAGATTATATAAACAACTTAAACTACGTACTGCCAAATAAAAACAACTTAAACATTTAGCATATTTTTCAGTTATTAAAAATGCTTTGTTTATATTCGAAAAATAAAAATCGGTAGTATCAACTAATAAAACTTAAAAAGGTTTATTTGTGTTTTATTTTAACCAAGTGATTTATTTGTTTTTTAATTTGTTTAAAGTATGCAGAAATTTTTAAAAATTGGATAAATAGATTTATTAATGTACTTGAAAGTTTTAATGAGCTTTCAAAAGTTCTAATTGTCTTAATTTTAATTCTGGTAACCTGTATATTGTCAAAGTGATAATATATTCTTTACTAATAACTTTTTATTTATCACGGACTAAATATAAAAAACTTAAGGTTAGTTGTCTCTATAATTTCTATTTTAAGTTAGTAAACTAAATTGTTATTTAGTTTTACAATTTTGTTACAAATAAAAATTTTTACTTGATATTAAAACTTTTAATAAAAACTTTATATACTGCTTAATACTTCTAGAAAGTATTAGTTAGCTTCAGAAATTGTCAAACTAAAAACAGTAATAACTATTTTGTCTTAAATAAGCTTGTTTTTGGCTTTTTTTCTATAACTGTTTTAACTTCTATCAACTTCATCTAGTTTATAATCTAGTTTTTATACATCGATAAAAAACTTATATGATCATAAAACGATAACTATTTCTTTATATAACTTAGGCCTAAGAGTGAAAAGAAATTATTTAAGTAAATTAATACTTCTAACAAGTATTTATTACATTACCAAAGTTTTCCCAAAAATAAATACAAATAAGAATTATAAAAACTGTTTATTAACCTACAGTCAAAAATTTATTAATTTTTTAGACTAATTTATCTACTTACATGTAAGTTTACTAAGCATTCATAATTAAGAAATAAAATGAGAGGTTATCTCAAAAATACTTAAATTACAATAATACTAAACATTATTATGACAAAACTAACCGAGATCTAAAGTAATACTGTTTGTTTCTGACTACTTTTATTAAGGAAACAAAAATAAATTACACTGACGAGTTACGTAACGTTTTGTTTATTTAAAAACTTAACTTTTTGTGTTTTTATGGGTGGTAAACTTTTTTAAGTAGCAGTTCTATTTTAAACTTAATCGTCCTTTAATTTAAATGTTAATTTTAAGCATAAATGAATCACATGTTACGTAGCAAAGTTTATATTTCTATTTATAGTAGTGAAAGTTTTGAAAAATCTATTTATAGTAATTTAACGACCATAAATAACTTAAATGTGTTTATTTTAGTTTTTTTCTGCTTTTATGCATACTGTATTAATTTCATTATCAAGTAAAGTTTTATTATAAAATCTGGTTATTGCGTATATTTCAGAATCAAAACAGTTTTTATCAATTTATACTTTTATAATTAGATTGATTTTATTTTTATATATCCCAGCTCGACAAAAAATATACACCTTAACTCAAGCGTATGCATAAACAAGTGTTTATGGTTTTTGTGACGTCAATTTTAATGTATTTAATCATTGATGGATTAATAGGCGTGTTACGACTTTTGTTTAAGCAAATAAATCAGTAAAAATAACTTCAATAAACAAAAACTATTAAGTCACTATGACAGTTCAACTTTTAATCGATTTGAGAAAGCAAGTATATCAATATAAATTTGCAAATCAAAAAAACACAAAATACAGTTTAAAAAAAGCTTACTTAATAAAAACTAAAACTCCAGTTTTAATGAAATTTAGTTTATAATTCTTTACTCGTTTTTTTCATAAAAAGTTTATTTGGACATTTATGCTATTTTTTACAATCAATAACGGTTTCAATTTCGTTTTCAAAAGTTATAACGGTCGTATTTTACTTATTTCTTTCCTAACTAAATTCAAACTAAAAAAAAATCTGTTTGTATAAAGTGTTCATAGATAGCACTTATTTCACAAAATAATTACAAAATAGGATTTTTTTTAAGTTTAATCAATCAGCACTTCATTTCACTTTTATAATAACCGGTTTTTGTGATATAAATACACTGAATTACGATGAATTTTTTTTTTGATAAACGATGAACTAACGTAATTTATTAGCTTTAGTCCTTTCTTTTTTTCAGTACTACTTTTTAACCCTACTAGAAATTATAAACCACCATAACGAAAAAAACAATTAACAAATAATAAAATAATTACGTTTTTGTCATGAAAAGTAAGCATTTTTAGCTTTTCATTTGGTTTTTTAATTTACTTAGTGAAAACTTATTTTGCTATGTAAATCCTAATTTAGGTACAACAAATTCCTAAGTTAATTAATATCCATTTAATTTCAATAAAAATATGTCTACTGCTTTTTTATTCCTGTGATATAACAGCAACTATACGATGTTATTAAGTTATTCGTTTCTAAGGAATTAAACTATCTAATAAGTTACTTATGCTTTAGTAAAGTAAAAAAAAAAGACAATCTATACTAATCATATACTAATCTAACTACTACGCACGAAAACAAAAGTAGTTTATTAATAAATAAATTTTTACGTACAAAGATATATGAAATATTTAAATAACTCTAACATCAAACAAATTATTTATTTTTGATTTGAGTCAACAACTTTCAAAAACTACATATTTAAAAGCTTCGTGGTAGTTTAAAAAACGTAGAACTGACCAAAGTTTTTAGATGTAACTATATAGTTTAACTCTAATTGCTTCATCTAAATAAAAGAACGTACTACTTCTTAGTTTAATTTAGTAAAATTAAATTAACTTCACAAAGTATTTTACTTATATTAATCTTAATTATTTTTATTCAGATTTAACTAGCTTAAGAAACTCATAGTTATTAATATACTTTAAATTTTAACAAACCTAGAAAAATTAGCTGAAAAATTTTATCATTTAATTATTGGTCAGCATAGCTTTTGAAGTAATGTGTATACTGCATCTTAATTTAACGTCTAGAGAATAACTCAAATCTTGAAAACTTGTGGTGTAGTTTTGTATAGTTTTCATTTTAACCTTTTTTTAAATAGGTTGAAGTAACAGTTATCTTAATCCAAAAAAGTTGTTTTTATTTACATGAACCAGGTTTTATCTTAACTTTAACTACGTGCTAAGATTCTTTGAAGAAAACGTAAAAATGAAGACATATTTTTGTTAAGTAGTGCCTCTTGTAGACGTTGACTGTTAATTAAACTATAAGTTAATAGTTTTGTTGTAAATATACTTAATATCGTACTAAGAATAAAAACTACGAGGTACTACCTTACAATGAGAAAGAAATATTAGTAAAAATGACATTAAAAAAAAGAAAATATTTGTCAAGTATATTGTTTTTGAATGACAAATAAAAGCGCTCAAAATGTTTGGTCCTAAGACCTGGTGCACAAAAAAACATTTCGGTTATCGAGTCGAACACCATTTGGATACCTTTTGACGTCTCGGCCAAGACAAATCTTAATTGATATGTGGATAAAATAACTATCTAGACCAGGGGTCGGCAGGCAGTTGGTGGTTGCGGGCCAAATTTCAAGTTTCTAAAGTCTTCGCGGGCCGCAGTTTTAGTTTTAGTGACATTTAAATAATCTTATGGTTTTAATTTTAGTTACACTAGAGAAAAGTTTTACTTTTATCCACCTTATTATTAAAAATGACTTTTAGCTATACATAGAATGCGTATTCAAATAATTATTCATTATATTATCATTTACATTGACTAATATACTTTAATAATTATGTACTAATATTGTTAGTAAAATATGAACTTTCATAAGAACTTAATAAGTTAAACTTAATACTTTTTTAATTTTACATACAACCTAACTCTCTATAAAAACCTAACTTGAAAGACAATTTATGGGTTACTTTATACATTTGTTATATCATCAACACTTTTTCATATTTTTAGGAATAGTTACTTCGAAAAAAGTTTTTGTGAGTTAAATAATTTACACTCATTAAGAAATTTAGTAATTAGTTAAAATAATAAAATTAATACCTGTTTGTATTCTAGAAAGCTAAAACAAATGATTTAACATAATTAATTCTCAAATACTTCAATAAAATATTTTATTAGTAATAAGACTTTTGCATGGTTGCCACTTAAAAAGCAAAAATGTCTGAAATGTGTCAAACCAGCTTAAATTTATTAAAATTTGAAAAAGCTAATAAATAATTGTTAATCAAGCTTAAATACCTAGTTAAAATATCATCATTATCAAAAAGTTCACAAAGTGTTAGAAAACAAGAAAAAAATGCAATTAGTAAACTACACAACAGTCATAAAAACTATTCTGAGAATTGGAAGATTTCTTTAAAGTGTTTGAAATAAAAACTTCACACACACCTGAGTTTTCAAGCTTTTAAAATAGTCTGTTCGTGTAGCAACCCAGTTAATATAAAGTTCACTACATAAAGAAATAACAAAGGTTATTAACAGTAAATAAATTACATGTCAAAAATATATTAGTCAGCTGGAATGGACAATTAAGTTTCTTAAACAAGTGTAACAAAAGTATAAAATTTTATTGAGTCATTAGCGAGGTGGAATTATTTTTCTTATTAAGCATGATAGCAATTCTTTATTTGCAATAAGAATATTGCATTTAAAAATATCAATTGTAAAATATAAGACGAGCTACAAGAATAAAAAAATCGTTAGTTAGAAGTTATTGCAAGAAACACTATTAAAAAAAACACCAAAGTTATTTCCAACAAAGCACATTATTATCTTCAGTAACTACAGAATAACCAGAAAAAATTGTTAAGGCAAGTAATAAAGTAGCAAAATTTATTACCTAAAATGAAATATCGTTTATAATTGAAAACTTTTAAAAGGAATTAATGTTAGCGGTAATGAAAAACTTTTGTTTATTTCTTCAATGACAACATGAAGTCGTGTTTAGGAAATGCATTAAGGTTATAAAGTCGCATAAATCACATTAGGACATGAGAGCACTGATAGAAAAACTATTGCTCATCAAAGAATTTTATTAGAGATGTTTTTACTAACTTTGACATTTTAGTAGAATTTCTTGATTTAGTTCCGACGCGAAACACAACAATCGGTGAAGTTTTTCAAGTAAAGGTGCAATGTACCAATACGGAGTTTTTCTTTACAATTCTTTCTTTTACTTTTAGTATAAAGTTTAATTAAATTTTTCAAAAATGTCTTAAACATTTATCAATATTAAAAAATACTGTTGAGCTATTATAATATATTTTTTAAAAAAAAAACATTTATTTGGTAATTTTTTTATTAAAATAGAATTTTATCACTTTAAATGTAAAAATTGTTTGAAATTCCAGGTTTTTTCTAAAATTCTTAAATTCAAGTTTTTTTTCTAGAATTTTTAACCGTAAATTCACAAATTCAAAGCTTTTCCGGGATTCAACTTTTTTGGCAACACTGATTGTTCATTCTTTAATGTACACAACAACATAAATAATATTTTGAATTATATCAGCTGCAAGACTCAAAATTTAACACATATTAAAACTCAAACTAACACTGTGGATTGAGCAAAACATACATCATAAGTTTAGTTTGCCACTCTTTTAAGCAAAAAATCCAGCCAAAGTCAACAAAAACAATCCTGATATTTTTGTATACAAAAAGCAATTCTAGCCAAAAAGTTACAAAATGGCTTAGTTGGACTGAGATTTGAAATCTTCAAATAGTGATAGTCTTAGTGTGTGGCAATGTTAAGTTGTTTATTTGCTTGAATTTGAACAATTTTGATTAACAATGTACAAACTTTATAAATTTACCATCCCTATATCTAGTTTATATGAAATAGTTTGCTTTAAAAAACAGCAATTGTGTTTATTTATATGCAAGGCATAAAAATTAACTTAGCTTGAAAAAAAACAATGTTTGAAAAATGGAATGTATACCTAACAAAAACTATATTAACTTTTGTCATATATATTGTTTTAAATGTGCCTGTACAAATTTAGATATGACATGTATAAATAACAATGTTAGAGAAGTATGCATAAACTAAACTTAAACTAACTAAAGTATTAAATAAAAAGTGGTTTAAAATATGAGTATTTTTTTAAGATGTGTGTGCATAGAAAACTTATAAAAAATTAAAATGGATCAAAACAAAAATCAAATGAACCTTATTTCTTATTACTATGTTACTTTAAATGTTTTCACACTAAAATATAACATTTACAAATAAAAAAATTATAAAAGAAACTGAGGTATAAAAAATATTGAAAAAGAATACCTTAGCTATTAAGAAATGACATTTTACTTAATTACTGTGTATTACTTTTGTACAAAATGAAAATTGTTTGCATTTAGTTTATTTAATAAATAGGTATTATATCAAAGCACTCTTGACACTCTTTAGGGTTAGAAGTGTTCGGGTTAGAAGTGACCGGGTTAGAACTGATCGGGTTAGAAATGATCGAGTTAGAAGTGATCGGGTTAGAAGTGATCGCGTTAGAAGTGATCGGGTTATAAGTGATCGCGTTAGAAGTGATCGGGTTATAAGTGATCGGGTTAGAAGTGATCGGGTTAGAAGTGATCGGGTTTGAAGTGAACGGGTTAGAAATGATAGCGGGTTAGAAATGATCGGCTCCCCTTTTTTCAGATAATTACTTACTGTTGTAAAAAAGAAGTAATTATGAAACTGAGAAACATATTCTGTTAGAACGCTAATATGTCTTTTTCACATTTTTAAATTAAAGCAGTATTTTCTTAAAATTATTTTAAAATGTTATAATGAGACTTAAAATCAAACTATTCAAATTAAGTCGAGTTACTAAAAAATTTAACAAGAAATATAATATTGCTCAGCGGGCCGCATTTACATGCTCGCGGGCCACAAAATTTTCTTTCGCGGGCCGCATTCCATTCAAAAAAATAACATGCTCGCGGGCCGCAGATTTACCCTTCGCAGGCCGCAATTGGCCCGTGGGCCGCAGTTTGCCGACCCCTGATCTAGACGATAATTTGCTATTTTTAACACTTGTAAGAAAAAACAGAAACGAGAATTTATAATTGCGAGGATATATATCCATTTTGGAAAACTCACAAGATAACTCCAGATAACTTGAAAACTTGTAGTACTAAAAATATTCCAACATGAGTAGTACAACCAGCTCGAAGTACATACCTAAGTAGATTGACAGCTATGCTTAACTTAATATTGGAAACAATTAATGTGAGATATTGCAGATTTGGAATAAATGAGTGCTGTAAAGACTCTAAAAGTCATTTATTAAACTTTAATTAACATTTAGAAACATGGAAAAGTTCATTTGCTTATAAGGATTGAATTTTAGGCACGGTTGATGTTATAAACCTGTATCTATTTATGGCAATTGATCTAGTGATCAACGCTTTTGTCAAAGCTTTGGAATTTTACTCGGGCTTTGAGACACCAATGAGTAAATACTTAGTTAGTTTATCAGAAATAGCTCTACGTAATAGTTTTATAGTCTTGCAGGAAAAATATTTCAAACATAGGAAAGGAATTATCACTGGGCATAACAATTTTGCTTTTATAGCAAACATCTCATTGCACTATATAATAACAAAAGCGACAAAACTGAATAAAGCACTCATGGTAAAACATTTTTTGATTACATAATAATGATATCAGAGAAAAAGACAGTTTAAACAGACATAAAAACCTCAAAAATACTTTTAAGGAACACAATCTAAACTTAACATCAACAATAATGTCAACAGAGATTGAAATAAATACATTACTTTTCCTAGATGTTAAACATATACTGACTAAAGAAATTAAAAAAAAGGTTTTTCTACATTAAAATTTTACCAAAGCTACAGCAATAAGTTCTACTTTCTTAAGTTGCAAATCATTTCATCCATTGAGTACTTTCAAAGCAATAATAACATGAGAAGAGGAAAGGATGCAAAGATTAAATGAAAGAAAATAATTTTGCTATAAAAGTTTGAAAAGATCTAAACTAAATTTATTGCATCCAGTTTCAACCTAACATAAACAGAATACCAATTTGAGAAAATTAAAAAAGAAAAAGAAAATGAGAACAAACCAAATGAACAAAATATAATAAAAATAGATATTGGTATTGCAACAAATAAAGTACATATACTTTTTAAGGTAACAATTGAGTGACTTTTTCGACTTTTGTTAAGTTAAATCGTTAAAGGAAAGTACACCGTTTTTATCAATTAAAATATAGCTTATTAATTAGTTTGAGCAAAGTAAACTCTTTTTCATAACATTGATTCGGTCTTTTTTTTCTTGTAAAAAAATAGTACTTTAAATCTACCAAGATGATAAACACATACTGTTTTAAAACATATTTTAATCCTAAAAAAATACTTAAAAGTTTTTACAATACGTTTTTATTAAAATATTTTTTACTGAATTAAGTATTTGACTAAGTATTTTTTAGAATATTTTAATATCTATAAAAGTTTATTCTCATACAAAACTGTACTTTTTGAACTTACTGGATTAATCTTATTTTTTTACAAATAATAACTAACATTTTTTGCGATTCTAGCATAGTTTGCCCTGTTGTGTTTAGCATTAAATTCAATAAAAATCAAATGATTTTTTTTCATAGATAGTTAGTGAATAATGAATCAGATAAAGTTTAGAATATCAATTTTTCAAACACAGTATTTAAGCTTAATGGCTTTAAATTAGCTACACACATTTTAAAAATTGCCCTCTTCACTAAAAATATTGTTTTTTTTATTGAAAAGTACTAATACTCTTTACTTATCCTTTTTTACTATAAGTGTAGTGCAAAGTATTTTTAATCTAAGTTAAAAAGTTGAAACAATATTTAAAATTACTTTTATACTTTTTAGGCATTTTAACTTTCCTTAACATGTTTTTAAATTTTTAATCTATCTAATTAGCAAATACTTTGGAAAATTTTTCTCATACCTTCGTATCTTTAAGTACTCAAACCCTTTTGTGTTTACACTTAAAAACCTCTTCAAAAAACGATTACGCTTTTAAAGAAAAACTGACACAAAACACTTGTTTACGTAAAAATACACAAGTTTGGTATGTAAGTAGAACTATTAACAATGTAAAAGTTCTAGATAACATGAGGTTTAAACTTGAACAAATACTTAAGATATCTACGTTATTTTACCTAAAAAGAAAAAAAAATGTAGCAAAAAACGAGGTTTTAACAAAAACTAAATTAAAAACAAAAAACAAATTTAAAAAATTTTAAATCAGTAAACTTTAAAATTTTTGCTAGATATTTTTGTCTTTTTTATGAAAAACTTCTTTTTCACAACTATTTTTTGCAAAAGCAAAACTTTAAGTAAATTCTTAAAGTAGATCAAACTAATATTATATGCAATTAAAAGACTAAATTAATTATAACTCGAAAACAATACATTACGATTCAAATAGATTAAACTTAAAGGTATAAAAACTGTTGGAAATACTCGAAACAAGTAGGTATATAGTATTCAAGTAGTATAAGTTTTTAAACGCGTAGTCTTTTTTAAGAACCAATTTTTAAAACATATTATAAGATAAAAAAATTATAATTTACAAAGAAAACACATTTATAACATTGAAACAGTTAAATAACAAGCTTGACAAAGCTATGTACTACAAAACCTTGTAAAAAAAACAAATTGTATATAGTTAACTGCTATAGTTATAGTTTATTGAACAATAATTTTATAAGTTTGTTTAATTGTAGGACCTGGTGCACGAAAACCTTTTGGCTGCCGAGTCGCACACCACAGATACCTTTTAATGTCTTGTCAAGGACAAATAAACTGAAATATTTAAAATTATTTTAGAAGTACAGTATACAATGAGGATCTACAATATAAGAACAATACTTTTTTTTTTTTTTTTTTTTAACATAGTTTGTTAAAATTATACTACTTTTTCTTCTTAAAAGTTTAAAAAGTTACGAAACATTTCTCTTTGTATAAGTAATTTTTGATTTTACCTAACACTTTAAAAAAAATTTAAATTTTTGAGTTAAACTTAGTAAAAAGTAAAAACTAGAATTTTATAATCAGTTGGTTATTTTGTTAAATAGTACTTTTAGACATTTTTTTTTTGTCAAATAATTGATTTTAATTTATATTTGTTTTTACTACACTATAAAATAAATACTAAGTAAAAATAATTAATTAAATAATAAAAAAAAACTGTTTAATATTTATCATTCATACTAAAAAATAACAGTAATTACTAATTAAAAATAGATAATGTATCCTCTAAATAAATAGCTAAAAAAATATATCTTGAAACGCAAAATAGTTCATTTTTACTTTGTTTTAATGTAAAAAACCTAGGTGAAAGACATCGATTATTAGTTGTAACTAACAAATATTAAAAGTCCTAAGCATAAATAAATTAAAACTAAGGATATAATAACAACAACTAGTACAAAATAGGTACACACTGTTAGACCTAAAAATTTGTAGGTATTTCATTTTATAACCATGAGATTTGTTTTTAAGATTAGTAACTTAAACTTATTTACATAATTTAAATTATACTAATAAATTTTGTATTACGTCTATATAAAACTTTTTTTATTTTTTTTAAAGTTTTATAGAACGTTTTACTGTTATTTTTTTAATCTAATAAAGTTAGAGCTAATAAAAAAACAAGTTCTAGTTATTTATTAGAAAAGTTAAAACATTAAAAAAAAGTTTTTTTTAACCTTACTTCTAGTCTGATAATAGTATAATTATAATTTTTTTAGTTAATTATCTTGTAATATTTACTGTATAAATAAGTCTTGCTAGAAAACAAAGTACGGCCGGTTTTGACTGTTAGATGACTGTTATTATTATTAGTTCACAAAAGTTAACAAAATGAAAACAAAATTAAAAATAAATCGTCAAGGCATATTGATTAAAAAAACAATTAATAGTAAATTTCTGCAGCAATAAAACGAGACTGCGTGCTCAAAATTGTTTAGTACTCAATTGTACAAAAATTAAAGTACTTTAAATTTAGTTTTTGTTTTATAATGTTTTTGGTTGACTATAACTTTTGTTAATAAACATAGTTTTAAAGTTTTGCTTCTTGTAAGGCATGTAGCGGAGATCATACAAGTTGAGCTTCACCTCCAGGTAGTCAATTGTCACCATTAATTATTTAACGGTTGCTTGTAACCCCATAGACTTGAAGAAGGTATACGTTTTTTTCAACCTTTCATCTCTAAAGCCAAAAGAATGACTTCCAACTTTTACAAATTTTCAGTAAGTGACTATAAAAAATTTCAAGCACGAATATTACTAAAGATTACAAAAATGCACTGGTAAAAGTTTAAAATATTGTAATCAAGAGGCTAAAAGTTTAACTATAATATTAAAAACACATGACAGAATTTAAAGAATCCCCTTAAAAAACTCATACATTACGGTAAGAGACCATGAAGAAATTTTTTTGATACGTCTCAAGTGTAGATTGATCAACACTTCTAAGTCCGACGTGGGTTGTATGTGTAAGTTAAGATTTACTGCATCAACAAAGCTGTGCGTTTAAAATCTAAACTTATGAACTGGGCTGATACAGACCAAACCTTAAATTGGTTCTCTGGTTTGGAAAAACAAACCAGAGAACCAATTTACTTTTTTTAGAATTTTTTAGACATATAAAAAATTTCCTTTTAAAGTTTTAATAAACAATAATAATAACTTATAGTTACTTCTTTTTGGATTTACAATTTCAGTTGTTTTTTTAAAAAAAATTTAATTTTTGTGCTGATATGCGTTCTGTACAAAGTTTCATAATTATTTCATAATCTTTTTTGATTTTGTGTAATTTGTGTACTAGGTTTAGATTAACTTTTAATTCAAACAGCTGAAGGCTATAAAAATAATCTATATGAAATAATTGTACTGTTTTTTTTTGAAATTCTTTTTGTAATAATATACATATATTTTATGCGTATGTGTATTTTAATTTAATATATACGTATACAGTAGACTACCGCTTAAGTACGCACTTTTTTTGGTACGCACCCCGCCTTAAGTACGCACTTATCCAGAAGCACAAAATGAATTTCTAAATTTTTTATATTTTTTTTATATTTTTTTTATTTTCACAACTTTTAAACTAGGGTGAGTAATCCTGAGTAGTCTAAGTGGCCTGAGATTGTGACAGTCCTGTTATTAAATGTTAATAAACTAAATAATTATTTAGTGGTTGCAGAAAAGTGAAAAGAATAATGATATTTGAGCTGTAATGCTATAAAATAAATAAATCTAGATGACAAAGTTAAAAAAACCTACAAATACAACATAGTTAAGTCATAATTTAATTTAAATGTACACACATTGATGTTTTGAAAATGTTTGGTAAACACAATGTAGTTTGGTACTTTCCCTCTAACAAAACAAAATATGGAAAATATGGCTTAATATTCTTTTTTATATCATTGACTGACATCGACTTTCTTTATTAAATGTACGTATTAGTTATGTAGAAACTTTTTAAAGAAAAAATAAATCATTTTAAAATCTATTAAAAAAATTTCAGATTACAATTATGTATTAAATTTTATTTAAAATTAAAAGACTTGTTTGTTTGACTCAATTATTTGGTGGCTAGTTGTAAGAAAGAAAACACATAACTAAATTTCATATTATACTATGTCGTCAAAAAATACGCACTACCCGTGCTAAGTACGCACTTTTTGGTCGGGTTCAATTTGCGTACTTAAGCGGTAGTCTACTGTATATGTATCGTTTATTAAGAAATTTTTTTTCGGAACTCCAGAACATAGGTTTTAAAAAGACAAAAAAATATTGTCTTTAATCTTCAGCTGGTTTAATTTAAAAAAAATAGCATTTTGCCAAACAATGATGTAAAAGTTATACAAAAAAAAAAAACCAATAAATAAACATAAACAATAAATAAGTCTTGTTTATGTTCACTTGAGTTGCATATGCAATACAAGTTATTAATATGAATCACATTTACTTACAATTAAAACAAAAAATTTTGATATAACAAAAAACTATAGTTAAAAATGTTTTAAGTCTTAACTTTTCATTTTAAAGCTTAAGTTTACATTTTGAAAAAAGTAAGTATTAATAAAATTTTGAAATGTACTAACGAATTTCGATTTTTAGCTAGTGTTAGTTTTATAGCTTTTGCTATTAGCGGCGATATCAAATCAGTTTATAAAGGATCTAGAAAAGCAATTGGATCTACAAAAAAGTTTATATCTATAATGCAGTATGGAGCTAAAAAAGCTAGCAGGACATTCAAAACAGTCATATAGATGGGTTTAAAACTTTCTCTTCTTTGTCCTATAAAAATGTTGTCACTGACAATGAACATGACATACTAAATGCCATTTGTCTGTTAACTATTGAAAGCAAAAAATCGAAAAACGTATTGAAGAACTCATGAATGCCATTGAAAAGACGAATCTTGGATTGCACAAGGTCGACCTGCTCTGTTATTGCAAGTACTACTTATTGTATTACCCCTTTTACAAGACTTGTTGGACAAGAGGAAATGTGACACAAGACATGCTAAGACCATAATCTTGTATACCACAAAGGTTCTCTGTCAGATTTCGACAACCAAAGAGGAATTTTCCTTCTTGGAAAAACTGGTAAAGCTGTTCGTTCTTCTTAAGTTAGAGAAGTTGGCCAAAAGAGTAAGTCCCGAGTTGCAACGTGGATATAGGTTTAAACATTTTACCACTAAGATGATTTATTCTGTTCGAAAACTTTTAATTAAGAAAGTAGGATAGGACTGTTTGCTGTTGTTGAAGACTTGATGCCCTTTAAGTCTCTTCAATATTGAGAAGTATTTTACACGAACCTAAAGCAATAATAATAGGGTAATATTTCTGGTCTGTTTGAAATCAAGTGTCAGATAAAGCGAGTCTGCGTTTTCATTCTATAATATTCGAACTTTTTTTTTTAATGCTCTTTAAGCGCGCTTTTAAACACCGTCAATTTTATGAACTAAGCTCCATGCAGAAACTGATGATCGGTTTTTCAACATTGCACGTCTAAGAACAAAGCAAAAAAAAAACACAGTACGTTTGAACTAATGCGTTAATGTGTTTATTTAACCAACTTCATATTCTCATTATTTAACAAGACTGGCCTACTTTAGTGACACGACGTTAGTTATAAATACTTAGTTTACAAGTATTTTAAATTTATCTTTATACCTTAATACCACAAGTAATTTTGAGTATATCTTAATATCTATATATCTGAATATTTTAAGTCCCCAAGTAGTTATGTTAATATCTAAATATATTTGTCAACTTAATTTAGTGGTCACTTCTACGTGACAATAATATATTCAAATACTAACTCAAAGTACTTACTAGTTTTATTATTTAGTTTGATAATTGACTTATCGATTTACTATAACTTTAATAATATAAACAATACACACTTACTAATTTACTATTTAATTTAGTAACTAATTTACCTATGTATTTAATGCTAAAAAAGAATATATAAACTATATACTCACTAACTTTACCATTTCCGTTAATAACTAAATTATCTATTTAATCTATTTCTAAAAAAAAATTAAGAACTACGAGATTGCTTGTAACATATACTCTAACATATATAATTGAAACAATAAAAAAAAACAGGAATGACAATAATAAAGAACTCACAAAGTTATCTTTCAAAATATTTGTAAACAAATGCTTAAAGTTCAAACCTACAATTCAAAAGCTCTACAGGTGGGCAATGTACGGCCCGCGGAGTAAAAATGACCTACCCCCTGACGTTTTTAAAAAACTAATGGAATCCAGTCCGCTAGGATCAATATTAAAAAATTTGATCTAGTAAATTTAATATTGTTTATGTAATACTCAAGCCAAGGGTTGCCAAAAATAGATGGTTCCGAATATTTAACAAAAAAAATGTTTGTTTTAGCCTGAATTATTACGCTCGAGTAACTTTTATTAAACAAGTTATTGCATTTATAAAGTTATTAATTCGGCCCGGGGTTATAAAAGATAAAGAATTGTGACTACCTAATAAACACTTTTAGTGTCATACTTTAGAAGTTTTTGCGAGTTAGATTAATTCGAAGTAGTGATTAATCGTATCCGCAAAGTTAGTACCCGGCCGGATCAAAGTCATTTTTTTAAATTATGACCCAGCCGGATCCGAATCAAGTTTTAAAGTTAGTATCCGGACGGACCCGAATAATATTATCCGGTAGGATTCGGATACTCGATCCGGTATATCACTAATTCAAAAAGCTACGGCCCACTAAAGACTAAACTTTTCCGGATCCAGCCCGTCGTTTAATTACGTTGCCAGCCCCTACTCTACAACAACACAATGATTTTTTTTTGTTTTTAAACTTTTTTTGTTTTTATTGTGACGTAACTAACAACTTATGCACTTAAAAAATGAAGGATTTAACTATCACATTTTTTAACATCGATAGCCTAACGTTACAACATGATGAGCCGATGATGCTGAACTTGTAGCATGCACGATATTTCCAGACATTGATAAGTCATTTTTTGTCAGTGTTGTTAGGTTAAAACCAATGGTTATTGCCGGACCAACAACCATAGGTTCAGTCAGACCTTTTGCTAAACGCTTTTGTTGTAGGCGCGCAAACTTAGGACATTGCGGCTGTGCTATTTAAAGAAGACACGTCTTTACTCTTAAGGTTTTAGGTCATAGTTATTATTAAAATGCATTTTATTTTAAACACTGAATAAACTAGGCTATTATTAAGATAATTCTTAAATACTATTAAGAGAATAGTCATTAAAACGAATATCAAGAAGCTGTATTTGAAAATTAAAATCTCACTAAAATATATATAGACTACTAAATAAATTGTTTATGTTAAGAAATTAAACAGTTTAAGCTATTTTTAAATTCTTAACAACTACTAAAAACTATTAAGTTATTAGTCAAATTTGATAAAACAAAATAAATTGTGTTGTAATACTAAAAACTTTAAAAAATCGATAGTTTTAAATAAGTTGTTTTATGATAAATAATAAAACAAACTAATCTTTTGAAACTATTAAAAACTACCAAACACTATCAATTAAAATCTTAAAGTTAACAAATACCAACAAATTATGTTTTTAAACGACATCAGCTTAGAAAATGACGATAAAAAAGGATGTTACAATTAGCACGAAGAAAACAAAAACTATTGTCACTGATGATGTAGTTCGTCGGCTGACAGCAGCTGTGACTCTGGTACAAGGTGAATTTTGTTGGTTATCACAACTGAGATAAGTTGGCTTACTGGTTTAACTTAACGCCAAGTGTCAAAAAATTTGTAAACTAATTCAGTACTGTTTACCGATGTGACAAAGTTTGATGTCAACAATCTTGATTTTAATAAAACTGGTGCAAGATGATAACTGCTAGGTCCGAAAACACGTGAACTTTAAACTACCTAGGAAGCAAGAACTAAAAACTGTTTAAACACTATTGTTAAAAATGAAAACTAGTTTAAGGTAGCCAATACTATCGTCCAGCATTCAAAAAATGAGATTGCACTTCAAGTGCTATTTTATTACAAAGCTTTAAGGCCTTACAATTAACCTTAAAAAGCTAAAGTCTTACTCCAAATAACATATATTACATAATTATTTACGACCAATCGCAAGGACATTGAAAATGTTTAAAACTTTGTACTTAATTAAAACTTGCGACAAAGGCACCACCCGACAAATAAATAAGTTTTTGAATTGGTAAAGCATCAAGCATTTTTGTTCGTCTGACTAGACCTGTTTGGGATAATAAAAAGTTATATATATTATTCACAAAAAGTTTATTGTTTCTGTGTATGCATTCTGCAGTACGGAAGCAAAAGGTGGTCTTTTTTGAGTGTGCAGGATGAAAAATCATCATTTGTCACCTAGAATGCTTCTGTTGTTTCCTTAGAGTTGAATGGCAACAAAAGATCACCGACGAGGAAGTGTTTTGTCTTACAAGTCTTGCCTTGCCACTATGTTCTTTACCTTCAACCAACACAGGCTTCGCTGGCTTAGTCTTCTAGGATGGGCGACGAGAAAGTCCAAAAGTCTCTTTTGTACATCGATTGGTTGGCAAAAGACGCAATCTTGATAACCCAACATTTTAAAAGTGTCTGCAAGGGCAACTTTAAGAGCTTAAATATAAGCACTAAAACGAGCGAGGTTTTCTAATGACCGCGAAAAATGATAATATTTCATCTAAAAATGATTGAGGGTGAACAAAAAACACCTTATAAAGCTTAAGAAGACGAAAAGGTCAAAATAAAAGGAACCCTAGTTTACTTTTTAAATTTGTTTACTATTTATTTAATTTATCTTTTCGTTTAACCATTGTGCTTTTTTTTTTTGTATTACTGTTGAGTTTTTTGTACTTGTTTAATTTTTTGAACACAACACGCCAATTTCGGCTGAAAGTATTTATAACAAACACTAATTTTAAAAAAAAAACTTAAATAAAACACGTTTTTTTTGTTATTACACAGTGTATTTTAAAAACTCATTAAATATTAATAGCATAGCTAATATACTTAATGTATTGCTTTTACTTAGGTTAATTTTGATATAATAAAATTCTTAAAACTGTTTTGTAAGTTCTACGAAATCTATTCAAAACTCTCGTTATCATTGTTGTTAAAATATTTACTTTTTTTGAGTTTAAGTTAACTTTTTTATACATGTTTTACGTAACAAAAATCGTTCTTAGTATTATCCAAGAATCTACTAGTTCGTATATTTTATAAAAACTACTTTTACTTGCATAAAATTTGATTATATAAACCAGGGGTGCTCGCACCCCTTGGGGTGAGAGATGGCTTTTCATTTTTGTATGATAAATAAGGAGATTTTCACTCTCTGATAAAGTTTATAAAGTTAAAAAGTACATTTTGTTATAAAACGAAGCTGGCGCTAATTTTCTGAATGAATTAATTTTATTAATACGTCATACAGCAAGAGCGCTTTTCTCGGAGTAAATTCATTTTACTATTTTCATTTAATAGCTGTAAGTTTAGAATTAACATTACAGTAAAGCATTTTTAGAGTTTTACACCTTTGAATTTTAATAATCTATTGTTTAAATATTTTATTTTCTTAACTGGCCATTAATTTTTAAAAACAGTTAATGAGCTAGCATCTATTTTAATTGAAATACTTAGATAAAAATTAGTATCTTCAGCTGGTTTTTTATTAGCTGTTAAAAACAGGTTTTTCTTAAGTCTTCGAATATAGTTTGTTATGTTTTTAAATTTCTACGTAGTTTATTTTTATTAATAAAGTACACTATCATTAAAACCAAAATACAAATTATTAATTAATGAAATCAATGACTTTATAATCAAATTATTAAAAAATAGTTATAGCATATAGTATTAGGGGTGCATCAAAAAGGTTGGGAACCACTGATATAAACAATATTTTAATACTTAAAAATTCTAAAATCTTAGTAAAAGTAATTAAAAGATTTTTATAGGTTTAATATCAATTCAAAAAAATATAATTTTTGCTTAAAGATAACTTAAAAGGTAGTTTTTAGTTTTAATATTTGTAATTAAGAATATTTATTACAATTCTTCTTTGTAATTACATAATTTTGAAAAATATTTATCTGTACACTTTAATTTTATTAGTACTTAGTTTTTGAAAAAAAAATATACAAAATTATATTTCTCTTAATGATCTCGACAGTATAAATATAAATAAAAAAAAAAAACATTTACATTGAAGTCATATATGGCATTAAAATGTTTTATATGAATTATTATAGTAGATATTAACTATCGGCTTGAACTTAAAACTAAAAGTTTAAACAGTAACTACAAAATATAAAACACTAATACTTGAATACTTATGATTCTGAAAATTTAGTAAAATTTATATGTTTTAAAAGTAGAAAAAATGTTTGTTACTTAACATAAAAAGAACACATTAGTACTATTAATTATTGAAAATATAGAAATAGCGCTTTAAAATATTTAATTTTATATTAAGTTGTCATATAAATTCAAGTTACTTAAATATAAGCAAATATAAAAAAAAAACAAAAAGCAATACTAATAGAAACCTAGGTACTTTTTTGTTTTTATCTTGTTCATATTGCTAAGTTGCTTAACTTAAAAACACTAATAAAAGCGAATTATAAAACTAAGTTTTGCTAAATGTCTATATGATACGATTTTGGAAAGCTTCTTGAAAGTGTTTGAATACGCTATAATTTTATTAGTTGATGTTTGTTTTTAAGCATAAACCTTAAGACATTAATTTTGGATAGAAATTTAAGTAGTTCTTAACGAATATTAGTATAATAATCAAGTAAATGTTTATAAAAAACAGTTAGAATATGATAACACTATCAATACAACTAAGTTCAATAGCGACAAATGTTTAAAAGTTTAAATATCAAGTTTTTAAATGTAGTTTTAAAGTGTGAACAGGACATGCGTGATTTAACTTGAAATTTTTATATAAATTTTGTCTTCTATTAGCCTTGGTTGTCGCAATTTTCAAAGGCTCAGGTGCTGCATCACTATACAAGTTTTGAATTTCTCTCTAATTTTACAAAATATATTTTAGTTTACTTAAACTAAAACTGCAGTACTTGTGTTCAAATTTATTAGAACAAGTTTGGGCTATTTTCCTTATATATCTTGAAACCACTGTTGTGCATTCAATTTATGTTTTTAAATACCATTTGTTGACCCTAAATAACTTGTATATTTATTTGTTAAGCTCTGTAGCTATACATATAAAGTTTTCAAGCAAGCAGTTGTTCTTCGTTCAGCAACTGCAAAAAACTTTACTACCTATTTAATGTATAAATATTTCTAGCAATTGTCTGAAAAATGTTTTAATATTGCTATGCAACTGCATTACATTTTGTAATTGTTTATATTACTTTTTTGTTTATTATCTAGTTTTGTTTAAATTATATATCGACAACTATTTAAAGGTTTTTTCTTTATTTGTTTTTACTGATTTGTAGTAAGTCGGAATACAGTATAATAATACTACTGTTCGTTCCTTTTTCTTTTACAACTTATTTTTACTATCTGTTTTTACCTGAAGTTAAAGTTGTTAAGTGTGTTTTAGTATTCAGCTAAAATATATGTTAAAAATGGTTTATCTTTTAATGTTAGTTAAATATTTATTTTTACGATCATTGGAGGATTTTTCGATGTTGATTTAGTGATTAAGGTTACTTTTTGTGTAATTAATCCTGAAATATTTTTTGTGGTACGTTTTAAAATAAAATCATTTTTTTAAATATCTCGGGCTATGTCTCAAAAATCAAATATGGTAACATAAATATTATTCTTTATCTGAAATTCGTTATCTTAAATCCGAGTTCTTTGAAAAATTAATGTATTAATTTTTAGTCTTTCTACTTCTTAATTTTTTTTTGTATATTGGCAAGGACGTCACAATTTTGTAGTCCGACTTGTTAAAAAGGTTTTTGTTTTCATTTGTTATTTCTACTAAGCTTTAGTGTAATTTCTAATTAAGATGATAAAATAATGATAAGATGCCCTATTTAAGTAAATTGTTCTTAGACTCTAAATAATGAAAAATATTACCCTATGTTTTCTACTAATAGTTACTAATAATATTTTTTTTTTAAATTAAGAGACAAAAAAACTAATTTTGATTTAATATGCATGTTTTATTTCTTTTAAAAAGTATTATAATATGATCAACTCCTGTTAACTAAACTTCTTTCTCTCCATCAGAACAGTCACTCAGATTAATCGAAATTTCGTCTGCAAGCAATACCATTTTTTCGTTTTCTTTTGCGTTGAAATATTTCTTTTTCAAAATTTTAAGAACACTAAGGATGCATGCAATATTAAGTAAAATATTAGATGAAATGAACAGTGTGACTGTTAAAAAATTATCTGATGTTTCTGTTGTTTTGATAGTTGGACGATAAATTTCCGCTATTGATGAAGCCAATTGTTCTTCAGGTTCTGCAAATAGCTAAGGACATTAAAAACCAAAAAAAAAAAAACAAATTAACAATTAATCACCTTATTATTAATAATATAACATGATACTAAATTTATATTTATAAAAAATAGCAACATGTTCTCACTCATTTTTTCTTCATTTTTTCTTGTTGACTTTATCTTAAATTCTACACTAGTTTCAACTGGACTTTGTTTAACGTTTTGGTATTCGTTAATAAATCGTTTCGTCTTTTTATTACACGTCTAGTTATTTTGTTTGCGATAAATGAATGCAGACATAAAAATTTTTTTTTATTAATTTAATGAGAAACATCAACAAAGTGTATTAGTTTAGTTAAAAAGAAGTTTTGAAACAATTTATTACATACTTTTTGTGCTGGGCAAACGGAACCGTTTATAGGAATGCAAATAGTAGAAGCACAGGTAACAGTAACAATTGTATCATCGCTTCCTATATCACCCACAGATTCTTTAAACATGAACACCTCTAAGGAGTATCTGCTAAATGTCTTTTGTGTCGACAGCACGTTTACTAAGTCCGTCACGGAGCACCTAAATGTTTTGTTGTATAAGTAAAACTTTCTATAAAAACATCATATTTTCTATACGAGTAAAGTTATATTTAATTCTATCAAATACACATCTTATATAGTAAATAAGGTAGACTTTTGTTACACTCCAGTAAAAGTTTATCCAGTTTATAAAAAATGTTAATTTGTATATATATACATATATATTAAAGGTTTTATAAAAAGTTCTAATCGATAGTGCTCGACAAAATAAATTGGAGCTTAATATTTATCTAATTATATTTATCTTATTGTTATTAGATAAAAATATACATATATATATATAATATTGAGAAAATTCGAGTTTAGAAATAACAGAACATATGTTTCATAAAAAAAATCAAATAGTTTTTAATCATCAGCTGTAGGTTCGAAATGAATTGCACTTTTCTAAACATTAATACAGAAGCTATACAAAAAAGAGGTAATTATGAAACATTAAAGAGTACAAACTATCAGTGCAAAACTATTGTTCCATCTAATAAACAAAACTACAAATAAGTGATTATTACATTAAATACTTAAAATTTATTGAATTTTAAAAGGAGCTTTTTCATTTTACACCTACAACTGATGATTAAAAACAATTTTATTGTTTTTATGAAACATATGTTCTGTTATTTTCGAACTCGAGTTTTCTCAATAAGTTTTTTAAAAGCCCTTCAAGTGGGCTCTAAGGAAGGTGATTTAGTTTGTATAATCACATTATTTTCTATTCTATATATACATATATAAATTTATTTTATTATATAAAATTTATAGGTTTATACGACCGTTTCGTATATGAGATATATTACCTCATACATTCATCAGTAAAGTTAAAATTTATTAACAGTGCTTAACAGAAACTTAGAATTTGAAAATTTTATAAGTATTATGACGTAATAATTATGAAGGTTTTTGTACAGTAAGTTAAGTTTGAAAAAATCAACTGATCTTGTTAGTCTAAGAATTTATGCATTTTGAAACGTTTGGAAAGGTTGTATTAGAAATTTATTGTATACTGTATTGGAAAAATGTTTTAATCTATTCGTGTTCAGGGCTTAATTTTAGGTAATGAATGCATAATTTTTGTCTTACGCTTTTCTTTTTTAGTGTTATGTTCTTGTCTGATTTATACATTTCTATTATTTCTAAGTTGCAAAGTTTGCAGCCGAATTTAGTATTGAACTTTGATTTTGTCCTGCTTAGTATTTCCCATTTAGTTTTGTAGTCTATTTCGTTATCTTTTAAATTCCAAATGTAGTTTGCCAGTTCTGTTGTATTTATTTTGTTAATGTTGTTGAATGAAGAATCGTGATTCTTATATCTTTGTTTGAAAGTATTTCCTGTAGATCCTAAGTACTTTTTGTTTATTGTTATGTCATTTTTCAAACACAGTTTAAAATATTTTCCTAATACAACCTTTCCAAACATTTCAAAATGCATAAATTCTTAAACTAGTAGGATCAGCTTATTTTTTCAAACTTAACTTACAATACAAAAACCTTCATTATTACTACTTATAAAAAATTTTAAAGTTTAACTTTCTGTTAAGCATTGTTAATAAAGTTTAGCTTTACTGATGAGTATATGAGGTAATATATCTCATATACGAAACGGTTGTATAAATCTATTGTTTTTTTATAATCAAATAAAAATCTAGCTCCAAATAAATTGTCGAGCGCTATGACCAGAATTTTTTGTTAAAACTATTAATTTATACATATGTTTACATATACATATTTGTTTTAATTTATGTTTAGCTGAATTAAAATTCTATAGTTTCATTACGACTTGTATATAAACTAATAAATTAATCTGTTCATTACATAAAATGATTGTGAATTATGTCACAATCAAAAACTTATAATTTCAAACGTTATAAGATCAGATGTTTTTAAACAAATAAAACCAATCATAAACATGATGGCTACATAACAGTAAACATTTCATATATAAAAGCTTTTTTTAATTTTGTAGAATCATATATATGTTTAAAATATTGCTATGTAACACTTAATGTTTTATATAACTTGGTACTTATGTTTCTAAATGATCTGTACTTGCAGTACATAAAGTTCTCGCTTGATACTACGACATGACTCTACGACGCATGATATAAAAAAAACAGCTGTACAAGTTATTAAATTAGTTTTTGTGTACACACATTATGTTTATATAATATATAGAATGAAAGGTGTTAAGAAAATAAATTTTTCAGTGAGCCTACTTAAGAGGTATTTTAAATAAATAAGTTAATCTGCGTTTTCAAGTAAACTTACGTATACCAAATGTATATATACTTTTTTGTTTAGAAATGTAACAACAGAGAGGCATTTAAGATGAATTAAAAAATGCTAGACTAAATTTTGAATTATAACCAACGATTTATGTGATACCTTTGCTTTATTAAATTTTAAAAGCAGACAAGAAATTATTCTTTTTATTTAAACTATATACCAAAAGCTACTGAAAAAAGTACAAAATTAAATAGTAGTTTAGGGTTAAATTAAAAAAATCTTTATGTAATTGCCAACAATTTTCTGACTGTTATTTTAAACACTTTTGAACGTTTATGTAATTCTAATATATCTGCTTTTTTACATACTTTTTTACATGCTAAAATTACATACTTTTAACTTCAAATAAACGTTTTTCGTTTTGATCTTTATTATAAAAAGACTAAATAGGTGGGTATTTTTGTAGACTAGTGCAGTGTTTTCATACTTTTTTTATATGCGCACAATAAAAAAGCAGAAACTATTTTATGTGCACACTAGTTAAAAAAAAAGCATGACAGTTTTTTTTTAAATACTATCTTTTATGTTTTTGTGTATTAACAAGTTTTTAGTTCGGCCATCATCAACAAAGTTAGGATATTTCGCACCATCAATAATAAATAACGCATGAAAGACTGTTAAGAAAAAAGTGGTAGCTTCATTGTAGTAGGTTTTTATTCCAGAAAAACTAAAAGAAAACTTAAGAGTTTTTCTTCGTACTAAATTTACTGTTTACAGTAAAATGATTTATTTGCTTTGGTGCACACCGTGAGAACTACTGGACTCAAGATGCAATTGTATCATATAAAAAGTTGAGCTTTTTTGAAATATATCTAAAAGCATAGGTGTATAACTTTATAAAAAAAAATCGGTTTGTCAGAGGCAATTTCAAACGAAGCCTTAATTAATAAATTCAAATGGTTTATTAATGAAACAAGGAAAACACTTTCAAAGAACAGCTTACAAGTATTGTATAAGCTTGTTTATAGCTGTGTAAGCATAACTATGATTTAATATCTAATATTGACTTTACAATGATCTATGCTTTCAAAAATCAGACACTTAACAAATTTAATCTAAAAACATGGTATTATGATATTTTTGGATGTTGTTAGACTTTTGCTAGAATCTCATCAAAATACAATTTTTATTAAACAAGTAGAATTGCATCAAATTTATAAGAATTAGGTCAGAATTATAATAATATGTCTGTAAGATGAGTTTTACAAATCTCTCTTCTAGCTGTTATACATCCGTGAAGTCAAAACAAGTTAGTTATTCCAAAGTTTTTAAAAATACAATGACATATTTTAAGGAAAAAATTAAAGTACTTTGCTAAAAATATGTAATGTAAGTAAATTAAAAAAACATAAAACAAATTTTCGTATTTATTTTAAGTTATTACTTTTGCACTTATTTGAATTAATTTAGTTTAAATAAAACATAAAAAAAACTTTGATAATGAACGCCAGTATGTATTCGTTAACAAACAGTATTGTTTTATCAACTTTGCTTATCTTAATGTTTTATAAACTGCAGAATTTCAGAATAACAATTTTGTTCACCTTCGAATAGGTATAGTCCATTTTTAAAATTAAATTTTTAAACTATTTGGGTCGAATTATGATAAAATTTGAATAAACAATATTAAAAAAATGTTTACATATTGCTAATTTTGTTTACATTCACTGAAAAATTCTAAAACTTCTGTGATCTCTGTTCAATAGTTTAAAGATTTTTTATTTCGTTTGTGTGAACGACAAGTAAAACTACAAATGTTCAAATTCTACAGTTCGAGCTATCTTTAAAATGTAATACTAAAATTAGAAAAACTTATCCCAGATATAAACGAGGCATATTAAACTGAAAAGAAGGAGTCATAGTATATCAAACTACTACAATAATAACTGAGACAAATAATTACGACGGTTATAGATATCGGTATTTTAAGCTAACTTAGCTGCGTTAACTTGCGCAAATTCAAACGCAACATCTCTAATTACTTAACACGAAAATCAGAATTATGACATTTTTCCAGATTTGAGGTAAATATTTTGGTCAGGTTTATTTTAAATTCTTTGGTTTTTGGTTATCGTTTTTGAGTTGTCATAATTTGGGATGAACGACAATTCAATTTTTTGAAAATTCAGTTTCCCACAACTCGAATTTGAAAATCTTGTTTTCGTTAATTTTTTATATTAATGAATATATTTTTTACCAAATATTTGTTTCATAATAATTTTATTAATTAGACCTAGTGAGCTTTCTTTTTCAAGTTTAAATTACTTTTTGAGACATTGCTAAAAAAGTTTTAAAGTTTACTAAAATTAAGCTCTTTCAAATAATTATTAGTATTTTTTCATTATTAAACTTTAAAAAAAAAATTATTTTTATATTCTTATTTACTAGTCCTATATGAGCATTATTTTATTTAGTTTAGTTTATTTTTAGACATGTGGTGGCCCCTAAAAATTAGAAAAAGTTTTGAGTTTTCAATGTTTAAACTCACTTAATATAAATATAAAGTTAATCATAGTTTCCTAAATTGAGTTGTTGGAAGCAGAAATTTAAAGTTTTAATGTTTTCAAAAGCTTATCACAAGACAGTAACGTAGCTTTATTTTAATATATGGAAATAACAAAACATTCAAAGCTTATATCGAAACTAGTACTCTACTCTTTAATAACTTAAAGTACAAACACTTGTTAAAAAAATTACTTATTTTAATTTAAAATTTTCCGATAACTCAAGTTTTATATACAGCTTAAATGTTAACCGAATTAGAAATTATTAAACTATCATATTAATAGATGACTGAATTTAAATAGAGGCTTTATAAGCATGTTTACAAAAAAGTTTTTAAGTTCATAAAAGTTTTCAATTCATTCAATTTACTGTTGAATGTTAAAAAATTTATCTTAAAAAGCAGGTTAACAATAAGAAAATCCAGCAAAGTTACATACTGTACTTTAAACAGTTCTAGGTTTTTTACTCATTTTTTTTATCAGAGTTATATAAAAACTTGCTTTTATTTTTCTAAATAAATTAAAAAACATACCCATCTTCAATTAAATTTTCTTCTGTGCCTGAGCCATTAAGTTTTGCAGTGCAGTTTTCAGTCTGTTTCAAAAGTAGTAAAATTTTGTTTATATTTTCAAGCTTTTTCTTTAGTTAATTTATAATTTTTATTTAACTAGGTTAAAATGGTTGTATAACAATTTAAATTCGGACGAATACAATTTCATTACTTTAAGTTTTGAAATTATTTTCTAAATTTCTATAGTTCAAATTTAACATATATAAAATAAATAAAAAAAGCGGTTGTAGGTCTAATTAATTTAGGTTTAATTAATCTAATTATAGCATAAATTAATAAAAAATAAACAGAAAAAAACTGTTATCGAAATTGAATTTAAAAGTTACTAAATATTATTATATTTTTAAAGTTAATTTTAGAAAAGGTCAAAGAAAAATTAAAATTTTGCAATGTTTAATTTATTTTTTTCGAATATATTTAGCTTTTCGAGTTTTGAACCTTAAACTTTTTTTTAGAACCTGAATCGTCCGAACTTGAATTGTCGTGCACCCGTTTAAAAATACCATCTTTAACTTTATGTTATTTTTTAGAAATCAAACTGTAGTTTACTTTTTATAAAAATCTTAGATTATTAGTTGTTGGATAAGTATACGAATTAATAGTATAAAAAGTTTTGACTTTGTAACTTATGAATTTAAAAATAAGTAACGAGTTTTATATATGATCTATACTTCTGTGATTGAAAATTTTTGAGATATACTACAGATACAAAACTAAATTTTGTTGGATGTAATCTGTAGTTGAAATTCTGATTTTTATTAATTTTTAAATTTTTTTTAATATAAAACATTTCAACTTAGGCTTAAAATCTGTAAGTACAATTATGTAAACAAATAACTTTTACACTATAAAACTTCAGTCAAATTAAAGAAAGTAATTTTTATGATTATATTAGACAATAAAAACATTATAGAAGTTGTACAATCTAGATACAACTTAAAAAAATACAAGTGTTCATATAAAGCAATTTAAAAAGGATAAATACGACCGTCTGCGTGTACTTATAATCAATTAAAAAACGAGGTAAAATACTTAATATTCTTCAACCAAAACTTGCTTATGTTTTAAAAGTTTAAAGTTGTACTTTTCATTATGTAAAAATAATGTCTTCAACATTTTTTTCTAGTTTCTAGTATAGCATAAATAAATAAAGATCTGTTTTAATTACAGTCATTTGAAATTAAAATTATTAGTATTGAATGCGTTTTTTATTTATTATAAACTCACAAAAAAATTAAACTTAGTTTATGTTTCTATTTAGTTATTATGATTAAAAGTATTTCTCAAAACTAGTCAATTGAACTATGAAGTATTAAAGATGAATTTCTACAACTTAATTTTGTATGACCCGTAGTATTGAGACTTAATTATAACACCTTATTGTTTGTGTATGTAATATACAGACAAACACTAATACTTTTTACTATTACTTTACATAATTAATTACCACTGACACAATCAGGACGTTTTAACTTACATAAAAACTGTAATCGATATCAGTGTTAGCATTTGGAACTGAAAGCTCAAAATATATTGTGTCTTCTAAATTATACTCATTGTACAGTGAAAGTGATTCTGGTTGCTTGCTTCCAAAAGTATCGTTCGTAAAAATGTCCAAAGAAACATCCATATTGAAATTTACTTCTTCCAAATTAGTGTCATTGTGTCTTTATTAATGTTTCAGTTTTGAGTTACAGCATGAAATACAAAGTTTCCCTTTTTTTTAGTCGATATTATAAAAATGTTATACTATTTAGACATAGCTCAACCCTATCATATTTTTTTGTACGTCAAAGTATAACACTGTTAATATTTAGTAATTTTTTCTTTACAGTAAGTACATTATACAAATAAAATTAAAAAAATGTCTACATATATATTAACTTGATAAATCAGAAATAAAAACTATTTTGTATAAAAATTCTAGCAACGGTGCAAACTGTAAAGTAAAGTACGCTTTAAATTCGTAAAAGACCGTTGTTAACCTAGCACAATAAAACGCTGCAGTATAATAAATAATATAAATTAATTTAATTTATACATAAGAGTTAGATACATAAAGATTACAAAAAATTATGAAAAATAATTTACTACGTTAAGTGAGCTAGTAGTAAAAATTTATAACTACGTTAAGTAGCTACAAAATTAATGTGGCAATTGATATCCTAAACAAAATAACGTAAAAAAAAATTAAAATTCATTCGACAACTACAACGTAAAACGACATTGTAAGTTATTTAAAGTCTTAACTTTATTATTTACTTTTAGATAAAAATATTTGATTTAATATAGTAGTTTCCGCAAACCCTCGTTTTCTTAGTTAAAATTAGTTTTATTGGAACTAGTTAAGTTGTTGAATTTACCAGATAGTACATACCATACATTTAAAGTCTATAAAAAAAAAGCTAAAAAGGTTTTTTATCTAGTGAAGTTAAAAATACTTCATCGAGAAATTAAACAAAATTATTCTTTTAAGAATAAAGTAAGTATAAACCATTTTTTTTTGACATTTAGTTTATTTTGTAAAAACTTACTATTTTAAAATTACATGGTATAATTTATTTTCAAACCTATTAGAATACGTAAAATTTTTATTTTATTCGTTTACTTTGTTAAGTAATTTAGATATTTTATACTTAAACAAAAATATAAATCATAATTAAATTCTTATTCACAGTATATGTTTGAAATCAAGAAATCGTTTATTTAAATTACCTTAACTCGTGAAAAAGACCGAAAAAGTTTGACGTGTCTATAAAGTATGTACTAGTTTCTTACACAGAATATTACAGTGTTAATCTGAATCTGAGCAAATAATTATAAAAAAGCCATTTGAAATGACATACTTGACAGGAACTAATTCAGCAATTAGAATATCATCAGTAATATTACTTTGATACTGGCATTCTAATTGAAAAATAGGTGGGTTGTTGAGCATGAATGAGCCTGCATTATCAAATGATAATCGTAAGTAGTATTTCAAACTTATATAGTCGGCTGATGATCCATTCTAAAAAAGTTATTATTAAAAGTTTGAAGAAATACTTAAACTAGTGGGCACAGATCGAGTTTAACTGGAAATAAGGAATATTTTTTATCAAAATATTAAAATCTTTAAAAATATTTAATTATGATGTAGTCTAAAGTCGAATCTTCTGAACATTTAAAGCTAAATAAAAAAAAAAACTTTTTTAGAACAAAAGTTATCAGACTTTAAGTAGTAGCTCTTAAAAGATGGTTTTGCTCTCTATACATTTTCTATATAATAAATTTCTGTGTTTTAAAAATGAATATAAGGAAAATTTAACTCGTATTTAAATTTTTTATGTTTTTAAACAGGTTGTATATTTAGTATATACTAAATATAAAGTTTTAAAAACAAAAAAAAATATTCTTACTTAAATTACTTATTAAAGTTTGAAAATAAGTTCTATAAGATGTTTTTAACAAATTCGTCGACTAACTTTTTCTGGAATGCTTCTTTTTTTAACCGCGTATTCGAATCTTTTTTTTTTTCATTTTACAAATCTTAGCATTTTAAAAGTATAAACATATATTTTTCTAAGCCGGCGAAAATTCTCTAAATTTAGAAAGTTTACGTGAATGACGAAAAAAAAAGGATGCAAAAAGTGTAGATTTAATTAATTTTGATTTTTTTTTTTTACAAAAAAAAAAAAATGTTGATAAAAATATCAAATTAATTTATTAAATCAATCAATAAAATTTCTTTTTCAATCTTTTAAAATAACAATAAAACATAGTATGACAAAGTAGTTTTTTAATAGTATTTTATTTAACCGTTAATTCACGAGTTTTAAAGACATAAAGTTTAAACTAATCAAAAACAGATCAAATCGCCTCACTGCAACTTACATAACTTTTGTTTTAGTGTAAAGCACTAAGTGCACTAGAATCTTGTATTCTACCCACAATTTTTCAAAGAGAAATTCCAATTTTTACTTTTTTGTTTTTTCCTGTTAAGGTCTATTGAGTTGTATTTATCAAATCATTTATAAATAACACTTTACTTAATTGATTGGGTCCAGATCCAGCCGGAACCGGCTTTTTATAGTCATTAATAGGCAGGGTCATGTAAAATCACTAGTTAAAACTAAATTTTGTAATTTTATTTTAGCTAATTTGTTTAGAAAAAAAAGCACTTGATAATAAATCTAAAAAAGTAAACGGTTTTTCATTACACACAAGAAATTATTTACTTAGAAAAGTCTTGTAAACTTAAATGTTTTTGAGTACAGGAAAGGAGAAACCTTTTTGAATTCAAAATTTATGAGTAGGAGTAGTCTAATTTACTAATTATTACTATACCGTTTTATGTTTACCGTTTCTGTTTTTGCCCTTGACTGTTTATAATCTAAAATGTCATTTTCTTTTTAACAAAACTTTCTGTAATGTTGTAACACTACTGTATTTTATTTTCAATGATATTTTCTATATGCATAACTTATTAATGTTGTTAATTGACGACCTTAGATTTTTTAAACGTGTTTTATCATTCTATTTGTTTGTCTTTATAATTATATTCTATATAAATCAAACTAATGTCGTATGTTGCGGTTTAAACTATTTTAGTTATAATATGATGTTTGTTCCATATGCTTTGATATCTTTACTACACTTTTTAATGTGTTGGCACAAAATCAACACAACTTGAAAAGCAATTATAATAAATTTAAACTATCTATACGACTTGTAGCAAAAAAAAAGTGTTTACATGTTACATAAATACAATTTTAATTTTAACTTATTGAAATAACTTAACAAACAGTTTTTTTGTAAATTTTTAAACCCAAGTTGGTTTTAGAAATAAACTAACAAAAAAAAACATTTCAGTTACCAAACTTATATTCTTTCGAATCTTTAAAAATAAAGTTTAAATTTGAATTTAAAAAATTTTTATTTTAAAGCAGATATATGTTATTTATAGATTAATTAAGAGTAAATGTTCTATAGTTCAAAGCACCATTTATTTTATAAAACAATAAGCTTTAAAAATATTAGTGATCGCATTTTAGAAATTTTTATTTAGTAAAGTTAATAAACAAAAGGCTTTTTAGTACACCAAATGATTAGACCAAACTTATTGAGCACTTTTTTTGTTAACTTAACAACTTATATAAGAATTTTACAAATTTATTATTAAAGATAGAATAAATTGAATAAATCTAATTAACTAATTTTTTATCAGTATTTAATTTCAATAGAATTATAAAAATTATTTATATGTAAGTTTACACTTTAACGAAAACAGAAACTTATAAGTTTTAAGTTACTTCGGTTTTGTGTGTGTACTAACAAAATAAGTTTTATAAAACAGCTCTAAAACAACTAAGTTAACAATCGATTTTTATTTACAATATTTAATAGTTTGTTAATTAAAAGTTTAGGTTTTTAACTTACAGTGTATTCATACGCACATTTGTTGAAATCTCCACCGCTTAGAGTTATGTCATTATAATCTTTGTCAACATAATACCGACAGTTTGTGGCATCTACATCATTTTCCCCTTTTAGAGAACCTTTTTCTGGGGCATTTTCATCCACAAAATCGACTTGTATCGTTGCCGAGCTCGGATCGTCTTCTCCTACTAATAGGTCTTCTATATTGTTGAAACTAAAAAACATATACTTTTTTTTCAATACAAACCTTAATAAAAATATAAAGTTTATAGAAAGAGAATATATTATCTTATCAAGTTCAAAAATCCTAGCATTTAACAAGTATGTTAATAAAAATTAAATGACGTATATTACCTAAACAAATAGTATTTTTCTAACGTAGCTAACTTTATGTATGACAAAAATTTTTTTGTAGAGTATCATGTGCAATTATATATTAAATACATGTATAGACAATTATATATACATGTATACATCTAGACATGAAGCTTTTAGCTTTTGTTATATAGTTTGTATTAATTTTCTTTATTGTTTTGACCTTGATAAATTACCTAAACATTATTTTTTGTTAAGGTGACTAAAAGATGATAAAATATAAAAACATGAGTTATTGAAAACTAAAATATTATTATATTTTAAACTATTGTTAGACAAACATTTTGCATATTTTTCTTTAGTTCCATTTAATATTTACACTGATGGTACATAAAAATAAAAATTTAGTTTAACTTTTTTAATACTAAAACATTTACCATTAATTTTTTTCAAGTTATGCCAAGTTTGTAGTTACTTAAAGTAATTTATCAAAGAACGTTGTGTTTAATGACAAAAAATTAAAAATTATTATAACTTTATTATTTTTAAGTTTCCTCTTTGTACTTATACTTTGTTTAAAAACATGTTTAGTTGAAACAAAGCGTTTTTTTTTTGAAAAATGAGTGACTTAGTAGCGTAGAAATCCACATTGAAAACTATTAAATATAAAAGTTTTCAATCCGATAGTCTTTACTTAAAATTAGTTCACTATTTGCACATGTGCGACGAAAGTTGCATAAACATTTTCTCACTATAAGTTTTGTAAGGTGAAGAAATTCTCTAAAATTATGTTCATTTTCGATTAGAAAAATATATTTAAATTAACATAAGTTAATACTTTAAAGCACATTATTGATATACTAAAGTTTTTTATATATCTATTTTTAGTATGTAGTGATATAACTTTTGATGCAAAATTCAACAAACATCACTTAAGTTTTTTTAACACACTTTGTTGTTTATTGATGTATTTTTATTTACTACATGTTTTTAATTTATAACATTGAATTGCTTTTTAGAGGGTTCTTATTTTTAAATTTAAGTATTACACAAAGCAATATGTTTTTGTTTTATACTATAGTTTTGCGTAATAAATTGTATACTTTTACGGTGAAATCTAGTTTGTAAATTAATAACAAATAATTTTCAAAAACTGTAAAACCTAATACTAAAGGTGTTAAACAGGTTCTTTTTAAGTAAAAATTCAACTACCTTTTTGTGTTAATTTTTTGTCTAATGCGTTACATTATTCAAGTTTATGATGTTATTTAAACGATAATAATAATACTTTAAATTACTCACATAAAATACGTTAAAATATTCACATACTTTTTATAATTTTAAACACTAACGTGAATTTTCTAGTACCATCATCGTTACACTCTAAGCTTATGTATTCTCTGCGATTGAAATCTAAAAACAGTGTTTAAGTTTATTATAGCATATGAACTTCTTCAATAAAGTCTTATAAAACATTGTGTTTTTCTATTGGTTTTAATTTAATGATAGTATTTATTTAAACTTACGTTTAACAATTAAAGAACTTAACTATCATACATTTTATACTACTCTTTTTAAATTAAAGCAATAGATTTTAAATTTATTCTTAAAGTATCGTAAAATACTTTAGCTATTTTAGTTTTTTTGGTTAAAGTATAGTTTTTACCTACCAATTTTACTTGGAATGTTAAAAGTTCTGCAAGCATTTATTTTGCAAACTGTTAATACTAAAAATATAGCAATATTCAAACAGTATGTATTTTTCATCTTTAACCGTTATTTTCTGTATAAAAAATGATTTAGTAAGGTTAATTTTTTTTCCATTAAACTAGAGAATTAAAAATTATATTATTAAAACACACTTGATTGATTTCGTTCAAAGGTTATCAAACTTTTTTTATAGCTAAAATTAAGGTTTTAGAAATTGTATACTTCTTAAATCTTGTGTAAATGTGAATCTTTTTTAGTTTTTTTGTATTAAAGTACTGCTAGTTGACTTAAAATAAAATTTAAGACAACTATAACATTAAAAAAATTTACAAACATAAACTTTTAAAATATATTTAAGAAATAAAAAATGGTATCTACAGTTTTTTAAATACTACAGTAAAATTTTTTATGTAAGAAATACAAATTAAGTGTGTAATATATATAGTTTATTGAACGATAAAAAATATGCTTAAAATATTTGGTTCTAGGACCTGGTGCACGAAAAAACCTTTCGGTTATCCAGTTGAACACCACGGATACCTTTTAACGTCTTGTCCAGGACTATATTAATGTTTATTTTTGAAAATAAGTAATTATTTAAAAGCTTTTAGTTTTTCAACATTACGATAATAATAATTAGTTAATACCTGCATTTTGAAATAATAACTAAATTTCAAATGTTGCATTTATTATAAAGGTGATAAAGCTAACTTAAAATCACAAAGAGTTTTATGAATGTTTTTGTTAAAGATTTTTTTTATTGTTATAAAAATATTGTTTAGGTAAAATAATAAAATAAACTATCACCAAATTTATTGATACATTAAGTTATAAATTTTAATTTAAAAAATTTAAGGAAAATGACTTGACAGCAATGCACTGATAAATACAAGTTTACTTTTGCTAACAATGTAATCTAAACAAGCTGAAGTTTCGAGAAAATTTTATTAGTAAAGTTATTTAAGCTAAAACTATTTAATCTTTAATTAAAAAGTATTTGTTAAAAGTCTTCAAATTTTGTTCTTTGAAAAAATTCTCTAAAAGAGTTGCTTAGCTATTTGTCAATGCTTCAAACTTAAACAAATTTAATAAATAGGGTTTCCAAAAAAAAGTAGTCAACACATTAGAAAACTTTTGTAGTTTTAATAAAATTTAATTCTTAAAAACACATACATATAAAAAAACAAAGAATAAAAACCTTGTTAAATTATAGTATAACAAAATAAAGCAATACTCGGCCGGATATAAGCTGATGATTTACTTTTCCGTTATAGAGTACTGATTAGAACTTTTTTTTGCTTGTTTGAAATTTTCAAAAGTTGTGTATCTAAAAAAGTTCGTTAAGTTTAAAAGTTTTCGAACTGTTTATAAATTTTAGAAGTTAATTAAAATCTTTCTATCAATTTCAAATGTTAATAATCATTTACCGTTCACTTACTACTTTGAAATAACTTTATTTTTTTTAAGCATTTGATTCAAAAAATATTACAAGCGTTGCTGTAAAACCTAAAAGTTTACAAATACTTAGACTACTAAAATTCTAAAACATTTATAAGCCTATTATTTTGTGTTTTATAATATAACAAAACTTTTTATAATCTTCGGCAAAATATTTTACAGTTAATTAATCATAACTAATCGCTTTTAAGAAATAGTGTTTAGCTACACTTTATTCAAAGCCTTAACACAGGGGTCGGCAAACTGCGACCCGCGGGCCAAATGTGGTCCGCGAAGGGTAAATCTGCGACCCGCTATTTTTTTAATGGAATGCGGCCCACGAAAGAAAATTTTGCGGCCCGCGACCATGTAAATGTGGCCCGCTGAGCAAAAATATGTTTTAAGTCAAATTTTTTTGATAAATTAATTTTAAGGTCTCGTATAACATTTAAAAAAAATTAAAAGACTTGAATGATAAGTCTTTTAAGCTTTAGAATATAAAAAGGACAGGTTATAATTCTACCAGGTTTCTTTTCTCAATTTACTAATAATTTTCTTCTTACACCAGCAAATTATTTTCTGAAAAAGAAAGTTAAAAAGTGCTTTGAATTAGTAAGGTAGTTATATAATACCTATTTCGTAAAAATTACATTCAAATGTTTTCCGTTTTGTATAATGCATACAAATGCATAGTAATGAACTAAAATGTCATTTCTTAAAAAAAATTTTTACACGTTTTTTTTACCTAAACTTCTATTACAGATTTTTTGTTTTTAAATGTTACATTCTAATTTATACAAAAACATTTTATATATTCTAATAGTAATAATAAAGATAATAATAATAAGAAGAAGAATAAGAAGAAAAAAAAAACGTTTAATTTGTTTTAATTTTGATATCTTTGATTTTTTAGAAGTTTTCTTCGCATTTTAAATTAATTCCTATGCACACAAATGAACAAAAATGCTCATATTTTAAACCACTTTTTACTTAATACTTAACGAGATAAAAACTAGATAATGCATGACAATTGTTTCTACATGTTATATCTAAAAGTGTACAGACACATTTAAAACAATATATACATGACATAAATAAAAAAAGTTTTTGTTAGGTATACTTTTTGATTTTTCAAACCATGTTTTTTGGCAAAATAAGTTAATTTTTATGCGTTGCATACTAATATAAATAGTTCCTGTTTTTTGGAACTACTTATATATTACAAACTAGATTGAGAAATGGTATTTTATCAAGTTTGTACATTTTTAATCAAAATAGTTGAAATTCGATCAAATAAACAAATAAAAATTGACACACACTCAGACTATGACTATTTGAAGACTTGAAATCTCAGGCCAATTTGGTCATTTTTCAGTTTTTGGCTTGAATTGTGTTTTGTATTCTAAAATATCAGGCTAGTTTTGGTCACTCGGATTGACTTTTTTGCTTTAAAGAGTCGTAAATTAAATTTATGATGTATGTTTTGTTTATAAACAGTGTTGGTTTGAATTAAAATATATTTTAAATTTTAAGTCTTGCAGGAGATATAATTTGAATTATTATTTATACTAATTGTAAACATATAAGTGTGAACAGTTAGTGTTGACAAAAAATCCCGGAAAAGCTTGGAATTTGAAAAATTATACTTAAAAAATCTAGAAAAGCCATAAATTTGAAAATTATCGAAAAAACCTGGAATTTTAAACAAATTTTACATGTAAAGTAATGAAAGTTCGACTTGACGCAAAAATTCTACCATATGAATATTTTTTATTAGAAAACACGTTTAAAGTATCTTAACAGTATTTTTTAAATTATACTGTTTAAGACAGTTTTTTTTAACATTAACTTAGTTATATACTAAAGATAGAAGCAAAAGTTTGTACTTTTAAAAACTTTATATTGGTGCATTGTACCTTTGCTTTTAAATTGTCTTAATCTATTGTTGTGCGTTGTATTGGAACTAAACGTAGAAGTTCTTCTAAAATGTAAATAATAGTAAAAACACATATAATAAAAATTCTAAAATTAGCAACATCTGTTGTATCAGTTCTCGCATCTTAACAGATTGATTTAAGTCTTAATTTGGTTTATGCGGTTTTATAATCTTTAGAAATTTCCTAAACACGGCTTCTTGTTGATATTGAAGAAATAAACAAAAATATTTTGCTAACGCAAACACAAATTATTTAAATAAGTTTTCAACTCTCAACGGTATCTTTTTTTAATAATTACTTTTGCTACTTTATAACTTTGATCAGTCTGTAGTTACTGAAAATAATTATGTGCGTTGTTAAAACTGACTTAAGTGATTAGTTTTTTTTTTTTCGTTTCACGCAATAACTCCAAACTAACGTATTATAGTTCTTATAGCTCGTCTTATAATTCACATTTGCTCTTTTTAAATGCAATATTTTTATTGCAGATAAAAAATGGCTATAATGCTCAATAAAAAATAGGTTTTTCTAATTCATTAATAGCTTAACAAATTTTAATACATTTGTTAAAATGTTTAAAAACTTAATCCTCTATTCAAGCTGAATTAAAATATTTTTTTACTTATATAATTACTTCACTGTTAATAAACTTCGGTATTTCTTTATTTTGTGAATTCTATTTTAAACAGGGTTGCCAAACAATCAGGCTAGTTTGATTTTTTTTTAATTTAGACTAGTTTAAAGCTGTTTAAATTTTTCTTATAAAACTCAGGGTATCTAAAACGATTATTTCAAAAACTTTGAATAAAACTTCGAATTCTCAGAACAATTTTTATGACTGTAGTGTAGTTTTTTGATTGTAATTTTTTGTGTATTTACTTATTGTGCTTTTTTATAATAATGATATTTTAGTTATGTATTTAAGCTTGATTAACAGAAAGTTTTTAGCTATTTCAACTTTAAGTAAACTTTTAATATAATTCAGAAATTTTTGCTTTTAAATTGGCAACCGTTTAAAAAACTAATTAATTACCAAAAAGGTACTTTATTAAAGTATTCCAGCATTTATTATGCTAAAAAATTTGATGTAGCTTATCTACAGAATAAATAGGTATCAATTTTAATTAATTAACTAATTACTGAGTTTTCTAAAGAGTGCAAAATATTTAAGACGCAAAAATTATTTTTTAAAGTTAACATTTTTTGATATGAAAAGGTGGTTTATTATATAAAAAATGTATAAAAGTGACCCCTAAATGTTTTTCCATCTCGGTTTTTATAGAAAATTAGGTTTTAAGTAAAATAATAAAAGTATTCTATTAAGTGTAACTTATCAAATATTTAAGAAAGTACATATTTTTTTAAGACGTAAGTATATCAAACAATGAAAATTCTATTGTAACAAATTTAATAAATTAAAATTTATATATCAAATAAGCAGTCTATGTGTAGCTAAAAGTCATTTAAAGTAATTAAGTGAATAAAATGGAACTATCTCTGGTGTGACCAAAACAAAATCCCAAAAATTATTCAAATATCAATAAAACTAAAACTGTGGCCCGCGAAGATATTGAAAACTTGAAAATTGGCCCGCGAGCACCAACTGCCTGCCGACCCCTGCCTTAACACTATGAGTCCTATAGAACAAAGTCTTTAAAATAGACCAGAGTTTACCAAACTTTTTTTCAAAAGGCTTCCTATAAAGAAATTTAAAAAAATCTACGGCCCCCTCCAACAAGATTTCTCAAAAAAACTACTTTTAAAAACGCCTAATACTTTTTTTTCTCTTCCTCATTAACTCCAGAATATATAGTGTAAGATTCAAATTATAGCCTTGTGGGTCTTAGGTCTTATACCCTTTTACAACTTATGAGCTCCTAAATTTTCCATAAATTTTTCATATCTAGTATAGGTTTTAAAACTACCATTGAAAATACTTATAACTATTTTCATTTTTTACTCTTACTTATCAACTCCAGAATATCTAGTGTAAGTTTCAAATTATGACCTCATGGTCCCTCTGTAGGGGACCGGGTCCTTTTTGCATGAGCGTCACTTTTGCACGGAGGGACACTTTTGCACGGCGACTATTTTGCACGAGCGTCACTTTAGCACGAGGAGACACTTTTGCACGGCGTCACTTTTGCAAGCAGGGTCACTTTAGCACGAGGGAACACTCTTGTTCGGCGTCACTTTTGCAAGCAGGGTCACTTTAGCAAGAGGAGACACTTTTGCACGGCGTCACTTTTTTACAGTCGTCACTTTAGCACGAGAGGACACTTTTACACGGCGACTCTTTTGCACGCAGGGTCACTTTTGCACGAGGAGACACTTTTGCAGGAAGAAACACTTTTGCACAAAGGGTTACTTTTGCACGGCAACATTAATACACGTCAAAACTTTTGCACACCGTTATATATTTACGGAAATACTTATGAACTGCGAAATTAGTCAATTTTGAACGGAACATCATTGAAAAAGAATGTTCCGTGTGAAAACGATATCGTGAAAAAGCGACGCCGTGCAAAAGTGTCCTCTAGTGCTAAAGTGACGACCGTAAAAAAGTATCAAATAATTTCAATATTGAGGCTTGGCAGAATTTTTTTTTTTGGTCAGTTGATATATGGAACAAACTTCCAAAAGAATTAATTTCTTGCAAAAATTTAAAATAGTTTTATTAATGTTTAAAAAGTTTTATCTGAATTATATTTGTGTTAGTAAAATTAATAAGTATTTTTTAAAAACTGTTGATTTAATTTTAAGATTTAGCTTAGTTTATAGTTCAATTTTATTAGCAGCACCTTTACTCTATTAATGATGAGTCATTTTCTATTGTACTTAATGATTAGTTATCTGGCCAGTCTATTGTTAATGTCCTTGAGCTATAGGTTTTTGTTTTTATTGTTAGTCAATGCATTTAAATATTTGATGTTGATCGTTCTTCATCAAAGCGTGAATAAGTAAAAGTTTGTGGTTAAAGTTTTGCTTTTTATGTTAACCTTTAAGTTTTATATCAAATTATGCTTTTATCTTTGTTTTAATAAACAAACTATTTGTATTAATTTTGTTTTTTCTTTATTTATCTTTCAGTTTAAGTAGTCTAGGTTTTGATGCCTAGGTCCAGCATGTGGACAATAAACTTGTAACCGTATAGTAATATCTATAAAAAGGCATAGTTGTTGGTTGATATATTAAAATTCAAAATAAATCAGAACAATTTACTTACATTTAAAGCAGGGTTTCCCAAACTCATTTACTAAATCGCCCCCTTTTCAGAAATTTGAAAAAAATCGCCCCCCCACGATTTTAACAAAGTATTTTTTCTCTTGAGTACAAACTTTTGAGCCAGAAAAGTTGTGTTCGAAATGTAATTAAGTATGGTACTTTAACTTTTTATGCAAGCACTTTTGGGCTGTGTTCATAGTAGTTTACAGGGCTTAAGAAAATAATTTACAGTTATTTTCAGATAAGCCCAGTAAAGTGTACTAAAATACTTAATTATTAAAAATTCTTATGTATTCTGTAATCAGTTCTGTTCAAGTATGAATTGTTTTGAAACTAATGAAACTTTTAGGTCAGTGGTGGACAACTTTAGTCAGCAATTCGTATTTACTAAAATATCTTTTCTAGTTTCAACTCGTTAAAAAAATGTAATTGCGGGCTGCATAATTTGAAAAAATAACATATAAAAAAATTTAAAAACTCGAACAAAATTATAATAAAGTGATTTAGTATTTTTGTAATCTAGGGAATACAATTTTGAACTGAAAACTAAATTGAAAGCGTATTTTAAATATTAAGTAACAAAAATCTAAATTTTATTTATTTTGCACAAGTAGATTTCAAGTTACTAAGCGGGACGTAATTTGAGTGGATCTGGACCGTACGTTGCCCATCTGAAATCTTAACTGAAACCTGACATTATAATAATCTCTCATATAACGAATTTCGGACATTTAGAAGGGAATACTAAGTAATTATTTAAGCCGCACAAAATACTTCAATTATTTTATAAATAGGCATTCTATAAAACTACTATACCAGAGATTAAAAAACTATACTAGAATGAACAGTTTATTTTACACATAAAAATATAAATTTTAAAGCACAATTTCTGATCTAGTTTGAGAAAGTTTGACCGACTGGTCATATCTGGTTGATTATCTCAAATGAAGAGTGGTTTCATCAACAGCTTCAGTTAATGCAGTAAAATTATTATTTAATGCTAAGATATATTATAAGCAAGTTAATTGTAAAGTAAAAAATTTTAATTTTAAACTTTTTAAATTATATGTTTCGTAGTAGAATACCATGAAATAGTACTTGACTTGGAATAACCTTTAGGAAACTAAACCTTAATTCTAACAATCTTTTTTTCTTAATTTAAATTCAAAAACAAATCAAATGTTTTAAAGTTAATTCTGTGAACAGAAAATAATCAATTAAAAAAAACTTTTAATTAGGTTAAAATTTTGTTTTGTAGCTGTAGCAGTCTTTTTGATGGCTTATTTAATACTGTTTAAATTTATTTATCTCTAGTTGTTAGCCTACAATAATTTACCAGAAGAAAATAGTGAAAAACTAAAAGCTAGTGTTAAACTATTAAAATAAACAACACATTCTAATTGCTAATAAATTTTGAACTAAGTTTAAACAAAAAACAGTTTTATCAATAGTTTAAAATTCCTTAATTTACAGATTTTTAACAATAGTAAATCAAGTAAAAAAAATTGAGTTTAAGAATCTTTTAAATGAAAAATTTAAAGACATTTCAAATAGAGACGTCAAATCTAAACTTTTTTAAAACCAAAAAAAAAACTTTTCGGAAATAAATATTTAACGGTTATCAAGATTTTTTTTTATATAGATTAAACAAGTTATAAGAAAAATATGTCAAATAAATGTCTTTCAAACAAATATTTTAACAAATATGCTTTAAAAACTTTTAGTGTAATGTAAAAAGACAAATATAAACTACAAAATTAACCAGGTCAATATAAAACTATTACTAATATTAATACATAAACCGTGTTATAAATGCAGTAGACTTCCGCTTGAGTTCGTACTTTGAATAAAATCAAAAAGTTCAAACTAAAAAGGTTATTACCCTTTTTTTTACAAAATGACAAATTTAAATATGTTATATGCAACAATGATATTATTAAACATGAAATCCACTAAAATATAAAACAAACGTTTATTAAAAAAAAGATATATATAAGCTATTAAATATTAAATATTTTTTATTTTATTGATACTTAGTTATTAATAGACTTTGTTTAAGGTAAATTAAAGAAAATATAAATTTGCACTTCTTTTTGGGTAAAAAGTGCGAACTCAAGAGGAAGTCTACAGTAATTAATATTATTTAGGCATTATGCAAATCTGTTGTAGTATAAATAGTTTAACAAAATTGTTATTATAAAAAGACTTCTTAATTACAATAAAAACCAGTTTAAATAACAAATATTTTAAAAGATCAAATATAAAAAAAAACTTTCATAAAATAATGTCTAATATAATGTGAAGGATGAGGTTCATGACTGCTTGCAAGGTTTTCTAATCTGATTCTTAATCAGTAAAATAAAGCCTAAATTTACCCCCTTTACAAATATCTAGATTAGATCTTTCGCTCAAGATGTTGATAATTGAACTGAAAGCTTTCTCAACAACATAGTTTGAAAGAAAAGCTATAAACCCAATCTAAATTCCTCTCAAATGATTGGACACTTTTGTCTTAGTTTTTGTTGAGTCAAAAAGCTTTAACATCTTTCTTTGGAAAAATTCACTTCAAGTTCAAGGTCAGTTTGTAAGTCTGAGAAAGTTTCCTGTAAGTTGGTTAGTTTAAAAAAATCTGCCTCGAAGGGATCCATATTTTTATCTATATGATAGCTTTAACGTGTCAAATCGAAATTTTACTACTTAATATGCTAAAATTGTTAAAAGTTCCAGTTTTTTATAGGTTTTTTTTTGCTTAAATCTATGTTATCTATTACTAACTATCACCATGAGGTGATAGTTTATAATAGATAACATAGATTTTTACAAACCATTTATGTTCCCAAATAACATTTATGTAAGGTTATAAAATGGTGAGAGGGACTCCGATCGTCTATGATCTATGTAATTGTTAGATAAGAAAATATATGAATGAAAATATGTAATTTACTTGAAAGTAGGAGTCATATGCACTTGATTATTTTTCCCTATATTTTACATAAACCAAATAAACTTTTTTGTTAAAGTTTTACCTCGGGGTCAAATATTTAATAGCTAGCTAAAATTAGTAAAATAGCAAGATAAAAAGTAAATATTTTATGACAGCCCAAAATTTTAAAATCGCCCCCATACTAGTTATCGCCCACCCTTTCGCCCCCTTACTAATTATCGCCCCCCGACTTACTAAAATATATCGCCCACTTTGGGAAACCCTGATTTAATTTTTTTTTTTATCGTAGTTTCTAAAAAAAATTTTTTTTTGTCCCTGGTATGAATCTTTTATAAAAAAATTTATTTTATCTTTTCGTTAGTTTTTTTCTAACATTAACTTTTACTGTTTAAGTTTTTAAATCTTTCATTTTTTGCCTTTAATATCAAAATGTTATAAAATTTTAGTTTTCAGTTTCTTTTTCTGTTACAGACTTGGTACTAGCTAGAAAAATTTTAGTCGGCCTGCATGCAAAATTGATTTTCCGTACGAAAAAGTCATCTAGCCAAAATGTCGCTGTGCAAAAATTTCATCGTAAAAATGTGATGTTGTGCAAAAGTATCGTTGTGCAACAATTCTGCCGTAAAAAATTGTTATCATGAAAAATGCTTTCGTTCAAAAGTGTCTCCTCGTGCAAAAGTGACGCCGTGCCAAAGTGACACTTTGTGCAAAGGTGTCTTTTCGTGCTAAAGTGTCCCTTCGTGCAAAAGTGACCCTCCGTGCAAAAGTGTCCCCTCGTGCTAAAGTGTCCCTTCGTGCAAAACTGACCCTCCGTGCAAAAGTGTCCCCTCGTGCTAAAGTGACGCTCGTGCAAAAGAGTCGCCGTGCAAAAATGTCCCCTCGTGAAAAAAAGACGCTAGTGCAAAAGTGATGCCGTGCAAAAGTGTCCCCTGGTGTAAAAGTGATCCTTCGTGCAAAAGTGACGCTCGTGCAAAAGTGACACCCACCCCCTCTGTGGACCCTTTACTACTCATGGCCCCCTCTTTGGCCCCTTTGCTGCTTTTTTATGGCTCACTTAGCCCAATTTTGTCCTGTACAAGACATTCTAAGGTATCCAAGTGGTGTGCGACTCGATAACCGAAAGGTTTTTTCGTGCACTAGGACCAAGGACCAAATATTTTGAGCGCTTTTATTTGACGTTTTGGAAACCCTGATATTGACCAATGTCTGTTTTTTACTAAGTAAAAAACCAAACCTGAAGCTTTAATAGTTTTATGTAATTTTTAGTCGCAACAAAAGTAAATAAATTTAAGCTTCTAGTTTAACAAAATTTTTAAAAAAATAAGCCTTTTGAATTTTTTATGATCATTAATTTCTAAAAACTCGTAAGTTTTTTAATAGTTTATGCACAAAAGTTAAAAGAACTTTTATAAACCCATAAAAAAATTTTTGAATAACATTACTAAAAAAAGTGCCTTATTATGTTTTAAGGCTAAAGATTATTTTTCATTAAACTAGTTTTAATCTCTATGCGTAAATATAAAAACTTTATCAACTAAAAAAAATTGATAATTCGTTAAAACCTTTAATTTAGTTAACTTAGGGTTAAAGTTTTAGGGCAGTTTTCGTACTTTATAAACTTACTGTTAATTTATCTTCTACTAGTACATTTAAAGTTTAGTGACTAAAGCTTTAAATAAAACTTACTTACACTAATTATAAAATTATTTAAGAAATTATTTTAAGCATAAAAATCAACCTTGACACAAAACTATTTTTCAGTCCATTATTCAAGGATCAGTTCTAAACTTTCTGAATCTAAACTTAAAACTAATATTCAAAACCTTTCAACATACAAATATTTGTAATTTTGTTAATTTGGTCATGTTTCAAGGATTAATGACACATTTCAAAGGCAACCTGATTGTTTGTTACCAATGACGACGTATGAACCTATTAAGAATATATGAGTTGGAAAAACAAACTGATAACAGTAAAATTTATCAATCTCTCGTCAGTAAGACACTAAGTAAAAAATAGAAAGAATTTCAGCAAAACAAAAAGAACAAAGAACTTAAAAAGAATTTATTTCAGCATTTTTTTCTTAAACTTAAATAGTATTTATTTAATTATAATTGTGTAAATACTTTTTTGATATTAGTATAGCTATATTTAATTTATGTTTTCTTTTTTCTGTTCTGTTTGTTGTGCATGTAAATTCTTTGAGTATTCACGTATGGCCGATTTCTGTTACAATCTTACCATTGCTAATGTAAAAGTAAAGAAATTATCTAAGTACTTAAAAGATCAATGACAGAAGTTTTAATTGATATCCATTTAATAAAAAGCATTAAAAAAACTTTTAAACCTTTGAAATAAGTAGTTTAAAAACGATAAAAGTCGTTTTGTTTGGAAAAAGTTTATGCTATTTTCTTTAGTCATTTATATATATCTCAAACTTGATTTTTTTGTCTCAACAAAATACTTTACACTTATTAAGCAGTAAGTTAAAACTTTATCTTTTTAAACTTTTAAAATTATATTAGATGTATATAAAGGCTTCCCTTATAATAACCATTTATTATTATTTTCGTTTGTAATGTACAACTAAACTGTATTAGAATTAATGCACACTACATTATGACAATTTATCTAAATGTGACTTACAACACAATTTTAATTTATTTTGTTTGTTTAATTGTTTAATATTGTTTTCTTTTTTAATTCTGATAAAAATGTTTTGAAATGTTTACTATTTAAAATTAACATATACAAAGTGACGAAATCTTAGAATGTTTATATGAAAAGTCTGAACAATGTTAAAAACAACAAATATTGATCTTTGTAACAGTAATGATGTTAGAAAGATAGCCCTCATTTTAACCAGGCGATCTTAAGTAAAAGAAATTTATGTTGACTTCGCACATGTTTTAAAAACATTTTCTCTAAAAGAAGCAGCTTAAGTTTGTCGACCGTTTTTTTTTTGTTTAACAAATATTAATTACTATTATTTAAATATATAGTAACAACTGTCATTTTTAATTCATAACTAGTTTGCTTAAGAAAACAAGCACTAAAAACTTAACTCTGTTCTTTCGATGTCTCTTATCGATGACATTATGCCGTTCTTAACAATAAGCATCCAATCAAGAGAACAAGAGTAACCAACTAACTAATACATCCAGATTTCAAAGATATCAACTTCATCAGGACTGTTTTACATCTGAATTTTGTTTTAGCAGCAACCCAATAGACAGCTTAATTACATAAATTAGCTTATCTTATATATTAAACAATATTTATTGTTTTTTGAACGACAAACAAGCACTCAAAATGTTTGGTCTTACGACCTGGTGTCAAAAAAAACCTTTCGGTTCGCGAGTCGTAACCCTTGGATACAGTTTAAAGTCAATGTCCAGGACAAGTATTTGTACTAGTGTTTAGTTTTAATGAGAAAAATACGGAAAGCCCGCACAATTGCTGCCTCAGCGAGATTCATAATTTATATGTTAAACTTTGAACTGCAGTGATCATATCCTAAAATATGTTCAAATTGTTTGTTTAGTTGTCCGGCTCTATTTTTGAGGAATCAATAATTTTTTAATTGCTGACACTTAAAAACAAGAAAATCTAAAAAGTTAAATAACAGATAACTAAATTTGACTTTATAAATAGAATATTAAACGTTCCCTAAACATTCAACTCAACTCCGTTAGCTCTTATAAATAAAGACTTAACCCTAGTAGAAGATCTATTTAGAATAAAATTTTAAAACTCATTATTGACTTAGCAATTTGAACATCTAGAAGAAGAAGAGTGAGTTTTTTTAAACACAATTTCATTATTTTCAATCTCAGACAATAGATATACTAGTTCCACAAGATATTTAAAAGCTTAACGTTTAGCTTACTTAACGTTTCACAGGCTTGATAAGTCTGATTCGATTTTGAAAATATCGGGTCTTTAGACTACAAGCTTATAAAAGTATGTATAAACGAACAAATACAAATTGCAGCGTTTAACAAATTTAATGTTGAAGGAAGTTTACTCACAAATTGTTAATAACTAAAAAAGCTCATAGAAATATTAATTAACTTCCAGAGTATTTTTTATAGGTAAATATTTAAGCTGCAAAAAACACTTCGGTTAAACGAAACTGCCAAAAACAAAAACACCCTGAGTAATACCAGAAATATGTAATTCTATGACGAAACTGATAATTGCAAAAAAAGAAGTATCAAGCAACAAGAAATAATGTTTTGATTCTAACCAAAAGTTAATGTTGCTGTTCTAAAACTAAAGTAGGGACATAACGTAGCGGATTTAAAGGTTTATATAATACCAGCAATAATCAGGTAATGTAATAAATTCTATTCAAAAGAATCTTAACAGTAAGTTAGACAGTGAGGTTATAACCTCTTTGCCCAATCTATTGCTTCAGATAACAAAAAAGTTGAATTCTTTACTAATCTGTATGCAGAAGTCAACAAACAAAAAATTATAGGTGACAAAAAACCGATAACAAGAATATTAAATTGTTTCTCTGCTGGAAAAGAAAATTTTGGACATGAACTAGGAAGTTGATTTTTGGAAGAACTTTAAAAATTCAGCAAAAATGAGTTGTTTTCTCTACTAATTAAAAGATTTATCCTGACAATTTTTTTTTTTCCTCACTACTAGAAGCATATGTCAAACATGACATAATGCTCTTTTTATAATAGACTTTATAAAAAAATGTAAACAACTATACATAAAATGATTTATTTAAAGAAGCTAAAATAGTTATATAAATATTTAATAACAACGAAAATATCTGATACTTTTTTCATATTCAAAATATATCATTGCGTTGAAATCTAGTTTTAATGTTTTTTAACTTTTAAAAGTATTAAACATGATTGATATTAAATTTTAAGTATTATAAAATAACTTACCTAATTCAAACTCGAATAACTTACAATTTATTTTTTGTAGTTTCTAAGTTTTTACACATGAAAAGAATATGTTTACTATTCATGTGAGACAATCATATCTAACTTTATAATTATAAATTCGAATCTGTTTCAAACTTTTAGATTTCTAACTTTTATACTTCTAGCTCATGACGTTTAAAGTTTATTTTTTATAACTTAATGAACATCTAAATGTTTTTGACTATTCTTTTTTATTTTTAGATATTAAGAAAAAAACTTTTTCTGAAATTTTAAAATAAATAGCTACTCCTTACTTTTTTATGTTGTATTGAATCGTTAAGATTTCGTAGTCTTAGAGCTGTGTAATTTTATCAGCTATAATTAGTCAAATCGGTAACTGTATCTAACTAATTCTTAAACTACTCTTTTTTCTATACATATTATTAAACTTCACTTCAAAATTACATAGAACAATTAAGCAAGTTAAAATGCTGACTTGAAAAAGAAAAAAACCTTAATAAGTTAAATCTTAGCTGTAAATATGCCTCTTATAAAAAACTCAAGTTAACATAAAGGTTTTGCCGTACTACTTTGACCATCAGTACCTTTAGTAGACTGAGACCTGGGTTTTGTTTTTAATAATATTTCAGTCAAAGAACCTAATGTATAAAAAGACCTTTCGTTTAACAAAATACACACCAACTATTTACTTTTTCTATTTTAGTGATATTATCTTTGTTCGTACGAAACAAACAAAAAAAGTATTATTAAGCATTAAGAACTCGTAGTTTTACAAAGAAATATAGAAGAAGAAAAACATAAAGTATAAGAAAAACAAAACACAACATAACTTTTTATTCAGAATAACTTATAATAAAAATAAAAAGTATATACAAATATATATATTATTTAAACTGTAGAACAAATTTTGCTTAGAAAAATAACTTAAGCCTATTGATTTAAGCTATTTTCAACTATGAACATATACCTACAGAATCAACTATAACAAGATAAATTAAATAAGCAAACAGCGAAATAAACTAAAATTGTTTACTACAATAAATTCCTTATAATAAAAAAATAAATACAGAACTAGCTAAGATATTTAATTTTATTTTGACAGATAGTAAGCTAGGAATTAATTTAAACTTGTAAACCTTGTGGCCTTCGTTAAGGGATTACTTTTACATGTAGAGTTAAAGCTCCTCCTAGTCTTATTATTTTTTTCTAAACAGCCAAAAGTTTAGAGCGTTTGGTGCTGGGGGCAATATCTACATTTTCCTGCTCTATGTTCAAGAAATTAAATGTTAAATACAAGAAAATTATTGTAAACTATTCTAATTTTATTAATTTAATATATGTAAGAAACCACAACAACCAGTTTTTGATTTGCAAATAGTTTAATACTTGTTATGAATTAATAACAGCAATAAAGAAATTTTCAGATACAGGTTGGCACTATCAAAGTTAGTGTAAAAACAGCTTACATCAACAACAATTTATATGTACAAAATTAGTGCAAAAACAGCATATAATAATCAAAAACAATTTATATATAATATGTACACAATTAGTGCAAAAAAACAGCTGATTATCCTTAACTCAATAAAATAAACATAAACCGCCTACACAAAAATGACCGAAAACGTAAAAAACAATTTAATAACAAAGGGCGATTTTGTAACAAACCGACATTATTTATTAAGTTTTAAATTTGATATCAAACATTTAAAGCAATAATATAAGGACCTGGTTTACGACTCATGAAGCGAAAGGTTACTTCGTACACTTGGTCCTTAAAGCTAACTTTTTGAACGTTTTTCTTTTATCTTTCAATAAACAACATATCATAGACTTTGTACATTATTTGTTGAACGACAAAAAAATACGCTCAAAAAGTTTTGTCTTAGGACCTGGTGTACAAAAACCTTTTGGTTATCGAGTCATACACCAGAACAGTTTAACGTCGTGCCCAGGACCTATAATGTACTATGTAAATGTGAGTGGGTGTCACTTTTGCACGAGCGTCACTTTTGCACGAAGGGTCACTTTTGCACGAGGGACACTTTTGCACGAATTTTTATCAAGGTGCTTTAAAAAAAAACTCTTTTTTTTAATAAAAACAATGTTTAACGCGTTGAAAATATCTTTAAATCATTTGCTGCAAAAAGAAATCTTTTACGGATACTATGTATATTAAAATGGTATTAAAATGACCTAAGTATAACCTCTTTACTATAAACTATAGCACAAGATATCACAAAAACTATAAAAAAAATAAAGGCTGAATCATGTTTAGGAGAAATTTGAAAAAGTTAGATTTTACAATAAATTAATACAGCTTTTATCTTTTTTATACCTATAAAACAATAAGAGCAAAATTTGTCTAGTATTGAAATCGTTTAAAAATATACAGAAAACTTTAAACTACATAAAGCTTCCAAATATGTTTAAAATTTAAGCAGAGTAAAAGCATTTGTTTTTTTAAACTCTAAACTACATTTTTTATTATGATAAAACTATTTAAACTTTGCAATTATAAAATGCGCATAATATTGTGTGAAAGGTATTCACAGTTTAGTTCTAAAACCAAAAAATTATTTTATAAACAACTTAGACTTTTAAAATTGTTTTTGTTCGTGAATAAAATAAAACTTTTCAACTTTCTAGTTTTATTTAAAATATTTATTAAACTACAAAGGTTTAAACTTTGCCTTAAGTAAACGCAGTCACTAAGAGTGTAAGCTAATCGTAATTTTGTTTGAAAAAAAAAACACTCTTTTTATAACAATAGATTAATTAATATAAATAACTTTTAATCAAATAAAAACAATGTATGTCCAAAAACCAATTAAATCTTAACGCAACTATATTTTTCATTAGATTTATTTAACACTTAAAGTTTTCCAAACTGCTTTTGATTCTTTGTCAAAAGTAAAATGTTATGTAAAAATATTTTTAAGGATTTTGATGTTCAAATTTATTAATTTGTAATTTAAAAACTCTATAAAAATTAAACTGTTTAAAATTAAACTTTAGAACGAAAGTAACTTAATTTATTAGCAATAAAGCGATGTTTCCATTTGCATTTACTTGTATTTTTAACTTCGGTTGTTCTTTTTCAGCATAGATTCTAAGCTATAAAGCTCACGTTGAGCACAAATTTTAAAGAATTTATAATTTGTTATTAGTTACTAAGTTTTGAAACGTCATACATTAATGCAAATGGTCGAAAGTATAACTGCGTTTGTCATTTACTTTATGTTCAGCAACTGTTGGAAATGTTTGACGCGATGTCTCTCCTACGTTGGAGATGCTCTATTATACAGAGCAGGTATACTTATACATGACATTGCGTCAAATATTCTAAACACTTGCTTTAAATATTGAACTGGTCAGATTCTTCTCTGGTGGTATGCTAATGCTATTTTTTATAATGTTTTTCAAAAACATTTACTATTCTTTTTTCCATTTTTAATTAACTAGTTGTAAAATACGAAGATTGATCAATTTACAGTTTAAAAAAAAAAAATTAATTATCTAAAAGGTTATTAGTAGACTAATAACTTTACAGTTTCAAAAAAAAAAATTAGTTAGATAAGTTTTTCCGTTATTGATTCTTTAACAGTATTTACGTAGTTTTTAAAACTTCTTCTTTGAAATAGATAAAGCTCGTACATAAGTTTAATGATCTGTTTTTAAACAAAAATCAAACAGACCTAACTTCTGTGCTTTTGGGCAAACACTTATGTATTACATAACCAATATTGTATATGTTGGCTCTCTAAAAAAATTCTGTGGAGTCTCTTTTAGACAAGTTGTCTTGGACATGATATTAAACTTTGTCCTGGACATGACATTAAACTGTATCCTGGTGTGTGACTCGATAACCGAAAGCTTTTTTCGTACACCAGGTCCTAAGACCAAACATTTGAGCGCTTTTTTTTCGTTCAATAAAAAATAGTATTTATGAAATTAGTTTTTTTACAAATGGCAAATATTTAAAGAGCAAATGTTAAATTTTATGTAGTACATTCATCACGTGATAGAAACGGTTTAAACCGTTGTTATTTTCCACAAAAACAAATATGTCATCAACATACTTCGCGAAAAGTATAGTTTTTTCCTTTGAAATTGAGTTTTATTTTGGTGCCACATACTTTTAAGTTATAGAGAACAACACTTTGTGAGCATATATTAAAGGTTTTCCTTTAAATGCTTTTTTGTTCTTTTGCTGCCTTAAAAAATCTAGTATATATTTAATTTTAACTTGTTGTTAAGATATCTTCAATAACTTATTTTAATGGAAGTTGTGTGTAGAGACTTTTAATATATAAATTAACAAAACTGTTTGTAAACTTTATGTGTAGTGCAGACACTCTGCTAAGATACTTGGTTGAATTTGAAATAGAAAACTTGACTTTGAAGTAAGTTTTAATTTCGATTTCGAGCCATTTAGCCAAGTTGTATTCTGGCGCGTTTATAGCAGATAACACTGGTTTCATTCGATAGTCATTTTTATGAGTATTTAACATTCTATACATTTTATCAGCTTTGGTAAATCCTAAATAAAATTTTCGATAAATTGCCATGTACAAATCGTAGCTATCAACCAAATGGTTTTTGATACAACAAATCCCTTCCAATGGAATTAGTCAGGAATAAGTTTTATGTATGGTTTTTTTTTTGTGTTTAATTACATAAAAATATAGTTTCTTATTTTAAGTGTTTTAAAGTTAGGCTTAAGTCAGTTACTTTCATTTATTTTATTTTTAAGCTTTTATGTATTTTAAGTATTTTTACAACTTGAAGTATACGTCTTCAAAATAAGTTATGGGTTAAATGAGATTGTATTATTAATAATACTTAAAATATACATTGTTGAATTAGAACACCATTAGCTTTCAATTTTAATAAACAAAATTTTGAGCGGAAATATGAAATATGAATGTAAATGATTGATGACGTTTATACGACGTTATAACTAAATTAGTAAAAAATATTTCTTTTAACCATATTAATATTGCTATTAACATAATTCTACCCCAAAGTATGAAAAAACTATTAAAATCTTAGGGATATCGTTTGTTAAAACATACTCCATATAGACTATTTTTCAATAGTTTTAAGTTTTTTTAGAAAACTATAAATAGCATCCGTAATAGTTTAATTAAAAAGGCTAATGTTTCACCAAGGTTTCCCTTATGTTAAGCATTATAAAATTGAAGGTTGCATTTTTATAAACTTTCTACTGTTCATACATTTACACAAATTTTAAAAGCAAAGTATTTTTTTTAGTTTAGTAAGTTGACTTTAATTTTTTGGTAAAAGTTTATATGATTTGATCTTAACTTTTTAAGTGTAATGAAATTAAAACTTGCGTGACCTCTATTTAGAAAGTTTTACGTTATGTCAAAAAAACGTACTGCACCTAAAGACCACTGATACGGTTATCTAATGGCGCTACGTTTCCGTTCAAAAAGCTAAAATGTCAATAAGTCGTGTATTTTTTTTACGTTTTTGCACGTTAAATCTTTAATTGCCTATGAACTTTACGTTTTTCAGAAAAAAAAGTAATAAAACACATTTGCGTCGCCTTTACGTCTTATCACGTTTTTTAATTGAAACAATGCATAACGTATATTGTACTCACTAAAGTGTCAGATAAAAGGTGATATGATGACTAATATTTTCAGCCTTAATGGTACGCACAACGTCGTAACGTAACGTAAAGATCATTATATTCACCGAACTCAAACAAAAACATCGGTTAAATTGGTACAATGAAAGTTCATCAAGATGTAGAAAATTACTTATCTGTAGAAATAATTTATACTAGTATGTGTTTAATATACTTCCCATAAAAGTATTTTAGTTTGAAGATTCAAAGTAAATTCACGAGCATTAATTGTTTTTTTTTCTTACAGTTATACTACCTAAACAGATATAAAATATGTAAATGTTTGTTAAATGACAAAAAACGTCATGGTCCAAGGAATGACAAAAAACTTGGACCAACTAACACGGAATTTAAAGACAAGAAACAGAAGTATTTACTTTAAAAATTTGGTCCGAGGATCCGGTGTACGAAACAACCTTCAAGTTATCAATTCGTACACCAATTGGAAACCTATTAACGTCATAGCCAGGACTATTATATTTTAGTACATACATACTATTATACTTTGATAACGTAAAATACTTTTAAAGTATTAGTATAGAATCTGTAAGGTAATAAAACCTAGTTTAGTTCACAAAAACTTGATTTTCAAAAAGTAATTAAAAAACTTTTTTTTTGTTTGGTAGTAACATTTATCTAAACATTAATAACACAGTTTAATTTAGCTAACAAATTTTAAATATCATTAATCATGTTATAATTTAGTGTGAGTTTACAGAAATTATTATTTGAATTTTTTACAAAATACCTTTTGAAATAGTCAAAAGTTTTTTTTTTTTTACTATGCCAAGCAAAAAATTAAAGCAACATTCGTGATCCTAATAATTGCTTAACTTTGATCATAATACTAATGCTATCTAAGAACTTATTCAAGTTGTATATATGTAAACTTTTTAAAGAAAATTATAATTGAAATCTAATAGTTATAAAATTCTAATTAGCTATAAATACAATTATTTATGTAACATTGTTATGTAAACTTTAACTATCAAAAAATAGTTTCTAAATACGTTCACTAGTTTCAGTTTTAACTTTAAAAAAATTATTTTCTTATTACTCATATCCGAGAAAATTTATTTAAAATTTATATAATTTTTTATTATATTAAATATATAGCTAGTATATAACTAAAATTAATACACAAAATTTTCTTAAGTCAGTACTTTAGTAATGCTTTATACTATTGTTGTATTTTAAGCTGCGACTAGTACTTACGTTTTATTTTGCGTAGGCTTATTTACATCTGTTTATTCAAGCAAAAATTACTGTTTCTAAAAACCAAAAGCCTAAGCTATTTTGCTATGTTATAGTCTTTCATAATGTTTTTACTTTTAGTTTGAAAAAAATGTGGTATTTATTTTTGTAAATTTTACAAAAATCCAAGCCTTACATTGTTTAAAAGTAAAATATATAAAATATATACATTTCTGATGGCTTTTATAAACATTTAAAGCATTTACACGAGGCTCGTGCCTTTAAATGTGGCAGCTTTGAAAAAATTTTTAAAACCATACAGTAAATACTTCTGTTTCCCGTCTTTAAATTCCGTGTTAGTAACGTGATAATTGTTTGTATATAAACATCTTCACACTAGATCATACTTCATTTTAATTTCAAAATTAAAAAAAACTGTTTGTGTTATTTTTGCCGGAAGGTTACCCGAGTTTGTATGAAACTCTCAACTCAAAAACACTAAAAATAAACCTGCAGCTCGTAGCAAGATTAAAGTGTAAGCAGTTGTTTAAAACTTTCAAGAATTTTTGGAGTTTTGAAGTTGCGTAGACGGCAAGTCAAGCCGTAATTTCACAAAATTGAAGTCTTTCGAGCCTGGGTCAATCGAGTACAGCAGGCTCATGTAAGTCACTTGCAAATAGAAGTGACGAAACTTAATATTGATATGTTCAAGGTGCAAACGGGTGACAAGTGCTGCGGTTTTGAAAAGTTTGAAGTAAAGCCTTCGACACAGACGTGAAGCATTTCGGATTGGTCGCTTCAGAGTTTATCTCAGTCTCTAGGGTGAAATTGCATTACACTCTACTGTTTAGTTTTCCTTAGCGTGGATTATTCAATTACTTTGGTGTACTTTTGCTTATATAAAGTGCTTGATGAAGTATTAATTAAGGGAAACTAGTCTGGTGCAAAAACCAATTACAGTCATAACGAACGTGCGGTTTGGCAGTTATGAGCTGCACAGTGTGAAACGGGTCCTCAAGTTTATATTGGCTTCGTATGGAAACTAGTTTCAACTGCTATAACGAAACGTTTTAAGTTAAACGTACGACATTTTATATGTTTATGAACTAAGTGGTAGATAAATTTTTCATTGTCAAAATTTTGTTATAAACTGCCGCTTATGTTGTCACTACAGTTGAAAAGTTTAATAATATGAAATTATTTAATGTGTTTTGTTGTAAGTAAAAAAATATCTTTTTAAACAATAATTGGTTATCTAGTTATCGTTTGAATTAAAAGTTTAGCGGTCTACTATAAATATTACAGAAAAGATGTAAACATTTTTTTTTTTTTAAGAGTATTTATCATTAGTGAATTACAACAAATGAACATTTCAAAAGCTAAAATACCCTAACTTTGTTATGTGCGTAACTTATTAGTTATTAATATAGTCAATAAAATAATTATATACCTTTATAATCTGCAAATTTTTTTTTTTTTTTTAAGTTTAACAAATTTTCAAACAATAAAAAAAAATAAAAAATGTTGTAAAGAAGTTTATGAGGAAATTAATTATTTGTTACATTATCTCTGTTTAAAAAACTTAACATTAATATTATTAAAGCTTTTGAATGGAAGTATTCTAAAATACTTTTGTTAAATAACCTATATTTAAAAGGCTTTTAAGTAAATCTGTTTTTAATAAAGGATGTTTTCTTTTACCTAGGCACAAGTTTATAGCAACTTCTAGGCTATTTTTTTAACCATCGTAATACCTGTATGATTAGCTTATTTCGAAAATTTAAAGTAATTTATTTATTTCTCATCATAAGTTATTAGAGCTAAAGTGAATTTTTCTAAGTACTCTTATATACAGCTGTTTAATTAGTTTGACAATACATTAAGCTCATATAAATGTCTTAAAGTAGGAGTCGGCAGCCTTCTTTAAATGGCAAGCCAATTCTCTAGAAGAAATTGCTCACGGACCATACTGTATAGAAAAAATTCTTCCACAGGCTAATTGTAATTATTTTAAACCGAAATTTAATAAAAATAAGCAATAATAAAGCACTAGCAATAATTAGTTATTAATTCAAGAGCCTGTTTGTAAGTTTTCACCCTAAAATCATTTTTCTTATTGTTTTTAAAATTCATGTTTTTGGCTATAAAAACATCGGTTACATGACAATTCAAATTTGAACAACTCAAATTCCGACAATTCAAACTTAAAATTATATTTAAAAGACTATTTCTCAAAAAGTAATAAAAATTTGAATAAAAAATGTATATATTGATCTTATTGAAATCTACATACTTCTTTTTTGCAAAATCTTAAACATTTCTTAATATATTTTTCAAAAACTAAAAATAACTATGTCTTTTACTTTATTTAAGCCATATTTCGAAAAATATTTAATATTTTGCATAAAGAAAAAAATAGCTTGTAGAAATTAATAGGACTTACATATATATTTTTTATATTTGAAAGATATACATTACTTTTTTAGCTGTGGCCCTTTCAACTTTTTTTTAAGAATTTGAATTGTCGGAATTTGAATTATCCGAATTTGAATAGTCGTGCACCCAAATACATCGCGATTTATACTTTTAACGCTGCATTCGGCCCATGAGCTTAGTTTGCCGACCCCTGTCTTTAATTATTTTTTAAAGTCTAACTAATTTTTACGGTCAAAAAAAAGTTTTACGAAATTTTTCAGACTAAAATTATTAAAAGTTTTTTTTGACAGTTTTAGAGTATACGGAAAAAATCAGACTTAAAACTTATAAAATAATTCTTTTAAAACAAATAATATTAAAATTTTTAGATAACTTTATTTACTTTTTACAAAGTGAAAATAAAAGTTGATCATTAATTTTTATATTTTAAGAGTAGTTAAAGGTTATTTAAAAACGTGTTACAAACTTTTCTAAAAATCTAAAGAATCAAAAAACTTTAGATAACTTACTACTTGTAGAACTTATAGTTAAAGTTTTAATGTATACGATTGAAATGTTGGTTGCATAGTAAGTATTCATAAAATTTCATTAGATTTAGCTTTGAACAAAAACTGAGTATACCATACTTGAATTTTTACTTAACCAGATAACTTTTTCACAGTTTATTAAAACCCTAAACTGTATATGAATTTTTAAACTATTAGAAAAATATTTTTTTCAGTTCTTGATAATTGTCTTCCACCTAAAACACATTTTAGGGCTTAGAAAATTTTGTTTAATAAAAAAATTTAATAAAAAACAGTAACTTTATAAGTACAAAGCTATTTTTCATGGTAAAATGTAATGTTACTTGTTTTACTTTAACATTTTTAGATAAAAACTATTAACTTAAAAATATCCAACAGTTAATGTTTTACAGTTGGTGTTAAATTGAGATTTTTCGTAAACCTTTCAATCTAATTGAACTTTTATTCTGCTTTTACGTCTTACATCTCTATCAAACATTAGGTTACATGACAATAGATAATTCGACTTCCGACAATCAAATTCTTAGAAAAAATGTTTAAAGAACCAAAACTTAAAAAGTAATACATGTTTTTAATAGAAAAAACGGATAAAGGTCTAACTAATAAGATCAATGTAATAATTTGTAATGTGTTATAAAAAAATTTTAATTACTACTATCAAATCTACATTAATACTAATTTAAACTATTTTCTTTATTAAATAACTTTTAGTAAGCAATAAAAATGTTCAAAACAAAGCTTGAAAAACAGTTACTTTTATTCATATCTTTAAAGCAACACTATTTTAATACAAAACAATTTGTGTTTAAAGTAAGAAATAACACTTCCATTGTTTTTTTTTATTATTGTTTTAATCCATATTTCTTCATTTATAACATTTTAATGATTTCTTATACATTATATAAAATTTTATTTTTTGAATAAACTTTGTAAACACAGTAGTTTTGGGTTAAAAGTGTATAAAGGAAAGAAATTGTAAGTAACAAATAAAAATAAAACAAGCAGAAGTTAAAAGGTTTGTGCAACATAAAGTTTTTTAATAACTTAGAGTCTTTAGAAATTAACAGTCCATAAAATATAGTCTTAAAAAATTTTTTTGTTATTATCAAAAAACATATATAAGTTTGAAATAAACTTAAGATGTAAAAATAATAAAATACAATATAACAAGTATGTTTTAGATGCGCAGTTTTCTAAGACAATTAAATAACAAAAATTGTTCGACTAAAGTTAAAGTTAAATTTTAGAGGTTAAAGTCTTGTGAAATTGTTCATAGAAAAATTTGAAGTTTTTCCTGCTAAAAAATATAGAATATAAACCGTTTAAGTAAAAATCTTTTCTAAGAAATAAAAACAGCTTTGAAACCAACGGTAGCCTAAAAAGAAGTATATAAAAACTCTTTACAAAATTAGTTAAGTACTAAAATTATATGAAATATGTTTAACTAAAGTATAACCAGTTCTATTTAAATATTTACAAATAAAGTTACCTTTTTTGCTTAGTAACTAGTATTTTTACAATAAGGTAAGCATTAAACCAATAAACTTTTAGTAAACTACGGTTTTTTAAAACTAGACTTTTATCTTTATTTAGTTATGAATATAGGGATTCAGGGATATCTATTTTAGTATAACTTTATATTTAAAGAGAAACTTTTTTTAAGTAGAGCTTTTACAGGAATTAATACTAAAGCTTATTTTTTAAAACAACTTATGGCTCGTTTTTTAATTAGTTAGATCGTTGAGTTATATATTAAATACAACTAAAGTCTCATAATATTTTAAAGACTTTTCTGAGTGACAAAAACTAAAAGTTTTTTAATAATAGTATTCTTTTTAATACTTTTGTCATACGTATTATAATGTCTTTGTTGTACCGTATTTATTTTGATAAAGTTTGTGAAAAACTTTCCTTTCTACTTTTTTACAGCAGTTTTATGCATACAATTTATTTCCTAAGCTTTATTTGGAAATTAAGTTGTTGTTTAAGATAAAAACAAACATGTAAAAAATTTAAAGAACTTTATATACACAAAATTCAGAACTAAAAATATCTACAGAAATGATTGTTTTCAATATTAAGTTCTAGCAACACCATTTTGAAATTATAATACGCAAAACTTTAATAAAACATTATTCAAAGTAACAACGAAAAAAGTATGCCGTTCGCATTCTGCAAACGAACTACAATTCCGAAGCGAGAGCTCCCGCAAATGTGCAACCCTCTTTTTTTTGCCGGCGTTCTTTTCGCTTGCGCGTATGGAATATAAAGCAAATTGTAAAGCAGCCAAAGCATTGCTCTTTTGTTTGCCTGCTCATTGAGCAAGTCGGCCGGCAATCCAGTGGTAAAGTGTCTGCGTGGTCTACTTATGACAGTGTTTTACCTTTTAATTTAGGTTAGCCTTAGTTAGTTTAGATGTAATTATCGTTTAAACTATTTACATGAATTTGATTAAAGTTGTACTTTATAGTTTCACAGTTTGTTATAGCTTAAAAGTTGAGTGTTAACGTATCCTCCAAAATAGCATAACTATTTTTAGTCTTTAGCTGTATATTTGTTAAATTTAAACACTTTATCTTGCTACTAATATTTATACACAAAAGTTTAACTAAGTTGGTTTCATTTTTTTTCAATTATAAAGCTTAAAGTTGGTAATTACAACTAACTGCAAACTTAAAAATAAACTATAAGTATATAACGTCCTTCGACAAAACTTTTGATTTAGCTGAGTTAAAAAAACAACGTATCAAGCAGCTTTTAAGCTTGGCTTCTGTAAAATATTTTTTTATTTTAATTCTGCTTAGTGAAGCTCTCGTTTTAAATCAATAAAGCTTGCGCATATTCGTCTATACCTCATTTTACATAAAGTTCAATGCCTAACCGAAATATAAATTAATACTTAACTTCTTTTTTAATAAAAAATTGTATTAAACTCATAGAGTTAAATTGATTTTTTCCAGTTTGATATCAAAATTTTTTAAGTTTGAGTTATTTAATGTTTATAAATTTTTTTTTAAATATTAACGTTTAAATACTTTATTGTAGTTGTGAAAGTTTAAGTACTCCATGTTTTCAGACACAACAACTTGTTTTACAGAAAGTTACACACAATTTTAATTAAAAAGTAAAGTAATAAAAAAGTTACAAATAGTATTTAAAAAACTAGTAAAACACAAATTAAGCATTTTTAGTTACTAACGGTACAAATGTAAGTATACCATTTTATTAAAATCAAAAGCATGTTACAAAAGGTTGTACTTACAAAATAAACTTTTTATCTATTTATTGTATATTTTAATTATTTTCTCATTTTTTATTTATTTTGTCAAAGCGTGTTTTTTTAAAAAATATTTTTATTTAAACCTTTACTATACTAAAAAGCTTGTTTATATAATAATACAGCATGCTTTTTTTTTCATAATATCTATGCATAAGTTTTTTTTTTTTAATATACAAGTTAAAGTTTTTGTCCTTTAGATTTTTACACTTTACAAACTTTTTTCTCTTACAATGTTGGTTGAAATAATTTATAAACAATTTTAAATATCTTAAAACATAGAAGTTTTCCTGTTTTTGGTCTTATATATTTTTTTATAAATAAGTACATTCTGTTTTAGTTCCAGTAATATTTTTAAAATTAGTTGTAGTGAAATCAGTAATTTTTTATAATTTGATGATAATTTTTTTTTAAGTATAGTTTAAAGTTTCTATAAATTGCCTGTTTTTGTAATCTAACCTCAGATTAAACATACTTGAGTGCTAGAAGTTATTAAAAGATCTTTTTATTTCGTTCTTTTTGGTTCTTAATTTTTTATACAACCACGAAGTTAGTTATGCTTTAGTAATAAACTTGATAAAGTTTTTCATAAAGCTACTTTCATTTAAAATTTTATGTGAAAATTAAAGCTAATATTAAGAGTATTATGATACTTTTTCTTGCTTGTTTTTTTGATCATTTTTGTTTCGAAAAATGTAAAAATAGTTTATATTTCCCTTATTTAACTAAGCATTTTTTGTCTACTAACTATTTTCTGAATTAAAGATGTTATTAATACGACAAAAAATTACACATTGTTTATCCTATTTAATTATATGGATAAAATTGTATATACGCTTTAGCTCGTTTTCATAATATCAATTATTAAACAACCTTTATTTTTAAACAAACAATCTTTTAAATATTACTTAATAAATTTAAAAATAATTATTTAGCTAAGTGTAACGAAATTGAAAATTCTTAGAGTTTGCATATTTTAGCTGCCATTAAAGTAAAAACTCAAGTCACTACGTTTATAGGTAGGTATGGTCATAGTTTTACGTGTGGAACAACTTTTATAAAAAAATCTTCAAAGTAATTCAAGCACTAAAGCACAATATAAAAAAATTAAGAACGAAAATTAATGTAAAAGTCATATTGTTTTACTTAGTAATCTAAATAAATAGTATATACTAAAAACTAGAATATAAGAATTAAGATTTTTATAAACTTTTCTAAAATACTATTTCTACTATTTGTTTTTTAGTTAAAGGTGGTAAACTAGTATAAAATATAATATGATGCCTGCGTTTATAACATTTGAAAATTATAAAAAAATAAAAGTACTTTTAACTGTTTTTAACGTAAGTTTTGTATAACTTTTTATTAGAAAACCTCACGCTACAATGTTAATATAAAAAAAATAATATGATTTCAATTTTAAGTAAAACGCTAATAAATTAAGTAAAATTTAAATTTCTATTTTTTTAAAACAATAATAATCATTTTGTCTTTAAAAAAAAAAAGGCTTCATAATTTTCACACTTGGGTGTGAAACCTATGTAACCTGTTGTTTCTTGTTTTAAAATAAATATAATTCGCTCTACTTTGTATACAAAGTATTAGGCACTGTATACCAAGTTTAAATATAACAACAAATTGTCTTACGATAATTAATTGTCATTTAAACTGATTTTTATGAGAAAACATATTTTTGTATTTCCAAAACCTTAGCAATGAAATTCCTTTGCATGAAAAAAGTTTAAATCAGTGCAATTTACCATATTGTACCTGTTTAAACTTTTCAATTAAACCTAATATAGTTACATACAAGTTTCTTTTTCTTGAAATGCACAGAATATTTAATGGGGACAGATGAATGATTTGATTTTTTTATTTTGTCAAAAGTTTTAAAAACAAAAATATAAAACACATTGGAAAAGCAGATCCTAAAAGTTTTAAATACTTTTTCAAAAAATTTAAACTAGTATTAAAAACTGATAAAAAATGGAACACAGACAGAATGTGGTTTATTTAAATAATAAGGTTACAAGGTTACTCGAATGGTTATAACATATTAGACACCTACACAAATAACCACAACTAAATTTAAACTTAACTTTTACTAAATGATACTTAAAATATTTCATACTACTTAAAAAAAATTGACAACTATTAGTTATATTTTATACTAAGGACATAAATTTAGCAATACTTCTTGCTTTACTTAATTAAGGGTTTTATTTAACGAAGACCAATACACTTTTCAGTAAGAAAGTTTAAAGCTCATTAAAGTAGGCAGCTGTTACGAATAACGAAAAACTCGTAATATATATGTTAATTCACTGTGCAGTGTGCGTACGTATGGTTTTTGAGTTTTATATCTGTTCTTCAAATTAATATTTATATGTGAAATTAAGTTCACAAATGTTTAGTTGAAAGTGTTATTAAACGCTAAGGTAATTTTATTTTTTTTTGTTTATTTAAAACAGTTATTTAAAACGTTAAAGGACATCAATAGTTAACAAACGTTCGTTTTTTTTTAACTTTTTCAGTCAGACTAGCGAACAAAAAGACTACCGCATTGGTCTATTGCAGTCTGTAGCGACAGGGGAAACTCATTTCAGTTTTTTCGAACAATAAAACGTTTTCTAAGAGAAAAAAGCTCTCCGTTTCGCTTGACCGAACAAAATTTTTCTGAAGATGCGAATTTATTACAAAAACTGGATAGATGTGGTCTTTGTGTCAGTATAATTTTTGCTATACACACGGTTTTTCATTTCGACAAATGTAAAGAACTGTTTATTTTAATGTAAAGTAGTACGTTCTCAGTATTGGCTGTAGTGTTTTGCTTTACACCATTTTTAAGCAAATTGCTTTGTTTTATTATGTAAGTTTGTCTTAATTTAGTAATTAAATGTTTATTGAATGCTATTTGCGAATGTAACTTTAAGTGGTTTAAAAGTCTTTCATATTATGTTTTTAATAGTTTAAAGTTCTATAGGAGATAAGAACCAGTTAAAATTGTTTGTGTGAGCAAACAAAATTAACAGTATTGATGTCATTTTATATTATATAATAAATTATATATACAATTAACGATTTAGATATTTTATGTACCTTAAACAAGTTGTAAAAACAACTTACCTCAATACTTTTAAATATTTTTAATAATAATAAACTTTTTTATACTTAAAACTTATTTAACACAAGCTTGCTGCAGTAATTAGAAAAATTAACAAATAAAAATATTTAAAACTTTATCATGACTATCTCAAAAGCAACTATATCATCGATGGATTATGTAGTTATTGCAGGTTTGTGGAAATCTATATTTTTATAAGTAAAAACAAAACCTTTCATAATGTTTTTTATATTTGTTTTGACTTTTTCTTTTTAACTAACTTTTTTTTTTGCAAGTTTTTACTTTTTACAAATGTAATTTTTAACAAACTAATTTTGAAAACATTTAAAAAACAAAAAATTTTCTATTTAAATTTTTAAGTTTTTTTCATTAATTAGTTAATTAATTTACTGTTTTATTTTTATACATAAACAAAATTTATCGATTGTTTTTGTAAATGCAGTTATGCTGCTAATAGCTTTAACTATTGGTATGTATTACGCGTGGAAGGACAGAACGGGTAACCTTGCAGACTACTTTTTTGGATCAAAGTCACTTCATCCGGTAAGTTTGCGTGTAAAAAAGTAAATAAAATAATGTAAATAATTTTACATAAATTTAAATAATTAACAAGGTAAATAATGTAATTATTTAACAGTTAAAATAATTATATAAACATTTCAATGGAAAATTAGTGTAATTTTATTAAACATTGGACCACTCTAAATTCGTCCAGTTTGCTCTTCAGTTATTAAGAACCATAATTGAAACAAAAATTTTATGAAAACTAAATTTGCAAGCATGTTAGAAGTATAAACAAGTTTTTATCGGTACATTAGCTAATAACTTTACTAAACTGTACTCCAAATTTAAATAAAACAAAAAGTGTAACAAACGCTTACTTATAGACATTAAAACTTTAAGTTTATTAAATATAAAATTAAACATTTCTACTTTTCTACTTGTGCTTAACTTAACAAACTTTACAAACTAAAGTTTTTATTTTTGCTTTTGTAAAAGATTAACAAATATCAATTGTAATTTAGCTTAATTTTTAATTTTTTAGTTTGAAGTAAAACGAATCTTTCTATAATCACTCTTAAATCTTTTTTAATACAGATTGTTAGCGTTCTAAAATTACTTTTAGTGTGACTAGTATAAAAAAAATGCTTACTAATTTGTAAAGTATATTATAAACGTAAAAGTTGTTTAGTGACAATTTTTTGATATGTGCTGAGTTAAACTAAATAGATAAAAGTATGAATTTTAAATTAGAAACAAAAATTGTATAGAAAATTAGAAAACTTTTACTTATTTATATAAAATAGTAAAGTATTTTCCTTTTTACAATACTTTTCTTACCAAAGTGTCAGGTATAAAATCACTATTAACAACAAGATACAAAAATAAGTACGAAATTTTATATTTGCTCTCAAATTTATCTAATTTTATTATTAACTAAATTAGAATTATTTAAAACATAATTTTTGAATAAAACAAAAGCTGAATTTCAATACTGAGTTATGTTTAGTTTTTAACAAGTTATCAACATTAAAATAAACTTTATCATTTACAGTTCATTTTTTTCAGAAAAAAAAAATATAAGTAGTAAAATTTTTTAATGTTCTTTTGCTTATTAAAGATTTCGTATAATATTTAATAAGTAAAGTTAATTTTTTAAACTAAAAAGTAATAACCTTCAAAAAGTTTTGCTTAAGGACCTGGAATAAGAAAAACCTTTTAGTTATCGAGTCATACTCAATAGATACAAATTAATGTTTTGCCCAGAAAATATAGTTTTTAATATTTAATGAAAGAGAAACGTATTCAGAAAATTTATTAGACTAATTCTAGTCAGTGAATAGTACTTAAAATAACATACTTCTAGATTTTTTTTAGGAAAAGCATTGTTTGTCGTAAATCATACATTGATCTATGCAAATTACAAATGCCTATTAAACTGTAATAACTGTTTGTTAATTTTTAAGTTTTAAAAGCTATAAGTAAAATAATTTATGCTTAGCTACGAAAAAGTATTTTCTGTATTTGTTAATAAGAAATATAGTAACACTAATTGTTAATTAATAGTAATGATTCGTAATTTTTTTCGTAAATAAATATTAGTACTTACTCTCCCCTTTTCAAAGATAAACTAATAAAATAGTCAAGCAAGCAATTAATTGTTATCTGTTCAAATGAAAGCCCAAAATTTTACTCAAAAGCATTTTTACTTCTAGAACAGTTTTAAGTACTTACCTATATTAAAACTTTAACAGATACCATTAGGTTTATCAATATCACTCACATTTGCTTCTGCTTACTCGGTGATTGGGTTGGCGACACAAGCGTATTTGTTTGGAACAATAATGGTATGGATGGTTGTAGCTTGCGCTGTCTCCCAAACAGTAGCCCACTGCTACTACATTCCTTTGATAAGAAGGACAAAACTAACATCAATATACGAGGTTAGTTTTTTAAAAAATGGTTAAACTTCAACTATTTTTCAACAACGATCACAAAAAAAACATATTGAAAGCATTTATTGTGATTACAATGTTGTAGAAAATTTTTATTAATTAGTAAGTAAATTTGTGATTTTTAAGTTTTCTTTCTATTTCAATATTCATATCCTATCAATTTGAGTACTAGGAGACAAATACAAGACTAATATTTGTAAACAATGTACTTAATAAAAAGCTGTTCTATAGGACTTTTATTCATTTTTACATAAAATTTATAACTTTTTTAACTTCACTATTCTTTCACTAAAACTCCAACCAAATCTAAAGATGCATTTAGTTAAGTTGTAGTGATTAAACACCTTAAACGAAACTAAAAGTTTGGTAAAACACTTTTTCACCGTTTGTTTTATACTTTTGGAACACATATTCCTACAATTTTATCAGTTATCTTAAAAAGGATAATAAAACGATATTAAAATAAAAGAAGTACTATTTATTTTTATTAAAGTAAAATTGTTTCATTATTGAAAACTAACAAGTTAAAAACATTCAGCGTATTACATTTTACTTTCTTTAAAGAAGTTGTAACCTATAATTCAAGTATTCACACGTTTGTTATTAGCGTTGTTTATCTACTTTTAAAATTTAATTCAAAGTTGTATATATATTTTTTAGTTCATATGTTACTAAACAAGATTCAAGTACATTATTAAACACAAAATTCAGTTAATTTTCGTTTGGTTTTATTTTCCTTCATTTTTCTTTTCGTTTAATTGATTGTTTATTGCTAAAGATCTAAATATTTGAATGATAAAAAAACTATGTGTAATAGCTCGTAAGAAACTTTATAAGCATGTGGTGTACGACTCGATAACCGAAAGGTTCCTTTGTACACCAGGTCCTTAGACCGAGCTTTTTGAGCACTTTTTTATCGTTCAATAAATAAAAATAAAAAGTAAAAATAAATAAATTCAAAAATAGATTGGTCGCTACAAAACATAAGTAAATATGCCTTCACTTTAGTCTAGACTAGACTTTTAGATAATTTTTTTATAGACCTACTTGTTGTTTAAACTTATAGTTACATAGTTTAGTTATAATCAATATGTAAAGTTTTGGTTAGTGTTGTTTTTAAAAACACTTTTTAACAAATAAATAAGCTTGTTTTTACTTGTAAATTACAAAAAAAAAACATATTATTGGATTATTTAAAGAAATATAATATTCTTATTGCTTTTACTTTTTGTTTTTTACTGGTAGACATCTAAAAAAGAAAGCTTTAGAGATTAAATCAAAAAAGACTTTTATATAATCAAGTTTTTTTTGACCAATTAAACTTTTTTTTTAATTGCACAGTTCTTTTTACACAAAATATAGAAATTAAAAAAAAAAACATCCCTGCATTAAAGCAAACAAGTTTTAACTTTTTAGTCAAATAGCAATGTTCATACCATGCACCTTACATAATACCACAAAAATGTTGTGCTGCAATATTGAACGACCTTTTTACTAAATATTTGTAAAACATCTTTTTATATACAAGTTTAAATTTTTTAACGACTTATAAACTATAAATACATATATTCATGTACATGTTTAGTATCTATTTAAGCAACTAGTTTTATTAACCATGCAATTAAACACAAACCCTACCTTTTTTAGTACTTGGAAAAAAGATTTCACTCAAAAATCAGAAAAATTGCGTCTTTTCTTTCAATAACAAACATGGTTAGTTTCCAAAATTATTTCTAAAACAAAGAAATTAAAAAGTTTTAGTTTTGTTAGACTTTGAATAACTTTATTGTTTGTTTAGAAAACCAAACTTGTACCTTACAGCGTAATATTTGGAGCATCAGCATATTAAACTAATTATCATAAATTAGGATGCGAAACATTTCAACAGACTATTATCAAAATAAACTACTAAAGTATTCAAAAATAATAAGTTTTTTTTAGTTTGTTATTTGTGTATCTAAACAATTTTCCGATAAATATTAGACGTTTAAATTTATGTATAAATTAAAATTGATTTAATCTACATCATAAAATAGTTTTGTTTAGTTTATATAATATTCAACAAAGTTAACTAATCTAGCTCATTTGTAGACAAGTGAAGTTCATTCAACAAAAAAGAATATTTTTCAGATCTTATTTATGGGAATAAACATATATGTGCCTTCTATGGCAATGTCAGCTGTTAGCAACCTTGATTTGACAATATCTCTCATAATAACAGCTACTGTCTGCACTGTATACACTGCATTGGTTATTTTTATTATAAAATATGTACATAATTAAAGCTGTAATTTTAAATTTAATTTTGGAAAACATTCTTACATAGTAAAGACATTATTTTTTTAATCTATAAAAAAGCTTCTTAAAGGATATATTACATTAGCAAAATCTTTTATCTTTGCATTATTATTATCTAAAGAACATGATTTTGTTAAAATTAGTTGATGACAATGTTATAAAAACTTTTAGATATAACTTTTGAAGTTTTCTTTAAACAATTAAACTAAAAACTCCACAATATAAAACGGTAATTGCTATTAGCTTTAAAAATAAATTAATAGTTGGTAACATAACATTATAACTACAATTTTTTATGTTATAGTACATCCATAAAATGTTTTGTATGTCTTTTTGTTTAAGATATGTAAACTTAACTTTAATAACTTTTAGACAAAAATTGTAAATTTTTTAACAAAGTAAAATCTTTTTTAAATAAAAACAAACCAGTTTTTCTAATATTTGAGTAAAGTTTTCAGATAAACTCTGTTTTTTGATGTAGGTAACAAAAAATCATTATTGAGTCAATAAAATTGTATTTTAAAGTCGTTGATTTGTTATTCTCATCACTTAAACAAGTGTTTAGAGTTAAATCATTGTAAAAAGCGCTAGTGTTTAGAATAATCAAGTATGTTTATGTATGAAAAGTTAATTTCTATATTAAAAACTTACTGTAATTTATATTTCATTTACACCTTATTTTCTTCAATTTATGGTAAAAAAAATAATTTATTTACTTTCAAAAGTGTCAGCACATAATCTCTGACAACTGTAAAAATCACTTTTATGCCATAGTATTTAAAAAAAAATTGTAATCAACAGTTGTTTTTAGCAAAAATTAGGCGGTAATAAATTTCTTAGTTATACCTAGACATGCTTGAAGTTTTTATTATTTGATTAATTTACTTATAAAATTTATAACACTAAGTCATTATTCATGTAACAACTATGTTAAATACAAAAACATTTTTTAGTTCAGATCATCATAATCAAAGAAAATATTTTTTTTTAACAAGAAATTTCTATTATTTCCAAGCCATGAAATATTAAAATAGTTCTAGTAAAAAAACAAAAGTAAATTAATTTAAGCATAACCATATTTAATAGAAACATGCATAATTTATGTATTATATTTTGCTTTCGATTATTTTTTCAAACTAAGGACTTGGTTAAACTATATTACAAATGCTTCAACCTTAAACATAAACCAAGGCTTAAAATAAAATTTGTGTAGTCTAGTAGTCATATGGGCAAACTTTTTTTCTTTATCTTTAACAAAAGGACTTAAATAAAACGACTTTTTTATTTAATTTTATAAAATATTTTGTACTTTAAAAGTAGCTTTCTTTTTTTTCTTTTAAGATTTAAAATTTGTTAAAAGAACTTAAAAACTGTTTTTTTACATAAATTTTTTATTAAGAATACTTTTTAAATAAAAATAAAAAGTGGTTAGGAACCATTAAAAAACCACTGTCTCAGTTTTTTACATTGAAAAGATCTTTCGTTTATTAAATAAAAATTATCAGTTCTTATTCAAATAGAATCATGAATAAATAAACATGAATAACTTTTGTTAAACAAAATAATCTTTGTTTGAGACTTTTCATCTAGTTGTAAAATTCAAATTTTTTTTTAAATTATTAGTTTAGATAATAACCTTAAAAACTACTTAATTTTATAGGGTGGAATTAAAGCTGTAGTGTGGACTGATACTGTACAAGCAGGAGTGATGGTTTTAGGTCAGCTTGTAATATGTATAGTGGGAGTTAATAAAGTAGGAGTCTCTGAAACTATATACGAATCGTTTTATAACGGAGAAAAAAATACTTTTTTAAAGTAAGTAACAATTTTTTTTACGTCGTTTGCTTTTTAATATTACTAAAAGAACGTTTTTTAGCTTAACTCAAGTACATACTGTAAATTTTTTAACTAAGTGCTTTAAGTCTTTTATTCTGAATAAAAATGTTTGTTAGATCGTTAACTTTTAAAAACTTTATTAAAATAAGGCATTTTGTATCAGTTTGCATTCACAAATCATAATATAAAACCACTTACATGGAAATCAGTAGTTTCTTGATAAAAATAAGTCAATAGCCAAAGCTACTCTTAACTATTTTTAAATCTAAATATTTTTAGCTTTGACACTAACATTCAAGAGTATTATACATTTTGGACAATTTGTGTTGGTATGTCAGTTGCATTATCGGGTGCTTCCTGTGCGGACCAGTCTACTTTGACTAGATATTTAGCTTGCCGCACAACTAAAGACGCTAGAAGGTTAAAAAATAAAACTTTTTGTTATCACTTAAACTAGTTCTACTTTATAAACTCAAACTTTATTAAAATAAATCAAGGTGTTGTTCATGACCCCAGATTGTTATTATATTTTTTTAATATATAAATAAAAGCCTATAGAACTTTTAAAATAAACTTCCTAGGTTCTAATAATAATTTTTAAATACTGTTTTTTTAACTTTACATTAAACTGTTACTTTTATTAATTAAGTAATAAAAAAATTAATAATTTATGATATGTTAATTTCTTGTGGTTTTAAAAGACCATAAGCTTCTTTATATAAAGCTTTTAATCATTGTTCATGAACGTTAAAAAAGTATTATACAATATTAAAAAAAAAAATATGTAATTTGCTTATTTACAAAAACTACAAGTAATCAAGATCCAATTTATTTAATAAAATTGTATATATCTCAATTAAATTTACGGGTTATTAAAAAACCATATTAAATTTGTATTCTTAGTTTATTTTGTCTACGAGTTGAATTTATGAGAATATAAACTGAAGCCCATTTTGTCTCGTGACAAAGAAAGTTTTTATTAGTTTCAATACGAGGAACCCGTAGTAAAAATTAAACAATTTTTATTTTTACTTATGAAAGTAGGTGTGGGCAACGTACGGCCCGCGGGCCGGATCCGCACTGCCAAGTAAAATATCTGGCCTTTTCAGGTAATCTTTTTCAGTTTGAAAACAAGTTATGAACAATAACTAAAATAGAAATATTTGTAAATAAAAATTAAATGTGCTCTTAGCTTTATTTTTAGCAGAAATTAATATTTGTTAAATTTATTTTCATTACAAATTTATTATAATAAACTTATTTTTTATATCTGGATTATAATTTCTTCTAATTTCTGGAGAACTTTGCAAAATTTTCTTGTAAGTTCAGTCCTATAAAGAATAATTAAAGTAAATCTGGCTACTGACTAAAAAAGTTGCCAAACTCTAAAGGTCTCTAGATTGTTTATTTCAGTAGTTTCGTTTGAAAAAAAAATATTTTTATTTATTTTTAAGCATTACTTTTAAAGATATTGATTATGAATATTTTTTATAGTAAACTCTATGAAAAACTTAAAAGTTTTTTTTATTAATAAAATCTAACAAAGTACTTCAGTACTATTTAATGTAATTATATAAAACCAAAACAAGTTTAACGTAATCCATCACAAATGTTAAATAAATTGTTTTTTTTTTGCTTTTCTGTTATTATAAACATTTACGGTATTTTATAAAATGTTTTCAAGAGCAAAACTTTTTTTGTTTAAGTTTTAAATCATCAGTATATTTAAACTGTGCAAATTTTTTAAATGAATGTTTTTTTTTCATTTAGGTAATAAGAGTATTCTTTTATAAAACCTCGATTTTTATCTTAATTTTTAAAGTATATGATAGTCGGTATACACTTTTTATGAATGTTCAGTTATGTATTTTATTTTAAACGTGAAAAAACTGTGCTTATACTTTCAGATATTTTACTTTCGACTTTCAAACATCATATAGCCTTAAGCTTATGTAGCTTAAATACCAATAAAAATTATTTTCGTAAAACCTAAATAAATTTTTATAAACAGTTTTTATTTATTTTTACTGATATAGTTTAAATTTTTTTTACGACATTAAACATTTAAAAAGAGTTTTAAAGTACGACAAACTGTTTTAAAACAATTATCAAAAAAAGTATCTGTTAATTTTCTTAATAACTAAAGTATAGTAGTGTAGTTTCTTTTTCACAACTATTAAAACTTTGAAACTAAATTAGTCACCCATACTTAAAAAAATAAGTAACTTAATGTCTATGTCTATATGATTATTGTATTGTAACTTAGATAATATAACGTTATTAATGAGAAAAGTATTTTGAAATTACAAGTTTCAAAATTAAAGCAATTACTTCATCCACTTTTTTTATTAACTAAAAACACTGCTCTAAACTAGATATTACTAAAAAAACAAGTTTTATTTATTTTACATTCTAGATTATACTTTTTATAGAGCAAATTTGGTTGCGTTTTTTCCAACGGCACTCATTGTGCTTTCGAGCATTTTTTCCGGATCAATTATGTATGCGGTATTTGAAAAATGTAGTCCTTTATTAACTGGCGAAGTTGATAAGGTGGACCAACTGCTGCCACTACTGGCTGTCCGTTTGTTTGCATCAACTCCAGGATTTACAGGTCTCTTCATAAGCGGACTCTACAGTGGTGCCCTTAGGTTAGATACTGCTCAAATTAAAAAAAACAAAATTTTGAAATTTTTATTTAACTTTGACAAAGACTAGTACAGTTTTATGAAAAAAAGACTATTAATGTTTTGTATGATATTAACTTTAGCCAGTAATTAAAGTTATTTTAAGTAACTTAAAATATTTTAAGTAACTTAAAAATTTTTAAAATAATATAGTTAATAATTTTGTCCTTACATTATATTTAAAATTTACTAAAATAATATAGTACATTTATTTTAAACTGCTTAGATATCTAAAAATGTGTAAATAGTATATAAGATTTACAAAAGAGAAAAACTATAGTTTTATTTGTTTGTTTAAATAGTTATAAATATATATGCACTTTTTAAAAAGTCAGTAAGTAATGATTTATTTCTAAAATAGCAAAAATGCGCAATTTTTTTTTTAACTTAATAACATAATATGCGAGTTTTACCGCTAATATAGTATAAGCATTGTAATAACTATGTACTTTGAAATCTAAACAAAGATAACGTCGTTATTATATATATATATATATATTTTTTAATAATAAATTAAATATAATAATTACAACAAATTGCACAGTAATGCTTTAATAACTTACGCACGTTACTCTACGTTAAACAGTTAACACAGTTCCACAGAGTTATTTATTAAAGGTTACCGAAATGAAAAACTCCGTGAATCTCTTTTAACTGTTTTACACAGATAAAAGTGCGTCAATATAAGTTTAGTTAAGTTTCACCTGAAAAAAGTTTTAGAAACAACATTTCCTTACTATTTAAACATATAGTGGGATTTTATTAGTTGTTAAAAATTAAATGTTCAACACTAACTTAGTTAATAGCATAACAAAAGTTAAGCTTGCGTTAAAGTATAGAAATTAAGTGTTTACACATAAAACCAAAATACAAATTTTATGTTAGTTTATCTATACGTATTTATTTAATAGATTTATATTTGAGGTTCTAAATTGAACAAAAATATTTCTCAACTTATTTTAAAATAGGGAGACAAATATACAAGATTAATTAATCAAGATTTTTATTTGCAAAACTAAGTTTCACCCTTTAAGGAATTTTCAGTTACATTTTAAATCTTATCAAAATAGAATATGATATATTAATTGAGGAGTAAGCTTTTAAATTAATGCATCCATTGTTTGATTTATGTTATAATTTTTTGCTCTGACTAGTTAAATGTATAAATACTACTACTAGATACATAACCTATAATAACTAACTACCTTGTAAAACGGTTTGACGGTTTATAACATTTTTAATTGCTTAAAAGCTTTTTAATTTGAAATACTTTTTACCACAGTAGTTAGTTTTGAGTGGTATAATTAGGTAGGTGTAAATAAAAGTGAAAAGTATTTAAAAGATTAGAAATGTTAAAATTAAAATAGCTTACATTGTTTTCATACAATTAAATAAACAAATTACTTTATCAAATAGCACTGTATCATCAGGACTAAATGCTCTTTCTATGCTTATTCTTGAAGACTGGATAAATCCAAAGCTTACAAAAAAGTTTTTACTATCTCCAGATAATAACAGACTTGTTTTCAGTAAATTTATTGGTATGTATCTTGTTTAGTATTTTGTCTTGTTGATAATAATTGTTTTCAACTTTCTTTTAATATTTTTCCGGTTTTGTTAGATATTTCGATTAAATTAAAAGCATAATATTTTTTTAAAATAAATTATAATTTGAAAACTAAACTTTTTAATTCGTCAAAATTTACAGTGTTTTTGTTTGGATTTCTTATTTTGGGTTGTTCAATGATGCTAGCTCGATATTCTCAAAGTAACTTTGTTGAAGTTTTTATGGCATTGTCAGGAGTCATAGCAGGTCCTGTTCTTGGACTGTTTACGTTAGGAATATTTGTACCATGGGCTAATGCTAAGGTTTTTTTTTTTTATTTTACTAAAAAAATAGGTTTATTTATTTAAAACTAATAACTTACAAATATAACACTTTATTATATCTCACTGACAACAATTTTTTATATCTATAATTTATCAAAACGGCTTTTAAAGTAATCTTCAAGCCTTTCCTCTGAAAATCACTACAGCATAAAAATAAGATGAAAAATATATTTTTATAATGATCCACGTTTTTAGGGTGCACTTGTGGGTCAAATGAGTGCTACTTTTTTAGGCTTGTGGATGGCAATCGGGTCGATGATGTATCCTTACCAACCGTCTCCTGCCGGACCCATGTTCATAAACTGTTCTAAACCTATCACTTTTGTTTCACCTTATCAGTACAACGGGTATTTATTGTTTGAGATTTTTTTTATAGGTTTATATAAAAATATTACTTTAAAATTTACAAACTGAAAGTGTTTTATTAATGTAACTTTATATACGTATATATTATTTGGTTTTTATCATAAATTATAAAAAAACTTATTATTGGAAGATTAGTTATTGGAAGATTAAAAAGTATTAGTTATTAAAAGATCATTAAACTTATATTGTTTTTATTTTAGAAATGCAACACTACCGACTACTCTGTATAGGGTTAATCCATTTTCATATGGAATGATTTCGGTTTTTACAGTGGTTTTCATTGGTACGATGGTGTCATTAATAACAAGTACGATGCTTTTACATTCCTATCGTGACCTTTCTACTATAAATTTGTATTGATTCATTATATTGTAGAAATTTAAAAAAAATAAAGTTTTGAACATGTTTTTTAGTTATAACAGTTTTATTCTTTAATAGCCTGCATTATGTTTAGTTGATAAAAAAATTGTAACGAAAACTAAAAAACTGATTAAATAAAAACTACCAACTATATCTATTAAGTTAAAAAAAAATCAAAATTTTATGAAACAAACTGTTCACTTTTTTCTAAACTATGATCGTATTCTAAAGCCTTTTATATAAAACAGAAAAAAATGACCCAAGTGAGATGGACCCTAGCATGTTTGTACCGCTGATTAATCTCAACTTTCTACCAAATTCAATCAACTCTTTTTTCCGTTTCGGAGTTCCTTTGCTGAAGATCGACGACGATGATGAAGACGAATCTAAGAAGCTGCCGCGATCAAGCTTGTTTGACGAAGACGACTCTGACTCTTTAGTTGGTTTGAAGCTCGAGTCTTTCGGCAGCGAAGAAACTACTGATAGCAACGAAGGAATCGTGTGTAAAGTGTGATAAGCTTTATAGAGCCAAAACTGAAATATCAGCACTCTTTTTTGCTGTTATTGTTGATGAGTTTGATCTAAACAAATCGCGTTTAGTGACAAGGTTGCTTTTACAAAATGCATTGGAAGTCATAGGAAAAACATTTTTTAGGTATAAAGCATCAAGTGGTTTTTTAAGTAGACAATATATTTTGACTTGGAATAATAAACTTGTTTTAAAGTTTAAATTCCAAACAAACTTTACTTTATAATCTAAAAAAGTGTAAACATTACGTCAATTTTCACAAGCTATTTAAGTAAAACTGAAGTTTTACCTTAAAATACTTTAAAATCATATCGGAAACCTATCTAAACATAAATTATGTAATAAAAAAACAAATTTAATACTTTAAAATTTTAGGAATTTTTTTTATTAGATTTTACTTCAAGTATATTAAAGTAATACACAATATAAAATCTATTTTAAATTTTTAACGGTGTTTAATTTAGCATTAACTTTTATTTTAATGTAAAACTTCTCTTAACTTTCTATCAAGGTTGTAAAATAAAATTCAAGTACATTTGTTGTATAATTTTATGGTATCTAATCAATCATGACTACTTTAAATTTAACTAAAACTGTTAAGATAAATTTTGTTTTATGGTATATTAAAACTTTTTTGGTCTATGAATGGCTAAATGCAACGAGCTATAAATTGACTTACACAACTTTGATATTAAATGTGTATAACAGATTAATTTTTTCAATGAAAATACTCTCAAATAAAAAAATGATAGTTACAACTTTTAAAGCGTTTTTTTTAATTCATTTAGTATTGAAATTTCAATAGCCGTTTTTACTAAAGCCTCAGTTTATACTAAACTTAACATTGAATCGATACTGTTCAAGTTATATTTCAATTTGCTAATAGTGCAAACTTTCTTTCAACTTGCTGCATTAGTTCATTGTAATTAAAAAGCGATAATACAATTTTTTTTATGATCTTAATTGTTGACGAATTTGTACTGTTTTAATATATTTTATTAATTAGATAGGATATCATTGCCAGAAGTTTACAGTAAATTTTTCTTTTAACTTAACAAAAAAAAATTTTATTTGATGTTTTTCAAGTTTACTCTAACTTAAAACAAAAGGTTTTAGAACATTATTTTACTCACATGGTTTGTTTCCTTTTGCCAACGACATTTTATCTTTGCTTTTTAAATAAAACGTTCTCAAAATTCAGTATTTCCTTTTTTTTTTCAAATTAAAAATTTTTGTATTGCTTTTTGAAAGCATAACAAATAGTAACGATATAATATTATTTTTAAAACTATCATTTAGCTATTAAAAGTTTATGATCAAAAAACTCATAAAATTTTAAAATAGAATTTAATTAAGGTATATGATGTTAAAACAATTCCTAACTAATTCTTTATTTTTAAAACTGTCTTTAAATTTATTCAAACTGAAGTTTTCAAGTTTGGGTTATTATCTATTAAGCACTGGAGTGCGCTACACGACCATCATAAACACCAGTCTACGACCTGTTTCGTTTATACCATAACCCATCACGAGTACAAGTCTAAAGACCAAGTACTTAGAGCGCTTTTATTGTTCTTCAATAAACGTAGTTGCAAAAAACTGCTGTTTCAATCTAAGCAAATAGGATTTAAGTACTACAACAATTAAGCATTCGTTTTTTGATAAAAATGAGAAAAATTATTCAAATATACTGTTCACAACTCATCGTGTAATTTGAGTTTCAGTATAGTTACGCTCAATTGATCAACTGACTAGTAGTAATGTTTTTGATATCCTCAGCTGAGATGCTCTTTTTCTAATGCAATTAGCACTAAACTGTACTACTCTACCATCAACATAAGATTCCGATTAAATGTATACTAGAGTTTTAATTGGTAAGTCTGAAGGTATCAACAAGCAAGTAAACTTTATTCAAATAGAACTATTAAAATTTGTAGATTTTTTTATAGAAATATTTCTTGTTTTAAAAAGAGATTCAATGAAACTTTACAAAGCTTGCCTGTACTAAAATATTTCATACTGGTACTCTCAAATGTTTTATTATGCATAGAAACTGAGTACAGAAGTATTTATAAGAAGTGATTGTTTGTAATAGCTAATTATTTTATTTCAAAATGTTTCAAAAGTTTTTTGTTTTTTATTATAAAGAATATTTTAAATTGTATACCACAAAGTGAAGTTAAACCATAATAATGATAAGTAAATGTAAGAAATCACTACTTTTTATAATCTAGTATAAATAGAGTTTTTCTTAGTGCACTGATTTTAATAACTTTGATAACACTGTTTTAAAAACTATTCTCAAAATATACTTAAAAGCTTTTCTTAAGTAAGTTTAAGAAGCAATTTGAGTAAACAGTTAGAATTAATTTACAATCCCAATTGTGATCTTAAGTTTACTAAATGTGATAATTAAAGTTACTATGTTGTAGGTGTTATTATTATTAATTAGATTTATATTTTTTTGCTAGTTGGTGTTGTTGTAAGTAATTATGAAGAACTAAATTCGTGATAGATAGTTTGAAAAATAGCAAAACTACGTTGTAAAATTATTTGAAATTATTAAAAACAGCTTAATATCAGTATGAAACAATTTGTTTGTTTTTTGTATTGTACAAAACTTCTTGCAACATTATGTTGTACTTTGAAGTTATATTAATTGCCTTCTTTTATTAATTTGGAAAGTTTTAGTTATACTTTAAAACAACTCCGGAGAGATTCTAACTCTCGGTAAGATTATAAGTTTTAGTCATACTTTTAGTACAAATAAAAAATTATCTAGGTAATTGTAATTAAGGTATACTATGAAAATCCAACCAATTTTTTTTATATATTCTTTATTTATTAATTTATTTAGTCATACTTATATTTTATTTTTTATTTATTTTACACTATCACTGTTACCCCAAACCCTTACCCTCGATCGGTAAGCGGTTCTCGAATTAGACTGAGTGGATTTTTAACGCGGGTGGATTTCGAACGTGTCCCGTAGTTAAGTATTCATTACAGAGGTTTTTTTAAGCTTCAAAAGACAATACAATTTTTAAACAAAATCATTTTGTATTGTTCGAAACTTTATAAATACAATAATGACCAAAAGGCCTCGGACACATTTATTTTTTTTTTGCAAACGCCTAGTTTATTATTTTACAGAAAATATTAGTGACTAAAGCTATCAATCTTACCGAGGGGACCGTTTATAATTCTCGGTAGGATAATCAGTTTAGTTATCACTATTTTCTATATAAATTCAAAAACTAAATAAATCTAAACAATTAAAACATTTGCAACATCTTTTAATTGTCAACTGAGTTACAAAATTCTAAGCAATAGTATAAGGTAACTTTTAATTTAATATATGACATGCTTATATATAAAATATTATTTTTAAATCTGTCAGTACACAGTCAAAGTGTCTTGTGATTTTTTCAAACTATCATCAGGCAAATAAACACTCGAACAGTTCTTAAATTAAAAATCTAAATTGGTTTTAGCCCATTAAAGATTATTGTACTTTAGACAGTTTAACTTTTATTTACAATAATTTAGACTAATGATAAAACAAACTTCTAAAACTAAATCATACTTTTGTAAGTACACTGAAGTTTAATAAAAAATGTATCATAACTTAATCATTTAAAATGCGAATAAATAGTTTGTAAATAAAGATTTAATTTAAATAAAGATGTAACGTTAAAAAGCGTTAAATCCTAGAGATCCTGATAAGCTAGCCTTTTGATTAGAGCTTTTTTGAGATTCTGTAGATATGTTCTTAAATTTATTTGAGAGCAGTGAAACGCCGTTAGTCGGAATAAAGTTTTGACAAAAAAACATCTGTAGTTTGTAAACAGGTAAAAGTTTGTTAGTAAAAGATACCGAGAGTTAAAATTCAACGCATCAATTCAGTGCACTATTTAAAAACATTGATTTAGTTTATCGTTTTTGTAAATTAGCTATTAAAACATAAAACTCAGACAACTTTTAAAGAGTTTGTAAGTAAAACCCTAAAAAAAAATTTTAACTTTATTTTAAGTTTTTTTTTGATAAAACTCACAAAAAAACTAAGATCAATAACGTAATAGAAAATTGTATTTAATCTAATATACATTTCGTATGAACCTAGACTTGTTGTTATTAAAACTATGAAAAAAAAAAAAAATAACAAAGGAGGTTTGAACAAGGGTTTTACTGACGAGCTCGTTAATATTTCCATTCCTTTTTTTTAAGACTACACTACGAAAATAGTAAGAAAAGACCTAGTTAAAACCCAAAGTTATTAATTTGTAATTTATTATTGCTTGTTTTGTCATATTTTTGTTTTAAAGTACTGTACTTTTTTGATGATACAACTATTTTGAATAAGTAAGGAAAATTTATACATTGCTGCCAAAACAACTTTTTATGGTAAAGCTAACCTGCTACTTACAAAAGCCTGCCGACCCCTACTATCTAATAACAAATAAAGATGCATTATTTTGATTACACATTTGTTTTTCTTTTTAATTACAGGAACATAAATCATTTAGGATGATTGAAATAAAATAAGCTACTTTTTAAAAGCCTCGATAAAGCCTTTTACAAATTTTATTAGTCTATCATAAAATTTATAAATGCCTTAATAAGTTTTAACTAAAAAAACTGTTTTAGTACACAAGTATTTTATTTGGCCGACAACTTTTTGCTGCCCATTAAAATATGAACAGTTTTACATAGTCCGAAAGAAAAATGTACTAAAGAATGTAGGTAAAACATATCTCTTTAAATTGTATTTTTGCTTTAGATTTATCTACTATATACGTATAATTATAATAAAAACAACTACTGGTTTACAAAAAAATACTAGTTTAAACATAACTATTTTGAAATTTTATTTAGAAACATTAAAATAGTTTTCTAATGTTAATACATACCTTTGCCAATTTTTATATGATTTTATCTATTGTACTTTGATTTTTACAGACTCTTTTGAAGAGTTACCATATTTTTAAGCAATTAATTTTCAACATCAAGAGCGTGTCTAGACTGGCTTCATGGAGCCAGTGCTACCCCTAATTAAAGTTGTAAGAATTATTTTTGTTACTGAAAACATTTTGATAAGAAACTTTTTATAATTTTTAAACTTGCTTGTGCGTTTTTCTAACTTTTAAAATTTTTAATTATGAACTAACTTTTAGAATACATACACTAGTGCGAAAAATAATCAACACCTTGAAAATAGCTATAACTAGTTTTAAGTTTTAAAATAACGATGATGTTTACTTTTAGTTCATAATAATAAGATACTCTTTAAACGTACTGAAAAATATTAAAATGATTAAACAGAATTGAAAAAATAAAAATAAAACTGTGCCTTGTAAAATGAAGACTGATTACTAAAAAAATTATAAATCTTAAATATTTGTTTTATGAACACTTAATTATATGTATAATATCACTGTATAACAAAGATTAACTAAAGCTATAAAAAAGCTGGAAAGACTTACTTTATGATGTCAAATGTTTTATCAAGAGTTACTAAGTTCTCGTTTACAAAACGATTAAATCTCAACAATTTAAAATTTAAATTTAAGTTAAAAACAACTCAAATAAACTCTATTTGTCCTACTTAACTTAAATAAACTCAAAGCTTCGCCGCCTCTCTGTTACACGTACTATTTAACCCCAAGCACAAATTAAACTATTTAACCCCAAGCATTAATTTTTTTATTAAAATAGTGTTCTCTAGAGCTATTCGTACTTTATAAGTAGCAAATTTTTGTCTAATAAATAAAATTTATACAAAAATAAAATTTGTATTTTCCGGTCGACCTTGTTTATTTGAATCTATAGAATTTAACGTCTTATCTTTAAAAACACTTATCAACGTCATATCAAAAAAAATCTAAATTGTGATTTTAAAAGCTAAACACTTTAAAAAAAGTCTACTGTCGTAAAAAAACTAACAACAAGATTTTAAATAATATGTATATAAATTTATTATGAGGTAACTTAACTATTGCATAGATTGAAAAGTATATAGAGAACTTTATATTAGTAAACCTGTAAAGACAACTTAAACTAATAACTGATATTTTTGTATACTTTTTAACTGTTTTTTTATTATTAATAAACAAGTTTAATGGTCATTATCTTAATTTTGCTTAAAAAATTAATAAAATTACTGTTTTCAAAACTTATGATTAAACTTATTATAAATTTTTTTCACTTTCAAATTACACTTTACTACTTTTTGATTAGATAAAAACATCGAGAACTTGTAAACCATTACTTAGCTTTTTAAACACTTTAATAAAATAGTTTTAAGTAAAAACTTTAAAAACTAGTTACTAGAGTTACTACTATTTTTTTGAAAAAAAAAATCAAAAGGTACCTGTAAAAAAATAATATTCTTTTATTAATTTCATTTTGTGAAATTTTAGTCTGTTGTTTGACATATATTGTATAAAAAATATTTATACCTAGCTTAAAATTTTTAATGACATTTTTGAATTTTATGTGTATGTGAAAACAATGAAGATATTGTCCTAGACGTAAAACTATATCCAGTTGGTGTACGACTCGATTACTGAAAGGTTTTTTCGTGCACCAGTCCCTAGGACCAGTTATTTTGAGCGATTTTTTTTGTCGCTCAATAAACAATAACTGCAATAGTTTTTAACCGCATTAAGATTTAGAGTTAATTTTGGAAACATTAAAATTTGACAAAATGTGAGTAGATATACTGAACAGTCTTTGTCTAAAAGAAAATGGCTTAGGTCAACCTCCTTACAAAAAAACAGCCCGCAGTTAATATAAGGTTTTTTCATTAAAGCATAATCAAATATATTGTTTAGACATGGCTCCATTAGACAAGTAATTTTGATTTGTTGTATAAAATTTTATTTTAATTAATAACAGCTACTTAACAAAATAGCTGTGTTTCTTAGTAGTTGTTTATTCATTATTAAGTTTGTACCAAAGTTTGCTAACATTGTTTTCTGAAAATAATAATTGTAATTAGTATTTAATTTAATAAAAAAAAATTGTATTTATTTAAATATTACATATTGTATGTAAAAGTATAGTTTTATGATAGGTACATTTTGTAATTTTATTAAAACTGTTTAATGAATGTTTTTCAATTACCAATATAGGACTAAGTATTAATTTAATATATAAAAAATTAATAATCCCAATTAGAAACAATGTTTTTAACCCTGTCTCCTAACCCAACTTAACTAAAAGTTGAGGCCATATTGGGGGTTCATATTTTTCACCAAAATTAACATTGACCTCTGTTTAAAAGTTTAAGTTTTTTTTATTTATGTTGACCACTGGGTTTTGATCATGCAACATTTATCTCCAAGAATATAAAATGTTTGTATAAATTAGCTATAGTTCAAAGATTTTAGTTAATTTTTAAGATTTAGTCAGTTTAGTAAAGAGTTCCTGATACAAATTTATGAAGATTAAATTTTTCATAAAGTATTTTTCTGGGTTCATTTATGTCAGGCTAAGACTTTAGTAATTACCTAGGATGATGTTGCACCAATATCAAGCTGAAATCATATTATATTTGATGTCTTTTTTGACAATAATTTTAGACAAAATCTCATTGTTTTAATTAATATGTGTAATCTAAAAAATACTTTGTTTCAAACAAGCTATATAAATACATTATAAAATGTTTAATCGATTTTGTTTTACAATAATGTATTAGATATAAATTATTGTTTTGATATAAGCGCTTGATATTGTATAATAAATGGGATAAAATATTTGAGTTTTATTAGTATATGATAAACAAGCTTAACTTTATTTATGTATTTTTAAAATTTAAATTTTTAGCCTAAAATTATGGTGAAAAAAGACTCAAACATAATATAATTTCAGCTTGATATTGGTGCAACATCGTCCTATGTAGTTAACAAAACATTTTTTTTGAAATAGAGGAAAAATTTAAGTTTTTGTTAGTTCAAGTTCTCAAAAATTTGTGAGTTATTATATAAATTGGAAAATACCTTTTTTCTTGGATGTATTTTTAAACTGTAAATTTTTTTTAATCATTACTCTGTAGTCTTACTTTTAATAAAATTTAAGCAAATTATCAGGGTTTGTATGTACAGATCTGAAAATTTCTAAGATACAAAAAGAAAAAAAGTTTGTTTAAAAAAAAAAATTTAAATCCCCTCTAAATAGTCAATCAATTTGTCTTTGTAACCTTAATTTTACTTAAATCAAAGCATCATTAGAAACATCTCAGAATATTTCAATACATTGCAATAAATTGCTTAGTTTTCTATAAGAAAATTGAGAATCAGTTTGTTGTATTTATGAACATTATTATATTTTGAATATCCTTCTGAATAAGCATTTAGTTTTTGCACACTGTGAGCTAGCACTCTAAAGTAGTAGAATGATAAATAAGTCTGTAGTGGATGCATGACTATTCAAGTTGTGAAAACTCAAAGCTCACATGTTTTTAATATTTTCCAGGGGTTAAAATAATAAATTAATTTGTAATAGAAAAAAATGAACAAAATAGTCCTACAATTTATTGACTAAGCCATTAAAAACAAAATAGTAACTAGTAATTGTTTTCTTAATTTTTTGTGATGTTTTTTAAAAACTATGTTGAAAATATTTTAAATAAATGATGTAACTTTAACTAATTAATAAAATATAAAGGAAAAGCAAGGTTTATTGGCTGTTCTTTTTTCTTGGACTAGCATCATTGCTTCCTTGGAATTTTTTCATAACAGCAGACAATGTTAGTTTTATTAAAAATGTATAAAAATTTAATTTTTGCTTAATAAAATAAACAAAGTTAATAAATAGTAGTTCAGGTGCTTAATTTAACTATATCATTTCAAAAAACTCTACAAACATTTAAAAACTAAAGCTTGCTTATATTTGTTCATAGTTTAAGACTTAATAATGTTAAAAAATAATTTTAGTTGTATTCTAAATAAATGCTTTTAAGCTACTTAAAATTTCCTTACAAGGAGTTTTTGCAAACAAATTAGAATGCTAAAATAATAAAAGACTAAAATGTCTATGATTAGTTGCATCAATGTTTTATAAGTGTGAAAATTAATGATCTTAAAGTATGAAAACTGTTTTTTTTTTCAATTTCTGTAAACAATTATCAATCTAAATTGCTTTAATGCGTCATATTTCCAAAAAAGTTAAAAATTTTGAAGTATTTAATTTATAACAGTACTGGATGCTTAAATTCGAAAATTCTGAGGAATCTACAACAAATATTGCTTCTAGTAATTCAACAAATACAACTAATAACAATGCAACCACAAGTGTTAATGAATTACAAACAAATTTTCGAAGTTACATATCTATATTTTCTCAAATTCCTTTGTGTTTATGCACTTTATACTGTGCTTTAAATCAAAGTAAAGTTAATGAAAAGCTGAGAGTGTTTGGTGGCCTTATTGTGAATACATTAGTTTTTATTCTGACTACAGTTCTAGTTAAGGTTTGTTCAAAAAAAAATCCTGTACTATGGTTTGTTTTTCATTTAAGCGAAAGTCAGTACATTCTTTAAGTGTTTGAAGTGTTTAATTTGTAACAAGTTAAAATATTGTTTTTATATCAATGTAGTTTTTTATGTTTAATTAATGTCAAGTTATTATTAAAGCATAATATTTATAGTTCTACAAAATTTATACTACAAAAGTTAGATTTGTAACAATGCTACTTTTTATAATTTTTGCTTGCTTGATTTTATAATTTAGGTTTTACTGTAATTATTAGTCTAATGTATATTTGGGGCATGTAACTTTAACGCTTAAAGATTTTAAATTTTATAAGAAGCTTATTAAACTATTTCCTTTAAAGTTTTGACTAATTTAAAACCAAAAACATTTTTTGAGTTAAGAGTGAGATTTAACTAACTTTAATATTGTTATTGAAAAAACAAAAGTATTCAAAGTTTTGTTCAACTTAAACCTGTTTCTAAAAAATGGGAAAATATTTTAACTACTGAATTTGAAAGTTTACAAGTTGTAATGAAAAATTCAGACCAAATTCTGAGCTTTTAATTTTTCTATATTATATAAACGTTTTTTACATAAATGTGTATCATATAAAATAAATGTTTTTGTTAGTTATAAGTTTTTACCAACCAACCAACAGGTCGAAACTAGTAGCTTTCAGCAAATATTTTTTTGGGTCACAATGGTTTCAGTTGCTCTTGTAAATGGATCAACGGCTTTTGTAGTCTCCAGTCTGATTGGAAGTGCTTCTAAACTACCTTCCAGATATGCACAGGCAGCAATGGCTGGCCAGGTGAAACAAATTAAATTATTAGTATAGTTGATTTATATGTTATATATATAATAAGGGATATTAAAGTTTTGAAAGTATTAGGTCATTTTTTTTAGAAATAAATTAGTATGAGATCAGTGTAATTTATTTTAGAAAGTATTTTGAAAAAATTAGTAAATACTTGTTTCCTTATATATCATAATATAACTTGAGATTTTTTGTCGAAAGTTTTATACAAACGTCTTTAATGATATATAAATTTTAATATCCTGAGAAAGTGTTTTAATTAAAAAAAAGCTTTGCTTGATTAGAAGTTAAGAGTTTTGTGTACCAAAAAAGTTATCTCTGATAAAATTAAACAGTTATAGCACACATAAACAAAAAGCGTCATACAAAAATTAATTAAGTATCACTATTTTAAAAAGTTTCATATTTATGTAGTAGAATTTGCATATTTTGTTTGATTATGACGTCATAATATACCAAAATTAGTTGAAATGTCTTAAAATGTATGCTTATAATTATAATTTTTTATTTAATGTATAAATTATAAGTCTAGGGCATGTATAAGTGACTTAACTACTGTTCAAGTTGAAAATTATTTGGGTGCAAACCCTTTTTTTTGCAATTTATTTTTGTTTAAATTCTTCTTAATGGAGCCAAAATACATCCGAATAATATGTTTAAGTGTGAATTTCACAATATGACCAAACAGTGTGCTGTGTTCCCTACCCTAAACTAAAATTAGTTTTTGGTGATTCAGGATAACATTTTACTTTTAATACAGGTAGAATTGTAACATTTGATAGCCTTTATTTTGCAAACACAAATTTTTTGACCGGTTTGTGTAAAGTATTTTTTGCTTTATTTTAGTACTTATTTTTTTAATTACCAAAAAATGAGTACTTAAACTTTTTTTTTTCAAGTTAGTAAAATATAGTATTTGTGTTTTTATTTGTTTATGAAATCCCTGTGTTATGTAAACTTGGATTTATTATTAAACTGTATAGACATGTTTCTAACAAAAAAAATTATAGTACCTTTAAAGGCATTATGGTACCTTTAAAGTTCCTATTGACAATCAGTTGGCCTTTTGTTTGTTAATTTAACATATATTGTTTAAATTGATTGTAAAACAACATTTGTACAAGTTAAAAGTTGTTAACATTGGTTAACTTAAAAAAAAATAGTTTGGTTAAATTTTACTTAGTTATTTACACCAGTAGACAATTTTGTGCTAATAAACAAATAAATACGTGTTCTCTATAAGTTTTGACCCAATCCAAAAAATAAGTTGACTAATTAATTTTTATAACATTTTACAATATTCAATTTTGAATACATAAAAAAAAAACCATTATTGGTGCCTTTAGTGCCCCTACATGGAAGTTAACTTTTGAGTGTGGAAAATTTTATTTTAATTGGTTTTATACAAGGAGAGGTGATTTTAGTTTGTTTTATTTTTTAGACCCAAGCTACAAGTTGCTTTTAACAGTTATTTAAAAATAAGCAAAATTTTTAAAGCTATAAACAAAAAATTTTGATTTCTCAATAAAGCAAACTAAACAAGAGCAAACAAAGACTATTTAAAATGGATCAATAAAAATGGACCTATGGAAATTGACCAATGAAAAAATGGAAGAGTAGAGGTAAAATTTTCTCATTTATTTAGTGCAAGTTCAATTTGCTGCAGCACAGTTGTTTGTAGTAAAACAAATTTATTCTTCTTTTCAGATTAAGTTTTTATATTTTGTATGTTATTTTGTTACTAAAATTTTATTTAATTTTTTTTTAAGTTTAAAGTTAGCTTATTAGGTTTAGTTTTAGTCTATTTTACATTTTGTAATATAATTTTTATTGGGTATTAGTTTCTTGTTGTTATTAGATAAAGATGAATTTCACACAGAATACCAACATTTATTTTGTCACCTTATCCATCTTAATTAGATACATCTGGTTGCAGACTTCCACTTAAATTAAAAGTACTGATTTGTTATAAATCAAGTTGAAAAAACTTGTAGCTGAAAAAAATGAAACAAATCATATTTGATATTTGAAACTTTTAAAATTGTATATAAAACAGTGCCTGTTCATCATAATCTAAGTGTAAGATATAAGTTTATTATTCGTCTGAAAAATGTTTATAAGTTTCACTATGAGTTTGAAAAGGTAGTTGAGCATCACAAACAAGTTCTTAGTAAAATGTAGTAAAGACCATAGAAAAGACTTAAGAAAATCTTACGGCCTAGAAATACTGAAAAAAAAAACTTGAAGAACCTATTCTATCCCAAGAAGAATAAAAACACCATCAAATTAGTATGAAATTTATAGCATTATAAAAAAAAGAATAGTTACATTCCCTACTGGATCATTTGTATTGTATCTCCAGCAGCTCCTGGTACAGAATTGTATTCATTATACACACTTCAAACTTACAAAAGTACTGATAAGTTGTATGCAAAAATTTACTTGATAATGACACTAGTCTACTAGTCAAAGCTACGTTGTCTAATGCTTTAAGTCATCAAATAAATCAGGATCAGCCAATTATCTTTAAAATAAGAATGATTTACTTAAACTACCTATTTGTACTACTGAGAAGATCGATATTGCAGACTCTTAAAAGTTAATCATGCTTTTTTGTAATCCTAGACTGCAGTCATTACTTTTTTTTACAAACTTCGAGAACTATGGATTAGTGACAAAGATTGCTTATAGGCAAAAGCAATAGTAATTTTGTTCAGTTATAGATTTAACTAAGTTACATCTAAAGTAGGGGTGGGCAACGTAAATAGTTGACGGGCCGGATCCAAAAAAAAAAGTCCTCAGCGGGCCGGAGCATTTCGAATTAGTGATATACCAGATTCAGCTGGATCTATTTTTAGATCTGGATCCTAATTTTAAAATATCATCCTGATCCGGCTAAATACTAATTTTAGACAAAGATCCAGATCCGAACGTATGCTTATTTGAAAAAGATTTGGATCCGGCCGGGTGCTAATTTATCGTGTATTTCAGAATTTTGAATCAATATATTAATTACCAAGGTTCTCAAGTATGAAATTTTGTTATAATTTTTATTAAGTATTCATAACTATATATTTATTATAACTCTGGATCGAATTAATACTGATTAGTCTTATAAAAACAATAATTTACTTACTAAAAATACTCGAGTCTAATATTTCAAGCTAAAACATTAAGAAATTGTTAATTATTCAAAATTATATAATTTCGGTAATCCTTGGCTGGAGTTTTCATTAATAATGTTATTCAGAAATTAACTAACATTACAAAATTAAACTACTATCTTTTAATTTAAACAAACTTATTTAGATTCATTACACATTTTTGCACGTATAAAAGAAACAAAACAACAAATAATCCTGATATAATAAACAGTTTTACCGTAAAAAGCAAAAATAAATAAATTAAAAGATCTTGATGAAACACTTAAGGTTAATCATATATCACAGTTGTTTAAATCTAGTTACATGAAGGTTTGGGAAAATCTGCAAGTGCACTGAAATACCGATTAGGTTTGAGATTAGCTTATCCTTGTTAATGTTAATGGTCGGAAATGTTTGTTTTCAAATGTATGAAGTCTCGAACAAAACAACTAGGTTCATGGTCATGTTTTAAAGTTGACAAACTTTGGTTCGTTCAATAATACATAAAATCTATCTAAAAATCTACTAAAAGCAGCGATATTATATGCTTGATTTAAAATTTAATATCAAAATACTTAAAAAACAGTTAAACCTAGATAAAAAATTACTTTGACTTAAAATTCTAGTACTTTTACTTTCAAAATATCAAACAGTAATGATCAACTTATGAAACTTAAGTAAGTTCTGTACTCTAAAAATAACATTATCAAACATTTTATCTAAGATACTGTTATAAAAGTACTAACATAAAATAACGAAATACTAAAATAAAAAGAGATTAATTAATACTAAACATGATAACTTTAACAATTTAATAGACTTTTAGACTAAGATCAGTTTCACTAATAAAAATAGTATTAAACGAAAAACTAACATATAAAACTGTCATATTATATATTAAATGTAAAGTTTAAAGAGTTTAGGAGGAATAATTACACTAAAAAGAAGTCAATGAGACATTTGTGGACCATCAAAGTTTTTAAAAAGTTGTTTAAAATCTGGAAGTATACAAGAAGTAAATATTCTCAGTAAAAACTGCAGATTGGTATCAGTAAGATTTGAACGCAGCTAATTTTTTTTAATATTCATGGTTGAGAATCTTTGTTCGCAAATATATATAGACCCAAACAGAACAAGTAACTTCATTGCCATCTTTCTTAAATTAACAAACTTTGACTTGTTACGTAGGGCATAAAATCTGTCAAAATTTTAAGGTTTGAACTTTTTTTTAGTGTACTGTCACATTTAAGTTTAGCAGATCTAACTGTATATTACTAGGTGCATTTTCGGTGTCAAACGTCAACTATGATGACACAATATGAAATTCTCCTATTAGTTGTTGAAAGTCTGCAAAACGACGACCAAACTCATTATCAAGTGAAACTATTGTCATCAATTGGTCATCACTGAACTTAACCATAAAGTTAATCAAAAAGTCATTAATATAAAAATTAATAGCAGAAAAGAGTGCAGTTTGTAATCTCAACTTAAAATATTTTACTAAAATTTAATGTTGAGCAGTTTAACTTTAAATAATTGTCAATGTTAAAAATTTTTTTTTTTACTTTTCTAAACAAGTATAAAAACAACTCACTACACATCTGGGTTTTTTGGACTTTAAATCATCTTGGTTAAAAAAGACAGCAGTTTTTAACACGTCCATTTTTTAAAAGTTATTATGGTAGGTAAAATCATCAAAGTTAGTTTAGCAAACAATTGTTTTTGGATAATTTGAGAAAGGATTACTTCAACTGACTCGAAACAGAAAAAGGTACTTAAACAAAAGAGTGTTTTTATCACCACAAAAATAAAAAACTAATTTTACAAACGTTTTCAGGGTCAAAGTCTTACATTTTTGTTTTTTTTTAATAATTCTAAAACGGTTTTGTACAAATTTTGTAATATTTACATGGAATGGCCGGATTTCATATAAAATTGAAAATGCTTAGCGGGCCGGATCATCTACTCGCGGGCCGGATCAATTTTGTCCGCGGGCCGGATTCCATTTAAATTTTAAAAAGGTTTGGGGGCCGGTCATTTTCACTTCGCGGGCCGGATCCGGCCCGCGGGCTGTACGTTGCCCACCCCTAATCTAAAGAGTGCACCCTATTATGCATGTAATTAAATTAGTTTCACGAACCATCTTAATACCATGTCAATTTTCATTTAGTTTTACTATAAGTTATAAATAAATAGTCAAACTTAGAAAATTGCTTAAGCACAGAATATTTAGAGCAATACTTTTATTATACATTATTTGTACAACTTAAAATGTTTAAAAGTTTTTATTAACTTGTAAATGTAATTTATTTCATCAACCATTATGAAAAAGTCTCGAAAAGTTTGAAAAATTTATAATTAACACTAATCTATATTTTCAGGGAATGGGAGGTGCTTTCTCTGCCGTTGCCTTCATAATTGCAATAACAGGTTTTGTGTTATTTAATTTACCTAGACACTTGCTTTCATTTATACATTAGAGCATTGTAGAATTTTTTTTCTAATCAAAGCTAAACATGCGTTTATAAAAAGTAAAATGGTTATAAATTGTCAGATTTTCGTTACATTTTGAGTTTATAAAAATTGAAACAAATAGTAAGATTATGTAATATTCATTACTAGATTATTTTTTGACTTAATTTTAAAGGTAAATAGTCAATTTGCAAATAATTAAGAAAGTATTTCCAGGTAAATTAAAAAAGTTAAAAATCTTTTCTAGTTGATAAGCAGTTTTATTTTCATAAAATACAAGTTTTATAAATCTAAGATTAACTTTTAGTTGGTAATGCTAATAATTCTATGTTAAAAAAAATAAAAATAGTATTTTTTAAACTTTGTAAAATCATTTTGTTAGAAGTTATGTTTGTTTAGTGTAAGCAATACGTTAAAACTAGACTTTGCTCTGTTAATAATATTTTATTTCATAATATTTTCGATTACTTCAAGTGTTAAATAAAAGTAAATATTTTTGAAAAAGAGTAATTGATATTTATCTAGCCGTTAATAATAACTTGACAAAGTTTAATAATATGTATTTTATAAAGTTTTTATTGCAGTTATGAGTGATGTTACAGATCAAGCTCTTCTATTTTTTTCAATAGCCTGTTTGGTTTTGCTCTTAGCTGTTATTTGTTTTTACATCCTCGAAAAAAACGTAAGTTAATACAACTTTGGTTGTTTGTACTTTATTTTAAAATTTTGATGTTTCTCTATATATACTTAAGTTATACAGAAATGAATTTTAAAAATATTTTTCTTTCTTTCAAAAAATTGATTAAGTTTTGAAGATTTTAGTTTTTCAAAAATTATTTTTGAGTTGAAGATGAAAAACAAAAAAAAAATATCCAAGGCGTATTAAAGGGTAGTTTTGAAATTAACCGGGAAAATTTGAAAGTTACACTAAACCAGGGCTACCCAATTTGGACTATTTTAGAAAGTTAGGAGACCATAAGCTAAATAGGGGGAGTGGGACAATAAGGCTACAATTTGAAATTACACTAGATATTCTTGAGTTGGTGATGAAGAGCAAAAAGAAGTCTTAGACGTATTCAAGATTAGCTTTTTGAGAAATTATATTAGTAAGGACCATAGCTTTTTTCATTTCTTCAAAGGGGGCCTTATGAAAAGAAGTTTCAGAAACCGTGCTCTATATAGTTATAAAGTAATATAAAGTGAAATGAGGTCACTGTAAGTTAGGGTAAGTGGTCATTTAATCATAATTTAAAATACATATTAATTAATATAATAATGTTTCAAAACTGCTGTGTTGTTATTTGAATGATCTCGCATTGCATGTTTGTTTAAGGACCGTAAAGTTTTAAAATTTTAAAGATATTTATATTTAACTATGTTTTTATACTCATTGAAAAATAACTTTTTTGCTGCCTTTTAAAACACATACTGCCACTCTCAAACTTAAAGTATACGTACAATAAGTTTAATATAATTTAGTTCTACTTGGTAAAAGTAACATTGTTCGGGGTGTAGTATTTTTAGCCTTACTTTTAAAAACAAGATAATGCTAACTATTTATTTTTGTTTAAAAATTTGTTATTCTAGTAAAAGCTCCATATTCAGTTCATTTAATTTAAATTATTTTAGAATTAAAATATTTATGGTATAAAACAAAAAGTTAAAACTAGTTGATGCAACAGTTTCGAAAATTTGAACTGAATGTTTCAACTTTATATAAATTTTTCAGTTAATTCATTATAAACTGTCTTTATTGCATGTACTAAATTCTGGTTTAATATATCTTGCTTGATTGTTTAAACTGTTTTTTAGGAGTTCTATGCGTACTACAAAAGCAATCTTTTAAACGGTGGTAAGTTTGATTTTTTAAGAAATTTTAACTATAACTTCAAATTATTAAATATAAAGTTAAACAATATAGAACAATTATATCTCAACTAAACTGTATAAATTTTTGTATACATGTTACAATTGTTGATTAACACTTTTAGAAGAAGAACTAAAAATGATTGATAATGAAAAAGATATTTCCGAAGAAACTAGAAAAAATTCAACTCTTAAAAACAGTAAGTGTTTTTCTATATCCTAGAATTAAATAATTTTGAAAAATAAATATGAAAAAAAAGTTTGAAGACTTTTATCACGAAAACTTAACCAAATTTATTTATAAAAGAGATAAATTAATTTAAAATTTTTGTATTTAGTTTTTTAAATTTCGTTAAATTTTATTTTTTAATTTTAACTATATAATTTATGTTTTTTTTTACTTTTGTAATTCTTTTTTTTTTTTTAGATGAACCAACAGAAATAAGTTTAGAAGATGATCAAAAACTGTTTTCAAAAAATAGTGATAAAAAAGCTTGTGAAAAAAAAGTAAATTAAATATTTTTTGGTCAAAATTAGTCTTTTAAATTATTTAACTATGTATCAATTTAACACTTACAATTTTTTTTTTTATTTGTTAAAATAGCATAAACTAATACGTTCTGATAAATAAAAAGTTGTTTATGATAAGTGAAAGAAGTTTGTGTTAGTAAGAGGCAGAACTTTGCTGATGAATAAGTATACATTATGTTTAACTTTACTGTTGCTCAATAAGAACTTAAGTACGAAAACGAAAAAAAGCAAATATTTGTTTTATTTTAAATTATGATAACATTTACTTTACTGTGTACTGCTAAATTTTATGATTTTTTATAAAACTTTTTTGTTTTTTCAATAAAGTATTTATTGATTGTCATTCCAAAAGTTATAATTACATTATTAGCTATATTAAATCGATGGATTGCTCAGAACAAAATATATTTATATGTGGTGTAATGATTCTAATGTTTACAAAAGGTGACAGATAAACACGCTTCCGTATACACATTAGAAAATAAATACCTTGTTTAAATCAGTTTTGGTTTAGTTATTATTTAACATGAAGTTTGCATGTCTGCTTTTTAATTTTCATATACTTAAATACTGTATTTAGGTTCAAGTGTCCTATTATCATGTACTTTCTAAAGTCTATATTCACATGTTGTCCATGTTTCTAGTATTTTTTGTTACACTTGGAAACTTTCCTGCTGTTGCTGCATCTATTAAATCTGTTACAACAGGGTCTCTATGGAGTGGTTGGTTTTCTTTAAATAGTAATGTAGTGATGGTTTTATTTTTGAAATTTTTCAAATGTATGTGTTTAAAAAGTTAATGAATCTAATTAAAAACTTACCAGTTGTTTGAAATTAGTAGGTTTTTTTTTTTTTTAATTGCTTTAAAAGCTACAAATTAAACTAAACAAAATAGAAATTTTGATTTTCCATAGGTGAAAGTTTAAATAAAAGCTTTATTAATACAATTAAAATTATCCTCACTCTTTTTATCTAACCCTCTAAAAATTTTATCATTGTACAAGTTATAAAATAAGGCTAAAAATTATACAAACAAAAAAAAACTTGTTTTCTTATGTGAAATAAAATGTTTTCTGACACATTTTAAAGTCATAATACAACAGAATCAAATTGTTTTAACAAATTTAATTTTTATACATAATTTATTCTTGCGAACCTCAAGCTTATGTCCAATATTATTTTTTTTTAATGTAAAGTTAGTGTAGCATAAGTTTTATTAAACTGTTTATTAAAAGTTAAAGAATGAATTTATAAAGTATCTAAATTTAAAAAACAAGTTAAACACTACATAAAATTTAAAGTTTATCTGTGCTATCACGTACGTTAGTTTCCTACATTAAAATATTTAAAGCAAATAAATATTTAGTATTTGTCAGTATCATAGTGATTTGATTAATTGTAATTTTATATTTTTCGTTCATTTAGTTTTTCAAAGTTTTATCATTACAACATAAATCATGAAACTTTTATTAGCAGTTTTAAAAACGAAAACTTTAATTTATTTTAAGGCAGTTTTAAATAGTAGAAATATGATATGATTGTATGCTATGTGAACAAAGTAACCAAAAATATAAGTTTGTTTAAACCTACAACAATTTAAACTGCCACCTAAGTCACAGTAGCTATCTTAAAAGTCTTAAGTAGATGAAAATTATTTATAAAACTTTAACAGTTGTTTAATTTTTTCAGATAAATACTTCCTTCCGGTTGCCTGTTTCTTCATGTTTAATTTGTTTGATTTTATCGGTCGTGCCTTGGCTGGTGTTATATCTGTAGTAAGTTTTTTATATATCATCAGTCTTTTGCCTTGGTTATAAGAACTTTATAAATAATTTAAGTTAATTTTAACAGTAATTAGTATCTCTAATTAGTTGAAATTTTAAACATTTTAGACTTAATTATATTGAAAGCAAATTAAATGTACAAGAGTTTATTTTTTGTAAAGTTGAGTTTATTATTAATTTCTAAAATTAGGTTTATAAATTTTTATTGCTTATCTGTTTTCATATATGATTAATTTGATCTTTCTAATATTCAGAATAAATTAGTATAGTTTAACAAATTTTTGATCATATCTATACTTTAAGTTTAAGTTAAAAGTTTGAATTAAACTTTAAGTATTTTTAACATACTTGCACTCAACTTTATGAAATATAGTATTTAAGAAAGTTTATATTAATTTTATCCAAGTAGTTTTTTTTATACCAACGGTATAAGGCCTTTCTGTTTTTTATTGTAGAGAAATCATAACGATTGTAAAATATTTTATTAAATATTTAACAGAAAACACAGTTTTTTTCAACTTAGTTTAATTTTACTTTGCTCACCAACACACACCTTCAAAAAATTTAAAACAATTCATAAAAATCAAAGTTCTACAAACGTTTGCAGCCTTCTTCAGATAGGAGAATCACACTGTTGGTGATGTGTGTGCTTCGCGGTATTTTCTTCTTCCTGTTCATTTCTTGCAACGCTCAACCGCGGACATCCCCCGTTCTATTCTCCTCTGACATTGTATACATCTGCATCATGGCAATGTTCGCCCTCACCAACGGATACTTCGCAACTCTCATAATAAACTACGCGCCAAAGTTGGTTGTTTTTAAATACCGCATTTATAGTATTAAGAAGCTTAAATTGTTATGCACACTTTTGTAGTTTTTAATTTGTTTTATTCTTACAAAAATATTTTTACTAAGTTTTTAAATAATTTTTTACCCAAGTGGTCAAAATAAAAACTTTATTTGAAAGCTATTTTAACATGATATATTTAAAACACCACTATTTGTTTAGAAAATTTAGGTTTTTTGTGTTGTTTAATTAGAAAACATCTAAACATTAAGATATAATTTTTCTGTGTAAATTGTGGCTGTCAGCTTGTATGTTATGTTATGTAGTTTAAAACTTAAATTCAAAAGTTAAAGTAGATTTTAAGTTTTTGTTCTTTGTAAGAATTAATGCTAACTAGTGTTTATTTTTCAAGAAACCAAGGTGATAAAGAACTAAATATTTTAAATAGTTACAACATTTTTTATGAGAATTAATTTTGTTTTAAAACTTTTTCTAAATATAACAGAATACACAGAAGTAAATATAAGAATGGTTTGAGAACTAAACTTAATCTATTTATTGTATTATTTATAACTTTTAGTTTCTTTTATGTAAACTATTCTATTCTTGAATTTTCTTTAATATTTTGGCTATAGTTACTATTGAACGACGGATTACAGTTTTTGCAAGTCATAACTAGTAATTATATATAAATAACGTAATGCTACGTTTGCAAAATTTAAAATTTGAAAATTATTAATACTATCATTACTTTTGAAAACTGTTAGTTAAAAAACAATCTAAACTAATTCAAATACTGTTTTTAAGTTATTAAAATATTTTAAAACAAAGTAAAGATTAAATGTCTTTTTAATTTTGTTGATTAGAAGAAATATACTTTTGATAGTAAATATATCTGAAGTTTTATTTTTCAACAAGATAGAGTTATTTTTAGAATAACTTGGTTCAAACAATGTAGCTCAAATATATCCTCAGGTCAAATAGAATCAAAAATAAAATGACGCTCTCAATACAATTTCGTGTTAAAAATAATAAATTCTATAATTTTAGATATATTTTATGTTTTATACAAAAGTAAATTGTTTTAATAATATTTAAACTTTCAATGTTAAAAACTAAAAACTTTGTTTATAATCTATTTTATCATATTTTAAGCTGGGATATTAAAAAAAAGGAATTTTGATATTTCTATAATTATTAACAAAGTAAAAGCTTTAGTTATGTCATTTAAACTTAGCTTTAGTTATAAGCTATACACTGACACTTTCCATCATCACAACATAACTTTTGCACAGGTTCGTTTCGACTCCCATTGAAAAGCAGTTGTCAGGCACTCTGATGATATTTTCAAATACGTGCGGGCTTGCCGCCGGTGCTGCGTTCTCATTCGTCGCCACTTCTTGGATATGAGCAAATTACATTCTGAAAATTGTTATTTATAAATGATGCTAAACCTTCTTTTGAAGCTATTAAAAATTGAAGTATTTTGTGAAGCTGAAGTTTAAACTGCCTAACGCTTGCTAAATGATTCAATTTAAATACGTATGCATTTGTTTGCTTTAAGTTTTAGCTTCAATCTTAAAATCAATCGCCTTGAAAACAAACTATCTATTCAATGTTGTTATTTTTATTGTCGGTTACAGTTTTAATTGTAAGTATAAAGACTAATTGTTTTAAATTTTTTTAGATCCTTTAACTACAAAAAAATAATTTACAAGTTTCATTACATGTATTAACACAAAAATTCATTCAAAAGTTACTGTAGTTTTAATTATTATTTTTACTAGTTTTTAGCATTCAAAATATTAAAAATAATTTTCATAAAATTAATTGCTTTGTTTTGCTCTAACACACTATTTTTGAATATTATGCTGAAGTAAAAGTGTTAGGATAAAAAAACGTTATTTGATTTTTTTACTGAAGTAAAAATATAGCTTTAAAATGACTTTTTTTAAATTCTATTTATTAATAAAACTAATTTTAATTTTGTATATGACAGTTCGCTGTTTTAATAATGTTAAAGTTACTTCTTTATTTTTTCGAGTTTTTTTAAGGTAAACTATTTTTAAAATATGTTTTGCTAAAAATAAATCTAGCTTTAACTACTGTTGTTGATTTAGTGATTCATGATTCAGTGATTCATGATTTAGTGATTCATGATAAGAGAAAGAACCCTTCCTGATCAACCCCTAAGTAGCTTTAAAAATAGTCCTATTTTTAAACGAGTAGTCAGTATTTTTTAAGTGTATATTATAATCTTCAACAGTTAAATATTGATAGTTTTAGTATTGATAACATATTTATAAGAAAAAAGTCCTAAAAATATGTTATAGAATGCAACTAAAGTAATGAAATTGTTTATGAATTGAAATTTAGTGTTTTCAGACTTTATAAATATAATTTTACAAATTGCTTTTTTAAATAAATCAAATTTTAGAGCAGTCAAAACTAGTAACATCCATTTACTTAACTTGTAGAGTTTAAAAGTTTTACCATAAATACTTTAATTATTCTTAGGTATATATACTTCTTTTTAACAATAATAAATGCTCTAGGTTGACTAGAACTTCTTAAGACAATCGAGCACTTTAATATAAAACGATGAATAACTTTAATTAATGTTTATTTAGATTATACTCAACTAATTAAAATAAATATAAAATTATTCTTAGTATGAACTGATAATTTAGGTTACTTGCTTATGTACTTTACTAACTATTAACAAGTAGAGGACGATATTAAAAAAAAATTCAAACTTACTTTATTTTAAGTTGAAAATTATTAATAAATTTAAAATGACCATAAATGTGCGAAAAAATTAAATATTTTGTTAAATGATAAGTATTTCTTTAAATTTTGTTGCTGAAGCTTACTATAATAAATTTTTACTTATATATCTAAAAAAGTGTCAGAATTTTTTAAAGTAAATTTCAAGCGTAATGAAAGTAAACTTTTTCTACAGTAACCTCTCGCTTATTTACGCACATTGTGTCCACAGAAAAAGTGCGTAAAGATATGAGAGATCGTAAAGAAACGAGAGGTACCAAATATACTCACTATAAGAGCTGTTTTTTTAATATTGCTTCTAGTTAAAAGCAGACTGGGCACTTTCCCACTTTTAACTATTTGTTTACTTCATTTATAAATATGAAAACAACAGATAAAACTATACATATACTAAAAAAAGGACTTGAATTTCTATAAAATAATAATAATACAAGTATAATTAATTTTACTATTTCAATAATAAGTAGAAACTATCTTTATCTTTATATATATGTGACATTTATATTCTATTTTAGTTAGCAAACTCAATTTATGATTAAGCATTTCTTTACAATTATTAAATGGTGTTTATTAATATATAGGGCAAGACTGCTGTTTTATTTCTTTGTATTTTAAACTCTCATTATTTCATTATACTTTCATTATTAAAGACAGTCATGTTTATTTCAGAATCTTGATTTAATCTCTTTTTGTTAACAAAACTTCTGATATACTGAGGTATAACTAGATGTCTATCAATTAGTCCAGGAAAAAAAATACAAAGTCTAAAGATATAGAAAGGTGTGTTAGCATTCAAAAACATATTTTAATTTAAAAATATACATTAAACCTAATTTGTGCAATATTAAAAAAAAATAATTTTTTTATTTTCTGAATTTTATAGAATTCTGAAATGCGTAACTAAACGAGAGTGCGTAACGTCACGAGTGCGTAAAGATCCGAGAGGTTACTGTATTTAAAATTTTGTTATTGTGTTTTGTTTTTCAAAACACTTTTATTTCGTTAACATTATTTAAATTCGTAACTCATTAATTTATTATCTATGGTACCATAAATAGTTTAAGAAACATTTTTAAATTGTTTCCCATGATTTAAAGAACTAACTTTTAAAAGCCTAATCAAGTTGTAATATTACTAGTGTAGTGTATAAAATTTAAGACAAAATATGATCAGTATAAAAATAAACAAGTTCTGTTAAAAACAATATTCAAATTAGTATCTTTGCTAGAAATTTATATCTTCAATAGTATAACAAGTCTTTTTTTTATATAATTATTTAGTTGAAACAGTTTATGGTTTCCAAAAAAAAAAGCAGAATTTTTAGTTCTAAAATTTAATATTAAAGCTCGGTTTAATAGACTTTGTATTGTAAACAAGTTCGTTTACAGTAAATTTTTAATTACAAACATGGATTAATATTTGTAAATTATTATTTACACTTTTTTAATAACTTAAGTTTAGCTATCACGGCTTAGTAAAGTATAACAAGCGTAGATAAAAGGTTAAAAAAAAATATTCCCTATTGCACTTATACTATTTAGCTTTTCCTAATTTTTATCACACAAAAAGTATTTTAATCAATAAGCTATTTAAATTTTTAAGCTAAAGTTAAAAAAAAGTATATTTGAAAGTCATGAAAAAATTAGGTTATTTTAAAATTTATTTAAAATACTACTATGTAAACAAAGTTAAAAACTTAACAAAACAAATCTTTACCTAAAAAAAATCAAGTTATTATTTTAAGGTTTAAAGTTAATTGAAAAAGTCAGTAATAAATGGTAAAATTGCCAATTTTCGATGAACTAGGGGTAAAAATTAAATAACTCTTGGTAAACATGCCAATTTGAAGTTTAGACATTTCACTTTAATTTGATTAACTTCGATTAAGTAATTAAAACCAACTAAATATTAAAACAAAATAAAATCGAAGCGGCAAACACGAGTACTTTATAACATTTTTTCCCAACAGTCTAAAAAATTTTTTCTAATAGCTTAAAACATTTTTCCAAAATAACCTTTTTAAACTTTCCTAAAAAGCATAAAATAACATTCACAGCGATTTCAAACTCAGCTAATCGTACAATAAACTGTACTATTACTACGTCACAATCATTATAAAAATTTTAAAATCGAAATTTCTGTTCACTATTATAATAAACTGTAACTTACTGACGATCACATGAAATTTTACATTTCAATGTGTGAAACAGCTGTTTAAATTATAGTTTTTATATAATTAGATAAATATTTAGCTCCAAATTAATTTGTCGAGCGCTATCGATCAGAACTTGTTATAAAACCTTTAATGTATATATATATATTTATTTATATATAAAATAAGGTTAATGTTTAAACTTAAACACCTCCTACTGAGCCCACTTGAAGGGCTTTTAAATAATTTATTGAAATGGCGATTTTAAAAATTCTGGTACATACTTTGTTTACATAGTAGTATTTTAAATAAATTTTAAAATAACCTAATTTTTCCATGACTTTCAAATATACTTTTTTTTAACTTTAGCTTAATATTTGTAATGTATATTACGTCATACTATTTTTTTGTTTTTTTGCATAACTTTTGTATCTTTGTTTAGTACAGTGCTTTTTATTTTGAATTTAACTGGCTGATGATTAGAGCTTTTTTGAAAAACTAAAGCTTTATGAAACGTATGTACCAGAATTTTTAAAATCGCCATTTCAATAAATTATATATATATATATACACAAATGGGGACGGGTCTAAACTGCACGAAGACAAAATTGTACCAAGAATTTTTTGCACGAGGGGACAAAGTTGCACGAAGACAATATTGCACCAAAAGTCAATTTTGCACGAGTTAAAATTTTGCACGGAGGGTCATTTTTGTAGAGTAAAAAAACAGAAAAAAATTATTAAATATAAATAAATGAAAAAAAAAGAAAAAAGTTCCTTACCGAGGTATTACTGATAGTAAAAAAAAAATAACTAATAAAAATTATTATTAAAAAAATAATTAAAAAGAAATAAAAATACCGACTGACGGTAAGGGTTAGTGATAGTAAAAAAAGAAACAAAACAAAATAAACAAAAAATAAAAAACAATACTACAAAAAAAAACAATAATAATAGTAAAAAAAAATTAAGTTACTGACCTACGGTATAAGCTATATAAAAAAAAAAACAATAGTAACAATAAGAAAAAATACTAAGTTACCGACCGAGGGTAAGGGTAAAGGATTACAATGAAAAAAATTAAAATTTTTAATTTATAAAAAAATTATAAAATTAAAAACTCAACCTGTGCAAAAATGTCCCCTCGTGCAAAAGTTTCTTCGTGCAATTTTGTGCCCTCGTGCATTTTCGTACGCTCGTGCGAATTTGACAGCTATCCATATATCTCATTTACTAAACGGTTGTCTAATTTTTTAGTTTATTATATAATCTAATAAATACTATTTATAATATAATTTAAATTATTTTCAAACCTTTATTTTAAATAACTTTGAACGTTTATGCACTTAGTGTGTCTTAAATTTTTTAATGACTTATATAGTGACGTAAAATCCTTAAAGTTTTTTTTGCTTAATTTCATGTACATTTTGATTTATGTTTTTAGATACTATTATGATAAACAAACTGAAGAGCTGTTGAACACATATTATTTCATTTGAAGTAATGTATTTAAGGTAAAGTTTTGCATTTTTTTTTTCATTCGTTAGAGTCACAAGAAAAAATGCTTTAATACCAAATAATATGTGTTCTTTTAACATAAAAAGCTTCTTTACTAATGTACCAGTCGATGAAACTATCAACATATGTTTAAATGAACTCTAAAATTCTGATATTACAGCTTCTTTTATTCCAAAAGATGTTTGTCTAAGTCTTGTAAACATGGCAGTAAAATTTTTTGAATTCTTAAATCTATAAACAGATAGATGGAGTGACAATGGGTAGTTCAATTGCTTACCTTATTGCGTACATCTACCGACTTACTACTGTTTATAGATAACCAACTTTTGCCGGCCAATATATTCCTTTTAAATCATTTTGTATTTTATCGCAAAAAATTGGCTTAATTTCCTGTTTGGAATTTAGAGCACACAAATTTTGTTCAAAAAAGTTGTTTAAGGAAGAATTAGATATAAATAAAAGTATTTTTGGAGCTCTTGGTTATCCGTCACATACCATTAGTAAAACAATTAACAATACGATCTCTACATTGAAAAAACATCTTAAACAAGGACCAAGTAGTTGCCCTATATATTTAAGACTGCCATATTTAGGTAAGTAGCAACAGCTCTTGAAAATAATGTCAAAAACACTGTTAATTCTACTTTTAGATTAGTACAACCTATAATTAGTCATTTTACAAGAAAACCTTTGAATAGATTTTATAAGGATGTCACTGCCGATCTAAAAAAAGTGAAGTCATTTATAAGTTTAAATGTTAAAAGTTTTTAAATGATAGTGTGTATACCAGCAAAACGTCCCATAGATTTCATATTAGAAGAGACCAACATATTTTAAAATCTCTTAGCTTAGAAGTTGGATGGACACGGGTTTGAAAAAACTACCTAACAGGTATTCGGCGATAGCTGAACACTTATTAAACAATTATGATAGTGCAAATAATTATAGTGATAATAATCTTTCAATTATAAGTAAAGCACGTAATGATTATAATTTAAGTGTTTTATAGCCTTTATCTATAAAAACGTTAAAACCTAATTTTTGTAAACAACAGTACGTTATAAATCTAATATTTATAAGTTGTTATGGTTGTTGTTTGTCGCTTATTTTGTTATATTTATTGTTTGTTTCATTTTTCTACTTATGCGTTTGCTTATCTTAGTTAAATTACTAATAAATTTGTTTAAAATTATATAATTAAAAACTGTTAATCTATCTCAAATTAATTTTTCTTAATTATGCTAATTGGTATTAATTGAATATTTTCTGATGAAACCTTTAACTGTTTACTTACTCAAAATTTAATTTTAAAATTGTTTGCTAACAAAAGTAGTTGATAAGTGTTAGCTGAAATCGATTTTATTTGTCTGCTTAATAAAAATGTTTTTGAATGAATCATGTCTCAAATTTCTGTTTCATAATTATATAACAAACATCAGTTTTACTTAGGAACAACTTAAGATTTACTGAGGAATACATGAGATAAAAATATTTCATATACGATACTGCTGTATAAAACTGTTGTTTGTTCTATAAATAAATAAATGTATATAGTGATATTAATAGTTTTAAAAAAAAGTTCTGATCGATAGTGCTTAAAAAATTAAATTGGAGATAAATATTTATTTGATTTTATAAAAAAAGGTTTACACGACCGTTTCGTATTTGAGATATATTACTTCATATACTCATATGGGCAGCTGTCAAATTTGCACGAGCGTAAAAAGTTGCACGAGAAAACAAAATTGCATGAGGGCACAAAACTACACAAAGATAAAATTGCACGAAGTAACTTTAGCACGAAGGGTCAATTTTGCACAAAAAAGCTTTTGCACGAGGGGACACTTTTGCACGGGTTAAATTTTTTTTTTTTACTATCACTGTTACCTCTAACCCTTACCCTCGGTTGGTAATTTTTTCTTTTTGTTCAATCAATTTTTATACTTATTTATTTTTCTTTTCTTTTTTATAATGTTTTTTTTCTTCTTTTTATATCTCATACTTACCCCTAATCCTTACCCTCAGCCAGTTAATTTTGTTTTCATTAGTTAATATTCTATTTTTCTGTACTCTTCAAAAATGATCCTCCGTGTAAAATTGTAACTCGTGCAATTTTGTCCCCTCGTGCAAAAGTATCTTCGTGCAATTTTATGTTCTCATGCAATTTTGTTTTCGTGCAATTTAATCTCCTTGTGCAGTTTAGTAACTTCGTGCAATTTTGTCTTCGTGCAGTTTAGACCTGTTTCGAGATATATTATATACGAAACGGTCGTCTAAATCTTTGTGTTTAATATATAATTTAATAATTATTTAGCTACAATTTAAAGTCGAGCGCTATCGACCAAAAAACTAAAAAAACTTTTAATTTTTAAACTATATATACATCGTTTAGAGATCAATACTAAGCAGACACAATACTTTTAAACTATTTCAATGATATAGCTATTGAAAAGTTGATTTCAAACTAGTATTATCTTTAGATATGGCGCGATGTTGATCAGCTTAAGAACAAGAGCTGATAAAAACAACTTGTTAGAAGTTCTGATAAAATAAACTATGTAGGGTTTAACAGCTGTTCCATTAAAGCTATATTATAAATTATCTAATATTATGGAATTTTATTATAAATAAGAAGACTTCTTAAGTAAAAATCAATCATTGAAGAAATAACTTAAAAAATATAATTTGCCCAGTTTTTAAAGTTTAAACTATACTCTTTATCAAAGAAACTTTTGTTTAAAAGCTTAAAAATATTTAAATGAAAGGTCATAATATTAAATTAGAGTAAAATAAAGATAAGACTATAAATAGCTGACTAATTATAAGCAATATTTATGCTATCCTTATATTTTAAACATTTAGTATTGACTGAGTTTTAACATCAACCATTAAAAAAACCATTAAGTTTATTAAAAATTAAAAGTATGCAGTATTAAGTGTAAAACTTTATCTTACGTCACTCAGCTATGGAAATTATTTGTCCACTTAAAATATACATCTGCCAGAATTGATAAGAGCAGTACTTAGTTGAAATTCATAGCACAAATAAAAATTAGATAGAAACTAACTGTAAACATTTAGTTGTTAACAAGTAGTTTATCATTTTAAACGTGAATCTTTTCCTTGAATGTGAGTGATCAGTTTAATATAGAAAAATCTTTTTCGTTTACTTATTTTTATTTCGTTTGGCAATTATGTTTTTTTTACTAATGTTTAGAAACAATACATTGTTATATGTGAATTTTATTTGGAATGCCCTAAAAATTTCAAATCGCTAAAATAATATTTACTTTTGATTACAGATAGTATTTGAGTTTAGTCACAGTGTTATACATACTTAAACTAGATGAAAAAAAGTTGTTTCAAAAAAAAAAACAAGGTTATTAAAGATCAACTTAATAAATTTCTAAAAGGAAAATTTTAGGATGTTGTTTTTATAAGTAAAACAAAAATAATTTATAGGAGCTATGTCTTTTAAAATAAAAAGGTTTTGGAAACATGAAATAGTTGTTTTTAAGAAGCATACAAGATTAAAAAGAATAGTAATTAGTTGTTGAAAACAATATTTTTATTTTTTCAAAGTTGATATAAACTTCTTAAATAACTAGCTTTTGATAATATACTTTTAACTTTTTAAATGTATTTACTTTAGCTCTTACTGAATACATTTAAGAATTTTTATATTTAAAGAGTACATTTTTGTAGTACTAATTTTGTTTTAAACTTTGTTAAAAACCTTTAACATGATATTTTTATAGGTTTAGTGAAATTTTTAAAGCCGTTATTTACTAACTTGCTTATTTTAAGCCATTTATTTATATAATTTTTTTAGTGCCTAAAAACAATGATTTAAAAACTTTTAAAGATGTTTACACTTATCTGTTACATAACAAGCTTTATGCGTAGCAAACAATATTTTTTTGTACAAAGACTAGTTTTCTATTTTTACCATTGTTATAAAACTCGTTCAGAACTGTCAAAAAAAAGGACGATACGTACTAAAATATATACTGATTGAAAAATTATTTTCACTGGTCATCGAAATTTCTGTTTGTTCTACTATGCAAAGATGCTAACTTTTAAGAAAGTTTAAACAGTAACTTGAACAAAATTATGTTTATTTTCGTTAAACAAATTGTATAATTTTTATGTTCATTGTTTAATTTTATGTTTGTTTTTGGTATAAAAAAGTGTAAGTATGACAATAGAACATCATTTTAAAATCTAAAAGCTAAGTTTTAACCTGCTACAGTTCTACAAAATTTTTACCTCGGTTTAAATTGTAAAGTTACTCTCCGAGTTACTGTATTGAACTATTAATCAAGTTTTGGTCTCGTACAATTATTTAACCACATAACAACATAGTTATTTGTCTTAACTAAAAAAGATTGCTGAATTTACTGAAATGTAAAGAGCTTATTTAATTAATAATGTAAAAATTAAATATTTTACAGCTTTTTTAATTAATTAATAGTATATTACTAATAGTATATATTCTCTTTGCCACCGAAACCTGGTAGTTAATAAAATATTTAATTTACATAACATATTTATGTATTATTTAACTCACATAACAATAAAACACAACATTTAGTTTCGTTACATCATGTAAGTTTAACTTTATAAAAAAAAGATGTTTTTAAAGCTTTTTCACAAACTCATAACAATTATAAATTCATTTAGTTACCGTTTGTAGAAAAAATTACAAGTACTCAAAACTTTAAAATAATTCAAATAAAATTTATGTGTAGTTAAGTATAATCAGTTTAATGATAAATATTTGTAAATTTTAGTTTTGCAAAATTTCATCTTATAAGGTGTTATTTTTTAAATACAATAACGTACTTAAATTCAATTTTATGTGACTCGCAAGCTTTTTTTATAGATGTACAAATGCTCAAACAACAAATGTTCAAAAGAAAAGATTAATTATGTAAAAACTTAGTTTAAACTAAAAAAGAAACGACAATTTATCTTACTAAAAATTATGTTATGACATCTAGAATTATTATTTTTATTAATAAGGTAAATAAAATCATTAAAAATACAATTAAAAAAATCCAAAAAGCTTACTACTTTAGCGTGTTTCTTTTTTTTTCAATATAATTATATTTTTACATTTAATTAGGAAGATATTATCTTAACAAATGAAAAATTTAACATAATAATGACAATATGACAGAACTAACTTGAATTTTTTGATAACTTTCGTTAAGTAAGATTATTGAAGTTTAGTTATATATATTTAATACTTCAATACATCATAGTTTTAAGTATCTATTATATCATTTTATAGTTAAGCCTCTTTAAATTGTAAAACAATTTTATTTTTACTCTTAGAATGTTAAAGTTTACATGTACAATACACATAACGTTTTTTTTTTTTGAATTGTTTATTTTAATTTTTGCTTTTATTTCTGCAAAATATTTTGTAAAAAATGATTAATAAATAATAATAGTGTATCAACTGTTTATATGCTTTATACAGTGCAGGTTCTATTGAAGTACATCATTAAACAAATCAAAATGATAATTATTAGCAATATAAATCTATAGTAAAATATGTCTTTAAACTAAATAGTTTAAAAATGACTCTTTTTACAAAAAAACAACCATTGATTACTTAAATTTTCATAAACGTGAAAAAATAATACAACTTACTATTTTAACGACCTTCGTAATAAAGGTGTTTTTTTTTTTGAAAACAGTATTTTTATAAACATTAATTTCAACTGCTCTAAATTTTTGAAAATTTTTTTCTTTATTCAATTCTTTAGACATCTTACTAAAGCTTTGAAGTAAAAAAAAAAAGATATTAAATCCTAAGTTTGTCAGATTTGAGATTTGAACAGAAAAGTAGTACTTCTTCAAACGAGATAGAAGAAGAAAAGATAGTTTAGCAATGTAACTTATAATTAAAAGATATATAATTAAACAAAGTGAAAAATACAAGTTTATAATTTACACAGATAGAACGTTATGTGTTAATCAACTTTAGCTAAAACTATGTATTATTTATTAACATAAAAAAAACTTGACATAAAAGTACTGATAAATATTTTTGAGTATCTTAAAAACTTAAATCAGTTTACCGAAGTGTGCATTGGTGCACAGTGTTGTGCATATAAATTATTTTGTTGTACGCTAAAGTAGTTTTTAATTAGGATGTTAAGTAGGTTTATAATGCTAGCGAAGATTTTTATTATCAAACATACTAAAACTTGTTAAAAAACTTAATTACAGTTTTATTACAGAGACAGTTTAATCATAACTTTAGTCGCTTATGTTAAAAATAAGCGTTTGGATTTAAATATTTTATGTAAAAAATATTTCAGTAAATGATATGCTTTGCATAAACTACCTACTTTTTTTCTACATTGCTTTATCATTAAATACTCTTTCTTTTAAGAAGAAAATAAGAACTACAAAACAAAAATTTATTTTTCTATCTAGAATATTTTCAAAAGAGCTAACGATGCTTGTCGGACATAAAGCTTTTTTTTTCTGTTTGGTATTTTATATGTTTGTAAACCTTAGAAATAACTAAACAGATACATATTTTCAGTTTATAAATATAATGTATATTAGGTTTTGAAACAAAAACTATTAATATAGCTTTTAATCATTGAAAAATTGCCTCAGTGTTAAAAATGTGGAAATAAAAATTAATATAACAATTAAAGAAAATAACGAAATTTAAAAAAACAATAATATCAACGCTAGAAAAACACTTATTTCCCTAATATAATTTTACTAATTTATGTTGTAAAAGTTAAAACTGAGTTTTTCATTTTAAAATAAAATGTGTAGATTTTTAAACATCTCAATGTCATCTTTGAAAAAATTCAGTACACTTAAAACAATTTTAATGTATTTGTTTTGTTGTTTTATGTTACAAATTTTGTTTAGTTTCTGATTTTTTGTGTATTTAGTCGTAAATTAAAAACAAACCAATCAGTGTAAAAAATAGAGTATGTAAATATTTATAATTCTTTGTTATGTAAGTAAATTTAAAAATAGCATTTACTTTTTAGTTTACACTTAGATATAAAAAAGGTTTATAAAATAGTCTATACGCACTGTTTATATAAATAAGGATCATGTTTTATCACTATCTATGTTCTGTCTACATAAAACCTTAAGAAACTTTTAATATAGCTTAGATAACTTTAATTTGTACATATTATTATTTTACGAACTAAAAAATTTATATTAAAACTGTATATGTGATAAAATAAAAATCTCTATCAAACTATTTTTCGTTACCATATTATATTTATATGAAAATAATAAAAAAAATTATATTTTAAGCAGAGTATGATAGACTATATTTATTAAAGACATTTTAGACAACATAAGGTCTTAGCGAGTATATATAAACGCCTCTTACTGTTATACACACTCTATATAAGTAATTAGTCTACCTTTTGCATCAAGTATTATGCGTATTAAAAATGAAAAAACCTTATTTAATAAAATATGATGGATTAATTATTATTATTATTATATTGTATGTAATATGAACTTTTTTAATTTATATTTTGTATAGAAACGCTTGAATAGATATTTGTTTATTTCAGAATAAAAACAAACAAAATGATAAATGTTTACTCTAGCCGTTTTGTTACAATTTTCTGCGTCTTCCTGAAACTCTTAGTTCTGGATTTTTCTCTGTCCCATCCAGTTAACACGTTGACGAGAAGAGAACAATACTTAAAAGTACTTAAAGAAAACCGGCTACTTGCTCATCGATGTTGCAATATTACGTCACAAAAGCTGAACTGTGATATGAAATTGTGCCTGAGATGTCGATGCAAGCGAAGTTGTATTTTTAAAACACTTAAATTTCAAAACTCTACTTTCAGTATTTCATCAAGCGCTAATCAACTCGTAAAAGCAAAAAGTCAGCTAAAAGTTAACACCGAAAAGAAGATATCGCTAGTAAAGCGTGATACAGATATGTATATGCCTAATATTGAACAAACTTATTACGATTACGATGATTACTCTTACGATGAAGAAAAAAGTGAGTTGTCAGATGATGAGGCAGTTGAACCTGCAGATGAAGCTAGCCAATTTCTCAGCGAGCTTTTTGCTATGTTTAAAAACGAAGAAACGGGACATAATCAGTCAGCAACTATGATCAGAAGCTTTTTTAACCAAGGTTTTTTTAAGTTTCAACTATCGTTGTATACATATTTTTTAATCTAATATTTAATTTTGTATTTTTTTAAAAAACTTAACCTTTATTAGCTTATGTGAATCTAAGAAGTTGTTTTAATATGTTATAAGAGTCCTTACAGCTAAAACTAACTCTAAGAAAGTTTTAAAATTTACGAAATAATTTAAAACTGCATTTAATTGCACTTACTAAGCAATAAACTATAAAGGTTATATTTTAGGCATAAGTAAGTGTAAGTAAATGTTTTAATTAGAATTTTTTTAGATTAAACTACGAGTTTAATAAGAAATTAATGAATACATAACATAATAAATTAATATAACTTGGTAAACATTCAGTTACTTATATTTATTTTTTGCAGTTTTTTTTAACTTTTATTAAGAAGATTAGTTTTATTTGATTATGACAACGACATATAGTTCAATGACTTGTAAATTTTTCTGGACTTTAAAATGTTAAACTATGATTCTTCTTTAAAGCTTTTAGTAAATACAATTCTTACAGTTCGAATGTCAGCATAAACAATCAACTATTGTGTAAAATTTGAAAGTATATAAGATAATAATAAATGTAAAACATTTAAATCATTCTTATAACCTACTCAATTTTCTTTATTTAAAATAATTAAACTAATTCTAGACAAGATAAAAAAATATTTTTTGAAGTTATCTTGTCGCGTTAAAATCTATAACTTTTGTTATAAATGTACATTTATTTATTTTAGTTGAATTATTTGCAGTTTTAAATTAAACTGCTTTTTATAACTTAATCTTACTTTAGTTGTACTTAAGGTATAAAAAACTTTCTCTATTCAAAGTTACCTTTTTTTTTTAAAGTAAACAAACGAATAAAATTTTGATTTTCAACTGAATAAAGATGTAGAATTACGTGATTACTAGCTTATTTTCAATAAAAATAATAATATTTAAAAGGTTTATTATAACTTACACAAAAAGCAATTAGTTTTTAGGTTGTGACTAATTTACGAAACAAGATAAAATTACAATTAAAAACATAGACCTATTATGTGAATAAAATTATACTTCACGAAAAGAACAGTACCTGTTACCCATTTAAAAGCTATCAAGTAATTATACATGTTGTAAACTTTGTTTATTTACAAATAGAGTAAAATTTTGTTTAAGTTGTAGGTCTAATACACTAGTTTATTTTCTTAACATATTTCTACTTTACAAAAGTATATATAAACTAGGAATAAACATATATACATACAACTAAAATAATAAAATTATTCCAAATATATTAGCATCAACCGACGAAATGAAAATTCTCAAGTCAAAGGATGCACGTGGGCAGCAGTTTGTTGTCATGTCTTACATTTTAAAGTTTCAAGTTTCAACGATCGAGCACCGAGAAGAAGTTAAAAGAGCTGAAATTATCATCGGTGAAATGATACGACAGTACAGGTTAATATTAGACAAAACATTTTGGATAAAAAGTTAACTTGAATTTGAAAATATTATTAATTTTTAATTTATATGTAAAAAAAATATTAAGTTTTAATACTTTTATTTTGTTAAAATTAATATTTTATATGTTGAACAATATTAAGTTTTAATACTTTTGTTTTTTTAAACTTAATTCTTTAAATACAAGTAAGCTTAGTTTATTTTATCGTAGCACTTTTAACGATAAGTTATTAAAAAAAAAACAGGATTATTTAACCGCAAAAACTTTTTTTGTAGTTATAAAACTATACATCTCTAAACCAAACAAAATGAGCGCAAACAAAATCAGAATAACAAATATATTTCCTAAATAAAATTGTGAACACTTAAAATTTTTAGACAATGAGTGAAACAAGTATTAAAATAAATAACACAAATTGTGATCATGTGTCTAATAGACTGCACCTGTTGTTTTTTAACAACCTGTATAACAAAATTTTTGTTGAAGTAAAACCTGACCTTTAACAAAATATTTTCACAGAATTTTTGCATAAATTACTTCTAAAAGCCTACTTAAAGCTTACGACGTTAAAATAAGAATTTTTCGAGATGCAAACACAATGAATCATAAGCGCAAGTAAAAATAATTAGCATGAGTGTTTACGTCCATATTTAGCTTGAATCCGACTTACTACAAATGTTTACTCTAACTTTATTTGCTCTATATATAGTATCACATTGTATTGTAAACACTTATTATTTTAAAAGTATATTTGTTTTCTTATTAGTCATTAAAAAAACATGTGCTATCAATTATCATTAATCTTTTGAGCTACATAACTGTTCATAGTAATTAGAAAATAAAAACTAAAATTTTTCAGGATGATTTACTTGAATACTTCAAACTTTAATGTAACCATTTTTGAAATCAGAGATCAGCACAGTCAAGTAATAAAAAAGTAAGTCGTTATGTTTAAAAAAATAGTTATAGTTAGAAGACGAACAGAAAAAAAAACTTTATTTCTGAGAATTGGCTTCTGTTTTTAAATTTTTTGCATGTTTTCGTTTTTATTTACTTATTTCTTTAGTTAAATAGCTTATAATTTTTTATTACATTATTACAGCTAAAATTTTAAAATAAGCTATTAACTATTAAAGTAACAACAATTCGCACAATACTTACTTATTTAACTGATGCACACTCATCTGCGTAAAAAAAATATCAAAGCTCGACGGATTTAAACATTAAAGCTTTTCAAGTAACTAACTTAAAAAAAGGTTTTGTTTTAACTGAAAAAAATAAATTGAAAAGCTTTGTTAAATACCTCAGTGAAACTGCGTTAATAGTTTAACAGAAAAAAACGTGTGCCAGTCGAATAAAGAAAGTACTGTGCAAATTGTTGTTGTTATTGTATATTCCAACGAATTGGTTTCGCTAAGATCTATATTAGAAAACTTTTAACAAATGTTTTTTGAATATTCGTTTTTAATTATAACTATTTTTTTAGCCTGCTCAGTCAACAAAGTTTAGACAGTAGTAAAGATGAAGGTAAATTTACTAGTGTTAACATAACTGAGGCTTTTAACTCCTGGTTACAACATCACAATTCTACACACACACTTCAAGTAGACATTTCTGCATTTAACAAAAAGTTTTTAGTCACAAAAAAAGTAAGTCTAGCTAATAGTTCTTACTCATAAGACTTGAACATTGTCTTACTCTTAAGTATTAAACGACTAGTTTTTTGTACAAAAATGAGTTATCATGATTTTATTAAACTAGCACTCACTAAACACAGTGTAAAAAAAGAGCTTAATTTTATTCTGTATTGTTTAAAACTTTCGAAACAGCTTTTGATACTGAACAGATTTAAAGCTTTTTGAGATATTAAAATACAGTGTATTTTGTTTCCCTTATTTGTCAAAGCATTTTTTTAACAAAAATTATTATACATTATATAATTGATAAAAAAAAATACTTCCTTTAATGAGTCTATACAACTTACATTATGCAGCTTAAAAATTATTTAGCTCAAAAAAATAAATATTTATCACCTTTTTAAAATTGTAGATAGAAAGGCAAAGTTTTCAAGAAAAGCTGAAAAACCAGCCGCTTTTGATCGTGTATTCGAACAATCTTAATAAGCGAGGACGCGTTCAAAATAAAGAATTTAATGAGTTTATGAAGCCCCACGTTCCTTCAGATATAAATCCCCGTATTAGAATAGGTAAGTATTTTAGTTCGCATTTATTAACTGCAATGTTAGTAACCTTGATTGTAACACCAAATGAAACCTACCTTATAAATACTTATTACTGCTTTAGCTACTTGTTTTAATTTGAGTTAACAATTCATTTTGCACTTTTTCAGAAGGATTAGAAGGAGCAGAAGAAGCTTTTGCGAAAATTAAAGAACGGGAAAGGTCAAAAATAAAGGATAAAATACAAAAAGATACGGAAATGAAGAAGCGATCAAAACGTTCGTTGGCCGAAAATCAATCATGTCACAAAACACGCATGTATGTGGATTTTCACGAAATTGGATACGATAACTTCATACAGTTCCCTCACGGATATTCCGCCGACAAATGCGTTGGTAAGTTGATGCTTTGTATTTTTAACATTTGCTATTGTTGATTAGCATTAGATGAAAAAAAAAACTCTATGTTACAAAAAATATTTTGGTTATTTGACATACTTTTTTTATAAAGCATCTCTCTAAAGCTTTTATTTACTATTAAAAAAAAATGCTTTTTATTTTTAAAAGCTTTTATTGTTGATTAAGTGAATAAAAACTCTATTACTTTAAAATATTCTTTTTTTCACTGGAATATTCTACTTTACAAAGAATCTGCCTAAAACTCTTACTTACTTTTCAACAATGGTTATTTAGTGAAAAACAAGTATTGGTATATCTTTAAACAAATTATTTACAAAAAAAAAACTGTAATGTATCAAAAGTACATAAGAGATTTGATTAAAACTTTTAAAGGTTTATATAATACCCAGTCATAAACAAATTTATAACTTATTGATCAACAAAGTCTTTTTGAGATTTTTTTATAGAAACAAAACTATAAAACTTCAATCTACCTTCAGTAATATATAAAAAAACAAGCAACGTTAATTTTAATTTTGTAATATCTATTTATAAACAATAAAACTTATAATTTGTTTTTACTCTCAAAATATCAGCAGTAACCGTGAAGAAAATATATATATTTTAAAAAACAGAAATTTTATTTTTTCACTATGTGAAAAGTTTTATTTAAGTAGTTTTTAGTTTTTTATAAGTTTTTATGAACCGTAAGAACTATATTGAAATATGTATTTTTAAAAGAATGAAACTATCTAAAATTTTAGTTAACATTAATAACTAATGTTTAAACAAATAGTAAATACTTGGTAGCTTCCTTTATTATATTTCAATCTAAACAAGAATTAAAAGTCATTAAACTCAGTTATTTGCAATGCATAAAGTTTTATTTGATATATCAAAATATGTTTTTTAAACCCGTCTATTTTTTATTTGAAAACAAACTTCTAAATAAAAAGTATAAATTGTTCTACCGATAAAAAATTGTTTAAAAGATTAGTATTGCACATTTAACCTAAGTAACTTATTAGTTAAAATGCGTCAAAAAACTATTTTAGATTGATATAAAATTTTTATTAAAAAAAAATATTAGATAAAATTGTTTTAAAACTTTCAAAAAATAGGTATAAATTTGTTTACTAAACAACAGTTCGCTTGAGTAAAAACAAGATATAGTTTAACTTGAAGCAAATTTATGTTTGGAAAGATATATTTTGCTTCAGAAAAAAAAAAAATGTATTAAAATAAAATTTTTTAAATAACAAAAAATTTATAAAAAGTGCTGTTTCAAGCTGAAAAATATTTAAAATTCAGGCCACTGCAAAGTACCGCCTGGAATTCGCGATGTTACAAGACACTCAATTATACAAACCATGTACTCAATGCGACACCGAAGTATTAGTAAAGCTTGCTGTGTACCTACGAGACTGAAGCCCATAAGCATAATATACCTTGACGAAGGCTCAATTGTATTTAACAAGCAGTACGGTGGAATGAAAGTAGAACGATGTGGCTGTAGATGATTTTAATATGTTTTTTTACTCTGTAGCAATAGTCAATCAAAGGTTATAGAATGTTATGCTCTTGGTAGCTAGTTTTGAGGAAAGGGTTGTGTGCGGAGTTGTAATTTGTTTGAAAACTCAATATCTAATAGCTTTTGTTCAGAGACTGAATAGATTTTCCTATTTTCTGACAAATCTTAAAGTATACTATCTTTAATAGCTTTTTTTATAAAACAATAACTTTAAATTTTGGTAGTAAAGAGAAGCTGAGTAATAAAACATAAATATGTTTTATGTTTAAAAGTCACGTTACTAGTTGTAGGTAATTTTTATTCTAAAGACATTAACAAATTAATTTATTATTTTTTGTACTAATAAAACTATGAATAATTATTTTTATAACTAAAAAGAAGTTTTAAGCTTTTTGCAGAGTTTGTTATTATCAAATTTGTTTAATCTACAATCAAAGATTTATAAAAAACTAATTTTTCTGTATTGCAAATTTAAAATAATACTTGTTATGTAATATTTTTTTGGCTATAAAATATTTATTTAACAGTTTTGGTTTTTAGCTGGAACTGAATTTTTTAGTTAATAGTAAATTTACCTTTTTATACTTTTTATAACTTTTTGTAATTTTTAATAATCCACAATATTGACCCTTCTTTGTTTTTCTTGTTTAATCTTATAATTTATAAGCATGATCTACTTAATTTATATATGCATATACACATAAACTTTCTTATTAAAACTAATACATATTTTGAATTAAACTCTTAAAAACAGTGTCATAACAAAACTTAATTTTTGTTTGAAGATTTTTTTACTTGTTTTTGAATAAACAAAAATTGCAATCACTTCAATTTTTGTTACTAATTATATTGCTGCTTTACATTTTTCGAAGTAAACTGTCTTTTATTTCATTATACTGTGATTTCTAACTGTTTAATTATGTATACTTAAGTCATCTGTTATACATTTTTTTAATTAACATAAAAGTTCGTTTATTAGTATAACGTTGGAAATATTATTGTTATACAATATAATTTACTTGTTAATTTTTGTATTATAAATGTTGATTAGCAGCTAAAAGTTTTAAAATCTTATTTTTTTCTAAAATTAACAGATATATGAAAATTTGTAAATAGTTTAGATAAAATTATACAATTTTTATTTTGTTTTATTTTTTCTTACATATTTGAAAAAACGTTATATTATCAATAGTATACTTAAAAATAATTATAAAATTTAAATCTTCACACACGTGATCAGTAAAATAATTTTTAATATTTATTTTCTAAGTTTTTACTTAATATTATCAACAAGTTTATATCAAAATTTTTATAACTTAAAATTATTAGTATAGACTAGATTATATGTTTTTAAAGTTATACATACCAACAGTTTACATTATATAAAAAAAACTCTTTAATTATTTTGTATGGCTTTTCCGTTAATCTAATGTAAGAAGTAAAGGTTTTTTTACGCTGATATTAAATGTTTATTCGTTAGTTAAATTATTTTGTAGCTATAACAAAGCTTGTTTTAGTTGCAAGTTAATATATACATTTTTGTCGTGTTTATATTTTGCTAACTTTTGTCTTATCACTTATCAAAGATGCGTTAATACGTCATACGACGTAAAAACATTTCAAGTGACTGTCTATAAACTTTCAATACCAACTTACTTCAAAGAAAGTTTGCTTTTATTTGTCTGAAGTTACGATAACAAGTAATAATTAACATTTTTTCAATACCGAAAACTAAGTTCAAAAAAAAAATACTTTGCAAAGTTTACATAAAAATATTCATCTATTTTACTAAAGTTAATATCAGTATTTAAAAGAAAGATACTTGCGCTTTATAGTATAATCGTTTTGATTGTAATAGAACCAGTTTTTCTTAATTTTAACAATTTAAAAAATAGTTTACACAATCAAATTGTTTTTAATTTACTTTTGGTAAATTAATGTACAAAGGTTAGGAAGATCTATTATTACGTATAGACACGTACAGTTTCATCAAAAAAGTTAATAATGATTACTGATTAATGATTTATCCGACCGGATTCGTATCCAAATAACTTAAAGTTTTTAAAAAAGTAACGAAAAGTTTTACTCCATTTTTTTATTTTTTGATTTATTACCTCTGAATATTTTCAAGCTAACACTTGAATGACATTAGATAACTAATTTCTTGTCTATTGACTTTGTTATTGAGTAAATTTGGCTTAAATGTTTTAGCATTTTGTATCTAAACGCCGAAAATATTAGACTAATACGTTAGAAGACCCTAAAGTTTTGTAAACTTGTAGTATTTTATTTTTAACAATTTACATAAATTTAAAACCTTAGCTCACTCACAACTAAGTAAATATTGAAGTTGTGAATTTTAACTAAAATATTTAAAGTTAGTTTGTTAAAAAAAACCTCATAGCTAAAAAATAAGTCGCTGGCAGAAAACAACTTTTTGTTTTTAATGAAAAAGGCAAGTTAGATATAAAATATGACAGTTTGATGTAATATATGAATGAATTGTAAACGTATGTAATACTGTTGAGTTGTTTGTGCTTCATGGTCTGCTTAGTGATTGTGTCTTTTGAAGGGAGGTTTTGGTTAAAACTTTTTTCTGAATTTTTTTATTTATAAAAAAATTTCTTAAAAAAAAAAGGTTTATACTGTTTTCAAAACAAATGGATCTTAGCAAAAAATTCCGATTCAATAGATCACCACTATTAAAAGCTTTAAAAACATTTTTAAACTCTATTTACCTTATAAAAAATTTGAAAAAGAACTATAACCATTTTTCATTTTTATTTTATTAAGACCACTTAATGTTTTAAAAGCATGTTCATCAAAATTTAATCTGCATTTTTTTTACTAGTACAAATACAGACAACAAATTGTAGGCACACAGTAAACATTTAAAGAAGTCTCTGCTCATAACATTCGTATAACTTGTTTCAATTTTTGACTGAAATTTTAATAAATGCTGGAGTGTTTGTCAAAACTACAGAGTTTTACATTTGTATCAGACAAATAAATTAGACAATAAATTCATTTACAGAATTTAACTTAAAAAAACGTTCTGGTATATGTAATAAACATAAATAAGTTTAAAAAAGAATTTAAGTTATTAATACAATTTTATCTAAAGGTTTAACTAAAGTAGTTGGTCTATAAATGTTTTAATTAAGTATTAACGTTACAAAGTCATTTAAACTTGCACTCTTAAAACTTTAATTAGCAATGCTCTCATTCAAGGATAAAAATTAGTAACTATTAAAATTTAAACTATTTTTATCATTTTTAGAGTTAAAATCTAACAGTTTATTTTTTAGAAATTTACCATTTTAGTACTAAATTAAGAAATTACTGTTCTTACCTTATGTACTTACATCAAGACAAACTTTCGGGTTTTATTTATTTAAACTTCATTATTTTACAATGTTTTGCCTTTAACTTCTTTTTGAAACGAAAAATTGTATCACAAAAATATCTGAACAAAAAAATCTCGATAATAACTTAAAACAATAAATGTTGTATATAGTTTTGTTTATAAAATGCCTCATTAAAAATTTTTGTTAAATTTTTTTAAAAGTATACAGTCAAATTTCAATAGCTTTTATTAAAATATAAAGTACTAATTAAAAAAATTTAAAAGTTAAATTTAAAGTTGAAAAATTAAGAATTGAAATGAAATTCTTTTTTGTAAATGAAAAGTGTATGCTAAAAAAATTTAGAAGTTTACAAAAGTTTAAAAGAATATTTTTTTAAATAGAAGAAGAAAAATCAATAAATCTAAAGAAGCAAACGAAGTTGTTTATGTTACTTTAACAATATAAATTTTTTTTTAATGTTTAGAAACAAAATAGATTATTGATAAAGTTAAAAAAAAATCAATTTGTTTTGGTAAGCGTCACCAAAAAAAAATTCCAAATAAACATTTTGTTTAGTTGTACTTGTTTAATTTAATACTAGCAAAAACTTTTTTTAAATAATATGTATGAAATAATTTTGAGCATATTTACTTCCGTACTTAAATACAAAATTAATTTCAAAAAAAACATTTTTTCTTGCAATTGTTTGTGTTTGTTATCCTAAAGAGAAAATTTTCAAACAAATAAGTGACTACTTCATTTAGTGACTACTAAACTAAATGACTACTTCATTTAGTTTAAGTTAGTTTTGTTGAAATTTGTTAGAAGTTTACACTCTTTTTTCATTATCTACTCTATGTGATTGTAGCTAGTTTTTTAAATAATAATTTAACTAATTATTTTAAAATTAAGACTTTTAATGTATTGTTTTAAAAGTATTATATAAACAAAGTGTAAGTTTTGTATAAACTCAAACAATATCAATGTACTACATAAATAATTTGTAGTATTGTTACACCAATGTTTTAACTTAAATAATAGTTTATAAGGTATAGAAAATTGTATGCTAAACAGGTGAATTGAAAGTTTATGGAAAAAAAAACTTGAAAATACTAAACAAAACTGCAAAAAGCGACTTTATGTGTAAAACAATAACGTATTTTCTATTATATTTTTTAAGCAGCTCGACAAGACTAAAAAGTGAATTTTTAATAAACATTGTTACTAGCCGCAAGACTACCAACAACAATCTTTGTGACATTCTGCGACCTGATTTTGATTTCATCAGGACGAAAAAAGACGCCGAATGTCACAATAATTGCTGTTAGTGATCTTGCTATTTATTCCAATGCTAGTTCTGGTAGTGGAAGACATCTTGGTTTTATCAAGTATGACAAAAACATTACTATTAAGTTAGTAGTAATTTATTCTTAAACTTAGTTTAAGTTTTTTTAATTAAATACAGCTTAAAGCAAGGAAAAAAATCAAAGGATAAGTTTTGGTAATAAAATCAATAAGTATAGAATGCGTTTTTCATAAGAATTTTAAACTAGCTTAGTCAAAGCTTTACCTATCTTCACAGTCTTGTGAATTCTTATTGTTAGCTAAAGGCTTCAGGAGTAAGCCCTGTTAAAAAATCGGACAAGGATAAGTCTTAAACACTTAGGTAGAGGGAATCTCTTGACACGTACTACAATCGTTCTAGAGTTTGCAAAACACTATCAAAAAGTATTAGTTAAACTCGTGTAGGCAGTTTGACATTCTTTACCAGTTTCATTCCGACAGATTCTGCTACAATGATTAACATCAGCTTCATTACCCTTGCTATTCCGATGTGCTTCTTCTTGTTGTGCAAAGTGAGATCCTAATTCATGGACAACATATGAAGTATAAGCTTTTTCCCGCATTTTGTGCTTGGAGATGTTACTTTAGCTTTGTAGTTTTTTTGCGAAGACACAATACAGAATCTTTGCATTTCGATGAATAAAAAAAGCCAAGAAAAATACCATCCTTAAACTTAGAAGCTGGAACGCTACGATCCAACACTACGTTTTAAGTACGACTGCAAGCGCGAACTACAGTGCTTAAATTTCAGCAATAATGAGTAGAAAAAGCTTGCTAATGACTGCGACAGTTGAAGATTTTTTTATATACCAATGATAATATAGAGAATAAAAAACTTTAAGAAACCAGAGCAGACGAATACATGAGAATCAAAATTAATTTTATTTATGTTTACTTTTATGTATTGTTTCATTTTAAGTCTATTTTGTTACATCTTATGTTTTTAATTGTTTTTATTGTTTTGACTATGTACATAGTTAATCCTTTAAACATAATACAAATTTAAGATAATAGCGGACCTACTTTTATTATTATACTTTGTATATTAATACTTTAATAAAGAATTCTTGTTCACTAATATTAAGACAATATTTATCATAGTCTTTGATAAAGTTTTATGTGTTTCAAAAACATTCTATGATAAAATTTTAACTGTGAACAAAAAATCAAATAGACTAAAAATGTAATTCTATTTATGCACTTTAAATCTTCCTTTAAAGTATAAATGAAGAAATTAGTCTTACACAAGTAATTCACTAGCATAAAGTATAGTTTTAAGATAAGCAGTTACTATTACTAAAAAAATTTTTGTTTATAGATTTTGTTAATTTTTAAAGAAATCGATTTAAGTTTTAATTGCTTACTTTATTACACCTTAGAATTTTCTTTAAAGTTTTACTTATGTCTCCAAAACAATTTCGTGTGGCAATTCTTGGTACAGGAGGAGTTGGAAAAACAGGTTTAAAACAGAAACAAATTTGATTGAAATTAAACTCTCAACATACCCTTTTTTTTAAATAACTTTATATAAAGGAAAATTATGAAATTTAAAAATTAGTATAAACATTATGCAATAAAAAACCTTGTTAAAAATAATAGAACATATTATATTTCTAATTTATTTATGTTGTTTACTTAACTTATTTTTCTAGAATAATGTTAATATTAAATTTAAAACTGAAAAAAAAAATCGTGCATATAGTACTTTGGAAAAAAAACGTTTTTTAACACTAGTAATATTTTATACAAAAATGTATTAGCGAGATTAGTTAATATGAGTAGGGGTGTATGGTAAAGTATGAAGCTTCAACTGAAGTAAGCTAAGTATAAAAGTAATTTAAATTAATGTTAAGGAATAAAAGTTTACCATTTCATTCTTAAAGACTTTTCAGTTATTAACCAAGAAATTACACTTTTAGTACATTTCAAGTTAACTACAACTTTTCAATAAAAAAATGTCCTAATTATTCTTTTATAAAAGTCACTAAGATTTTTAGCTATAGTTTATTGAATGACAAAAAAGACCCTCAGAATAATTGGTCCTAGGATCTGGTGCACGAATAACCTTTCGGTTAACAAGTCACACAATAGAGATACTTTTTACCGTCTTGTCCAGGACAATTTGTAAAGCTATCTTTTTAATCTGTATATAAACAATATTAAGAGTTTGAAATAAATCTTTAGTATAATAATAAATAAGAATTAAAAAACATGAAGAATAAATTTGTATTTTTGTGACTGTAAATTAAGTCTAAAAACTAAAGTACTTAAAATATGCATATTGGAACGTGTTTAAAGTTTTTTTTTAAATAATTAAGATAAATTTTAAGTTACGAATAGATAGTTTTTAAAAATAATCATAATTAAATTCATAAAATATCTGTTATAGTATATATTGAAATAAAAAAGTCAACATTTATATTTTAGCACTCACAGTTCGTTTTATGACAAACAAGTTTATAGAAGATTACGATCCTAACCTTGGTTGGTTTTTTTCTTATAAAATTATATAATAATATCATAGTACAAGTTAAAAGTTGTTTTTTAATAAAGTCAAAAGACATAGAGAAAAGATAATTTCCACCTCAAAAGATTATTAGCATATTTAAGATGAATTAGTTAGTTTTAAAACTTAACAGAAGCATTATATTGTCACTCATGTGTCATAGATGAGGAAGTAGTTGAGTTCAACGTTCTTGACTCTGCAGCAAGTGAGGTAAAATGAAAGCTATTAATATTACTCAGTCAGAACTATTTTTGCAATTAAAATTAGTTTACGCTCATTTATAAACTCTTATAAAAAATAAATCCAAAGCAAACTTTATACAGAAAAAACATATATTTAAGCTTACTTCTCACCTTATTAGTTATTCTTTCCATTAACAACCCAGTTGAAGTTTGTTGATTCGTTAACACACAGAAACATATGTTGGTAAAACAAAGGAAGATAACTGAACAATTTGTTTTTATATATTTAAGCTAATCATTTGTCTACTTAATTTTTTGTAAGTTATAGTTGTCATTAGTTATTGTTTAATATAAAACCTTAGCTATAAAATTGAATGTTAATCTTAATTTAATAAAAAATAAATTTTAATATAATTTATTCAGTTGTTTTAGTTTTTTGTAATATAAATGTTAGTTGTACTGCTTTAAATTTCTAAACTTTACAAAATGATCTTTGTTAGAATATTTTTGTAAACGAAAAAAAAAAAACTATAAAGTCAGTAAGAAATGAGTTGTTTTTTATTTTGAAATGAATTTAAAGATTTAAAGTGTAGCAAACTTCGTCTTATCAGTTTCTTTCAGTTAATGTTTTTTTTTAATTTTTGAACCTTGATGGTTTAACTTTTTAGGTTTTCTTTCTAAAACTTACTTACTTGGTATATTTACTTCAAATTAAAGTAATATTTAAGGTAATTTAAAATCAAGTTAGTTGTTAAATTTACAGAACAGTTTCTGTATTTCAATTTCTTAACTTACTATTTGATATACTTATTTTATTTATAAACCTGTTTATATTTAGATTGTTAGTTGAATTCAATTTTAAAATGTAACTTTCATCTTTGATTCATTATTTAAATGTTATACTAACATTCTTACGTAAAACAGAACAAAAAACTATGAAATTGAAGTGTTATTTTATTATCTTCAGACTATATTCAATACTTTTTTAAATATAAAATAACTAATTGACTTTTAATAAACAACCTTTTTCTACACTAAACTTTTTTTTTAAACTAAGCTGTTTTTAAACTCTATGTTATAGTTATGTAAACTACTTTACATTAAAAGCACAACAAGCACAAGATAATTGTTTCTTCATGGAAACTAAACAGCCATTAAGAAAATACGTTTAATCTTTCCTATAGTTTTTTATTGTTTTGCATTAAATTTATTCAACTTATAGTTCTTTAATGATATATTTTAAAATTACTTCAGTTTAAGAAAAATCTTAAATGTATATTTTGAAAAGGCCAATTGTCAGTTTTTATTTTCCAATTATCTGAAATTTTACGTTTTGTTAAGTTCAAAACTACCACTTTAAATATATTATTTTAAGAACATGAAAATTTTATTACTTTTTTAAAATTACTTCTGATAAGTTTTAACGGTTTGTTGTTAATATATTAAGTGAATTAAGTTTAATACATTAAAAATAAACAAAATTAAAATATTCTTTTTAAGATATAAACAAAATATTTTTAATATTTTAATACATGTATGCTACCTAGACTCTTTGAAATTTAGTACAAAAGTAAAAAATAACATGAAAATTACAGTTTTTTACTTTAAACAAATATCATGTTTTCATGTTCATAGTGTTTTATTTCTAACCACCTTCCCATGTGCCTTTTATTATTAGCGTATAATTATAGTTTATTCAACGACAAAAAAGCGCTTAAAAAATTTGGCGTAGATCTGGTGTACAAAAAAAAACCTTTTGGTTATCGAGTCGTACACCATTTTATACCTTTTAACGTCTTGTCCAGGACAACTGTAGACGTGTTTCTCAAAATGTACGCTTTTTTACATTAGTAAGCTTAGATACAAAAATACTCATTACAGAAGGTAAAACATAAATATGTTTTTTGATAGCTTTTAAGAAATTTTAAAAATTTTTTTTTAAATAAGTCATTGAACATCTTAATTTAAAAACTTTTTTGTAAAAGAAGAGTTTACTGAACTATATTAAATGCAAAGATGTTTTTGTTTTGATTAACTATGAATAGTTTAATTTTAAATTTTACAGAATTCCTATTTAGACAAAAAAGAGATTAAGAAAAAAATGAGAACTTTAAATTATCGTTTCTTTAAATTTAAAAGTTATCAGAGCTCTAATTATTATTTTGAAACTTCTCATTTATTTTTTAATGGTTTATTTATTTACTTATATAAAATGGTTCTATTATTTAAATGTAAATTTAAAGTTTTTAAAAATGAAATATATTTCATTAAAAACATTTTAAAATTTTGTTTTACACAAAACTTTAGAATATTTAAATTTCTAATCAAGACTTTCAAAGAAACATCACGCTAATAACCTATTATTAAAAACTAAAATTCAATTCTAAAGATTTAAAGTTTTTTTCAAATTAATATAATAATTCAAATAATAGCTATATCTAATATTAAGTATTTAGATTAAGGGCAAAAAATTTTTTTATCCAATTGTTTTTAAAATTTAACTTACGTAGATAGACAACGAGATTACGATTGAAGAAAGGTGCAAGTGGGCTGACGCGTTCATACTGGTGTACGACATAACAGACAGATACAGCTTCAACGAGCTGACGAGGCTGAAGTTCAATGTATCTCACAATCACATGCGCATAAAAACCAACAGAGCCCATCCGTGCTATGCGCTCGTTGCCAACAAACAAGACCTTGCCGTTCACGAACAGATAGTCAGTTCGGAGCAGGGTCACGAGCTTGCGACTCATATGAAGTGCAGCATTTTCCAAGAAATATCTGTCAAGTACTCGAATAAGGACGTACAGCAACTGTTTGGAGATCTTTGGAGACTTTTCTCGATTGATAAAGGATCTCCACAAATTTGTAAGCACACTTGTCATGGGAATGTTGTAAGTTATAGAGCTCAAAGCAGTAAAATATCCGTTAAAGTAACTAAAGATGTGAAAAAATTGAGCTCAATGGCAAGCTTATCTGGTTTATATCCCGTTTTACCACAAAAAAAGCAACCTTTTAGTAAGATAAAGACTTCAAAACCTCGCCCTTCAGTTTCTCTTGGAAATCTTATGCCCTTTCATTATATGAATCGACGTAAAAATGAAGGCTTTTTCTTAAACTACTGCAAACCTATACATCAGTTTTTCAATCGTTATCAAAATACATCGTTTAAAAAAAGATCTGTCGAGTCATTTCTTTTTCACAGAAGGTCCGTTGTAAAGCATGACAAGCAATGTCTTATAAGAACTAAAAGTGTCAATAAATAAGCAAATATAATTAAACTAATAAATATAGTAAATTTGTTTCTTTATTTGCTTCTTGGTTAGCTTTTAAAACTATAAACGTTAATGGAACTTTTGAAAAAACAGTTATGCTTTTACAAAAATTAGATTTTTAATGAAATAACTTTTCAAAGTCAAATTTTGAAAGGATTTTCAGTGTAATTCTTTTGTTTTTCCTATCTTTGACTTTAAACTTAAAACGAAATTCTTATAATGGTTTTCTTTCGTTTTAAAGTAATTTTCATGTTTCTATTATCTACAGAAGTCGATACTTTAAGTTTATCGTTCATTAAACAGATACAAATAAAAAAACGTAATAATACTTAACATTAACATTTTAATTCATAAATGTAAATGAAAGTAAAATTCTTTTTTTTTTAACTAGATACAATTTTCAACACACAAAACAATAGATACAAAACGAAGGGATGCTAAACAGTTTTGAATTGCTTAAAATTCAACATTGCATATTGAACCACATTTTTAACTCATATAATCAATCAGTCACTGTATTGATTTTTTTAAAACTACGCGTATTAAAAATTTCATAGACTTAATTCTATGTTGTAAACTACACAGGGTGATTTCCAATAAGCTAGGATTTTGAGGAATAAGGGTTAAGTTAATTTTAGAAGTTCAAAAAAGTTGATGTTTAGTTACATTTTAGTCAAAATTTTAAGCTTATTATTAACTATAAGCACTTGACTGTACCGCTCGACCATCAACAACAGTCCATGTTGCAATCTGCGACCTGGTTTTTTCTTTTATCAAAGCCTATGGTTTTGTTCTATATTTTAATTAAATTCTGGTAGACAAAATTATATGGCTAGTTAACTTTTAAATAAGTCACTATTTTTATGTAGTTGTTGATAGGTTTTTAAAATACTGAAGTACAAAATCCGACCTGTAGCTAAATTTTTAATAAAAAGGTTTTTGCTAATTAAAGGATTTTAAAACGTTGTTGAAAATGTTAAAAAGTAGGATATAATTTAAATTTCAGAAATTTCAAGGCTGTTTTCATGATAGAATTGTTATAATTCGGTGAAAAGACGGTTTAAAAAATCTGCTTTGTACAATTTCAGAAATACAAATTGACGCTTAGAGTTTAATAAAACACACAGCATTTCATGCACTATACCAGGGGTCAGCAAACTGCTGACGGCGAAGGACAAATTTACGGCCCGCCATTATGTAAATCTGGCCTGCTATGCCAGAAATTTTGTAAACTTCACTATATGTTAAACTTTTTGTAATAAAGATTAAGAAGAGCTCAAGAAAAATTGACGGGATATATTATAGTTATATTATTATATAGTATGTACTGAGAAGTTATAAAAAAGGTCACGTGGTAATAAAAACCGATTACATGCTGACCGCTGCACTAGACAATGTTAAAAAATAACATACACTAAAAAACATAATGAAAAAACCATATTTTGAAGAGACAAGTTTTAGAAAAGTAATTATTCACTAGATTTAGTAATTTTTGTTTTTATTGATTTACTGTTTAATATTTTTATCTATAATCACCACTAAGATATTTTAATGTAGGCTTTTAACTTAGCTAAGAAGAGAATTAAAATAAGCGATTCAGAAATTGAAAATATCCTCCATTCTTAAAAAAAATTTACAACTTCGTAAAAACTGACTGTGGATAAAAAAGAATGCATAATGTGTATTTAAAATACCCATGGGCAGTTATCATAGTACTGAAATCGGTGAATGTTTTTTGCTAATAATGTTAAGCAAATTTTTGCTAAATTAACATTGGCTTATACTAAGATGATTAGTTTTTAATTTAATTACTAAAAACTGTTCAGGCAGAGTAAAGGCTTCTACTCTAAAAAAGTCTGATAGCCGCTTTTTTTGAGCAAAATCTCAAAAGTATTTACGGCAAAAAAGGTTTCTTATTGTCTTATCACTAGATTTAAAAACAATCTATACTATTTTTCTAGAAAAGCTAATAAACAATCTAAGAACTCCTATTTTTAAAATCTACAAACTGGTTTTGCACATTAAAGTTTGCATTATTTCGAGAGAGTTACTCTCATCCTCAATAAAGTTCAAGTACAAAAAACAAAATTTTAAAACTAAAACTTACTTTACAAGGAGATTTAAAAAAACATGACTTTGTAGTTCAAAATTTTTTAAAACCAGTAGACGCACATTAGTAAAAGATAATGGTATAAAAAAAATCACGAAACACTTTGAGTTTGCCGAGATCAACATAAGAACCATAGTTTATATAAAACTTGTCTTGCAGGATTGAAAAAGAAAAAGGAAAGTAAATGCATAGAATTTAAATCTTCATGTGTTTATAAAAAAATAATTACCTCAAATGTTTCAGCGTATATATTTTTTTAAATTTTTCATCAAAGGTTATGCATGTTTGTTAGTTTTAGATTTGGAAATTTCAAAACAAATCTATAAAACACTAGAATAGAATAACTCGTTTCGCTTTCGCAAAAAAGTGAAAGAAAACGAAAGCAACCTTTAGAATTTATTTTGCCCTATGTAAAAGAAATTATTACTTACAGAGTTTCAGATATGCATATATATTGGTCCAACAGTAACTAACTGCATAAGTAGATTAAATGAAAACATTACTTATTAAACGACAAAAAGCGCTCAAAATATTTGGTTCTAGGACCTGGAGCACGAAGGAAACTTTCGGTTATCGAGTCATTCACCACTTGGATAGTGTTTAACGTCATTGTCCAGGACATTATACAAATGCATACTTTAAGAAAAGTAACGAAGAAAGAGAGTACAATTTTAGGATCTTATATTCAAAATGCAAACTTAAAGTGATGATAATAATAGTAATGTAATAATGGAAATCCTAAGTGAAATCAAACAAAATAAACCTGGAAAAGTCAGAAATAGCTTTTACTAACGTTAAAATATCATTAAAGGCATAGACTTTTTCGACTGTTACCTGATTTAATATTCATATTCTGCTTACATGTTTATACTTTATGAGTTATTTACTCTTAGGTTATATCATATTTCTGGATCTGGTAGATACTTATTGCAAGTTTTTTTAATAAACTAATAGTCCATATAAATTACTGTGCATCTTTCTTTGAAACAACTCGATGTGATATATTTTATTTAATAATTTTTTTATATATAAAGTAACTTAGGAAATTATACTTTTAAATTATTTATTCTTCATTTTCTTATTTGATACTCTTTTTACGTTGAACATACGTTATTAAACTTGAAATTTTGTACTTTATTAAATTGTAGTTTTACCTAACGAAATAATTTAGTTTTATTTTTTACATTCTTAACATCTATTGAAAAGTACTACATTTGATATATTTATATGACTAGATAATAATATCAATAATATAATAAGCTCTGTTACAGACACAAATAAAAATTATTTAGAATTAATTTTTTATTATAACTAATTATAGTTCAGTTAAAGTTTATTCAGTTCAAACTAATGAGCAAATTTAAATGTTTAACGCACAATAAAGTAAAAATAATATTCAAATAACGTTTTTTACAAGTTGTTTTTACACAAATATTGATAATTTGTATTACAAAAATTAAAGTTAAAGTATATTTAGTGCTACATAAATACTAGAAAAACATATCTAGTGTAATAGCTCTATATGATTTTTTTTTAAGTAAAACATTTGTAAAATAGGAAAAAAAACATCATTTTTTCAACCAATTTTAAAAGTTTAGTAACCTACCGCTTGAGTTCGAAATTTAAAAAAAAGCCAAAAATGCCGACACAACCGGCAAGTAAAAACGTAACTTTTTTTTAATACATTTAACCAGAATCAATTAGCATGTTATATGTTTTCATGAGCATTAATTTTATTTATACTTTATTAAATGTTTTATGTTTCGATGTATAATTGTTATTTCCATTTAAAGTAACTGTTCAGGTATTTTATTAACGAGAAAAAAATTGTCCATGTAATAGTAAATAAAATAAAAAACTTTCTAAGCATAAATTTTATACATTTAAAAAAATAAACCTTTTGCCTGCATTTTTATTTTTTGTACTGATTCTTTTTATTTTTTATCTTTTGTTATTTAATATGTTTAACTTTGGTTAAAATTAGTATATTTTATAACTTCATTTCGAGTAAAAGTTTTTCTAAGTATTAGAAAACTAAAAGTTAAATTTTGGCTTAATAGTGAGAAATTACAAATGAAAACTCAACCGGTAGACTAGTAAAATAATGAATCTCTAGTTATGGTAAAATACACTAAAACTATTTAGTATTGTAAAAAAATGTATTTACAGAGAAGTAATCAAACTAATCCTGACAAGTTAAACGTAATTTTTAGTTACGACTATTATTTAGTAGTTTCGCTAAATTTGCAACTTTTAGAGTGGTTTACACAGTTTTAACTTTTGTATTTTGCAGAACAAACACATTGTTTGTATGTGGTTTATATAAGCAGCTGATTTTCTAAAAAAAACTACGAAAGAATTTTCTAATCGACAAAAAGAAAGGTATAATTTAGAAACGTTTTTAAACACTAAAATTTGAAAACTAAACTTTTAAAATATAAGACTTTTGCCTACATGTTATAACTTTTTCCTGAAATAAAAACCTAACTTAATTCTGTTTAGCTAACTAATAACGTTTAAGATGAATTTTGATAACATCATAGTTGTCGCTTAGTCCTTTTTCTTACCATGTTTTCGATTCACCTTTTTCCCTTTACTTTCTGTGTGTTTTCGCAACCATGAGATGAAGTAATCTACCCTGGTGTAGACACCAGGGGCGCTATTCGGTTTGCATTTATCGGATCCCCAGCTTGTAATTCCTGTCAAATGCCACCTCTTGAGCTCAGGATTCCAACACATCAAAGGTCCCCCACTATCGCCCTTTAAGTTTAATGAAAATAGAATTTTAAAACTATGGCGGTGTTAAAATTTATTAATTTAAGTTTAAAAGGTAAATAATCGTTTTATATTTTGTATAAAAACTTATAGTTTAATAAACTGTGCATTTTTCAGATATTTATTTGAACATAAAATAAGTGCTCAAACCCATTATTAAAAATATTAAACAGGGCCTACAATAATAAAAAACAACATTAATAGAAAGTTTTTAGAGTCTAACATATTTTTTGCTTACTAATGTTATAGAAAAGCGACAAAAAACATGCTTAATTATATTGACAATTTAAACTTAATAAAGTTAAAAAATAATATTTCATAAAAAGATATACTTTTGATAAAATAAAATTTTTCATTAAAAATTTGCAATTAAAAAGGTTTTGAAAATCGTAGAGTTTGTTCATGGCTTGGTAAAAAGCAGTGTTAGTGTTAAAAAAACCCCAGCTGTGAGATTTAAAATATTATTTTAATCAAGTTAAATCCTACTGGCGGAATTTTTTATTACATTTAACATTGGTTTTTACCAGGTTTGGTGAGTTCAACTAACAAACAATCGCCAATAACTTTAATAATAATATTCTCGCTTGTTTTATTAATTTAAAAAGATTTTTTATTTAAATTAAAAGCATTTAAAACTTATCATAGAAAAAGTGATATAATAACTTTATAAAAATTATTTTTTTAATTAATAAAACTAATACATTTATACCAAAGAGGGTATTAGCTTACTCATTATAACAGGGGTCGGCAGGCAGTCGGTGCTCGCGGGCCAAATTTCAAGTTTACAAAATTTTCGCGGGCCACAGTTTTAGTTTTAGTGATGTTTTAGTAATCTTTTGGCTTTAGTTTTGGTCACACCGGAGGTAGTTTTACTTTTATTCACTTAATTACTTTAAATGACTTTTAGCTACACATAGAATGCCTATTTGATATATAAATATCTATTTTAATAGATTTTACATTGTTTATTATACTTAAGCCTTGTACTTTTTTAAATACTTAATAAGTTAAACTTAATAAAATACTTTTATTATTTTACTTACAACCTAACTCTCTATAGAAACCGAGCTATAAAAAAAATTTATGGGTCACTTTTATACATTTTTTATATTATGGACCACTTTTTCATATTTAAAAAAAAATTTAACTTTAGAAATTGTTTTTGTGTCTTAGATAGTTTACACTGTTAATTCAGTAATTAGTTAATTAAATAAAATTAATACCTATTCATACTGTAGATAAGCTAAATCAAAAATTTTTAGTATCGTTTATGCTGGAATACTTTAATAAAATACCTTATTAGTAATTAATTAGTCTTTTATACGGTTGCTACTTTAAAAGCAAAAATGTCTAAATTGTATTAAAAGTTTACTAAAAGTTAAAAATCGAAAAACTTTCTGTAAATCAAGCTTAAATACATAACTAAAATATCATTATTTTAAAAATACACAATATGTAAATAGACAAAAATTACAATGAGTAAACTACACTACAGTCATAAAAACTAATCTGAGAATTCGAAGATTTATGAAATAGAAGTTTTAGATACACCTGAGTTTTATAAAAATTTCTTAAACAGCTTTAACCTAGTCTGAATAATAAAAAAAATTAAACTACCCTGTTTGGCAACCATGTTTAAATAAAGTTCATAAAATAAAGAAATACCGAAGTTTATTAACAATGAATTAATTATATAACTAAAAATAATATTGCAATTCAGCTTGAATGGACAATTAAGTTTTTAAACATTTTTAACAAATGTATAAAAATTTATTAAGCTATTAATGAATTAGAAAAACTTATTTTTTGTTGAGCATTATAGCAATTCTTTATTTGCAATAAAGATGTTGCATTTAAAAAGAGCAAATGTGAATTATAAGACGAGCTATAAGAGTTATAATACGTTAGTTTGAAGTTATTGTGAGAAACAAAAAAAACAAATCGCTTAAGTCAGTTTCAACAACGCACATAATTATTTTCAGTTACTACAGACTGATCAGAAAAAACTGTTTAGGTAAGTTATATAGTAGCAAAAGTAATTACTAAAAAAATACCGTTGAAAGTTGAAAACTTATTTAAATAAATTGTGTTTGCATTAGTTAAATAATTTTCTTTATTTCTTCAATATCAACAAGAAGTCGTGTTTAGGAAATGTCTGAAGATTATAAAGCCGCATAAGCTAAATTAGGACTTAAATCAATCTGTTAATATGCGAGAACTGAAACAATAGATATTGCTAATTTTAGAGTTTTTATTACAGGTGGTTTTAACACTTTTGACATTTTAGAAGAATTTGTAGGTTTAGTTCCAAAATAAAACACAACAATAGGTAAAGACGTTTTGAAAGCAAAGGTACAATGCACCAATATAAAGTTTTCAAAAGTATAACTTTTTGCTTCTATTTTAGTATATAATTATGTTAAAGGTAAAAAAAAACTGTCTCAAAAAAATAAAGAAAAATTTAAAAGATACTGTTAAGATACTTTAAATGTGTTTTTTAATAAAAGATATTTATATGGTAGATTTTTTGTGTCAAATCGAAGTTTCATTACTTTACATGTAAAAGTTGTTTAAAATTCCAGGTTTTTTCGATAATTCTCAAATTCAAGGCTTTTTCAGATTTTATAAGTATAAATTGTTAAATTCCAAGATTTTCCGGGATTTTTTGACAACACCAATTGTTCACATTTATATATATACAATTAGTATAAATAACAATTCAAATTATATCGGCTGAAAGATGTAAAATTTAAATTTTAAAATATATTAATTCAGACCAACACTTGCATTAAACAAAACATACATCATCAATTTAAATTACTACTCTTTAAAGCAAAAAAAATCAGTCCAAGTGATCAAAACTAGTCTGATATTTTAGGATACAAATAGCAATTCAAGCCAAAAACTGAAAAGTGAATAACTCGGCCTGAGATTTGAAGCCTTCAAATAGTCATAGTCTGAGTGTATGGAAATTTTATTTGTTTTTTTGATCGAATTTGAACTACTTTGATTAAAAATGTACAAACTTAATAAATTACCATTTCGCAATCTAGTTTGTATTAAATAGGAAGTTCCAAAAAACAGCAACGGTTTATATTAGTATGCAACGCATGAAATTAACTTATTTTGCCAAAAAACATGGTTTAAAAAACAAAAAAGTTTACTAACAAAAACTTTTTTAAATATATGTCATATATATTGTTTTAAATGTGTCTGTTCACACTTAGATATTACATGTAGAAACAATAATGTTAAAAAATTATGTATAAACAAAATTTTATCTCGTTAAGTATTAAATAAAAAGTGGTTTAAAATATGAGCATCTTTGTTCATTGGTGTGCATAGGAATTAATTTAAAATGCAAAGAAAACATCTAAAAAATCAAAGTTGTTAAAACCAAAATAAAATTAACCTTATTTCTCCTTCTTCTTATTATTATTTTATTATTATTATTATTATTATAATTATTACTATTATCTTATTTTAAATGTTTTTTCGTAAACCAGAATTTAACATTTAAAAATAAAACATCTTTATTAGAAACTTAGGTATAAAAAACGTGTAAAAAAAATTAAACTATAAAAAAATGACATTTTATTTAATTACTGTGCATTACTTTTGTACAAAATGGAAAACATTTGCATTTAGTTTTTACCAAATAGGTATTATATAACTATCTTACTAATTCAAAGCACTTTTTACTCTCATTTTTTAGAAAATAATTTGCTGTTGTAAGAAGAAAGTTATTATGAAATTGAAAAAAAAAAACTGGTAGAATGCTAACCTGTCTTTTTCACATTTTTAAGCTAAATCTGTAAAGTCTTTTAGTTGTTTTAAAATGTTATACAGGAACTTATAACTAAGTTTATCAAACAAATTAGGCTTAAAATATATTTTTTCTCAGCGGGCCACATTTAAATGCTCGCGGGCCAGATTCCATTAAAAAAAATAACTTGCTCGCGGGCCGCAGTTTGCCGACCCCTGCATTATAATAACGCGGACCAGGTTTATCTGACTATAAAGTTCTATCTTTTTGAAGCTAACACCTTATTAGTACATGTTACAAGTTCCACTAAAGACTAGGTTTATTAAAGAATCTAAAAGAACTTACTTATTTAATTAAGATTTTTTGTGCTTAATGACTAATTATAAAATTTTACAGTATGTTTGTATGGTTTTGAACTTAATTTTATTTACATAAATCAATTAATTAACACTAAGCAAAAACTGCAAGTAATAATACAACAGAATTATAAAATAATGTACAACATAATAGAACTGCTCGTAGTGCGCGAGCTATAACCTAATGAGCAATTTCTTAACCTTACCTTGAAATAAGTATACAATTTCGGCTTACTATAGCGCCAACTAGCGGAAGAGTATCGAGAATCGATATCGTTACATACAACATAGTTGCAAGCGTTACACTAAAAGCTATAAAATGTGTTATAACTAAGCTTATTGAAAACATTATAGAAACTTTACTTATATCTTTAAAAATAGTTTCAAATTTTTTTATTTGTGTTAATTTTTGTGCTTTAAAATTAACTAAAAATGTTCACTTAATTTTTTTTTGATTTTTTAGTGCTCAACTTAATTCAAGAACTGAAGATTAATAAACGTTTAAAACTTTTTTTTATAATCTTAATTTTCAACTAAAATAAATATTACTTGTTCAACAGACAAAGTTAAAGCTTGAATTTTATTTGAACTTGTTTACTATAGCATGCAAACCGCTCAAAGTATTTTTGTTAAAGTATTGCTATGTGATCACTAAAATGTTTTCATAAGCTAATGTCATAAGATTAATGCTAATAAAATGTATTAGTTTTGAACTTGATATTACTAACAACGAAACAAACTAAATTGTTTTAAATTTTTAACTAACATTGCAAGTGTCAACAAGACCCGATTTTCCAGCACAAATCATTCTACGCGTAATCTTGTGGTGACGATAAAGCATCTGACAACTTTCACGTGACATCAAATGCACTGAACCCTGACGAAGCTTTTTTGAACTGCGTAATGCTTGACCTGTAAGTCCCCAACCTTAATTACAAAACGTATTAGCATTTTTCTAGTAAAGTAGTTTTAACTTTTTTTAATGCAAAAGAGTATAAGCTTTATCTTGAAGCATTCCAAATAAAAAAAAAAGTAACTTTTTTGTAATTGTAATAAGAAGTGATCTTTAAGTAGTTGAAAACTGATTAAGTATTTTTACACTTATGTTTGCATTAAAGTCAGCACAACCAAAAAAGTACTATATAATATTTTTTATAACTTCAAATTATTAGTATAGACTAGATTATATGTTTTTAAAGTTATACATACCAACAGTTTACATTATATAAAAAAACTCTTTAATTATTTTGTATGGCTTTTCAGTTAATCTAATGTAAGAAGTAAGGTTTTTTTACGCTGATATTAAATGTTTATTCGTTAGTTTTATTATTTTGTAGCTATAACAAAGCTTATTTTAGTTGCAAGTTAATATATACATTTTTGTCGTGTTTATATTTTGCTAAGTTTTGTCTTATCAATTATCAAAGATGCGTTAATACGTCATACGACGTAAAAACATTTCAAGTTACATTTCAAGTTACAAAAATTATGAGTTACTTTTAAATGTACATAGTATTAAATAAACACTTTTAATATAGCATAAAACACAACTGTTATATTTTATGAATTTTGTTAGTAAGAAAAAATTAGCTAAAACAAGACAAAAAGTTATCAACTATTGACTTTAACTAAAAATGTGGATTGGAGGTTTAAGATTTTCCTACAAAAGTCAACATTAGCGTTTATTTGAATGCTTGATGTATTAATTAAAATAAAAAAATAATAGAATATACTTTAAGTATAGTAAGTTTTCTAACAAGGTTCTTTACAAACGTATTACAATTTTTTTTTTAATTAAGTTATTTTATAAATAGCTATTTTAGGTTTTATAATAGGGAAAAATATGGTTTTTGCTCCGTTAAAAGAACAATACATGATGTTTTTATCTTTTGCTTTATTTCTACAATTTTATGTTTTAACAGTGCTTTAAGTAAATAGTGTTCAATTTTTTTATATTTAAAAATTAATTACTAAATTTTCTATTACATTTTTTGTTAGTGTCTTAAAGTGTGTAATAGCTGTTTAAAACTATACTACAAAAAGAACAAAAATTAAAAATACCATTTTACAAAAAAATACTTCTTTTAACTTAAAAATTATTATTTTTTATTTCCTGAGAGTAAATTTATGAATAAGTTTACTTTTTCTTATGAAGTTGCTATATAGATATTTTTTAATCTTAATCTAGAACTTGTACTTATTAAATAATACTAACCTGCTATCATGCAAAAAGCTCCCCTGTCTTGTGATACAAATGATTTTGGCATGCAAATTGGGTGAGCGTTTTCTTTATTAATAGGTTGCTTAAGTTTAATAAGAGATATATCGAAGTCGACTGATGTTTTCTCGAATCTTTTGATGTAAAAATAAAAGATTAACCTCTTATTTACCAGATTTAAATACATTTTTTTTGTAAGAGCTGTAAAACTTTTAAAGTTTGAAAAAGTAACAAGTTCTATCAATCTTAAATATGTTAGATATCATTTTAATAACTTTTAATTTTTAACTTAAGTTTTTTTCCTGATTTTTTTTTAGTTTTTCTCGTTTATTAGTTTTGATTTTCTTAAATAGATAGTAACAAACAAAGTATAAAATACCTTTCATGTATAATAATTTTGGAAATATTGAAATACATTTCCTTATTTGCTGCATTGTAATTACCATTTTCTTTTCTTTTAAATGCAACGCTCCAAACTTTGTTTTCTTTTCTTCTGTATTTTGAAACTTTTGTTTAGAGAAAAAATAAGAGAATATTAGTTTTTAGCTTATATAAAAAAAAACATTTATAAATAAGAAAAATAAGTAGTTCAAAATAGTTGAAAAAAGTTCAATTTTTTTATGTGTAAAATAAACAAACTCTTCAAAACAATGAGCTGCAGACACAAGCCAGCTATCAGAAATAAGTGTTGCTCCACAAATGTGACCTACTCCCTTGAGCCTTAACGACGCAACCCAGGGCCACGCTCTATCCCTGGAAACTCTACCGTTTAAAATGCGTTTTGTGCGCTTTGCACCACCGCTCACCGTGTCGTCGACTTCTCGCCATCCACAATTTTGACGTTTTGCTTCACAGGTGACATTTAAATAACGTTTACCTTCACACGAACTCGCTTTGCTGTTTTGTAATAGAATGATACTTTACTTTATTTATTAAACAAAACAAAATTTTAATTTTTAATCACATTTATAGCTGTTTTATTTAATTTATAACAGTTTAAGCCTTTAAGTTACCTAGAAGAGAAATATTTTTGAATGTTATCGGTTTTTTTGTAAAGATCAATTTGTAGCTGCATGTGTTTATCTTCATTCCAAATATTTCCGTCATGAGGTACAGTTTCAAAAGAAGAAGACTTACTTAAAATAAAAGATAATTTTAATTATGTTAAGTGTTATGCAGTTTTAGATAAATGCTTAATTAAAAAAAACGCTTTAACTTTGTATTTCTATTAGATAACTTCAAAATACTTAATTAGACAACAAAAAAATAAAACGGCTATCAAATTTAATAAAAAAACAAATAAGAAAAAAAATAAACTTTTTCATACCCATAACTAAGCTGTTTACAAACAGAGTTTGCAAGTTTTTCACTCCAACTATCGAAGCAAACAGGAAGGTATTTTCCTTTAGAACTTTTAAAGCCCATCAAATAACCACTACTTTGAATCATTCGAGATTGTTTATTTGAATAGTCTAACAAGTTTAGTTCTTCTGAATTCAGTTTTACTGAAAAACAAAGCTACTTATTTAATATGTTAATGAAGTAAAACAAATAAAATTCAGAATCTTCACAAAACCAATTTAGTCAAAAAAAAATAACCAACTGCAGTCTGACTCGTCAGTGCCATCTTTGCAATCATCCTTTCCGTCACACCATTTCGCTATCGAAACACACTTATAATTTCTACATTGCCTTTCATTTTTACTGCAGTCACCTGTCATTAAAAATAAGTACAAAGTAGTCTAAAGTAGAAAACAGAACATTTGGACAAGTTTTGTTTTTCCTAGTCTTAAAACCAAGTTAACTAACCACAATGTTTTTCATCCGAGCCGTCGTCGCAGTCTACGTGAGTATCGCAAACCCACTTTTTTGGAATACAACTTCCTTCTTTGCTACACTTAAACCTTTAGTTGATATAAATATTTTAGTACCTATAATAACTTTCAAAATATCTAGTGCATTTTACTTAAAAATTTTAAACCTAGACTAGATTTATAAAACTTTCATAACTAGGTCAATGCGGAATACTAAAAAGATTTAAAGTCATGTTTTTTTTATTTTATTCGCTAAATTAATAGTACATACTTAGAAAATATATTTATCACATTTAGAACCTCTACAGTTTTAACTAACTGTATTGTTTTTAACCTTCCCAATAAACAAGTTAAGTTTTAAAGTGATAACATCTTTCAAAGGTAAAAATACTTAAACACTTTTAAAAAATTATTTTTTACTAAATTTAAATTTCAAAATAATTCATTTTTTTACAAATTCTTTTTGGAAATAAAATATTTACTACGATGTTCTAAACTCTTAAGTACCAAGTTATTTAAGTCTTTATTTTATATATTTTCAAAACTTATCAAAACCTTAAAACAATCTTGCCTTCTTTTAGTTTTTGAAGTTTCTAAGCCTCGTTAGAAAAAACTAAACTTACGTATTACGTATTTTTAACCATTTTGAAGTGAATAATTACTTTTAATCGATGTGACATTTTTGAATCGTATATAAGTTGTAACACTAAATAAAATCACCTGCCCATTTGTTGACAATCACATCCTTTTTCATCGGTACCTTGCTCACAATCAACAAAGCCATTACAACGGTCTGTTTCAGCAATGCACCTACTCGTGTTACCAGGACAAGTGAGTAGAGAGTACGGACACACATCTACAATGTAAATTTTTTTAACATTGATATTAGCGTAGAAAAAAGATTGTTTTACTTACAAAAGCTCTATTGAATTTATATCACTAATTTATTTGTTAATGATCAAAAACACATTTTTATGTGAGATAGAGATTATTATTAAGTTTAGTTGATACTGTTTTTCAGGAACCTTAAAGAGCTTTGCAGCAGCTAGATGTTTTACAATACGACCAGTTTAAAAAAAGATAGAGCGAAGAAAATTTATTTTAAATAAATAAACTAAACCATAAACCTCACAATAAGTTACTTTATTGTAAAAACTTATTCTACTTTTCATAATACTAAGATATAATAATACTGGTATTAAAAATTAATTACAAATTATATTCCAATAAATGAATATTTGTTTTATTAAAACATTATGATGATATTTCAAGTATTAATAGTATGCAGAATAACTATTTAAAATCAAAATAAGCAGTTTTGGCAAGTAGTTGGACCTGTAAAGGTTAGAAATATTTAAAAAGCCAAGGTCTTAGTAAAAAATATTAATAAATATAAAAATATATATAATTTCATGAAAAAAAATAAAATAAATAGAAAATTTAGTTGTATAATTTATTACTTGGTTTGAAAGATTCTTTTCCTAGGCAGTTATCGTTAGGTAGTTCTTCACAAGTTAGGTAATGTGGCCATCGTAAACTAGCTCTTGATAGCATTGGCAAGCAATATGTTCTAACTTCTTCACAAAGCGATCGACAAGGTAGATTTCTAAAATTATTTTCTAACTTCTTTTTTTTTTTTAATTAAAATTAGTTTGTAGAGGAAAATTTAAAAGCAAAAACCAGTTTTCTTTTAGCTCAATAAATTAATTAAATTTTAAACTTATTGTAAAATAGCAAACATAATCTTTATAAAATATATACGCTTTTATTTTTAGTTTGAATTTACTTTAAGGCTTTTTGAGAAAAAAAATTACTGGAAAGAAATATAACGCTAATTATTGTAATATGTTTTAAAAATGATTTTTTAATCCTCAAATTAATTAAGCCTACTTCGTATTAGAAGTTACGTTGTGATGATTTATATATTGACTTTTTGCGATCACATCACCAGGATACGGAGTAAATATTGAACAGCTTAAATGCACAATCAATGGATGACACCTAAAAGTGTTTACTTTTATTTTTTTAATTTTTGAAAAGCTCTTGAAAATTTTACTATAACATGTGCCAAGGTAGCACATGTTTTGTTTTTTGTTAAGTTTTAAAAAGTGATGCAACTTTTACTTGGTCACATTTATAGTACAAGAAGTAAAGTAAAAAACATTAAACTAAAAAAATCCTTAGTTTAAAAATGCTCAACTCTTAAAAGTTTTAAGTTTTAAGCTAATTTAAAACATAAAAACAATTGAATAAAAAAATTGAAAAACTAAAAAACATTTTTTATAGTTTAATCCTAAAGAAGTATAGTTACTACCTTTTAAAACAATTTTTGATTTAAAAGTTTTACTCTTAACAAGTTTTTATTTATGTAAAGTAAACTTTTTTGCTAGTCTATGGTAACTAATAAAAATATTTACAATACTTTTTAAAAATATTCAACATAAGTAAGTTAAAAATGTTATTATAAATACTAATTATTCTACCATTTTAAGCCTCTTTTTCTCAGATTCTCTAAATTAATACTAACACACTGCGTATAAAAACATTATGTTCGGTCTTTTAAAATCCCATACTGCTTAAAGAGTTAAAATTTAGTTTACAGCAAACTCGAATTCAACAACCACTCTAACTGTTCGATCAAAAATTAGTACTCAGTGACAAATTGATTTTTTATCAAGATTATTTTTTTTTTGAAAAATGTAAAAGCTTGTGTAATTTAACATACGTTAATAATTTAAACTTTTTATAAGCTTTCACTTAAGTTAACCTAGTGTGAGATATTGCTGTAAAAATTGAAAAATCTTCACTAAGCACGGTTTCTTTTTGAGTGTGGTGTCCAAGAAAGTTTGGCCCGTAAACAACCAGAAAATCAGCATCCACACAAATATCCATTCTTACTTTTTCTATTTTACCTTTATTGAAAAACAATATTTACACAACTATAATTTTTTTTCAGGATTTTAGTGTATAAAATTTTGATAAGAATTGTGTACGCATAAATTATTTTTTAACGTTTTGCTTTTCAACTTTATGGACTTTTTATAATCTCTTTAGTTATAAAAAAACTTATTAAAGTAATTTTTTCTATAACATAATTGCAAAAAATTTACCGCAATTTTTTTCATCACTTTTATCAGGACAGTCATAATTTCCATCACATCGTTTTGCAACTGACAAACAAGTCTTAGAACTTTGGCACTCGAACTTATATCTTCCACACACTTGTAATAATCAAATTGTTTTAATTAAAACATGTCAAATATCAACAGTTTTTTAATTCTAAATTTTATTTTATTACTTTAAAATCTAGACGTTTATGTAGCAACAATTTTGAAGATGGTGTATACTTTTAGTTAACCTTTTGATATTTTCATGTACTATCCCAGGGGTCGGCAAACTGCGGCCCGCGGGCCAAATGCGGCCCTCAAAGTCAAAATCTTTGGCCCGCGAGCTCATTTTCAGCCAAAAATTTACAGTTTAAAAACAATAAAAATTAAAGATTTTGTAGTAAAAAATTAAAGTTAAGCTCTTATTTCAATAATTACTCCTTATTAGTGCTTTAGTATTGCGTAATTTGTCATAATTTTGATGTTAAATAATATTTTTATACTGATTACTACAACTTTTTTTAAATAAATGCGGCCCTCAAAGATGTTTTTTAAAATAGTGCGGCCCGCGAGCAACTTTTCCTATGAAAATTAGCCCGCGAGTCACATAAGGCTGCCGACCCTTGTACTATCCAAATTAAAGTACATAAGTTTAAATTAATAAAAAGTAATGGCTTTTAGCTAAAAGTGTTTTAAAACTAAGTAAAAACACCTTAGAAACTATTCAAAGTCTTTTATTTCCAAGAAAAAAGCAACAGTTATATAAATACAAGAAAAATCCAACATGCTAAAATAAAATTTAAATTCGCAACTGCTTAAATTTCAGAAACAATAAAAAAATTAATATTTTTAAACAATAAAACTTACTGCTGTGTGCTTGATTCTTGTGACACTGAATTTCGTCCGATTCGTCGACACAGTCTGCGTTTCCATCACATATATTTTTTGGTTCTACACATTCGTCGCCTGAATGACAAGTCTGGAGATTGTAGTTTTCACATGCTAGAAACAACAAGGGTGAGTTACAAAATTGATCTACTTGTATCAACTTAAACTTAATTTAATAAAACATGTGTAAAGAAAAATAATTACACTTCTAATTACGCACATGTTTACATATGTTATGTCTTTTCAAAAGTTTACTGTAAGTAATAAAAACAATTTTTATTTATTAAGTTTACATTTTTGCAAGTATAAGTAATTCTAATGAAATTTATACTTTCATTTAATTGTTTAATTTTGTAATATATAAATATTTTTTAAAACAGTCAACGAACTTATTTTACTAAATAAGTTTATTTCAATTATATTACTTATAAAAAGTTTTTTTATAGCTAATTACAAAAGTTTTAATTTAGAGAATTTTTTAAGAAAAAAATTTGCGCAATACCTGACCAAAATACCACGCTACGCCACTGATACAAGGTAAACTTTTAATGAGAAGGTTTTGAAACTAGTTATAGATGTTTTTTTTTCTAGGTTCATAACAAGCTTATATTTTAACTCACTCAAAATTATCACGAAATAAGTCACTAAATGTATCAAAACTTACTTGTATTTAAATATAAGTTCTTTACAGGTAAGTAATTATTTAAATAAATTGATTTGAATAAACTATAAAACCTAAATTTTCTGAAAAACAATTAAAAACTAATTCAATTAAACAATTTTTTTAATTTTTTAAGAATTAAACAATCCTTTTAAATTTATACAACTTAATATTATTTAACTCTTTAATTCGGACGCTAAAATATAGAATGGTTAAGCAAATACATTTGTTTTTAACATCTTGTTCTAAAAAGATTATTAACTTACAATAAAGTACTATATTGCTAAAAGTTGAAAACTAACTACAATAACGTTCGTCTTCACCGTTTATACAATCAACATCATTGTCACACCACCAAGAATTAGGAATACACTGGTTACTCATTTTTCCACAATGCCTTAGTCCTTGTTTACATATTTCTGTTAAAAGTTTATTGTTTTTAAAACATTGTCGTTTTTGATAGTTGTGAGAATAAAGCATTGTAATAACACAAAACACCACAAAATAGACTTCAAAAATAATGTTTTTTGTTTTAAGATAGATCATGTAATTGTTTTACGCAACCGAGTCTTTTTACATCTATAAATGATGTAAGAAAGACATTTTCTGTATAAAAAATAAATGTTTCACTTTGTTATAATTTTCTAGGCCTAAAAAAACTAAATATAAAAAAAAAGAAGAGTAACTAACAATATTTGCTTAATAACTTTACTTAAACAAAAAAGTAAAGTATAGATAATGTTAAAGTTATTAATATGTTAGGCAAACAAATAAAGCAAACTTTTTAAAAGTATAACTCATTTAATAAAAAAGAGTTTTACTAATAGCAAAAAAGTATAAAAAAAAGAAAACAAATTTATTGTTTTAAAATTCTAATTTAACTTTTTGAAAATACAAAAACTTTTGTCTTATCTTTTTCTTTTACTTCAACTTTAAGAGTAATATCTTACTTTAGAAAAAAAAGCTTTCAAAATTAGATAAATATGTTTTATATTCTTTTGTTTTTCTAAGTTGAGCTATCATAATTTATTCTAAATAAGTCTTAAAACTGTTTTAAATATAAATAACGTTTACAACTACCTCTGAAACTTGTTTGTTTATACAACATATACATATATAGTTTTTATGAATATTATTGTTTCGATAAAAAACATACGGCATTTTTCTTCATCAGATTTATCGGCACAATCCTGATATCCGTCACATTCTCGATCTGCCTTAATACACTGACCATTTGCACATTGATATTGGTCGTATGTGCATTCTGTGAAATTATGTTTTGATCATAGAATTAAATAATACTAAAATAATAAGCTCAAAACTTGTAATACATAGTTTATTCCTTCTCTAAAATACTAAGTACAAAACAAACTGCAGTTTTTTTCGTCGTTCCAGTTAGCACAGTCTTTATTTCCGTCACAACGCCACTTGCTGTCTATACATATTCCATCTCCGCACCTGAACTGCGAGCCTCCACATGTTTTTGAAACTTCTTCAGTTTTAAGCTGAATTGTTGAGTTTGTCGGAAAGTCATTAACACAATCTGCTTTACTAGCAATTACTGTAGTGCACAGTTTGAAAAATATAGTTTGTGTGTTTAAGGTTACACTTGTTTTCTGATGAGTTTTTTCATACATTTCTTCAACGTGTTCTTTTTCTAAACAGTTTTGAGCTATTTGTTCGCACCAATTTATGCATGGAAACACAGTTTTTTCCGTTTTACCTGTTTTCATACAAAAAATTGTAAACCTAACAATCAAAACAACTATATATTTAGTTCTACCTTTGTTAATTTAAAACAAACTTTGTCAAATCAAATGTATGGTTTTTAAATCGTTTTTAGTATTAAGAAATTGACTTAAAGTATTTTACCTATGAAAAACATATCATTGTAACATTGAGTTATATAATAAACTACTAATGGAAACTGTTAAGTACTATTTACAGTAATATAATTTATAATCAGTATGTTTTAAAGCTATAAAACAGTATATTTATGTTTTGAATAAGTAAATTTTGTAAACGCTTAAAAAAACATTTGTTCATTTTTATTTTGATAAAAACATCTAAAGCTAAATCATTTTAAATATGTAACAAATTAGTTCAGTGTAAATTTTTTTTACAATACTTGCTGATTATGAATTTAAAAGCTTGAGTGACTTGTACTTAGTTCTTAAATAGTACCTAAACAAATATTAAAAAAAATTATTTTTCTCCTTGATTAGAACTTGTGAGTTTTATCCGATTAGATCATTTCTAGCCTCTTAAGTAAGTTGTACAAACTTTGATTCATCGCTTTAAATTAACAAAAAGTACAATGCTTTTTACAACAAAAAGCATAAAAAACAACGAAATACTTGTGTTTTTCCTTAATTTACCTTTAATTTCAATATTGGTTTGTTTTGATTTAGAAAGCAAAATGAAAAATTAAATAATTTTAAACTAACTAGCCAGTTTTAAGTTTAAAATGTGTAACCTTCTGTTTAACAATCAGTAAGTTTAAAGTTTATGCTTAAAAGAAAAAAATATTTTTTGATCGGTTTTTTGTACTCAAAGAATATTTTTTTAGCAAATAGTCAGTTATTTTAAAAAATTACAATTGTTTTTAAAAAAATAAAAAGTCGAATATACTTGTAACTAACGAAACTTAACCGTTCACAGTCATAACGCTTGATAAGTTTTCAAAGTATTATTATGAATACTACTAAACTATTTTTTAGTACTAAAACTTTAGTTCCATATTAGATGTTAGATAATAAATACTTTTTATCAACTATTAAGTAGACAGTTTAAGAAGTAATAAAGGCTTTAAGAGCCATTAGTAACTTTAGTCTAAAATTAATTTGTTACTTTTAAAGTTTTGAATAACTACGCTTTGTTAGTTAAGTAAAAACTTAAAAAAATGTTTAAACTTTTGAATAAATATATTTATATAGATAAAAAGGTTTATGATCCACGTAAAATTAAACTTTACGAAAGCAGATTGTGAAAAATGTCATTTAAATAAAAAAAGATGTTGTCTTCTTGTTAGTAAGTTATGTATTTAAGTTTTTCGCTCGTTTTCAATACATTATATAAATGGACTACAATTTTTCGTAATCAGTTGTTCTTTGTTTTACTTATATAGATATTAATTACTGATAAACAGTTTTATAGTAGAAATATGCCTTATACTTTACTTTTTTTTATATACCAGTGTTTTTCAAAGTTTGCACCTGCACACAGTACAGCACATACATTTTGATAAGTAGAAACAAGTTTTTAAAGATAACCATTTTATATAAATTCGTTTACAAAATCAGTTTTGATTAAAAATTTTTAAGAATTTCTAGTATATTTTGTAGCAACATGTACACAAGAAAATATATAAGGTGTTACATAAAAAAAAATATTTTGCTGAATTACCTTTGGTGAACGGATCTTTTAGTTACTAACTTTAAAAATGTTTAGAATCACTAGCGTAAAACAAAAATTTAAGACTCTGGCTAAGCTCTTAAACACAATTCTATTGATGAATTTGAATAAACCATGACTAATTGTTAAAAATTTAACAGAGTCACTGCATAAACTACGAAACAATCAATAATCAAAATTTAAGCCTAAAGTGATTGAATACTTAGTGACAAAATTGTACAATAAAAGGTCAGCTTTAGTGTAAGGTTAATGGATAAATGACTTCTTTTACAGCTTTATATTGTGGAATTTTCTTTTTTATTACTCAGCTAAAAATTAATTAATATTAATTTTGTTTTAACTTTTGTGTATTAAATTTTAAATGTTTATATAGAGCTAATTTTTTTAATGTTCAGCCTTTCTAAGCCAAAAAGAAAACTAAATAAAAGAAAAGTATACTAGTTTGTAATTACATTAATAACAACTTTGCGAAAATTTACATGAAAAAGTCTGTATGGCCTAACTTAATTTATACACAAGTTTAGCTTTGAAGTTTTCCATGAAAAGACTGCACTAACACCTCTGTGCTGAGAACTTTTTTTGTGGTCATAATTTTAAATAATTTAAACTGAAAAAAAGTAATCTAACGAAAAATTATAGACTGTATAATACATTTTAAGTACAACTAAACTTTTTTTTACTTTTATATATTTTGTTGCATGAATGTGTTTAGTTCTACTAGTTTTAAAGTTCACTGATGAAGGACGGTTGTCGAAATTAATTTGAAAAAAATGTTGCAATAAACTGGTAGATTTTTAAACCATCGTTTATTTATTTTTGTAACTACTGATGCCGGAAAAAAAAATCACTAGTAAGAACAATTGACTTGTGTCCTGGACCGATTTGCGAAATATTTATAAATCTTGAAGTACAACTAAAGATATAACAGATTTTTTGTTGAGCATTACGTTTTTTTGTTTTACATTCATTTATTTTTATCTTTATTTAAACATTTTTTGAAAAAAACAGTTAAGATTTTATACAATCTTAAAATTTTATTAAAAATAGAACTTTAAGCTGTAAACAATTTTTGAATTTTACCTGTTTTTTCGCATTTAGGATACTTCAAAGTGCACGCAAACCTTCGCAAAGAATTTACATCACAAGTTAGCGGCAAAGAGCTTTTTAGTTTTTGAAAAACACTACTGATGAATAAGAGGTTTGCTGTTTCAAAAAAACTGTGGTGCTTTGACGCCAAAATAGTCATTGAAATCGGAGTTTTTGAGTAACTGAGAAATGGTGTGCAGTTTTTGTCATCTATAAACTCACATTTTGTTTTAACCTCTATCTGTTTTCTAGTTATTAACTTCTTATTATGTTCCTGAGTTGCAGACTTCCTTTAAAGAATTAAAAAAGTTGTATTAGATCAATTTTTAGAAAATAGTAAATCCTGGATAAATGAACTTGCTTCTTTTACTAAACTGGCCAAATTACTTGTGTTTGCTTTAAAAAAGAGTCTAAAAGTATACTTAAAATGCTTTCTTCTATGTGTGCAGTAGATAATTTTTCTACTTAAGAATTATCTATAAGTATTATTAAACATAGCATCTAGTCAATAATCTAGTTTATACTATACCTTACAGTTTATAATTTAAAGTTGAACAAATGTTTTAAAACGTAAAAAAAATTAACGGGATCAATAAGTCACATAAAACATATGTAATAGTAAAAATATTTGGTCTTTTTTCATTTATTCAGAATATTCAGAAACTTTAAATTTTATTTATATTTCTTTAAAAGATTTATAAAATTATTACTAAACTTAATTCAAGTTTTTATTCAGAAGTAGTTTTTTGTTACTTAAGTGTTTTTTATTGTAGCAAAATTTTAATAAAAGTGATTTACCAAAAGTTTTGTTTACTAACAATTTTTATTTTAAAATATGTAAAGTTTTAAGATACAAAAGTGTATTTAAACTTTATTAATCGTAATATTCTTACTACAGCTATTTATATAGTAAAATATGTTAAAGTACTTTCTAAAAAATCAAGATAAGCTTTTATAAAAGTGTATACATGTACACAGAAAACAAAAATGATAAGTTAATATCTATTCTCGTAATACTTTCTTGCTAGTTTAAAAAAAATGTACAGAAATAGTTCTAAACAAACTAAAAACACTTTTGTTCTAAAGACAATTGTTATACAAGAGATTTTTTAAATAAAAGGTTGTATTATGATAAGTTTATTTTTTTCAACTATTAGTTACTGTGCCCCGTTTTAAAACGTCCAGGAAATACAGTTCAAACAAAATATTTAAAAAAACCTGTTTTTTTCTGTTTTCGTGGAACTTATACGTGAATTGTTTAGTTTTTCGTCGATGTAAATTTGTTTTATTGTTCTAGGAGATAAAGTAAATGCTTGATTTGTTACTTGTTTTGAAATTTTTCGGTCTGCCTTGTTAACAACCGAAAGTATTTTTGGTTTAACTACCACTTTTTCTATCCTAAATATTTATTTTTTTGTTATAACTTTCTTTTAATTTTTTTTTAAATAACTATATAATGTATAAAGTAATGTTAACATTGGGTAGTGTTTAAAAAAGTATAAGGCAATATTATTTATTATATTTTTCAAATTAAAAAGAAGCCAAGAACCATATACCTAATAGTGTTTTGATCGCTTTGTTTAGTAATTTCTTGTGTTATTTTGTTGTTATTTTTCTCTTGGTTACTATCAAAAACAAACAACTCTTTTATATCAGCAAGGTTAAAGACTCCTGTAAAAATATAATTTTTTGACAAAAGTATTTAAACTAAATCACTATGTAAAGAATAAACTTCTTACAGAACCATAAAACATGCACTTTAAAGATTTTTGATTTTATACTAGAACACCTTCTGAGTTACTTTTTTAAATAGATTGTCGGCTTTTTTGTCGACATTTTACATCAATAAATCTACTAATGTACTACCGGAGACTTAAGACATGATGAATTTTTCATGGTTTCTTTTAAGCAGCGTCACGGACGTATAAATCTATTTGTATGGACTTTTTACGACACAAAACTCAATTACAGATGAAACTTTTTAGAAAATATATACTAAATGTCCATTAGGTTTATTTAAAAAGGAACTAAATTTATTTTAAACAATTTAATCAAAACTTGTTACCTTTAGTACTTTTATTATAATTTTTCTCCTATTAGTAAATCTTAATATTTGTATCTATAGGGTTATTTATGGAATTTTTTTTATTGTATTTCTTTTTATATAATCTAATTAATTTTCTTCAGGTCTTTTAAATATCGATAACAAATTTTAAAAATAAATTTGTAGAATGAGTTCTAATTTTACTACTTCACATAAACTAAATTTATTAAGTTTGATTTTTTTCAATGGTTGGCATCCTTAAAATTAGCTTTCAATGTTTAATATAAAACTTTGTATGATAACAAATATTTTTACTTTTATAAGTTTATAGCTCAGTAAAACTGTACTACTTGCTGTTGTTATTAGTTGAGTGTATTTAGAAATTAAAAGACAAAAGCTTACTTGAGTCTGTCTTTAACATTATATTACTTTTAGCTGAATCAGTTTATAGCGCGATATTAAATATTTGCAAGCAATCAATAAACAAAAAGGCGTATTAAACGCGGCATATGTTATATTTTCTGAAAAAAGCGAACCGGTTTAGTTTCTAGTACGCACAAAATCTCTACGTTTAGTTTTAGTTAATGATAAGATTTATTTAATTTTCATTGTTAATAAATTTATACTACTGACAGTTTAGTGTATAAATAATAAATTTTAGTTTTAAATGCCTTACAATTGAAAATAGTTATACTTTTTAAACTAGATTTCAAAACTTTTAATTAACTTTTGTTTTAATGTTTTGCTATGCTTTGAAAGTATAATCTCAATAGTAACGTATTCTTTTAATGTAGACTTAATAACTTTCTTCATTGTATTTACTGTTTATCTCAACAAAAATATTTTAACTAGTTATGAAATGATCACTATACATTTTTTCGCTTATAAACATTTAATCTTAGTAGAATTTTAGTACTTAGATAAATTAGAAAAGTTAAAACAATGTTTGTGTCGTTTAATCTATTGTTTAGATTAAATTTGCTTTTTTTTAAATATGATTGTTTAAATAAATATTTTAAAAATTCCGCAATATGGAAAATTTATAATTTTATAAAGTTCTTGTTTAAGATCTTTGTAAACTATTAAACTTAACTGTTTGTAATAACTTCATATTTTATTTAATTAATACTAAAAATAGTTATCTTAATTATTTAAAAAGCTTTGTAAAAAAAGTATACAGTTAGTACTTAAAGTTTTTCAACTTCTACTCCATATATAAACTAATCAGTTTTTCAAATAAGTACTACTTGTAAAGTATTAATTTGATAAGTACGCAAACATTGTTTTACTTAAAAATAAGCAAATTACAAGTTATATGTAAAAAAAGAATTAAATAAAAAAAATATATATTCCGAATATAAAATTAAAACCTATTAAATTAACAGACCTAGTAAAGTCATGACAAATAGAGTGCTAGTCGCTATGGAAATAATAGTTGGGAGAGCAATTAATATTAGTTTTGCTTTCCAACCGAGCAACGACTTTTTAGGTTTCTTCTTTGTTGGTGCATTAGTTAAATCTGAAAATAATTTTATTTCAATGTTAATAGACATTAACTTTTGATTTTTCTTCTTTAAAATGAGTTCAGTAAAACTCTTTTTAATAAAAATTTTGTTGTAAAAATTAACAATAGACTTTTACATACCGTTTTTATGCATCTGAATTGGTTCTGTTAAGTTTCTTTTGGCATCACTGAAATTTTGTGACATCTTTATGTGAAGTAAAATAATTTATATTTTATTATAATAATACTTTGTTATAACCATTTATTATATCTCTAGAAATGAAATTCTGAAATTTACAAGACTGTTACTATATTTAGCCCGATACAAGTTTTGCATTAAACTGTTTAATGTAAAACTTTTTGATGACTTTCATAGTTATTTATTAATACATCATCACTATAAAGCTTTTACTGTTAACAGTTGTAATAAAAATGGAAGCATATATATATTATGTTAATTAAATAAACAACGGAATTTATGTAGTTATAAGCAATTAATTGTTTACTACAAAAGCATATTTAAAAAAAGTTTAGTAGCACTTCAGACTTGTACTATACTATTTACACAATAGTTTTATTTACAAAAATAAAACAGAGCTTTTAACTTGAGTTGTCGAATAAGGTTTTCGTACTTGCTTCTGTTATAAAACGTCTATTTGTAAATTTTATAAGACTACGTAAATCATTACACATCTTTAAGGGTCTGAACAAGTATGCAGAAAAGCACTTGACTATCTTTTTAGACTCAAATTACCTTATACATCTCAAAACAACATTCGTAAGTTTTGTAAACATTTATTAAGATATCAACTGATTATATAAATGTATTAAATTTTTGTTGCTAGTAAACTTATATTTTGTGGACTATTTATTTGAGTGTTTATATCTAGTAAAAAAATCCCTAAAAAGAAAAATTAGTGTAGATACTAAGCACATACTTTAAGTAAAAAAATATTTATCCAACGTGAACGTTTCATTTTTATATAAAACAAACAAATTTTACAAACATTTTGATTTTGTTATACAAATACAAAAACAAAGATCATTAAAAAAAATTTTATTAACAAATTTAGAAATGTTTTAACAGATACTTTAAAGAAATTATTTAAGTAGTTTGAAAATAAGATGTTTAAAAAATTATTTGGTTTGTTTTACTACAGATAAGTGTTTTCGTTAATAAAGTTTAATAACCTTATTAAAACTCTTACAAAATTTAGTTTTTTGTTTAACTAAAATTTTATGGCATTTTTAATACGTTAAAGACTTTACTAAAAGTTGTAAAACACAAAATCAAAAACACCACGAAAAAACTATGAGTTTTTTTATAGTTTCCTCTTAAGTTAAAAATTAAAAATTTACTTTTCCAAGTTTTTTTAATTTTTATTTTTATTTGAAATGTTAATTATATGAACAAAAATAAATACATAACTCATTAATAAGTTATACATTATTTGCTTGGTAAAGAATTCAATATTTTAAGTATTAAAAACTTATATTATTCAAACTTGTGTTAACTTATGTTATTTAAAACTTGAAATATCAATTAAAGAACTTTCGAATAATTATTTAGAACTGTATTAACTTTAGTATAATCCAATATGGTCAAAAATTGAAGCAAAAGCAAAGCAATAAAAAGTAACAGAATTTTAAAGCACGCAACTGAACTGTAGTAAACATATGTGCTATCCATTCTTCTAAAAATAAAACAGTCTTACCTTAGTGTTTCCTTATTTTTTTGGAATACACAATAAACACAGTTTTTAAAAACTTTCATTTTCTATTTGTTTTATGAAATATCTTTGACAAAATTGATAGAAAACTTAGTTTAATACTTCTTTTAGCTTTTAATGACTCTTAGCTAAAATATATCTTTTTTCAATAAAAGTGTTAAACAATTGAATATTTTTCGCAAAGTTTTACTATCAATCTTTTTTTTTTGTGTCAATTTTTAACCACCGGTGTATTTAGAAATTACAGTGTTATGTATTTAAAGTTGTACATCTACCATTTCAACAAAAAAAAAGCTAAACCATTAAATTAATAATACAACCTCTACTTTTTCAATTTTTAAATAGTTTTAAACTTAAAAACAGTTTAATATAAAGTATGTTTTAAATTTTTTAACAAAAATCTACTTGAAATAAATCGATGACTATAACTAGTCCTTATTTAACTCAAGCCTCTCAAGTGAAAGGAAAAAAGAATCTCTCGTTAATGCAAGACTTGTTAAATTATTTTGATTTGTAAAGAGGATTTTTATGACAATACACATATAGAAAATAAGCCAAAGCTTTAAGTTTTAACCTACATTTTCTAAATTTTATTTTCAAAATAGAGTTATGAAATATATTTTTTAATAACTATTATTAAGACTATTATCACGAAAAAAATTTAAAATTTTTACTTTTTCATTTACTTTAAACAAGTCATTAAACAAAATCAATTTAGAAGTATTTATTGTATGAAAATGTTTTAACAATTTACTTGAAAAAAATTCTTAGTAAATATAAAGTCGCCAAACTATTATACTGAGTTATTAGCAATTTTTGCAAAATACACGCTAATTTCAAGACGATTACGCTCTCTAAATTACCTCCTTACGATAAATGGTGTCATTTTGCTGAAAAATAACAACGCATTTGTTTTGATGTTGAACTTAATTAAACTGTTTATATTTTTACGAAAACGCTTTTGTATTAAAAAAAGAGAGATTTTTTTTTTTTTCAGATTTGCGTTTAAAAATTACAGTTTTTTCATCAATCTTAACAACTCTGTACACTTTAAATCAAAAAAATTTTAAGATAAAAACAAAGAAACCTTTCTTTGAATTATTACATTACTCCTTTGTTGTAGAAAAAAATTTAAACATGTTTTAAATTGCTAAAAAAAACTTTGTTTGTTTCGAAAAAAAAAATGGTACAATTTGCTATTTATACAATTTTATTTAATGGCGGATCTTTTCTGCAGTCTTAAAATCTGCGCAACAACTTTAATGAATTAATATTAGTTTTAAGTTTTAACATTATTAAAGCGATCCGTAGAATATAAATTTTGTAATATCCGATTTTACAAAAATTACATAAGTGTAGTTCTTTAAATAAATACTTTTAAGAAAAAAAACAATAAGGGCTACACAATAAAAGTCTTACTAAAAAATTATAAACAAGCTTAAATATAATGCTATAACTATTTTAATTGTTATTTCTTTAATGATTTTTTGAAAACAAACTTTTAACCTAACCTTGTAAATAACATACAAATAACTTATAATTTAACAAGATTTAAAACTACAAACATAAATTTTCATATTTACAGTAACATTTAAGCTGCAAAAGTTTTAAAAGTTTTTTGTATGATCACGACCTACTGAGATATTTTTATTTTTGTTACTTTATTTTACTTGAATTTTATTGATTTATATAACGAAACAACTGCGAATTAAAACCATGTTATTTTCTTTTTAATTCATCACTTTTCTATTTACTTATGAATATTATTTAAAAAATCTATAAGTGGGCTTAGTGGAAAGTTTTTAGGTTTATTTAACCACATTATTTTCTATATAAATATATACATTTATATATTTCTTTTGTTATGTAAATGCTGAAATAGAGAGGGTTTTTACAACGAATTGTGGGTGACGTTATATATTCATATCAGTAGAGAGGCTCTCTACAACGAATATGTGTCTTATATTTTTCAATTATTTATCTAGTAAGGTAACAATCATTTTAGTATTTTGCTTAATTTAATGGGCATCTTAATTTATCTTTTAATATGTTCTTGTAATACACTAACTGAAGAGCTTTTCTGTCTAACAGATCAGTGAAACGATTTTATAATTAAAACGTAGCGTTCAGTTTTTAATTGTACTTCTGAAAAGAGCAAGTATTTAACTATAAATAAAAAGTTTAGTTTTCTAAGATAATCTTTAAATAACTTTTGATTTTTTTTGTATTAAGTAAGCTGTTTTTTCATATATCAACTGCGAAGTTTTAAGAACATGGTCACGTATCAACTTGACAATTTCTAGTACACAAACAATTACCTTTAGTTCGAACTTAAAACGCAATTCTAAAGTCAAGCAGAGGTTGCAAAATTACCAAATTTTTTGTCTAAGTACCACAACCCGTTTGATTTAGTTTGCACTTCATAAGTTCGCATCACCAATTGAGTTTACTTTTTTTGTGTAAAAATATTTAAGTTCAAAATGCAATTGGTTTCAAACTTTAACACATCGAAAAGATTTTACCAGTAATAAAAAAATACATATTGTATTTTTAAATAAAACTTAAATATATATTTAAAACTAAAAATACAAAAAATAAACTCAAAAGTTATGAACAGTGGTCGGCAGGACGTGGCCTGCGGGCCAACTGCAACTCTCGAAGAATAAATCTACGGCTTGCGAGCAAAATAATTTTTTAATGGGATGCGGCCCGTGTAATGTAATTCCGTGGCCCGCGAGCATGTTGATCTGGCATACAAAAAATTATAATTTTAGTTTACTTTCTTGATTAAAGTGATGTACTTTGACTTATTTCATTTCATGTCCTTGATAAAAAAAATTCTTCTTATTTTACCGCTTAAAGTTAAAAAGAAAGATTGTCTATTTATGAGTATTTCTTCACAGTAAAAACATCTGGGTTTTTTTCTACATCTAAGGGTGACCACTGATTTTTGAGAAATTTCTTACAGGATTTTGAAAGTACACGTTTTTGGGACTACTTTTACTTTAAAGTTAAGTTTAAGGTTGAAACTGTATTAAGTAGTATAACAAAGTTTTAAAAAAATATTGTAAAGCTTCTTTAAATATGTTTGAAAAAAATTATGATGACAAAAATTTTTATCTCTATGATATAGATATTTTTATCTTTAAGACTTTTCGTGTCAAGTCAAAATTTGACTACTTAACATGTAAAAGTTGTTTAAAATACCAGGTTTGTTTTTGTTCAAAATTCTAAGTTTTTTTTCAAATTGTTATTTCAGGTTTTTTAAGCCTGAATTGTCAAATTCCAGGATTCCAGGTTTTATTGCTACCCTGACATCTGTAAGTGATAACTAGTCAAAACTATGCAATACTGTTCTATCTAGTTTTTTTTTTTTTTTTGGATTTTGTAAGTTATTAATATAATACTTATAAAATGATTTTTGTTAATGCACATTTTATTAGTTTCAGTTGTATACTTAAGTTTCGTACAGTTATTAACTTTGAAGTTAATTCTATTCATACTTAGTATTTTGTTAAACAATTATTTTAGATTTAATATTTTTAATAAAATTATTTTTTTTCACTGCATTTTATGATTGGTTTTTAAAGAAACATCTAAAAAGTCATACGAATGTTTTAAGGTAAAATATCATATTGTTAATAACACATTTTAAACTCTTTTTCAATGTTTGAGCACAGTAAGAAAGTAAGAAAATTTTATATTCAAGATATAAAAAGATTTATTACATAAGGATGAGGGCAACAGAAAAAGAGTGACCTAAAATTCTTTTTTAGGCCTGTTTGTTTCGGTGCTAGATATCAGATTAGTTAGACTACTAAGCATAAAAATATTAGTTTATTACTTAGTTAGATAATGCGCTTGTTAAGACAGAAATCGCAGTCTTAACTTTTGCTAATAATCCCTATATGTATATTTAAAATTCAGACTTACTAATGTATCAGACTAATTAAAACCAAATGATTTTAAATGCGTGACTGCGGCCCGCGAAAACGTTTCGGATTCGAAATTTAGTCTTCAAGTACCTCCAACCTGCCTGCCTCTGGTTATGAACATACAAAGTATATTCTTCAAACATATTGAAAATCTCACGATTTCTTATCTTTAAATGTAATATTCTATACCTAAAAGTTAATATCTCTGCATTATATACACCAGTGGTCGGCACGGTGTACACTGGTGCACACTAGTGTACACGAAAATTTTTTTGGGGTGCACGAAACTTTTAGGGTACACAAAAGTCATTTAGGGGTGCACGAAATTTTGAGATTACAAAAAACTTTACTTTTTGTCTTATTATTATATTTATTTAGTTTAAGCAACTTACTTAAATATTTAAGTTAAATCCAGCCCTGGTGTTTAGTTTAGCATTTAGTTTATTGGCCATTTTACTCTCATGATCTATTTTGGTATTAAAAATCACATATCATTCTTTATATCAACATTGAGGCTGCACTTTGCATCTGAAAGAATAGAGACAATGCTCGAAGATCGTTTGAATTCAGTTGACTGATGTGGAGGAAGCTTTAATCCAGCTATGACCATGATTATATTTAAAAGGTTAGTATTTTTCATTTTACTTATAGTATTAGTAGATAACAATATTTTTCTTAGTGAAGAAAGTTCCTTTTATAAATTATTAATATTACCTACTTTTAAAACTAAACAATAATTTCTATCAGAATATTCACATGATAATTATATTATTAGTTCAATAATGATGAAAATTTAGAGATAATTTTTATACTTACAGGAAAATAAAAGAATTTATGTTCAATAAAAAATACTTAAATTAAGATAAAAATAGTTAAAATTTATTCATAATTCTCTCTAAATAGATGCATAACAGTAGTAAAGAACAAGTTGTTTTAAGTAACAGCTTTAAGTTTTGAATAACACAAGTTGAGTAAATATTATACCTTTAAATTTATTTTTATATTTAATTAATTAACCTATCCATAATTGAATAGTACATATAAAATGTAAAGAAACTATAGGCTTAAATTGACATTGAGTTACTACACACTGAGGATAGCTTGATTTTTATAAATGTTTTTGAAAATCTCAGGATGGCTAAAACTTTTCTTTTTTTTATAAATCTCAGGCTAGCTAGGTATGCTTTTTATTAAACTACTTGTTACTTAAATTTATTGACTTTGAAAGTTGAAAAAATTATTCTCTTAGATATTTTATTTACTAGCTATTTTGATATGTTGGTTTAACAAAGTTTGTTGTATCTGTTGTATGATTGAAGGTTGCTCAGCCTAAGTAATTTTTATATTAGAAATAAAGTCTTATTAAGCATGTTTTTTTCTTGCAAAAGGTAGTCTAGTTTTGGTACTTGTGGAGAATCTTTGAATACATTTATGATTTTTTTTTTGAATTTTTTTTAATTATTTAGTCATTTATCAAAATATTACTTTAAGTATACTGCTACTTATGAGCTTTGGCTTTCTCTTTTCTTTATTAAACTCAAGATGACCAAGGCTAGTTTTATTGTAACTAATACAGAGTCCTACACTTAGTGCAACTCAGGACAGTATAAATATTTTACAATTCCCAGGATAATTTGCTTTTTGAATCTTGTTCTAATATTGTTTATTTCATTATTTGAAATTTCTTTGTTGTAGTTTTAACATTTTTTTTTTAATTCCAATTTTGATGATTAACTTGAGTTGTTTTTTAAACTTTATTTATATTGAATATTCATATATGATGTTTTTTAAAAATTTCAAAGTTAAAGAGTCAGGATAGTTTTTTAACTCGAAGAGTAACAACAGTGCTAATGCTTCTTCTTAAATTTCTGAAATATATTAAGCAGTAATTTTAATATTTTTATTAGAAGAGTTATAGTATGTGTTTTTAAGACGTAAATCTTTCTTTATGCTTAACAAACATTTAAAAAAAGACTAAAAAATTTTGTTACTATTTTAATAATTTATAATTTTATAATAAGAACTAAAAATTTATTATTTGTGAGATGTTAAGCTAGTTTTTTCTGTTTTAGTTGTGCTTTTTTGGATATAGTTTTATTTTTTGAAAGTTTCAAAATATTGTACAGTTCCTCAGTTGTTTTACTTTATTTGACTATTTTGAAAGAAAACATACTGTTAATTGATATCTTTTTCAGTATTTTTATTATGTAAATGCAAAAATATAGACAGTTTTAAGATTTATGATACTTTATCAAAACTCAAACTAGTAAAGATTTAAAAAAATACCCATTTTAGGTTAGAATGTTTTTCCTGAGCTTGAGCCTGGTTTTGATTTTTGATTAACAACCCTTTTTGCTTTAAAATTATAGTTTATAATTGTATATTTGTTATAAATCTGATATTTCAGGTAATCAACAATTTTGCCACACAATCAGAATAATCCTGGATATTTTAAAGTTTTGAAAATCTCAGTATGACATAATATAACTTGGAACATTTTAAATTTCTTTTTTAAACCCAGGCTGACTCAAGATAGTTATTTTTATCTCAGTATAGTTTTAAGATTTCAGGCTTTTTTTTTTCTACATTTTGAATGAGATACAGTTAATTTAGTCCTAATAATTTATTTCGTAATTTTTAGTATTTTTTGCTGAAGATATTTGTTTTTCTTGCTTTTGAAAATAAAATAAAAAAATGAAAAAAACCTAAATGACTACAGTTCAGTTTAAAGTCATTTAGGACAGTCTTGATCTGTCAAATCAGTTTTAACCAAAAGGATTACAATCCTGTAAAACTAATTTAACAGTATCTACATTAAATGTTTGACATAATAAAAAATGTTTTTTGTTTCAAAGAAAAGCAACCCTGGTCTTAAAATATTTAAATTCTTATTTTTTTGAAAATTATTGATTGTCCTTTTAACTTTTTTTTTGCATTTTACATCTTTTACTTACTAAAACTCTGATTTTAAATATAATTTCTTTTATTAAACTAAGCTAAAAAAATATAACACAATAATAATTTTAAATATTTACAGTAAGATATCAAATTTACTCTACATTACTTATCTTAAACCAAATATTTTACTTAAAGTGGTTTTTTATAGAAATAAAAAGTTTAATCAGGACAATTTTTTTAAAGCTATAAAGTATTTTTTTAATATTGATTAAACTAGATTAGAAATCAGTAATGACATTAGTTTTTTGATAAACTTTTTACACACTCAAACTACTTTGGATAACTCTTATGTTATTTTAAAGGTCGGAAAACTTGGCAAAGTAACTTTTAAAAAGATACTTATGCTGAGACATTATACCTCAATTGAAGAACTTAGTTGACAAAAGGAACCACAACCCAGTAGCAGTTCTAATAAACAGCTCAATATGGTAGGATAGTATAAGAATAATAGGTCTCTCGGTATTTTAGTCTCTTAATTACACTAAAAAAATTAAAAGTCAATGTCTCTTTCTAGTTTTCTACTAATGTTGTTATATTTTTAAATTTTACAAAAATGATTTATTCATTTTTATAAGTGCTTAATAAATTTTGAGAAAAATCTAATTATTATTATGTTAATTTTCATTAATTTACTTGTTTTTTTTAAATCATTAACATTTTAATTAGTTTAAAAAATTACTTGTTTTTATTAGTAACAGTTTTTTTTTGCTTTTTTTTTTTTGAACGTTGTAGTTTTATTTTCTTTATGTTTTAGCTCATTTTTAATCTTACTTATTTTAATAAGTTAAATAGTAGAATCCAAATTCTTAAACATACTTTTCAAAACTTAAATATATATAAGTCTTGTTTTTTTTTAAGACATGTAAAAGATTAAACTATTGATAAGTTTTAAATTTAAAAACCTTTCAGGTTAAAACTTTACCTTTTAACGTAAAGTTCAATATAAATTTTATGTGTGTATGATGTTAGATACTATTATATAATTTTTTGTTTGTTGATATTTTAGTTTATAAAAAATAGTTAATGTTTTAAATTTTAATAGTCTCATTTAAAAAAGTTTTTTTGTTTTAGAGTTTGAATTTTAACTGTTAAATTTTTTTTTATAATTTTTAGCTCATTATAAATTTGATTAAAGTTGGGTATGCAACTCGATGACCGAGAGGTCTTTTTGTGTATCCAGGTCCTTCAACCAAAAATAACTTTTGGGCATATAAACCTCATTAAGACCTGAATTATTACTAGGCATTAACTTTAAAACCTAAATTTTAGGTTTGATCAGACTCGTGCTAGCAACAAGACCAACATAGACAGTTCCAGGTCAACAACGGATTTAGCTGTGATAAGATTTTTCATGTCTTTTTTTTCGTTACTTTTTGGTGTAATTTTTGTTTTCGCTATTTTACGTGGCAATACATTTGTTAAACACATATAGTAATCGCTTAATAAAAAATCATTAATTTAAGTTAACTAAATAATTAAATTTACCATGCAAAAAAAAGTACCAAGACTGCTGATTGTTAATTTGGATTGTGGTAATCTACTTAGTATTTTAGACTTGGGTGATACAAGTAAAATATTGTTGTAAAAATTAGATCATCATATAAGTTTATTAAAATGGATAGGGTAAAGTGGTCAATTTTAAGTTAACGTGTAAAATTAACTGGGTGTTCTCGAATTATTAGTAAAAAAATCGATTGAAAGTATTTACATATTCTTCAACACTAGCGGCGCTAAAAAATGAAAATTGGGGTGCACCGAATTTTAATTTTGTGATTTAGGGTTCACGAATTCGTGCCCTAAAGTTAGCGTGCCGACCACTGGACTAGATCTTTAGAAGAACAAATAAGGGAACTAAAACTCTTAAATGATGAGTTAGAGAGACAGAAAGCAGCTAAATTAATAGAAGAAGAAATTTACCAACTCAAGCTCCGGAACCTTGAATTGACGAGACAGATAGGTCAGGAGGCGAATCAGGAAAGAATGAGGTCAAGTTAAGAAAAAAACAGTTATGATGTAATACAGAATCTTTCCAAATATGTAAGGCAACCCTCAATACACAGGCAAACCCCAAAGTTTGCAGCTAGCCCTAGATATACAAACCGTGATGTGGCAACCCAGAAATAAAGCTTCCATTTCACGAAAAGACTATATGACATCAAAAATGAGAAAAACAGACCGTACAACCTGAAAGAGAGAAAAATATTTTCAACTATGCAGAGAGTTTCATGGTAAGCTCTAAATATTAGTTTCTTAGGTTTTAACCATCTTAAAGTTAGGTTTTCAAGAAATGATCAGAAGAAAATCAGTCTCAGGTTTAGTAAATGTCTTTTTATTAGAGTCTTTATTAAGACTAGTTTTTCTGTGAGTTCAATTATTAAGAAATTTAAAAAATTCTTTGATTCTTTTTTTTTAATGTTTTTTAAAGTGAATAAGGGTGAGAGTTATAGCAGCTCTGCTAGAAATAATAATAGTTTACTCAAAACTAAAAAAAAAAATCTTAAGTGTACTTGCAGAAAAAGACTTTTTTTACTTAATCTTGAGCAAGATTTTTCTTTTTTGTTGAATTTATTACATTCAAAATTCTTTGTTTTAATACCTTGTAAAAATTACGCGCACCATTAAAACAGTTGTAAACAAATTTTACAAAATTCTTTAAATTTTAACTTTCTTAAGACAATTTTTTGTAACAGTCAAGTTATTTTTTTAATAAATGATACTTTATTATTTTTTTATAAACTTTTACAGTTTTATTTTTCATTGTGAAAGCTTTGTTTTACCTTAAATTTGTTTTATGTAATAGTTAAATGACAAAAGCTTTTTCTTTTAACTTTAGGTTAGATACATTTTTTTGTTAACATTAAATCATTTATATAAACTTAAAATAGAGTTATGTATGTACATAAAGAATGATAAAGTTAAATTTAAATTTGCACACTTTTTTACCACTTTTTCGTTGTGTTAGTTGTAAACTTTAACATTGTGTGATGTGTGTCAGAGACCACCACAGACAAAAAAGTCCTGTGAAGTGCGTGTCACAAAACACCGCCATTGAGACCAAGGTAGTAGAAGTTGAAAGGACCAGTTACGGGACCTGATTCAACCGTGAGCATAAGCGACGACATTTGAATGCAGTATTAAGAGGAGAACGTTAAAGACAAAGAGGAATTTTAGAGAAAGCAGCAGCAGCGACATTTCTAAGCTGTGATGAGATAGAAAGGTTCAGAGGATGACGAGTGCTTGGTGAAGCGGCAGCTGACGCTGGAATAATCAAAACTTTATAAGACTTAACTAAATCTAATAACTCAACTGTGTTTTGTAGTAATGCTGTATATCAGTTTTTCAAAGAAACATTTTTTGATCTTTCACAAAATATATGATATAAAGCAGTGCTTGATTAATTTTTTTTTGAATTCACATGTACTTAAATTTTTTGACTTTGGTTTAAAAAAAAGGTAATAGAAACCCCTCGTAAGGACTTCAGTTGGAAGGCCAAACGAAAAAAAACGTGACAAATTCGCCCTTTTTTATTAATTTTAATTTTCGGCCATTTTTGTCATGTATTGGCGGCTAGTGTTTATTTTAATGATAGTTGTTGTTATCATGAGCTTTTTCATATTGCCAACCTGTATCCGGTAAAGTACTTAAGTTCCTATTATAGATAAACATTATTTGAATATTGTTTATAAATTGTTTGTTTCTATATTGCTGTTGTTAACTTAAATTACAAAGAATAAACTGCGTGTAACTGTAAAACTGGTTGTTGTGAGTTAACTTAGACTTATTTGTAAAATAGAATACTTAATATTTACTTGCTTGAACATTTTTATAACAATGAAGCAAAAAAATGTAGACCTTGACCCCAGCACCAGACGCTCTAAGCGTTTGGCTGTTAAAAAATAAAATAGTAAAAGGAACTTTAGCTCTGTAGTTAATTCTAGTAAAAATAATCCCTAAACTCAGGCTTCAAGGTTTACACGGTCACTTTTGCACGAGAGTAAAAAAAAACTAAGAAAAACTGAAAGATAAATTAATTAAAAAAAGCAGAAAAAATAAGTTACCTATTGAGGGTAAGGGGCAACAGAGATAGTAAGAATAATAAAAAAGTAAATAATAAACTTTATTATCCAAAATAAAAATAAGAAAATTGGTTAATAAAAAAAAAATAATCAACAAAACATCGGCAAAAATCAGCAGATCATAAGCTTGGACTTTTGTATGCCGTGTGACAAGCTCAGGTTTAAGATAAGGGTTGATCATACTAATTCGATCATCAGACCACAAGCTTTCGGTAGACTGAGATCGGTTTCGTCCTGATTAGGACTCATCAGTCAGTCACAACCGAAAAACTTGCAGTCTTCAATCCTATTTCTCAAGTCTACAGTCCTAATCAGGACAAAAGCGGTCTCAGTCTAACGAAAGCTTGTGGTCTGATGATCGAATTGGTATGATCAACCCTTATATAAAAAATAATGATTTAAAAAACAACGAAAAAAAGTTACCGACCGAGGGTTATGTTTAGGGGTAACAGTGATAATAAAAATAGAACGCAAATAAATAACTAATAAAAGTTTATAGTAATAATAAAATTAATTTCTAAAACAAAAAAAGAAGAAAAAACAGTTACCAACCGAGGTAAGGGGTAATAGTTATAGTAAAAATAAAACGAGTAAAAATTTATGATTAAGAAAAACATTAAAAAACTTGAATAACTTTTCAACCCGTGCAAAAGTATCTTCGTGTAAAATGGTCTTTTTGCAAAAGTGACCCCTCGAGCAAAATTGACGCCATGCAAAAGTGTCTTCATGCAAAAATTTCCCTTCGTGCAGAAGTGTTCTTCTTGCATATTTGACACCTACCCAAGAATGTAAGTTATTATGCTTATATTAGCGCATTAATTTCTACAATAAATGTTTATTAAGATTTTATAAATAGGTACTATGATACTACACTTCAAACTCAGTATACAAATATTTATCTAAAACTCTTTAATTACAACAAGTTGGGCTTTTATTAAAGATAAAATACTATACTTCATAAAAAATTAAAGTTGTTTATATTTAGATAACAATAGTTTATTTTTATGCAAAACGTGAACTTGTAGGAACAATTGTTCTCTAAAATATTATTTATGACAAAAAACTAATTAACTATCTAACTCAGGGGTCGGCAAACTGCGGCCCGCGGGCCAAATGCGGCCCGCGAGCACGTTAGTTTTTTGAATGGAATGCGGCCCGCGAGAGAAATTTCTGCGGCCCGCGAGCTACTAAATGTGGCCCGCTGAGCAAAAATAAATTTTGGTGAATATTTTTTCGGGAATTTGGTTTAGATTGATTAATATCGTTTTAAGTTCCTGAATAACATTTTAAAACAACTAAAAGACTATATTGCTTTGACTTGAAATTGTTAAAAAGACAGATTAGCATTTGAAAAGTGATTTTCTATCAGTTTTACAATAACTTTCTTATTGCATCTGTTTTATTAGCTAAAAAGAAGTGCTTGGATGCAGTAGGTTGTTTATATTACATTTATTTAGTTATTTATATAACAAACTAAACGTAAATGCTTTTCATGTAATGCACAGTAATTATCTAAAATTTCATTCTTTATAGTTTAGGTATTTTTTTAACATGTAATAAGTGACCCTAATACCTAAACTATACTAATTACATGTTAAACTAAACTAATTAGTACCTAAACTCTTTTATAAATGTTTTACCACAGTAATTTATATCTAAGTGTGACGAAAAACATTTATAATAGCATAATAATAAATAGGTTTATATTAATTTCCATTTAAAACATATTAAATTTTAGAAGGATTATGTGCAATTTAGATTAATTACTATACACACCAATGTACACAGATGTTTAGAACCATTTTTTAAACCATTTTTTTAAATACTTAAGTTAGATTAAGTGAAGTTTAAACATATATATAAATTTGTTTTCTACTTGACAATCTTAGTGTTTACAAACACTTTTAAAACAGTATATATGCAGAAATAAAAATTTACTTGTTATGTAAACTGATAGGTATACAGTTTCATTTTTCAAACAAAAGTTTTTGGTAGATCGAATTTATTTCTTTACTTTCCACCCTAATATACATATATGCCATTTTCTGTAACTACGTATTTAAGATATATTATATTTAGTGATGGTAAATTTAATAAATTTAAAAGTTGTTAATCAAAATAGATCAAATTCAAGCAATTAAGCAACTTAATTTTGCCACAATATTGGACTAAGTCAGTCATTGAATACTTTTCAAAATTCAGGCTAATTTAGACATATTTTTGGTATTTAGCTTGAATTGCTTTTTTTGTTCTAAAATTTAAGTTATCAGGCTAGTTTTTTGCACTCATTCAAAACTTTTTTGCTTTGAAAAGTGGCAAACAAACTTATGATTTATGTTTTGTTATACTCACAGTTATGGTTATGATTATAAAATATTTTATATTTTAATTCTTGCAGCTGCTATACTTTAAAATATTATTTATATTAATTTATAAGTGAATCAGTGTTGACGTAATACCTTGAATTTGACAATTTGGCTACAAAAACCTGAAAATTAAGATTGAAAAAAAAGAGTTTTAAATGTTTTTTTTAAAAAGCTACAGATGCAGATATGAACAATATAATTTTTCCGTATGTGATTCAAATGATCCTTCCCTTCATTAATTTCATTATTAATTCTTTTGCCATTTTTTGCGTTGTTTGATAACTTATGATACAACTTTAATCAAGCTATTGCACGCAGAAAACTTTGATTGTAAATGTGCGTTAGACTTAATTTTTTTTGTATAAGTTTGTTAGGATCTAAATTTAATTTATAACTATTGAAGGTTAAAAAATTGTAGAAAAAAATTGTCTGATGAGTTTTAATTGCATCTAAAAAGTCAAAATCTGTTATTAGTTTAATGTTTCAAAGGTTGTGTAAATTTTTATAGTTGTTTTTGTTTACCTGAAACTCCAAAAGTTTTGACTTTGTTTCAAGTGTCGTGTCATTATATGGCACCACATTTCATAGATAACTTGTTTTTTTTTGTATTACCAATTTAAATTGCTAAGACAAATGTTTTAAAATGTTTTCAATTCAAACGGTACTCCTTTTTATTAATTACGTTTGCTACTTTATAAATGCCTTGAAAAATTTTTCTGATCAGATGTAGTTACTGAAGATAATCATGCGCTTTGTTAAAACTGACGTAAGCATTTTTACGTTTCTTGCAATAACTCCTAACCAACGTTTTTATATTTTTATAGTTCGTCTTATATTTCACATTTACTATTTTTAAATGCAAAATTCTTATTACGATAAAGATTTGTTATAATTCTGAAAAAAAAAAACTTCTTTTTATTAATGGGTTAATAAATTTTCATTTTTTCGTTAAAAATATTTAAAAAACTTAAATATACATTCAAGCTGACTTATAACATTTAGTTTTTTTAGTTATATTTAATTCACTGTTAATATAAGATAATAAAAAATAATAATTCGTTATTTTTTTTATAAACTTTGTTATAAACAGGGTTGCAAAAAAAATGCTTAGTTTAGAAATTTGTGTACTCTGACTAAAATAAACCTGTTTAAGACATTGTTAAAAACTCAGGTCTGTGTGAAATTTATTTTTCAAGTACTTTAAGTAAATTTATCAATACTCATAATAGTTTTATAATTGTAGTGTAGTTTATTTATTATAATTTATTCTAGGCTACGTACATATTTTTTACTTTTTTATAATGATAATATTTTAGTTAGTTATTTAAGCTTGATTAACAGCAATTTATAACCTTTTTTAACTTTTAGTAAACTTAGACTGGTTTTATATAACTCAAACATTTTTGCTGTTAAAGTGACAACTATGTAAAAGACTAGTTAATTTGTAATAAAGTATTCGAGCAATAATTATGTAAAAAAAATGTTTCAGGTTTCTTCAATATAAATAGGTTTTATTTTTATGTAAACTAATTACTGAATTTTAAAAACAGTGCAAATTTTTGAAAACTTAAAATTTATTTTCAATAATTAACAATTTTTTATATGAAAAATTAGTTGATACCCTAAAAAAATGTATAAAAGTCACTTATAAAGTAATTCAAGCTTGGGTTTTATAAAAAGTTAAGTAAATATTAAATTAAACTATTAACTGGAAAAAGTAGTACATAGTTTATTAAGAATTAAATGTATTAGTCAATGTATATGTAAATCTTTTTTTTTTAATAAATAGTCGATGAAAAAATAAAAGCAAATCCAAATAATAAACTTAATAAAAGTTAACTAAAAGTGTGACTAAAACTAAAACCAGAAGATTATTTAAATGTAATTAAAACTAAAACTGCGGCCCGCGAAGTTTTTTGAAACTTGAAATTTGGCCCGCGAGCACCAACTGCCTACCGACCCCTGATCTAACTCGATGGTAGATACTTGATCCTATTTTAAAATATATCAGTTTTATATCGATTTAGAGATAACTATAGTTAGATATACTATTTAAGTTGATAATGTAATTTTATTTTGTTTTTCGATTCATATAAATTTGAGTGAGTAAAAATAAGTTGTTCTATACTTAATGTTGTTTAACAATGAGATTGCTTATCAATTCAGCTTTCGTTGAAAATATTTTCTATAATAAATTTATTTTACTTGCTTTAAGTACTTTTTTGTAGTGAAGTAACAAGCTAAAAAAACAAAAACAAGACATACTAAAATGGACTGAGTACTTTTAACGTTGTCTTGTTGATAAAACACAAAAAAAAGTAAAGGCTTGTTTTGAAAAATTAAAATGCACTCAAATTAGTGAACAAAACAACTAAAAATATTTTTTTGACTTTGGTTGTAATAAAATCAACAAAAAAGTGAATAGCATTTTATTGTTCAAGATAACTTATTGTTACAACAACAATTTTTTTGTTGAAAATTTAACACAAGTAATTTATTCATTTTAAACTACAAAGAAAATACGATAAAAATATATTTGTTTTATGAAATCAGGCAGTTATGATAATAAAAGCATAGCCTTTATTTTTTTTTATAGTTTGAGTTATATATACATTTTACGATTGAATGTAAAAAATAAATGATATTAAAGAAATAAAAGTACCGAAATTCATAGATTTAGAATTAAGAAAAAAGTTTGAAAAAAAAATTTTTGCTTATTTCATTTTAAAAATATTGTTTCATTTAAGCTTATTTGTTTTGTTTAGACATTTAAATATTAAAAGAAATAAAATAACATAGCAATTTTTAAAACTTATTATGATCGCATTCAAACTTTTGTAACAATTTAAAATAAATAAAAAATAAGACTATATTTTTACAACACAAATAAATTCATCATTATCAAGTGTGTAAGTGAAAGGTATCTTTATCTATAGAAAAACTGATTGCTTCTTATACAGCAACAAACTGTTTTTTAAATATTATAAAAAGTTAACTACATATTCAATTACAACTTTTAAAACTAAATAAAACTAGTTGAATCCTTTGAAACCTTTTTTAAGATGAAAAATGTAATGAAAGTAAACCCTGCTTATTTTTTATACAAATAAAAGAAATCTTATATCAAAGACAAAAAAACAAAAGAATAATTTAATAAAAATCATAATAACTCCCACTCTTCATCAAGTAAGTAACTTTTTTTGTTCCTTTTGTTTTGCCGAATCCAGCAATGCTTTTCCTCATACTTTCTGAGCCGGTGTACATGATCAACACACCATAAGTTGTTTTGCGGTGTTACTGTAAATATTTAAATTTAATTATTAATAAACCATTTATATTATAAAGGATAAAAAAAGGTAGAATAGATTGTTTTTATACTTTTTTTGAAGTTTATAAATACTTGGAGTCTGTTAAAGTTGTAAAAAAGACAATGATTATTACAACACTTAGCAAGAAAAAAAGGCAAAAGCATGTATATAATCTTTAAGTATGTATATAATTACTTTATTACTGCAAATAAAACATATTATATAATTATTTTCATCCATAAAACTTAAACAACATACTAATATTTATCACTTCAAACAAAGTTTACTATTAGATACAAACAACAAATGAATTCACAACATAAAATTTTGTCGGTTGTCATATTCTTTTATTTTTTAGCATCCTTATCAAAACTAGTTATACAAGTCAAAATAAAATGATGAAATTTGTAACTGGTACTAGAAGTAAATGATTCATACATTTTTGTTCTAAAAAAGATGATAGGTAAACATTAAAGAAATTAAAATTTTCTTTATACAGGGTTGCCACTCGTTGTTTCAAATTTTTTTCCAGGTTTTGCAAATTTCTTCCAGGTTTTTAAAATTACACATTTTTGGGTCTAATTCAAGTTTAAAGTAAAGTTTAAGGTAAGAAACTGTTTTAAACAGTATAAAAACATTGAAAAGATACTGTAAGGCTACTTTGAAAATGTTTTTTTCTTTTTTTTTAATTTGATGATGAAAATTTTTTTTTACTTATGTGATAGATTTTTTGAGTCAAATTTAAATTTCACTACTGAAAATGTGTAAATTATTAAAATTTCAGGTTTTTCAAGTTTTATTTTAGTGATTTTTGTATAAAATTCCAGGTTTTTCCAAGTTTTTTTTTTAATTTCCCAAACTCCAGGTTTTTCCAGGTCTTTTTTGCCTAAATTGTCAAATTCCAGGTTTTTCCAGGTAGAGTGGTAACCCTTTTTATAGTAATTGTTCGTTTTTATACTTTAAGTGATAAAAGTAAATTCATTAAGTTTGTAAAATAATTGTTAAGAATTACTTCATAGTACAAATTTTAAAAAAAAACTAAAACTAACCAGTCAAGTCAGTTATTTTGCTGTCGATCACTTTCCAATGAGTACCTCCAATGTTGCTACCATCAATTCCGATTCTTTCACACAAGCTACCGTCATAAGTGACTGCCCAAATTGCATGATTGCTGATTGCAAGCCGACGTATTAAATCACCTTAAAATTTCAACTTTTAAAAACATGTTTACAAACTAATCCAACAACTATTGCTTATAATTATCTACAAAGAAGAGTTTTTGATAAAAGATAGCTGAAATAAATAGTTACAATAATTAATCATATACAAAAAAAATGTAAAACACTTTGAAAACAGCCGTGCATTAAAAAGTTATTTTAACAAAACAATCAAACCATTGGAATTAATTTTGATCCACTTTGTACCGACGGGTAGTTCTTCACTGACGCCCACTCTCGCAAAAACTCCGCCCTGCTGGTCGATTGCCCACACGTGACAAGAAGACGGCCCGCAACATACCTAACATGTTTGTTTATCATTACAAGTATTATTTTTGAGTATAACTGAATGTGCTCTTTGTTTCTATCAAATAGCTTACACTTACAATATGTCCGTTATTTTCTATTTGTGTATTAAAGCTTAAAACATCTTAGATTATAAACAAAAAATATGTGAAGATAAAACAAAGTAAAAATTGTTAACCTAATTTAAAATTTTTTATCATTTGTACTAATTTTTCCACACATTGTTTTATCTAAATAATAAGTTAAACCCCTGGAAAAAATATAATTGAAAAGTTCTACATATAAACTTCTTTTTATTGCAAACCTCTTTGAAAAGAACTTCATCTTCAGGGTTTTCAACTGGCAACCAGGCGGAAATCATGATGTCGTTATCAGGAACTGCGGATCGCATCAGGCATCTTCCGCGCGAGTCCACCGCCCACAACCATTGTGATGAACTAGAAAGCCATTTTATATTTGCATCTTCCCCCAACTGCATCGTAACGTCGCAACATTTCCAGGACCTACCCTTAAAATACAAAACAGCAAAATATAATTTTAATATCAAAAGCAGTAATTTATACATATTTTTTTAATTATTTTGCGTCTAAAAAAGAGAATAAATCGCGATTTAAAGCATTCCATTTTAATTAAATTCACAAAAAAATCTCAATTATACACTCCATTTCGTTAAAATACTAACCTTACTAATGTGTGACCTTTTTTTTAATAAATCTAGTATAATTTTCAAATCTCCCTTAACTTTGACCTAACAATTTTTTGTTCTTGTATTTTCAAATCCCGAAATTATCTATTGAAAACTTTTTTATTTAGTTTAGCGGGCCAGATTGACTTGCTCGCGAGCCGCAATTCTATCTTACAAGGGCTAAACTCCGCTTAAACTTTGAAAACATTGTCGGGCCGGTCGTTTTCACTTTGGGACCGGACCCGGCCGTTTCCCACCCATATCATAATAAAAATGGAAATAATTAATTTTACTTACGTAATATTAGAACTATAAAACCTTCATTTCTCAAAGTAATAAGATAAGTAAAGTTATTTGTTGTTATCTATTATATTCATTTATAGCTCAAATTAAATAAAACAGTTTCAAAGCTAAAAAATCAGATTAAATTGTTGTTATGTTTTCAAAATTACAAACACAATCTTTTAATTAAAAATATATTTGCAAAGTTAATATACAAACTTGCGGTGAAATTCCACTTATTCCAGTACGTGCATAAACACGATAGTCTGATGTCAGAACCCACAACACTTCTCTGCAGCATGTGGCCATTATTACGTCACAATTGCGAGGTGGCATAATCACGTGTGACGCTCTGCACTTCATGTCTTTGTGTGACGTCATGTTTAAGCGAAGAAGTTCCGAGTTGCCGTTTCTTATCACCCAAACAAACTCTAATTTAAATTGTAAATTAAATAAAATTAACTTCAGTCAGCTCACTCATAAACTCACCTTGCCAACTAGCACTGTGAGGGTTGAACATTGCAGATGATGAAATGCAACTCCACTTGCTGCTGCTTGCCATTCCTTCGATACTTACTGCTGCCCATCTGTAACCTGAACACAGTATTTGTCTATGTACAATAAAAGAATCAAAAGTATATATACTTTTTTTATGATTATCAGCATAAATTAAAGATTTTTGTTCTTTTTCATATATTTCAAACAAAATTCACGCACATTTATTTATCGTTCACATTACTATATTCTGATTAATTATTCTAATAAATAATTCTATATCCAACACGGTATTATAAAAAAAAACAGACAAAAATGTTTTTCTTATATAAAGCAAAAATGCATGCTGAGTATCAACATGAGTCAAGTAGCACGTCAGAAAGGTCCTCCGAAGAACTGTGAAACATTTTTCTTCTCGGTTGAAAACCAACACTAGTACTCCTGCTGACTGAGACGACATAAAATCATATTACATAATTATGGAGAAGTCTTACATAATAAAGATGTTCAGATAATTATGTTAGTTCAAAGAAAAAATCTTGTTTTTGCAGAGAATTGTTATTAATCATCAATTAAATCATAAAGAAATTATTTTAAATATGTATGATCTGGATAACGAACCAATATTTTAAGAACTGACCAAAGAAACGAGATAACATTTAAAAAGAACCAAGTAGTTGCAGTTGCAAATAATTATGCTGCTTACTACCTCCTACATAATATTAGGAGCTTACTACCTTTTTCATAAATGTCTAGATTTGGTTTAAATTTAAGGATAAAAATAGATTTCTGCAATGCTTACATATAGAAACCAGTCACAGGTTGATGTTTCTAAACAATGAACCAAGTTAACAAATCGAAATAGCATTAAAAATTACCTATTTTTTTAAATATATTATTTTCAATTGTTATTTTTTTAACAGTATTCCTCCTCTAGTATAGGAGACGAAAACTAGGCTTTAATATAAATAATTAGTTAATAGTAGTTTATAATTACGTTATCACTAATTTTGTTTAAAATAGTATCTTTTTATTGATTACTTACAATCATTTTAAACAACTGTGACCAGTATAAGACATTTTTTTACACAATTCAGCCTCAAATCTTTATATAATTACCCGTTACTTATAAAAGGCTGCTGACCCTTGTTCAAGTAAAATACAATTTTTCGTCAAAGGTTATATCAACAGAAAGGTATCTCATGACTTACATGAAGCTAAAATTATCATCTTGTTGAACGGTACTAGTTTGCAATACATAATCAAAATAAAAATGTTCCTGCTTAAACTGTTGACAAAACTTTTGCACGTTTTGCTTAAATGCATAGGGAGTAAAAACTTTTTTTTACAATATTTTAAATTGGTTGTTAAACAAAATCTTAAATTATAAACTAAAAGTCAGATTTTATAGAATAAAAAAAATCATTTGACTTTTTAGATATAGACGTTTTTGTAAAAAGTTTGCGATACAAGCATAAGTAACGCAATTTTTTCATGGTTAATTTTTTCGAAAATTTAAAACTGAAATGAAAATCTATCTTTTCCTCTAGTTTTCGAGCTAGAGACCTCAAATTTACAGGAATCAACTTTATATAGTTTAAATGACTTTAAATGCTGCGATTTTCTCATCGACTTTAATTGCTTATATCTCAATAATTTTTTTGAATTTTGTCAAGCCATTAAATGTTTCTGACAGCTAAGATAAAAATTTACAATATAATATCAAATTGCGAAAAACAAGATGGATCACCTATGCCGTCATTCCTTCTTCGCTAACAGAAAATAATCGAAAGAATATATCCTGACTCACAATGTGGATTTAGATTAATTTTATTTACTATGTACAGCTAAAAGTCTAGATTTGGTTTAAATTTAAAGATAAAACTCATTTTCTGCATTACTCACATATATAAACCAGTCACAGGCTGAGGTTTTCTAAACAATGAACCAAGTTAACAAAACGAAATAACATTAAAAAATACCTAATTTTTTTTATTATATTTTTTCAATTATTATTTTTTTAAGCTTCAAAAAAAATTTAAATACTATTTTTTTTGATGCTACACTAGTTATTACTATTCATTTTTAAGTAAACTAGCAGAAAAAATATATAAACCTATAATTTTACTGTTAGTTACGAAAACATTCTTGGAATCCCTGCTTAATACCCATATTGAACTATATGAAACTGCAACATCCTGAATATCTACTGCATCTTTCTGCTTGTTCTGAAATTTAATGCATTAGTTATTATCAATTGGGACCTTATTGTTGTATACTTCAGCATTAATAAATACAAAACTAATTTACTATAACAAGCTTTATATTAAATCAAAACTAACTTGCTCCGGTTGTTTGAAAAGTTTATTTTTTCTTTTTTTTCTAGAAGGTGGATGAACCTAAAAGATAAAGTATCAGTATCTTAATACTTAAACATTTTGTACCTATACTTTCAGGTATGTTTTTACTAAACTTTATTTAAGAATTGGTATATTACTGATTTTAAAGTAGTATGCTTCGATGCATTTAAACTTTTGCAGTAGCTAAGTAAATCTAGTATATATAAAAACAAATTAAACCTTGCTGAAAATTATTTTAGAGTTTAACGTTTTCTCAAAACAAAAGGTATTTTTAATAAAAACTTACAGATAAACATGCTGCAGCTATGAAACAGTTGAGGTTTTAAGGTAATTATACTAAAAACTGATATAATAAAATGGTTTTATATCAGTCTATTAAACGTATCAATGACTTATAAACTTAAACATACATGCCAAAAAATACTCGAAAGTGGTTTTTCAGAGTAATGTAAGTTACCCTTGTCATCAACAACCAGTATTGTATCATCACTGTTTGAAACTATTCTTACTGGCCAATTGTCATCAAGAAAAAAATTTACTGTTCAAAAAAAAAAATTAAACCACATAATTAATTTTCTCAGAGAAGAATGTAATGCGATTAATAAATTATTTGCAAACTGATTTAATTATTGAAATACTGTATAAACTTACCGATTTTCCACTTGATAAGTTCGTTATCAATATCTTCTAGCTTTTTTACTAGTATACTGTGTTCATCTGAAAGTATCCAAACTACCTCTTTTGTGAAGCAAACATCTTTGATCTAAAGTATTAGTTTTGTGGTACGGACGCAAACAACGATAAAAACAACTTCTAATGAGAGTTAAAAAGGTAAGCTAAGATATATGTATATACAATATCATTAATTTAATAAACTTGGCTTAAATTAAAAAACTATAGTACCTTCGCTTATAGTTGTCTTAGTTAGTTTTTTTAGTATTTTAATACAAACTTTTCAATTACTTTTAAACTAAGTACTACAAAAAAAAATTTAACAAATTTTCTAACTTTGATTAAATTTTTTGTTTTTTTATTAAAAACTTAATTTTTAAGTTTACTCTTGGAATGAAAACTACTTATACTGTAGGAAAAGTATTGCAGGTCTGCCTTTTCGAAACAAAAAAAACATCGGGGTTTATGAGTTAAGCTTTTAAAACGTTTACAAACTAAATTTATAAGTAGCTGTAACCAGAAGGTTGAAATCATTAACAATTATATCGACAATGAAGCTACAACACTTAAAATTTAACAAATAGTATTTTTCAGCCTGAGTTTTCTTTACAATATTAAAATATAATCTATAATTTAGTTATTATCATACCTACTTTGTAAAACTATTAAAAATACAACAAATATAAATTTTATAAAACTTACCAGTGCTTCCTCCAGAACCCCTTCGACACTTTTGTAATTGATTCTCATTTTCAGGTCAGAAAAATTTGCTTGTGGGTTTTCATGATTTTCAAAAGTTCGCTTAACCAAGTTACCATCATCAGTTACCATCCAAGCACTTCCATTCAAAAAGCACTTATGTACATGACTAACATGTTTCACAGAATGCCATTTTAGACGAAGCTTTCTGTAAAATTATTTTTATTACTACGTTAAAGGTGCAATTCACTCAGGCAAAAAAAAAAGCCTGAGACGCCCTATATACTTTTTGAAACGAAAAATTAATTTAGCGCTTCAAGTACAAATTATTTCTACCGTATGTTCTTGATAAGTTATACTTTTTTCTTTTTATTTTTAAGAGCATGTATTAGTAATAAAATGCTTGAACTTTTGTGAAAACATAAAATTACTAAAAACTCAACAGAATAAAAACTTAAAAATTCAATATGTAGAATAAGATGTACTCATGTTAGTTTTATTTATTTAATTATATTTAAAAAAATAAAAAATAAAACACAACTTTAACCGTTGCTTTAAGAAATCTTAACGAAAATATAGACATTTTGTAGTTTTATGTAAACTTTGTTTAAAATGCTCTATACTTTGTATAAAAAGTAGAGCAAAACATATTTATATTATAAACAAAAAACTACATTCAGCTAATAAATAATGTAAATTATTACGTCATATTTTCAAGTTTTTTGTATATAAATGATAAGTTTCTATTCAATTTGATAGTAAACACAGTCTGATAAACACTTAAATACTTATGATTTAGGTAAAGCATACGTAATCTGTTGTTTTTGATTATACTATAGTTATAAAAGAAAACATAGATAATCTAATAAAAAATAAATTTATCAAGAATATAAAATGCTATACTATTTTTGTAACTTTGAACTAAATTTTCATAAACTAATCTATTCAAGTTATAACTACATATCACAGCTAAAAAACTCAACTATAAATTATTAAAAATAACTAGCCGCAAGGCGGAAATTTTATCTAAAAATATAAACCAGCATTTAAAAATAATACTAAATGCTTAAACATAAGTTTGTTCAAAAGTATAAAAAAACTAAAAATTGAATTAACTCAACCTTATTTAAATTCTAACAAAACGCTAACCTAAGTCTTTTTTCCTAATAATCTAACTAGCCTGAGTCAGATGATTATTTTTCTTTTAACCATTTCTATCATAAATTATGCTGAGTTACTTAGGTAGCCTGGGTATTTAGCTTTAAATTCCACCAGTATTTTAGTATAAAACATTATTTTAAATATCACTTGTTCTAGTCAATACATTTTAAGTTATGACATTTATTAATAAAATATTATTGTTTAATTGCTATAACAATTTTACACAGAAAAGTTACTTAACTTTTATGAAGAGTTAAATAAAAAATAGAAAAACCTTACCTTATAAAGTTGGGAGCAATTTTTCGACGCTTTAAGTCACTCAGCGAACAATCGACATGAGGTAAAAGCGCATATTTTACTGAACCATCTATTTCCACTACCCATATAACTTTTTCTATTAGATATTACAAACAAGGTATACTAATTATAAAAATAAGTACAAACACAATTATAAAACGCTGTACAGAGTTTACAAACGTTTAAATTCTTAAACGATTGTTTTAATAGAAAACAGCTAATCTAACTTTATGTATTCAAGTAAGAACTGAAACTTTTGTTTATTCAAAAGGTGTACGTGATGATTGTACCTTTACACAACATTATCTTGACTTAACATTATTAAATAAATGAAAAAAATTGTAGCATTTAAAAGAACTAAATTAGTAAAGAAGTACAATTTTACTATTATATATTTCAATACAAAAAACAAAACAATTCATGAATCGTTGCGATTATTGTTATCCTATGTAACTGACCGTATATAGAAATGTGTTTTGCTTTGTAGCTACAGAGTAGATACCACCTAATATCTAAACTATCATCGTTGTCACAAATGTATACTTTGTTATCATCTGTTATTACACACGCATAATTTTTGTAAGCTGTTGCAAATTAATTTGTCGTTTTACAAGTTTAAGTTCACTAAATCAACAGATCTAAATAAATCTAAAATAATAATCTAAATATGAAGCTTAAAATCTACTTGCCGCTTAAAGGTCTAGTTACCAAATTTTGCGCTAGTAATTTTATGTGTTTAGTTTATGCCGTGCATACAGAAACAATCAAACTTTATAAACTTGATTTTTATTATATTAGCTTAAAATAAAATGTTTAAACCTATAAAATTACCTAGAGAGTTAGTTTAATGTAAACAGTTTTGTAAAAAACTAGACTGATCTCCCTTTCTCTACAGCCGTTAATAAAATAACAGATAATTGTTTATCGGTTTACACAATTTTAAAACTGCTCTTTAATATAGAGTCTTATGTACGAGATCTAAACCTTTACATATTATTAACAAATTACTTCTACGCTAAACATTAAAAATAAAACTAATTGTAATCATTTTTTTTATAAAACTAAAACATTTTATTCCGCTGCAGTATACACAAATTAACTACAAATTACTATGAAACGTCTTACTCACTATACAACGTAGAAACGTTACAGTTATTACTTGGAAGTTTGCCATGGATCCAAGATATTTTTTCCAATGATTTTAACATGATATAACTGTCATTGCTGCCCTTAAAATTAACAGGTCTACTTATAAATTAAATTAGATATTTTATTCAAAATATCAGTTTAGGTTTGTTTATCAGATATCATTTTTGACGAACTTTTAAAAATAAACATACATCATATCATTATATGTATACAAAGAACTAAACTGTTACAATTTAACATAGTTGATAATTTCGAATAAAAATAATTAAAAAATTTTAAGATATGAAGAACATTTGAAAAACATGTTTCAATTAAACTTACATTGGAATTAGTTTCAAAACTTTCATCTAAGTCTTCCTTATTTTCAATCGTTTGTTCCTCGAGTGATTGTTCACTTTTCTGTAAAAACTTATAAATTAAAGTATTTCTAATTTTAAGTTAAAATTTATTAAATTAAACCTCATTTAGCTTATTTTAAAGCTTTGTAATGTTTCTAAATTAAATTCATATTTGAGGTTCTAAATTGAACAAAAACAGTTCTCAAAGCTCAGTTTAAAAATAAGGAGACAAATATACAAGATTATTCATTCAAGATTTTTATTTGCAAAACTAAGTTTCACCCTTTGAGGGATCTTCAGTTACAATTTAAATCGTATTCAAATAGAAATTTTTATTATTTTATTAAGTTAAGCTTTTTAATAAAGTAAAAATTTTACAAAATACTTTACTTTTAGATGAGGTACAGGACTAATTAATAAACCGCATTTTCCTTTGTTAACCTACAGAGTTAAATAAACTTGTTATTAGTAGTAGTTAGACTGTAAATTACTTGATCGTCTCCGGAGCTGCTATCATAAAACCCATCACTTTCTTCAGAGGAACTCTGTGAAAAAGTTTCCATTTTATATGATGTATCTTCTATCAGTTTGCTATCTCTGTGTTCTTTTTGTTCAACAGCCATTTTATGTACTTCCTTAAAATGTTCTAAAACTTTTATAGACGTTTTAGGCTCAAGCTCTTCAACTTTTTGTTTTTCAGGTTTTGGTTCTGCCTTATAAAGTTCATTTAATTGAAAACCATTTTTTTCTACTAGGAGCTCATCAAAGAGCTTTTCATCATCATATTCTGATTCGTAAATCTCTTCTTTTTCTTTATTTATTTCAACTTGCTTGTTTGGAGCAGAAACTAAAGATTGTTTTATTTTGGATTGAAATTTGCTAAATGTGAGTATTAAATTAGTTTTTGTATCATGGTCAATTCTCTATTAAACTAAGGTGAGTTTTCATTTTCGATTGATATAGGAACATCTTCAGACTATTTAGGCGTAAATAACTTTGCTAAAAACTACTCAAAATTATCTTACAATTTCTGTCATAGTACAATGTTTTAGTTGTGAGATTTTATTTAAAAACTATTTACAATTAAGACTAAACAAATAGCTACTTACTTTTAGGCTTTTGATTAGAACTAATATCCTTTTTATAGACTTTTCTCTGTTTTGATTCAAATACAACATCTTTATTGCTACTTTCACCAGTATCATCAACACCTGTAGTTTTATTTTAAAAGTAAATTTTTGAGTTTATCTCTTTTTTCATTTTTCTAAATATGCGTTTAATATTTTCTAACTTCTTTAAGATATCTATTATTGAGTATAAAATTAGATTATGTTATACATGTTATTTTTAGTTTTTTTTTTACATATATTTGTACAAGGTTTAAATTTTATTTTATAATTTCTAATTAATTATAAAAATAACATAAAGAGAACAGTGTTTATCTGTGTATCTATTATAAGCATAAACATTGCTATCTAGCATAGAGGATCTTCAGACTCAAGTTTTATTATTTAGCTAAATGCAACATTCTTACATAAGTTTTAATTATACGAAACACATTTCTCTTTAAACATTTACATGTTTGACACTTGCTAAGATTATTATTGAAACTTTTGTCTTCAGATAAAAAAAAAATTCAAAGAGAGAAAAAAAATTGGGGAGCACTGATGTAAACAATAAAACTTAGAAGCTTTTTGGTGTGTTTATAATTAAAAAAAATTATTCGAAGCTAACCAAAAATTTTCGCTTGCTATTTCTAGCTTGATTTTAACTTCCTCTTATGAGATTTTTTATCAAAATACTTAGAATATATAAACTAGTAGTTTTATACATAGCTTTGGATATCTTCAAAAGAAAGTATTTATTTACTTTTAACAACAAGCATTAGATTAAACCACGCGACTACCAAAACAGTTTTCAAGACAATTTTAGGACTCATCAGGCATATGTAGCTGCAAGAAACTGTCCTTTAAGTCAAACTAAGCAAGCTAGAGTATATTAGCACTTAGCGTTCATTTGTGGGTGCAAAACAATGGGGCAACTAAATTTTATATAACTCAATATCTAAGAAATTGCCAGTTTTAATGTAAAATTTTAGTTTATATTTGTTTTTTAAAATAACTGATAGAAATATTTTGAATATATTTAGCAAAGCTAAAAATTTTTGGCCATCATACAATAAGACAAATAGGCTACACAACCATCAACACTGTTGTTTTCTAGACAGCGGGATTTCACAACTAGGTCAGCCAGATATGCATGAATTAAGTCGTAGATAGTTTCATAAAGCGTTGTTAATGACTGATAATTTAAAAAAAATCGTACACCAGGTCCTTGGACGAATATAAAGCCTTTATTTTTTTACTGTTTAAGAAACTACATATTGATGGTTGTGTGGTGCAGTCAATTGTTAATTGTACTAAACAAGAAATAAGAAAAACAAGTAAGTTGCCACAGTATGTGTGTTACATTATTAAAACATTTCTAGTTTATTAGAAATGGAGTCAAACAAAGAATAGCTGTATCAATATTACACAGTGGGCTGAAAACGGGGATCAAGCGGCCATTGACATAAAACTGTCATAAGAAGCACTATAATACAATTTAAAGTTACACTTAGTGTTACAATAAAAAAAGTGTTTGTTTTTATTTTAAAAATAGTTTAAATTTTAATTTTTAATGAAACTTTAAAGAAAGAAACTTAGAAAAAAGAAAATTATAATTGGTTACCTCAAGAGAGTCACATTTACTTCCATTTTAGTTTAAATTTGAATGAACTTTCAATATCAAGCCGGGTTAAAGTATACTCTCAATACAGTTTATTTTTAATTTAAGGCTGATCTTTGTATATCAAAGTTTGTACTATTAATAATGCTACATTTGTACTATTTTTTCAAAAGAAAAAAACCGTAAACATTTTGAACAATAAAAACATTTATTCGTTGCAAAACAGTGCAAAAAACAAAATAATTTAGCCTGTGGTTAAAAAAAAGCACTTTAAATTTACTAGAAACAAGTAACAAACTTCTAGTAAAAACAGTAAGTTCTTAAAACTTCTTTGAAATTAAGTTTCTCAAATAAATAAAACACTCTATTCAGTAGCACAAAGCATATGTAACAACGTTTCCCATTCTGAATTACATGATGAAATTTTTTTCATTTAGCTGCAAACAACTTCGCGCAGTATGTCCGACTTCTTTACAATAAGTGCAATTGAGTCTGTCTAAAGTGTTGTTAACATCGTAGTCACTCTTGTCCCATAATCGATTTAAACAGTCTGTTAAATTTTCATACTGAGAAGTTTAACTTGAAAAGTTCATTCTGTACTGTCTTAGAAACTTGTTGTTAGCTTCCAATCCACTTTCGGTGTAATTTAGCAAACCTCTACCGTTGTTTTGCTCAATTAGTTCAGCACTATGTGCAAGAACAGTATGCGCAGTTGGTGTAAAGCGAATCCATTTAACCGACATGACCAGCATCATTGTTTTTTGAAATAAAACTGAGTATTTCTCTACATTAATCTTTCTGTTAGAATTTATAGGCCATAAAATAATGGAAACATACAAAATAATTTTGTTAATGTTTTCTTTAAAACTAACATCAGAAATATGCTTTGTCAGCAGAGTCCTATTATTGGTGTTTAGCAAAGTTTTGACTACGTTACCTGTTGTAGAAGTTCCACCATGGCCTGTGGGATACGGTTTTTCAAGAAAACCTTTAATTTGCTAAAATAGTAAAAAAAAAACTACTTCAATGACTAAATCATATACTAAGCTACCATGTTTTGACCAATACTAACTGTTCTCATCATTCTTGGAGCTTAAATGATCTGTAAACAAAAGTAAGTGAATCTATACACATTAAGAACCTTCTAAAACATACAAAATGGTCTTTTTTGTCACAGTGAAAAACCAGGGATAGGGTATTGTATCAATTTTTTTAACAGAAATATTGCTTGTCAAAACCTAAAAAAATAGTTATATTCCACATGATAGATTTGTCTGTAAATTTGTATATAGATTCCTTGTCATTTTTACCAAATTATTTAAAAACAAATTATGTTGGTTCTACGGTGGCGAATTGAGAAAATCAACCCTGAAGAATACCCTAAATTGCCAGGAAATCATCAATGAATTTTCGGCGAGAATAGAAGATTTTTTAAATGAGAAATAATATACTTATACATTTAAATATTTAAAGAATTTCGACTTTTTTCAATTAACATTAAACCAAAGAAATGAAAAAACTTAAAAAAAAGTATTTGTATAAAAGCTTTTAAGGTGTTTGTTAACAGTAGATGTAGACCTTAATTTTGAAAAAAATTTAAGCATTTTTCGAGGGTTTTTTAAACTTAAAAAAAGCCAACTTTGGCTACATTTAAGCTTACATAACTTTTAGTATACTTTAAGCAGAACAGAAACAAACCCATTTTTTAAAAGACGAAACCCCGCTCTAAACAATTAAATAAAAATCTTGCTTTAACTGTTTAGTCGCGAAAATAGTCAATGGCCACTTGCCAGCCCACTGTGTATTATTAACCGGATAAAGCAAAAAGAGAATAACTAATAACAGCACACTTTATATTATATTAAAAAGTTTTTTACGAAACTTTTTCGTTGAGCTAAACCTGTAAACAATTTTTAATGCTACTAAAAGCTTTTTACTTTTTTTTCACAAAACTTCTTTATCTCTTAAAAAAAAGTTCTGTTTTAGTTTTAAGCATGTATTTATCATTTTAAAATGCATTTTTTGTCATAATTTATTTTTATGATTTTCAATAAGTCAAATTTCTTCAGTTTATTGGGATAAATTCTATATTTTACACTGTTTTGATGTTGGTATTTTATGTTGTTTTATCATACTTTTAATATTTTTCTTTTTTTTTCTGATATAGTACTGTTTATTTTTCATAAAGGTAATAAATAGTTTTTTTTTTAAATTCTAAATTACTTCATTGTTAAGAATCTCAATAAAAAACTTAATCTTTCAAAAAATTTTTTTTTTCATTTTTTTCAAAAATGTTTGAAAATTTTATATAGACTACAACAAAAAGTATTATACACAAATCATAATTATATTAAATCAGACAATAAGCTCAAAACTAATATCATTTAAATATAAAAAAAATTGATAACAGAATTTATTTTATAGTTTCAAATACTTATTTTTAGTGAGAAACTAAAAAACAATGTTTTTCTTACTTATCTTATCGTATTTTTTCAAGTCCTGAGCTATTTTTTCAATGGGAGGAACTCCTAACGTGATTTCTTCCTCTTCATTCTGCTTACCAATTGTGAGATTTACTTGTTTTAACTTTGTACTTATTGTCGAAATGGCATCTATTTGTCCTGCTTTTTCTGATAACTGAGCAGCTTTTTCGGAAATGTCCCTCCAAATTTTTCCAACTTGATTCTTCAGTATATCCTTTATTTTAAATTTACAAGCAAATATTAAACTACATTAACCTAAAAGTTTGTAAGTATTTTTAAAAGATAACTTAAATAAGTCATTTCAGATTTTAGAAAAACTTAAAGTTTTTTCTAAACTACATTTATTTTATGAGATTTTGTTGAAGTACAACGTTTTCTTATATAGCTAATACTAATATAAAAATAAAAATTTAGATTAAAAAATAATATAAGACTAATAAAATTAGCAAAACACTAATCAGTTCTTTTTTGTTATTCTCGTATCATTGTTAATGTGATTTTTTTGTTATAAAGATTATCTTGGTCTAAGTAACTGTATTTCAACAAAAAATGTACTTTAAATAACGTTTAACAGACTTTATCGTTATTTTATTTTTTCTTATCTGATCAATGATAAATAACTAGTGTTCTACTGGATTCAAACGCTGGATAGTGCCGGATCTGGCCATAACTTGCCATGATCTGGATCAAACTAAAACTTTATTTGAAAAAAAAAAATACCGTCATAGCTGGATCTTCACTTGATAAAATGATCCTGTCTGGTTCTGATTGGCAGTGAATTAAGGTTAAAGTTTTGTATTTAGCATTTCAAATAATAAACTTTCTCGGATTCAGAACTTTGACCTTAATTCACGTCCTATCAGGACTAGACAGGACTGTTTTATCAAATGAAGATCCAGATTGGCCCAATATTTTTCTTTTTTTTTGGTTTGATCCTGATCATGGCAAGTTATGGCCAGATCCTGAACTATCCAGTGTTTGGATCCAGTATAGATAACTCTGCCAAGTCTGCCTTTATTAAAGTAAAACTCAAAGTATATCAAAGCTTTAAATGAAAAAATTAAATCTAAATAACAACATAAACTTATTTAAAGAAAACAAAACGAATGTATTCATCATTCTTTAAAAAAAAAATCAACTTTATTTGCCTTAAACCAACTAAATATTTTAGAACTATTAGCTAACCTCAATATTATCAACATTTTCATCAATATTATTGATCTCTTCATCATCTTGCTTCATTAAGTCAGCTAAAAGTTTTACAGAAAATGTTTAACTTTTACATTTACTTAGATAAATTATATTATTATAAAACGTACACTTTACTTTTAAAGACTATAAGCAAAGTTATAATTTTAAAAATCATTATCTAGTTGTTTTCTTTTTGTTGGACTTGAAATGTTTGATATATTTTTGCATATTTCAGTAAAAACAAAATAAGTAGTTAAGCTAGTTTAAAAAAAACTTAATAAAAAATTACACCAAATAAATAAAATGTAAAATCTATTAAGCAAATTAAAGTTAGTTATGTGGTATTTAGTAAAATTAAACAAAATTATATTAAAAATTTTATTTTTAGTTACTTTTAATAATAATAAAAAGTAGTACAGCTTACCACTTTTTCCACTTCCAAATATCTGCCATAGCTTTCTATTTTTTGGTAAAAAAATAAGAAGTTCAACATCATCACGGAATTTAAGTGATGTCATTTGTGAATTAGAAGTAGTAGCTATGCAAAATTTTTCACTTATTTCATCAATAACAACCACTACTTCAGCTTTTTTTAAATCTATGACAGCTATTGAAGTTTCTGTAAAAATATCTTTTTTGTTTTTATTTTACTGAACTAATATTTCTAAATTAAAAACAAATTAATTTTTTTTTTTGGAAAATATAGTTATAGTTATGATAAATGAAAAGTTAGGGTAATATGGGATTTTATAATATTAGTTTCACTAAAATAAATGAATTTAAGTGAGCTAATAAATTTATACTCTTTTCTCTTTTGTTATTATTTAATATTACTTTTTTTTTTCTTTTATTCAATAAAAATTCTGTGTTTTGATACATTGTTACCTTAATCATTTCTTAATGAAAAAAAAAAAATTAACTATACTAACCTGAAAAAGAAACAATTAAATTACTACTAAGTTTAATAAGTCTTCCCCATTTATTCCAGCTACAGTATCCAGACTTTGCTATAGGTTTGTTATTCAGTGTTTTGAATATATTAAAAGATACTTTTTTTGTTAAATCATTAAAACTATTAATTTTTTCTCCCCTAACATTGTAAACACCAATAGAGAAATCAAGTGGATTAGAAATAAATATTTTCAGTTCAGATTCACTTAATGTAACTTCATTATTATAACAGGCACCTAACAGTGTTTTATTTAATGATGTTTTCAGAACTAATCTTTCATCTTTGCTGTTTATATTTTTTATAGAAACACATTCTGGTTGTGTCATAAGTAAATGTCCATGTCTATACTCCAATGAGTAAATTGGCTCAGTTAAAGTAACAACTTGCTGAGTTGAGCATGATTCAGGTTGGACAGAAATACAATTTACAAGGCCACTACTGTCTGATGTGAACAACTTCATTCCATTTAAGCTCCATCTTAAACAAACTATTTCACTTGTATGGAGATCTTTAAAGACTAATTTTCTTCTCTGTTATTTAATAATTACAATATAGTTTGATAGTAATTAAAGAGTTATAAATTTTTTATTTGTTTTCAGGCTGATTGTTAAATTAAATAGACATGCTTTAGTTTAATTAAAAGCTAGTACTATATTTAGAGTAAGTAAAACTTAAATTTTTTCTAACTTTACAAAGTTGAACTCACTAAACAAGAAGCTTTTAATATTTTAGTTTGTAAATATGTAAATTAATTTGTTAAATTGAATGCTTATTACTAACACCAGAAATAAATATAAATTTTAAGTGGAAGAAAAAATGGTACTTATTATTCGTTTACTGTTTAGTAAACATATAATCAAAACTATATAACATATTAAGTCAACTTATAAACTTTTAATCACTTTATTTCTAAGTTTTATTAAAACATTTCAAAGCTTTTTATGAATCTTTAAAACTCATGAAGTTTTTTATGCTGTACTGTTTGGTTTTGCATTTTACAATTGCAATTATTTTGAAAACTGAATTCAAAATTTTAAATTTTATTACCAAAACAATGTTTCACTCGCTTGATCCTAGTCAAACAAGATCATCAGTTGAATAAAATCTTATTCAAATAGAAAATAAACAAACAAACTTTAATTAGATATGAATTTGAGACTTGCTTAAAAATTGATGTAAGTTTAAACATACACAAAATAAATAACTATAGTTTTAACATAATTACAAATTAATAGAAAATAAAAATATAACTTACTTGCTTTTTTTCTTTGTTTGGCTGTTCTGAAGAAATATCTATAGGAACACAAGCAATAATTACAGTTCCACTATTAGTTGCTATAGCAACTTGACAGTCTAACCCTTCATATAACTGAACTTTGCATACTTGATCCTTGTTGTTCTATGTAAATATTATAAAAAAATAAATGTTTGCATGCATAATCTTAAAGCTAAAAATATCCAAAATGCTAATTCTTCAAGTATCAGTACTTATCTTAACAATAGCAAACTGAAATTAAGTCTAAAATAGTTAACCAGTTTCAAAAACAAACTAGAATTTTTATTTCTTTTATAACACAACTGATGCATAAACATAACAAACTAATAATTAGTACTTACTTCACACAATATTTTTACAATATATTTTGACTCTCTTTGAACCAAGTAAGAAAATCCTAGATTAGAACCAAACACCATGTAGTTTAAAGAAATATCAAAACAGTTAAGCTCAACGTCATACTTGCGAAAGTATACGGTTTCTTTTTGTGGAAGAATGTTAAGTACTTCACTTGACAACTCGCAAAAGTTCATTTGAAGGTTTCTATGTAACTTTTGAGTAAAAAAGATTAATTAAATTAGTGTGTGACATTTAATACTAACTACTTTCTGCTGAAATATGCAAATATTTCATTAACTTGATTTATTTACAAAATCAAAATTTATTATATAAAATTGTTAATTAGTTCTAGTTCATTAACAAAAGAGTTATTTTTTAATTTATTACATTTATTTATCTTTTTTAAATAAATTTTCTGTGTAATTTCATTGAAAACCCAAGTACTACTTTTGTAGTAAATGTATATCAATATCATTTCAATTTCAGTTTAAAGTTATGCACACTTTTTTTTTAGTTTAACTTCAAAGTTTTTTTTTTTGCAAACTTGAGATGCTAAATTAAATAATCAAAAAAATGCGAAAGTTATTTAAACAGTTTTTCCTAAAATATTTGATATCAATAGACTGTTTCAAATTATTTAACAAGTATGATAGTGCCAGCTTTTAAACTGGTTAAAAACTATTAAAGAACATAGGTATAAAGTGTATGTTTTATTTTTACAGAAACTAAAATTTGCTTTTATACAAAAGCTAAAAGTATGAACTATAGCCAGTTCTTATAAAACGTAAAATTTCAATAAAATTTTGAAATATATTAATTTTTGATTAAAAAAAATTAATGTAAATCTATTGCATAAAATTCATTTTTAGTGTCAATTTTCTTAGAAATTAAAATTGTTACTAGAGATTATTGTACTTTTTAAGCTAAATAGCTTGAATTTTTAGAACAATATTAAATAAATAGTTTAAAATACTTTTAGTCTTTAATTAATTTAAATATTAAAAAAACTGTTTTTAAAACAAAAAACATCAGTTTTCAAAACAAAAAACATCAGTTTTCAAAAAAACTTTATCTCAAAACAAAAACAAACTGAGTTCAAAAATTCTAAATATTGTAAAAATTTAGAATTATAAAAATGTTAAGTAAATGATTAAAAATTGAATAAAAACTATAATTTAGTGATTCAAATTTTTTAATAATATACAAGGTTATATGAATTACTTTTAAAATAACATTTGCATCCTACCACTGTTCTAAAATTGTTTTTGACTTCCCAGACTATTAATATCATTGTAGGGGAGAGTAAGTCCAATGTTTGTCTACCATTATTAAATTATGTTTATTATTGAAAAATCATTTTAAAGTACAATAAAAATTACACCATTCAAAATATCAGATAAAAGTTTGTGCTTTATTTTGTAGAAATCCAAAAAGTGAGCCCAACTCAATTTAATAATTACTATACAAAAAAAAAAGTTTAACTAGTCTATCATAACTGTATTATAAAATAATTCAAAAAAAAAATACTATTGTAAACAGCTATTTTATATTAATCAAATTATTTACGATTAAAATTAATATCAAAATTTTTTTTATTATTATATACAGTTATTTATACAATGAGAATGGCTTTTTGAATTCATCGATTTGCTCTTCAGTAAGTTAATGTGCTGTTGTTTATGTTATAGGTTTTAACTAGTCTTATTCAAATAGAATCAAATGCACTTAAATATAGTTTTAATATCTTTTTCTTCTGATGTTTTTATACCTTAAATAAATAAAAAATTAAACAGGACTTTTATATCTATGTCAATTTTTTTTATCAAAAAATATATGTTAGAATTGTAGTCTAAAAAATAATAACTTTTTTTTTAGGATTTAGTTTATTTCAGCTTTGATTGTAGATTGTTTACTACAAATAAGTTTAGTTTTAGGTGAAAGCCCTAAAAGCAAATAAGTTGAACTTTTTTAAAGCAGCCAGTAACGTGTCAGCTGCAGATCTAAGGCGCTTCCTATCAGCTAATGTTTTACTAGTTTTATTAAGGTATAAATAGTTACACTTCTTTTTTTTTGAATTTTTATTTACATAACTGGGTAATACAAGGGAATATACTACAAATTTTGGGTAAGGTGGGTTAGAAATAAGAGTTTAACTTTAAATGTTCTTAATATACTGCTGTATGTACTATCAATTTATCTAGTTTGCACAACGTTATGAAAAAAAAAAAAACTTACAACTGCAGTTGACCACAAGTAACATAACTACTATAAACTCTTGTATTATTTACGTGGGCTTTATACAAAAAAGAAGTTTATGAAAATCAAAATTTTTAATTTTTCATTAAGCTTTAATCACTTTATTGTTTTTGTTTTTTTTATTTATTTTTTTATAGTTTTGATTTACTATTGACTTTATTTGTTTTATTTAAAATAATTAATAACAATTTTTGTATAATAATTTAACAAGCTAAATGATTGAATTTTATTTGTTATATTGCAAAACAATGTAGATAGTTAGATTATGCTTACTATAACTACAGTTTTTTTTCGTTTTGTATGACATACGTTTATTAATTAGTTATTTGCAGTGTATGGAACTTTTATATAGTTACAGGCACGTAGCTTGGTACGTTTCTGCAAATCTACAGAAACGTAAACATTTGTGCGAAAAAAACTTGCTTTTCTTTCGATTATTCAGCTTTTTAGTCCTTGTTTATATAGCTTTAAGTATTCGTTTATACTTAGTTTTGCACTCCTGAGAGGATAATTTCTACATATTTACGGAATCACTAGCACTTTTAATGTCATAAATATTCAAAAAATTGAATACATCTAAATTTTATACAAATAGCTTGGTATAAAAATCTATTATCAAATAGCAAAGTATTGTAAAAAAATCAATTTGGAAGCTGTAGATTTGGTTTAAATGATGTGAGAAAATAAAAAAAGTAAGTGTAAGAGAGGATTTTGTACTATTGAAATGTTTGTAACGAGTCAAAAAGAACTTAACATTTTATAAAATTTACATTTTTTGTGTTAAAAAAGAGCAAATACAAATAGAAGATATATAACAAGATGAATTTTAAAGTAGATGAATCTCAAAATAAACTAACATGAATAATTAACTTTTGTTTTAAATCAAATTGACTCTCTGAGTTGAATGTTTTAAGATTAAATCTCTGTGGTTGACAAATATACAAAAATGAAAAACTTTTGAATCAGTGATGACAATATCATTTCCTGAAGTTTTATCAAGAAGATTAGAATCTATTAAATCACAAAAAATAACACAAAAAGACAAATAGCTTGCAAAAAGAAGACAAACTGAAAAACTCAATAATATAATATTTGTTAAAGAATAGTATAAACAAACTATAGTTTATTTTTATATTTTAGAACTTTATTTTTTAATTAACACTTGTTTTAAAGATTTTATAAATGCTTAGATTAGTTAAAGTTTTTATTTTTCAAGATTAATATAAACAAATTATAGATTTTTTATTGCAAATACTGTTTTAATTTAAAAATACTGTCTTGTAATTTTCTTTTATTAATTTATTTATTTTTATTCTTCTGAGCTAAGTGCTAGTTTTTATTTAAGAAAAATTCAACAAAAAAATCCTGGAATTGGTGTTGGTCATAAGGTAGAGCTGTTGTTAATTTTATTTGTGTTTTTATATAATTTGTTTACAATGAGTTTGTTTTCGATGCATAATGTTTTATTATATGAAGATTTTTTTAGAGTTTTTGGTTTTATTCCTAACTTTCAAAGGTTTTTTCATTACCTCTTTTTTTTTCATATTAATAAAAACAAGTTTTAAGTAGTTTACAAAATTACAAAAAATTAAATTCGTACATTTGTATTTTCTACTTAGCTTTACATTTTGAAAAATAGTTTTTGAGTTTTATTTGTATTACTACAGTAAACTTGGTACACTATGTAAGAATTTTAGCAAATTTAGTTGTTTTACAGATTTTTAAAACTAAGTTTAAAAGTAAAGTTTTCTAAGGTTAAAATTTTGCAAATATAATTTGAAAGTAAACCACCCCCTTGGTACCATTGAAACTCAAAACTGTTAACAAAGTCAATCAATCTGAAGTTCAGTTTGTTACAAAAAGTTCCAGATAAGTACTTCAAGAAAAAGCTCTTTGAATGATGTTTTCAGACAACTATGTAAAATATATTTTTTCTTTCTACTTATTTTTAAATATTAATGTAAATTTTATTTTTCTACAAGCATTGTTGATGTTTTTGTATTTTATCTTTTCTTAAAACGTATCAAGAATATGTATTGTATCTGTTTTTTTTAAATAAGTTTTACATAACTTTTTCAATAAAAAAAAAGAATAAGTTAATACTATTTGTTGTAATAAATGTATAGTTGTAATATTAATTGATAACAAGTGTAAACAAAAAATTTAATACATTTTATGTTTAACAATCATTATGTTTGAATTTATTTATATGTTTTACATTGTATCTGAAAAGTCATAATGTTTAATATTCAAAGTTTGTAGTTATTTAACTAAGTTTTATTAAACAAGTTTTTTTTGTAAAAAAAAAAGTTTGATTCTTTTTTACAGCTTTTGTTTAACAATTTTTTTCTAGTAAGAAAATGTTTTATTCTTTTTAACAGCTTAAATCTTTATGCTACCAAAGCTAGTAATAACATTTACAAAGACGTGTACTCTTCCTTACTTTATGAATTATTTTTGACAAAATAAAGTAATTGTGCATCTGAATTTTATCTAATGTTGTGAACTTTTTTATTTTATATTTCTTTTTTTTTTTATTCAACTCCTAAAGTTTATAATTTTTATCTAATAAAAGCAACAATTTTTGAAAATGTTTTCTGAATTGGGGAAACTGTTTTCAAAGTTATATATTTTAGAAAGTTATTAATTATTATTTATTAATTAAAGTAATACTAGTAAAATTAAATTCTTAATTAATATTTTTTTTTAAATGAAAGGTTTTATGAATTCATAAAAGTTGCAACACATTAAGAATTATAGGGGGTCAAGAGCAGTACAAATTGCCTTGTATTCAGTTATTCATTATACTTCAATATTCAATTGTTTTAACTTTTAACAAAACTGCACACTTTCTTATAAAATTAAAGGTAGTTAAAACTACTCTGTTCCCGTTATGACGTCATCACACGTTACTATTGATTTTTTTTTTGCAGATTCGTAACTTTTTTGAGCTAGCTACGTCCCTGTATAGTTATAACAAACATATTGGTAAGCACTAATGTTGTGTAATAAATTTTAGTTTTTGCAGTGTATAGAACTTTTACTTAGTTATAACAAACATATTAGTAACTACTAAAGCTCTGTTAGGCTGTTTCATAATTCGAAACTTTAAGAAGTTTTGAAGATTTCAAAACTAACTTTATTTATCAATGTTATTTTAGTTATAAAGTAGTGATCAACCGAGTCCACAATCGATTTTTATTTTTATCGGCCCAGTACCGGCAGAACTATAATTTTTTTAATAGATTCCGTTCCAGGCGAATCCAAATTTTGTGGATCCAGTACTGTTTTCTGATAAGTTGTAAGTTGAATTTTTAACTTTTAAAGATACTCAGCCTATTCAATTAAAAACTAAAAATTTAACAACGTTTTTAAGTTACAGCATATTTTCTTAGTAAAGTAATAACCTACAAAATTATTTTAAATTTTGAAAATTGCTTAGCCCTAAGGTTTTATTTGATAATAAATATTTAAAAATATGGCTGAAATTATTTATGTTTAAGTTTCTACACTTGATACTACTATCAGTATTTTACTAAATCGCCTATTGCGCTTTAACTAAGCAATTTATGACGAAATTTAAAACAAAATTTTTAACAACAAATCAATATAAAATCTTAAAAAAAAAGAACTAAATTAAGCTGTTTTACCTTAGAAAAATGTTACTTAGCTTTATTTGTTTCTAATGTAAGTTTTACTTATTTTAACATAAACATGTTGTATTAGAATATTTAATTTAAATTGTTTATAACCGAAAGCTTCTTCGTGCACAAGATATAGAACCATATACTTTGAGCGTCTTTTTTGTCGTTCAATAAATTAAACTGTAAAGATTATTTGTACGTGAGTTTAGTATTTATTTAGTATTAATTTGTGAAGAGATTAATATTTACTTATCGAAATTAAGTACTTTAATAAAACCAAACATAACGCAATATTATCTTAAATTCTTAGGGGTGCAAGACTATTCAAATTCGGACAATTCAAATTCCGACAACTCAAATTCTTTAAAAAAAATTGAATGGGCCACCAATAAATTATTAATGTATATTTGTCAAATATAAAAATTACATATGCAGGTCCAATTAATATCTAAAAACTATTTTTTTATTTTTGCAAAAAATTAAGTATTTTTTGATATATGGTTTAAATTAAATAAAGAACATAGATATCTTTAGTAATTTTAAAATATATTTAAAAATATTCAAGATTTTGCAAAAAAAAAATTGACTTTTAGATTTTAACAAGATCTACATATTTATTTTTTATTTTTTTCAAATTTATATAACTTTTTGAAATAAAGTCTTTTAAATATTTTTTTAAGAATTTGAATTGTCCGAATTTGAACTGTCATGTAACCAGTTCTAAGACTTTAAAAAAAGCAATGTGCGTTGGAAGTCATTGCAACTGTTTTTTGTTATTACATAATGTTTATTAGAACTGGTTCTTAATATTTCGAGACAAAAAAAAAAAACATTAAGTTGTTATAACTCTTTAGACAAAGTCAAAATCAATTTAAAAAAAAACTGAACCTTAATTTACTTTTGAAAGGTAATTTCAGAATTATCTTGCTAATAAAAAATGTACACTTAAGAATTTAATCATTTGCTTTATTTCACTTTAAAACCTATTTCATGTAGTATATTTACTAAATGTGAACAGTCTTTCACAATAATAGTCACGTTGTTGAAATTGGGGCTAATCATGCAATATTTCTACCTGATGACTTTGTTTGAGACGATTAGTTAGTTGTTGCATTTAAAAAAGTACATTGTTAGAGAAGCTGACTAACTAATATTACTTATTGACAAGTGAGCTAATTTTAACTCCCATTCGTTGCGTAGTTTTATTTTGTGAAAACTTAAGTCACTTGTATATAAAAACAATTTTCGCAAAACTAACTAAAAACTTTAATAATCAGCAAAACATGTACTGCTACGAAGAACCTTCTACTAGAAGGCTTCTAGTATATTGGAACGACAAAACTAACCTAACATTGAATTGAATTTTAAAGGAATAAAAACGCTTGTAGGTTTCTGACTCAGGGAAATATTTTTGTGGCTTCTAAGTGTGAATTTATTAAAAAACAAGCTAAGAAGTGTTTACTGTAATATATTTTGCTATAACAGGGGTCGGCAGTCTTTTAAAAGTAACGGGCATATTTTTTCTAGAAGAAGTTACTTCCGGGCCGCACTTTTTAAAACTTTTTTTACAGACTTTAGTTTTTATAAAACCTAGTAGTAATCAGAAACATTATTATTTTGAAACAAAAATATGGTAAAAACGCAAAGATAAAGTTTTAGGAGCAAATAATTAGTAATTAAGAATATATGTTTTCAGCTCAGCTTTAGTGCATCGTAATATGTATTTTAAAATCTATAACAATCAAAGTTTAGTTGAAAGAAAGTTTGTCTGTTGGTTTTAAAACAGAGTGATTAGGAAAACAAATATGTACACATTAGTCTTATTTGACATACAAATATAGTTTTTGAAAGCTATATGAATATTGTTATGACCAAAACAAAAAACTAACTTTAATACTTTTATGTTAAAGCTATAAATACACAAAAAAAACTTACAACACTAAATTAAACACATTTGTTAAACTTTTAGTGGATGTTTTTTGTCTTTTTTATTCGTAAAATAAACAATAAACTCTGTCCGGGATGTTTGGCCCGATAACCAATAGGTTTTTTCGTACACCATATCCTTAAACCAAACATTTTGGGCGCTTATTTTTTTGACGTTCGGTAAACAGTAAAAGTAAATATATTGATTAAAGATAAATCCAATAAAATATTATCAAAATTTTAAATACAAATATATTTTTTAAACCATATAATACTTTACTAATCATTAAAAGTGCTTAAATAGTTTTGTAAGTTAACACATAATTAAAAAGTTTTATTCCAAATTGCAATAGGCTAATTACATAATAAATTGTATAACATAAAAATTGTGAAATTAAGATGGTATTTTAAAGTATTCGTTTTGAAAAAAAAGAGAGATAATAACTTTTCTAATTTACAAATGAGAGTATAAAAAAGTTATATCAAAAAAAAACACCAATTAATACAAACAAATGTAAGTATAAAATACAATTTTAATAGACTATAAAATTTTCTTAAGACTCCAAAAACAAGTTTATTACCTGGCTTAAAACTTGTTTACTTAGCAGTGAAACAAAACTTCTTTTTAATTTAGCCCGCATTCCTAAGGTGATTTAATAAAACACTGAACACACAAAGTCTTGAAGCAAAATAAACAATTAAACATTTTACTGCTTTTCAAAACAAATATTATACGTCTTAGCTCACATTTACCACTTTTATACGAATACTTGATTGTATTTTTATTGGAATATCGGAGTTTGTTATAAAACTCAAACACAAATTAAATGTTAATATGATAATTTTCATAGTTTACTATTGAGTATTGTAAAATAAAGTTATTTTAGCTGTACAGCTCCTTATGTCAACGTGATTATATCAAATATCAATTTTTTTTTTCTGAAATTCTGCAACAAAGAAATAATTCAATTAAATAGTAATTAATTTAGATAAACAGTTCATAGTTTTAAATTAAAGAATTAAAAATCAGCTTACCTAATTTATTATAAATAAACTTTAAAGTTAAAAACTAAACTTGTTTTTAAACCATAAGAAAGGTCTTGCTAAATAATCTTAGATATGTTATACGTTTAACTAGATTTACATTGAATTTAGATACAGATGCACTAGATATATATTGTCATAATTTGTGCGAAAAAAAAACATTTGGTTAAGATTTCAACAACAAAAATATTTTTATACATGTAAGAGCTCTGGAAAGACAACGATAGCGTGATTAAGATTTTTTGTTTAGAACCTATAAAATTAACTTATTTTTGTTTTTAAGTGTCTTTTTATATTTAGTTAAAATTGAAGTTTTTTGTTCTTATTTATAAACTTAGCTTTGTTAACAGTAAAAATAGATTGGAAATATTTTTTTAGACTTCTTGTTGTTATTTTGATGATAGTTTTTTACGCTTGGTTTATTTTTATTCTATACTAATTAAGCTATAAATTGTAATAGTAAATTTGTTGTTAGTGCATTTCTATATGCACTAGTAATAAACTTTAAAAATTTATATGTGCATATAGAAAATACGTTGGTTAACTTGTATTAATACAATGAATCTTAATATCTTTAAAAATATATGCTAAAAATTATTAGTGGAAAAGTAGAAAATTCTAAACACTTCATAGAATCAAAGCACATTTAATGAAAACGGGGATCGAGCATTAACATTTTTGGTTGCTTGAAAATCAAATCTAAAATTATACATAGTTCAATAAAACTAATTTCTTTTTTTATTTCTATTTTGCTTAAAGTATTTCAGAAGCTATCTAGGTTTAAATGCAACAAGTTTTTGCTGTTTTTTAATCGTAAAGTTAATTATAGTTTTTGTCAAAAAAAGGTTGGCAAAAATAGTTTAATAACTGATAAATACTTCTTTTTAACTATTATTTTTACCAACTTCTTAAACATAGTACATTGTTAATCGAAAAGCAAAAAATATTATTTAAAAACTCAAGATTGTAGAGTTTTCGATTTTTATAATGATAAATTTTCAAAAAATAAAACGTAGTTGGCTTCAAATTATTGCTTTCAAAAACCTCAAAGTCTGACTTAGAAAAATAGGAAATTTATGTTTATTTTTAATCCTTTTCAATATATGTGCTCTAGGTTACAAAAAAAAGCAAAGTTATAGGATTGATCTAAGACAAACTTAATTTTACGTAAAAAACAAAAAACTATATAAAATATTTAGAGTTCAAACCAAGTTTTCTATTTTTAAAGAACACTGTACCATAAACTAGAGTTAAGACAAAAATTTCCTTATAAGGAGGTGTTTTAGGTTTTTTTATACAGTTTAATCAAGTTTTAATTTTGAAATAAAATTCCTCTATACTTTAGGATACATTTTAACTTAAAAATAAGCAAAAACTGGCCGCACTTCAACCTAACTAAATAGTTTAATACTAGACCAAAAAATATATTTTGTAAAAAAATTATAAAATTATACTTAACGTTTGGATTAATTTTCACGTCGCTTTAAAAGCCAATCTCTGATTAAATTTATTACATTATAAGTTAAAATTACTTTATATTTCTAAATTCAAAAATTATAAAAAAATTTACTTTAGTTTTTATTAGGATTAATTAAACTTTATTAACAGTACAAGTTATCGTAACTGTACTTTTATTAGTTAAAAAAAAATCCTATAAAAAAAATTCAAATAATTCTAAAGTTTTATATTACAAATAAATATAATAATATACTTAATGAAAGTTAGCAAAAACGATCACATTAAATTCAAGTTGTTTTCTTTTTAATAGTACTTTATTTTAATCATAAAATTACATACTGTTTATTAAACTAACTTTTGTAGTAACAACACAAAACTAACTTTTCAGATACTTAATAATTTTTTATGTAGTTTTTTTAATTTTTAAGTGATTAAACTTACAGATATTTCATACTTGAAAAATTAATGAAGAATTTTCTTTTGCTTTCTTTTCTACCATCGATCAAAAAATATATAAACAATAATATTATATTTAATAAAAAGGCTAGTTTTTTATATAAACAATCATATGGATAATGACAATACAAGATCTTTTTTCAAAGAGGTTTACTAGAGCCAATTAGTAATACTGTTTTTTTTACTTTGAGATAGTAATTATAAACTTGTAAATTTCAAATACTTACTTCTTTAACTTAACCGTCTCACACTTGCACGTTTCTAATCTGTTAAATTTTAACTTTCAAACTTAAACTTTTTAACTTGATCATTTTTAACCTTTATTTTGTTTAATGAGCATATTTTAATCTCTTTACTGAAACACGTTAGCTAAAATTTTAATATAACCTGTTTTAAAATTGAATTTTTATACAACTTTAAAAAAATTATTTCGCTTTGAATTTGAAGGTTTGAAATAGAACTTTTAGGACCGTGCTTAGTTGTGCATCCTCACTAATCCGGCTATGTTAGAAAAGCTTCTTTTTTTTGTAATTGTTGCAGGATTAGCCTTTGAACGGAAAAGAAGAAAAACGGTTTTCTTTAACAATTTACCTCTTTTATTTTATGCTATTATGCAAAGCATGTTATAAAAGACAGACTAAACTTTTACTTAAATTAGTTTATTTTTATGTCTTTCAACGAAACAAACAAGTAAAACAGACGAAAGATAAATGAAACAAACTTTGATAAAGTTTAAAATAAGATTAGCGAAAACAAATCAAACCGCAGTTATAATTAGAACATTGTTTTCATAATGAGATTTTAAGTTGTTTTGTGAAACTATTTACTTTAGCTGAATTAATTAAACCTACTTCTCATTTGAAACCGGCCAGATAAGCGAGGGGCGAGATAAGCGGGGTCAGATAAGCAAGGATGCACTGTATGAGTATTTCTTAATAAATTTTTTAAAAGAACAAATTGGTGTTTAAGTATCTAGTAATAGTTTATTTAAAAAATATATACCCTTGCAAGTTTCTTTGTTATATTTTAAGTCTGATTTAAACTCTCAAAAACTTAATTACAACTATTTTTTCTACAAATCAACTTAATTTTATTCAAAAAGAGAGTTTTCACCATTAGTTATAAATGTGCTAATGACTTAAACAAAATAAAAAGTGAATATTTATTTTTTAACAGTGCGAATTTATTAAGAAATTACTAGTCAAGATTTGTGCAAACAGAATCACAGTGTAAATTAATAAAATATTGCATCGAGTATGTAAAACATGATTTGTATTCATATTGAGTTTAAAAGTAATAAATTCACAGTGATTTCGAAGCTACTTGGTCACGAAGGGCTGCATTTTCTGTTAATTGTAGTTTCATGAGTTTATACTTTATTAGAGTAGTAATATTAAAATTATAAACTTATTATTGATTTTTCAGTCTTTAGTGTTAAAATAAAAATTTTAAAAATCAATAAAATATTAATTATTTTGTAGTACTTGTTAAATATCTAATCAAATTAAACAAAATTCAACATTATATTTATTACATATCAACAAAAGAAACCACAAACTTAATAACTATTTAGAGTATCAAACCGACATTTTTCAGCTGAAATTATCCGTGTTTAATTTAAGTAATTTAATTAACTTACAATAATTGCTTACAATATGTATCATTGTATTATTATTTAATTAAAAAAAAGTTTGTATCTTGGAATTTATTCCGAAAACTAATAACTCAAAACGACATTTTATTTTTTTAGCCGTCAAAAGTTTGCGATTGACCACATAAAAAAAATAAACTAAATTCCTTTTTTTAATACCGCTTAAAACCTTATTAATAACTCTTAAGAACAAATTAAAATAAAAGATTAGAGTTTCAAAAAATACAGCTACTACCAAAGTAAACTAACCTTTGTTGAGTTTTTTGTTGGATTGATTGAGTTCCTGATTTCTGCTTTTAATAAACACAGCATCTTTGATCGCTTCATCAAGCAAACTTTTCCAACGAACTTCTAGTTCGTCCTTGTATTCATCACAGACCTGAATTAGTAAAATTGTATAAAATAAATATAAGTAGAAACAATGGGCTAAACTTAATAAGCTATAACTTTTATTAAAAAAATTAAATACTAATAGTAAAAGTAATAAATACAATGTATATATATGAAAATACTACGAACAAAAACTGCGTTTTATCTAAAAGTTGATTTGAAAAAAAAAATTACTAATAGCTCTACTGTAACCCAGCTTTTAAAATATTTATTAAACTTAATTCTAAATATCTAATTTATCTTATGTTCGAATAAACTATAAGAGATATGAAAAAATTTTGTTTTTATTAAATATTTTTTACTAAGAGCATTTACACATTGTTTTAGTCCTTTGTTCTTACTTAATTCGAATTAAACATCATTCTTTTATCACAAAACAAATTTTACTTTAAAAGATTATACTAGATGTACAAAAATATAAAAAAATAGTATAAAAATAAACCAATTTGTAAGCCCTGAATGTTTGCAAACTGTGAGACTTATGCAGATCAATTTGTTTTTTGTGCATTTGTACAACTTTTTTTAAATCTTCATCACTTTTATCTTTCTCTTTTCTCAGAATGTCCAACTTAAATTTGTTTTGTTTATTAAGGCGCATTTTACGGAAGTTATCATAAAATATCAATTGCACAAATATATTCAGAAAATTAGAAACTTTACAAACTTTCTTGTGACTTTATTTTATAGAGCAAATATAGTTGTTTAATTCCTGAAATTACGAATGTTTGAAAAAAATCATACATAATTTTCATTTTCATTTCTAATATAAAAACTTGTATAAAAATTAAAAAACTCAAAGTAGTATAGAACGCATAAAATAGGATTAGCTCTATTTTAAGTTTGTTTTGTATTGTAAAATTTAAAACAACTTCAATAGTTTAGAATTAATAATTACTAATTTAAATATAAACTTAGTAGGTTTATCAACCTGTGTAGAAAGAACATTTTTTTCAGCCCTTAGTTTAATCAATTCCAATTTTTCACTTTTTAATTCGTCATCTTTAGATTTAAGAACTTCACTTTCATGGTTCACTATCAACTTTAATATTTTAAGAGTTTTAAATATAGTTTTCATAAATTTTAAACTATATGTAAAGTTATTTTATTTGATTTACAATCACTTTAAACATATATATTAGTTAAAAAGCTACAGCTGAAATTTATTTCATTTAACTAATCTTAGATCTCTGTTTAAAATAAAACCAAAATCCGGTAAACTTTTTTTTTTTTAAAGGGATTTATTTCTTTAAGTTTATTTTTCATAGAATTTTGTTTTTCAAATTGTTATTAAGAAAACTTTATTTAAAAATGCAAATGTATTTCTTGCATTAAGTGTTTTCACTAACAACCTATGCGCACTGAAAGATTGTTTTGTTATACAGTAGTTTAAAGAGAGTAAAATCTACATTTTTAAAAAAATCTAAAAATGAGCTTCAAATAAATTTAATTTTATATTTAAAATGTCAGTTAAAGAAAAATTATTTATTATGAATTTAAAAACCATAAGTTTAAAAAATTAATGACTGTAAAAAATTTTAGTTGTTGTTAAATAAATCCTTAAACTATATACTGTTTTAATTCACAGAAAAAATTCAGATAATAACTCACCTTATACCTTTTTAGCTCTTCATCAACCATTATTTTATTTTCTTCACGAAACTTATCCCTATCATTCATCAAAGAATTGATTGCAACATCAAAATTATCAGACATACCGTTTTTCCCTTGCTGTATATTTTATTATGGGTCAATTAAGTATTTTTATTTAACCACTAAACATTTACTATAAGTATTTTATATAGAAGATCAAACACTTTTTAAGTTCTTCATATACATTTTTTAAAGAGATAGTTCAAGTGAACGAACTAGAATAACTATACGCATAATCGTTTTATCATAATAGTTATTAAAACTTAACTTCTCAAAATAATAAACTGTTTGTTAAACTTAGATGTAAATAAGGAATAAGCTGATATACACTTTAAAACAACTATCTTTTTTCTTTTAGTAAAATCAAAAGTGTACAAATTTAAACAAAAAGTTAGTAATGTAACGAGATAGTAAATTACTCTTGAAAACGTTTTGTGTTAAAGGGAAAATCCGAGAATGAGACTCGTGATAGACTGATGCATCTTGAATAATGTTAGATAATGATAAAATAAAGAGCAGGAGAAAATAAAGAGCAAGTATAGCGCGGAAAAATGTCTGATGTAACTTTTGTTAGGCATAGTACAGCGATGTATATAAACATCAGAGTTTGGGCAAATCACTCGAACAACAACTTTCCTGCAGTAAGTACCAGAGTCAACATATAGTTTCAGAGATAGACATTAGTATTATTTCCTTGCCTCATCAGAGTTGCCACTCTTTGAGTCAAAAAATATTCCCTGAGTGACCAAAAACTTCCCTGAGTAACCTTAAACTTCCCTGATTTTTTTTTCAAATCCTTAAAAAAATTATTTATTAAAAAATTACCATGTTAATTCTAAAAATATTGAAGACCTAGCCCACAAACACTTAAAAATGAATAAAATTAACTCTTTGAACAAAATATTGAAACTGGATTAACTAAATCTCATTCTAGGTCTAAAAAAAATTTTCCCTGAGATTTTTTAAAAAATCTTAAAATTTCCCTGAAATTAAAAAAAAAACCAAAACTGTCCTGAGTTTCCCTGAGTTAAAAAAAGAGAATCAAAATTCCCTGAGATTTTCTACAACTTGAAAATTCCCTGAGTTTCCCTGAATTCCCTAAGTTCCCTGAGTGTGTGGCAACCCTGTTTCATGTAAAGCTTTTATTTAACACTGTTTAATTCTTATAAAAATGATATATTCCAATTAGTTAATTCTCGACTTAATTTGTACATTCTTAAAGTATACTTCTCTTAGATTTAACTTATGGTGTAATGGTTTTAATTTCATTTTAATACTTTCTAAATTAAAGTTTTAAATCATTATTTAGTGCATGGTTCTTTATATTGCTAGTGGTTTATCGTTTTCTGTTCTTAAATAACAACCAAACCACTCATTTTTTATACTTAGTTTGTGAAAGTATAGTAGCTTTGTATAAGTATAAGTTAGGTTTAAACTTAGTTATGATTTATAGTGAGGGTGTGATATACACTATAACCATACAAAAATTCAAAAATTTACAAACCTAACTTACGAACTTCAAGACTAGTTTGTTGTCAAGATTAATTAAAAAATAATCACCTCGCTTTGACTACGATAAGTAGTGCGACATGTCTGCAGCTTTTCACGCAAACTGTTGAGTTTATTCACTTCAACTTTTGACTTTTCCTTCAACTCTTTAATTTCCGAAGTCATTTTGGATGAGGCATCTTTTCCTAAATGTTTAAAAAAATATTTTAAAAAACATATTTTAAGGGCAAGTATATCTTATTCAAATGATTTTATCAGTTTTGTGTTGTAACCTGGTTTCTTTGTGTAAGCAATAATTAAACAATTCATAGCTTAATGAAGTAAAACTTTTTCTATCTTTCTAATAGATAATAATATTATAATAATTTTTATCAGTAATAATATAAATTATGCACCTTATTTATTCAACTATTTTTACAGTTTAATTAAAAAGTTAAAATTAACAATTTTAAAGTTATTACCTGTAGCGAGATAAGCTGAATAATTTTCGGTCTTGTTTTTCAATTGAGTGTTTATTTGTTCTACATTTTGACATTGTTGCTTGAATTGCAGTTGTAGCTTGATATTTATAAACATTAAGAATACAACTTGTAAATAAATAAGTCAAACGTGTTTAAAAATTATGGCTTAAACACCGACAGTCCGACAAAGCCGACCATTCAAAGTTTACTAAAAATGTATATATTTGACAAACAATATATGGATAGGCTAGTTTATTTAAACTAAATAAATAACGTATCAATTTAAAGAATAATAAGTTCAATAACAAACTGATATGGTTATATTATTAATATTATCATTATCATTTAAAACTCAACAAACTTCTTTCAACTGTTGTTGTAACTTTAAAACTTTTTCAGACATAGGCTTTTGCGAAGAACTTGTAATCCATGCTAAACCTCTGTAAAATTTAACAAAATGTTTTCAATAAACAATACGCGACATAAAAGTAATTTTTCGAGTAAAGTTAACTTAATTAAACAATAATAAACACTATTATAAACAGGGTTTCTACGCAGAATTTTGAAATTTAATACTAGATGTCTCGACTAAGACCAACACTTTCCCTAACCTTTTTGGGTCCAGATTACCATATTAACGATGTAGCCTACTAGTTAGGTTGTAACGACGTAGCCTATTGATAATACTTAACTTTTGGTACACTTAAATTTTTTTTTTATTCAAATTATATTGCCCCTGGAAAACATTTTAAATTTGAGCTGTTGGAACTTGAATTGTCAAATAAATCCTACGCCAAACATAACAATCTTAAACTATTTTCAAAATTTTAAAGTTCAGAAATTTTCAAGCATAAAAGCCTATTTTTATCGTATAAAAGCAAATGTTTATTTAGAAACTAATTCACAATTTAATTATCTATGAGAAAAATTATTTTCAAATTTTAATTGAATTTTATTTTATAGATATATTTAGAAATGTTGCCGATATTGCTTATAATTAAGTAAAACTAAGGCTACAAAAATAAAATGCTCAGTTAGAAAAAAAATCCAATTAATAATCTTTTATAAGAAAAACCGTTCTTAAACACTCTTTTAGAAACTCAGAAACTTTCAAGTATTTAAATTAACAAAAAATGGCTAACCCTGACGCTCAAAACCCTGAAAAATACAATTCATATTGTTACTTAATAATGTTGGGACTGTATAAAATTTAAATACTTTTTATAAGTAACATTATGTTAAAGAGGTCGCAACCTTCATGTTTTCATTGTAACCATAAGCCGCACATCACAACTGGTTAGAAAGTAAATGAAATAAAGATAGCAGTTTTAAGATAAATAACGTTATTAGTCCTTACTTAGATACTAGCTTTACTTCTAAATTCATGGTTAGTACATTACATTATCATAATACATTACCATAATTTACATTATCATAATATTAAACAGAATAGACCTTCTCTAAAACAATACTAAAAAATCATTAAATCTTTTTGAAGTTTTTGTATAAATCTTGTTCTTGTCAATCTTTAAGCATGAATTACTAAAAAACGCAAACCACAATTGAATCAACTGAAAATAACCTCAACAGAAACCAATCTAATTATAGAGACATTTAATCATACTGCAGATGTTAAAGGATGTTAACAACAACAATCAGACCCTCAATTAATGAACATATGCACTATAACTAATATTAAAAACAGAAGTTAACTACAGATTTAAAAGCTGTATATCCAACCTGTTTTGTAGATTAATGCTTCTTTCCTGATACTTGCATACAGAATTTTGTACTATTTCGTCCCAACTTCTTCGTTTTAAAATCCTCAACTCGCTAGTCATGTTTTCCATTAATTCAACATCCTCTGTTTTCCATAAATATTTATAAGATCCTTGCAATTTATAAATTTGAGCAAAGTAATTTGAACTAAAATAATTCTACAAAGATAAATTGATTAACGACTAAAAGAAAGTTCATTAATCTATTTGAACAAAAATTAATAAGTACACTTATTTCAATAAAACAAACAATTTAAAAAAATTGACGACTCACTAATGTTTGGAATATTTTGATCAAATATTTTCTCCCTCAAAACATCTATTTCAGTGCGCAGTTTATCAATAGAGTCTTCAACACTTATTGGTTTTGAAGGTTTACTTTTAATAGATCTTGCTGATTCACAAATTTCCAATATCAAACTATCAACTATCTTATCTGCGTTGTGTTTATATTTAAAGTAATTTCTAATACAAAAAAGAAAACATAATTAACAAGAAAATGAAAATAAAGGTTTTTAAACGCATTAACTATAGAGTTAACCAGTTATTTTACTTTAATTTATTTGAACCATATAGAAAAACCTTAACTAAAGCTAAATTTTAAAAATGAATTATTTCTAGTTGTTGAAATTAAGCCTTAAAAAATTTAAAAATAAAGTATTTTAAAATATATAAAAACCTTTGTTGTTTATTTCAGCAATAACACAGACGTTGTTGTGATCAAAACAATCTTTTAGGAGTTCATACACGACAAATTTTTCCTTTGTATTCTGCTTGACATTTTCAACTGTACCCTTAATTCTGTTGTTAAAAACAAAATTATACCAGAACAATATTTTATATATACTTGTATTAGATAAATCAACTTGTATTCTAAAATTTACAGAAAAAAATGTAAAGAAAAACAACGAACGAGTATTTAAAAAAAGAAATAATAAAATTAATATAAGTATTTACAATTATTTTGTTTGCTATACTTACAGACAATAGAAGCAACTTTATAAATTTGATAACATCAATTTATTTTTAGTTCTTAGCAGTTCATATAAAACTATTTGGAATTATAAGTAACACTATGTGAATAATAATTTATAACACAGTTTTTATTTAAACACGAAAAAGTTGAACCCTAAAGGAACCTGGTAATATAACAAGGTCATAGGAGGTTCAATTATTATTTTGTACAAATTTATCCTAGCTACCAGATAGTTTCTTTAGCTTGATGAGTTTTATTTTGAGATGTAAGGGATCAAAGTTTGCGAATTTTATAAGTTACTTAATGAAAAAGAAAACTAAAAAGCCAAAAATGTCTATTTTACTTAAAATTTTTCGTTTTTTTTTACCAATGTTCTTTAAATTTTAACAAATGAGTTTTTTTTTGAATAACAAGCAGGAATTTTTTTTAATAAAAAAAAAGTTAAAATTTTCAAAAAAGGGGATAGTTTTAGAAGCTCTTACTGTAATATATATATTTTTTTCAACATACCATATAATTTAAACTACTTAAGGAATACTGCCTGAAAATTTAGAGTCTTTAGCTAAAAAACAAAAAAAAAAGTTAAAACTTTAGTAAACTTGAAGATTTATGAGCAAAAAAGACAACAAAAAAGTTGCTGTCCATATGTTTGTATTGATTTTTCTGATTAATTGACCATATTTCGAAAAGTAATTAAATTATCATTTTATAAAAAAAAAAAGATTTATAGTTCATGCTAAATAACTTTACTATTTTCGTAAAAAAATACCTTGATGTCCTAAGCTTAGGCCATCTTATACATAAAATTACACTTTTATATTCTTTAAATTAAAGTTGAGAGCTTGACTTATAGAGAAATGTTTTAAAAAATAATTGTAAGTTCTACAAATAAAAAATTTATGATTCTTTTTTTTTTTATTTTATGAAAATAACGATAAATAATGATTCTGTACCTCATTACAGTAAAAACAAAAATAAAAATCAAATATAATTTTTGTTTTTCTTAGAAATTAGGTTAGTAATTTCAATTATTTTAAGCAAAAAGATAATCACAATTAATTAGTCTTTTAAATAGTTTTACTTTGGTTTTAAAAACAACTCTATACTTAAATTGCAGAATTCATTTTACAGTATTTATAGACAAAAATACATCCAAAATAATAAAAACACTTATCAAAAAATAAGTAAGAGTCGTAGACAAAATATTAATGCTAAGTTTTTTATTTATCAACCTATAAATAAAAACTTAACTTTAAAGTTTGCAATTTTAACCAAAATATACTTAATTTTTACATAATAAACTAATTTCAAACAAATGTAGAGATATAAAAATTAATGAAATTTATTAACTATATGTTAGGAGATTTAAACTTTAATATACTATCAAGTGTTTAGCTATTAAAATTTTTCTTCAAGTAGTAAAAACTAACATAAGATAGTAGATTAAAATAGTAAATATAAGCTAACATTATTACTGTTAATGTTAATATATTGATTTAAGTTGCACTTGAAAAGCACATAAATAAACAAATAGCCAACAGTACGTAGTGGTCATGATAATTAAACAATATTATATATGTTTGAACTATAAGAACAGTAATAAATTTTATGATTTTAAAAACAAATATTGATAGTAAAAAACTTACAAATGAGCATCTTTCACGTTTAAAGTGGAGAACAAAAACTGCGTTGTTATATCAACTGCGTTTGACGCTTTTCCACCTTTAATGAAGACATGTTTGTAAGATTTTAAAATTTTAAATAATCAAAATAAAATATTGACTTAAAAGAACAAAACAAATAATATAAGTAAATAAGAAATGAGAAAATCTATTCTTAGAGTTTGTAAATTATGATGCGTTTTTAATTTAGAACACTGCTTAGTGTTCTGAGTAAAAATGGTGTAAAAGCTATAGACACTCTAAATGATCAAGAACTTTTGTAAAACTTTAATTCTATTGTTTAAAATTCACTTGAACAATAACCATAGTAAATAAATGTGCTTACATTACTACACAAAACAAATTGTAAACAACATACCTTTTTGGACAACTTTATTGTTTACAGTAAAGAGACATGCAGCACATTTTAACTGCATACTATCCATGGTTTGCAGTGATTCTTTAAACAGTTGTATCAAATCAACTTCATTTTGCACTACCAATTCTGTTACGTCTTCAATTAATCTATAAATTTTGCTGCGTTAGATTTATTCTAAAAAATTTTTAATTATTAATGCTTTTGACATTACTAAAATATTTAACATTAAAATCTGACATCAAAAATTAAATATTTTGAGATTGTATCAAAGCTTAAAAGAAGTATAAAATATAAATATCTAAGCCGCAACAATGTAAAACTGATAAACTAAAAAAATTTTTTTTTTTTACTTATTCATTACATTAGTATAAATAAAGTCTTAATTAACAAATGTTAAACTTCTAAGTACAGTAAAAATTGAAGTTGTCTATAATATAAGGAAAAATTTTTATACTTATTTATTGGCTTAGTAAACTGCAAAATCTATCCAAAACTCTCAATAAAATATTAACTAAAAATATAATGTGAAGTTGTTAAAATATTTAAAAAGAAAAAATTATATAAAAATTTTCTTACAGTCCAAGTGTAGAATGATGCTTTAAATTCATAACTTGCTTGTTTGGATTTATTAAGTCATACAAAAACCCATCACTTCCAATCTAAATATATTTAAAAGTTTTATGAAAAATTAAATCACAATAAAATAAGTGAAAAATGTTCGTTAAAAAGTTCATGCAAACTATTCAAATTATGCTTCTCATAAGTACAAATTTATTTAAATTTTTTTTTTTTTTTTCTTGAGTAGAAAGCTATAAATTTTTAAAAAAGTACTATTCATACTTATAAATAAAAGTGTTTTTATTGGATAAACATTACTTTAAAAACCAAAATACCACTATTTAAATTAAGCTTCAGATAAATAGTTTTTAAACTAACTTACAGCTATCATAGATATAGAGACAAGTTGGTGATTTTTTCCATCTTGCTTGAAAAACTCTTCAGCAGAAAAATTTATAACACCTTTAGCTCCTTCATAACCAGTCAGAAACGATTCATTTTCTTTGAATTAAATAAAAATTAAAAAGTGAAATACAAGTAGCTTTGCCTTGCCACATAAAAAATTGAAACAACTTTAGAAATAGCCACTTAAACTAAAAAAATTTAATGTATCAGTAAGTTTTAAGTAATACATTTTTAGCTATAAAGATAACTAAGATTTAAGAAAGCAAGACTTCAGAAAATGCAGGTTTAAAAATGTAGAATTTGTTACTATTTAATTAGCTAAAACTTTATACACTGTATATTACTGATGCCAAATAAAAATAAATCTTAAAACATAAATAAAAAAATAGTTTGCTTTGTACTCAAACCTGATGAAAAAGAAATAAAACAGTTTTTAGCAGATATCTTTTTGTTTTGTAATATGGGTTTGACATGAGTTGAAAATGCATTACTTATATTTTTTTGGATTTTTTCTACTCCATCTAGGTTGTGTATTGACTCATTCTTCTCAAAAAAATATACATGGTTAGAACTTTAATAATTTACTTTTTATTTGCAAAACCTAGTTAGCATGAGCTTATTAGTAAATCTCTAAACAAATATACTTCAAAAATATTTAAACTTGTATTAAATTATTCAATACTGCGAGTTAAAAAGAATTATCTTTTATTTGTTGTTATGAAATATTATATCTTACCTATATTTAATGATAAAAACTCAGAGAACTTTAGACTTATTTAGGCTAAGATTTGTAGAGTTTTACAGAAAACAACTTTAAATAAAAACCGGCTATACATTTATTAAAGTGTTTATAACAGGGTTGCTACTCTTTGAAGTAAAAAGGCTTAATGTTTTATTGACCAAACTTTAGCCTTAGCATAAGCACAGAAAGCAATTGAATTAAAATTATTGAAGCAAATTTCTAAACAAAATTCCAGTTAGTCAAGCTTAAATCCTTTAAAATGCAATAATAACAAAAAAAACTATAACTTATAAACAAAACATTTTTTTAGTTCATAAAAACCAACCTAAAAATTCTAAAAAAACAAAACTAGCCTAAGTTTTGCAAAATTTACAAACAAGTCTAAATCAGCCTGAGTTTTCCAAAAACCTAAAAAAGTATCTAATTATCCTGAGCAGGGTTGCCACTCTTTGGGTCAAAAAATCTTCCCTGAGTAACCTTAAACTTCCCTGAGTTTCCCTGAGTTTTTTTCAAATCCTTAAAAATTTTATTATCTATTTTAAAATTCTAATGTTAATTTGAAGAATATTGAAGAATTACCCCAAAGCCTTGAAAATTTATAAACAAGCACTTAAAAATAAATAAAATTAACTGTTTTGAACAAAATTTTGAAATTGGATCAAGTATATCTCATTCTAGATCAGGGGTTGGCAGGTCAAAAAGGAATGTTTTTTTATGTGCTTTAAAAAACATATTTAATGACATTTTTTTGAACAAGAAAAAATTAGGCGATAGAATATCCTTTAGATATAACACTAAAATTTTATTTTGTTCTTTCAAAAATATTAGTATATTTAACTAGTTGAATAAAAATTTTAATGTGGCCCGCAGGCCGCAGTTTGCTGACCCCTGTTCTAGATCTAGAAAAAAATCCCTGAGATCTTTTAAAAAATCTTGAAATTTCTGAATTTTTTATAAAAAAAAACAAAACTGCCCTGAGTTTTAAAAAAAGAATCAAAATTCCCTGAGTTTCCTTGAATTCCCTGAGTGTGTGGCAACCCTGCCTGGGTTTTATTATTAGATTTAAAATATTGAACTAACTTAAGTGTGTAGGAATTGTCTAGCTTTCATAAAATTACACCTACCAAAAGGACACCAAGAAAACAAACCTTTGTGTATACTGTAAGTTATCAAGCTGAAAATAAAATAAAAACAGCTGAGTTTTATGTAAAATTTTGCATTTTAAGCCTGATATCTTTAGTTTAGACTGGCAAATTTTGTTGGTTGGCACCCATTTTAGGTTATAACTAAATGAAAACAAAACTATAAACTATAGTTAAGCTGTAACTATGCAGCTTTTTAATTAGAGGACTCCTTGGTATACCTTTTTTAACTTGAAATTTTTCTTTAAATATGGCACATGCAAATATTGGCTCAAATTATTAAATAATAAGAAGCTTTACTTTGCTGACTTAAATTGATGTACAGTGCTTATTCACTTATCCCGACTTCACTTATCCGGACACTTTCAGTCAGAGGAAAATTCAAAAAGGTTTCAATATTATTCAATAACATTGATATTATAACAATAACATTGATTGTATGATATACAAATACTTAAGCTTAATGCTGTAAGAAAGTTTGAAGTGATTTTATGACTTCTACAATTTTGTTTGTTATTATAATGTAACAATATTACTAAAGATTACATTCTAAATTTGTTCTAAACTAGTTTAGTTATCTCAAACCTGTACTTAACATGTAAACATTAAGTCAGTCAGTTTAAAAATCTTAAAAACAATGTTATTAAAACATCACTTGTAGTTTTTTTTTTTTTAATTTAAACTTTCAGAGCTTTTTGATAGTGAATTAAATTCTAAGTTTATTTTTGTTTTTATTTTGTAGAAGTTCTGTTTGATTTTTAACTCAAACAATATTACAAAAACGTATATCGTTGCAATGGTTAGTAAGTCTAATGTTTTTCTACCTTAGAAAAAAATTAATAAAATAAAAATGTTGCTTTTATTTTTTATCATTTTGATATCTATTTCACAATTACTATGTATTTGTATTTATTATAACACTTTAACTATTTATTATGCATTGTATAATAACAGCAGTAGTTTATGAAAAATTAATTTTATGTAGTCATCCAGATTTTTGGTTATCCGGACATGTTTACAGAAAAATCTTGTCCAATGTGTCCGGATAAGTGAATAAGCACTGTATTATAAAATAAACAGATATATTCACCTGTTTTATTATGGTACATAAGTACCGGGAATAAAGTAGCACTTCAAACTTTTAAATTTTATTACTAAAACAATGTTTCACTTGTTTAATACAATTTAAATGAGATTTTCAGTTGATTGGTAATTCTTATTTAAATAAATTCTAAATAAAAAAGTACTCATCTTGTTGGGTGCTCCAATTTTACTAAAACTTACATAACAAATAAATACTAACTTATAATAAAATTCAATATTTAAATATCTATTCAAAAAAAAAAAAAAAAACAGACATTAGAATTTGATAATCTTTCAATCATTTTTACTGACAAATCTTTTGCAAATACTACCAATAAAATTATTTTGCTAAACGTGTACCAACCCTACACAAAATATTTTTGTTCTGAAACATATATTTACTGTATTGTATTATTTATTATACACAGGGTTGCCACTCTTTGAGCCAAAAAATCTTCCCTGAGTGACCAAAAATTTCCCTGAGTAACCTTAAATTTCCCTGAGTTTCCCTGAGTATTTTTCAAATCTTAAAGAAAATTTTTCCTCTTCTAAAACAAATTATTAATACCTTATTCTCATTTTTATTCTTTAATAATAAAAGGAAGGTTGTATGTGTATGCTTCTGCATTAAATTTATGAAAAAAACTGTTTTCAAAAACTCAATCTTAAAAGGTTTAAACCAATTAAAAATTAAAAACTAAATTTTTGCACAACTTTGTGTAAACTTATTAGTTAACTTTCTACAAAAAAGAATAAAGTTTAATTTGTTTGAAATTTTAATTGACAAAATTTAATTATACTATAATAATAATTTCACATGAAGAACTCACTTAAATGCATACATAATAACTTCATTATGACTTGTATGTCTTTCCTGGCAACAAATAACTTTATTATTTAAAAAATAAGAACTAATAGTACAACATAGTGTTTTTTAAACTACATAAGTAACTAAAAATAAAAAGTTTATTAGAACTTTTTAATGAATAGTTAACAACAACTTTCATTTCTCTAAACTTTTTGATTTTACTTAAGTAAATATAAATTTAAAACTTTAAAACTACAATGTTAATACTAAGAATATTGAAAAACTAGCCGCAAGGCTAAAAAAATTCTAAATAACCACTAAAATAATAAAAATTACTACTTTTGAACAAAATATTGAAACTGGATTTATTAAACCTCATTCTAGATCTAGAAAAAAAATTTCCCTGAGATTTTCAAAAACTTCCCTGAAATTTAGAGAAAAAATCAAAACTTCCCTGAGTTTCCCTGAGTTAAAGGAAAAATTCCAAAATTCCCTGAGTTTCCCTGAGATTTTCTACAGTTTGAAAATTCCCTGAGATTCCCTGAGTTCCCTGAGTGTGTGGCAACCCTGTATACATCTAAAAAGAAATCAAAATATTTGGTCCTATGATCTAATGTATGAAACCTTTTCAGTTATCAAGTCGTACACCACTTGGACACAGTTTAACATTAATTACACTTTAGTTTAGTTTATTGAACAACAAAAAAAAGATGTTCAAGATATTTGGTCCTAGCACTTAGTGCACAAAGAACCTTTTGGTTATCAACACAACTAAGCTACTGCTATAGAATTTTAAAATATTTATAGGTTTTAAGTTTCAAGAAAAGGGTAAAGGTTTTTCATTTTGTACTGAAGACAACATTGAATTTTTTATTAGGTATTTAATAAAAAAACATCAATCTCAAATGCTAGTTTTTTTGTAAAACAAACTTTACATTAACTTAAAATAAACCAACCTTATTTCCCAAATTTAATTTTAAACTGTTTTTATTGATAACTTGTAACTCAGGTCCTTCTTTTGCAAACGCAATAAACTTAGTCTTCATAATTCCTTGCCTTGTATAAGACCATGAGAATTTAAAACATTGTATTTAATTAGTTACAAGTTGTTCATGTATAAGACACATGTTATGTTTTTGAATTTTAACAGCTAGACTTAAATAGCAATGTAAATAAGACATTTTGCATTTTGTAAATAAATCATAAACAATCGCAAACACTTTTGTATTTTAAAAAGATTATTTTCTAATTATTTTACGATAGTTTTTTAAATGTTTGTTATACCTCTTAATTTCTGAATGCGTAAAAGCTGTTAGTTTTAAAAAAATACTAAAAAAGTTTGTAATGTACACAAATAGTTCGTTGAAATATCTTTTACTTATTTTAATTAATGTCGCACATTAAAGTAAACAAAATATGTAAGCTTTTTTTCAACCAGCTAAATTAAGTTATTTGAAACAAAACTTATCGTATTCACTAAGGTTTAAAAAAGAATACATAAAATTTAATAATATACGGACATATTATTATTTTATTATTAAATTATATGTTTTTTTTTCTAACTAACTTCCTATCTTTATATATACAAAGATAGGAAGTTAGTTAGAAATGATCAGTGATACTTTAAAATGTATTTATAAGTGATAGTAGTTTTAAGACTTTTTTTTATCGTAAATGCTTGATTTAGTTGTATTTTATTTATTTTCGTCCTAAAACTACTAAAACTTGTTAATATTTATAAATACTATTTTAAATATCACTAATCACTCCTAATTACCTTCCTATAAATATAAATATATATCTAAAATGCTTTAGTTTAGTTTGTCGTTTTATTATTGTAGCTAAAGAACTGCTTAGCAGTGAAACCTCGGTAAACAATAAACATTAAACATCGGTACCAATAAAAATTTGTTCTGGACGTATTATTAATTTATTATCGCTCACGTTCGGTCGAGCACATTACTATTATCTAGCTAGACACTTTTTTAGTCTGTTATAGTTAATTTAATGATATATGCATTATAGAACTTTTAATTACTAATAGGTAATGTAAAGACTTAACTGTAAATCTTGGTCCGTAAAATTTCAGAATCAAAGAGCCATAACATTTAAATTAACTTTTCTTTTTTAACTTAAGTTATTATATTCGAGTATTTGTGTAACTATATTTGTTTTTTCAAGCTTCGTAATTGTAATTGTTAAGCTTTTAAAATTACAGTTTATCTTTTTATGGTAAATGTGATTACCTATTTAACTTTTAGTCATCTAGTTTGTAATTAACAGAAAACTTTTATAGTTTAAAAATTAATAGAAATACATTGCTCCAAAAAAAAAAAACATTTTTTTGGTTAAGTAGTATATTTATTGAAGTTAGTTAAATACAGGTGCCAAACAAAAATGCATGAATTTATAAGAAAACCTTTAGTAGCAAAATATAAAGTTTAAAAATGTATTTTTCTTGTTTAAGTCCATTCGATTTTGTAATTACTGTGTTACGAGGTTATTTATTAACAAAATAAAAAAGTTTAAACTTAAATTAATAACACTTTTGATATATTTCACTAATCAGCTACAGTATGAGCTTAAGAAAAAAATTAACAAGAAAACTTTGAACTTAATAAACTGTTTTATATTTTGTAAAGACAATATTTTCAAAAGTAATTTTATAACTCACCATATTTTTTTAGAATTTTTTAATTGTTTTTAAACTTGCTACTTTTTTAACTGTTACTTATTTTATTTCTTATGGTAAAAATTTAATGATAAATATAAAAGTTAAATTCAATTTGTATATTTTTTAGTTGGAAATATTGATGTTTATAATAAATTTTATAAAGCTCAGCAAACTAATTTGTTTATCATCTAAAACCATATAGTTTACAAGCTATGCTGAAATAAATTAAAAACTTAGATAGTATCTATTTTATATTAAATCATTTTATTTCTCGAAATTTAATTACTAATATTGGTTAATTTTTTCTTTTAGTTTTATTTTTCAATGACCGAAAAACTTTGTAAAACAGCTTTTTAGATCGACGTTTTTTAGGTTTTGTTTTATTCGTTAAATAAAAAGTGTTTTAATCGTTTAAATATTTTGAATAATTGTAAAGAAGCATAATTTACTTAAAATAATATCAAAATACTGTATGAGAAACAAATAAGTGTTTTTAAAACTCTAGATAAAAGTAAATTAAAAAGTTTGATTGAATTTATTTTACAATAAAGTAAAACATAAATTACTTTTATAAAATGACCTCAATGTACGTTTAATTTATAATAAATAATTTTACTAATTTAAAGAAAAACCTTAATTTAAAAAAATAAAAAAAAGTTTTAGAATTTTATATAAAAGCACTAGATAATACATAGAAGTATAATACTAATATGAAATAAAGATTTACTAATAATTTTAAAAAGAACAAAAGTTGTGCGACGAATATTTTCTAATTTTATACTCTAGATCTAGAATATATGGCAATTGCGGCTAAAATAATTAAAAAAAATAGACAAAATTTGTCAAGCAATTATGTACACAACCGCTGGTTCTTCTTCAAATTACTTCTTATTCTTACTTAAACTAATACACATGCAATTTAAGTTAATAAAGTTTTTCCGTTTTAACACTTACTCATCTTTGTTCTTTTTTATACTTAAATTAATTTTAAAATTTACTCAAAAGTTTTTACTCAAGATACAAAAATGTCCTGTATATTTTGTCTTTTCACATAAAAACTTTGTAAAAAGTACTTTACAGAAGGTATAAGTAACACCATTGCTTGTTCAAACTTTAAATGACTTTAGAAAATAATATAAACTTTATAACAATAATTATAAAATGTAACGAATGATCACCTAGAATTAGAATACCTAAAACAAGAAAGTTTCGTAGACACCTAGTAGCTAATATAAAAGTATATAATTATTTGAATATTTTTGTTGTTCATACACTTTTGACTTTATTTTTTGAGCTAAATACCTTAAAACTCTATTTTTTTTAGCTTTTAATTAAAATAAACTAATGATACATTGTTTAACTTAATTCGTTTTAGATCTACGACTTACAACTGAAAATAAGTTTTCCTTTGTAATATTAGTACTATTTATATATTGTTTTTGATTGTTAATAAAATAATAATAGTATTTAATCATATTTCACAGTTTTGTAGTATTTTTTAAGTTCATTACATATATTTTATATGTATAACAACGTTTTTTTTCTAAACCACGACCTCTGATAAATTTTAAATATAAACCTATCAAATACTTTCTTTTTTTAAAATTCAAACTTCGCTATAGTTTTGATGTGGAAAAACGTCTTTGGGTTAATAAGTTAAGGTTTTGAAAAAATATTAATTTAGATTAACTATATATTAAGAGAAAAGCTTTAATAAAAATGTATACTTTAATCTTTAATGTTTTATACTTAAGTCACTAACTTTAATATTAGTAAATTGTTATTTACAAAAACACTGAAATTATTTTTTTCATAAAAATGTTCTTTCCTTTTGGCTGTTTAACATCACAATTGTAGGTAATGTTAAAAATAAAAAAGTATTTTATGGAGAAAACTAAAAAAAATAAGGTATAGCTGTTTGTTTTATATTTATAGATTGAAGCAAATGTAGCTTTATTATGAATTAATAAAGTGCTGGGATAAACCATAAAAAAGAATTTGTGTAATCAATAGATATTAGCAAATGAATTTAGAAAAAGATACATAGGTTCTTTTAGCCTGTATATTCATTCAACATCTAAAATATGTATTCAATCAAATATTAAAATTAGCCTGAACCAATTTTTATTGATATTGATAAACACTTCTAAAAATGTTTTAAATTAATAGTTTGTTTAACTTATTTAAAAATAAATTAGATTTTTAAATTTTATTCTCTTCTTTTTAACAACTTTTATTAATAATTTTTTCAAAGTGATAAGTATTTATGAATAGGTTAAACTAGTTTGTACAACCTCTCTCAAAAAAACATACATATACCATAAATTAGTGTATTTGTTTTTCAACAGAAACAAAATTTTAGATTAGTTTTTTATTAAATAAGTTTAAATACCAAATTATTTTTAAAAACGTTGTATTTTAAATATCATTATTTTTTTTAAATAAAGCTACAAAAAAACAATGAAAAAAAACTTACACTTCTTTAAAAAAAGATGTTTTAAAAATTTATTCAATAAGCCGTAAGAAAGTTTATTTAGACTGGGTAATAGTTGAATGGTAAAAAATACTCTTTTATAACAATAACTCTATTGCGTCATTCTTAATAAATAGCCTCAGGTTACTAAGTAAAATAGTCTCAAAAAAGTTATTACATATATGGAGAAAAGTTTTTATAATATAAATGTATACTTAATTTTCTTTATGAGAAAATTTATCGAATTTGTAAACATAATTTCAACTTCGTGAGAAAAAGTAATTATAATTACAAAAACAAAAAAATACTTGATTAAATGTTTTTTATTGTTTCTTATGAAAAGACTTTTAGTCTAAAACTTTTGCTTGGTTAAGTTTTAAAACTATCACATAGAGTTAAACTTATACTGTTATTTCATTCATACTAAACTAGTCAAAAATGTTTTAGTTTAGCTAATCCGTTAATTCTTTTTATTAGTTAACAGTATATTTAAAGACATCGTTTTAGTTTACAATTATAAACATCAATAAACTAGTACTTATATGTAAATTGCTGATAATTTTTTTTTATTTTTTTGATTTTGGAGGTTTAATACAAAAGTTTAGAAAACTTTTTTATTAATTTTTAAAGGTTATAGTTTCTATACTAATTAATATTTAGTATTTGTTTTTAAGTGTTAATGGCAATGAAATATTTTTCTTTGATATATTTTCAATGGTGCATGCTCCAATTGGTTATTAATTCGACGAGGTAAGCTTCTTTTAGTAGGAGTAAGCAAATAAATTAGTTTAGTATGTTTAAAGGCTATACATATTCTACATGGTTTGTATTCTCTTAAATAAACTTTAAACTACTATGTTTTCAAAAATTTTTACTATTGATATTTAACTTAAAGTTAGTTTTCAAAAAAAGTGTATGTTTAAAAAATACAAAGGTCAAAAAAGTTTGGTTTTTTTTACTTAGAAAAATAGTAAAAAACTAAACTAAACAAAAAATTAAAATTAAAACATTTTGAACAAAAGAATATACAATGAATAAACATTAGAACTGTTTTATAATGGCTAATAACCTTTTTTTTTCAGCTCGGAAGATGCTACTTTGTCAGATGGTAAGTCAATATCTTATGTACATTTAACTATTGTTTTTAACTAACGCAATATTTAAGTTTATTGCTTAAAACTAGAGCATGAAATATAAAAAAAAATATACAACAGCAAAATGCAGTTTACAAGAAGAAGCGCCAAATGATATAATTTTTCTACTTGATAATTGCATCGATCACGTGATAGATGGCAACTACAATAAAGTTTTGGATTGGTTGAAATACTTTGTTCAAAAAACGACCACTGACACAAGCATAAGTATGTCAACCAATCATGTTTCTTTAATCGCTCACGAGTCGGTTGTTGAAAACATCAATGAAGAAAAGTTCAAGTAAGTTGTTAAAATTTAAAAGATATCTATGGTGATTCTAAAACAAATTATTAAGAAAAGAGTACAATAAATTAAGGTTTTTTTATTAGAAATGTGCAGCAGACTTTTTTTTCTAATTATTATGAAATTTTATATGAAGATTTAAAAAAAAAATTATATTTTTGTTTAGTATTAAGCCTAATGAAGTAAAGTTTGAGTTATATTTTTCTAAACAACTTTAACTCTTATAGATCTACAAAATCGAAAGTGTTTCATAGCTTGAAGGATGTACAAAGTAAAGAAACTGTAATTGTAAGATAAATTGTTAACGTTTTCAAGGTTGTCACTTTTTCAGACTAGTAAAAATACATAAATATAAAATAAAGCTGACTAAAATTTAATTATATCTTTTTAAAAAGTTTAAACTAACTTTTTTTTGAAGAACATAAGTTAGTCGTTTTTAATTTTCATGTTTAGTCAATTTGATTTAAAAAATTACGTACTTTTATTAAATAAGTATTTGTCATTTAGATTGTCTTATTTCTGTTATTTAAAACTTAATTAAATAAAAACTTTTTCGTCTCGCATATTTTACTACTTGCAATTTTTTACTTTACACATGAATACATAGTTGACATAAACCATTTTAACTTTTTTATTTATAAAGTGACAACCTTGTAATTTTTTAGATACTGAAAGCTTAAAAAAAATAAGGAATTTTAATATTTTTCACTATTTAAAATAGTTATATTGTTTGAAATGTATTGATTGAATATTTAAACTATTAAAAAAAAATTACACTTATAAAGTGTAAAAACATACTTTTCAATGGTATTTCGTAAATTAAAGCTCATTAATACTTAATAACATGAAAATATTTTCCATTAAAAAAACATTTCAAATTAAAGTTTTAGTCGTTTATTGTATTAATTTTTTAGCCCTGCACCTGAAAAAAAAACTATAATGTTATCCTTATGCTCTCGTTTAGCTTTTTTTATTTTTTTATTAAATACATAAAAAAAGTAAGTAAAAACAATTAGGATTCGTTAAACAAGATTAAAACTGATACATGTACTATATCTGGACATAAAGCTTCAGTATTGTTGGAGTCTGCTTTCAATCAATTTCTTAAGTTTGGAAGATTAAGTGATGGAATTACAACACAAACTGTTATTTTGATAACTGAAAAACAGTTAGTTTGAAAAACAACTAAGGCATACTATAATTTTTTTAAATAATAAAAGTGTACTTTTTAAACTAAAATATTACACTCAGTTCATGTGATTTATTATTTTAGTTAGAAACATTTACTTAAGCTTATTTATAGTGTTAATAGTTCTATTAAATATGTATACATATTTCTTTAATTTTATTTTGCATTTTAACGAAAAACTACAAGTTTTTTTGAATAAACCTTTATATTTACATATTAACATGTTTTAAGATAATTACTCTATTGATTACATTAAAATCATTGAAAAAAAAATTTAAACAACAACATGATTACGTATAAAATTTGAAAAAAGCGTGTAAACAAAAATACTATAAGGATTTTTATATCTTGTATGTAATGAAAATAATAAATTTGAAGAACATTTGATTTAAACGAAGAACTTGAAAATGTTAAAGATAAATTATTTCAACAAGGAGCCGAAGTGTTTGTAGTTGGAATTGAATATATTTTTGAAAGTCAACTTACAAAGGTAAATATTCTATTAAAAAAGCGCAACATTTTACATGAAAGATTAAAAATGTTTAAATTTTTGCTCAATTTCTTTCAAAATAGAATTTGAAAAACTCTTTATAAACTTTTAAGGATATTAAACTGATCGTTAAGTCTTATATATTTTAACTTTAGTTTATTATATATATATGTACATTCCAGTAAACTAGTTTCGCTAAGATCTTTTGTTAACAAATGCTTAAACTTATAATTTATATATATATTTATATACTTATTTATTTAATTATATATAAAATAATAGGTTTACACAACCGTTTCATATATGAGATACATAACCTTATCAGTAAAGCTTAAGTTTATTAACGATGTTTAACAGAATTTATAACTTGAAAATTTTATAATTATTATGACGTAGTAATAATAAAGGTTTGGTTTTTTTGTATATTAAGTTAATTTTGAAAAAAAAAAAGATTTTGTTAGTTTATGAATTTATGCATTTTGAAAATTTTGGAAAAGTTGTAATATAAAAACGCTTTAAACTGTATTAGAAAACTGTTTTAAACTATTCGTGTTCGCGGCTTAATTTTACTTTAAATTAATATTTAGTTAGTATTAATTTTGCTACTGATTTTTTGGTAATGATTGCTTATACTTTGTGTTTCGCTTTTCTTGTTTAGTGTTATGTTGTTGTCTAATTTATCAATTTATATTTTTTCTAAGTTGCAACGTTTGCAACCGAATTTAGTATTGAATTTTGATTTTATCCTGTTTAGTATTTCCCATTAAACTTTTTAGTCTGTATTGTTATATCTCAAATTCCAAATGTAGTTTGCAAGTTCTGTAGTATGTATTTTGTTTATGTTGTTGAATGAAGATTTGTGATTCCTGTATCTTTGTTTGAAAGTATTTCCTAAGTACTGTTTTTTCTTCAAATAAAATTCTTTTATAATAACAATATAAGTTTATTTTTCAATTTTATTTGTAGAATGTTACCTTTTTTTCTTAAAATTTTTTTGAGGTGAATAGTAAGTAGTGATGTACCGGACCCACAATTTTGGGTCCGGCCGGACCCGGATCCGGACTTTTTTTTCAAGTTAGAATCCGGCCGGAACCGGACCCGGACTTTTTTTTCAAATTAGAATCCGGCCGGAACCGGACCCGGACTTTTTTTTCAAATTAGAATCCGGCCGGAACCGGATCCGGACTTTTTTTTCAAATTAGAATCCGGCCGGATCCGGATATCAGACAAAAATGGCGATATCCAGCCGGACCCGGATAGTAAGTCCGGTACATCACTAGTATTAACTAGCCTGAGTCAGAATGAGGTTTTTAAAAACTAAAAAAAAGAACTTAAATCTAATAATAAGTAGAACAGCTAGCCACAAGGTTTACAAATTTAGGTGTTATTTACAATTGAAAATCTGAATTTAAAATTCTTGAACAAAATACACTAGAAAATTACCAAATATTGAAAACTGGATCAGCTCAAACTCGTTCTAAATTTAAAAGAAAACTAGCCTGAGTTTTTATGAAAAACTAAACTAGCCTGAGGCAGTCCAAGATTTTCTGAAATTCCCAAAAATTTACTAACTAACAGGGTTGCCACTGTTTAAGTCAATAAAACTAGCTAGAGTGAGTATAAACAAGCCTGAGTCAGAATGAGGTTTTTAAAAACTGATAAAATTACTTTAATCTAATAATCAGTAGAACAGCTAGCAAAGGTTGACAATTTGGTAGTAAAGTTGTGGACTGATTGTGGTACACTTAATTTATTAGTACTACCCATCATAATTAAATCCTACCTTATTTAATTAATATCTAACAAATACTAAATTCTAACTGAGACTACTTTCTATAATCAGACACGACAGTTTTGTGTGATGAATCTTTTAGATAAAACACAACAAGAAATACTAGCATATACAAAATTATTAATTACTTAGGTATCACTTTAAAAACTGGAAGCTATTCAAATCTATATCAATAGACTTAAAACAATAAACTAAAAATTAAATAAAACTCTTAGTAAAGAAGAAACTATAATATTTTTAATAAATTATTAAAACATAAGCCTGGCTTAAATGTTTAAACAATTAAACACCACTTGATATATTCACTTTTAAAACAAAACACTACTTACAATAAGCCTTCACAAAAAAGTTCAAGATATTTTGTTGCTTCAAGCTGCACACCAAACTAACTAACTGCTTACATATAAACTGCCTATCATGTTCTGATGTTTTGTTGCATCAGTATTTAGTTTGAAACATTTCGTCATATGATTTTCATTGGCTCGTACATTCAACCGTATTAACTCTAAATATTCTCTGAGCTCAACTTTAAACAATAAATAGTGCAAGTATTCATTCCAAAGTTTTAAATTTTACAACATATGTAAAGAGTTGCATTCCTGAAATGTTTATTTCATAGTTTAAATGTAAACAAATGTAAATTAGTCACGTGTACAAAATGAGCCAATCACTGTAGGTGTTTAATTTTAACTGACGAAAATGAATCTTTTTTTTAACTAGATCAGGGTCCGGCCGGATCTCTGATAGGATCCGGCCGGACCCGGATCCGGACTTTTTTTTTCAAATTAGAATCCGGCCGGAACCGGATCCGGACTTTTTTTTCAAATTAGTATCCGGCCGGAACCGGATCCGGACTTTTTTTTCAAATTAGAGTCCGGCCGGATCCGGATATCAGACAAAAATGGCAATATCCGGCCGGACCCGGACCCGGATAGTGAGTCCGGTACATCACTAATAGTAAGCTAATGTCAGCTTTTTAGAGAAGAATAGGACAATTGGTGATAATTTGAGTTCTATAGTTTGGGTAAAAAACTATCAAAATATTGATCACTTCTTAAAACGAAACAATCAGAAAATTAAACTTAGTTTATCATGTAATTTTAAATTTTTATTCGTACTATCACATTCTATCTTAAAAAGACTTTTTTTTAACGAATAATCTTATTCTAAAGTTTGGTTAGTCTTAAACGCAAAAATATAGGTTGCCTGTAATTTTTGTACAGTTAAATTAACTATTTTATCCTAAATTTTAGCTGTGAACTAAATGAGTAGAAATATTTTTAAAGTTTAAACTTTGTTTAATTCAAAATTTGTTACACAAAAATATTTAAAAATATTGGGTTATGTCTGTTTTTTTTATAAAATCTAATGTAATTTAGGAGAAGTTTTATGTTAATTATTTCAGAACTAATAAACATTTTAGTTTTTTGATAATGTAAAATTAATTAATATAAGACTGCATCGCACGACAATCTCTAATTGTGTTTTAGTGTTAATTGTGCATAGAAAAACTTAAATTCTCAACTATGCTAATGAATTCCAGAAAATTATGACTAACGAAAGTGAAAACATCCAAAATTAATTTTTTAAAGAATCTTACTTTATGAAGACTACTGAACTAAACATATTTTAGAAATGCATAACTTGTTAATAAAATTTTGATAATTAGTTTTTGTATAAAACAAACTTTATTTCAAAATCATATGTATTAATTTCCAAGCTAAATTCTTTCAAAAAGACTTTTTATTAAGCCAAAGTCTTAGTTTTTAGTTAACTTTAAAAAAATTGCTTGGAATAGATGTTGACCTAAAGATTTTTACAATTTAAACTTGTTGAAAAGTTAATTAAGATTACTAAAATATTTTAAAAACTATACAACATAGAACAGTTTTCAAAATATAGTGTTTAAACTTGTTTTATTAGTACTCGATTTCTTACCTATTTTTTATCAAAATTTTATTTTAATCAACTATATATACTTATTTTTTCTGGTATGCTTAGTTTCATAAGTTAATCTTTTGAATATACTTTAGCTCTCGTTCTATTTATAGTGTTTCATTTTGTGTTGCAGTTTAAGTTATTGTCGTTTAGGTTTGAAATATAATTTGATATAACCCAGTTGACTTTTAATTCAATTCATAAGTGTTTATTATTCCGATGCCGTTCTTAGAATGTATTTTACACTAATCCGGCGTTAAGTTCAGTAGTAATTTGAGTTCTTACACTAGCCCTATAAAAAAGGTTTAATAATAGGTTTTGTTTATATAAGGAATTTGGCTTAATTCTAAAATGTTAAGCTTAAAACGAAAGTATAACAATGTTTATTTTTATATATTGATATCACATTGTATTTAAAATAAAACTGAACAATAACGTTATAAAAAAAGTTATTTGTTTTTACTTTAATTAAACTCTCTAAAATCAAAAGTAAAGTTTCAATTTTTTTTTCTTAGAACTAAAACTATATAGTTATTTGCTTAACTAAAAAAGATTGCTCAATTTAACTCTCATGATACTTTAATTTGAGCAATAAACTAAGGTCGATGAAAGTAAATACACTAGTAATATTTACTTAATTAGTTTAAACTTTAACACAAAATAATATTTTAAAATAAAAGTCATTTAAAATATTAATGGAACCTATTTTGTAAAAAATGTGTTGTAATAGTTCTTTAAATTTAAAAAAATAGGTAACACTAGAATGTATCTAACGACTAAGTCAAACTGTATTTTAGTGTAAGTTGTCTACGGAAAAAGTAAAAGAATGCTGTTGATTTACAAGAAATATAACAATTGTAAACAAACAATTAAAACTAAGTTTAGATAATTTAAGTAATAATTTTTAGATTAATTTTTTTAACTTACACATTGTTAATAACTCTAATGAGTAACTTGTTCAGAAAATAATTTTTACAACTTAAGCTCATTGACAAATATTAAGATGCTGTGATATTTTTTTAGCGTTTTCTAACCTTGCAAAACATAATTATTGATTTTTTAAGCTTAAAAAGGTCTAATTGAAATTAAAAAGCGTATTTTTTTCCTGAAATAGAAACAGTTTTAACATATATTGGGTTTCAGTTAAGAAGCAATATTGTCTTTAAAAGTGGGTCACTGTTGAAAAGTAGACATTTCAAAGTTAAAGAGATCAGTAAAAAAATAGAAATAAAAACTAATTCAGGAGATTAATTTGTTCATAAGTTATATATTTACTATGATTTTTTTTTGTCTAACCAAACGGTTGATGTAAAACATACATTCAGTTTATACTAAATTTTTGAGACGTGTATCCTTAAAGTTTTTTTTTTTATTAGTATAAAATTTACTATCCCCAAAATGCTTTAATTTTTTTAATGCTTTATGAAATGCTTACCTTAGAAACGACTAGTTTTTAAAAAACTATTATAAATTAAAAAAAAAATCCATACGTGTTTTTTATCTGGAGACGAAGGAAAAAGTTAAAAAGAGGTTTTATAAATAATTATATGAGCAATAATCAATGTTCAAATTAGGCAACTTTTAAACATTGTAAATTTTATAACAAAAGTTTTAACCTAGTAATTAGTAAAAATATTTAGATGCATTTCTATGACTATATAGCTAAGTAAAACTACATTCGATTTTAGGTTTTTGGTGAAACAAATGAAAATTTATTCTTAGTTGGAAAGTACGGAACTTTTACAAATATAGAAAAACAACTTTCTGAAGTAGCTGAAACTATTGCGAATATAATCAAAAGTACTTCTTGTAAAGGTTTTAGATAAATATATTAAATATGGTCTGATAAAACTATGTTTTTAAACCTTTTGTTGGAAGTATAACAACAAAAATATTTTTATTTTTGTCATTTATTAAAGCAAAAATAGCTGTAACGTTTTTATAAAAAGTTAAAATTAATAACACTTAATAGTTAGTAGAACTAATAAACGTTAAGTTTTGTAAAATTTTGTCAATATAGATTGTGGAACTGTCCCAAAATGTATAGGAGCCCACAACGAGTCAGTCGTTGTAGTGAATAACAAATATCAAGCTTCGTACGAATGCGATAGAGCGAAATATATTTACAATAGTTTATCAGCCTCCACTATATGTCAAAAAAATGAGACTTGGTTGATGGTTGACTGTCCTATTTGTGTACCAAGTTATTATTATGTTTTTTTTAGATAAAACTTGTTTTACAACTAACAATACATACTAGAATAAAACTATACTAAAAAAATTTATATCTTGAATACAGTTTTATAAACTTATGAATTTTAAAGCTATTAAAATAATACCATATGACATAACTCAAAATTTTTTTTTTTCAGTTTACGTTGTGGAACCAAAACAAAAGTTTACAAACTTGACAGCATTTGTTAACTCACCTATAACAATTGAGTTCACAGTAAAACTTTTAGCTCCGTTGGTAAATCACTTTGGTATTAGTGTTAACTATGAAGTAAGTAAAATAAAACACTAGTTTTATAAATTTATGTGTCATTTTTTGTAATTATCTTGTTGAATTTTTCTTTAAATTTGGTGGAATTTATAAATTTGAAAAATTTTAATAGAAATCTAAAATTTATACGAAATATAAAGTTTAAGTTTAAGCTTACTATTTATTAATACCAAGGTTTGTTTTTCAGAATGAGTCTATGGCTTATTATCTTTTTTCGGGTTCTAATAAAAGAAACCTTGTTGGAGATGGATGGTGAGATTTTTTACAATATTAATTTAACACTTATAAACACTAAATTAATCTGATGTTTTGTTAAGTTAAAAAGTTGTTAGTTATTTATAAGCTTACTTTTTGTTCAATAAAAGTTTTATATAACTTTATTACAATAATATGTATAAATATTTTTTCTTCAATCAGGACTTTTACTAATTTGTAATCAATAAAAATTATTTATTTGTATAACTTTTTCCATTTTTTTGTATATTAACCGTTGTAATTTATTATTTATTTTGTATTAAAGAAAATCGTTTGATGAAATTATTTTGGTAAACATTTACACTTAGGAAAATTCATAAATTTTTTCATAGTCTTTAATTTATACTTCATTTAGGTCATTATCAATGGATGAAGAAAATAAAGAAGCAAACTTTACACTTACTATACCTTATGTCTTAGAAAGTCATAATAACACAGTTGCAAAACTAAAAGTAAATGAACTCGATGATGAATATCAAATAGTGTTAATAGTCGAAGGCTAGTTTAAAAACAAAAAAAAATCAGTACTAACGTTTAAAAAATACATAATAAAATTTTATGATTGCAAAAAAACATGAGTTATATAAATTTGAATTTACACGTTTGTAATAAGTATAGAATCTCAAACTAATTTAGTTCTTTGAACTATTCAGTCTGATTAAATGGTTGTTTTTTATTGTTTACCCTATCTTACGTTGTTATTCTAAGTTTTTACTTTAAAACAAGTAAAAATTTGAGATTTTTGCCAGTCTACTGAAGGCTGTAATTCTCTATGTAGTTGTACAAAAAATGAGTATTCCCCTAAATAAAAATGTGATTGTGGTGATCACAACAAGAGACTAAGTCATACCATAGATTACGATTTAAAGCTTTAATATTTTTTAAAACAATGTTACAATTATAAAAACAAACAATTTTATGTCCTTAACTAATTTCAAATGTTGTGATACATCTTTTTTTATATTGAAAACTGTTTAAAATGTAAAATTCAAAATTCGTTCAATTAAATATAATATTTTTAATTTTTTTGTAAGAAAAACTAAGCTTTGTTTTGTTCCAAATATATTAATTACTTATAGAGACTTACTTTGGTTAAATTAAAGTTTTGTTGAAAAAAACTACTCCAAATTCTGGATTCCTTTGTAAAAACGATAGAATAATATTCAGGTAAAGAATTTCCAAGTCCCTGTTTGAATAGTCTTTGCGAAAACAATTCTACATGTTTAAATAAGGATAACGGAGAATTTACTTGTGTTTGTAAAGAAGGCTACCATGGAACTTTTTGTCAGCTTGGTCAGCTAAGTTTTAATTTTAGATATATTACTAGGCTCGTTTTAATACAACAATGATATTCTCAAATGTATATTTTACAAAATTTCAAGTCGTATTATAAAACTTATTATTTACTTGTACTTAAAAATGTCATTAGAAAATAGAGCATTATTGATATACCTTAAGACTTTATAGTATGAAAAAATATATATACAAAAAAAAACTTAGTTCTTACTTGTTTACATTAAATTAAATGAAACGTATATTTTCTGTAAAAAATGTAATTCTGAATTACTTTAGAAAAATCATAAAGTTATTTTTAATATACTATAAGATTTTACGGTTTAGTAATTTCTTAATGTAGTATAACGGTTTTAAACGTTTCAAAACTATTTTATGATAGTGGATATTATGAAAGTAAATTATAAACTTATTTATTGATATACGTACAAACTTTTTAGAGTTCGATTTTTTACAAATACAAAAAAAGTATTAAATGCTAATAAAACTACGCAATGTATCTTACTATCAAATAAAGAAACAATTTGCATTCACGATTTAACATTACTTTACATAATATTTTTCTTAATGTGATTTTCTTTCAAAACCTTATAATTTTTTATATTTATTTGTAGTATTCTATATAAAAGTAAAGTAGACCTAGTACTTGTATTGTTTACAAATGCACTTTACACAATATTTTTAAATTATATTTCGATTATTTTAGCCTACAAAAACTTTTGTCTTTTTATTAAGAATGTAAATTTACATGTTAATCGTCATATAAAATGCAATTACTGAATATATAAGAAAACTTTGTAACTATCTTAGAAGAAAATTAAACAACTTTTCTAAATAAAAAAAATTAATATGCTTAAACTATTAGTAGATAGTAGTTGTAAAAAAAACAAGAATATTGACTATAGTATTATATGTTTATCAAAATTTAAAATTTTTAAAGCTATACATCAAAATTACTTTTAAAGTTTATAACCACATTTCTACAGATCTTTGCGAATACCCTGATACTTGTTCAAACAGAGGAAATTGTACTTTCTTAGCCAGTAAAGCAAAATTGTACAACTGTGCTTGCGAATTTCCTTTCTATGGTGGAATGTGTGAAAAAAGTTTTAAAGCATTTTCAAACAAACAATATTTCGCAACTTAAAACTTTTGCTTTAAAATTGATATTATCAGATATTTAAAAAGTTTAAGTATAGGCGATTTTTAGGTTTTTGCGAGGAGAAGGGTTTTTGTATGAACAATGGAAAATGTACAGAACAAGATAAAGCCCCATGGTTTACTTGCAACTGCCCAATTGGCTATGAAGGGGACTTTTGCGAAATAAGTTTTTGAATGCTGTTATTTTAAACTAGTTTAAAAGCTACTTATTATAGTTAAGTTACTGTAAAATTGCCATTTTTTCATAAACTTATGTCATTTTCGATTTCTAAAGTGCATTATGATTATTATAATAATGACATTCATAATTTTAATCAAAACTATAACTTAGAAAAAGTACTTACAAAGTTTTTGAATCATAGTTTTAACAATCAAGTTTTTTATTAATCTTAAATTAAACAAGTTCGGTTTATGTTTATTACTTATCTTAGAAGTTCCAATGTTTTGTGAAGTAAACAAATGTGAAAACAATGGAGCTTGTTTAATAGAAGAAAATAGCAAGTATAACCAATCATACACTTGCATTTGCAACTCAACTTTTTACGGAAGCCATTGCCAATATAGTTAGTTTTCTTAAAAAGTTTTTCTCTTGGTATTAATACTTGTTTACAACTTTATACAAAGATAATATATTTTTAAAGTAAATAAACTTTATTATATGATCTATCTTTTGTATCTAGTAAGTGATCTTGTGTACTATTAATTTATTTTTTAGTTGAAAACTAACGTTTTTTGCTATCAAAAACTTAATATTACATATTAAGAATACTTTGAGATTAAACAGTAATAAATTTCAAAGACCTAGTTTTGTTCAAATTTTTATATATTTTAATGAATAAAATCGAAAACTATAAAAGTGCACCTTAAGAGCTTGTATTATAAATAAATAACTTACTAATTAAAAAACAACTGTTTTTCATTACTTTATCAGCTATCTACTAAAGTTAAAAATATCATTCTAAGTTTATGATTAGTAAAAAATAACAAAACTAAAGATATTTGATTTAAACATTTTCGTATTTTAATCTGCTTGTATACTAAACCCTTTTCAAGTAAAATAATGTATTTAAACTTTTAAATTGAAAAATAAAAAGCTTAAAAACCGTTTAAATTAAAAAAAAATTCGAAAATAAATAGAAAGTATGTTTTAATGATTTCCATATTGAATTCATATGCTAAAGTTATTAGCACAGGGGTCAGCAGCTTCTTGTAATTCGCGGGAAACTTTTACTAGAAAAAGTAGCTTGCGGCCTGCACTGTATATAAAAAAGTCTTTAAGAGCCTCAGATATTTTAGAATAGTTGTTTTAAGCTATAAAAACACTATTTTCAATAAAAAATGAAATAAACAAAGTTAAAACACTAGTAAAAAGTATTTATTGTATAAAGAGTCTAATTGTGAGTTTTTATTACAAAACCTTCTACTTTTGTATTATCTGAAAACTACCACGCGGGAAGCAGTTTGTCAAACCCTGTATTAGCATAAAGCATACTTTTTGTAATCATTTTTTTCTCATATTTTTTTAACTTTAGTTTTTGAATTTATTTAAATTGCATTTAGTTAAAAAATGTCTTATAGCTACCGTTAAAAAAACAAAAAATATTAAAAAACTTGAGTTTTCAAAAAATAAAAGTCTTAAGTTTAAGAATTGCAAAATTTATGCAAATAGATAAAAAAAAAAAATTTAGTAAGTTTTATGATCTATAGCGAGCAAAATTGAAACCCCCTTAATCTTTAATCTAAAGGCACTTTTTAAGCAAAAAACATGCAATGTGGCTATATATATTTGTACATTTTACTAAAGTTTTTAAGTAATTTTAAAGATTAATTACGCTTTGTGTTACTTCAAGAATCACTAAAAGTAGATAAATAATTTTATATAATGAAAAAATATCTAAAATAAATTTCAGAATCATGCTCAGAAAATAGTCCATGTTTAAGCGATGAGCTTTGTGAAATATCTAATGAGAGTCCTGGGTTTTCCTGTATAAAAAGTTAGTTTTGATTATATCAGTTTTATAAGTGAAATAAAATTTACCACTTAAAATCATTCAACTTTATATAAAACTGAAAATTAAAAAAGTAAAACTTAGATTAGAAATAAATATTAAAGTATAAAAAAATTGTTAATCATATTATAAGAGCCGACTGCACCGTGTGATGAAAACTTGTGCCAAAACAATGCCACATGTCTAAATAATATTAACAACCTACCTGAATCTGCTGGAAATTCAATAAAATTGTTTACTGAAAGGCTCATGGAGAAACACAACCATAAAACTTCAAACAACAGTTCTCCATACTTTTGTTTGTGTGAGAAAGAATACTACGGGAAGTTTTGCCAGCATAAAAAGAATAGTTTGTTTGAACTTATATTTTAGTTATAAAAATACTTAAATAATTAAGTTTTCGAAGTTTAAAGTAGCTTGTTTTCAGTTATAGAACTTTATTCAATTAATTATAAATTGTTTAAGATGTTTACTAATTGAAAACTTTATTGAGTTTTCTTATTGAAAAAAAACAAAAGTTCAACTTTTACTATTATCATCTTATACTTAAATGTTAATAAAATTAGAATGTTATTTAAACTGTAAGATTTTATTAAAACTTTCATTTAAAAGCAGTTTAATATAAAATTATACCTTTCTCAAATATTAAGTAAAAAAATTAAAACCTTTTTTAACAAAATTAAAATTATGAAAGAGATAACACATAAATATTTGTTTAACATGCGTAAACTTTTAAAGTGTTTTATTATTTTTGAAATTTCGGTTTTAGATATATTTTATGTTATAAGTGTCAATTATTTTCCAATAAAGTTTTTAAAGTACAAATTAATTTTAGATTTTATTTTTATTTTAACAGGTTCGTGCGATGCTTATGACATTTGCAAAAACAATGGTAAATGTAGATTTGATGATAGTGATAGTTCAAACTCCTACCACGGAGAGTTTGGAATTTTCAAATACACTTGTGATTGTGAAGTTCCAAACTATGGCATAAACTGTTCAAAACGTTAGTTTTGTGATAAAATTAATAAAGTCTAATTATTTTGTTTTAAATACTTTATTGATGAGTTTAGTAATAACAAGTTTACGTAAATACTAATTTAAAACTCAAATAAAATAAGATATTAAGGAAAAATACACTTATAAAGCAAAATCCTTCACTAAATATAGTTAAATTTGTTGAGTATAATTTTATAACAATTTTACTTATACCAAATTTCCGTTATTTTGCAATTTATAAACTTTAATACAGTAAATATTTCAAACAATACTTATAACTATAATTGACAACTATTTCAAATAAAATTGATAATAACTAGTAATCTTTAAACTCATAGCGAGTTTCCTAAAAACAGCTAGAGAACAAATCTAAAACAATAAGTCGTATATATTAAAAAGTTGAAAATACCAAGTTTTAAGTCTTCTTTATAAAGTTTTATCTTAATTTTGTTTTTTACGTCTTTTTACGTTTTTATTTATCTAAACACAAATAACGAGTTCATTCAGTTTGATAAATTAAAAGTTATTTTGTATAACTAACTAAATTTAAGTTGTTCTAAACATTTATTTAAAAACCTTTTATGGAAAGTTTTATAACATTTATAAAATACAAGCTTCGTAAACTAACTTTTTAAATCTTAAGCAAATTCTTAATTTAAAATTTCTAACAATTGGTAAGAAAATTATGTTTTTTTTTGTTATTTAAACAATATATTTTATGTTTCTTTAAACTTAAAAATTACATACATAGTTAATTATTCTACAACTAATGTGGGTTTCATTTAAATACTAGTTTCACAGACCCAGTGTGCAAAAAAAAATGTAAGTAAGAGAAAAATTCTTATTTTAAATCATTCAAACCAGCAAAGATAAAAACAAATTAAAATACTAACTAAATTAAACTAAGTTTTAAAGTTATACATATAATTAACAAGTATTTTTTTAGTAAAAAAATTCAGTAGGTAAATATATCACATATGATAAATTAATGGTTTAAATCATTTTTTCCGAAGTATTCAAAAATTTTGTACAGTAGGTCTTTCAAAAATGGTGTGCACACTAGATTAACATTCACTGTTTTTTATAAATCTTAACTTTATTATGGTCTAATAACCTTTATCAGCATAATTTATGATGAAACGTATTTTAAAAGGTAAGTATTTTTAAACAAAGTGTTAGTGAAATCTATCATATTTAACTTAAAAAATGGTTGTAGTTTATAAGATGCTTTTTTTAACTATTGTGCGTAGAGCTTACTTTGGGAATTACTGAATTACTAGTTTAGTTTGATAAGCGTTTTTTAATAAAATAAATCAAAACTTTTTTTGTATATAATTGTTTTAAAAGTAAACCTTGATATAACAAATTAATGTAAAATAATCTATTTTAAATGTGTTTAATATGTTAAATCTCTTCTGTTAATTCGTGACAACAGTTTTGCTGGTTTTTTTTTTCATTAATTTTTTTTTTAATTACTAGATACTTGTTTTTATTTCTATAAAAACTATGAAAATTTTGACGTGATATGAAATGAATTAAACCATTGATAAAATATAGTTTTTTATCATATAAAATAAAATTGTTTAAAAATACATAAAGCTTAAAGTTTTTGAAATGCCAGTTTTAGTAATGTGCTTTAACAATTAAAATTATTAAACTATAGAGTCTTTAAACGGACGGATAATTGGTCAAAAATAAAGTTCATAACTTTTAAATATTTAATTTTTTCAAAGCAACAAGCTTTATACGCATTAATCTAATATAAAAAAAGTTAAAAATTGTACTTTAAAAATAACAACTCATTAATTTATTCGTTTTTAGTTTAAAAAACTTTTAGTTTACTGCCATGATGATTATGGTCTGTGTTTAAATGGTGGTATTTGCACAAACTCTTCAACCGCCCAATCAGGGTTTGACTGTAGTTGTCCAGTTGGATATTACGGACCACTGTGCAGTATAAGTTTGTTTTTTTCGTAAAAATAAAGCTCGTTTAATAGTATATCCTTCAAGTACTGCAAACGTTGTTTATAAATTTTGTTTGTATGCAAGTTTTAGTCTTAAACAATAATAATGTATAAGTAATGAATTATTTTTTTTCTTATTACTAGATCACCATACATTTTGTTATTGTTAATAAAGTTATAAATCATTCAGTTTTAAATTTGTTTACAAAAGCTTAAAATAAGTAAAATAAGATTCTTTAAAATATTTATATCATTAATCTTTTGTCTAAAATTCAATAAAAAGAAGTTTAAACAAACTATAAATAAAAAAGCAAATCTATTAAAAATAAGCTTAAATAAAAAGCTAATACATAACTTACGAAACTTTAAAGTCAAAAACAAGCCTTATCTTACACTGAATTTTTTGTTCTAGAATGTAAGTTTTTAATTAGAACTAAAAAACAACATGTGTGTAGAGTTTATAAGTTTGTAGTTTTCTAAAACCAATATTTTATTTGTGATAAGTATTTTAGTAAGCTCAGTTTTCAAAAATAGTGAAGTAAAATTAAATTACAAACACTTGAAAGATAATATGAGTTACAATATGTGTTACATTCAACTATGACAAAATTACTTTTATACTTTTAAACTTATACTTCTTTGTTTCAGCCTTGAAAAATGCAAGTTTGTGGATATACTTTATCATTGCTGCTTCTTCTCTTATACTCCTACTGATCACAGTCATAATGACACTTTTGTTTAGCAGGTTAGTTTATTGTAATTAATTTCACACCATGCTTTCCCAAATTTAGTTTCATGATCACCCCCTTGGCAACTTTTTTTAAATAATCGCTTTTTTTTACTAAATAACGCTCCTTTACTGTTTAACTACTTTTTTTTTTTTGATTCATCACTAATTTTCTCCCTGATAACCATAATAGCTCCGAAAGTGGTAGTACTACCCACTTTGAGAAACTTTTGGTTAAATCAAGAAATTTCCAAAATGGTTATATTGATTTCTCAAGGCTGTTTTAGCAGTTAACTTGGTAATAGGTATTAAATGAGCAATAAAGGGGGGCAGTATTTTGTTAATGGATTTTTTATATTTTTTACTGATGAAATAAAAATGTGTAATACACCGTTTTTTGTCTTTTGAGGTGCATTTGGATTACCTTAAATTAAAAAAATTAATAACTATAATATCACCAATTTCTACTTTAAAGCCCGACATATTTCAAAATATCAAGTCAACAATTTAAAATACTTATAAGTAGGTTTTTTCTAATAAAAAGCGTACAACCTAGCTTTTTTTTCGTAAAAGGGCTTTGTTGACGAATTTATTTTAGAAAAAAACTGAATACAATATGTGAATTAATTTTTTGTTTAATAATTGTTTTATAAGTTTTTTATTAGTTAAATTGCTCCTAAATTAGTCTAAAAATAAAGTAATAACGTTTAGCTTTAAAGTTAACCACCATCTCTGGCTGAAAATGCTATTTAGCTGTCAAATATTACTTTGTGTTACTTTGCACAGAAACATGTTTTTTGATTTCCACGCAAGGAAAGTATGCTAAATAATAAATTAAAGTTTTTGTTTTTTATAACAAACTTTTTAAAGTATTTTTACTGGTCATTTTATAAACTATATACTCTAGTTTTACTTTGTATTTTTATAAAAAAAATTAGAAAATAAAAACGTTTTAAAAGTTACAACAGTTTTTTTTTTTTAATCTGAAACATACAAAATTTAAGAATAACTTAATTAAAAAAAAAATTTCTAACAGAAAAAAAACATCAAAAACTTATTGGGTAAATCGACCAGTGACTGAAAAAAACAATCAGACTGTTGCAAAAAGCTCTTTTTTTATTATGGAAAGTGACAAAGACAAAAAGTTTGATAACGATGGATTTGTAGATATAGATTTAGGCACAACCTCGATGTAAAAATATGATGATACATTACATAAAACCGTAACTTATTTTTTAAATTTTATTACTTCTTAAATAAGTTATGGAGTAAATAAATGTTTTAACACTTTTATGATGATAACAGATAAACTATAAATTCCATTTCAATTTTTTTTTATCTATTATTTACTGGTTTAACTTGTTTTTAAAAGTTATATACGACAATACTCTTCATCTGTCAACTTGCATATTTATTTATTTTATAATGAATCATCTGATTAAAAAATGTAAACATATTATTAAAATATCTAATATAGATTTATTAAAAAAATAAATAAGATTGCTGAAATGTAGTACAAAGTACTCTGTTTTAAAACACCCGTTAGATGAGAAACATATATTTTCTAAAAAAGTTAAATTGTAACTTTTTAACCTTTATTTTTAAGTCTAAAGAACTTAATTAAACTTATTGTTTCTTTGTTTACTGTTTTTATAAGTTTCTAAATTTTTTGGTTGGCTCAAAAACTATTTAAAAATTATTTTCAAATTTTAAAACAATACTAAAAAGAACAACATAAACGTATAAGAATTTATAAAAAAATTAGGATTTAAATCTTAAAATACCTAATATACTTACTTAGCAAATACTAAATACGAAATAGTTTATTATTTAAAGTTAAAAACTGATATTCACTATAGCACTAGCCATAGTATACAAAATATTTAGGTTTTGTTTTCTAATTCGTTATTTCTATTTGTTGTAAACCAGTACAAGGTAGAAATATGATGCTGTAAAGTTTTTTTTTGAAATAAATTGTAGTTTGTTTAATAAGGCTTGACAGCTTAGTAATATAGAAAAAAAAAATTGTTATACAATCTCATTTACAATAGAAAAATTAATTATCGCCTTATTTATTATCGTACTAAGCATTAAAGTATTTATTTATAGTAGCTTTTAATTACCACAAGATAATAACAAACTTTTAAAGAGTTTTTACATACGGAACGTTTTTGAATAAAATATATATATATATATAAAATATATATAGATAGATACGAAATACTTTAAATTGGAACAAAAAAAAAGCAAATATAATAATATATCAAAACTTATCACAATATGTATATATATATATATATATATATATGCTTTTAATTACTCAATGATTGTATAAACTATTTATATAAGTTTATAAGTTTGACTAAGTGTAAACTTATAGTTTACGATTCAAGCCATGTAGTCACTAAATTGTATATATTTTTGTTTAAAACATCAACATATAAACGGAAGAGTTATAGACTATAAAAAGACCTTATTATAAATCTGATAAATTTGAGAACCTTTAAAGGAGTTATAAAAAAAACTATAAAACTACTTTTACTGATATAGCAGTTTAGTTTTGTTTTCAAAATAAATTAATTAACAATTCATAATTTAAATGAATTGTATGTGGTAGGGTCTATTAACTCAAAAAAAGGATTAGTAAAGAGTATAAAAGTAGCACAAAGCTCGATTAAAAATAATAAACCTATTGCTTGCTCAAAATATAAAAATAAGAACGCTACCACTACTACGTCAGTTCAGTAAACTTATTTCTAACGCGTATAAATCTAAAAAAAAGTGGTTCAATTCAAATGCTAGTATCATAAACAAATTGTTATGGCTTTAGATATACATTTTTATACAAAATAAGTGAAAAAAAATTGCATAAAAAGACTAAATAGTCTAGTTATCTACCGGATCCTAAGATTCGGTTCCGGTTTTTCAAATTCGGATCAGGCTGGGTCTGAAATTTTTAATTCTTGTAGATCACTCTAAGCTTTTTGAATTATACTCAATTATTTATCGAAAGTTAAATTGAATGTGAAACTGATTGGAAGAATTTAAAATGAAAATTGAGTAGGACGTAGAACATACAAGGTTATAAAAAAGGGCTAGTATTCTTAAACTTCAGTCTGAGAAAGCAAAAAAAAAATATTAATGTTATTTTAAATTTCAGTGATTTAAACATTGTTTTTCATTGTTGTTTAAATTTCTATTGAACGATAAAAAAAGCGCTCAAAAAGTTTTATCTAAGGACCTGGTGTGCAAAAAAACCTTTCGGTTATCGAGTCGTACACCACATGCTTTTACAATTTCTTATAAGCTATTACACATATTTTTTTATCATATAGATATTTAAATCTTTAATAATAAAACAATCAATTAAACAAAATGAAATAAAAGAATGCTAAACGAAAATTTACAGAACTTTGTGTTTAAAAATGTACTTAAAAACTTGTCTAGTATCGTAAGAATTAAATATATACTTGAAATTTAAAAAAAGAGTGGCAACCCACAGAACAACAAAAAACATCAATCCAGAAAATTATATACAGTACAAACAGGCAACTGAACTATCAAAATACATCCACAAATTGAAGAACGAGAATAAAAAATTTAATTAAGTTGGACAATACTAGAAAAAGAATATAAATTAAGACCCAGAGTAGAAACGTGCAGATTGTGCTTGAAAGAAGCACTAATGATTCTTCAAGCAGATAAAAATTGCAGAAATAAAAGATCAGAAGTAATGAATTCATGTAGACATAGGAATAAAATTTCATTATTTTATTTGAATGAAACTAAAACCTAGGAATTTAAATATTAATAGCATTTGAATCATCTGATAGTTTTTTAAGAATTTTGTTAAGAATATGTTGTGTTTTCGTTTATATTGTATTTAGTTTTTTTTTAACTTTTTTTTTTCATCAATTAATACCAATATTAAGTTTACTTATAATACATTTTTCATTAAAATTTGAATACTTAATGTCAAGATTCTTTTGTTTATGTTTTTACGCATCAATGAGTTTAGATTCACATTATTGCCATTGTCTAAATATTATTTACTGTTTTGAATTTATTTGTCAAGGTCAGCTAACGCTTACTGAAACCAGGTAATAAACCAAAGCAGTGCATAAACATTTGTTTTATTATATATATATATATAGAACTAAAATACACAAAATAAACTTTTGCTTGGGACAGCTGTTTCTGCGTTTAATACGCGTCTTCAGCCAAGTTTTGTTCAATAAAAAGCAAACAAGTAAGTACAGCAATAAAATTATACAAAATTAGTTATTACGTAAGAATAGAATAGATAGTTATTTTTAGACAAAATTATTAACAGAGTTTTTAGATAAATTGTTTTCGATAATGTATGCAGTCAGTTTGTAATTCGTTTCTTTTGTTTAGAGATTCAGATTTTTTAACTTTTAAAATTTCGATTTTTTCCGCATTGCATAATTTCGTCCTTTTTTTAAATTATACTTATTTTTCGTTCTTGTTAATATTTCACACTGAATTTTAAAATTGACTTTGTAATTTTTTAGTTTCCAAATGTACTGCGATAATGTTGTTGTATTTTTATGTTTTTCGTGTTTGAAGCTGTACTTGTGCTTTGTTTAGCGATTCTTGAACGATAGTCCAGTCGAGCCAACATAAAACTTAGTCTGATTTTCAGTTATGACTGTCGCTTTATATATAATATTTTCCATTAGGCAACTTCCATTTACCGGGCATTTTTGTTTTTTGCAGTCACACATTCGCCTCTCTTTGTTCTGCGTGTCTATCATCTTTCGTTTGTGTGCCATTATAAGTTGTTTCATGTTTGGCATGCAGGAATAGGACACTTTTAGTGTCTTCCTGTTAAACACTTTACAATATGGATCGTCTTCAGTAAAGTTTTTGTCCACAATCTCTAGGAAGCGCTTCCCAACCCGTATTGCCACACTTTTGTAGAATGGATCATTGAAATATAAAATATTTCTTCTCCTTCTTTTCTAGTTCTTACCCTTTTCGCTTTTGTGGCTATAGGCTAACTCGTGATCGTACCCACTTTCTCTTATAGCTTCCTGGTATTGTTGGGTTGTTTCCTTAAAAAATGCTTTGACTGCTAGAAATCTTCTGGAGGCGGTTATTCACTGCGACCGGTATGTGTTTTAACACATGCTCTGGATGGTTTGACTTGCTATTCACATAAACCGTATGCGCATTTGGTTTTCTATATGGCTTATGGCTTTCATTTTGAAGATCTAAAGTTTCATCTAAGAAGTCTGTTACAAACAGATTGGCTTCGATGGTGACATCAAAACCAATGTTTTTAAAGACTTTTCTTAGATGTTTGACTTTTCTCTCCATATCTGGTCCCGGTAGAATGTCCACCACTGCTAAACCATCGTCACGGTATATACCAAAGTTACCATCTCTAAAGATTTTTTCCTTCTTCAATATATCTAAAATATATAGGCCAACCAGTTCGCAAATTTCTGCGCCATGAAAGCTTCCCATTGGTACATCAAAGCTGTTCTTGTTATGCTTTTTCGACCTCGTGGAACAGTACTGATTTGCAGCAATGTCTGATTAGCTTAATTTACCAATCGACAATAAACTGGCAAAAATAAATAAAATAATAAAAATAATAAAGCCTTTAAGGTAGGCTCAGTTTGAAAGATTTAACTTATCAAGTTAAATAACTTAATTGTACATATATACATAAATTTAAGAACAGATCTACGGAGTCTCAATAAGCTCTAAGAATATATATATATATATATTTTTTAAAGTTTAAAAATCTGAATCTCTAAACAAAAGAAACGAATTACAAACTGGCTGCATACATTATCGAAAGCAATTTATCTAAAAACTCTGTTAATAATTTTTTCAAAAATTAACTATCTATTCTATTATTACGTAATACCTAATTTTGTATAATTTTATTGCTGTACTTACAAGTTTGTTTTTCATTGAATAAAGCTTGGCTGAAGACGCGTATTAAACGCAGAAACAGCTGTCCCAAGCAAAAGTTTATTTTGTGTATTTTAGTTCTATATATATATATATATATATATAATTTATTCAAATGGCGATTTTAAAAATTCTGGAACATATGTTTCACAAAGCTTTAATTTTTCATAAAGCTTTGATCATCAGCCAGTTAAATTCAAAATACAAAGCACTGTGCTAAACAAAGATACAAAAGTTATGCAAAAAAACAAAAAACAGTATGACGTAATATTGTACATTACAAATATTCAGTACAAAAATCGAATGTAATTGTACAATATTACGTCATACTGTTTTTTGTTTTTTTGCATAACTTTTGTATCTTTGTTTAGCACAGTGCTTTGTATTTTGAATTTAACTGGCTGATGATCAAAGCTTTATGAAAAATTAAAGCTTTGTGAAACATATGTTCCAGAATTTTTAAAATCGCCATTTGAATAAATTATTTAAAAGCCCTTCAAGTGGGCTCAGTTGAAAGTGTTTACGTTTAAACATTAACCTTATTTTAAATATATATATATATATATATTCTTAGAGCTTATTGAGACTCCGTAGATCTGTTCTTAAATTTATTTTAGAGCAGTGAAACGCCGTTAGTTGAAATAAAGTTTTAGCACAAGAACATCTGTGGTATACATTCCGATAAGCTTAGCTTATCAGGATCTCCAGGATTTAACGCCTTATAACGTTACATCTTATATATATATATATATATATATAGAATTAAGTTATTTACCTTGATTCTTAAAAAAATCTAAAATTCAATTTGTATCTTAAATTTATCTTTATCTCTTTCAATTATCTGTCCTAATATATAGTTACTCACTGAAGTTTTATGAATTTTTGCCAGTTTATTGTCGATTGGTAAATTAATTTTTGCACAAGCCGTTTTGCATGATTTTTGATAGTTTCAAAATTACGTCGTAATCTATTTATGCTAAGTTTTTTAACTTTCATTTGTGTGTTTTGTTTTGTGCTTAATTTCAAACTTGTTTTCAAGCTGATGAGTGCATAGGCACGAAACTCGAGTCCTTTGAGTTTTACATCTTTAAATAAACCTTTATATATATATATATATATATAGAATTAAGTTATTTAACTTAATAAATAAAATTTTTCACACTGAGCCCACCTTGAGGGCTTTATTATTAAAAGATGTTGTAACCTGTTATTCAAGTATTCACATGTTTGCTACTAGTATTGTTTATCTCCCTTTATTAGTTAATTTAAAGTTATATATATATATATATATTTATATATATTTACGAATTTATATCGTCTTGTCGACATATAAAAAAGCTTCTTTTAAAACACAACAAATTTTGAAGCATTTTATAGTCAATTAACTGTTGTTTTCGTTAATTTTAGTTGTTTAATTAGTTAGAAGGTAGATCGATTTTTGTACTGAATATTTGTAATGTACAATATTACGTCATATTGTTTTTTGTTTTTTTGCATAACCTTTGTATCTTTGTTTAGTACAGTGCTTTGTATTTTGAGTTTAACTGGCTGATGATCAAAGCTTTATGAAAAATTAAAGCTTTGTGAAACATATGTTCCAGAATTTTTAAAATCGCCATTTGAATAAATTATATATATATATATATATATATCTTTAGAGAAGGTATAAATGTGTTACGCTGAAATATTTTTACGTTAAATTTCATCAGTAGTTTGTGCTGAAAGTGTAATTTTTCTTTTTTATTTAACTATTTTACTTGAACATTCGATATAAGTTTACATTTGAATAGATAAATAAACTATTGTATAATTATGTTTAGGTAATTTGGGTTAGGGATAAGTTTGGGAAATAAATCAAAAAGCTTTAGAAAAACTTGATGACTCAGCTTTTTTTCTGCTCAGACTGACTTTAAATTAAAGTATACTTACCATAAAAAAAGCAAGCAGTTTAAAAATTTAAACGAATGTAACTTAATACAGTGTCAATTAATTTACTTCTGCGGCTACTTGTGTGTTTAAGTTCGTTTTAAGAATCTAAAAGAATATTTTCCCAAGAAGATAGTTGTAAAATACGAACATTGTTGGATTTGAGAGTTTTTACCACTATTTGTTTTTTTTATGTTTGAAAATTGATTTATATTTTTCATGGGTTTCGAGAAAAGTCTTCAATTCAGTTCGTATATTAATTTTTTAAAGTATTTATGACTTTTTTTACCTAATTTATTAGTTTGTAGCTTATAAAACTCTAATGTGTAAAAGACTTTATCACTTTTTAGCGTCTCATAAGCTAAAAAAAATCTTTTTGGTTGTTGGATCTTACAGTCTTAAAATAATAAAAATGTGTAATAATGTCTTTAGTAGAATAATGCATATACAATATAAAAACAAACTTCACAGCTTCATATAAATGGGAAAGAAAGAAAATATAAAATTAAACAGTGTCTATTTTATGTAGTCTCAAAACTTTAAATATTTCAGTTTATTTATAGTTTTGACTTGTGTTTTTATTAGAAATAAAATATTAATAAGGTTCAAGAATATTTCAATGAAATATTTTTGAAATACAGGTTCACAAAAGTTACATTATATTGTTAATTAGTATTAGATCGTTGTTATTTATAATTAAGTTCTATACTTTATTTTAAATGTCTGTGACCCGAGTTCAATTTCTTCCTTTTAATTTCCAAGCCCGCAACTTATAAAAGCCTTTCTTAAAGTTTGAGTTTTGCTCACAGTATAAAAACTAGGATAATTTGTTTTTATTAGACTCCCAAATAAAATTAAGTACTAAGTTAAGTAGTGTAACTATAAAGTAGTTAGTAAAAACAAAGTATGCTTTTAATTGTGATCCTGCATGCTCGCTGACGAAGTTTGTTAAATTTATTAAAGTTTAGAAGAATCAGATGTTTGTGGAACTTTTTCCAAAAAATAGGAGAGGTTTGCGAACGAAGGTTCTATAATAACAAAAACAACTTAGCCTGAATAACAACAAATTAATGTTAGTCACAACAGCTGTTGATCCGAGATATCGACTTTTTGCTTTCCCTTTTTATCTCGAAAATAATATTAAAAAGCATATTTTTGTTTGTGAGTTATTTTTTGCTTTAAGCATTTATAAATTCTATAGTTTAATTATTTTACATAACACAAATAACAAAACTACAAGTTAATTGTTAATGTTGCTTAAATGCATGTCAAAATATTTAAACTAAGTTGTTGTATATTTAGTTTTATTTTTTGTTCTTTTTAGCAAGGCGTTTGTTTTTTGTTTGCTTTTAAGATGAATTATTCTTAGAATTTTTTTTTTAACACGTTAAAAATATTGTTCAAACTCTTTTTTTATTAAATAAGTATTAATATAATACATAACTATTTTTTGTAAACTTGTATTGTATCTACATTACAAGCAATTTAAGTCTTAGGTTTCAAATTATCACAATATTCAGACTCGGATCCGGCTGGATCCAAAATTTTTGGATCTGGTAGATCAATAATAAATATACATAAGCATAAATCGTATTCTATCTAAAAACGAAGTCTCTTAAAAATCAGACCAATACGCTTAAATATATTTGGATTTTTTCAAGTTTGAAAGTTTGTGTCAAAAATTAGAATCTTTGAAGTATTAATTTAGGTCTGACAAAATAACTCCTCCAAATTACTTATTTGATCGTAAGTTATACTTAAATTATAGACTAATTTTTTGAAACAGTTAGGTAAACACAAGCTGTGATATTAGAAAAGCTAAACTTTAACTTTCTTTTTATAAAATAAAAATAAAACTCTTGAAGCAAACGTAAATAACCAATAACTATTTTTTAAGTATACTTAGTAGAGTAAAATAAGAGTTTGACTATGTATCATAAGTATTTATATGTTTAATTTATTTAAAATGAGGTATACCTTTTAAAACTCTTAGACATTTTGTGGTTTTTCACCAGAGTTTACATTTCAAATCATTCCAAAAATCAATAAAAAAAAGTTTAAATCGAAATAAATACACACTTTAATCTTTGTCAACATATTTTTGTTAAATAAATTTATTACTAAAAGATTTTGTAGATGTTTAAAACTGTACTTGTTTTTAGTAATTTTTACTTATGCGTTATATCATTTGTCTTTTTACATAAATTTTTTTTTTTAATTTATTAAAACAGGATAATTTTGTTAAATATTTTAATTAATGACTAAATAGATTTTTTGGAAAGATGTTTAACAATTTTTATAAGTCTTACAAAATATAGACCAAAAAAATTTTTCAATATTGGTTCTAAAAAAACTTTTTATGCTTAAAAATAAAACTAAATAAAAAAATAGTTTTAACGTTTTGCTAATAAACAATTACAAACAAAAATTATTCCTAAACACAATAACGTAAGTATATAAAGGGTTTAACTTTAGTTTATGTTTAAAAATTACTTTATGCTAAAAAATACCAACACAGTAATAATAGTTTTACATAAATAACTTAAAATATTGCATAACAAAAAATCATTGGTATTTCTAAACCATACAGTTTTTTACTTAATCTATACCAGGGGTCGGCAAACTGCGGCCCGCGGGCCAAATGCGGCCCTCGAAAGAAAATGTTGCGGCCCGCGAGCATGCAAATGTGGCCCGCTGAGCAAAAATATATTAAACAATTTTTTTTTGTAATTTGGTTGAATTTGTTTAATTTTGTTTAAGCCCCTGTATAACATTTTAAAAGAATTTAAAGTCTTTACTACTTTAGCTGTGAAAAAGACAGGTTAGCATTGCACCAGGGTTTTTCTCAGTTTTATAAAAAAGTTTTTTACAACCGCAAGTTGTTATCTCGAAAAACAGTGTTAAGAGTGCTTGGTTTTACAAAGTTACTTATATAACACGTATTAAGTAAATAAACTACATGCAAATGTTTTCCATTTTGTACGAAAGTAAAGAACACTAATTAACTACGATGTCATTTATTAACAGTTTAGATACTTTTTTTAAAAGTTTTTTATTAATAAGTCTATTTTATAGATGTTCTTTTACTAGATATTATATTTTAGAGCACGAAAATAGTTAAAACTACATAGTAATAAGAAAAAAAAAATTATTATATTTTGGTTTAGATTTTTAAAAAGTTTTCTGTGCACTTCTAATACATTCCTATGCACACCAATGTACAAACATGCTCATCACTTTTTATTAAGTTACTAAGTTAAATTAAGTTTAGTATATTCATAACTTTCTAAGATTGTTGTTTCTACATGTAATATCTAATTGTGTACAACCACATTATAAATAATATATAAAACATAATTTAAATTAGCTGTTGTCTGGTGTATATTTTCATTTTACAAACAATATATTTTTGCAAATTAAGTTAATTTTTATGCGTTGCATACTGATATAAACAGATGATGTTTTTTTGAATATACTGTTTAATACAAACTAGATTTGACTATGGTTAACTTATTAAGTTTGTAGATTGTTAATCAAAATAGTTCAAGTTCAAGCAAATAAACAACTAAACATTGTAAAACACTCAGACTATGACTATTTGAAGACTTCAAATTTCAAATCTCAGGCCAATTTATTATTTTTTAGTTTTCGATCGAATTGCCTTTTGTATACTAAAGTATCAGGCTAGTTTTTTGTCACTCAAGCTGGCTTTTTTGCTCTAAAAAGTGGCAAATTAAACTAATGATGTTTGTTTTGTTCAATCTACAGTGTTCGTTTTCATTATGTTATATGTTAAATTTAAAATCTTGCAGCTGATGTAATTTGAAATATTGTTTAGTTAATTGTAAACACATAGGTTTGAACAATCAATGTTGCTAAAAAACTTCAAACCCGGAAAAGCTTTGAATTTGACAATTTATGGTTAAAAAATTCTAGAAAAACCTTGATTTTGAGAAATTTTAGAAAAAACCCTTTAATTTTAAGCGTTTTATACATGTAAAGTAGTGAAATTTCGTTTTGACATCTACCATACCAATATTTTTCTATTAAAAAACACAACTTAAGTAGCTTTACAGTTTTTTTTTTTAATATTTTTATGTTATTTAATTTTATTTTATACTGGTAATAGAAGCAAAAAATTGTACTTGCATCGCATCTTTGCTTTTAAAATGTCTTTGCCTATTGTTGTGCTTTGCATAACTAGAACTAAACCTAGAAAATTTTCTAAAATGTCAAAGTTAGTAAAAACATCTCTAGTAGTACGTAGAAATCTAGAATTGAATAAACAATTTTTGTTGTATCAGTACTCTCATCTTAACAGATTTATAAAGTCATAATTTGATTTATGCGGCTTTATAATCTAAAGGCCTTTTCTAAACACGACTTTTTGTTGTCATTGAAGAAATAAACAAAAACATTTCGCTACCTTCAACACAAGCTCTTTAAAAAAGTTTAAAATTTTAAAGGGTTACTTCTTTATAGTAATTAATTTTGCTACTTTATAAATTGCCTTTTTACTGACCAGTCTGTAGTTACTGAAAATAATCATGTGCTTTGTTGGAACTGACTTAAGCTGTTTTTTTTTTTTCCAAAAACTCCAAACTAACGTTTTTAAATTCTTGTAGCTCGTCTTGTATTTAACATTTACTCTTTTTAAATGCAAGATTTTTATTGCAGATAAAGATTACTATAATGCTTAAATTTTTTTTACTTCATTAATGGCTTAATAAAATTTTGTATTTTATTAAAAAAATTTAAGTAACTTAATTTTCAATTCAAGCTGAAATAAAATGATTTTTTTGCTACATTTTTAATTTTCTGTTAATAAACTTTGTTATTTCTTTATTTTCTGAATTTTATTTTCAGCACCGTTGCTAAACACACAGGCTAGTTTAAAAATTTTAAAAACTCGGACTGTTTAAAACCAATTAAAGATATTTTTAACAACTTAGGTGTGTGTTAACCATCTGTTTCAAACACTTTGAATAAATCTTCATAATCTCAGAATTTTTTTACGTCTGTAGTGTAGCTCACTAATTGATTTTTTTTCTTGTCTTCTTAAATTTTGTGTAATTTTTAATGAATATATTTCAGTTAGGTATATAACCTTAATTAACAGCAAATTTTTAACTTTTTTAATTTTAATAAATTTAAGCTGGTTTGAAATAACTCAGACATTTTTTGCTTTCAAAGTGGCACCATGAATAAAATAATTAATAACTATTAATGTGTTCTATTATAGTATTTAATCATTAATTATATGAAAGAAATTGTTTTAGTTTTTCTATAATACAAATAGGTATTAGTTTTATTTAAGTAACTAACTACAATTTTTTTTTTTAAACTGAAAACTAAAAATTTTAGACAGAAAAAATAATTTTCAAATGTTGATATTTTTAAAATATTAAAAAGTGATTCATAGTATAAAGAATGTATAAAAGTGTCCCAAAAATATTTTTCAGCTCGATTATTATAGATAGTTAGGTTAAGAGTAAAATAATAAAACTACATTAAGTTTAGCTTATTAAGTGTTTAAGAGAGTTAGTATTTTGTTAAAACTTAAGTATATTAGGCAATGTAAATTTATTCAAGAAAATATTTATAATTCAAACTTAAACTATGTGTAGCTAAAAGTCATTTATAAATATTAAAGTAATTAAAAGTAAAAAAAATCTGTAGAGTGACTAAAACTAAAACCAAAATAATATTCAAATGTCAGTAAAACTAAAACTGCGGTCCGCGAAGTTTTTGGGAATTTGAATTTTGGCCCGCGAGCACCGACTGCCTGCCGACCCCTGATCTATACTATACAAAGAAAAACAAACGGCTTTTAAAAGTCTGTAATTTTTTTTGGATGTTTTATAGTCAAAAATTTAAAACTATTATTGTAAAATTAATCTTTTTATTTTAAAATGAACATTTGTTCGAACATTAGGTGTTCGTTAGCTAAGTCTATAATTAATAAAAAATAGTTTAAAGTATATATTTATGACTCTGACAAAGTCATTTTCGTTATGTAATTATAGAAGCTAATGATTATTTTTTTTGATTATATAGAAAACTATAACTTTTGAATTATTTGTTGAACTGGGTTGATTTAGAACTTTTTAAGTGGGGTAACACCGTTTTACTTGTATAACACAGGAGTATATTAATTCTTAATTAAATAAAGCACATGTTAGCTGTTTTATAAAAGAGCTTATTTATTATCAAAAAACAATATGAATTATTTATAAGATTATCATTATACTTCAAATAATATATCTTTTAGCTTTACACATTCTTTCACCGAAGTAAAAATTACAAAAAAAAACCAATAGAAAAGTTAAATTTTATTTAAGTTCAAAGTAATTATATTATAGATTATCTAAAGCCGGTATTGTCATTTTAAATTTAACAGTTTATACACCTAAATATCGTCAAATTTAAACTTGCTTTATGTTCAAATATGTTGAGTTAATGAAGTTTTTTTAGCTTTAAATGAAGTTTTGTAACTAAAAAAAGCTTGAAAAATATTTCTTCTTTGAAGTATAAAAAACAAAAAGATATTTTTTCCAATAGCACAAATATATTTAAATAATTTTTATAAGATAGTGCAAAACTGCAATAACAAATAAATTTTAACATTTTATAGCTTTACATTGAATAAACTTTTGATCATATCACTTTGATCATCAGACCACAAGCTTTTGGTAGACTGAGACCCGGGTTTCGTTTTTTTTTTTTGAATTTCTTCAGTCAGTCGCAACTGAATAAAATTTGCATTCGTTGATCTACAAACGGTTAATTATGTTTTACCATACGCCAACGTTTACTTGTATGTTTGCTTTCTAATTCAATTTATACCAAAAAAAAAAACAATAATCAAAGTTAGATCAAGCGCATACAAACAATCAAAATAATAAGTCTGCCGGAAAAAAAATTAGCGACTGCTGCTGTAACATTTGCAGATCCAGAACTTTAAGTTTAATTTTCATGTAAAACCTAAACAGTACTGTTAGTTTTTAGAATTTTGTACAAATTTTTCTATTGAGAAAAACTAGAAAACACAAGTATCGTTTGAAAAAGAATCAAAATTCACAAAAGTTAAAAAAAATAATCAAAATAACTGTTTATTAATTCTACTGATTATCATTTAATTTATTAAACGAACACGCAATCTTGAAAAGTTTTCTTAAGTATATATCGTAATTAAAATTTATTTAGTATCCATCGAACAAAGAAACAAAAATACTCTACAAACAGGATTACTTTTAAATTTAAACATTTTCTGCACAAGTTTTAATCACTTTAAAGATATTTAAGTTTAGTATATAAAGAAAATATACCTAGGTTAGTTTTAGAAATTTTTAGGTCGACAAAAATTACGTCAAAATTAAAATTTTTAAATATATAAAGTTGGCTATATTTTTAGTTTTTCTATATGATTACTTTAATCATTTAGTTTTAGATTATTTTAATCTTATTTGTATTTAAGATAAGCATAAGTAAGATGTAAAATGATTCGAAACTTTTGTATTTTTTAAGATAGGTAACTGTTTACATTAAAAAAAAGTATAAACTACTATTAATTTTTTTATTAGTTTTTTTTTGTTAGTTCACATCAGACTTTTATTGGCATTTGATTTTTACAACTGTATAGATTTTCTTAGAAATTTTGTTAACTAAATTGTGATAGAATCAAGATGAAATTTAAAAAATCCACAATATCATGTTTATGCTCATGATAGAGATGTTATGCTTGAGTAGTTTAAGAGGCATTTAAGAGGAACTAATGTAATTCCTAATGGGTTTGAATTCATAAAAATAGTGAGAAATATTACATTTTTCGTTTAAATCGCATAATTTATTTATCTTTTTTTTTTTCGAATAGTTAACGTTTTGAATATACAAATAGTCTATTTGCTAGCCCATAGCTAAATTTAATTCAAATTTTAAAAAGTTAGTTTTCTATTTGAAAGAAAAAGCTAATGAAAGTATTTCTAAATTCAATTGAAAGGGACGTAGATTAGTTTAATTAACTTTAAAACATTTTTTAATAATAATTGAATTTATACAAAGTTTTAAGGTTAATAAATTTTACTAATCGTTTTTTTTGTATGCAGAAGTGTTTTGAAAGAAAAACTTTTTACATAAGTTTATTATTTTGATAGTATAATTAAATATATTATTATTTAGTTTAATTTTTTATGTTCAGTAAAAATGTTAATACAATTCAATTTAGAGGACAGTTTCAAAGTAGTTCTGTATATGAACTTTATTTCAGGCAAAGTTACTGCTCATAAACATAAAAGTTTGTACATGTACTTTTATTCATTAAGGTTTGATTCAATCATCAGACCACAAGCTTTTGATAGTCTGAGACCTTAGTTTCGTTGAATAAATAATGTTGACTTGAGCAAGGTCTTGCCGAAAAGAAAAGTCTAGCTTAGGCTTTGTAGACATTTGCTGATAATTTCTTTGATGATAATTTTAATTACTATTCAAAACCTTTCAAAACAACTTTTGTATTTTAAGTTGATCCGTTTAGTAAACTGGCATCACCACTTAAAACTTATTTTTAGTTTTATTTTTGGTTCAATAATACTCTTCTTTAGAACTGCATTATAACTGATCTCAAAAAAGAATTTTATGTTTATATAGTTATTTTTAATTAATTATTCATGAACTTTATTTTTACTTTAGATAAATGTTTAAATTTCACAACAGAACAAATTATTTAATGTAAGATTGGATTGCAAAAAAATCAATGGCTCCATTTCTGAGAATTGTCATAGTGAAGTGTGAAACTGGACAAAAAAACTTAAATTACAAAACAGAAACATTTGTAGCAGTAAATGTTAAAGAATGTATACTTACTGAAAGTCAGTTTGATTGAAGATAATTTTAAAAGAAATCTACAATTTATTGCTAACAAGTATTTGTACCAAACTCTTATTTTAACTTTTAACTGAACTATTAGAAAAATACTAATACTTTTAATTATGTAATATTGATTTTAATTTAACATTATTTATAATTTTTTATTGACTGATCTATTTCTTAATGACAAATATAAAAGTTTGTTTTCATTTTTGCTGATTTAAGTTATGCTATGAGAATTTATGAACAAAATAATATAAAGACAAATAAAGTGACAGTTTAATTTGATTTAATTTTAATGAAAATAACAACCAATGTCTGAAAAAAGTATATGGAGTGTGCAATGTAATTTTTTTTCAAAAAATAATCAAATAATTTTATTTAATGCTGAAAATTATTACAAACAAATCAAAATTTTAAATGGATAATAATGTTTTAATAAAAATAATAAAGATCTTTATTGGTCTTTATTGTTTATAGAGAAATTAGTAGAAAAATTTTATGAAATTATACTGTTTTTAAATACATTTAAGGTAGTATATTTAAATAGTTACATTTTAAAAGTATTTGAATTAAATTTCCTTTGTAATTAAAAAATATTTATAATTATATCAATACTTAAATGTTTTATCCAGTAGTTATTACAGCCATAATCAACAAAGTTGATGTGTTTTGCGCCATCAACAATAATTAATGAACTTTACTTAATTTCATTAGCTTGTTAGAAGTTAATTAATTATTAATTTTTTTATAAGAGTTTGTTTCCAATTTTAGAAAATGTTAATTCATTTACACTGTTAAAAGAACATTTTGATTTATTTTGTAATCTAAAAGTTTATAATTTTTATATTTTAAAAATTGAGCTCAAACTAAAAAAAAAATCCAGTATGAAAAACTTATTTTAATAAATTTTATAAGTTTATAAGCAGTTAATGTTTTTACTAAAACTAATAATAAACAATGTTTAGACTTTTTTATGAAATCCTACTAAAACAACTGATACTTTTTATTTTAACATAAAATATGTCATATAATTTTTTATTTAATGTTTTGACAAAATACTCCTATTTAAAAAAATGATACTGTATATAATGTAGATTGACGTTTGGCAAATTGCAGCCAGTGAGCATGTTTTTTATGTTAAATAGGATGTGGCCCATCAATGTATAATAAAACCTGAAGTCAGCAAACATGTAAATATTATCCTCAAATATAAAAATTAAAGCACTTACACTGTTCTAAGAGTTGAAGTGAAGAGAAAAAGATAAAAATAATGGTCTTTAATTTAATTTACGGGAAAATAGAAACTTACACTAGATATTTTGGATCTATTATGAAGAGTAAAAAAACTAAATTTTAACTTTGTCCTGCAAATATTTTTGTTTTTTAAATTTAGCCTGCTACCACCAAATTCCTGCCCAGTCCTGGTGTAGATAGCTTTAATACATATTTTTATGTTTTTGAATATGTACAATAAGTTTTCTTGGTTAGGAGTTATTGTTTTCGTAAAAAGTACAATTTTAATTAATTTAAGTTTATTGAAACTGATTTTTGTAGCCTTTTTAAAACTCTTCGAATAAATATTCTTAAAAATACAGAAATAATAATAATTTTTTAAACAAACCAATGCAGCTAAAGTTATAAAAAGTAATGAGTGGAAGTGGTTGAAAATTATTTAATTTTTAAGAATACTGTTAAATCTCATTCCAGAATTTAATTTTTTTAAATACTTTAAATTTTAAAATTAGCAAAATGGTCTTTAAGTAAAATTTAATAAAATATTTAAATTTTTAATATGACATCCTTTATGGGTAAATATTCAGTAATTACCATTTGAACATGTTATAAATTATTCAGTTTTTACTTAAAATAATTTTAATAGTTCTTTTTAGTTTCTTGTATTCATCTTATGAGCATATATTTTTAGGAGGAACAGCTAACTTAGAACAAAGGAAGAAAACTATGTTTCCTGAATGGAACTCTTGTTTTGATTCACATTTAAAAGATGGAAGAGTTGTTCAAGTTTGTTTCAATTTTTTTGTTTTGTAATACTTTTATCATAATTGAAAATCTTATTCTTTAAGAACAATCCTTCTTTCCTGGCAATTAATAAAAGCTTTTAAATGAAAAAGTAAAATAACAAACTTTAAGTGGTTTAGTAATCTTTACATGTTGTTTCATAGTAAGATAACAATCATATATGAAATCCAGATATATGAATTACTATTTGATAAATACAAGAGTATTTTTTGAGACAAAACTGTTTTCATAGTTTAAAAAAATTGACAACTAGTAGACTAAAAATAGCAGTAAATTTATAAAAATATTAAAAAAGTCATAGCTAGCAATTGTATTAGTCCTTTTTGTTGTGTATTAACTCTTTTTATTTGTTTTTATGTGATATACTAAATAGTTGTTACCTTTAAAAATGTTAATTAGCTAAAATGTTAATTATAAACTAAAAACAAGTTAGATATTTTATTAGGCTTTCCTGCAAAAACAAATAGTTAAACAGTTGTAACATATTTACATTAAGAATAGGAGACCTTTCTAATTGGCAGGCCATATTTACTGGAAACGTTTTTTATGGACCTGACTGTAATACTAAAAGAAATCTGATCACATAAAAAATACAGAAAACAAACTGAAAAAAATAATTTAAAAACTTAATAAATTAAAACTCACATTTATAAAAAAGTTTTTTATTTAAACTATAAGAAAATTTACAAAAAAGTTAAAGTTATTGTATTTTTAAACTTTTAACCATTACACAAGATTTTTTCTTAAAGTTAGAACTCACTAGTTTAAAGTATGTAAGTTTTGTTTTACTAGTTTTAAAAATTCAATGAAATACCTTTTTAGATATTTTTTTCTTAAACAGTTTTTTTTTTCTTTACTACTATTTAAGTTATTTACGTATTTAGTTACTATGTTTACAGCTTTGAGATTTAATAAAAAGATACTTCTTACTTATAATACCAAAAATTGAAAATTTTAGTATGAGTTTTTTTTTAAAAACCTAGACTTATGAAATTTTAAGTTGAAATAAAATATTTATTTAGTTCCTTAAATTTTTTAATGTAAACTAATAAAGATAAAAAAACTATAAGTTATGCAACTATCATAACTAAATATATTTTGTGTATTTGAAATCTAATAAAATATAGAGTTGTTTTTGATTAGTTTAATGGTTTCTACAGATAATACTTAAGAAACGACCAGATATAATCATATCAGAATGTAACATAGGTTTGCAAATACTTGCAGATAAATGTAAAAGTCAGATAGTTGGTGGCCCTGCTACAGATATATGGGTTTGTTTATAATATATGTTTGATATATTTATTATACAACATTGAAACGCTTAGAGTTTTTTTTTTTTAAGTTTACTATCAAGTGTATTTCTGAAGTAAGTAAGTATACTATTAAACAATAAAATATTTTTTTTTGCTTCTATTATCATTTTTATTATGGTTGTCTTTGTTAAAAAACTATAGATAAAAAATAAGTAAAGTATAGTCTATAAATTTTATTCAGTATTGTAAAGTATTGATTTTTTTTAGAAAAAAAACTTAATTTTTGGCGTATATAATAGATTCTGGCTTCTTACAGCCTGTGTTGCAAACAATTATTATAAGATAAAGAATAATCGATTATGTTTTTTCTTAGTGAGATCGAAATATTTTACTTTAATCAGTAATAAGTTACTGAAGTACAGAAAGCTTAAAAAAAGTCTCAAAAAAATAAAAAAACATCTTATTAGCTTGACTATAAAATATTAAAAGTTCGATTATAAAAGCTCATGAAATTTTTTATTTTATTAGTCTTTTTTCTAATATCATAACAAATAACTAAATTTGTGATTGCTTTAGAATATTTATTTAGATAGTTATATTTTATTTATAAGATTATTTTTGAAAACATCTTTTAAAATAGTTTAAAAACATATTCGCCTTATGATTCTATAAAGGAAAAAGGTAATATATTGTTATTTATTATGTACTTTGAAACTAGCTAATAATGTTTTTCCTTATTTTTCAGTATACCTTTTTAGCCTTTGTAATAAAAATGTAAAAAACTAATTTACACTAAAGTTAAATTTTATATTGAAGTTTTTGTTACTGTACAAATTATTTTAATTAGCTGTGGTCTTAAAAAAAGATAATTTAGTTTTTATTTAAGAAATTAATTGTTAAATTTTTGAAGTCAGTGTTTGTTAATTTATTTTAATAACTTATTTTTATAGCTGGATTTAAAACCAACTGGTAGAGTGCACCTTCAAGTAAAACTTTTTATCGAACAAGCTGGTAATATGTTTATTTATTTCTCTCTAAAAAAAAGCAGTTTTCATTACAAAATTTTTTCTAATAAAAAATAAGTTTTAGAATATGTGTATTTGTAATAGTAAAACATCATTATTTATTTCTTAATTATAAAAGAAAACTTTAACTAATTTTGATTAAACTTCGTTTATTAATGAACAGATATAGATAAAAAAGCAGAGGAGATGCCTGATAGAGCCATCCAAAACAGAAGAGGTGCAATAAAAAAGGCTAAAGTCCATCACATTAAAGGACATCAGCTAGTAGCAAGGTAGGTAGTTTTATAAAAATTAATAATTAAGCATTACCTTTTAATTTATTTAAACTTGTTGTAGGTAAATTATTCCTGCAACTATTTTTTTTGAAGTGTTTTTTTATTGCTTTTGTAGGTTTTTCAAACAACCAACTTTCTGCTCAGTTTGTAAAGATTTCTTATGGGGGCTCAACAAACAGGGATACCAATGCAAAGGTTTGAAAAAATAAAATTGGTTGTTTAGGATTTTATAGTTTATTAAGTTGCTAATTGTTTAATAAAGAACAAATTACAATATAAAAAAAATAATAAAAATATCTTGTTAAATAATGTGATTCTTTATTTAAGACTTTAATAGAATGTAACTCCTTAGAAATTATTTTTTTAGAATGTGGAATAGCAATGCACAAAAGGTGCTCTAATCACCTTTTGAGTACTTGCAGTAAAAATGCTAACAAGAGTGCAGCAACATTGGTTTGTATTGTTTATAAAGTTTTAATCTGCTCGGATTAAGAAACGTTAGATTAAATAAACGCCAGTTTACAACAACTTAAACATATTTTGCAACAAAACTTTTTTAAATCGTAAAATAAAATAGATTTTACACAAAAAAGCTAATTACCATTTACACTAGTGGTCCACTAACAGATTTGTTAGTATTAAACTGCTTTTACAATAACATTAAATGAAATTAATTTAAAATTTCGTTTATCTCTAATAACTTTCTATAGTACTTGAAAGAGCGATTCAACATAGACATGCCTCATCGGTTTAAAGTTCACAACTACAAAAAGTTTACTTTTTGCGACCACTGCGGGTCTATGCTTTACGGATTAATCCGGCAAGGTGTACAATGTGAAGGTTTTTTTCTTATATACTTTTTTTCCTATGAGACTCATTTTTAATTCAACTGTATGATACTGACTATTAAACGTTTTAAACTGTCTCAAAGTCAAAAGAAAGTTTTTAACTTTCGTTAAATACCTATTATATAGTTTTTACTATTTATTATGTTTCTAAAGGATACAAAAAAGTACATAGTAGTTTTAGCCTTATAGCTAAATATCAAATACTAGAATTTAAGTATTAACAAATTAAAATCCATATACTAAAACTTTATTACACTACTTTTTTACGAAGTTTATTTCGTTTTTAATTTTACAGTTAATAAAAAAAAGTTATCAAAGTAATTGGACTACTTATATTTGAAACTATTTACTTAAAATATAAAAAATGGTATAAAAAAATTGCAAGAGGAATAGTTTTAAGAACTAAAAAATGTGTTTTTATTCTTTGTATTAAATAAGGTTTATTTAAACGAATTATCGTTTTTTTGTTTCACCAAGAAAATTTTATTGAGTATTTATTGCTTCTTTAACTTAATTATATGTGCAAATATGTCTAAAAGAATAAAATATGATGTACAGCATTAATATTTTATTAGGTACCGTCTTTATAGCTGAGCTTTTTATTATGCGATCTTAAAACAACATAAAATATTGTTGTAGATCATTAAGCTGCTGTTAATTATACAAATAGTATATAAAACCCTTTTTATATTAGAATACAAGTATTTTTTTTACTAAATGAAGTTGTAGGTATGATAAAGTTTAATCACAAAGTGTAGTTATTAGTGAAATATTGCTGCTCTTTAATAATAAACATATATACATAAAGATATTGAAATTTTGGAAGTATGAAAATCATAAGTATTATCTACTTAACTTCAATATTGTAAATTAATTAACAAAAAGATTTTATTATAAAAAAATTAAAAAAAAGGGTTGATATATGACAAATAAATAAAAGTAATAATACTTAATCTTTGGATTAAGTCATAAAAGTATCAATTTAGTAGATAAAACAAAAATGAATATAACTATAAAAAATAAGGGTATCGTATAATCTTTAGATGTACAGAAACCTATCTGTTTTAATGTTACTTAATCAAAGAAACAGCTTTGTAGTACATATTGAAAAGTTAAATTGCTATTCAGAATATTAAATAAAATTACCCTTATTTAATAGCAATTTATAGCATATTTTGATTTATGTTTATTTTTAAAATCTTAAATTCAGAACAACTTAACTTTAAATTATGTTACATAATTTGTATTAATTTACTTAGTAGTTTAAAAAACTAGTATTCTAATTAATTGAAAACTAGTTAATAAAGTTAGTTATTTTAAAAATTAGGCTAAATGAAAATATTTCGCCTATTTTATTTATAACAAAAGTTGGTAGAATTTGTTTTTTTGAAATAGTTTAATATTTAGTTCAATTTAATTGATATTAACTAAAAGCAAAAATTTTACTTTTTTTTGGTAAAAATGTCTTATTAGGAAGTCATCAAACAATGGTTGTTGTACAGTTTACTGTTTTGTAAAAAAAAAATAGTTAAATAAATAAAACAAATCACATTTAGTCATACATAACTTGATTTAAAATTAATAAATTTGAAGTACTACATTCATGTTTTCGACACAAGTTGATTTAGCAAATTTTTGGTACAAATGACTTATACTTAAGCAAGCACTTATTTTTCATGAAAAATATCAAAATCAACAACCATTGTAATCGTTAAAATTCACAAAAAAAAAATCAGTTTGAAATTTTTTTTTTAAATACTTAAGAATACTTCTCAATTAAGGGTAGACTTTCACTTCGTTAATAATTAATCTTGAAAAATTGATGTTGTTTTAATAAGCCTTATTTTACGATATCACTTAATCCAAGCATATTGAGTATTTTTTTAATTATTATTTCAGTAATATTAGTATTAATACTACTTATTCCAATGTTACAAAAAAATGTTATTAAACTCAAGTTATTTAATAAGCAATTGAAAGTCAGTTGTTTGATAAATATTATTTTCAAAGTTAACGTTTTAATAAATAATTATAAATTACTAAATTAAAAAGATGTAATAACAAACCTAGAACAAACTAAAACAACTAATTAAATATCATTAGTCTATAATTTTGAATTCAAGGTTTGAAAATAAGACTAAAAAGTATAAATGATATTTTCATACAAACTCTCTTTCATATGTTTATTTTTTATAAAGTATAAAATAAGCATGTTAAAAAACAGTTATGCACAATGCTTATTTAGCCATAAGTAATCACAACATTATTATGGTCAATGTTTAAATTTACTAGTTAATGTTTTAGAAGTAAGACCATAGGAGCAAAGTAAAATGTTTACTTAAAGCATCCATACTTTAAAAATTACAAAATTATTAATTTGATCTGTCTTAATTATTTCAGAAAATTATTATCTTGCTTCGCTCCTTTCAAATCGCCTTCACAGTTCATGAATACAGTAGTGACTTTAAGAACTAAATTAAAATAAAGCTTTTTTCTAGTTGAAAAAATATAGCAATCTGTAGTCAGTTTAATTTGTAGCTTAAAATGCATTTGTTTCAAAATTACACTCTTAAATACTTTGTTTTGTATTTTTTGACCAAACTTTGTAAATGTAGGTTTTTTATTACTGCCCTTAAATATCTGTAGCGTATACAGTGAAACTCAGTTGGCATATGAATAAGTTTTCAAAGAGACAAACTTCCAACTCTTTTTTTTACAGAATGTGGTACGAACGCGCATCACAAATGTTATAAAAAGATGGCTCACACTTGTGGTGTGAACCAGGCCTTACTAGCTGCCCAGCTTGAAAAACTTCACAAGCTACCAAATCCAGAAGATGTTAGTACAACTTTTCTTATGATTTATCTTTGTGAAGTTCTATAGTTCCATTCTTGAGTTATATATTAACAAATAACTTTAATTTTTATAAATGAAGTTTAAGTTTACAAGTGGTAGTTTAAAAATCTTAAAACTAAGCATGGTTTTTTCAAACATAAACAAAGCAAACATCAAATTAGTCTAACTTAATTTTGCTTCCAGTATCTTTAATAAATTACTTGACTTAATCTTTTTATCAAGGACTTCCAACAGCAAGTAACTGCTTCGTTTGGACCAGGAACGGAACAAAGTATTTACTCCGACGCTCCTCAATTATACGAACAAAAACCCCAAGAAAACACTACGAGTAAAAACTGCTTAGCTAGACATTTGATTAAATAAATAATTTTCTACTTCTATACATAAATAAATTGATAGATGGTTTTTAATATTCAATTTCTTTTTTTTTAACAGTAGATCTTTAGTTTCTTTAAATTAAGTGTTTCTTATGCCTACTTGTATCAAAAAAAAGTTAAAAAATTGTTGCATTTATTTAAACTTGTATTGTAGAGCAACACTACGAAAAGTTATGGTTATCCGAAGTAAAATCTCAAGCAAACGCTCCAGTGCCAGCTCCTAGAACAAAATCATTGATAAAGAAAAAATACAAATTTGAGCAGTTCAAAATGATAAAAGTACTTGGAAAGGGAAGTTTTGGGAAAGTATGTTTTGATTTTTTTTAACCACATTAATAATTTTTCGTACAAACAGAACTATCTGTTAAATAAGAAAACTGTGTACCATTAGTTACTATGTTTTTAAATTTGGTCGTCATTTGGGTTAATTTAAGTTTCAATTTAAAGTTTCAAATAATAGTTTTAAAAGGTGTAAGGAAAGGGGGGTAAGACAATTATATTCTATAAAATTTTACATTATTTCTTATATGAAAGGTTGAAGTAAAAAATATAAGTAATTTTTATTACTAATAAAGAGTTTTTATTAACTTTTGAGATATAGAAATTTTTGTAAAAAGTTTTCGATGCAAACGTATATGGTCTTTTTACAAGGTCATTTTCTCAGAAATTTAAATTTTACTAAAATTATATTTTTTGTTTCAAATTTAAGCTAGAAACCTTAAATATTACTTGGGAAAAAGACCTTGAAAATGCGATTTAAAAGACTTTGAATGTTTGATTTTCGAAAACAAGAAAAATATAGATTTTAGACAAAAAAGTGTGCTTTTAATTTTTGTTTTTTAAGTTAAAAATGATCGTGCATTAAAAAGATTTAAACATTAGCATTGGTTTTAGTGTAAAAATTTGAAATACATTGCTTAAAAACGAAAGAGAAAATAGATTTTTAGTGAAATAGTTTTTTTTTTGCGTTTTTCATTTTCGCCTTCAATAAGGAACCTATTGGGCTAACTACTTTGATCGCTTATATCTGAATAAGTACTTTAAGTTTTTAGAAGCGGGTAAAATGATTGATAACTTAGATAAAACTGCACAAAATAAGATCAACTTGTAAAAAACAAGATTGACCCTACCTACCCCCTTAATTGAGTTTTTATGTCCTAATACAGTATTTATACAGTCGCTTATAAGTTTATTAATTCTAAAGTTACGTTAAAAATATAGTATAAGCAATGAATTAGCTAAAAAGTTTGTTATTTTATTTTAATTTTTTTAATTAAATTTTAAATAAATTATAACGTAATTACTAGTTTTACTTAAGTTAGATTCAGAGTTATTTTTAAGGGTTTAAGTCAAGCTTAAAAAACATTAGATTTAGTATTCTTAAAGTAAGTTTAACTATGAACAGTATCGATTTGTTAGTAACAAAATTAACTTTAGTATATAAAGAAGTTGAAACTAAAAAAAAAAGTTTATGTATTACCTAGTTTAGATAAAAATAAAACTATCTTTCAGTAATAATAAAGTAATTGACTTTTCCTACTAAATAGTTAAAATATATTTAAAAAATGTACAACTAATCTAAAAATGTTTCTTTAATAAGCAGTTTTTTATGTATAAAATTTTAGTTTTAAAGCTGAAATATCTATAAAGTTTAACAGTACATTAGTTTAGAAAAACTTCCTGTTGATTATTGATAAATAAATTTAAGAAATATCAAGTTTATTGGTTCCTTAATCAAGTAATGATATAATTAAGTCTATATAAGAATATTATTGTAACTAAACCACAACATATATTATACATACTGTTTGTTTAAAACAAAATTAGTTATTGTTTACTTGACAAAAAAACAATAGTTTGGTTTGTTCGAAAAGTTTTGGAATCAAAATAACTAAATTATAAAACGTTTAGTGCCAAAAGTTCTTTAAATAATTCTTATACAAATTTTAAATCTTATTGACTCAGTCTATTGCGTCATAATTAGAATCTGTAAATCGCAACACAAACACCTGCCTGTTTTGTATCTGTGATTGATTATTTAATTCCTATACTTTATAGATTTTTGATTTTTTAGTTTTAAGATAGTGTTGTTTACATGCACTTATAAGTGCTTCTTAATTTGATTAATGCATTTTACTAATAACTTTTAAACTGGTTTAAAAAACTGGGTGAAGTAAATTTTCTATTTAATTTAAAGTAAAATTTTAAATAATTTTTAATTTTAATCACTGATTTCTTGTTTTAGACAACAATTTTTTATTGATTAAGCTATCGTTTCGTAATTTTCCACTTCCTTATTTTTAAACAGTAACTTTTTTTGCTATTTTTATGTAGATGTAAATTTATTACAATCATTAATAATATAAACTTCAGAAGTTAAACTTTATTTAAACAGCAAAAAGTAATTGAAAATATATTTTTCATACACTTTTTTTAAACTTTTTTTTTTAATTTTGGATTTAATTTTGTATGTTTTACAAATAATATTATTTGTATATAAAGTCAGTTTATTTTTACTTGTTTCTGTCAGAACTTATCACTTTAAATTTGTAAATTAATTTAACTTTTAGCTTTAGATAAGACTCTTTATCATAAAACCTTTATTAAAAGTACTGTTTATATGAATGTTCTGTTTGTTAAATGTAGGTTTTTTATGAAATGTATTATTTATTTTATATAGTAATTAAAGTTTTGTCTGGCACAAAATATAAATAGTTGCATTTTAAGAAAAGTTTCTTAAGTAGGGTGTTTTTAATTTTAAATATCTTTTTTGTCCTAAACATACACTATCCTTTTTTAAACTTATGATATATTAATACTTGTCATTAGTATCTTGCTTTCAAATATACTGTTCTTATTCTTAAGTTTAAAACAAACAGAAAAGTTTAAAGCGTACAATAAATTTTATTTAGTTTTTACCATTAGTACTATTCAAAACTGTGTATTCAGTAAACTTAAATGTTTTTGATTTTAAATATAGATTTTCTAAATGTTTAGGATTTTTTAAAATAATTTAGAAATCTAAACGTCATTGAGTCATGAATAATACAGTATATTAATAATATATTTGTACCGTCGTGAGTCATCGTTTATATCAATCAAATACGCATTTAAAAGTAAACTCTACACACATATAATTATTAAAAAAAAAAACTTCTATCAAAAACTAAAGCAGGTAAACAAATGTAAGTATTTTTTAATAGATCTATGGTAAGTCAAAATGCAAATACTACGATTGTTTATTTCTAAACTTCCATTTTAAAAAGTTGTCTTTCGAAACAGTCAAATGAAAGCTTTGTTTTTACTTTAATACGTTAAAGTAAACATAAAAATAAAGTAAACGTCTTGATTTTACATTTTAGAGAAATCAGCAATCTTAGTTTTTTATTTTATAATTAAATGAACTTAACAGAATAACGCTTTAAGTTTTACTTAAATGAAATATATAAAAACATTTTAATTTTTATAAGGTTTAAATACGGCGATATGTTAGTTCATAATATAATGTAAGGGGTTAGGTGTCAGAAAAGCACAGCGTCATTTTAGCATGGAGTGACACTTTAGCATGGAGTGACATTTTAGCACGAAATAATTTTAGGCTTTTTAAAATGTTTACTTAAATTAAGTTAAATATTAAATATTAAGTTAACAAGCAAGTAAATGCAAAAATTAGTTCTAACACTTTTGAAGTATCGTCTAGAAATAATTATAAATAAAGTTTTTACTAGAAGCACTTTAAATTAAGCTGTTAGTTTCTTAAAGTTTAAAAACAATAAAAGTAATAAAAAAGCTAACCAGGTAGAAAAATTGTTGAATTAAATTCACTACTCTTGTAGTAGTCTATATTTAGTTTTTATAACACTTAGATAAGTATAAAAAAAAGTTGCGAGACGCGTGCATGTAGAAATAAAAGGAATTTAACATCTTTATGTATTATGACATTTAAAGCTATATGTATTTTAAAAATGAAGTAAGTTATTTTTTTAGGCTTCAAAGTTATCAGAGCTTGTAAAAAACTAAGACAAATTGTTTATCGATGTTTATTAACATTTATATATCTCAGTTTTTATTTTAAATTAACTTTTAAAGTTTAAGCTTATTAGAATTAATTAAAGCTTTTTTAAAGACATTTTAAGAAACCTAGAGCTTGTATTTATTGTTAAGTTTATAAAGACAGTTTTATGTAAAAAATAAGAAAATAAAAGTATCAAAATATATTTGTTAGAAATTATACAGTAATAATATGAACTAATAAACATCGTAAATTTATTGTTATTTTAGTTTTGGTAGTGCTTAAACTTGTAACACATATAAATCTTCTTAACTTTTAGTTTACATGTTGCGTAGTTCGTTATTAGATTTTTAAACATAAAAGTACAAATTTTATTTAGGCATAGAAAAAAAAAAGCAAAACAAACTACGTGCTTAAGTGTCACTCTGTGCTAAAGTTTCAACCTGTGTTAAAGTGTCACTCTGTGCTAAAGTGTCACCCTGTGCTATAGTGACTCTTTGCTAAAGTGTTACTCTTTGTTAAAGTGTCACTCTTTGCTAAAATGTCACTCTTTGCTAATTGTCGCTCTGTGCTAAAGTGTCACTCTTTGCTAAAGTGTCACTCTTTGCTAAAGTGTAACTTTTTGCAAAAGTGACTCCGTGCTAAAGTGTCACTCTTTGCTAAAGTGTCGCTCTGTGCTAAAGTGTTGCTCTATGCTAAATTGTCACACCGTATTAAAGTGTCACCCTGTGCTATAGTGACTCCGTGCTAAAGTGTTGCTCTTTGCTAAAGTGTCACTCTTTGTAAAGTGTCACTCCGTGCTATAGTGACTCCGTGCTAAAGTGTCACTCTTTGCTAAAAAATCACACCGTGTTAAAGTGTCACTCTGTGCTAAAAAGACGCTTTGCTTTTCTGACCCGTTCCCATGTAAGGACATAGGTAAGGAAACTAAATTAGTCATGTTTTATACATAAAAAACTTAGCAACAATTTGATTTTTAATCTTTTTTTACTCAAAAAAACTTTTGAGATATAAGCGATCAAATCTAAAGAGTTAAAAGGTTTTTTAAAGGAAATGCAACTAAAAAAAATATTTTTTTTTACTAATAGTACAAATCCTCCTACAGTTTTCTAGTAATCGTTTGAAAAATAGTTTTAAATGACTTGTAAAAACACTTTTTATAGTTTTAATTTTTTTTTTCTTAATTTAGAATATAAATAAAAATATGACTATTTTTTAATTTTTGTTATAATATTTTATTTTTAATTTGTTATTCAAAAATCCGCTTACTACAAATAGTTTGAGATGATATTTTAAAGAACAATTTTTAGAAGTTGAAAACGGAGTAGATTTTATACTATTTTTCAGATTCGTTCTTCAAAACTGTTATATTTCAAAAGTTGAAAAAATATTTTTATAATTAACAGTATCTATAATATTCCTTTAAACTTTTAAATAATAGCCAATATTAATTATTGAAAGAAAAGGACTCATAATTATGGCCTTAATTATTTTTTTATAAATAAGCACTTTATTTAGGTCAACATTTAAAAAGTACAAACATTTGAGTTTTTTGAATCAAATATAAAAGTAATAGTTTAAATATTTATGTTTTAGTGAAATGATAGTTCCTTTCTTCCTTAATTAAGTATAATCAATTTTGTTTTATTAACTTGTTCTAGAAATGTTGTGTCAGTAAACCAAAATTGTATGTTTTTTAAGTACAACTTAAATAATAAATGACGGTGATTAACAACTAGCTTCCTTGTTTAGTGCTTATTTTTAATAAAATAATATAAGCAAAGACTATTTATAACAAATTAAAATTTATTTAACATTAGGTTATGCTGGCGTGTTTGAAGCAGGAAAATAAATATTTTGCCATCAAGGCGCTGAAGAAGGACATAGTTGTTGAAGACGACGATGTTGAGTGCACCATGGTGGAAAAGCGTGTGCTAGCGCTCGGATGCAGGCACCCCTACCTCACACACCTGTTTTGCACCTTCCAATCAAAAGTAAATTAAATCATTACAAATGTTAAATGGTTTTTGATACACAAAAATGTTTGTTAGGGTTTCGAACAGAGTTTTGCTGCCGACTTGAATTCCTTAAATGTAGTGGTTTTATTACCATGCGTGAATACTTTTTTATAAAATTTGTCAAATGTATATATATATTAGTTTATAGAAATATGTCATGTTATAGGTTTGTTTGAGAAATAGACAGCAACCCTGAACAAGGTTTGATATGGCTTAACTTTATTATTTATCTACCAGCAACTTAGCAAAACTATAAGATGTTTTTGTATGAAGTAAATAAATTAAAACAAATAAGTTAATTCAGTTAAAAATATTACGTTAAAATTTTAACTTGAAATTCTTCCTTAAAACACGCTAGAAAATTTTTAACTATGGAAGTTATAATCCGTAGCAATGTAGGTCAAAATACGCATTATAACATTTTGAAAGTAGGTACCCATGTTTTTGTTTTATTTTAATTGTTTGTTAGCTTAAAACAGTTCTAGAAATTTACTAATAACGAAAACTATACTAACACTTGGATTTTAAGAATAAATGTTTTCTTAGGAATTTTATTTTTCACATAATTTTAAATTAATACTTCGTGTACCAAAAGTATTGAACCATTTAATAGTTTATCTTTTATAGAACTTCAAGTTTCTATTAAAAAAATTCTTTTTATTTTTGAATAACTTTTTATGGTGTTACTAATATTTATTCAGTGCTTTAATTACTAAAATAGATAAGGTTGCTTTAAATTTGGTTTACAAAACTTGATTCTTTTGAAATAAAGCAGAGATTTATGTGGTTGAAAATAATAAATACTGTTTTACGATCGTTTTGGATTTGATTTTGAACAAACTAATTCTCTTCAGAAACAAATAAAAGTTTACTGCGAGACAAGAATTTATATAACATTTATTGCTAAAAACGAGAATTAGGACGTGGTAGTCAAACTACAAAATTTATTCTTGTTAGTTAGCAATGTTTTTAAAAATGGTGTAATTTAATAAAAACTTTTGAATTTGTTAACTTTAAAAAGTATTGTTTACTAGGACTATTTCGTAACTGACTATTAAATTTTCAAATTAGTTAGTTGTGGAAATTATTAATCAGTAATTACTGTATAGTAATTAAAAATTTTTTTATGAACATACTATTAAGGTTTTTACGAAAAGGTAGCAGACACTGTATAAGCAATATCTGCTATTAAATCTAATATACAAGGCTACTATTACATCTTAAAATACAACCAATTTTTGTTTCTAATCAGCAAAAGTACATAGAAAGAACTTGAGCTTTAAATCATTACTCTCAAGCTAAAACAAAAGACATTTAACAAAACTATTAAACTGGTTTTTTTTAATTTGTAATTTAAATACTGGGAACAGCACAAAAACAAATAAATTGTAGTTTTATTAATCGATCAAAAGCTAAATTTTATTCAAGAAATGGTTGTAAACCAGGGTCTTCAAAGTGGGCACCCCTTTAGGGGCGATTTTGGCTATCAAGGGGTATTAATTAGTAAGATAAGCGCGATGATTAATAAAAGAGGCTGATTATTTTTTTAGATTTCTTCTGAGGAGTGTTTGAAATTAGTTTGAAAAACCCTGTTTTAAACTTTTTACAATGAAAAAATAGGAATAAAATTGATAAGTATTAAATCTTAAACACAAACATGAACAGTTTTTCCAAGATTTTTGTTAATTTTCTATTTATCTCTTGTACATATACTTGTAATCACTTTCTAGGAATTGCCACTTAATAGCTTTGATACTAGTTTTGTTTAGAACAATTACAAAACTTCATAGTAAATAATGTTATCACAATTTAGTAAAATCATAAGTTTTTATAACACTAACAGTACAACGTTTTTACAAACTTAGCTAAGTAACTAGACTTAATTTTATTTTGACGACTATATAAAGATGTTTGTTTTTTAATAGTAAGTTTATAATTTCTTGTCTTGCAATAAATTTCTTCCTTTCTAAAGTTTGTTTGTTCAAAACCGAATGATCGTAAAACAGTAATTGATGTATGTTTTTTATGTTGCATAAAAAGTAACATATACATGTCTGATTTTAAATGTTTTAAAGATCTAGTTTTTTTTTACAAACTATTGTACAGTGCAAACATTTTTATAAATTTTTACTCAGTGATTCAATTTAAAGAAATAATAAAACATTTATGATATCAGACTGAAAATATGCATCAAAAGTTTATAGCAATATAGGTTAGGAGTCCATCTCAACTATATATTTATTTTATTAAAAACATGATCTGCAGGAACATCTGTTTTTTGTGATGGAATATTTAAATGGAGGGGATCTTATGTTTCACATTCAAGCCTCTGGTAGGTTTCCAGAACAAAGAGCAAAATTTTATGCAGCTGAAATTAGTCTTGGACTACAGTTTCTGCATAAACACAGTAAGTCTATTTTCAACTCGTTTAATTATGTAAGTATGAGTTTGTTAAACCAGGTATGATTAGTTGGTTCGCAAATCAGTTAAGAACATGAGTTTAAGGCTTTAAGAAATTTTTGGTTAATTATAAATGCTAGAAGTATAAACTATAAGTCAGTATTTATAAAATATTTGAATATTTATGAACTTTGACATATATTAACATATCATTTATGAAACATTGAGATATAAGCGTATGGATCGCAGTAATTTCATTATAAAATTATTTGATGTATAAAAACTAACTAGATATTTATCTTTACCTTCATTTTTGGTACGATTGAACTTAAGTTTTTAGGAAAGACTCTGTATTAGTTAAGAAAATTAAATCTAAAAAGTAAAATTAAGTTTGAATTTTAAGAATAAAAACTGTTAATTTGTTTTAATTAAAAAAAATTGAATTCATTAATGGAATTCTGTATAATTTTGAAATAGAACGGTTAAAAATGAAAGATTTAATTGATTTTTAGTAAAACTTTTTATTTTGCTTTTTTACTTTGCGCCTTATAAATGAATATATTGAATTTACTGCTGTTGATTGCTCATATTTCAAAGATTAGCTAAAAAGTTAAGCTAAAAAGCGTATAATAGAAAAATAAAAATCTACGCATTAAGACCAATATGTCAAATCAAGGCAGACCCTATATGTCCTCAAAAATATAACTTATTAACGCATATCATATCAATTAAGAAGTTTGAAACTTTTAATTGCCACTTTTGAAACTTAGCTTATAAAACAAATTGATTAATCAGAAATATTTTTTAATTATTTACACACCAATTTTGTTATAATATTAATGAGATTTTTTTTTTAATTTATCTTATTCCAGTAATATTCCTAGTAAACATCAAAACAGCTAAATACAAATTCATTTCTTTGACTAAAAAGTACTTCTATATGCAGAAATAGTTTATCGGGACTTGAAATTGGACAATGTGTTGTTGGATTATGAAGGACACTGTAAGATAGCAGATTTTGGCATGTGTAGGGAAAACACCTCAAATGAGAATAAAGCTTCAACTTTTTGTGGTACCCCGGACTACATAGCCCCAGAGGTTTTTATTTTTGTAAAAAATTTTCCTTATATTTTTTCATCTTTAATAATGCTAGATTTTTATTAAGAGGTTTTTTTTAACTCGGCTTAACTGTAATTATTTAAGGCGTTTATATATAAAACTATTTATACCACAGATGTTTTTGTGTTAAAACTTTATTCCGACTAACGGCGCATCACTGCTTTCAAATAAATTTAAAAACAAATCTACGATGTCTCAAAAAAACTCTAAGAGTATTATTTAATTAATTATATATTAAATTAATATTTAATATATATTATAATTAGCTCTAAGAATATTATATAAGAATATATTTGTTTGAGACTCCGTAGATCTGTTCTTAAATTTATTTGAGAGTAGTGAAACGCTGTTAGTCGGAATAAAATTTTAACACAAAAACATCTGTGGTATATATTCCGATAAGTTTGCTTGTCTGGATCTCCAGGATTTAACGCCTTTTAACGTTACATCTTATAAAACTTTTTATACTTTATTTTATTACTTTTTATACCTTTTTTATGAATTTTTTTACCAACTTCATGTATTGATTTTTTTTCTAGGTTTGCTGTTATTGTAATTCAAATTTATAAGATACTCTCAACTAATTTTTGTTGTTTAAATCTATAACTATGTTTATTACAATAATTTTGTTAGTTTAGGTTGCCAAAACAAATAGCTTTTGTTTAGTCTATTATTCACAAACTCAATAAACTTAAACTTGTTTCTTCTTATATATAAATAACAAAACTGTATGAAGATAAAGACAAAGGAACTACCAACACCAAATTAAAAATCATTTTGCAAATCAGAAACAACTTCTTACGTTTTTAAAGTTGAAGTACAGTATATGACGTAATAAGGTGTGAGTCAATAAAACGTTCGCTTATAAAACATAATTTTTAATTTTTTAGGTATCAATAAAACCGTATGTTTTGCAGATTCTCTCGTCACGCCGCTACTCGTTCGGAGTGGACTGGTGGTCGCTGGGAGTTCTTTTGTACGAAATGCTGCTCGGCCAATCGCCCTTCCACGGAAGCGACGAGGAGCAACTTTTCACCTCGATAAAAACAAAAAATCCTGTGTTTCCCAGGTGGCTCAACAAACAGGCTGTTGACTGCTGTAGACAGGTGGCTAGTTCTATTTAACTGTAATCTTTTCTATATAATTTCATCTGTTATGTTGTAGATATTTTATTAGCTGTTGATTTAAACTTACTTTTTTTTACAGCTACTTAAAAAAGATGTTGAAATGCGGTTAGGAGTAGTGAAGAGAATTCAAAATCATGTTTTTTTTTCAAGTATGGACTGGGCAGCAATTGAGAATAGACAAGTTGCACCTCCTTTTAAACCAATCATAGTTAGTAATAAAGCTTTGCTTAATTTTCTTTTTTAATGTAAATTTTAGTTAATTAAATGTTATTTTTTTATAATAAAAATTTTTTGAACAGAAATCACCCTCAGATTTTTCGAACTTTGACAAAGAGTTTACTAATGCAAGCCCAAGGCTAACTAAAGTAAGTCTAGAAATTTCGTATAAACTTTATGATGAGGATTCACTTATATGACTATGTGTAATACAAGATAAGTTATTTTTAAAAACAAGAAATGATAAATTTTAATTTATATTTTTTTAAACTCTTTAAGTAGATAAAAGTGGTAATGACTTGTTTTATATAGAAAGGTTTCCATATGCTCATAGTTCTATGATTATTTTATATACATACTGAATTTTATCTACTTTTTATTGTGCACCTGGATTTGATAAGCCTCCCTGGGGCATTTGGTTCTTAGGCAGGTTGCACATCTTTTTTTTTCGGACCTCCGAATCATAATCATGCTCTTCTTCTACTTGACTTGTAGTGGCACATTGTAACTGTCACCAACATCGTCCACGGAATCATAAAATTTATGGCTGGATAGATTTCCATATCTAGCATGGAACGCCAACTCTTTTCCACAAATATACAACATAAGGCTAGCTAGAATAATATTGGCTTTTGCTTGCTACAACACAACCGGTGTTTCTGCAATCAAAGTTAGTACTAATGTTAGAAAAGTAAATATAATTCTTTAATAAGCTGTTTTCGTTAAGTATTTATATGTTTAGAAGGTAGTTGTCCTCTATAACATCTTCATTATCGATTAACGGATCTTTCACAACAAGCATTTGATCTTCCTCATCGACCAACGGATCTTTTATGATGCATGCTGGATAATATATCTACCATTGAATCTTTATAAAAAATGTTGATGGTTCCTTATCGACTACCGGATGTTCCACATTAACTAGATGTTTGATTACAGCTAGTAATTTCATCAATTCAGCTACGCAGTTTTCAGATTTTGAAAACAAAATATAAATTGAAGTTCTGATTTAACATCATGGATAAAATAGTTGTATTAAAATGAAATAGCAACTTAAAATAAACTAAGAAGCATTTAAGTACACTTAACAGTACAAATTTAAAGGCTAGATGAAGTAATAAAATAAGTAATTAAATGTAAAAGTATTATAACAATTCAGTAAATAAAGTAAACACTTATTTAGTTTAAAGTTGACATAAAAAAACGGTCAAATATACAACCTTTTTTTACCTTCAAAGCAGAGGTTTAAGACTTTAACGCAAATTGTTTCTACTTTTTTCAGGTGAAAATTATTACTTTTTTATTTATTAAGTTTAGTTATCTACGTTGTAGTTGTCACAGAAATCTTAATTTTCAATTAAATGTTGACCGATTGCTACTATAAATTGTTTTTTGCACCCTCCTGTTTAGGCAAAAGTATGGATAGTTAAAGTTTTTACCCAAAGCAAATTGTACTAGCTTTTATAAGTTTAGTTGACATCGCGCTACAGTAGTGCAATGTTATAAATTACTTTTACTTTATAGTTTTTTTTATACTCATTTTGTATGTACTTTTTTCTATAAGTAATATCTTATCATATAATGATACTACAAGGACTAATGATTTTTTAATATACTTCAAAGAAAAATTTAGTCTGAGAACTTAATAAAAATTTTAAACATCGTATAAATATTTTTCAGATTTGAGTGGTACTATTTTCCAAACTCTATCTTTTACTTTCTCGATTTACAGAAGTTTTTAAGTATACTACTTTCATTAAATAAATATACACTATATTTACTGTTTTTATGTAATTGCACTGCATTTTCACACTTAATAAAACAAAATTATTTTTTAATTTAAAAGTTTCATTGTATATATTTTATTTTAACCCACATTTAGGGAGACAAAGGAGTCATTGCTTCTCTAGATCAAGAGCTGTTTGATGGATTTTCATTTACTAGGCCTCAACGAACTGTTAAAACAACAATTAGAGGCAATCAAAGTGAGCTTCTTTAAAGCTCTTTTAGAAGATTTTGAAACATTTTTTAATATTTTTGGACGTAAAATATGTAAAGACTCTTTTTAAAAATTACATTCTAAAACTAAAAATTCCAAATAATTCTTCAACAAATACCGTTTCTGTCACTATATCTTTAAATTTTTAAAGCTGCCTGTAAAATGATACGAATACGTCCTTGTGCATTACTGTTTTTTTTTATGGATAATACGTTTGAGATATTGGCTAACTTGGCATATTTAAAAAAATATAATACATCATATAAATTTAGTTATCATTTTACAACTTTTTATTATTTTTACTAACTCAAATTTTTTATACAATTAGTTTACTTAAGTTCTAACTAGTATTTTAAATGTTTTACCTTCAAAATTCTGTAAATATTAGTTAAGGATATTTAGTTTTTTAAACATAAAAAAAAATTCTATTGCAAATGAAAAATTAAGTAATCACTATCGCAAGTTTTAAAATATTTCAAAACTTTTTTATATTTATAAATAACTAAAAGACTATGATTATTAAACATTACAAACAAAACACTTTATTTTTTTGAATTAGTTATGCAGTCTTTTTTTAATTATGAAGGTTTTTTTTTGTTTACATCAGAACTTTATCTGTTTATAACTTTTTCTGTAATTTTTTTTGTGTCGATTTGTACATATTTTTTGTTTGCACGCAAAGAAATCTATGCCATTTTTTTTAAATACGGTAAATTTTTTATCTTTACACTGCTTTGAAAAATAAGCTTTTTTATATTGTTAAATATCTATTTGTTTGTTTCTGTACACTCTTTAGTATATTTTATCAACTAAGAGCGTATTTTTTAATATTTTTTGTTTTTATCTTCTATTATGATCAAATTTTTTTAAATCAAAATATTTTTAATTAACAATAACTCATTAAAGTTTTGTGTTTCTTTTTATGAAGAAAAATTTGTTATTTTATTTTAACTGTTTTCTTTCTTTTCTCATATGAAATTACGTTTAAACTCCTTAGAAATTAGTTTTCATCATGTTTAATTTCTTTGTTTTAACATAAATATTTGTTTAATGAAATAAAGTTGTTTTGAAATTTATAGTAAAGAATGTATTTTAATGCTTATTTTACTATATACAGTACACTGTACAGCAAGGACGGAGCATGTTAGAAAACATTACCAAGCTGCAAAGCTAAAATAAGCTTTACAACCGTAGATAACATTAAAATAAACGGTAATAGTGCGTTGAATTAGAATCTTCACTAATTATACAGAAAAGATTCAACTACTAAAAAAAGTACCATTTAGATAAAACCTTGAAGGACGCAAATAAACAACTTATCATGAGCTTATAATAAAAATCATTAGTTTATAATTAAGTTTTAAGATAAAAAGCAAAAATGCAATGCATTAAAAATATGTTAAGAAAACTCCTATAAAAACGTTCCAAAAAAAAATTAAGATTAATAAGACCTTTAAGGACAACTTTAAAGGTTTCAAGTTTTTAAATTAAGTTTCTTACTTAATAAAGCGAATTTTTAAACATGTTTGTCTTTGTTTTTTTTTTTATTATTCAATAGTAGTGTTAGGCAACTAGACTAGTCAATATATAAGTCAAGATGAGGCATTATTTTGTATGTAGCAGACCGGATTTGTTCGACACAAACTTTGTAAGAGGCTTTAATTTTGTAAATCTAAGAGACTTTATAGAATATTTATGTTCAAAAGAAATCTATAAATGTGAGCCAGTAGACAACGAAGTACTTTTAATCTTTATAACTTTTAAACTACAAAATTTTTCATGCAGTAGTGTATGATCTTAATCGATAAATTCTTCAAAACTTAATGAAGAGGGTTATTGATAAAAATGTAATCATTGAAGTCATCTAGTGAACAATCTAAAGTTTCTATACTAAGTATTCAATTATTTTTAACTTTCTCAAAAATTAAATACACTTAAAAACTTAAACACAAATATATTCAAATATAAATTTTTTTCTTGAAAATGGTATAGATATTTATATAACACATAAAGTTTAGAAATGGTAGCGAGTTATCAAAATTGTTTCAGCTAAAAGTATGCAAAATGTATCTACTGAATAATTCTGATCTGGAATTGAGTGAAAATTCAACGTCAATAAAATACAAATTAATCTTTTATTCTACAAAACACATACACTATCTTCTTTACTTTTGAATTCATAAAAAATTTCTAAATTAGCACATTCTCATTCAAACTTTTATTGTAGATACGATGACTATGTTTTTTATTTCATTTTGTGTTTCTTTCTTAAACTATAATTGTGCTAATTGAGCTTGATTTTTTAATTAATTATTGTTGAACAAATTTAATGCATAATTTTCCCTTATACATAACTGAAACTCTGTAAACAGTATTTTTTTGAGGCCTTCTCCTTTTTTGGGCAAAAAAAAAACTGAAAATTCGAATAAAAAAGGAATAAATTTTATAAGAAAACAAAAAAATCTTATAAAATCAATAAGTGCCTCTGTGAAAATATCTTTAAACTGTCTTAACTCTGCACAATCTTTTTTGTTATAAATGCTACACATAAATACTAAAAATAAATCCAGCTAAAAACTTTAAGGTTGCAGTTTTTGAGTCCCATATAATAGGATTTTTTAATAAAATAAAAGTTTGCTGTCGTGAAAGTTTTTAAAATCAGCTAAAACTTTACATGAGGTATTTTTGTGACATTTACCAACTATGAAAATTTTCAGCTGGATATTTTATTTTTTTCTAGACTTACAAAGTTTGCTTTACCTTTCTTTCAGTTTTTTTATTTCACCTAGTGGTTTATGGTTAAAACTTTCAGACTCTTAAACTTAGCAAACAAGCGATTTTGATGGTTTTTTTTATAGGACCAGTTTTGGGAAGTTGTTTATTCTCTAATCTTAAGAAACCTCTGCAGTTTTAGTTTCTAGAGAGAAACTGATTTTTGGATTAAAATAAGTTTCACATTTTTTCCTTCCTTTTCTAATAATTTGATATCGTTATTAGTTAGTTTTTTGTTCAAATTCACTCTCAAATCCGTTATACTTAAAGGTTGCTCGTATGGCGTTTTGTAATTGTAAAACATAACCTTATAGTTAGATAACGATGAAAGTCATATTAAATCATTTTACGTTGACGCACGTACTTATTTAATGTTTTTTTAGCTCTTCAGGTGTTTCCATTATTTTTCTACGCGTAGATTCTGTTGCTGGCTCTTTATAACAGGAGCAGAGTGGACGCTCAACTAGAAAATTAATTTTTTTTGTTTTTTTTTTTATTTATTGTTATTATTTTAATATTTTGATTTTTGAATTAACAGAAAATGGTCCCTGCTGTATACAATTATATTTTTTTGTCTAAGAATTTTTTTTCTAAATATCTTTTTAGACAATTTAATAGTATATACATCTTTTTTTCAGTGTTTTTCAATAAAATTAAGTAGAAATTGATAAACTTTTTACTTTACATCTCCGAGCGGTTAAAACAAAAATACAGCTGATTATAAACTTAACTTGGTTTTTTACAATTTTAGATTGATCTCTCTTTATTTACAAAAATAACAAAGAGAAAAAATGTCTACCAAATAAAGTCTGCTAATTTTTATTTTAACTTATTTTAGTTTTAAAAAATTAATAGGTAAAGTTTTAGGCTACACTGAAACTTAATATTCAAAAACATTAAAAATACTCGTTTTATAAACAAGTTTATTTTCTTTTTCCAGTTTAACACGATTAGGCCGACTGTGCTGAAAAGCTGTTTATCATTTTGTATTTAAGTTAGTCGTGAATACTTTTATTTGCAAATTCAATAACAATTTTTATATAATTTTTTTTACAATTTTTGTCTACTCGATTAGCTTTATTATAAAACGTATTTTAGTACGTAAGTTTTCAATTTCGCCATTTAAATCTAAGTTGAAACTTAATTACTTAACTGTGGTAAGTTTGAAAACAAACTTGTAGTTTTTGTAGCTAAAGAGATGTCTTTTTTTTTCGTAAATAGCTTTATAAATGACTAATAATATGTTATCTTATTTTATAAACTGTCAAGTTGTTCAGTTTTAGATTAAAAGGTTATACCTACAGTTTATAATCTACGTTGTAAACCTAGGATAAATCTTATAGAGTTTTGTGCTTTACAGCTTTCTTTCCACCTATTTAGCGAAAAGTATACATAAAGTGTACAAAAACTGCACAATCTCTATTTCAGGCTAGGCATTAAAGGAAAAAAAAATAAATTTTAGTATTTTTTCTTCAAATCAATTAATAAATATAATCTTTGTTCGTAAACGCAAGTACGCTATCAAATAATATTTTAAAAACTTATAGATGTCTTACAACAACTTAATTTATTAAATTATATCAACTGGCAGTCTGGCAAGTAGTCTTGTACTTAAACAAGAATATATGACTCAGGCTGTTAGATCTATTTATGACTCACCTAAAACTCAAATAGGTAAGAATACAAATATTTTAACGCTAATGTCCTGGACAATACTTTAAAAGATATCCAAGTGGTGTGCGACTCGATAACCGAAAGGTTCTTCGTACACTAGGTCTTAGAACTAAATACTTCAAGCGCTTTTTTGTTGTTCAATAAACTGTAATATAGAAAATTAATACTTCAATATTAGTTTTAGAATTATGGCGGTTTTATATTTTTTAGTTTATGATGAGTTAAGAAAAACATATCAAGAAACAAAAAAATAAACAATTAGTTTTAGTTACAAAAGTTTTTTAAATGTAACTATTTTTTTTGATATATATAACAAAAATTTAAAAAGGATCTTTTACAAAGATTAAAGAACAAAAATTAATTTCAATTAAAATTTAAGTTTGCTAATAGTAGCTGTATATGAATAAAATTCATTAGAACTAATTTAACTCAAATAATACTTAGTTCTATGCTTAGTTCTGACCCACGGACAGGAAAAAATCATCTACCCATAAAACAGATAATTATAATTTTTTCAGAATTGATTTCGTTAAAAACATCAATTATATTTGATAGAAACTTGATAAAATATGCAAAAATTTTACTGATGTTTTTTAAGTTTTTAACGGTTTTAAAAAGTAAAAAAAGAATTTAAAAATAGATGCAAAATGTTTTTATGTTTTTTCTTAACTGTTCAAGAATAGCCAAGCACGGAAACAATTAACTGCCATCCAATTATGCAACTGTATTCCAGCTTCAACGCATTAGGATAAACTTATATTAGATTTTTTTATTTGTCGTACACTAGCAAAAAAGTTCGACTTAATGATATTGTTCATATAACAATTGTTTTTTCAACTGTTCGTTAAAAAAACAATTGAGAATAACTAAATAAAGTTAATTTGTGTTTTATCTAGAACTCACAAAATGATACTTATTCTAACCCTATTATAAAACTACGCTTATGTTTTTCTAAAATTGTAAAATAAACAATTACTTATAACTAAGTTTACAATCGCAAAATCTTAGAACAAATAAAACAATCAGTAGTTATTTATCTTAAGTAGCGTCAATAAAAGCAAAACTAGTTTTAAAGCGTTATTTAAAAGATTGTGTATCTGAGGAGCTTAGTCTAGTTTTTAAATCGAAAAAGGCAAAAGTAATTTCCTTAAGTACTTTTAATTACGTTTGCAATGCATATCAAATTTACTTTTTTCCATAAGATTTTCTTATTTTGATAAAGTTTATATTTTGAATAGGTCAAAATTTTACAGTATTTTGTTTATACAACAATCATTTTTTAGAAACTTTAATTTCACAAACAGTTTTAGCATATTAAAAATTTTTACAGCTATTTACTTATTTAATAATATTTGTTTTTAGTTAGTCTTGATATAAACTTTTGTATAAAACTTAAAAGTTTTTTTTTTTAAAGTACGTTTAAATCATTAAAATTAGACCTTTAAAATGGCTTTAATTTTGAAAAAAAAGCACGTGTTTTATTTATTTTAAAAGCGTACAACACAAAAGTTGGCAAAACTTTCTTAACTTTTAATTACAATGAATAAAAATGTGGCTTTTACTCTAAAGTAACAATAAAGGACACTGTATACTAGACTATTAGTCTGTAAAAACTAAAACTTGTAAATCATAATAAGTTTTTGTGTTTGTTTGTTTAACTTCGTAATAAATCTTTTTTTAGTTATAGAAAAGCATGTTTTTTATAGCTATACAAAAAATAGTTTGTAAAACTTTACTACAAGCTGCAATAAAAAATTTAAACACTTTTTAAAGAAATAAATCTTAAAATTTTTTAAGCATTACTATATTGACACAATGCATAATTTTCCTGACTACAAGATATAGATGACATTGTGCTGGTAGCTTTATCATAAACGACACATTCATCACCAGTAGTTGGGTAATCAGGTGCTGTACCACCATTCCAACTAAATAGCAAGCCACTCTCTGCATCACCTCCTGTTTCAAGTAATTGGTACTGCGAAGCTGTACTGACTCCTTTTATTCCTAAAAAGTACTTGTCAGTGGCTGCGGCGGCGAGAATTGCTACAATTTGCCTGAAAATTTTAAACTTTGTAAAAACCTTTTAAACACGGTGACTTTGGGTACTCCTTAAAATAGTTAGTTGTAATATTAGAATATTTATTATTTTTAATCAAAAAATAAATAACTGTTTTTAATAGTTGAAGAAATACATAAAACAATAAATAACGCTACAAGTGCAGCAACACAAGAACAGAGGAGATCATATAGTTCTTCAGCCTTCGCTTTGCTTTCAGACAAACAAATTTAAAAGGAAACCATCAGTTATTGTATGGAGATTAATTTCTAATAACAGCGTTTAAAGAAAGGTTACGAAAAGAGTTTGAGCAAGTACGCAGCCTTAGTTTACTTGTAATTTTAAATAAATCAGTAATACTAAAGCAAAAATAGCTGCTATTTTGTTTGTATGAAAAAAAATTACAATACTAAAGAAATGTGAAGGACAACTAATCTTCAATATTAGAGCAAACAGTCCTTTCCGACTCACTAAACTAAAAGTTTTACTAAGGTCATTAAAAGTGGTATACAAAGGCGTGTCCTGAACTTCGCATTTTTCTTGTAACTATGTACAGAGAACATGATGTCAGTGGTAGAACGTTTAAACTTTAAACACATTGCGACTTAGGATATACCCTTTCGGCTGGGAATGGGTCAAATATGCACAAAGACACTTTTGCACGAAGGGATAATATTGCACGAGTGAAAGTTTTGCACGAGTATAAAAAAATATATACTACAAAAAAAGTCATAAAAACTATTATAAAAACCTACTAATCAACGGTAAGAGTTAAGGGTTACAGTAACAGTTATAAATAGAAGATAAGATATATAAGAAAAAAATTAATAAAATTTAAAGAACAATTATCAGAAAAATAAAAACCGACCAAAAGTAAGGATTAGGGTTTACAGGTAAAAAGAAAAAGAAAAGTAACAATAAGTACAGAAAAAAAAACAATAAACTAATAAAAATAGAATATGAAAAAAAGTACCGACCAAGAGTAAGGATTAGGGGTAACAGTGAAGGTAAAATGAAAAATGAAATGAAATGTTGACCCTTTGTGTCCATCGTCTTGCCAAAAAGGTTTAGACTTACAACCGACAACTGTCGCATTCCGTGTTGTATCTTTTCAAAAAAAGTAGGATCTCACTCTCTACAATGAGAAGTTGCTCAGCGAGTAAAGTTAATTCAGCTGAAATTCATCGCAAGAGCTGCTGGAGTGAAACTGTATACAGTATCATTCTACCAACGCGGCTACAACTACTGCTTTTTGAATAGCGTTTTGTATCTCCGAGAAAGTTTTAATTACTGACTAAGGATGTCCCTCTAGCTACCTTTTAAAATTTGTCCTTCTCTGATTTTTCTTAAAGATTTTCTTTCGAAGACTTGACTTAATAAAAGCATTTACAAGGCAGTGCTGGTAGGTAAACTTTACAAAGTTGGTGCCAAATCAGATCCAACCCGTAAAAGGTAGGAAAATTATATGATATGTCTAAAAATTGATTAACAAGTTTAGATTACTTAAATTTTAAAGTAATTAACAATTTAAAACTGTTAAGTATTTTTCTAACTAATCTTATAAATTTAATGTTTACGTTTTTATATACAACTAACGAATGGTAACTTGATCCCTCGCTAGTTAGAATTCTTGAAACAACTTGACCACTAGTTCCTACGCCTGCACATACTGTAGCGCTATCATCGTATGTTTTATGAGTACCAGAAGTTACTACAAACTTAAAGCAGTCATCTGTAAAACATAGTATAAACTTAAACACTCATTCAAACACTAACTACTTTATCAACTACTGTATAAGTAAACTAATAAAACAAAGTACTGTTTTTTTCCATACTTTTTCAATGTTAAAGTAACTCTGATTCTATCAGCTTTTACCCCTTTTATTGTAAATGGCATTTTTTGATAGCCTAGCTCTAGTTGGACGCAATATTTTAGATATAATTAGTTCTAAAAACGATAGTAAACATTTTACTATCTAATAAATAAATAGCTTGTTTAAGTGTAAAATATTCAATTTAATTTAAACCGCAACATATTTTGTGGTTGTTTTAATCAACAACAATCACCATAAGCTAACTTCAAATTGCTTAAAAAGTAAAAACACTGGTTTTAATCTTTTCGAAATTGTACAAATTAAAATTTTTTTGAGATTTTATATTTTATATCTTCATAAAAATTTTACCGTTTACTATACTAATTAGTCGAAAAAGTTTAATATTTGTTACAAATACATCAAGATATAAAAAAGTTAAATTAGATTAATAAAAACATTTAATACCCACGCAAAAAGTTTTAGTATAAGCATAATACATCAAAATAACAAAAGCACAAGCTCTAAAACTTTCTGAACAAAAATAACATGTATTATATCACTTTAAAATATTGTATTTTACATTTTTCCAAGAAGCTGTAAAACAATCAAAACGGAAAATAATAAAATACAATAATAACCAAGAAAAATTAGTTTAGTGAAAGATAAAAGCATTGAAAGTAGTAGTTAAAAAAACACATATGAAGCGTAAAGTGTTTTATAAGTTTAATCTCGGAAATTATATATTTTATGAAAAATAATAAAACAGGTGTGTGAGCAAGTATTTCAAAAAAATATCTCACAAGTTTTTAAAATTTACTGTAAACTGTAAACCTTAATGTAAAAAAAAAATGAAGAGTTAATTGAAAATAAATGCAAAATAGTGTAGCTTGAATGAAACAAAGTAGGAAAATAATAACAAGATCAGTTTTGATGTACCAACTATGTTCGTTTGAGCAAAAATGTTTAAACTAACTAGTTTATACACCTTAAATGAGTTGAAGAAGAAAAAAATTATGGTAATCAAAATTTCGGCACATACCAAGGGATGGCTAGGTAGATAATTTGCTGGAACTAAACGTGAACAATTTTGTTAAGATTTAATGCTATTTTAAATTGTTACAGACTTTAAATTAATTTAATAATTTTAAACTCACAATACATAAAATATAAGCCGTAAAAACACAAAGACAGTTTATTTAGGTAGGATGTCGAACTACTCATAGCATGTCAACACGCCGCGGTTGCACTTAACGAGCGCATTAAGAAAACTTTAATATTTAAAAGTCGAAGCTACATTACTAGTAAATAGGTCCTATTACGAGTTAATCGTAAGCCAAAAACATTAAAAGTTACGAATAAAAGAAATTTTAAGTAGTTTAAAACTATTTTCTTAGACACTGTAATAAAACGGATTGATAACAACTTATTGACGTTTTTGCCTAAGAAATTTAAGAAATAGAATTCGCATTTTACTTTTTTTAGCGGAAAATAGCTAGTAGTTATGACTTACTAATACAACATAATAAACTATTGAGAAATGTATTTCAAAGATGAAGAACTCAAACTAATTTGTTACTTTATAAAGCAAATAAAGCAACAAATAAATCTAATAAAATATATTTGAATAAAAAACTAACTTACAATGTGTCAGTAAATGACGTTAAATCATATATAACAATATAATTGTATTTAAAACACCGTTTCACAAAACACAAAGATAGTTTTGAGTATTAAAAAAACAAATTGACGCTAAAATTTTTTATACTAAAAAGCTATTTGAGAGTAATAAAAATGACTTTAAATGAAATTTAAAGATCTAAAGTAGATTTGGAAAATGAAAATGTATGGGTTATGGTATGTTTAAAAAATTTACTTTAAATAACAAGAGTCATTCAACAAAAAAAAGCTAATTGTAAAGTAGATACATACTGGACCATAAACACAGCATTTAAAGCTTTGATGAAATATACTAAAAACGTTCAAAAAATTAAATTATGTTTAACTTTTTAAATATTTAATCTAATTAAGTTATATTGAAATTTTACAACTAACTTCATTGTTTGCCTTTTTCACAAGCTAAATTTAATACTTACACCATTTTAATAATTAAACTAGTTGAATAAGAATCAAAAGACTGAACCAATTTTTCAAATTAATGTTATTTTTTTGTATGTTTAACTGATGTATTTAAAGTAATACTTATGTTTCAGTAAAACTCTATAATGTATACTTAAAGTCAACTATTAGTAAGTTTAATTGCAGAAAATGAACAACCTGTACGTTCGCAATTATCTCCACAAGTTCCATATGGGCAATTACATGTAAAACCTGGACTATCTGCTTGTGCAACACAAGTACCAGTATTGCAGAGATTTTTCTTTTCACAATGTTCTTTTGTGGGAAAATTTAATAGTTAATTAAATAGTTTTATGTTAAATAAGTATTAGTTTTCTATTTATTTTTAGTTTAATCGGTAGTAGTCGAACGTCTGAGTAAAAAAATAGTAAAACTATCAAACTTTTTTTTGGTTAAATAATTTGCGAGAGCTTGAGATCTTGTGATAATATGAACACTTATTTGTTTATCACTAAATAAGAATACAACTTAAAATTTTATAAATAATAAAAATCTAACTAAAAATACTAATACATTTTAACAAAAAACTTTATACTTGTGTTCATTTTTTGTTCTAAATACTATAAATTAAGGACTTTACTATTTCTAAAAGAATCAAAACGAATTAAGTAGTTTTATAAATAAAAACACTTGTTAAGTTTAAACCATAGGTAAAAATACTATTTTTAATTTATGTTAGGTTTTCGTTGAAATATTTTTAAAAATAGGGTAAATAACAAATTTTAAGTATTCTTTACACAATAAAAATTGAAATGATGCTGTTTATAAATATTTATTTTATAGCTTAGTAGTTTGAGCATTTATAGTTTACTATGTAATGGAAAAATATCTTACCTTTACAAAATGATCCGGGAGGACAAAGTTTCAAAACTAAAAAAAAAATAGTTAATGAAAAAGAAAAACCTACAAAAAAGTAGGAAATTTTTTAAATCTCTACAAACTGTAATTAAAATATCCAAACTTTAGTTAGAGTAAAACAGATAAAAACCAATGTTTTAGTTTTAAGCTTTGAGATGTTTTATATACAAACATAACTTTTGTCATTAGTATTAACAGTTATGTTTTGTTAACAGTACGATTGTATATGTAATGCTATATATAAGTTAAAAAACAGGTAGGTGTCATAAAAACACAGCGTCACTTTAGCACGGAGCGTCATTTTAACATGGCATCATTTTTGCACGGAGTTTTATTTTTGAATTTTGAAATGTTGTAACTTACATTATTAAATCTTTTACTACTTTTAACATTAGATGTTCAATTATTTATTAGCTTTTTAGCTTAACAAAATAGTTAATGCAAAAATCAGTTCTAACACTTTTAAAAGTATCGTCTTAAAATTAATCTATATAAAGAATTTACTTGAACAACTTTAAGTTAAGCTGTATCTAAAAGTTTTAAAACAATAAAAAAAATAAAACATACTCAACGAATAAAAACATTGTTTTATTAACTTTTTTAACGCTTGTGGTAGTCATTATTTTAATTTTATAACATGTAGATAAATATTAAAAACCAGATCGGTAGACTTAGAAATGTGAGAAACTTAAAATCTTTTTAATTAGAATATTTAAAGCTAAATGTATTTAAAGTTATGTTAAGTAAATTTTTAATAGTCTATCAATTATCAGAGCTTTTAATAAACAAACGTAAATTATTTATCAGTATCTATAAACTTTGTATTTTAAACCTTTATTTAAAATTCATGTTTAAAATTTAATCTTATAAAACTTAATTTAAGCTTATTCAAAATGTTTAATGAAACCTAGAGCTCGTATACATTGCTAGGTTTATAAAAAAAAGTTTTATGTTTATTATATAAAAGTAAAAGTATCAATAAATCTTAAATAAATTTTTATAGCAAAAGGAGTTAATAATGTTCAAATTTACTTTTATCTCATTCTTAAAAAGTAAAGGTTTGTTTTCAAATAGCTGGTACATACTACATGAAGTTTTAGTTGAAGCTTAAACTTGTTACACACTTATAGCTTGTTAACTTTTATTTTACATGTTGCATAGTTCGTTTTAGGTTTTGAAACATAATAGTGAAAATTTTATATATAAAATGTTATTATGAATAATAAAAGAATCGTGCAAAATAACTTCCGTACTAAAGTGTCACTTTGTGCTAAAAGAAACGCCGTGCTTTTCTGAACTGTTTCAAATAAAGCATGTATGTGAAATATTAGTATTCTCATTTAATAGGTTAACTAATATGACAGCAGTTTCAAAAGTAGGAGGCAATATTTTCTTATGAAAAATCCTAGTAAACTTTATAATGAACAAAACTAACTTAACCAGATGTTTTGGTAACACTCTCCATCTCTAAAGCAGCAACCCTGACGATAACAACTGGATCTATAATATAAAGATACACTTTATAGTATAATACCTAATAAAGTAAAATAATATAGTTCTAATTTAATTTATTGTATTGTATAAGCATACAAAACATTATTTTGGCTTATTAAAATTAACGCAAAGTTAAAAAACATTTTAAAGATTATAAATAAATAACAAAAAATCCTGCTCTTAAAGTTCATCATCATACAAATTCGTTCCTTCAAGACTATAACTAGGGTAAATTATTAAATGGTTAAAAGTATTTTTCTAAATGAATCTAAAATTGGTTTTGTTTACTTAATCAGATAAAGAAAATCTAACTACTTGAAGTTGCTTGAACTAATTGTTTTATAAAGTATAAAAAAATCAAAAAACTTGTTACTTACAAAGTTTTATTGATAATCTTAAACTGAAAGTTTAGTAAATTAAGACATTTTTCAAACATTACAAATAACTCCACTTTTATTTGTAAACAACAATAAATTTTATAATCAATGTCTTTAGTTTGAAGCTTTCAAACTTTCATTTTCTGGCTTTTATTTTCTAAGAGTTTTGCATAATTCAACTAACAAAACCAAAGTTTGTTTTTTATAAAATTGTATTAACTTTACTTGTTCAGAATTCAGCTTTTTATTGCAAAATTTTCTGTAAAACATCTATTATATTTTTTGAATGAAATAGCACGTTTTTTAAACTTTAAAAAAAAAAAAAAAAAATGGTTCTAATTTAAATTTTTCGAAAAATATTTATTAGTTTTATTTTGACTTTAAAATTCTTTTCTAAACATCCTTTCTTTTGTATAAATGATATATATTAAAATTTTGAGTTTTTCTACTATGTTCAAGGGTAAAAGATAAAGGTTTTAAATACTTTTCAATTTTTTTTAAAGATTAGTTTAGTTTAAATAAAGAAACATTCATAATATGTTAACAACTGTATTTAAATTTAAACTGTAAAAAAAATTAGTAAGAAAAAGTTAATTTTTATACTAAAAGAGCACTAAGATGTAACATTATAAATTATATAAGATAAAAATATGTGGCATAAAAATAACAAAAATAAGTAGCAAATGGTGTACCATTTCTTTTTTATGAGTAAGGTACCATTATTTTTAGGTTCAAAAATATTTTTTATCAATAAATTACAAGTGCTATTTTAAAAGTATAGATACATAAACATCTAGCAAGGTTATCAAAATCAAGCTTTTCTTACACTCATACAAAAGTTATGATAACAAATTAATAAAAATTAATTTTTGTCAGAAAAGTAAGCTATGGACAGAAATATTAAGGTAAAATGACTTCAAAGTAATAGTCATCTCGGAGAGTGTTAGGTCAAACGAAAGGATAATATACGAAACTAAAAAATAAAATGCAACACAGTATTATAAAGATGTTACTTTGATTATTTTTCATTAATTTTAATATTATACGTATAATTAGTTTGTATCTGAGGACGATCATTGTTTTGTATGTTTATTGTGTTGGATTGTTGGATTGTAATTGTATAAATCCAGTCTACATGAGACAACTTTTGTTTTATTTTTATTGTTTTCCGTTTACTGTTTAGTTATTATTTACGTTATCAATTCTCCTTACTCGACAAAAATTACTATTAACTTAGTTTAATCCATCTTTTTTAAAGTTGCAATAGCAAGGTTGTAAAATAAAATAACTTCAATTCAACTTTTTTAATTTTTTAAAAAAACAATGTTACACTTATTTGAACAAATCAAACGAGATCATCAGTTAAATATATTAGAATAAGATTTTATTGAACAAACTGATGATCTCGTTTGATTTAGTTTAAACGAGTGAAACATCGTTTTGTTAATAAAATTTAAAAAAATGATTTGATCATTCTCCTTTTTATTAAGTCGAGAAGTTTTATTGTGATCTATAAATTAAAAAGAACAAAATAAAATAACTTAACAAATTTAGAAAAAAAAATATTATTGGGAACCAATTATTATTTTTAGTTAAAGCCCGTTTTGTTTGTATTTACTTTTTTTTCGTTACAAATGTATTTTTTAAGTTATTTGTAGTTTTATAAAATGTTAATATGAAAGTAAAATTAAGCGGCGCACACAAACAGTTTAAAAAAGTATTATACTTAATTTTACTTCCGTATTTAATAAACTTTTTATAGCAATTACTAAAACAAACTTCTTCAAAATGTTAAAGTTCTTAAACTTAATAACTAAACGAAAAGCACCGTGTATTCAATCTGAGCTTACTGTACAAAAAAAAATTAGCGTCATTACCACGTCATGGTGTCTATTAAATTTGTAAAGCCCTAAATCTCTACAAAAAGTTTAAATAACTTTAACAAGTAATTAAATTTACTAAACTTAAAATAAGAATTTTATATAAGAAACATATGTAAAAAGGGTATACGTTCTATCAAAATCCACCAGATTGTTTTATATTTTCTTCATTTACTGATCTATATAAGATGTGACATTAAAAGGCGTTAAATCATAGAGATCCTGATAAGCTAAGCTTATCGGAATATATAACACATATGTTTTTGTGTTAAAACTTTATTCCGACTATGGCGTTTCATTGCTCTCAAATAAACTTAAGAACAGATCTACGGAGTCTCAAAAAAGCTCTATTCTTAGAATTAAGTTTATTTGAGAGCAATTAAACGCCGTTAGTCGGAATAAAATTTTAACACAAAAACATCTATGTTAATCTATTTTATATATTTTTTGCACTATTATTTTTATTTTTATTTATGTTTCACTACCACAGTTACCCCTAACCCCTACCCTCGATTTATAAGCGGTTCTCGAATTTGACTTGGTGGATTTTGATCGCGGGTGGATTTTGAACGAGTCCCGTAAAAAGATGTGTTTTTTTCTATAATTAGTTAAATATTTTTAGATTTATATATATAATATTTAAGGGATCTAAAGTTCTGAAAAAAAAAAAATTTCGTAAAGCTTACGTTTATAACTTTTTCAATTTTTTTAAAGGAATTCTAACGAATTAATAAGATTTTTTTTAAGTATATTGTTACAAAGCTCTTTTATTTTTATTCAAAAGTTATATTCTAAAATAAGTGTCGTGTTTAGTTGTTCAGTTTTTTATTGAAATTAAAGCTTTTTAATTTCTTTAAACATTTTTATAGTTCAAGTACTTAATAGTTAGTCTAGTTGTGTGTAGCTAAACAACTAAAAGTTCTTTTAAAAAACCACGTCAATAAAACACATTTATGAGCGCTAAATTTCTTCTGATGACTGTTTTTAATTGCTTTTGTGTTCATACTCTTAATTGAAAATAGAAAACTCAAGCAATAAAGTTAGGGTGTATGTTTTGACGAAATCAAGTTATGCATTTTACGTTACTTTATAAAATAATTTATTGTACAGAATATGTTACATGATATCAGTAATTTTGTCAGATCCAACTAAGTTAAGAAGATTTAAATAAAAAAATTAGTCTAGATAAACAAAAAAAAAACTATTTTGAAAAGTATAACAGTTAATTTTTGTACAAATTTTTAAAGAAGAATAAAAATTTTAAGAATTTTCCAATGATTTACAAAACACCAAAAAAAAAGCTAAAACCTTGGTTTTTATTTGCCGTAAAACAATTTTAAGGTCTGTTAACAACGAGTTTTTATTCTATCACTTCGATCATCAGACCAATAATTCACCGAAAACTTTGGTCTTACTTAAGTGATATTATCAAAACTTGTAGCTTACAGCAGTTTGTACTATTTATTTTAGTTATCTTGACACCTTTCAATACTTTAAAACCGCTTTTATAATTGAAAAATTACTTTTAATATTTTTTAATTTTTTAGCTTATGTTAAACAGCAAACTTATATTTTTTAAAACCAATAGTTTCAAAAACTTAAACATGTACTTCTGTATTAAGAAAATGATAAACACATTTTTTTATCGAGTTTTTGAGTAAGTTTAAAATGATAAATAAAATATAGCTCGTTTCTATAAATAAACAGAGTTAAAAAAAGCTAATAGTTTTTTTTTTAACTGTCATATATTGCTTATTGAACGACAAAAAAAATGCTTAAAATATTTGGTTATTGGACCTGGTGCACGAAAAAACCTTTTAGTTATCGAGTCGCACACCAATTAGATACCTTTTAACGTCTTGTCCAGGACTATGTTCATATGATACTATAAAAAAACGAAATCTAACTTTTCACTACAACTGTATCTTCAGTTTTAAAGTTAAAGTTTAAAAATTTATGTTAAAAAATATATTTTTTAAGCTGCTTGTTACCGACAGGTATGTTTTTTTGAGAATTTTCGTTCTCGTGTTCAATAAACTTAAGTTATAAGTATCTATAAAAACAAAAATCATAGCACTAATATAGAAATTTTATAAAATATCAAAGTATATTAATTTTTCAACTTTTTTTTAAGTTTTCTAAAATAAAAACGAAAACTTTAAGTTCAGTTTAATTTCATTTAATTTTAATAATTAAAATTTTTAAAAAGTTATACATGACACATTCTGGTTTGTATAGATTTAAAGTAAATAAAGAATAGATAGTTTATAACAAACTAAATATTTGTATTTATCTGCTGCTTAAAAACTTATACTTTTAGTAAGGAAACAAGAGACTAGGTATACGCGTAACAAAGTGGCCCTTTGTTATTGAATTCTATTTTGGCTTTTGGCCGTTTTTTGTGTGTTGGCGGTTAATGTTGTACATATTATTCATAAATTTGATTATAAACTGTTTTTGCGTTAATGTTGTAAATACAATTTATAAATTGTGATTATAACCTGTTTTTGCATTAATGTTGTATATATTGTTTATAAATTGTTGTTTATTAATTTAAAATATATATATTAAACTAGTTGTAACTTTGTAGCTCTATATACAAAAGTAATCTCTTAAGACAGGCCATTAGGGTTACATACAAACGTTTCACATAAACGCTTATAAGTGTTGTTATGTAGTTGTAATGTATAATCTATGACTAAATTTGTTATAGAACAAAAGCTCGATTTATACTAAACTACAAGTCTTATTTTAAGTTTATATCACTAAAAACATTAGAATTAGCTATTTTAGTAATATATTCAAGGATTATTTCTTGGGCACAACAGGTCTCGACAATTTTAGTTTTGGAGACAAAGTTAATTTTTAAATTTTTTTATTCACACTAAGGCAACAATGTTTCACCCCTAAGGGATCTTCACACGCTAACAAGAAACGAATTTTAAACAAAAGACAAGAGCTCTTCTACACCTGCCCGCACTTTAGGAAATTTTATTTTAAAACTTAGCGTATTTAATTCTTTTGCCACTTATTTTTATTTTTGTTATTATTTGTACCCTTATTTGTTAAACGCCATTTGTTTTGTGTTGTTATAAGCTAAATCTAAATCTGTATAGAACAAATCAGCTATTGTAAGTATAAATCATATTTAAAATTTAAAAATTTTTCATTCTTATTGTTTTTTTTTTAATTAATTATCTAGTAACAACACTATAAATTTTTTAATTTTCTAGTTTAGTTTAAATTTAATTATAAATTCTTGCATTATTGTATTTTTTAGTTATCCATCGTCTTATGTTTATTTTATTTTGCAGGCCTGAAGATCCCTTAGGGGTGAAACATTGTTGCCTTAGTGTGAATAAATAAGTTTAAAAATTAGTTATTTTAGTTTTAAAAAAGTAAAAAAATGTAATTAAGTATTAAATATTATATTAAAAATGTTAATTATGATATTACTTCTATTTGCTAAAAAAAGTGAAAATAGAGAGGCTCTCTACAATAAATTCTAAATTCCGGTATGTATAAATTAAAAAAAACTTGGTTATTTCAGATACAGTTATTTACTATATAGAATTCTAGTCAGTCAGCTTAAAACAGATACATATCTATTTAAATCATTTACTTAACAAATTAACTAGTAAACTATCTTATTTAGTAAGTAGAAACAATTGTATCAGAAAAAACGTAGTATTTTATTATTAATATAACGTTTCTTTAATATTTTCTGAACCAATGTAGATACTAAAAATTGAAATGTGTTTCTAACATATAGCTGTAAAACATTATTAATACTTATTAAGTAAAGTGTTGTTTTTAAAATATTATTTCTAATAGATAATAGTATTTTAAGTACATATTCAGAACAAACTGCTACAATAAGTAACTTTGTAAAGTTTTTTTTTCAAATAAAAGTACTAAATAACTGTTAAAGTTAATTGACTGGAATGCTTTAAATACAAATTGCACAATATTTTTTATTGATATATAAAAGAACTTCGTAGACAAGTAGTTGTAAATGTAAAAATATTTTTTGTAAAGTGCTTCCTAAAACTTTAAAAACTGAAATTTAAACTTGTTTTTGTTGTTATAAGTATATTTTCAAGTTCAAGTATTTTGTTTGAAAAAAGTATACAAGCAGAGGCGTGTTTTGACTGATTTCCTGTTTCCTGTGAACCCCCTGTAAAAGTAGAAAAGAAAAAGGAAAAACGATTCTTAGAATATCACTAAGAACGTTGTTTATTGACTTTGTTTTGGTATTTGATAAACTTTGAATAATGAATGTTGAATTTATAACACTAAAAGATTATAAGTTTTCGAAACAAAAAATGCTCGTTTTTGCCCAGCTGCAATAGATTTCACACAAAATTTTAATTATGACGTGATAATAGGTAAAAGTTTTAAAGTAGCATTTTTTTCTGGGAAACTTTTTCAAATGATTTATTATCAAGATTTTACATTCTGTTTTACTGGTATTTTTCGATTATTTAAAGTTCAAAAGTTTTCATTTACCTTAGAAAATTTTATTCCAGCTGTGCTTTTTATTAATTCTGTTCCAAACAAAATATTAAAACTAATGATAATGCTCGTAAAATTTATTTTCTTAATTGTTTTATTTAACTGACTTGAAATTTTATTTTTGACATTTTTTAAGGGTTTTTTAATGAGTTCTGTATTATACAACAGATTTATTAAGTTTTTTTTTAAACAAATGATTATAATATACTAAGACTACCTGCAAGTTTTGGTCTTTAATTATCTATTTTAGGCATAATACAATGTTTGTTATTTTCGTTAATTTGATAAATTGTATGTAATATAACGGATTTGAATTTTGGTATACAATTTGTAAGTTTATAACTTTTTTTCTGGTTCTTTTAGTTTTAGTTTATCTAAATTTAATACAGTATAAAAAATAAATAAATATAATATTTTTTATTTACTACTTATGTGTTTTTTTATATTTCTAAGAAAAAAAAACATTTTAAACACAAAGTTTTTAGGCTAAATATTGCGTACTTAACTGGCAGTGCATACCTTAGAAATGCGTACTTAAGCGGCAAATTAAGAACAAATAAAAATGTTCAAGACACGCCCCTGTATATAAGTATTAGCTATATTTAATATTAAAACTGAAGGTTTGTTTTTTTAAATATTTTTAAGTTAGTATAACCAATTTTTTATTTTACATAAAGATAGCTTTTTAAAGATCTACAACACCAAAAACTTTTATTTATACGAGTGTTGTTTTTCAATTTATATTAATAATATTCTTGTAAATTTTCTAGCTTTATATTTCATTTTAATAATCTTTTATTTTTGTTCATTTTATATTCACATCTTTATATTTTTGATCAACTTTATATTGACCTCGACATTATCATAACAAAATTACAATAATTTATCTGAAATTTCCAATTGTCTATTTAAACATCAACGTTGTTTTATATTACAAAGAACTCTACTAGAACTTAAAATATAAATCTAAAAAGCATGCGGATCTCTGATTTAAATAACTGTTTGTTTTGTATAATTTTTATAAAAATATTTTTATTTTTTATTTATTTTTATTAAGTATAGTCAATGAAATAAATTTAATTCCCTTTTGGATTTTAAGTTAAGTACAAACTTTAGAAATATTTCTTATTGATTATTCAAAATACATCGGTTTTGCACAAGTAGTTGACCAAAAAAAAGTGCTTTAATAAGAAAAATGAATTTAAAAAATATTTTATTAATAAATCAAATACAATTATAATTTGATTAATTTTCATAACAATAATACAATAACTTTTGTAAAACATCACAAATACTATCAGAAAAAATTTACATTTTTGTTAAATATGTTTTGCATTATAACAATTAGCCATTAAAATGTTGTATTTATGTTGAGTAAATATGGTTATTTATTTTTTGCTTTCTTAATGAGACTTACTTAAAAATTTTCTTTTAATTAATAGTAATAGGAAAAATTTAAACATACTGTTGATTATAAAATAAAGTTTTATTTGTATAACTAATTTGTTTTTTAAAACTCATAAACTATTATATTTTGTACTTGAAGCATTTTGCTTTTTCTTATAAAATTAGGTTTTTATAAAATATATAAAGAGATGTAGTTGAAGTTAACAAACAAAAAATAAAAAAGTAAGAATAAAATTGTTGTAAAGTTAAAATATTATTTTTTCAAACAAAACTACATAGATATTTACAACGATAATAACATTTTTTTACTTTTTATGTTTTAATTTTGTTTGTTTTATTTTGACTTCTTAAAAAAATTTTAGAGATTATGATAGGAACTTCATAGTTTTACCTTTACTCTAGTATAAAAACTCTTTAACGATCGACTGATTTTATGAATTTGATTACTAATAAGTAATAATATACCGAAAGACTTACATAAACTTTGATAAACAAACAATACAGTTTTTATATAAAATTGAATAATCTTTATACAAAACGATTTTTTTTTTCAAACTTTTTAATATCAAAAACAAAGAGTTTACTGTGTTTTTGTGTTATAATCATTAAAAGGTAAAATTTAAAAATTACAAAACTTGTTTTTATGTTTTTTTAGTAGTTTATTTCTTAGAACTTTTTTTTTTTTAAATTAAAGGAATTTATAGTTTAAAAATGTTTTTCATGGAGTTTAAGTATATTTATAATATTACAGACTGAAATACTTTTCGGAACTAAGTTATAGTTTTAAATTAAAACTTAGTAACTTTTAATTAGTTTATTTAATGAAAAAATTAATGATAAGAGTTAATAATTTTAAATATCATTTAAGTTTATGTGAATAAATTATATTGTAGAAGTAGCAAATTTAAATGTAACTATTTTGTAACTTTTTAAACTGCCGTAAGTATTATTTTTTTAATAATAAAAGTTTTTTTTTAAATAGACATGTATTTTTACATTATTTATTGGCTTTACTTTTTTTTTGTTCAAAAACTTAAAAACATTTAGTTTGTATTTTTTAGTCAGTATTAAAACTATGTGTATAAAATGCTCACTTTGTATTTGGATATCTGTAGGGTGTATTCTGGATACATTTTTCTGTTGCATGGCAAACTAGTCTCACTTTCGAAAGTCCAACTCGTCGAACGCCTGTATTTCAGATCTAAAAATAACAAACAGAAAAAACTTCATAACCAAAAAAACTAATACCTATTAAAGGATAAGAAATATACTTTGGGTAATAGTTTACTCCAGCCTCAATTTCAGCAAGGCGTTCAGTTTCACTTCTTGGAACTATTGTTGGAGTGAACTCGAACATGTCTTTATTTTTTGGTTCCTTATTTTCAGCTTAAAATTCAAAATGTTTTAACACTTAAATTAGTATCATGAAAGATTAGCATCATGCACTAAAAAAAAATTACACAGTTTATTATTTCTTACCTATAATTTTGGATTTAAAATATAATAATTTTCGACTCGTTTTATATAACGCTGTTCTTATTTTGTTAAATAACATCGACATAACTTGCACATAATTTTTTTTTATTTTTTACAAGTTTATTATTTAGTTATACTTTATTTAGCTTATTCTAGGTAAGAGTTGTATGGTACAAACTCAAAATTTTGTTTGAAAAATCTTTTCTTTAGTTTTATTATTCCAAAAAATGTTTAAAGTTAATTACGCTTGATTGTGTTGTAAGTATTCCATTTTTATTTTTTGTTACTTGAACCAATTTTCTTTGTAAAACTTTTGCTTTAAACTTATGACCACCAAAACTTGTTTTGTAAGTTGATTTTTTCAGAATATAAAAATAAAGTTTTAAAACTAATCTTAGCACAATTAAAATACTAACTTATACTAGAAAAAAAGTTTTACTAATTATATTTAAAAAAAAGTTTGATTCTATATTACTTTAAAATCTTAAATATGTACTAGAGCTTAAAACTGCAAAGCTGATCGTTTCAAAGTTATTAGGATATGTATTATTTATCATCAATACCAAAAAATTTAAACACAATGTATTAAACAAAAAGTTATAATTAAATTTTAAAAATATTTCAATGAGTTTTTTCTTTGTTAGAACTGATTTTAAAAATGTGTTAAATGCATCTTTTAAAGATGGTTAAAAATAAAGCAACTATGTTATTCGTAAAACAAGATGTAGTCTATTAAATGGCGTAACTGAACACGGATTAAGAAAGCAACATAAGTTCAAGGTTTCCTAAAGCTGCGATTGCAAAAGGCTGGTGGAAAACAATTAGAATTTGGGAAAAAGAGGGTGGGATCTTAAGAAAATGTACAAATTTCAAAAAGTGTTGAAGTTTGTTAATTTATAGTACATGTAACTCATTGATCTCGTGGGCTTTCTATACATTATGTCATTTGAACATGTTTATGAGGATCGATTTATTGTTTCTAAACAATAAACTAATTTATAAGTATAGTTTTTTGCTTTTAAAGTTAGTTAAATTGTGTTAACTGCTAGATATCAAACGCTCTTTAAGATTAAAAATAGGAGTCTTATCAATTCAGTTAGTTCTTACAATAAAATAAAAACTTATAGTTGTTAAAATAAAATGAAAGTAAAACGACATGCCCTACTAAAGTTATGCGAAAAATATTAAATTAACTACTTGTTCAACATATTTCATATCTATACAGATGTTTGATGTTTAAGAAATAGTTTAAAAATTCCAATAATATCTAATAGTATATCAAAACATTCTTTTGAACCCTGTTTAGTGATTTAGTAGAGAGTTTGGGAAACCCTAATCTTGCCGTTTAAAGTTTCCTCCTAAACTATTAAAACTATAAACTTTAAACTTACATTTTTTGAAACACTTTCTAATATTTATTCCGTTCTCGTTGTAGCAACATCCTCTGTAGTTAAAATAAAACATTTTTGAACTTTAATTACAGTACTACTGAGTTTTAATATTTAGTTTTCGCTTTCGGTGTCGATTTTTTTTGTGAAAGTAAACTTTGCGCAAACATCTTTTTAAAGCTATATTTTGTTAAAAATTTTATTAGTAACAAGTCTTTAAAATATTAGCTTTTTTACCAAAGTTAAATTTAGTTTCACTAAGATTATTTTATTAAAAAGTTTAGATTTTTAAGCTAACAAAAAAATTGGAAGCTAGAAAAAAAAATTCTAAATACAAAATGAACACAAAACTTTTGCTTTAGTTTTTTAGCTTAAAATTAAATAAAAAGAGTTTTTATTATTATTAATTATAAAATGTTAATTAACTCACGCCTCTAGGCACAATTTTCGCGTCAACTCGTATTTGGAACATGGTATTTGTAGGAAGGAAGGGATATTACAAGAGCACGCTACCTGCTGAACTACCAGTATCACAAAAACAACTAAGACGATTTTTAATTTCATTTCTGCTAAATAAAAGTTGCTTATTCATACGGTTTTTGCAACACCAAGAAAATTAAAAAAAAAGTATCTTAGTTCACAATTACATTAAAGTAGTTTGAGTTTTCTAAAAAGCTCCATATGAGTACTAATATGTAACTTAAAAATAGAAAATAGACTAAAGACTTTACAACAATGCTTTAATTAGTTCAGAAAACTTTTATCTAAAATTACTTATAAACTTAGTAAATTAAGCTTCGTTTTGAGAATAAGAATATTAAGTCTAACTGTTATTCTTAAGTTAAAAGTATGTGTACAATACATACAGCTAATCTAGTTTGTAAATTAGTCCTCACTTAAAAACAAATAATATAGTATAAATATTTGCCTACTTAGAACCTTTTTTTTAGAAAATAATGTAAGAGTTTTAAAAAATAACCTTAGTGAACTCTGGTTAAATTTTTAAGTTTTAATGGTCTTTTATGTCTTTAAATAAACAATCATTAGAAACGAAAAAGTTTTTACTTCTATAAATTTAAAACAGTTTTTACACATATATTGAAGTATCTTGTATCGTAAAACTCGTTAACGTAAAACTTATTTATATTTATGTTAAATTAAAGTTTTCCCGACTACAGTTTAAATCTAAGCAATTACTGTAATTCTTATACAGATAAGTGTTTTATTCATGCTATTTTGTCAAAAAATTAATGCTAGTTTTGAGTTATCTTAGTCTCGCAAGAAACACTTAACAATACTTTGTTTAAAATTTAAAAAAAATCATTATTTTATTATTTATGTGAATTTTAATCTAGTTAAATTTTCATTTTAAATAAAAATAACTATATTTACAATTTAAAACATAATAAAAACTAAGTTTATAACTAAACTAATATAATATAGTTTGTAACTGTTTAAAACTTGATTAAAATGATAAACAATTTTTAAAAATATTTAAGTAGTTTAGAAACAAATTTCACTACGTTATAATTATCTTTTAAAGTTTTTTAACTTTTTTTAGTCCTTTACTTAGTTTGCTTATTTTAATTAGTTTTTATTTTAAATGTTTTACAGTATATCGAAACATAAATTAGTATGTTTAAATTAGTTATTTTTAAAACAAAAAACAATATGCTGCCATCTTTACACTGCACAATTTTGTTTAATAAATTTATTCGACCTACTGTAGCTAACTCTCAAATACTCTTCATGTTTTTGAAGTCACTGACTAAATAGTTCAATTAACATAATATGATGTTTTATACCGAAATCGGTGGCATTGCCTACGGGCTCGCCAAAAGTATATTCATATGATTTTTTTTATTTAAATGTTTATTGTGCTACTTTATGAAAAAGTTATAAAAAAATGTTACAAAGAACATTTTTAGCTAGCCGTTTTTTTTGACGATTTGTAAAATAAGATTTAAAAGTATCGCTCGCAAAAAATAACTTTAAATGTTTTTAATAAGAAAAAAAAAATTAAGCATTTTTTAGACGTTACAGTTAGAAAAATGTTTTATTTTCAAATGATAATTTTAAAATTTCAAAAATATTTTGACGTTAGATTGTACTAATTATTAAAAATAATGTAAAAATTGTTTTAAATACCTAAAAAAGAAACATTTCTAAATTGTCTTTTACTTAACTTAACTAACATTTCATTTTATGTTTATACTTGAGGTATATGCGTTTTTTTTAATATGTTTTTTTTACAATAATTTTTCCAAACTAAAATTTTTTAGACTAAATTTTTTTAAACCTGTTTTCTACTACAATACACATCTTTTAAAACAGTTTGAGAGACAAGGAAAGAAATATCAAGTGAAAATTTGTTTTCAGCTTAGCTACCGTATAAATAGGTTTAGGTGTAAGACACACCTAGTACTTATTTTTTTTAATCGGCCATAGTTTTTAGATGTATAATACGTAATAAAATTAATCATAGACATGTTAAACTTGAAAATTTAAGTTATTTTAATCATTTGATTAAATGGTCTCGGCTAAAAAATAGCCTATACTCTGCTCTCATAAAGCACTGATGCTTGAAGTAGAGATTCAACAAAAACAAAATGTTTGTCTACGACAAGTTTAATTCGGAAAAAGTAATGAAAAAATATTATTAAGTGCTATTTTTTTACTTTGTGCTACTGACTACTTTTTATTTCACAATCAGCTACTACACCTTTATTTCAATTAAAAATCTAAATCAACCTTGTGTGAAACACAAGTTTCGATAATTTTCACGGATGGCGTTTTTGTTGAACATGCCGGAAAAACAAATTACTAACTGATTTATTTTCACCTTTAGGCAATTACATGTAAATTTAGTTTTAGTTAATGCTTATTATCTGGCTTAAAATACGTATTTGTGAACAATATTTCAGTTATTTTTGAATTTATAATGTAATTTTGGTTTTGCTAAACTCTTTATGAACTATAAGTAGAAGTAAAGAAAAGTTTTTATAAAAACCTTTACTGTTGTTTTTTTTATGAATTTATCATAGTAAATGAACAATTTGCAAATAAAAAAGTCTCTTTACAATATCAAACTTTTATCACTGCTATCAATTTTAGTTAAGTATTTTTAATCATCATTTAGTATTATTTCAAAAGTATTAATAAATTAGTTGAGTAAGCAATTTTTTTTCTTATTTTTTATTTACCAATGACCACATGTTCATTTGCATTCTACTTATTGCAAATGATATACTGTATTTAAAAATTTCAACTATCAGAAAGTTTACTTTAATTACGAGTAGCAATATGTAGTAGTGGTCCTAATTATATAAAAAAAACTGATAAGTTTTAGTTGAAAGATCGAAACCCGCGCTCAACACAAACTTTTTAAATTGTAATTGAATAGTTTGATTTGTTTAAAATAAGTCTTAGTGTAATAAAGTTGACTAACAAGTATTTGTAAACATTTTCATCTAAACTAGATTTTTATTGTAAGTTTTACTATTGTAGTAAAAGCATACTAAAGATTTTTGTAAATACTAATGTAAATGAAATATTTAACTCAAAGTAATACTGTAAAATTTAAATTTAAATAGTGATTGCAACCTTAAGAAGCCTACCCTTTAAGCATTTTAATAAGGTTATAATTAAAAATTTTATAACACTAGCCATAAAATGAAACGTAAAACCATCAATAACGTTCCACGCGACATTTTGCGACCTGGACTCATCATTCTGTCTCATCAAGTAGACATTGTCACGACCGACCATTATATCTATCCAACCATGTCTAGGGTTAAATACCTTAATGCTAAAGCATCTGTTTTGGTACAGACAAAACTAAATCATTAAACTCAACGTCTTCTTTGAAATTGTCATTTTCAATTTGAAGTAATAGCAAAGGTCATTTCAATTTTATCAACTAAAATAGTTTACTAGTAAAGTAATGAACTTTAATAACTTAATATTAAAAATATATATTTTGAATATTAAAGTTTCTCAAATCCTCTTGGTGTGCCAACTGTTCTTTTTAATTTTTTCTTTATTTAGTTTTTCATGATTTTAAGCAATGAGTTCACTGTAATGATACATATATTTAAAATAGATAAATAAGTAAATATTAATAAGCTTTTTACTGAAATATATATTTAATAGTCAAATATTGTACAATGTACGGTCGGTAAGATAAGTTAGACAAAAAGTATAAGTTATGAATCATATAAAATAAGAGATAACTTATTTAAACGTCATAGACAACACTTTAAAAAATATCTCTGGTGTGCGAACTGGATAACCGAAAATTTCTTCGTGCACCAGGTCCTAGGACCAAATGTTTTGAGCTTCTTTTTTGTCGCTCAATAAACTATAACTATCAAAACCTTCATTTATAAACCTTTTGAATAAACATAACTTTTCTAACTTGATTTTTTTAATTACTTAATTTCTTAACCTGTTTTCTACTATATTACACCTCTCCAAAAACTATTGAAAACATAGGAAAATAAATATAAGTTACAAATTAAGAAAAAAAAATATTTATTTTAAATGCGTTTTCAGCTTTGCCACTGTGTAAAAAATTTAGGTTTTAGACACACCAATTACATATTTTTCTTAATCTGCCGTACTAGCTAGGGGTAATATAAGTGTTAAATTACAATCAATTACATGTAATGCTCGAAAATGTAACTTATTTTCAGCAAAGTTTTAGTTAATTGATTACATGGTCTGACATGAAACATATTAGGCTTTACATTGCGCTCATTTATAACTTTTTGACTGATGCTTAAAGTAAGTATCTAACAAAAACAAAATGTTTTTCAATGATAAGCTTATTTTGGGAAAAAAAAAGACAAAAGTTGACTAAATGCTATTATTTATTTATTTTTTGTAATTTTTTTTTTGTCAATGATACTTCTCTTTTAATTTAAAATTTAAATAATTCATGAAACGATGTGTGGTGAAATGATTACTTTTACGGATGGCGGTTTTTTTTTATATGCCGGCAAAACAATTACAGTAAATTTTTACTTTTTTAGAAAAATAAATAACAGATAATGATATTTATACCTTTAGGTAATTCAGATTCTATTATCTAGCTTAGACCTATTGAAGCTTAGACCTATTGAAAACAATATCTTAGCTGTTTTCGATATAACGTTAAAGTTTTGATTTTGCTAAACTCTCTATGAACAAGTACATGAAGTAGAAATAAAAGAAAGTTCTCAAAAAACCTACAACTTTAATTTTTTGTGAATAAGTCATGGTTAGTGAATATTTTTTTTAAAAATATACAGTATTCTTACAATATCAAACTTTAGTCACTGCTTCTAATTTTGATTGAAATTTATTGATCATCATTTGATATAATTTAAACTGTATCAACAAATTACTATACTAAACATTTTTTTTATATTTATAACTTAAAAGTAGCAACATGTTTATTTGCATTATTCTAATTGCAAACTGCATATTGTGCTTAAAAATTGTAACTTTCAGAAAATTAACTTTAATTTCGAGTGGCGATATGTAGTAGTTGTCCTAATTATATAAACAAATGATAAGTTCTAGTTATAAGATCAAAACCCGCACTGAACACAAATTTTAAAAAATGCCATTGAATAGTTTGTTTTGTTTAAATTCATTGTCTTTTAGTGGTATACTCATTAGAATAATAATAAAATTTCCTTAAACAACTTAAATGTAATAAAGATGACTAAAACGTTTTTATAACTTTTAATTGATTTATCTCATTGAAATTTTACTGTTGTAGTAAAAACTTATTTTTACGCAGCTATACTTTTTTATATTAAAATAAATAAACTAGTTTAGTGATCTACTGGATCCGGATTCGGCCGGATCTTAGTTTGGTGAAAAAAAATCGGATGCAAATCCAGCAGATCACTAACTAAATTTTTAATTTCAAGCCTTAATTTTTAAAATAACTAAACTAATTTTTAGTATTATATTTTACAATAACCTATCAAGTATTACTTATAGTGTTGAAAATATTCTTAAGCCTGTCAAAGTGTAAACTAAAATTCGATACATAGCAACAAGTAGTTTCAACAATGAGTTTGTTTACAAAAGACATAAGTTACTATGATTTAACCTCTTTAAATCGGCTTATTATCATTGATAACAATAAAAATAGTTTTGTAAAAATTACAAGCTTTAAAATTTAAAAATAATTTATAATATTAAAGTTAATATTGACTAAACCGCTAATAAATAATAGTTCTTATATTGGCAGACATGTGTTATTAATTCAAATGGTGTTTAGATTAAGTTTTTTTTGTATTGACCAGTTTTTGGAAATGGTCAAAAACTAATATTAAGATTTTTTTGCAAATTTTGGTTTTTAGTTGAACCAAAAAAAAAATTGTTACTATTCTTTTTATATATTTGTTAAGTACAAATTTTAATCTTTAAAAGTATAATGGCAAGCCAGTTTTATCTGCAAATCGCATTTTTTCCACTCTTATTCTATAACAAAGTTAATTGAACTGAAAACTTACAAACATAGTTAATTTATAACATTGAAATATAACTTTAAATTATTTTTTTAGTTTTCTGGCTTTTGCAGCATAATTTAGTTACATACCGACATCAATACATAATGTTACAACGAATGTATCAAAATTATTCGTAAGAGTTAGCTTTTAAGAAGTATATTTTTCGGTTATAAAATTATCGAACACTAACATATCAAACTAATATCATTCTTGAACTTTGCACTCATGTACAAATTCTTTTTTTTCTTATACTAGAGTACATATAACAAAGAATCTACAAAAAACAATTCAGAAGTTTCTGATTTTACACACGACTATTTTTTAAGGCTTTTGTAAGCAAAATGTTTAAAAACAATTATGTTTATTTTTGTAAAAAAGTAATTATATTAAAATAAAGCTCTAAACATTTTTAGTTTTCAAACACCTATCTTATTTTTCGACCAAAAGCTCTTTTTAAACGTATATATACGAGCTCACGGTAGTTTTAGCCGACCATGAGTTTGTGTTCTAATCATCTAAGTCAGCAGTTCTTTACCTTTTTTCGTTTTTTACCACTTTTTGGAAGATTAAAAAATTTACCCCTTTTTGGAAGGTAATTACCAAATTTAACCCCAATATACAAAACAGTGCTTCATTTGAACAAAAATACTAGACTTTTTAAACTTCATGCTTACTAAATATAAATAATAGTAAAATTTAAAGAGTTTATTTAACTTTAAAAAATTATAGATAAATATTTACTTATAAACTATAAAACAATTAAAAAACATAAATATACATAACTTGTAATAAAGAAAATTTATCCCCTAAAATAAAGTGATTTACCATTAGAGGTAAATTTACCCCAGGCTAAGAATCGCTGATCTAAATTTTATGATCAAAACTTAGTGTTAACTTTAGCTTTTATCATAAGACATTAAAGTCTAAGTTTAGTTTAAAAACCATTCAGATCCGGTAGATCACTGATATATATATTGAGTGGTCAGCCGTCAAATTTTCACGAGCGTACGAAGTTGCATGAGGGGACAAAATTGCACTAAGATACTTTTGTACGAAGACAATTTTCCACGAGCAGACAATTTTGCACGGTAATACTTTTGCACGGGTTGATTTTTTGTTTTTTAAGTTTTATAGTGATATTTATTTTATTTTTTTTTTATCATTAGTGTTACTCCTAACTCTTACCCTCGGTCGGTAACTTATTTTTTTCTTTACTAATTTTTATTTTTATTTTTTTTAGTATCACTGTCACCCCTAACCCTTACCCTCGGTAGGTAACTTTTTTTTTTTTATTAGTATTTTTTAGCTATCAACCCTTACCCTCGGTCAGCAACTTTTTTTTTGTTTTTTATTAATTTATCTTTTAGTGTTTTTTTTTTTTGTTTTTTTTTACTCTCGTGAAAAAATGACCCTTAGTGCGGATTTGTCTTCGTACAATGTTATCCCCTTGTGCAATTTCGTTCAAATTTGTCTTCGTGATAAGGTATCTTCGTGCTATTTTGTGCCCTCGTGCACTTTAGTAACCTCGTGCAATTTAGACCCGTTCCAATATAGAGTATCTTTTCAGAACTTGTGTTTTGGTATTAACAAATATCAGATAACTTTGTTTTTTTTTACTTAGAATTTGTTGTTTACTTGATGAGGCAACCCTTGTTCTTTTCAAGCGTTAGAGTTCCTGTCTCTATCTTTGATTTAAAACTGTACTTTAAATAGTTTTTATCTACTTTCATATCTCTAAAAATATTTTTTTACTTTCATGATTAAGTAAAGGACACTTGTTTTTCAGGACAACATACGATTGGTTTTCAAAACTACTCCACTTAGTTTCATGTGCTATGGTTCAATGTAGTAAAGTTTTGGATTTTTTTTTTCATTCATAGTATCATGCAAAGAAGGTAAAGTAATAGTTTATCCGGAAAATAATAACATTTCAACCCCTATCCCTAACCAATTTTATTTTTTTAAATCTATATATTTACCAGTAACCCATTTTACAAATAATTTATTGAACATATAAAACTACAATACTGTATTTCAGATATCATGTAATAAAGCGTTAAGTCGTAGAGATTCAAACAAGCAAACAAAATCATCATAAACAAGCATTACTATTTCATAAACAAAGAGATACAAAAAAGACTAATGCATATCAAAATTTAATACTTTTTAAATTTTGTATTATTTTCTAGTGTCATCTTTTAAAGCAGTGTAAAAGTTTATGTTTAAAAATAATTAAACTCTTCTTTTATATAGTTCTACAAAAGATTCCCACATAAAATGAAAGTCTCTGTACGCAGATCTTGATAAAACGAGACTTGTTTTTTTTTCTGTTTGTTAATTTTACTACAATTGTCTATTTTATTTACAGATATTTATAAAGTAAAGTCATCTTCCGCTTGAGTACGCACTTTCTGTAAGTATGTAATTTAATACCAAAAAAACTTAGTGTTCATAATGCAATTTTTGTTTTTACTTTAACAAAAATATTCTACCTGAAAGTAAAATTAATATCTAAACAATAATTTATTTAAAAAAATTAGATTTTATCAAAAGAAACAAAAAATACATACCAAAATACTGATGATCATATTGTATATTCTTCAAATACTTACAAAAAAAACGAACGAGCTAATTGACAAGTATGTATCTACTTATTATACATAATTATAAAATAATACTTAACTAAATTATTGAGAAGTGTAATCAAATAGTTTGAGTATCGATAAACAATTCAGTCCGTGAAAACTTTTTTAGCTTTAATAAAAAGAGTTTTTGTGGTAAATATGTATATTCTGATTCAGTCAAACTTTAGGTCATCTGTAAACATTGGTGATTAAACATTGGTTAAAGTTGTAGGTGTGTATTTTTAACCAAGACTTCTTAAGAACGTACTTCTGCTTAATGCTACACTGTTAAGATGTGTTTAAAGTACGTATATAAGCTTATGAACACTGTTAAACTTTGTGTTCTAAAATCATTGAAATATACTTAGAAATTATTTTTTTCTAGAGTGCTCTAAATGTACAGTAAATGTAATATGCGTTGCTAAGAGTATTATAACGTGATGCACTGTGGTACTAATAAGTGACAATCTCGGTAAGTATTTTTATTATAAGCAAACAATGCTGGTTGCAAAATGCAAAAAGTTACTAAACAATATATTAATAATCTTTCATTACAAAAAGTAATCTAAGTAACGCATATATACAAACAAAAACTTTGTGTTAAAAATATTTTTATACTTTTAGCATATGTAAAAAATATATGATTATTAAATATATTCTTAATTGAACTATTTATTTTTATTTTTTTAATAATTGTTCATGTAACAATACGGCCTTCAAAGGTTAATTTTTTTCCATATCTGCCCCGCTAAATAAAAAAATGTTATTGTTAAAAAAGTTAAGATATTAAAAAAGAAGTCATAGGAAAAAAATATTTTAAACCAAATAAAATTTTTTATTGTTTTTTTTTTTTGTCTTACACAACCTTAGTTTTTTGTTAATATTGTACTTTTTTAAATCTGAGGTGAGACCCGGCCTTTCTAGCTAAGATCTGTATCCGACCATATCTAATAAATTGGAAGCAAGTCAAGCTTATTTTCGTAGATACAAACTACTTACAATTAAAATTAAATATAAATAAAATGTTTATGTATATAACAGAAGCTCTAATAAAACTATCAAGCAAAAAAAAAAACAATGTCAGATACTTACATGACAATTAAAATTCTTACAAAAGTTTAAAGAATTTATATTTCAAAACAAACAACTGCTAATGTAGATCTAATTAATAAAATTCCGATAAAAATAAATAAGATAATTATCTATGAAAAGAGAAAACTCATTACTTCTAAAAAATTGTATGTTTAAGTAAGTTCTAAAACTTATTTAAGTCAAATCTCTTTTTTTTAATCATGAAGGTCTAATTAACAAAATTAATAAAGTTTTCTTTTATAATACTGTTGTTTATTGAACGAAAAAAATAAAATTGCTTAAATTATTTGGTCCTGGGACCTGGTGCGCGAAAAAAACCTTTCGGTTGTCGAGTCGCACACCACTCGGATACCTTTTAATGTCTTGTCCAGGACAGAATTATAATAAACAATGAACTTCACCGCACGATCAACAACAACAGCATCCGAGACATACTTGTTTGGGATTGCCGAAATAAATACTGGCTAAATATTTTTCAACAGATAAATATCAATTACTCAGAATTATAAGAATTTCAATTGCCGTGCACAAGTTTTAGATACTTTTAAAATTAGTAATTGGTTACTGTTATGAGTTTACAAATATACACATTTACTTGTTGCTAAAGAAGTTTAAAAATTTTAGTGGAAGATCCAAAGTTATTTTTTTAATTTCCGCCTCATTTCATAATGCATTTCTTAATTGATACTATTACAAAATGTTTATAGATTAAGTCATAATATTTTTCTTCCTTTTTATAATTACACAACTTTACTTTCTGCTTTAATTTTAATTTAGTTAGAGTTTTCTTTTTTTATATTCACTAATCTATACGTAACTTGTCCTTTGTTCTGTGGCGAAGTTGATGGAATTTTTTTTTATTAAAAAAGTTGTTTACATAGTTTCATTTAATTACTAGTTAGAAGATCATATTAAGTAAATAAAATATATATCTTTATACTACAAGTGAAAATTAGCTTTAAATACTTTAAACATTTTTGAACTATCCCGATCAGGCCTGATTTTGATTTGGAAAAAAGATTCTGTTTTGAGAATTCAGTAGATTACTCTACAATAGGGGTGGGCAACTTACGGTCCGCAGGCCGGATCCGGCCCTGGGAGTCAAAATGATCGGCCCCCAAACCTTTTTTAAATTTAAACGGAATCCGGTCTGCGGACAAAATTTATCCGGCCCGCTAGGCATTTCTAAATTTATATAAAATCCTACAAGCCAATGTAAATATTACAAAATTTGTAAAAAACCTTTTTTAAATTATTTTCACAATATAAACTTTAAGACTTTAACCTTAAACGTTTTTAAAAATGGCTTTTAACTTTTGTAGTAATAAAAACACTATTTTGTTATAGTACCTTGTTCTGTTTCAAATCAGTTGAATTAATTCTTTCTCAAGCTATCCAAAAAATTGTTTGCCGAACTAACTTTGATGATCTTACCTATCATTATGATTTTGATAAAAAATTACATGTAAAAAAAAGATGTCTTTCCCAGATGTGTAGTGAATTGTTCTTATAAATGTTAAGAAAAGTAGTTTTTAATAACATTGACACCTACTTTAAGTAAAACTGCCCAGCTTTACATTTTAGTAGAATATTTCAAGTAGAGACTACAGTTTGCACTCTTTTCTTCTATTGATATTTTAATTAAGGAATTTTTGATTAATTAAATGGTTAAGTTCAATGATGACCAACTGATGACAATATTTCAAAACAAAATCTCATTAACTTTAAGTATGATTTGTTTAGGAAATTTATTTGTGTATGTTTGTAATAACAGTTTAAAATCAAAAAAAATTGAATGAATCTTTGTAAGTTTTTTTAAATAAAAAGATAGTAGTTAAATATTGGAATCTTAATTAACATCTGAATAATATTATTAATGTAGCCTCAAGCCAAGGATTACCAAAATTAGATAATTTTGAATATTTGAAAATTTTTGATATTTTAGTTTTAAACCTTAGGCTCGAGTAACTTTTAGTAAGTAAATTATTGTTTTTATAAAACTAATAAGTATTAATTCTGTCTAGAGTTGTAATAAATACAGAATTATGAGTACTTAATAAAAATTAACTTAAAATTTTATACTTGAAACCTTAATAATTTGAAAATTGATTCAAAATTTCAAAACACCAGATCAATTAGCATCCAGCCGGATCAAAGTCTTTTGAAGTTAGTTCTATTCGGATACGAACCTTGTCTAAAATTAGTATTTAGCCGGATCCAGAAAACATTTTTTAATAAAGATCTGGATCTAAAAAAGGATCCAACTGAATCCGGTAGACCAGACTCGAAATGCTCCGGCCCGGTGAGGACTAATTTTTTTTGGATCCGGCCCGTCAACTATTTACGTTGCCCACCCCTACTCTATAAGATCAATAATACCTAGCCGTTTAATTCCGCCTAGTTAATAGCTTTTTGCTTTATAATATAAAAAAGATCTTAGCTTTAATATTTAATTTATTTTTTTTAATCTTAGGTTTTATTCAAAATTTAGTTTTTACAATTGTTTTTACTCTTCATACTCAAAATAACAACTCTTATAAGTCTTGTAACTTTTTACTTTATTAAATGCAGAAGATTTGTTTTTATGTTTTTTTTTTTTAATTTAGTAAATGTTGTATACTATATTTGTAAGTTTGATTTTAAAAAAGATATAACTACATTTAACAGTTATGTCCATTTAGAGGGGCAGGTAGTATCTGTTTAAAAAACAATTCTAGTAAAAAAACGAAATAGCTTTTTTGTCAGTTTAATATATTCGTAAGAAGGCAATTTCTGGCAAAAAAAATTTAGCTTATATTATTTAATTTAACTTTTAGGAAGAGAAAATATCATTTAAAGAACTTATTTCATGTATACTATAATATTGTTTTGCTGTTGTGTTAGCAGAATTTAATTTTAAACTTTCAGAGAAACTTCTTGCTTATCTTCTCTAAACAACTTCAACCAACTTTTTGTAAAAGTTGTTTGATTTTAACAAATGGTCAAGTTTAGTAAAGTAGAAAAATTTACCTCAAAATATTACACAAATGAATAAATAGTTTGGACTTATTTTTTTTGCTTTATCTAGTAATTCTGTTCGTTCAATAAGAGCAGAAATTTTTAGTATAAGTTATGTAATCGGAGCAAATAGTTTGGGAGTTTTTACAAACTTCCCTACATATAAGGTTGGACAAATAATTAATCTTAAAATATTTTTGTGCTGAGATAGAATTACAATAAATCTAAACTATATTTAAGTAATTGCAAGTTAAGTTACACTGATTTTTAAAAATTTTAGTCGAACTTTTGTTAGACAACTAAATTGGTAAACTATTCTATAAACTAAATTAACAACCAGTTTGCTACAGAACAGTAGAATAAAATACAACAGTATAATAATTAAAAACAACTGAAAAGAGTTATTTTAGATTTGCAGTATTTATAATTTTTATTAGTTAGTTGTAAGTGTAAACTTTATTTATTTAAGGACTATTGTTTATAACTTTTTAGGAAATTTTTTGTAAAAAACTTCTATAACTTCAAATAAACAAGTGGAATTTGCTGGTGATAAACTTACTATTGTAAATATTAATACTAATTATAAATTCAGACCTGAAACAAAATATTTTAAATATTTTGTTTGAAAATGCTAGAATAGATTTTAGTTGACTTATTAGTTTGGTAGTATGATTTATAATTTAGGTTTAAATTTATTTATGTATCAATTGCAATATCGCATGCTTTACGGCTTTTTAATTTTATAACAGAAGTTGCAGAAAAAGATCAAGTACTCGATGCTTAATTATATTTCTTTTCAATACACTTGTATTTTGGTAGATGGTAACTACCAAAGTCACCGGTTAATTAACTGAGTGTTGTGAAGTAGAGTCTTATGTATTTAATTTGTACGTTAAAATGTTTAATAAATTGTATCAAGATATTTTGAACAGTAGTTAACTAATATCACGAAGATACGCTAGTTAGAATATATTGGCAAGGTTAGCTTTTTAAAATTACTTAATTTACATTATGAGTCATCAGGACCTCTATCACTATAAATCAATTAAATTAAATATTAAGTATAGTTTTTGATATACAGCAAGTTCTTTACGAAAACTCTCTTAACGTTTGATAAAATTAAAAACCACATTATGTGAATAAAAACTTATGCTGTTAGAGTACTAGATTTTAAGTGAAACAATCTATGAAATGATTAATTTTTACAAGGTGGCCACTGGCTTTGAACATATTTCTTCCAGGTTTTTTTAATCAAACGTTTTTGAGTCTGTTTTTAGTTGAAAGTTAAGTTTTAAAACTGTGTTATGTACTATAAACATTGAAAGGATACTGTAAAGCTACTTTAGGTGCGTTTTTTAATAATAATAAACATGATGATGAAAAAAATGTTTATCTATATGATAGATTTTTCGCTTCAAATCAAAATTTTACTACTTAACATGTGAAAACTGTTTAAAATTCTAAGTTTTTCAGTGATTTTTGTTTAAAATTCCAGGTTTTTTTTATTTCTCAAATTCAAGGTTTTTTAGCCTAAATTGTCAAATTCCAGGTCTTGTGGCCATCCTGTTAATATAAAACTATGTAAAAAAAAGGTTTTAAGTGTATACTTTATTCTTAATACTGCTTTTATCAATAGTTTGCTAATATAATAAAGAATAAAGAATATTAAGTTAACAAATATAGTTTATTTATCAAGTAACATGACAAAAGCACAAAATTAATAAAAAAACAACAATACAAACAATACACAAACTACTAAAACAATACTTTTAAAAGCTGTGAATTGACAGAAAAATGTTAATTTTTTGGTGTAAAATGCCTTTTTTTTTTGCAAAACTAGCTGTTCAACTTCCTAAGTTTGCGTTGTTCCAAATATTTTGTGTGTGCACATATAACCCAGACATTGATCACGTATGTTTAAAACGTCGTCAGAGTATTAAGTTTGTCAGAAATACTTTATATTCTTAAGTTATTTGATGCTTATATTTTATAGAAACAGTTTATAACTAATATATACTTTTATTGAAAATAAAAAATATTATTAATATAAATTCACACTGTTTAAAAGTTCAAAAATCTTTGTTGCAAACATATACACATTAACTAGGTAAATATTTTGATGGCATCAATAGTTATTATACTTAAGGCTTTACAAAGTTTCCTATAAAAAAGCGAGACCCCTTGGGTCAATTTTGGCTATCAGGGGGCAATAACTGATAAAAGGGCAAAAATTTTAATTTTTTAAATGGGAGATGTATAGTAAAGGGCGAAGATCATTTTCGGAATTATGACAAGTGGACGGTTATGAGAATGAATCTGGAAAACCTGGTTTGAGAGAAAAGTAATTAAAGTTGTTTTTTTTAGCTGACTAAAAAAAAAACATTTATTTATTAATAATGTAATATAGTTGTAATAGAAGGAAACTAAACCACTTAATCTACTCTGTGTAAACAAGTAAAGAAACAGTGATACAAAAAAAAACATTTTTCAAAGCATGATCTGCAATAATCGACAAAACACAACACGATCAAAAATACTAAACTTTAGATGTCAGTAATTATCATGCACGAAAATTCACTAAAACTCAATTCTATCTAATAACACAACATGATATAGTTTGTCCATACAATTGATAATTTTAGGTGAATCTATTCGAATTTATTTGAATTTCAAGCTTAAAACAAGTTTTCAAAATGTGGTTTGTATTAAACTTGAGAATAATATTTATTTTTATGATTAAGTCAAACAATGCTTCAAATTTGTTAATTAATTAAGACTTTAGTCTCTAAGAGTTTTTAGAGGTGTCTTTTTTGACTAATAAACTAGTGATATAGACCGCCCCAAAAGTTCTTAGAAATTAAAGTCTTTATAAACTAACAAATTTGATATATTGTTTGTCTGTATACTAGCTCTTTAAATTCTTTTTAAATAGAGCAAACTTATTTAAGTCACTAAAAGTAAATTAGTTATAATAAAACGCCATAGTTTAATAAATAATAAAAATATATTATTTAGATTAAATAGAAAATTATGAAACCTGTTTAAATTTGTATTACAAAAATATGAAAATTTCTGAAAAAATGTCTTTTACACTTAACATAATCCTGAGCAAAACAATCTTATATTACAGCAACTATAAAAAAGAATGTTTAAAAATTAAAAAACAAACCTTTAAAACTGTGTAACAGAAAAAGTTTCAAACTTCTAAGTAAAACTAATTTGACATTAAAAGCTGAATTAGCTGAATGTTGCTAAAGACTTATATTAAACAAACTTTTTGGCTACTTTTTAAACCAATTTATGTTTGACAGACGAACCAAGAAAAAAAAAACAAACACTTATTCATTTTTAAAGTAATCAACTTTAAACCTAAAACATTAACTAAAATCTAGTAAATGCTATTAACACAATTGAATTTAGTTTTAAAAAATTGTTCAATATTTAAAAAATATTTTAATCGGAATCAACGGTAAACAATCAAACTGAAGTAGAAACGTTTTATCTGAGGTAGAAATAACTTTTCTTTACCATATATTCATAATGTTAACTTCTTTTGATTTTTTGGTCTGTTAAAAATTTAAATTATAAAAAAAAAACAACTTATTAAATATTTGTATCTTTTTTTAAAGCACAGTAAACTTTAAAAACAAATTTCTTAATATTTTTAAATAACAAAATATTATTTTTTTAAAGTTTTAAGGGCTACTATGAATTTTGTTTAAAAAAGTAATTTAAGCTTATGACTTTGATATTATCTAAAAATTAATATTTGTTTAAATATTGTATCCTTATCAATAAAACGGAGTCAATCATTTTAAATAATATTTATGAAAAAAACTTATTAGTTAATTTTAAAATGTCTTAAAAGTTAAATAAAATGCGTAAAAAACTAGTTTAGTATTAGCAACGTATTTTGAACGAAAAAATATGCGCAGCGCACTTATAAACTGTATTAATTTCAGTTCAAAAAACCTCTTTTGTTTTTTCGTTTTTGTTTGTGAGGTAACAATCTGTTAAACGAAACCAGATGATCATAGTTTCCATTGTTTTGTTTGACTTTTTTAATTTGCAGCAGGCGAGCAGATATTTTGTTCATAACATATTCATCCATACAATCGTCTCTGTTTGCTAAAAAGATATATAATTTTAGTAAAGTAAAATAATTCAGAACTCCATGAGTATTCTAGGCATTTTTGGTTTGAGAGTATTTTAAAGTTTTTTTAATTAGTCGGTATAGAATTAGTTTAATACATGTAAAAAGTTTAATTTGACAAAATATCTAAAACTGTTGAACTATTTAGAGTTAAAAATTGTTTAGACTATATTTTTAAATATATACAAAAAATTAATACAAATGAGAAATTAAATTAAATTAATCTGTTTAAATAATTGCTTCACATAATAATATTGAGACTATAAATTATCATTAATATAATTCAAAACAAAATTAAATAATTAACAACTTTTATAGACAAAAAAAAAATTAGCTACTTTTGAATTCTAAATCTCTTTATCTTTTAACATAATAAAAATAAACTAATACCTAACTAGATAACTTAATGTTTTACTAGTAACCAAACTTTATATAAAGTAATTTCTTTTGAACGAAAAAATATGTTTTAACTAAATTTTAAAGTCCTATCACTCCTACTACGTTCACTTTCAGTATTTATATACTCTCTATTTTTTTCAAGTACTAATTAAAAATACTTCTTAAATACGTTATAATTCTTTTTTTTTTCTCCCTGAACAACCAACATTATTACTTGCATTCAAACAAATGTCGAAACAAACAACTGACTTTTTTTAACGAAAAAACACACAAATCCAACAAAACGTATCCAACTTACGCAAGGGTAAACGTCTCTCTCTTTTTTGGTGCTGCTTCTTAGCCGAGTTGTCGGTGTTTGTAGCCTGCGAATTCGATTGGTCCAAATGAAAGGTCACGTGTCGTTCCAGCTGATTGGCCGTGTTGAATCGTAAATTGCAGCCGGGAAAGCAACACTGGAAATTGAGATGATTCAACTAGTAATACTCTCTTAATGTTTACAAAACAATACAAACAATTTTTTCTGTAATAACTTTTACTGATACGTTACAAGTTAAATACTTGAAAAGAACAAACTTGAAAAATTAAGATTTTATTTTCCCAATTAGTTTCTATACTAAATGAGAAATTCAATTGAGATGGATACAATAAAGATAATTTTTCTGTGGTTGACGTATGTTTTATTTGGTTAGTAAGAAACTCAATTATTAATAGCATTAAAATTGCATTTAGATAAACTGATCGAAATTATTCTTGGTACTAATTAAAACAGAAAGATAACTAAAAAACTGCAAATATTGTACCACAATTTTTTTTTTGTGTTTGTAAATTAAAAAAAAGCATTTTTAAACTATGCTAAGTATTACAAAACTTTTCTCAAACTTATATTCTTGGAGGGTCGGCAAACTGCAACCCGCGAAGAACTTTTTAGCTAAAAACATACTTTTTTAAAACTATAAAAACTGAAGGTTTTATAATAAAAACTTGCACTCAGGTTCTTAATTTAATAAAAACTCTTTATTAGTGCTCTACTATTGCTTATTATGTCATACTTTTGGTTGATAACCCTATTTATCTACAATAGTTTCAAATAACTGCGGCTCTCTAAGACTTTTTTTGTAATAGTGGTCCGCAAGCTATTTTGGTCAAAAAAAAAAGGCTTGCAAGTCACAAAAGGCTGCCGACCCCTGCTCTAGGACCCAGAATTAAACCTTTTTTACTTGTTCTGATTTAGTTATTTCTAATGGTTTACTTTTAACGCGTAAATTTTAAAGACTTGGTAAGAACAACTTGAAGTTCTAAAACTTAATTTTATATTTTACTTTACTGTAAATTACAATATCCTTTTAAAGCTACTTAAATGTATTATATGTTTTGGTTTTAAGAAAACAAATAGAGAGATCTCAACTACTTAAAAGTATGATAGCCAAAGTATTGCTACTAGTCAATATTTATTTTGAAATTTTAATATGAAGTATAACAAATTGCTTGTAACTATTTGTTTTTTAACATACATGTTTATAATTACTATGAAATTTAAATGAATAATGAACATATCAGTCTTTTAGAAGTTCAGTTATTATTCTTTTTTTTTAACAATTTAAAACTGAAAAGTGTAAAATCCTAACAGTCTATATTTATTTAGTAAAGAGAAACTGCTTAAAAAAAAATTCTACGTAAAAATTGAAGAAACAATTTAAACTTAAAAGTATTAATTTCTATATATTGGTAAACATATCAAAATACTATGTCAACGAAAATACTCACGGCATGAGGTTTGCACTTGCTATGGACTTTTGTTACGTGTTGTAGCAAGCAGTTTGAATTTCGAGAAGACTTCCCAAATACTCTGCACCCTACCCATTTGCACGAAAAATTGCTGTAAACATATATTTTTGATAAGCTTAGTGAGCACGGCTCTGATTGTTTTAACATTTAACAATCCATTTCCGTAAAATTAAACAAATTTAAGAAAGTAAAACTTTACTATAAAAACAAAATCAAGAAAAGTTTACTTAAAATTTATAAGCTAAATAAAAATTACAATTTTTTCTGGTTGGCAGTCAAAATTTACTGCAGAAGGAGCTTTATAGACTCGATTTTTTTCACAGGTCACGTTTTAAAAAACCATAACTTTATATCAAAAAATTAGTATATCGTGAAAATTCATATAAATGATCATTTTATAAGCACTGTTGCCTGCTGAATATCAAATTAAAAGATAAGATTAAAACAAAATTGTGTTTGTTTCACACAGGTTCTTCTCAAGATAAATTTGCAGGTCAGAGATTTCTGCCAGGTGTGCTGCGGGCTGTTGCCCACCCTTAAGATGAGAAATTAGTAGAAATATTGAGAAAAAACAAAAATATAAAACACAAGTCAAATTACTATATTAGGGTAAAACATCAGACACTAATTTAGGAATAATTAATAAAATCAAAATTTTGAAAATTAAGAGCGATTAATTAGGGAGACATACATGTTTGAAAAAATTAAATATTTTTAGAGTACTATAGCCCCTATCACTTGAAATAAATCATACCTATTTGCAGGCATGGAATTCACATGGGCGTTGTGAAGGTGGGATTGCAGTTTGGCAGAACTTTTGAACACTTCGCCACATTTCTCCCACTTGCACACAACTGTTGAAATAAGAATGTATAAACAAACAATTATAAACAAAAAATAGATGAAAAATTAATAAGCTTATACTTAAACTATATACGAATATTCGGATTCTATAAATTTGCTGATAGCATTTGTTTCGATTTAGTATTTAAGAGCTAACATATTCCAAAGAGGTTGTTTCTTTTTAATTTTTCATTAAAACATCGTTAATAATTAACAGTTTAAATATTTATAATATTAACATAGGAGTTGATCATACCAATTCGACCATCAGACCACAAACTTTCGGTAGACTGTGACCGGTTTGGTCCTGTTTAGGACTCATTAGTCAGTCACAACCGAAAAATTTGCTTGTAGCTTAATATCAAAAAATCAACAAAAACATCGGCGAAAGTCTGCAGAGCAGAAGCCTGGACTTTCGTATGCCGTGAGAAAAGCTCAAGTTTAACATAACAGTTGATCATACCAATTCGATCATCAGACCACAAGCTTTCGGTTACGAAGGAAACAAAAAGCAAACCGAAAGTTTGTGGTCTGATGATCGAATTGGTATGATCAACTCCTATGTTAAACTTGAGCTTGTCTCACAGCATACGAAAGTCCTGTCTTCTGCTCTGCTGACTTTCGCCGGTGTTTTTGTTGATTATATAATCTTAAGCTACTAGCTTTATAAACTTATGTTTTATTTGTTAAAAACTGTAAAAATGTATGAATGCTGTTTTAAGTCGTTTAAATTAGCCTTAAAAACATTATTTTTCATTCATTTTAAGTTAACTTTATTACTTTAAAAAATTGTCAAAGCTTAAATGCTTGGATAAAAGTAAGCAGACATTGTAACAGCCTTCATTTAAATTCTTTATTTATATACTATTTATTTAAGTATTTTGATTATAAAATGTTAGTGTAAAATGCTTTGTAAAATAAATACAAATTTTTAATACTAAAAGTCTGCTTATAGCAGCTAGTTTTAAAGTTAAGATTAATCTATTAGCCATTACATTACATTAACAAACATTGTTTAAAAAACATATGATAAAAACATAAGTCAATACAACTTAAGTATAATAATGATAATGTATCTTTAAAGAGATATTCTATTTGAATAAGACCTATTTACAACAACTGAGGATCTCCTATATGCAAGTATAGGAGTGAAACATTGTTTTGTTTGTAATAAACTGTTGAAATAAATATTGGACAACTTAAGTATGCTAAAACTTGAAACCAATTGAAAATTTATTACCAGAGTTTACTTGATTACTTTAAAACACAAATAAAATACTTAAGGAAAAAATATTAGTTAAAAGTACATAAACTTTTTATATTCGAAAATTTAAAATTTCAAAAGTAAATTGTACTAACGTTGGGACTTTAACTGTCTTTGAGGGGGAGGCAAAAGATTTAATCGGTACGTGTTTTTGACACTTCCCTTTTTTTCAGCAGCTTTTGATGACGGGCTGTTCATTAAACCAGGTACGGGCTTCTCAGTTTCATTTGAGCAACGTTTTTCAGGCAGGGGTCGAGAGAGGCAGGTAGGAGGTAGTTGGGAGAAATTACAAGATTGCAGTTCGGTTTGAGGTAGATTCGAAGAGGCAGCTGGGTGAAAATTACTGAACTTCATTTGTAGTTCGTACCAGCTATCAGGTGTGTCCGACCTTTATCATGTTTGAAATTAAATTGTAATTTATATGGCTTGAAAACTCATTTTTTGACAAACAGCCAAGTTGATGGTTTTAATTTTTTCATAAACTTGGTAACATAAATCTTCTAGAATAATGCATTGTTGAACATTTGATCAGGGTTGCCACTTGTTTTTCACAAAAATTTCCAGATTTTCTAAATTTCTTCCAGGATTTTAAATGTGCACATTTTTGGGTCTATTTTTAGTTTAAAGTTAAGTTTAAGGTAAGAAACTGTGTTAAATAGTATAAAAACATTGAAAAGATACTGTAAAGCTACTTTAAATATATTTTTAATAAAAAAAAATTTTAATGATGACAAATTTTTTTTATTTATGTGATACATTTTTAAATGTTAAATCGAAATTTGACTACTAAACATTTAAAAATTGTTAAAATTCCAGGTTTTTCAAGGTCTCCACGTAAAGTGGCAACCCTGTTTGATATAACAATAAGTGAATAAATTAAGTTTATATAAAAAAACTAAACTTTGTTAAAAAAACAGATTTTAAACAGCCTAACCTACAATTTTTGTTACAAAAAGAAGACTGTGAGTGGCTCGGTAACAGAGAGTCGTTGTCAGAGTAACCACATGACGTTGTTCCACTACTTGCTGTAGGAGAGCAAGCTTCGTCAGTTCCATTGCCCTCGTCGAATGATGACGTCATGATAGTCTCTGTTTTAAACAACGCTTTAACATCGTAAAAAATCAAAATCTATTGTTTTTAAAACAGTTGTAGTAAATTAACTAGTCAAAAATAGCACACACAAACGCTAAGTGAATGACTATTTCATTCAACTTTACTTTTAACTGGTTACTTTTAAAAATTTACAGTAGATTTCCTTGATTATGCGATTTACTAGAACTTTTATTAACAAAAATAGCCAAAAAAAAATTGGGGTAAATTTTGCCTGTGGACTAGAAAAGTTACCCACTCCTAGTCTTAAATAGTACTTAAGTTTTAAAAAATAACAAGTAGAAGGATTTGATATTATTTCTTAAATAAAAAACTCAATAGACAACATATAATAATGCTTTTAAATATTACATAAAGTGCATAACAATTTATTTCGAGAAAATAATTTTATTACATCATTACAATTTTTGAACATAAATTTTTTTTGTCTTAATCAAAAAAATAATGTACATTTAAAATGCGTTTTTTCATTTTATTTTCATTTTATTTTCTAGTATTTTTTTTAATACTACGATTGTTTTGGTAATTAGACAACAAGTAAAATATTAATGAACAAATTTTAAAAATATGTTAAAATTTTATCTCACTACATTTAAATAAATAATACTTTAAGAATTTTTAATTTATTTTTTGATAGATATTTAAAGAATAAAACTGTTTGATTTTAAAATTTATAGCTCTTAAATCTTATACTTATAATATATAGTTAAAGACATTTGTACCAATCAATAACTTAAAAAGTCTTGTTAAAAGTTGAAAAAGATAAGAATATTTTTTTAATTAATTTCTACTTAAGTTATAGAAGTAGTTTTCTTTTTTAATAAAGGTGAATAAAAATATAATACTAAGTACCTCTACTTTCTTTTAACAGTATTACTTCCTTAGGTATAAAATAAAACTCTTTATTTTAAATAGTATGTAGTTTTTATTTTGATACTACATTTTAAATTTGTTACTTTATTATACTTTGGTTAAAAAATTATTGAGTTATTAAAGCTGGAATTAATGAGCAAAACTTTTTTTTTTGTTGCTAGAACTTAACCTTAACACAATACTTTATATTAAAAATATTTGTTACATTCATTAAGTAAAGGAAATGTGTTAAAACGTTTTAGCACACTTTAGGTTTGTAAACAGCTAAAAGTATATATTTAAAATTACAACAATCTAATAAAAACAGAAATAAATAAATTGTTTCACAATTTTTAAATAAATATTATTTTTATAACAGTGCTCTTTGGATGTGCAATTTCGCATATGTCACTTGAAATTAATTTTATTTCCAAGTTTAAGTTTACTTCTATTTATTTTAAATTTTTTTTTAAACTTCATTACGTTGCTGTTACAGTGCAGAAAAGCATAACAATTGTTACAAAAGAGAAATTTAAAATAAAGCTAGCAATTTTACAGCACTTTTAATTATTAATTTGACATTCACACAAATTTTTAGTAAAGTAGTCTAAACTAGCATAAAGGAGCTGAGAACCATAAAACTGCCTTGATATTTGTAGAGTTGCAACAGTTAAGTAATAAGAGACTATTTTTTCTGAATACCTGAACAAATTAAATACAAAATAAGAGTAGACTTTGAACACTACCATTGACTTCTTTCTGTTCATGTTTTGATTCTTGAACAAGTAAGCCAAGTTAAGTTTAAAAATTGTTATATTCTAAATAAGTGGTCTCTAAGGTGTGCATAGATTTTTTTTTACTGTGCACTGTGTAAGAAAATTTAGCAAGGTGAAAAAACGTTTTTTAAATGACGTTTGTTTTGTCTATTTCTATGGGAAAAAGCTAATTATAATATAAAATAACAGTTTTCAAACCGTTATTTATATACTAAGTCACTCTAAACATTAAAAAAAAATCTTTAACAATAACTACAATTTTTTTAAACTAGTGTGCACAGAATATATTTCCTAGTAACTTAATGTGCACAGGTTTTGAAAAGTTTGAAGACCACTGTTCTAAATGGTAATCATTTTTGCAAGGTTTAGCCAAATATATGAAAAATTATCATTTTAATCCTACGCAGTAAACTGAGTATCCTTATAATTAAATCATAAGTAACAATTGATATTCATTTTCTAGTATCATTCTTATTTAAACTAAAAATGTACAAACTATTAGCAAGTCGTACCAGAAAAGTAATAAAAAGTGAGCTTACTATACTTCTTATACATTATCAACTTATAAATACTTTATGAATTGACACATTGACATCCAGTATATAATTATTTGTTTAATCAATGTTTTTTATAATTTTTAACTATTTTGAATTTAAAAAATAAGTATATAATTTTTTTAAGCTAAAATTACCTGACTACTATGACTTTTTTGTACAGTACTAAAGGTTTCACCAATACTTTCTTATTTTTGGACTGATTTTATAGGCTTTAGTCTTTATAACTTTTAAGAAACTTATTTTAAGAAATAAAACAAAATTTTAAATTGTGTTAATGAATTATGTAGAAAGTACTTAAATAGGTATTATATATAGAAAGTTCATATGCTTCCTAACCAGTTAAGTGTTCACAAGTTTTCCAAACCTTCTGAAGCACTAATAATAAACTGTTTTTACAACTGAAAAATAATAACTTTTTATGCTTACCTTTACTACCGATAAAGTCTTGATATTTGTTGTTGCACATTTGCTGTTGAGAGGAAATTAAGTTACTTAGAACATCGTTGTTGTTTTTGTCTTTTATACTTGATTTCATACTATTATGTTGATCGAACATTACGCTAATAACGTTTTCTGTAAAAATAGGTTGTAGTTTTATTTCTATTTTTAATATTTTATTTAAAGTAATTTATAGATATATACAAATCAAGGTTTGAATTAAATGATTTAAAAATTTCTAAACAAATTATCTCCATTGTTATGTTAAAATAACACAGTATTGAATAAAAATATAACATTAACTAAATTTTCTAAACTTCATCTTAAACTATTTAAAATTTGAAAAACTTTTCAAAGCTTAAACTTAACAATATAGTTTTGTAGTACTTTTACTTGTTAGTAAACAACAATACTTATACTAGTGCTATTACTTAAAAGAATATTTATAGTTCTTAAAAAAATTTTGCGTTATTAATTACGTAACAAAGTTCTAAATAGAGCTGTATTTTTTTTTACAAAAAACTAAAATAAACGAGGCTACAATGATTAGCTTAAAATTTATCCTCTTTAAAACAGCAAATACTTTTAACAGACTTTTTGAATGATGTAAAACTTGAAGTTAAAAATTTAGCTACTTTGACTAATGTATTTAGTGTTTTATTTATAAGTAAATCATCGAAACAAACATTAACTTACCAATTTAGTAAAAAATAAAGCATAAGCAGTATACTAGTATAAAGTATAAGAAACAAACTCTAATTAACTCGTCACATAAAATAATATTTTTAAACGGTAATAAAACTTAATACGTTGCTTAATGTAATTTAGAAAACTTTCGAGCTAAAGTATTTTTTCCACGACTGCAACAAGTCAATGGTGTCACAAACTTTGTAAAAGTCAAGAAAGATTATGAATCTTCTCCAAAAAACTATCAGTGCGAAACGAACACTGTTTGGTGTTAGAGAGTCATTTGATTTTACTAACTTTTTAATCTAAATCAATGTAATTTAGCATGGGCAAATATGTAGCCTTTATTCGAGCTGCAAACACCGAATTTCTTGTCAATAAATGATGAAAAAAATATTGAAAAACTATTATATTATTTGATGCTTTTTTTGCTAGTAATTTTTTTTTAAATACTTGACTGAATTATCATGACAAAAAAAAATTTCGAGATTTTAAATTATCAGAAATAGATACTTTAATTTACTAGTATTTTAATAAAACTTACACATTCAAAGTTTGTAAAGATAAATAGAATCATTAAGTATAAATAACTATACAAACACAATTTACCAACAAAATGCTTTTCTGTTTTTGTAATAAAAAATATTTATATTGTTGCTTAAATACGCAATTGTAGTTTATTGTATAAAAGGTGAACAACTATACATGTACAAAATCTGTAAAACATATTGAATTATTTTAAAGTATTAAAATACTGGTTAAAAAACTGCTTATTAAGACTACAAGTCAATTTTTTTCTAGCTTTTCACGAGTGGTGTTAGTAAAACTAAGTGGTAGCGAACAGAATCTTCGAAATTATGTACAAAAATACTCTTCCGATAAACAAATAGAAAACGTGAAAAAATACTTTATCTCTAAAGTTTCAACGGTTTACAAAAATCGAGTTTCATTTAAAACCTAGTTTAAGCAGAATTAAATTAAAAACCAACAACTTTTTAAATAACAGTTAAATTTTAGCATAGTAAAAATTTGTACAACATTAATCTATTCAGTTAGATAATATTTGTTATAATTCAAAACTAAAACTGAATATTTTTTAAGATGTTAATTCTTTACAACGAAATCAAAAACTTTTTTTTTTGTAGGTAGCAATCAATGCGTAGGACGCCATGTAAAAAGCGTAGTGTAAATAGATTAGTTGAAAAAAACTTTTTTTTTTGCTTTTAGTATAGTATAAAACTAGTTAATATAAATAAAATCATGGATACGTTACGAGTGTTTAAAAAATCACAAAACTAAAGATATACTCGAGTTGCAAAACTATACTTGTGAAATATTTAGTTCAAAGTTTTTAAACAATAACATTTTGAAAGGTAATTTATCAAATTAATTTATTTTTAAAAAATTTAGGTTAAATCAATGTTTAGTTAAATACACCTTACTTATTGTCGCATATATTTATTTAGTTTACGAAGTATTTAAAATATATTTGCTTTCATAAACTTAGTTCGCTTGTAAAGAACTTTATAGTACTATCTAGCGATCAAAAAGCCTAATAAACTTTATTTTGGTTGTATCTCAAACAAAGTTTTTTTTTAGCAAACAGTTTCAGTATAAATACTTCGTTAAGTTAATTGTTGCCGACCCCTACTTTACAGACTCAACTCTATAAATTACAGACCTAAATAAAATTCAACTTCTATTTTGCTTTTTCCGTAGCAACTTAACTCGTAATCTTATCCTTTTCAATATTATAGCGTTTATTTTTTACACTATGAAATGCTAAAGCATGTACCAAACTAGTTATTTAATTAAGTTTTGAGTTAAGTTTTATTTAAACTAAAAGCATTTTCATTTATACTTTACAATTTGTATTAAACAAAATATCATTTATAAAAAAAATTATACATTAAGGTACAAATCAAAATATTTAAATTATATTTACAGTTAAAACTTACTATTAAATTTTTGAATAAAAATTTTGAAACCAATACTATAATGCAATTTAATTGACAAACAAACTTTTTTTTCTTTCGAAAACTTATCAAGCATAGGAAAAGCGAATACTTTAGTATTGACTATTTAGAAAGTTCTTAAGAAAATATTATAACTTATAGTTGAACAAATAAAGGTTTTAATAAAGTTATGTACTTAAAGGAATTTTTTAACTTAATTCAAAATTTATAAAAAGAAAAACAATAAAAAATTTCAATTATGAATATATCTCTTAAGTAATATAATAGCTACCTAAAATTTAAACAGTAAAACTAATACTTTTAAAAAAGATTTATTATAAGCTGAGATTGTTGACTAATATAAATATTTACGTACTTTTACAAGCAACAGTTTTATTCTACCTGTTAAAGCATTAGTTTCGAACTTTAAACACATCTGGCAAAAAAAAACACAGAATAAACAATTTTTGAATAACTGCTATAAAATTTATGTGATAGTCATTTTAAAACTTTTTTCATAACAAACCAGAAAAAAAAACCTTAGAAAAATTATGGTTTAGAAAAACCAACCTTCGATTTTAATATAGTTATTTTGCCTTACTTCAATGATTAAAAAATTATATAAATCTTACTATGAAATAAAACTATGTCTTAAAATTTTTTTATATACAAAAACTTGTCTTTGATAAAAAACTAAATATACTTAAAAATAATTTATTTCCAGTTTAAACAAAATATTTATCTAGTTTTTTATAACTTATACTATGTTTAAATTAAAAGTTTAAATTAAATATCGTTTACTATAAAACTTTAAACAATTACAATGAAATATAATCATTAAATATATATATAGAAGTTTTATTAAAATCTTTATAAATAAAATAAAATATTTTTAACTGAATATTCAAGCAGTTGAAAATGTTTAAAATAATCTTTGCTTACAGAAATGCTTAATTTTTACCAACTAGATCTTATCATTGTGTTTTATATTAATGTTATAATAAAATAACTTTTACAATGTTAAATCGTTAGTAAGAATCAAATTAAAGATCAAACTAGTTCACTTACTTTTGAAGAAAAAATATTGCAACTCAAACATTGAAAGAAAAACGAGCCGGTGCTTCATGTAATGCAGCGACGAAACCGCTCATGCGGAACTTTCAAGGGAGAAACTTTAAAACGAGACATCAGCCTTATGTTGTTTTAAATCAAAACTAAAAGCGTCGCGCAGAGTATATGTTAACTGGAGTTCACGGTAAAAAAAAACAGCTTTGTTGGTGGACAACAACCACTTAATTAATCATCAAACGCTATTGACAAAAATATTAACTCAAACTGAAAAAAACAATTGTGCAGGGAAGCCGGTTGCAAATAGATATTTCTCATGAGAGGAGAAGGAGACAAGGACCGGCCGGGTGATGTGCAAGCGAACAAGCATGCTTGAATTATTTAACACTAGCCGCTGTAAACATCAGCAACGTTTTTAACATTTATATTTTGTTGTGATTAAACGACAGTAAGCGTGATTGTGTAAAATCCTTTCTATTTAAAAATTTCATATGAGTTTATTTGATTTCAATTGTTAGTTTAAAGTATTATAACAATTGAGGTTACAACTGTTACATGGTAATTATATATAGAACAAAACGTTGTTTTTAAGTTTTTATTCCATTTTTTATACTGCCAAATAACTTTCACTAAGAGTCATTTAGTCGTGACTATTGAGGTTAAAAAATTTTGACTAAACCTCTATGAGCCAAACTACATATAAACTACTCATGAATTACAAACAACTTTACTTTATAGAAAACTTTGTACCAAACAAGATCATTAATTTAAAATATCAGTTAAGTAAACTTCAACTAGTTTCCGTTGTTCGTGCTTAAACTATATCTATCGACTAAATATTAAAATTTTACAATGTTAAATATAAATAAAAAACTATTTAAGTATAGTTATACTACTATCCGAATAAACTATTTTAAATAGCACAATTATTAAATGAGTTTATGACAATTAAGAATGTTTTTAGTTTTATAGTACTTTTTCAACACTAAAATTGTTTTACTATAATAATATTTATATATTTTTAAACTTGTTAAAATTCCATGTTCGTAAGTTATTTAAATATAGTTTAATAAATTTAGATATTTATAAAAATAATTCTATTATAATAAACATTAATAAAATACTAATATTACTTTTAGTCACAAATAACTCCTAACTTTACTTTGAGTTAAAGCCTGAAAAACATACTTATTTCTAGTATGCACAATAACTCCATAAAAATAAATAGTTTTTTGTAGATTTATTATGCATACTAGCAATAAGTTGGTTTTAAATAACATATATTTCATAGAACTTTTAGTTATATGTGCTTGCTTTATTGCTTTTGTTTAACTTTACATTATTTATTTTTTTAATTATATGCAGATTACTAAAAAAACAATGCAACAATCAAAACAAACTTCTTTTTTTCTGCTCGTTCAAAATACAAAAAAAAAGTTTCTTTGGAGTGTTGTAAAATTAGACAAAGTTTTAATTTTATTTCAAACAGTCAGACATAAACTAAATATCAAAGTAGAACATGTAAAAATACAGAATTTGAAAACAAACTGGACAATTAATTACAAGACAGCAGCGAACCGAAAAGATTTGCATGAAAAGCAAAATACCTCGAGGCTACGTCAATAAGCTGAATAATAAATAACAAAATTTTGTTATGTTTTTGTATATGCTAAATAGTTTCAATAACGATTACTATCTAAACTTTAAAAAGTTCATTAAGCTAAGTTTTAAAGTTTTGACCAACTTTATTTAAGAAATAATTTTCAAGTTAAACTATATGGCGCATTAACGTTTTTACCAAATTTCTTTCATTTTGTTTAAGTGAATTGCAGAGTGTTCATTTTGTTTTACAACTTTATTTATTTATAGAAGTTGTAGAAAAAATTAAAATTGATAAAATGAACCAAAACTAAATATAAAACTTTTCATATATTAACACTATAAGAAAAAAACATAGGCTTTTTTCTACTATAAGTGAAAAATGATTTAGGTGGTTGTGAAGAGTTTAGAACCAATATTTTTACAATCATATATAGTCTTAAGAATCCTAAAAAAAAACTTAAGTATATAAATCAAGGTTAATAAACTTTAAAGATACTTAAACTAATCTTAAAATGTTTAAATATCCTTTATTTAAGACTAAAAACTACATTTTCACTTAAAAAAATATACAAACATTTAACACTAATGTAAAAATAACTTTACTTTAATGTTTATTTAAAGAGTATATATTATAATATAATTGTTCCGTTTAACATCAATAGCGTAAAATAATATTTACTTTTAAAAAGTGAGTATTTGTTTTAAAAAAAGTGTTTACTAAAAAAGTCGGGTACTTTTAAAACAACTTCTTTTTAGTTTGATAAAACATTTTTCCAATTAAAATGTTTAAACATGCTATATTATTATTTTTTTTTACATAATTAATTTATTATTTATACAGCAGACTGTGTATACACTTAATAATAATAAAACTAGTTAATTTTTTTAGCCTTATATTTTTAAATAAAAAACTTTATTTAAGTATAAGTAAAGCAAACTTTTATCGAAAAATTAAAAAAAAAAAAAGAAGTTTAATAAAGTTTTAGATATGGTTTTTACATGCAATATATTCTAAAATTTCATTTTCAGTTTTTTAAAATTAGCTTTATTTAAGTTGAACGTTCAATACACATAACAAAGAATAAAGCTCAGGTTTACCGTTTTTTTCAATTATCTCACTACGATAAAAATCATAAAAACTTTTATAAAAATTGTTTCAAGAACATACAACTTAATTCGTAAAAAAGATACTAAAATTAAACTAAATTTTAAGAACACCGCTGTATAATTCTTAAACATATTGAAAATAAATAAGTGTATTAACTGCTTTAAAATTGAACATTAACTAAAAAACTACTAAATCTTCACTTTTACAAGTAAGTAGTTTCAAGTTTAATATAACAAACTACTAGAACACAAAATAAAATATAAAAACGGAAATGTGTGCTTTGTAAGTTAAATCTAAATAGTAGCTAACGGCACTAAAAAGTTGAGAATAAAAACAAAAAAAAATCAGAATTGTTAAGTAATTTCCGTCAATTTTGACAGATGTTACAACTTTTCGATGGACATATGAATAATATGTGGGAAAAATTTTTGTTTTTGTTTAGAACATTTATAGGGTTAGTTAAAAAGCATGGTATTAGTTCATTTTGCACCTCTCATGGTAATATTACTATTAGTTTACAGTAAGTCAAAACCTTGAGAACTAAAATTTATAATAATTTAAATTCTAAGACATTTAATATAGTTTAATATATTATATGTTTTGATTTATCGAAAACTAATAAAAAGATCTCAATTTCTAAAGGATAAATTTATTTATTAAATTCTTTCAAGACTATTTAATGCACACTCAAATTCGGTCAAAGACCTCGTCAGTGCTTATACAAAAATATTCTTCTATTTGAATAAGATTTTTTATATAAGCACTGACGAGGTCTTTGCCGAAACTGAGTTAGCATTAAAAAATCTTGAAAGAATTTTTTATATATAGTTCAATAAATTTAAAATTATAAGCTTTTTTAAAAAGTTTTACTTGCTGAGCTTGAAAGATTGAATTTTGAAATTAAAAAACAATATAAAAACTAATACAAGAGGAAAACAAAAGTTAGTAAATATTTGTCATTTTAGATACAGACATAAAGAAAGTAGATAAAGTTGTATAATATTTTACAAATGCTTTTGTTTTACTTTTATTAACTCGATAAAATTAAAGTTACGCGTAACAATATCTCAAAACTCTTTTTATAGTTTTACTTTTTGCTAGCTCTGTACTTTTCCACTGACCAATTTTATGTTTAGTTTTTTAAAACGCAGAAAATTGAATTAAATATTGAAAAACTTTTATAAATAATTTCAAATAGATAGGTACTAAAGCAGTAGTTTAGACTTTTATAACAAATTATAGCTGAAATTAAACTGAGGAGTGTTGTGTCACTTTTTTATTATTTAAAGCTTTTAATCAACATGTTGTATAAAATTAGCCTAAATTTTTATTTAAAAAATACTTTCAAAAACAAAACACAAAATTAACATAGTACTTGCATTTCGTAAGCAGTTATTTATAACATTTTTAAACTTAAGAATTTTTAAATAGCATTGTGTGTTCTAAACACACAACTAAGTTAAGACAGCAATTTATAATTGTAAAGTTTGCGTTAAATGGTATAACTTTTTTTTTTAACTTTTTCGTATTACTTTTTTTATTATAATTGAGATTTAAATATTTAAATGGAAAAATAATAAGTTTAGACTTTGCTAAAAATATACTCTATTAAGTCGTAATATTTATTTTTATATTTCAGACCATTTTCAACTTCAAATTAGACGAGTAAATCGTTTTATATTGATGTCTACAACATAATTTAACACTAAAAATATAAAATGTCCATACACAACTTTTAATTATCTTCGTATTTACTAATAAAGTAAAAATTTTAACATTTTTTTTAACAAATATAACTATTCACTCATACTAAACTAACACTACCAATTAAGTTCCTAAAAAATTAACCCGTCAGTAACTAGCTAGAAGTTCACTGAAAATATGGTAACTTTTTGAAATACTAGCAAAAAGTTTAGTTTTTTGAATGAAAGTATAACATTTTTAAATCGTTTTAATATAATCTAAATCTCAACATGTCAACTGGGAAGACCTAAAAAGACTCTAGTTTTACAATCAAATTTAAACAAAAAAGAAGAACTGAAAAATGATTTGAAAGTTATCGAGCAGTCGTTATTTCTGTAAACTCTGCGATGACGCCTAATGGTGGCAAAAAGTGAGAGTGTTTTGTTTAAAATGAAGAGAGAAAAGTTGAGAATAGAGCGCTGAGGTAATATCAACAATGTGCTCGAATTACTGTTTCGTGTGCAGAAAGCATTCAGCGGAGACACAACCACGTCTGCCTGCACTCGTCGGCAGCTCGAATGTTATACAGAACTCAGGTAAAATCCATCAACAGCAAACAAGTGCAATATCAAAATAATATATATTAAACAAAACACATTCTTTTCGGAGTTTTATTGAATGCTACTATCATAACGAAAAACTCGATTTGTACTACATAAGTCTACATGATCAATTTTTAACCACTCCTTAAGCAGCTAATTAAGTTTATGTTATTTATTTAAAATTCTCTTTTTGTCGTCTACATTTAAGTTTATTTCATTAACCCATTATTTTTATGTTTACTTTCAACAAATTAGAAAACTTTTTTTTAAAGTTAAATTATGTTTTTAACTATTGTTTCGTTTTAATGGCGTGTTTTAAGTGGCCTAGGTTTTTATGCCTGGGTCAAAGGTTGTACAATATTCTTTTTAACGCTTTGGTTATATTTCGAAAATGAATATTTGTCTTGCTTAAACTAATCGAAAAATATGTGCATCAATAAACTTATAGATATTTGAAACTAGATAGTTACGTCTCTATAGAAAACTTAAAACTTTTAGATATAACGCAAGTATTTTACCAACTTGTCATAAATAAAAACTTAGAATAATAAACTTAAAGACTAGCATAGTAGTTTGGTTCCAAGTGTTACTTTTTTAACATTTTTCTCTGACTTACTTTATAATTATAATATAACAAAATAAAAATTTTGTTATAATATGCAAAGAAAATTTCAACTATTGTTGCTAAAATGAAATTAATATCAAAACCAAATATTTTATAGTCTAACCGACAATAAGTTTAAGTTAAACATCAACAGTCTAATTAAACATCAGGGCTAACTTTCGCCATGAATTCCAGGAGCGCATGTAATAATTCAAGCCAAATAATTAAGTAAAGTACTGTGTTAAAATTTTAAATAAGAATTTAAACATCTACAATAGTAGCAATTTCACCATAAATTAGGACGTGTCTATCAACATCACAAATTATACAGAGTTCAGTCAACAAAACAAACATAAGGATTGTGACTAACGTACGTGAATTACACGTAGCTTTTCTTATCATATGTAACACTACGAAAAAAACTTTTCAACGTACTTTACTCTATTTAATAATTTTAGTTCTAAACGTGTATAGTTCTCAAAAAAAAATTAGGAGATATACGTACAATACTCGTTAAATCATTTATTGCAATACAATTTTTCACCTAAAAAAGCAAAGTATCTAGCAATATGATATAAGTTTTTTTTTTTTTGTTAAATTTAAATATTAGAATATTAGATGTAAGTTCACCCAACTATGCTTTGTTATACTTTATAAGATAGTCTATGTTTGTAATATGTATCTTTTTCTTGTTTTTCTTAAATAAATGTTATATTCACTATCATATTTTCAAATTAATATAAAAAAAACATTTCTAAAAACAAATTGTTAGAAAACAAAGCAAAACAAAAAGTATTTCAAACTTTGGTTAAATCACACTAGTGAGTAACAAGTACAACATATTTAACAAAAAACACCTTAAACTTTTTAGTAATTCACTAACAATAAAATATAAAAAAATATTGAAGTTTTTATTAAAAAAAAAATATTTTTATTAAAATAATTTTTTATAAAAATAAAAATATTCTATATTTGAAACTAGGCTTCTACTTTTATAATTGTTTTTTTTTAGCAGATATTCATACAACAGATGTTGAGCAGCAATTAGAGTCATCTTGAACAATTACTTTGACATTTTTATAAGATCATATTTAATAATAACGCATCGATTACGTCATTAAAGCAGATTCAGACGTGTTTATATAATTGCACGCTTAGATTTGACAAACTAGGAATACATGAACTCTAAACAGTTTCACTAGTTTAAAGCTTTTCAAAGTTGTACAATATTAATTTATTACAGGTATAAAAACAGGTACCTATCAATACTGACTAAGTTATCATGTTTACTTTTTGAAAACAACTGTATTGTTTTAAACAACCAAAAAATAACTTATTAACCAATACAGCTTTTAATTCACTAACCACTAGGTAAAAACTATACTTTTTTAATTTTCGTCACCCTATAAAAACATTAATTTTAAAGAATAATACAAATGAACCTAATTTTAAATTAGATAAAATACACCTTTGGTGGTGGAAATATTAAATATGCCTAAGTCTTATTACTGTATAGAAACTAGGCATTTAAAAAAATTATAAAAACAATTGTAAATATTCGAAATTCCAAGCTAATCATTTGTCAATAAATATTCTAGCGAAGCAAGTTCACAGGAATACTCTGTAAGCTAGGACAAAAGTTTACAGACTCAAGTTTACTTGTGAGTTTTAATTTTTTTAGTTACAAATTTGTTTTTAATAAAATAATTTGCCAAATACTTTTCTTTATTGAACAGTAATAGAGTTATCAAGATCCATATAGTAAACTTATTTTTGAGATGTTGATAACTCCTTTGAAGTGTGTTAACTTGTTTAACACACAGAAACATATGTCAGTTCAATAAAGAAAAGTACTGCGCAAATCTGTTTTATTAAAAACAAATGTAGAACTAAAACAATTAAAACTAACAGGAAGGTTAAATCTATAAAATTTTGTCCGAGCTTACAGATTCTCAAAAGAAAATTAAATGTCAGCATTTATTTTAATGGTATTGAAGTAAAGGGCAATATTTTTTATTGTATAATAGATACAATTAAAACTGAAAAAAGATCTGTTCACTAAAAACTTATATATAACAACTATTTCTTAAAAACTATACATATAAATATCTGACAGTTCACTAAATACTAAAATCTTAGCAATAGTATTTTCACAAAAATAGTTTTTAAAAATTCAAAATTTATTTAAATTTAATTTTGAATATTATGTAGAGCTAATAACAAAACATAAATGCTTTTAATACATTTAAGACAATATTACAACAAATAAAAACAGGCGGGTGTCACTTTTGCACGGCGTTATTTTTGCACGCAGGGTTTTTTTTGCACTTTTGCACGGCAACTCTTTTGCATTGAGCGTCACTTAAACACAGCGTCACCTATTGCATGACATTACATTAGCATGGCAATATTTTTTCAAAGCGTCACTTTTGCACGGCGTTATATTTTAACGGAAATATTATTAAAAAGCAACTTAAAAAACATTAGGTGCCAGAAGTCTGGCTTCCCTCCTCACCTTTGGAGAAAAAAAAAAGGATTTTGACGGGCGGAGACAAACAATTATGCAGAGGCTGCACATTGGGCTCTGTATAGTGTTCTGTCAGGCAATAACCTTCGTCATTGGAGCTTTATTCAACTGCCAAAATAAACTCAAAATACTCGTGACCTGAGCATAGAACACATTGTCTCAATAGTAAAGCCTGCTGGGAGACCGTTAAAATATAAACAGGTATATGAATGAACTCATCAACTAGTTTCTAATTTTAATAATAGAAGAAACATAATCAAATTTTTGAGAGGGATCGATCTCTCATAATTTTACTTTAGAATAACTTCAGATATTCTTATTTTCTTTTTTTTTTCTTTTTGTTAGTTTGTTGTGGATTGTTTTAATCGTAAATAACAAAAAAAAATCGGTATTAAATAAATTAATTAGCTGTTTTTTTTTCTAATTAAAATATTTATTCTATATCAAAATATAACGCAATCTTAAAATGTATAAATTGATTGATTATAAATTTTACATGGTAAGTTCGAACTTAAGTTTAATCCACAACAGCTGTTTTTATAGACTTACTATATATCTCGTCAGATTCAACAAAACTATATTAAAAACACTTAATGGTAAATTATACATTTAATAATTTTCATGCATTACTAAACCAAAATTCTAATAAGTCGAAATACATAAAAAAAAATATGTTATTACATCACAACTAAAATCTTAAACAATTCTGTTTTTTTTAAATTGCACTACTTTCCATGTACTTTTATGCTATTATAATCCCTTTGAGCTAAGTTTTGTTTCTAACACTAATTTTTAATATTTAAGTTATAAAAATAGTGATTTTTTGTCTTTGATATGAGTCTGCTTAATATCACTCAGTTTTTTTGTTACAGATTTGGTAGTAGCTGGAAACATTAATCAGCCTGCATGCAAAAGTGATGTTCCATGCAAAAATGTTGTCGTGCACAAGTGACTCTCCGTGCAAAAGTGACCCATTCCCAATAAAGACATTTTACAATCCAAACTATTTAACTTTAACTTTAACTTTATTTAATAATAAAAAACTTAAGAAAACTATCATAGACAATCTTACTTTGTATAGATATAAAACCTATAAATAGTTCGTTTTTACTATTTCATAATATACTTATTATATTTATATATCACTTTATAATGTTTATTTTGTATATATTTTAATTGCTTTGATAAAATTAAGGTGTATTAAAAATCATTGTAAATAATTCTTTTTAATCAGTACTACATGTATAAGAAATTATTATACATCGAAAAAAGATGTTTTAAAACGTATACTAAATTAAAAAAAACTTAAAATATGTTTGTTTTTAACAAATCAAAATATGTTGATACGTATAAAAAATTAGTTTTTTTTTTCTAGTACTTTTTTTAATAATGGGTATCTCCACAGATAAATATTTTAAAAAGGTCACAAATTTTTTTTAATAACATTTTATTATGAACTATAATCAGTTAAATAAGTTTTTACCAGAATTAAGTAGTAGAGACAAAACTAAACTATTTCACAATTAAATTCTTTACTGTATCAGGAGCTTAAAATAATGTTAAAACAACATTTATTTTAAAGTTCGACTTTAATTGTAGTATTTTAATGTATCTGCTACAAAAATATTCATTAAACTATTTTTTTTAAAGTATAAAACTATTTGATTTGCGAAACAAACAACACATCATCATTACTATTAATGGGTTATATATTTTATTTATCAAATCTAATACTATGTAAGGGCAAAAGGGGTAGGCACTTTTTTTTACATGTTGATCTTATTTTAAACATTTTAATTTGGCTACCACATGCTTTTCACTGTTTTGTAAAATTTAAATTAGTGTTTGAGATATGAGGTTTCAAAGTCAGAAAACTTAATAGGTAAAGGACCAAAGTAAAGAGGCAAAAAAAAAAGACTATTTCATTAAAAATTTACCTTATCCTACAATTTTTAAGCAATCTTTCTGAAACTTTCTCAATTTAATCTTAACTAAATAATAAACATTTCTATTGTAGGAATTTTTCTGTTTCGTTTAAAAATGTTTTATTATAAAAATGTTGGTCATAAAATTATATTATGTTGGTCATAAAATTTTCAAATTTAAATTTTCTTCATATTTTTAGAATAGGATTTTTTCTATTAATGCAAGGAACTTTTTCTGAAATTTGAAGTTAATTGACTATAAAGGAGAAGAGAGATTTTTAGTGAGTTTTTTAAATTTCTAAGAAAATTGACAATTAAAAAATTTTTATTCATACATTTGTATCAGAAACTTTTTACACAACTGATGATATCTGAAAAGCTAATAATTTTTTAAAGTATTATATAATATTTAATTAGAGTTTTTATATAAGGTTTAATGATAATATTGTTAAAAATAAATGAAATGCTGGACCCCTCTATGCCCTTAAATTTTCAAGATGGGTGCACCACTATACAAGTTTGAAAAATTCAAATTTTGAAGATATAAAAATGATTTTATGTGTTTAAAAATGGAATCTTTGATAAAAAAGCTAGCTTGAGAGCCAAAAAACTAGTCAGAGTTACATCAAGCTAGCTTGAGTTGGCCTGAGTGTAAGAAAAACAAACTGTAAAAGGAAATTAGCAAAACACTGAAAAGAAAAATGTTGCTCATAGTAAAATATCTGAAAATACCAAAATAATAAAAAGTACTTAAAAAACACAATTTTTAAGGAAAAAAGATTTCAAGTCATAAAGCTAGCCTGTGATTTGTAAAAAATATTCAAACAAGCATGAGTCAGCTTTAATTTTTTTAAATTTTAAAACTAGTCTGAATTATAGTGAGAAGCCTGAGTGTGTGGCAACTTTGTTTTAACTAAGTCAGTCACTTTTTTTTTTTAACCAGCATAAGCAAATGGCAGCTAAAATAGTATAAATAAAAAGGTTTTCTTTAATCAGTCTTTGAAACTGAAAATCTTAGTAAAAACACTTTTATAAAAATAAGTAACAATATTAGAAATACATAGTTTATTATAGTGGTATTTATTCCGATAAGCTTAGCTTATCAGGATCTCCAGGATTTAACGCCTTTTAACTTTACATCTTATAGTTTTCTATATTAATTTTTACATTTTAAATTATTCAATATTTTAAACTAGTTAGCTGTTATCTTCAGTAGCCAGTTGCACATTCAAAAGTTCAATATGCCTTTACAGCAAATATGCTATTAGAAATAATTAACTAACTTCAAAAATACAATAAAAAAGCTTTTAATCAATTAATAAAAAAGCCAATGAGTAAAAATAATTTTTAAATAGAACAAGTGGTAAAAATCTTTATAGGATTTTTTTATTAAAAAACAATAGTATATGGTTCAGACTTCAAATTTACTTTTGGCGAAACCTAATTTAACAGAACTTAAAAACAACTTTAATAACTATGAAACAAAGTTTTAAAATAAAAGTAATAAAAATAATTATCTAAAATTTTACCTTCAAAGATAAACAATACTGTCTTCTTTTGTTTCTTGAAAACTATTTAATACAACTATTTGATATTATTCTGAAAAACTGTTAGTTTAAATTTTTTTGTTAAAATCAGATAACCACAAAAACATATTAACTATTACAACAATTAAATTATATATTTAATTTCGTATAAGCTATTCAAAATGTGAAATCAATGTACAGTAACCTCTTGCATATATACGCACTTATGTCGATGCGCACTCCCCTTTCTCTTGCCCTACATATGAATAAACATCTAAAAAATAAATCTAATGAAACTTCCTAGCAAAAAGTAGCAGTGATACTTAATAAATATAGAGCTTACAAATAATACAAATCTCAATAGCTTTTTTTAGTAAAAATATCATTAATTTTCATTCCACGTTTTTTTTAGTTTATGTTCTTCTTCTGTAACACTTGCTTTGCACAGCAAGAGTTGAAATTTTTCGCATGTTGCCTTTAATTCTTTGTAATGCTCACCAGCACCAGTTACAGCTTTAGAAGAACACAACTGCGCGTTAAAATTGATGGTCTTCATTAACATTGGTTTAAAACCCTCGAATTCAAATTCTTCTTCTTGCTCTGAAAAATATTCTTCACCAGTTTCAAGATGATCCTTTGAAATTCTAGGCATGTTTGTGGAATCAACTTCACTGTTTGCCGCTTCAACTTCCTTTAAAATACTTTCAGAGTATTCTCCAGTTGTTTCATTGTCAAGGGCAGCTAGCGTATTAGGATCATCTTGGTCTACTTCTCCTCCTTCTCCATAAAGTACTTTTTGCATTAACCCTTTTCTTTTTCTAAACTTACTGTACCAGCACCATGATGCTTTAAAATCAGTATATAAATGTTGGTCAGCTAAAGCCTTTGCTTTTGAAATGACTAATGAAGGGGATATAGGAATTTTTGCAAACCTTAGTGTTTCAATCCAACTGTATAACTTATCCTCTAGATCTGCATACTGAGGTTTTGCTGTCCTTGAAATGCTATTTATCATGGTATCCGACATCTGAAAGGCACTGTCTTTTATGATCTTTCTTTTGCTCCAAATATATCTTATTGATCCCTCAGTTACATCATACCTTCTTGCTAGGCTTGTTTTACTTGGAGGTTTAGGCTTTAATAACTCTTCAATTATTTCTAGTTTTGACTTGATTGTCAACTTGGAACTTCTTTTTTCAGACATGTTAATTAAAAAAAACAGTTATAAATCATAAATCTACAATATTAAACATGTGGAATAAGTTGGATATTTTTATCATATTTTTATTTTCTTAAATGAAAAGACAACTTTGAAATCTAATAAAACTATTTATTTTTTCTAACTTTAAAATTCTTACAATAGGAGTTTACAAAATAATATTAGGAACAATTTTTTTTTTAATTTGAAGTGAATAATTTGAAAAACATAAGGGATGATTTTTAATGAAAATAATATTTTTGAATTTTTAGTTTGTGCCTCCTATAAGGAGCCTATTGTACTCTATGGCTTTAACCTTTATAGCTTAACACCCCTCCTTTTAAAACTTTTAATAAATAAAAATTTTCAATTCCTCAAATTCTTATGGCATAAATTTTCATTCCTACTTAAAAAATCCATTAATATATCTTTAATACAATGCAAGACAAGTTTATCCTTATGTGGGCAAAGGTCAAATTAAAAAAGTTTTAGTAATATAAAATATTTTTATTTTTTATTAAACTTTTTCTTATATTTTATATATTTTTGTTCAAAAGAAGAAATCCATTATAGCACCAAATGCATATTTTTGTAAAAGGCTATAGAAACTAACTTTAATATAGACACCACACCATTTCTTAATTGTTAACAAATGTTTAGTTATAAATTGAATTTAATAAGTAGACTAGAATTTAAATGTAAAGTATCAAATAAGTCACATATAAATAAAGATAAAGATAAAATCTACTTATTATTAAAATTAGTAAAAAAAATTTACAAGTACATTATTATATATATAAATTTAAATATATATATATATATATATATATATATATTATTATTACATAATTATTATTACGTAATAATAATTCCATTATATAACTAATATATAATTAATAACTATTCCATTATTACGTAATACCTAATTTTGTATAATTTTATTGCAGTACTTACAAGTTTGTTTTTCATTGAATAAAACTTGGCTGAAGACGCGTATTAAATGCAAAAACAGCTGTCCCAAGCAAAAGTTTATTTTGTGTATTTTACTTCTATATATATATATGTATAGTTTTATCTTTTGTTTCCATATTTATAAATAAAGTAAACAAATTGTTAAAAGTAAGAAAGTCACCAGTCTGCTTTTAACTAGAAGCAATATCAAAAAACAGCCATTATAGTAAGTATATTTGGTACCTCTTGTATCTCTACGATCTCTTGTATCTTTATGCATTTTTTTCTGTGGACACAATGTGCGTAAATAAGCAAGAGGTTACTGTAAATATTTTAAAATAAAAAAGTAAAAAACATTTAATATCAATTAGCTTAAGAGCATAATGGATTAAGGCTTTTTCTTTACAAAAACTAGCTTTGGCTCTTATATTAAAGCTTAAAGTATAAACTATAAGTCAGCTTTAGAGATAACATAAAAAACAATTAACTTTTGAGTTATAGTTATTTTTGTAAAAAATTCCATTAAAACCTAATGGACAGGATTTTTTTCACAGTCAATCTAGTTGAAAATTTACTTGAAAATCACTGTCAAGCTATTGACCTCAAATTTTTAAGAAATGCACATTGCACTACAAGAAAAAGTTGTTTTGTAATAAATTAACAAAAAAAAAAATTTATGACCTAAAAATGAAAAGTCTAAAAAATAAGTTTTGAATAAATGTTTATTTAATCAAATCTTTTTTAAGTTCTACAACAAGATTGTTTATTATTAAGTGAAGATTAAACTGAGAAAATTTGAGAATGATAGCTTAAAATTTGTAGAAGGTAGACCTTTAATTAACTTTTTTTGTCTTATTATTCTTCCCTTCCATAAAGATCTTATTAAAATTTCTAGCATTGTGTTTCCGTTCACATCTAAAAACTAATTTTAGGTACAAGAAACAGTAAAAACCAACTGTAAAAATACTTTAAAATAAAATCAAAATTTTAAAAAAAGTGCCGTAATCCCTCCCCTTTTTGCCCTTACCGGACCACTCATAAAAATATATATTGTAGTGGATTTATATATATTATAATATGTATGTTTGTGTTAATATTTTCCTAGATATAACTTTGCATTAGTGATCAACAACATTCAGCTCTTTTAAATCCAGAACTGGCCAGATTCTAATTTTGTGAATAGATCACTAATTTTAGCAAATGAATCAAAAAAAAACATTAGATATTTTGTAGTTTGTGATGACAGAAAAAAAAGGTCTTTGGCAATGGGTCTTGGTTTGAAAATGAGATTTGTATCCCTAACCTGATATAAAATTGGATCCAAAACCAGATTCGGCCAGATCCAAACTTATAAAATGAATTTGAATCAGACCAGGAATCATGATCTTTTTTTTTTTGAAATGTGATTTAATTGTAACATATGATTTATTTATTCAAAATTTCATTACCAAAACAATGTTTCACTTGCTTGAACCTAGTCAAACAAGATCATCTTTAAACTATAAGTTTTATTTAGACTTTTTTTAGTTTTTTGTTTCTTTTATTTCAGATATAGGAACATAAGTGACCAGTAAATTACAATAAGTTACACAAGACACACACTTTCAAAAACACTAAATATATTTCAAGCAATTCTCTTCAGTAGAGTACAATGCTGGCAAATAATAAGATTTTACACACTTATACAATAACCAAGTAATCATGAAGTAATCAAGAGATAAAAAAAAGACAAAAGCAATTAGTAAAAGTTAAAACCAAATAAGTCCATTTTTGTTATAATTAATCTACAGTAAAACTAAACATAAAGAAAATGAATACAATTCTTATAAAATGTTACAAAAATAAAGAAACATTATAGTCAAAATCTTTTTGCTTACATAAAACAGGTTTCCTTAACAAAATACAAATGGCTTCTAATTTAATCAAATCTAAAACATTGCTACAAGTTTTAATAATTTCAAATCTACCTAAATTATAATTGTTTGCACAAGTTGGATTATTAACTAAATGTTCTTAAATAGATGGACGTTTAGATGCGTTCAGAACCTTAACCGGAATATCATCTTTCTTATCTGACAGGCAAAAATTCTCTACACATTTTGGTATATGTTCTTTTATTCTCTTCCTTAGATGTCTATATGTTAATCCAATATAACTTGCTGTACAACAGCAACTGTACTGGTAGATTACCATACTTTTATTTAATTTTGATACTGGATCCTTACCACCTGGTGTTATTAGTGGTTTAGAGGTAAAAACAATTCTAGGGTTCGCTGCGTAATAAGTATTTCTTACTAATTGTCTAATTTTCTTTTCTAACATCTCTGAGCTTTTATTAATGAATGGAATTTTTAAAGTACCTACACATTTTTCTGGTCCTATTGTCTTTATTCTATCCAAATTTTTCACATGTAAATGAATTATTTTGTTAACTAACTCTTGTGGGTAACCGTTTTTGTTTAATAGTGTTTTGATTTGTTTGACTTCACCTAGTAGCAACTCTGGGGAACAAAGTTTGTGTGCCCGATGACACAAAGTTCTTATTGAATTTACTTTTCTCTTTAAACTGCAGTTTGATTAAAAGTTTAAATAACATCCTGTAAAAGTTTTCTTTCTGTACACCAAAGTTAAAAATCTATTTTCTATTCGTTTAATTTGTACGTCTAAAAATGCAAGTTCATCATTGTTTTCTTTTTCTATTGTAAAGTTTTAAAATCATGAGCATTATTCAAAATATTAAAGAATTTATTCATAGCTTTCTCGCTTTTAAGTAAAACAAAACAATCATCCACATACCTTACATATAATAAATTGTTTTTGAATGCAGGAACAACTTTTAATTCAATATAACCCATAAATATATTTGCTAATGTTGGTCCCAAGGGGCTATCCCGCCTTGTTGTGAATAAATTAAGGAATTAAAACTAAATTTGACACCAGAAGTTGCAAGTTTCAAAAGTTTTTTAAAATTCATTCTGTTAATTGTAGGTTTACTTAAATTAAACAATGTATTAACACAAATTTCAATAACCTTATCCAATGGTGCGTTAGTGATAAAGACTTTCAACATCAAAAGACGCAATAAACGTATTACTAGCTTCCATTTCTTTAATTTTGTCTACAAACGTAAAAGAATCCTTTAAACAATATGACAAAAAGTGTTTTAAAACTGGTTCAAGACACAAGTTTAAAAACTTTGCCAACTTATGTTGTGGTAAATTAATCATAGATAAAATGGGCCTCAAAGTAATGTTTTCTTTGTGAATTTTTGGTAAGCCATACAAACTTGGGGAAACTGATCCAAACAGTTTAATTAAATTAAATAATGATTTACTAATTTCATTCTTGAATAATAACTGTTTCAGAAACTTAATTATTTATTTTCCACGTTATCAACATTATCTAGTTCTTTTGCTTATCCTAAAAGTTTAAATTTTGTTGAATCACCAACAATATCATTCATTTTTTTTAAATAATCAGATCTGTTCATTAATACACAGCCATAACCCTTGTCGGGTTTAGAAATTATCAAACTATTGTCATTTTTTAACTCTTGTACTATTGTAATTAAAAATTCAACAAACTACTTTTTTTCAGGTTTTGATTTACTATAATTATATGCCAAGGATGACAAATTAACTTTCATAGCAGTTTTTTCATCAGTAGATTTAGATTTTAACACACTTAGTTGTTTTTAAAAACACTCAAATCCTAAAAAAAACAATTCCTTATCTACATATTTGGGAGGGAGCAAAAAAATTATTCCAAGACTTAATGCAAAGCTCTCTTGTTCAGTCAACTGTTGATCAGAATAATTAAAGACATTATATCTAGCCAAAGTACCAAACTTTCTCAATATCAAATTATTCAACTTCTCGCTATTGTCTTTTATTATTTTACTCTTTTGTTTAGTTACAACTTCTTCTACATAATTATTAAATTTATCAAAATCTTCTAAAGACAACACTTTCTTTAATTTACTTGAGTAATATACAACTGCAGATTCAATATCTTTTATTTCAAGTTTAGTCTAATGTCTTCTTGCATGTTATTGTATAATTTTTTACAAATTTTATTCAACTGATGATCTTGTTTGACTAGGTTCAAGCAAGTGAAACATTGTTTTGGTAATAAAATTTAAAATTTTGAATTGATCATTCTCCTTTTAATCAAGTTGAAAACTTTGATTGTTATCTTTAAAGTATAAGTACACATACAATTTATAACACATTAATATTATCTTAAAAGGAAAGTTCACTCCATGCTCTAAAACAGGGGTCGGCAACCTTTTGTAACACCCGGGCCAATTATTCCAGAAAAGATTGCTTGTGAGTCACACTTTTTACAAAAAAGTTTTTGAGGGCCACATTATTTAAATATAATCATAGTATTTAAAAGAAAAATACTCTTTTAAATTAAAATATTACAAAATATGCAGTAAAATAGCACTATATAAGAGTAATTGTTAAATTAAGAGCCTAATTGTATTTTTTTTATTGCAAAACCTTTTCCTTTATACGTAATCAAAAAAGTATGTTTTTAGCTAGAAAGTACCTTGCGAGCCGCAGATTTTGGCTTTAAGGGCCGCATTTGACCCGCAGGCCGCAGTTTGTCGACCCCTACTCTAAAACCTGAAACTGTTAAAAAATGGCTGCAATAAAACAGTTAATTTTCCAATATAATTATAGTTTAAATGTACATTGACTAGTACAGTGGTCTTCAATTTGTTTTGAGGTGCATGGATTGTAACTTAAAAACTATCTTAAACTTTGAAACTTACACTAAATATTCCAGAGTTGATAATGAAGAGCAAAATATAAAATAAAAAGATCTTAATTGTTTTAAGTGGTGGTTTTTTGAGAAATCTTGTTGGGGGTCAATAGCTTTTTTAACTACTTTAACTGGGGCCTTTTGAAAAAAAAGCTTGAGAAACCCTGCACCAGATATTACAGAAAATTTAAAACTTTTTCTAGATATTTGCACATTAGGGTACACAAAATCTTAATTTGCAATTTAGGGTGCACAGGTTTTGATTAGCTTGAAGATCACTGGACTAGTAGATCACTTTATTTGAAAGAAAGTAAAAATATGGGCAAGGTTAATTGAAAAGAACATAAATGAGACAATTTGTTTTATTAAAGCATAAGAAACATAATGCTATGACTCAACTTGCTAACCTAATTTTCTTTTTTTTATCTATGATTAATAAAGTCATAAAAGCGTAATAAAAAGAAAACTTGTAGTATGTGTTTTTAGAACTTTGTTTACAGGAGACTAGTTTTGTATGTAGTAGTAGAAGGATAAACATATTTAAGTTTTCTGCTTGCAATCAAAAACTTAGTGATTAACAACAAGCTAAAGTCTCAAATTATGTGGTTTATGATGAAAAAAAGGTTGATTACTTAAAGACTTTAAATATGATAAAACTCCAAAAGATGTTGACTGATTGAATTTAATTTCATACATAGTAATTACGATAAAGATAAAAAATCACAAATAACAACTGACATACCAGAAGGACAACTTTAAAACATAAATTTTATAACATTATTATTTTGAATTTATATTACCAAGTCCAATTATCCTGGGAGGGGAGCATGAGATTCATTTTCAGATCTGACCCTTGCATTGAAGTCATCCATATGACAAGCTAGTCATGTTTGGATATCTTTCTCATTATAATACTTAATTTAGAGGGTTCCCAATAAAATTTAATAAACAAATCTAAGAACATTAAAAAACTTAAAATTATAAAATGAAGCTTTTCAAACATTTAAGCAAACAATTACTAGAAATATACTTAATATAAAGATTTAAAAAGTCTAGTCTGATAAACAACCTTTTTTCTGTTTACATTACCTGAGGTTTAATGATTGACTACATAAAACTTCCAGAATATGTAGGTGAAAAAAGTTCTCAGGTAGCATTAAAATTAAAAATTCTCAATCTTGTTCTTACTTAAATGTTTCACTTACTGGTTGATCAACATATTTCAAAATTCTTAAAAGCAGTATAAGGGTCTTTTGAAAAAACTAGATAAAAAATTATTTTCTGAATTTGGCAACCATGAGTGTGCCAGTAACTACAAGGAGAATTATTCAAGGTATGTAAAAGCTAATGTGTGTTTTACTATTAGATACAACCTAAAAGCAAACACTACAACCTGAAAGCAAAAACATGTTTCTCACTTTTCTCTACAGATTTACCAGACCAATTGATAGAATAAGCCTTTTCTCCAATTGAAAAAAAGAGTTTCAATAATATGAACTTTAAGACAATGATGTTTGTTATTTATAATGACAGTTTTTCTTATATCAATAATATTGTCAGCGTCAATACCAGTAGTAATAGTATAGAAACTTCAACAGTGTAAAATTATGTCCATTTTCAGGTTATTAAAATAATCTATTGAACTAGTTTAGTTTATTTATTCATGAGATTTTTTTCTAAATAACTATAATAACTTTGTGTTAAAAAAATTACTAACGTGTGTACTTACATTTTAATGCAACTGTGTCAGAAATTAATTAAATAGTTGTGATTAGAAAAATGATTAGTTGTTGCGTTTGTGCTATTTTTAACTTCAGTGTTCATTTGGCTACATGAGCTTCAAGAATTTATTGTTGAGACTCTTCAATTTGTAAGTGTTTGTCTTTGCAGTGTTATAAAATAAAAAGCTTTTTTATAAAATATTCTTTAACTTAAAATCTGATATGACAGAAAAAAAAAACAAGATGTAACTGTATGGCTTTGGGAAGTTCAATTGTGGAAATAAAAGTCACTATTGGTGTTCATTTTTACACCTCTAAAAGTAACACTAACTTCAAATTAGTCAGACATTTCAATAATTTTATAAATGTTTGACACTGAAAAATATTTAATAATTTTAAGACAGCGCTAATTTTAGTACAATGAACTATTTGCATTAATGATCTTTTTTACCAAATTAAAACATGTTTAGGGAGAACATTTAATGGTATTTTATAGGGGGTTCAGAGTAATTTGTTGTTGCAAAGGATAGAGTTTAAGTTTTGTTGTTGTTTTTCATCAATTAAATAATCAAAAATTAACTAGTTTATTTTGTGTGCTATTGTTTTCATGTTGAAATGTATAGTACAAATAAAAAATTATTTCAAAAAGAACAAACTATACTGGATAATTATATCAAAGTAATCCATTTTGCTTTACAACCCCTATAACGCTGTATGTAACTACAAATAAAGTTAAGTAACTTTTATTTTTACTTTAGGACTTACCAAAACTTTATTAAAAATACAAATAATCCAACTTTTTTGGAAAAACATGGAGTTTGTAGATATTTCTAGTATATTATTCAACTTGAACATTTTACTTATTTATTACAATAATAATTATTTTAAAAAAATTTCTAATTAAGGTAGTTGTGATTTAATTTTTAATAATCGAAAATTAATTATAAATGTTTATTAATTTATTCAATACCAACACTTATTTAAATTTTTATTATGTATTTTGACTAACTAGTTTTTATCTTTCAACTTACAACAGTTACAGTGTTCAACTTTTCCTACACTAACATGCCACACAACTTGAACACACTTGAACAAATTCATTTATAAAAAGTAAGAAGGTATATTTAAGGGCATAGGGAGGGTCCACCTTGATTTTTACAAGTTGATCTTATTCAATAGAGTTTAATCTGAGCTAACATTTTTTAATCGCTTAAAAAAATTCAAACTAATTTTAGAGATATGAGCAATCAAAGTTGGTGACCTAAATAGGTTCCTAATGAAAGAAGCAAACTAAAACACTAAAAAAGAAAATTTTACTAAAAATCTATATCCTCCTTTATTTTTTAAGCAATCTTTTTCAAATTTTTATAGAAAATATATTATTATATTTTAAAAAGATTGAAAGCAGGACTTTTTTAATTTTAAATAAAAATTTTATTTAAAAAAAAAACACTTTTTTTTGTTTCTTTATCAATTTTTTTTATTTACTGATATTTAAAATTGCAACATTCAAAGCCTTCTAAATTATAATAGGAACGTTTCTTAAAAGTTTGAGGTCTCTAGCTTAAAAAATTAAGAAGAAAGACTTTTAGTAATTTTTTTAAATTTTCAAGAAAATTGATTTCCAAAAGTTTGCGGTTCATACATTAGTATTGGAAACTTTTTATAAAAATTACAATATCTCAAAAGTTGAATAAGATTTTTTTATTCTATAAAAACTGGATTGTAGTTTGTACAAGCTTAAATATAAGATTAAGTATTAATTTTAGTAAAAATATTTTGGAGTTAAATACCTTACGACGTCTTTACTTTTGAAATCACAGAAATTCGGAGCTGGTAGTAAATGTATATTGCATATCTTATAAAATTGAAAAAAAGTTCCTGCAAATAATGCTTAAAAGCGTGTGCCCCGATTCGTGTGTAAAACCCTTGAGCTGTTTATAAAAAAATACTTAAAAAGTTTTTTAAAAACAGATTTTAAATCTTGAGTAGTTTATATTAGAATTTTATACGAGATATAAATTTTAGGAATAAAAGTATACATTACCATTGCCACTGAAATTATTGAAAACAGTTCTATAGTAAATATTAGATTTTATAAGTCTATCAACATCTTTTTTATCAATTTTCAGTATCTTTAAGTTTTAATTATATCTCAGCCTAAGAAACTAACATATATTAAACTGATTTAAAACTTTAACACATTCACTATTTACAATACTCAAATTTTTCTCCAAACTCAAACTCTGTTTCAGTGATAAATAAACTTACTTAGTTGTTGATTTATAAAATAATATGTACTAATGTATGCAACTTATACTTTTTAAAAAGCAATTAAACTTTGTGGAGTATTATTTAAAAAGTGCTCATACTACTATTACGTAATATCTAACTTTGTATAAAATTGTACTCATACTTAAAATTCGCCTTTTATTAAATAAAAATTTGCTGAAGAAAGTGTATAGTGCGCTGAAATGGCTATACATAAAAAAATTTTTTTTGTTTACTAGAGTTATATTTTTGTATGTATAAAAGTATAGAAACGATTAAAAATCATCGCTAGCGTAAATTTAATAAATTATAATAATAAGTCTACTAAGTTTCCGTTTGAATAAGCCTTTTTTCATTAATGCCTTCTTAAACGACGAAAGCTTTGAAAAATTATTTAATATAGTTCATTCAGACAGTCTGTTTTAAATCTCTATAGCAATTTTTTAAAAACTTTGTTTATTTAACGTTACCATTTGAAGAAAACAAAAAGCAACAACAGCCCCCTTTAACAAATTTCTGAAATAAAAACTCTTAACTTTTAAGAAAACACTTTTTGTTTTTCATCATCAGCACCAGATGTTCAGTGCAAATTTTTTAATTATGGAATAATGGCTTCTTTGCAGCTTAAGGACCCCAAACTTCTGAAATGGTTAACTTTGGAAAACTCTGCTTAAAAGTATTGACAAAACATTTTTATGAGTCGATGACCTAAGCCAAAAGATTTTTGTTACTTTGATTTATTAGACTAAATTTATATTCGATATTTTCGTTAATTTTTTTGTTTTATTAAACCTAGAATTAAATTTTTACAACAACTATATTGAAAAAAACTTTAATATTTTTTACTTGCAAAGTTGTCTTTATTCTAAAAATACTTATACTTTTGCATTATTAAACATAAACTACCTAAATTGATTTAATATGTCATTAACATATGTTTGTGAAGTTTTTAAATCTAAATTCAGTCAACTTAACCTTTTTTTTGTTATAAAGTGCAAGTAATACTGAAATAACTGTAATCAAAGTCATTAGAAGTTGTTATAATTTATAAATTTTTAACTTTTTATATATTGTTATGTAAACAATATTAGTTATTGAAGACCAAGGTTCCAACACGATTTTTATAATCGCTTCTGGGGTGATATAACTCATTTTAGGAAACTCTGGTTTGTTTAGGTAAAACCCTTTTATAACTTAAAATTTATAACAAACATTTACCAACATTAAGAAAATGTTTTACAATTAGATAGGCCATAAAAGGTATCTCAAATACGTAAACATTAATGTTTTTTTTTTTAATTTTCAAACACCTTGATGTTGATTCGTTAAAAACTAATAAAAAAAAGTAAATAGTAAGAAAAATTTGTTAGGTTTTTGTACAACGTTTTATAAAAGCTTTTTATTTTGTTGCAAGACTTAATAACTTAAAAGTTAGTTGTATTGCAACCGATACAGTTAAAAAAACTTTTAAGTTAATTACTTTTGCTAAAAAAGTGCTTAGGCAGCAATAAATTAAACTGTTTTCAAATAGCAAACTAATTTTAAGTCTTTTACAAAAGTTTTCTACTTTCTAGTTAAAAATTTAACATTCCTTATTTTTCGAACTTACAAAAGAAAAAAAAAACGATGGTTTAAAAATCTACAAGTTTATTGCATCAAAGTTCAAATCGATTTAGGACAACAACAACAGTTCTTTATCCATGAACTTCAAACTCTAGTTGATGATCTAAAGAGATGAAGGACTGTTGTCCGAAATCGATTTGAACTTTTATGCAATAAACTTGTAGATTTTTAAACCATCGTTTATTTATTTTTTTGTAACTATTGATGCAGGGAAAAAAATCACAAGTAAAAACAACTTACTGTATTTTGGACCGATTTAAGAATTATTTATAAATATTATCTTATTTTTTAAAGGAAAGTTAATACGATCAAATTAGTTTTAAAAATTTTTACGTACAATTTGTTTTGTTAAGTCACAACTTACGACACATGAGTTAAGATTACTTCGATAATCAAATTTAATAAAAAAAAAATTAATAAGTATGTATATTAAGTAAATTAAAGAATATTTAAGTATCTACCAAATGTCTAATTTTTGTAGTTTTAAATAAGTTCTGCTAGTTTTTAACTAAAGTTTAAACTATACTACTTAGAAAATTATTTAATGAAGGCGTTTTTTATTTCAACATATAAAAAAAGTAGAATACATTTAATACAAAATATTTTTGTATAAAAATGTTTAATCAAAAACTAAATATCTTTAAAAACAAAGTACTTTGATGAAAGTTTCTTTAATTCTTTGATTATACTGGACAATAAAGTCCTGGACAAGACGTTAAAAGGTATCCGTGGTGTGCGACTCGATGACTGAAAGGCTCTTTGTGCACCAGGTCCGAGGACCAAAAATTTTGACCGTCTTTTTTTTATTGTTCAATAAACTATAACAAAGATTACTTTGTATTTCGTAGAAACATTACATTATATAATATTTTAAAAAACTGCAAAACATTTTTTTTCAACAATTTAATTTAAATTGCATGTTTTATTACTCAAAAGAAAATATTACAAATAGTTTTGAAGTTGAAGAATTTTTTTTAAGATCAAATAGTAGTCATATTAAACCTAAGAAGAAAACATAAATGATTGAGTATCTTATCAGCTTGGGGAATTTATTTTTATTTTGTAGTTACTATTATAACTATTTTTGAATCATGTAGCAAAGCATAATGCTCATTTGACTAATTTTATAGAAATAAGACAGCAACTTTTTTGAGTAATTAGATTTACTTAGCTAATGTATTGTTAAACTTAGAAAAATATCACACAATTTTTTCCATATTAAATATTTAAAAATAAATGTTTAAAATATCCATTATTTGTTTTCCTTCAAATTTTTTGAAAGAATTATTTTTTCCAAATTTAATAACAGGTTAGCAATTTCATCTGAAATAACTTGAAAATTAAAATCTTATTCAAGAAATCCGGTAGTTTTGAATAAAAAAAGTTAAAGAATCTATAGTTTTAAAAGATTATATAAAATTTAGTTTTTTTTTTAATTAGAAAAACATCAGAGAACACACTCTCCCCTCTGCAAAATAAGAATAACTGACAAAAATTAAATTATAATTTAATAGCCCTACAGGGAAAAAGATTGTTTAGTAAATAAGTTTTTTGAAATATTAAATATGTCTTATGTACTTGAATTCATGTCAAGAACTATAATTATTGGTAATTACCTAGCATGATGTTTTTTTTTTTATATGGTAGAAAAACATCAGAAAATACTCACTCTCCCCTCTGCAACAATAAACGCTTTCTGAAGGTCAAGCAAGTGAGTTTGAGCTCATCACATGTTATTCCACCTTCCCTATCTTTAAATTTACTAAGAAAAAAATTACCTTTTAACTAAAAATAAAACCAAAAATGTCTATGTAATTAAAAAAAATTTTAGCTAACTGAAATAAAAACTAATCCTAACCCTTTATAGAAAAACCTCTGGTGACACGTCATTTGGCAAATACTCGCAAGGTTAAAATCTCAACACTAAAAACTACAAAGTGTAGGAAAAACATGAAGCTCAAATCCCCAAGTAAGTATTTGCAGACGCTACAACAAAAAACACACCAACAATATAGTCATGTGATAACTGCTACCAGTGTGAACTCACAATCAGCTGTTGTAACCAATATTAAACTAAAATTACATTGTTTTGATATCTATTTTCATCATAATTTTAGACTTAAAATCTATGTTTAAAGCCTAATATGTTTAGTATAAAAATATACTTTGTTTTAAACAAGCTTTATGAATAAATATAATTTGTTTGTTATAAACCACTTAAACTTAAATATTTAATTGCTTTTATTTTATAGATTTTTAGTTGATATAAAATATTGTATTAGTATAATTGATTTATATTGTAAAATGAAAGCAATTAAATATTCAAATTTTATTGTTCAAAGACTAAAAAGCTTGATTTTGTTATTTATTTATAAAATGTCATTTTTAGCCCAAAACTATGGTTAAAATAGACCTCCAATAAAATATAACTTCAGTAATAAAGATATTGGTGCGACATCATGCTAAGTATTTACCAAATTATTGGATTTTATATACCTAAAGTATGCAAGTATTAAGTTCAACACCAAAAACTATCGGCACTCTTTTTTGAACTCACAACTTCAGTATTGACCCTAATTTGAACACCACACCATATCCTCCCATAGATTTCTGTGTTTAATGATCATATCTACCTTAATAATTTTTTGTTGACATTAGTACAAGAGCAACCATAAAAATCCAACAATTAACAAAATAGTATACAAGATCAGAGAAATAGTAATGCCAATATAAATCTTTAGTACAAACATAAAACTGTAAAAACACAATGTATAAAATTTGAAAGTTTGTTGTAACTGATGATCACTGGTATTTTACCACTGTGAAATTGAGTAATAAACTTTAATCACTAGGAAATTCTTAATCTGAAGTTTTTTATTTTTTTAATTGAGCAAAGTTTTATTACTTAATTAATGTGGTTTTGAAATAAACTAAGTATAGTCTACAAAAAATTGTTAAATGTGCTTGTAAGTAGGTAAAATTTTAAAACTATTAAATATATAGCTAGCTTATTTTTTATATATAAATAATTAAAAAAAAAAAATAACTGTATTGGAATGCATTTTTCTTACGCTCTTCCATTGTTTTACTTTTAATTGTTTAAATATTGAAGGTTGAGTTTTACAAAACAAGCTTAACCAATGAAGCATGTAATTGCACAGAAGTATAACATAGATTTTTAGACTTGTGTTAACATTAGATAAAGTTTGTATTTAGATATTGCTAAAAATTATTATTAAACTTTTTTTAGAACTGCATATTGTTTATTGTGTATGATTATTTTTTAAGTATTAAGAGTTTTTATTTAACAATACTTAACTGTTTTAGAGTTCTTGAAGTGTTTACAGTTTACATTATTTAAAGTTTTAGATAATTGTTAAATATTTTTTTGCTTTAATTGTTATTAAACTTTATTCATTCCAAGTTGCTTATAAAAGTAAATTACATTTTGAAACAGTGTTCTTATGATAGTGTTCTGTGGTTTTTTTATATAATAGATGCATCACCAAAACTGTCTGACTAAATTATACAAAATAGACTAAAGTAGCATCTAGTATTTATAAGATGATAATTAAGTAAGTATTTTATTATGAATGTACCACAATCCATTCCCTACATAACTTTAATTATTAGAAACTGAGGGTACTCAAAATATTTAAAATTTTGGAAAATATCAGGATAACTCAGGGTATTTTGACTTTTTTTAAATCAAGATTTATATACTGAATATAATGCTTAAATAAGTCCAGGACATTGTCAATTTTTTGTATGTGTTTTTTTAAGCATCAATAACTAAAGGAAATCAAGCTATTGTTTTGAAAAATCTACAAATTTTTATTACACAACATTAAAGTTTAAAATGCTTTCAGGTTCTAAACAAGTTTTCAACAAACTTTTATTAAGCTAATAAAACTAAAACGCACTTATGCAATAAATTAAAAATAATCAAAAAACAATAATTAAGGATATTATGCTGTAGTAATTCAAAAAATGTGTACAAAATTAATTTGTAAAAAGGTAGAAGATTTTTAGTATACTATAATGATATTTGTGTATGTAAAAGCAAGTTTAATTGAAATATAAATTATTTTTTTTTATCTACTAACATAGTTACATAAATTATCTAAAAATTTGGTTTTTTTATTTAAATTAATTTAAACTTTTAAGTTTAAATGTTCAAAAATAGTACTACTAATAGGTGAACATCTAATGCAAAAGCATGCACATACAAACTTTTTTAATTATTAAAAAATAATGAACTTGAGGTGTAAGTTATTTAAGCCAGAGACAAACATTTTTTTTAAAGATTTGAAAAATAAATCAGGATGACTCAGTGCAGTTTAAGGTCACTCAAGACAATTTTTTTTTCCATTCAAATGTTGCAACCCTGACTATAAGATTGTGCCTACTTGTATACACAGGGTTGCCACACACTCAGAGTACTCAGGGTATTTTTTGAAATTCTAGAAAATCTTTAGGAGTCTTAGGGTAACTCAGGGTATTTTAACTTTTTTTTAAAACTCAGTATGACTCTGAGCATATCTGATTTTTATAAAGATCCCAGGATAGTTTTAAGATTTTTTAAAAATCTCTGGGCAGAGTTTTTTCTAGATCTAAAATTGGATTTAAATGATCAAATTTCAATATTTTTTAATTTCATATACCCAATTTTGTTCAAGAAATGATATTAATGATCTTAAAATTCTTATTTAATTTTTTTTTAGCCTTGCATCTAGCAATTCACTATTCATAGAAATAACATTTTAGTTTATTTTTAATCTGAAATTAATACTTATTATGATTTGAGTTTATACTAAACAGAAACAGTTTAGAGATATAAAAGTTTAACTATGCATGAAAAGGTTTTATATAGGTTATAGTTTTAGTTACTTATAATGTAAAATTGTTTTTTTTTATTATAATGTTTAAAACATCTTTAATTCATAGATACAGTTGTTTTTTATAACTTATAAATACTTGCTTTCAGTAAAAGAAACTAAAAAATGAGAATAGACTTATGTTGTCTAATCTTTGAAAACAGTTTTTCTCACAAGTTTAGTGAATATCTAATGCAGAAGCATACACAATACACATACAACCTTCCTTTTAATCAGTAAGAAGAAAAAGAACACAAAGTAAAAGTAGTTTGCATCACAAGCATTTTTTTTATATGGATTTGAAAAAAAAAACTCAGGGAGACTCAGGGCAGTTTTTAGTCACTCAAGGCATTTTTTTTTTCTTAAATACAGCTAAGCTTAAAATTAGACTTGACATTTCTTTAAAAAGTAATGATAACTGTAACAAATAAGTTGAAAAATTAAATACAGTTTACTCATACCTTTATTTCAGTATTTTTAATTTCTAAAATATATAATGTAAAATCTACAAAAAGAAAAACTCACCAGAACTAAGTAATCACAGTCATTGGAGATAAAACCTTCTTATTAAATTTTAGATTCAATAAAAACAACCACTCAGACCAATCCTGCTCTACTCATACTTAATCAGTAACAACAAAAGTAATTAACTTTACAGTAAGAGAGAGTAGAAAAACTGATAACACTAAAATATCTTCCAACCCAGATTAAATGTTTAGAGATAGTTCTAGTCAAGCTACAGTTTAACTGTATACAAGACCTTTTTTGAATAAACATTATTGCAACATACTCATGGTAACTCAGAGCAATTTTCTTTATTCTCAGGAAAACTCAGGTTAGTCTGATTTAAAAAAAAACTTAGCCAGTTTAGTTTTTAATATAAAAACTCGGGATAGTTTATAAATATCTGAAATTACCAGGCCAGTTTTTTCAAAATTTTGAATGTTATTTAATTGATTTAGTTTCAATTTTTAGTTATTTTATAAACAATTTTGTTTAACAACTTGACTTTGTAAGTTAAACAAGTTTTTTTAAAAGATTTAAAAAGTTTCAAGATGACTCAAAACAGCTTTTTTGTTTGACTCAAAGAGTAGCATATGAAAACATCAACAAACAAAATAATAACTAGCCTTTAAAATGAATTAATTGTAATCATTATCCTAAATATGTGTAAACAAAATCTATGCAACCAATCTGTATTTTATATTTCGAATTATTTTTACTAAAATAGTCCTCTATTCAATTTCTAACCTTTTAAAATGACTCTGGTATTTTAAATTGTAACTGTTTCTTTAGTCAATAGCTTACTACCCTCTGATAAAGAAAGTATTTGTAAACATAATTACTGTTATACCCTTATAGGGTAAAAAGATATTTTGTATATAGAATCAGATAAATAAAATCTTAAAAGTTTGTCACTTTATATGTATATAAGTTAGGAACTTTTTATATAACAACATAGTCAATTTAAATTTTCATATATATCTTTAAATCTGTTTTTCAATTCAATTAACTTTTGATAAAGAATCAAGTAGATTCGAAGTCTTTAAGTTTTAATAATTTTTGTAAATGAAAAATATATCTTTATTAGGTTGCAAGTGGTATTTAAATACAACAAAAATCCTTCTAACAATAGATACAATATAGTAAATTTAATATTATAACTTTTTTTAAATTAAACAATTTAAAGTTCTCGACTTAAATGTTTTTAAGGAGATTTTTATCCAATATTTATTTTAACAGTTTATTACTAACAAAACAATGTTTCACTCCTATACTTGCATATAGGAGATCCTCAGTTGTTGTAAACAGGTCTGGAAAAAGTTTTTTGAACAAAATAAATGGAAGTAAAACAAAAATAAAAAAACTAATGGTTTAACAACAAAAATAAACCTTATATATACTAAACTTGAATAAAAATTAAATGCTTATGTTACGCCTTTAAGAATTTTTCTGGTAATATAGACTAAAAAAAAGTTATAATGTTATAAACGTTAAAATAGTAAAACATGACTCACATTGAAGTTAGTTGTCAAAAACAGAAATAGAATAATAAACACAACATTTGCAATTGGTAAAGATATAAACAGACTGTTGAAATTTAAAGATTAAGATTTCTAACATTCATTTATGACGTAACTATATTGTTGTTTAAATTAGTGCACAACTTGAATTAGTATATTTTAGCTACAAATTTAGAAAACTTTTTGTTAAATTGCCTTATTGGATAAAGATTATATAATCGAAAGTTTTAATTTGGTATCTTATTTTGATGAAAAAAAGAAAGAATTTTTTTTTTTTCTATGGACAATAAAAACTCTTTACAATTACAAATGATTTAACTTACTAATTAATGGGTGCTAGTTTATGTTTTAAAGCAGAGCTTTTGAAAATGTGGACAGTTTGCAAATAGTTCGTACCTCTTATTTAAATTGACTTTTTTCTTAGCATTGGCTATCTCTATTTTTTCTAAAGTACAAGTTTTGAAGATGTTATGTATGCTTTTAATTTCGGTAGGTTTGTTTTCTTTTTAGTTTGAGTCTTTACATTTTCTGTATATTTTAGTTTATGTTTGAAGTTGGCATTGTTTAAAGCGTTTTGTATGTGGCTACGTGGTTGTTAAATATTTGTTCATTTTTGGAAAGTTTATTAATTCTCCTCTTAGTTATCTCTGGGAGGTTCTTTTTTATAACTTTAGGATGGTTTAATTTGTTATTTATATATATTGTTGGTCAGGTTTAAAGTTGTATCTAAGAAATTACATACGGTTGTGCCACGTCAATAGTTATTTTGAAGACAATATCATTAAACAGTTTAATTGTTTTCTTTTTAATATTTTCAAGTGACTGGTTGCTTTTCCGTTCTATAACTGCGAGACTGCTGTCTCTGCATAAGCCGATTTTGTTGGCTTTATTCATAGATTTGAGGCGGTTTAGGGCGTACAGTCCCACAAGGTTGCATAGCTCAGCGCCGAAAAAAGAGCCCATTGGTACATCAAATAAAGCATTTTCATCATTTTTAATCCAAGTTTTATTGTCATAAGTTAAAATTGTTTTGCATAGGTGTTCAATTAGTTTATTGTCCTTATCTTCTATATCTGTATAATTTTTTGCAAAATTTGTGGCTTTCATTAAGTGGTGATGTTTAATACTCAAGTAGAAGTTTACAATTTCAAATCCTTTTACAACATATATAACATTATAATTTTTTTAGTCTATATTACCAGAAAAATTCTTAAAGGCGTAACATAAGCAATTAATTTTTATTCAAGTTTAGTATATTTAAGGTTTATTTTTGTTGTCAAACCATTAGTTTTTTTATTTTTGTTTTACTTCCATTTATTTTGTTCAAAAAACTTTTTTCAGACCTGTTTACAACAACTGAGGATATCCTATATGCAAGTATAGAAGTGAAACATTTTTTGTTAGTAATAAACTGTTAAAATAAATACTGGATATAGTAAATATGAAATATTTTGAAACAGCTGGTGAAACTTTGTTTTTATATTTATACATAACATACATCTTAACATATAATTATCAAACTCATATGTTAACTTGTTTCTAACAGATAATATTTTTTGTTTAAACTAAAAGCTATATAAAATTATTATTATTATTATACTTTATATGTTCTATAGTGAATGCTTTATTTATAAGTACAATGACTCCAACACAACAAACCATACTTTATCAAGGTAGACATTTAATTGGAAATGTTAAAAAACTAAAAAACTTTTGAAAAAAAGCTTGTAAAACCTAGAATTTTAACAATTTTGGTTTCAAAAATAATATAACTAGAATATTTGACTTAAATTTTTAAAGTTTATAATATTGATTAAATGGGTATGAGTTAAATATGCACAAAGGGACAATTTTGCTTGAAGACACTTTTGCAGGTTGGAAATTTTTTATTTGGTGTAATTGTTTATCAATTCAATTTTTGTGTTATTGTTTTTTTTTTATTTATACTATCACTGTTACCCCTAACCCTTACCCTTAATCGGTAACTTTTTTTCTGCTTATTATTTTTACTAATCTTTTTTGTTTCAAACTATCACTGTTACCCCTTGGCCCTGTGTCAGTAACTTTGTTTTATAATTTTTTGTTTGATTTTTATTTTCTTATTATCAAGTTTTTACTATCACTGTTAACCCTAACCCTTGGTTGGTAATATATATTTTTTCAATTATCTTTTTTTAAATCTTATGCAAAAACAGCCCTTTGTGCAACAGTGTTTTGGTGCATATTTGGCTCATCCCTAAATTTAATTTTCAATTCCATTTAAATTACTTTGAAGTTAAGTGCTATAATAATCTAGTAAATAATTTTTTTTGAACATAGTTTTTGTTTACATTAGATTAAAAAAAAACTACTTTTTAAAATTGTTTGTCTTTTTTGTTGATTAACATATGGAAACAAATGTTAAAAAATATATGCAAAATTTAAATAACTTTACTTAAGTGTATGTTTAAACTTTTTTTGCCCTTAAATAATCTACATATTTACCTTTGCACACTAGGCGGCCATGCGTGTGCAATAAAATGCTCAAATTTATGGGTATAAAAGCTTTTTATTCAAAAATATTTTATTAGTCATTAATGTTCTTTACTAAATAGCAACCTAATAACAAATTGAAGTGAGTGAAGTGAGTAAATTTATTTATAGTGTAGTTAAACTATATCAATTTATAATATTTTTACTGGTTAAATTTTCAAAATTGTAAAATAACCTTTATAGTTAAAATGATAATTTTTTGTTCACTTTAAAAAATTAAGCTATATTCTTTTTTATTCTATATATTAAAAATCTTTTATAGCCCTGGTATTGCAACTTTTATATAGAAACAATCAGGAAAAAGTTAGATTTATATTTTATTAATATCTTTTGATACCATTTATGATAAATCTCATACTGGATGTGTAATTAGAAAAAAAATAAGTTGCATTTAAGGTGTAATTCATTTTATTAAAGGTGCTAAAAATTACAGATTATTTTATACATTTTTACAACATTTTTATTTACAAAATGAGTGATGCAGTGTTGCATATTGTTCTTGTTGGTTTTCATCACAAAAAAGGTTGTCAGGTTGAATATTCCTACCCACCAATGTTAGAAAATAATGAAGTTCCCGAAGAGTGGAATTATCTTCCATTTTTGGCCCTTCCAGACGGATGCCACAACTATACTGAAGATTCTACAATATTTACGCTGCCTCCACTGAAAAATATGAAGCAATCCACAGTTTTTGGAGTGAGTTGTTATAGACAAATTGCATCTGATCTTCTTATTAACAGAGACCAAGATGTAACAAGAGGAAGTGTTCAAAAAAGTGTAGTTGTCCTAACACAACATTCTTTGTTTGGTTTACTGCTTGTCAAACTTAAAATGATCACTGAAGCGTATTTTGAAGAAAAAGACTTTAGTAAAAAAGGTATTTTAAAAGAATTATATGAACATATAAATTTATCAATTACAGCAGATCAACTAACTAGTAAATCATTTGGATTTTCACCTCAATCTCTTTTTGCAGTTTTCAACCACAAAGTCTTAATACTTTTTAAGCTAATTTTACTTGAAAAAAGAGTCTTATTTTATGCAACCCCTGTCAATAAACTTGTTAAAAAAGTTATGTCTTTACTCTCACTGTTTCCTGACCTAGTGGAAAAAGGCTTAACTTATGCTTGTACTACATTGCAAAATTCCTCGAAAAATCTAAAAGCTAGAGAATATAAAAAGCTTTTGAATGAAAATGATGAGTCTCATTTAAATGTAGTTTATGAAAATACAGCTTCAAGCTCTGAAAAATGCGAAATAAAACTTACTCAAAATGCAACTGATGATGAAGACTCCACAGACTCTAAAGAGGTTCTTAATACAAACAAACTTGGATTTCCATTGTCTCTGTTTACTAATGGTTACATGTTACAACCTTATGTATGTCTTCAACAGTTAGATCAAATTTCCGGCACTGAAAAAGGCTTTGTTGTTGGTGCCAGCAATATGTTGTTTTTGACACAATCAAAAAACTATGATGTTATAGTTAATCTTGATACTAATGAAATATCATATCAAGATGCTGATTTGAAAAAACTGCTTCACCTAACCTCTGCCGATCTTAGGTTTGCTGAACATCTTGTAGAAAATGTTAAGGATAGTGGTATCATAGATGAGGAAGTTTCAACTAATTGGAAAGGAGGAGATGAATGGACAAGATCAGAGTTTCAAAACTATTTGTTATCAATGCTTGCTTGCTCGCTTCCAAGAGAAAACTGTGACAAAGATGTAGATGATTTTAACACAGCCTTTATAAATGCTTGGAAGAAAACTAATAATTATAAAAAATGGTTTCAATTGCAGTCTGAGTCAATAAACGAAGTTTCCCCTCATCATCCCCATCAGGCACAATGGGGAATTACAGATGTAAAGTTGAGAATTCATCACAATCTGCAATCTAGTGTGAAGGGAAGAAAAATTGAAGATGCTCTTTCAAATGTTGATCAGTATGTTTCAAGCTCTTCTAAAGCTGTTTCTAATGCAGTAAATGTCTCAACAAAAGCTGTTTCTTCCGCCTTTGACTCAGCTAAATCCGGATTTATAAATTGGATGTCGAAAAAGAAATAAAACTTCTATTTTCTAGATTTTATTTATACTTTACATATTTTTTTAGGTATTTTGTACTGAAGCCTTTTTTTTCATTGCCCTATTATGTTATTTATGTTTTTCAAATGCAATAAAATACCATTAATATTTCCATATGACTTATTAATTGGTTCGTTGTGTATAATTTTATTAAAATAACTTGCTTTATTTTAAAAGTTTTTATTTACTTTTGATTTTTTAAATAAATGAAGCATTTTAACACAATTACACTGTATGAAGTTACTTATTTTTAATTTTTAAAAGTTCCCATAATTAAATAAAACGCTTAATTATGTTTTAAATGTAAAACTATTATAAATATTTTAATATTGTTGCATGAGTGTTATTATTTTATTTCTAAACTACAAGAGAAAATATGGATTTTTACAGTTTTAAATATACAGTGTCGTTTAAGAAAGAGGTAAACACCATAGGTGAGTTATAATTGTTTTAAAACTTTTTTTAAGACCCTTAAATGCAATATCTTCAAGTAACTGGTCTCTTTTTTACTATGCTATCTTTTACATATTAGATTTTTCACCTTATAACCTATTTTATTCACCTTTTTGTATTGCGTGCTTTTAAGGAAACTGTTTTAATTTTTAAGCTTAAAACTTTTATATGAAAAAAATATATATATAAGTTTCAAATATATGAATTGTAAATTACTATTTGGCCTTTTATATACTTTAGTTTACTTACAATACTGTTAGACTGCTTTGTTTTAAAACTATTGGAGTTTTTTATGAAAACTTGTAAAAAAAATTCAAGTTTTTTCACAAAACACTTTGTATTGCTTTATATATTCTCAAACTTTTTCGTTATTTATTTGTTTAATTTTTTATTAGTGATATTGGTATGGTATCATATACTTTTTGATAATTAAGTTCATGTGCATTTTATGTATTTGTTAAAATACCTATCATTTGAGACTATTTCTTACGCTTAATTACTGTTTTACTTACTTTTTTGACAACTTTAGTTATTGTCATATACTCATCCTAAAACTTTATTTTAAAACTTATCTTTGAAAGCTTGTTATTGTTTTGAAAGTTTGCAATATTTTCACATTTTTGACATGTACTTAAAAATTTATTAGTTAATTTACATAGTTTTTTGTTTTAAGTATTTTAGCGAAAAAAACATATATACTAGTTTTATAAAAAGACTAAATTTTAAATAAGAATTGAAAACTTCTGTAAAAATGTTGGATAGGTTAATTCTTTAGGTAGCTGCGAGCTATGTTTCAAAAATAAACAATTTATTTTTATACAAATAAAAAGAAAATAATCTTTTTAGATTTAATTAATAACTGAAGATCTCTAGCTAGAGAACCTAGAGTGAAAAACTTTTTTAATTTTGATAATATTTTGAATAAAATTTAGACAAATAAAAAACGTTTAGTTTAAACACTGATAAGTTATAAAAATATTTTAAGATTGTAGGTTTTTAGTTTTTAACTCGATTAAAAAAAACTTCCTAATTGAATTATCAACAATTAGTTTATTTTACTTTAAAATTATAGTAGATTTTATATTAACTACGTAAAAAAAGAACAACAAAATTGATGATTTTAGTATTTTAAAACACTTGAAGTTTTTTACCTTTAATGTTAAATGCTATGGTTTTTAAAATACGTTGACCACTTTACCTTCTTTGTTTAGTTTACCTTCTCTTAAAATTTTATTTTTAACATCTACACAGTTTTTATTAACATGTTTTACTGTAATTGAAAATTTTTGGTTTTTCTAGTACTTCTAAGTAATTATTAGAAATTATTATAATAAATGAAATGGTTTTTTATAACTGAAAATTTTTACAAATGATAAGTGTGTTAAATTTCTTTTGAGTAGTTATGATTGCTGAACAATGTTAAATTAGTAAATACTTAGCTAATCTGTAAGCAGTATGACTAATCTAGGTACACATACTCGAGAATAAAATACTAGTTATATTTAGTTTTAAATATATGATTAAAGTTAACCTTTTTTTTTTGATTGTTCATGTAATAAAGCTATAGGTTTCTATCTTAAGAAACTTTTTAGTAATGTGTTTTTCTATTAATAATCAAATAAACTACTTATGTAGAATTGCTGAGAACTGTTTTTATTTGGTTTCAGACAAGTTTAACGATTGTAACGTTTAGATATCATTTTTACGTGATGATATTATGCTTAAATAAATAAAGTTTTGCCAAAAAAACTTTTTGTTACTATGAGTAGAAGTTTAAATAGGTATAGAAATATTTAATGAGCTTTTATATTAATTATGGCATTTGATATACTACAAAAACTCTATAACAAGTCCACAACCAAATCGGAAGTTGCTTTGTAGTGTCAGTTTGAGCAGCCATATGTAGTGTTTGATATCAACTCTCAGTAGTTTTTTATTATTTTCAAATGAATAATTTATTTTACCTAAAAGCTTTCTTTATAATTAAGTGATAGGTGTAATATAATTTGCTGTATCCCATGGATATAGATACTTTCGTACATCTAGTTAGTCTAAAAACTTCAAAACAATTCCTAGCTTTGTAAAAAAAAAACGATGATTAATTAGTTTATTGTTAGTTGTACTAATTCTAATACCTCTACGAGCATTTTAATACAAGTTTTTAGTTTTATTTAGATATTTTTGGCCTTCTTCGGTTTTAAATTGTATCATCAAAAGATCTTATTTATTCAAAAGTCTTCAACCTATGGTCCAGTTATAAAAGATGTAAAGTTTTAAAAAGATAACATAAATAGCTATTTTGTACTCAACCATGTTTCAACACTACCAAGTATTTTAAATTTTTCGAGTAGATTGTTTATAAACAATTTAACAACATCTTTCGAATTTCAATATATTTTCAAAAATTTCTCATTTAAAAGTTGTTTTGTTGACAACGGTAAATGTAATTGGTTTAGATTTGTCTTTCAGTGCAAAGTTTTCGTGCAAATCATTTATCATTCAAAAGTCAGGGATGTTCAGCCTAAGACGTTTTAAAAAAATTGAATATGTTTAAAAGTTATATTCAAGAGTAACATAGTTCGTTAGTTTTAAATGGTGTTTTCAAGAACACATATAAACTTAATTAAGAGGCTTTACTTTTTATTGTAACATTTCATTCAGTTTTTAAGAGAAGTTTATTTTTGGCCTGCGTAAAAGTTTTGGCAATTAAAAAATCCCTGGTGTTAAGAATGATAGTTTTAAAGAACTAGAAAAGTTTTAAAAGGTAGAATTATAAAGTTTCTCGTGTGTTTGCTTTAAACTAGGGTATCCCATACTGTTTCTCAAATAGCCCCCTTTAAAGAAATAAAAAAAGCTATAGCCCCCTTGTACCAACAACAATTAAGACCTTTTTTTTTGCTCTTCATCAGCAATTTTATAATATCTAGTGTAAGTTTCAAATTATGACCTCATAGCCCCCTTTGGCCCCTTAGCTGCTCATGGTTCCCTGAGTATCTGTCATGGCCCACTTTGGGAAACCCTGCTTTAACGAAGCAACTTTTATTTTAGAGAAAACTTTCCAACTGAATCTAAATGAGTAGTTAAACACAAAAATTTTCGCAGGATTGTTTTTTAAAGTTTCACAGTAGGTTTAGATTGTTCTGTTTGAATCATACATAAAAAAATTTTTCAAAGAAATTAAGCTAAAAATATTATAAATTTTAAAATGCTATAAAGAAAATTTTAGAAACATATTGATTTTATACACATCATAATAACTAAACTTGGTTAATTAAATAAAAATGTAAATTAAAGTGTTTACTCTTTATATGCATATACGACTATCGATTTTAATATTATTATCATTTCTAGATATTAAGCTATATATTACTTGTTTTTTAGATAATATTTTATCTTATTTGTTTGGTATTTTTCTCAATATCTAATAATCTTTTTGTAGTCAAGTAAAATAATTATTTAATCATTTATTTGAAGCTGCTGATTATTATTTCAAATTTTTCTTAAAAATGTTATTTAGGATTTATCACTGGAGATTAAAAGATAATATTTTCTAAATGAAGCACTATAAACAGTTTTTTGTTAAGAGTTACTGTCTTAAAACGTCATTTATTGATCTAATAAGTATATTATATCGTTTTATTTAGTATAACAATTCGATTGCAAAAATTAAAAAAAATTTATAGTTAAAAAATTAATGTTGTCTTACTGTTGTTTCTAGCCTAAAAAACTAAACTACTTGACATTAATACGTCTGAATAACTTTACATTTGAAAAAAAATCTATGTATCTTTTTCCATCTTTTTTTTTTGTTGTAAAGTGTTTTTTTAATTGTTATACTTTGGTAGAAAAGTTAATTCAAAAAGTTAGTATAAATTGTTGTTTACTAAATGACAAAATAAAAATCGCTAAAAGTAGTTGGAACTGGTGAACGAAAAAACCTTTTTATTATCGAGTCGTACACCACTTAGATACAGTAAAACGTCTTGTCCAGGACCGAAATCAAATACTAACTTTTTCATTAAAATTAAACTTTGCAAAATAATTTTCTCATTTTAAAGCTTGTAATATACTTTTATAAATGTTTATTTTTAAAATAGATGAACATCAGATAAAACATTAAACAATTAGTTCAAAACAAACATACACTAAAATCAACATTACTTTTACCACACTTACCAGTGTTATATTTTGGCAATTTTACATGTATTAAAACGATTAGGTAAAAACTTTTAAATAAATTTTTACTAATTAAATACACATAATGTATTAAAACAACAAAATTCAACTTAAAAAAAAGTAAATAATAAAAAACAAACAGTAACTTTTACCAATTAAAGTATATAGTTAATCTATTTAAGTTCAAGGAGAAACAAAATTGCTCCTATTTATTAAACGCGAAAAAAAATTAAAGCTAATAATTTTTAGTAAAAGGATCTGGTGCATAGTAAAACCTTTTAGTCATCAAGCTACACACAAGTTACTTACTTTATCTATTCTGAGCTTTTAAATACGTACATAAAAAATTATCTTTTATCTTTACAACCTTGTACTTTAAAATAATGAAATACGTAAGAACAGGACATAAAACAATACGACAACTAACTCAGTATAACTTATCATCTAAAAATAGTTACTACTAGAGTATAAAAAAATTTGGCTAGAAAAACAATCTTTGAACTGCTCTGTTGATTTTTTTAATTTAAAAAAAAAAAGTTAGCTCATAAATCAAGAAAGTAAATTTAACTTACTTTGTCTGTTCTATGCTATTTAATTTCAAAACTGTAAATACAAATCTTTACCTATAAATTTAACTATAAAAAATCAACAACTGTCCTGTACTGTTAAGCAGTACAAAGTTGGTGTACAACTCAATAACCGTTTTTTAAGTGTAAAAGTATTTTCATACATCAGTTCCTAGGACTAATTAGTTTAAGCAATTTTTGTCGTTCAAGAAACAATATAACGTAAAAAAAACCAAATACACTTAAATTGTTTATTCCAGTAATTTGTTTGTGAGAAAAATAAAAAGACTAGTTAAAATATTTTTAGTTCGAATTCTACCAGTAGTTAATTTCACTGTTAAACATTTTTAAAGCAATTACATTAAATACTTTTTTTAAATACCTAAACAAAAGGTATACCAATACTTAATTAAGTTTTATTTAAAGTCTAAATATAAAAGTACTTGCTTCAACCTAAACTGGATAATTATAATCACAACACAATTTACATACTCAGTAAAGACTTTCCTTGATGTAGTAAATGTTTGTATACAAAAATATATAAACTAAAAAGTGTGAAAATTATATTCCCATCACAACCTGTAATTACTTTATTCATTCAACAGTGAAACATTATCTCAGGTCGACAAAGTAACTTTTAAAATCACCTTTATCTTGAAAGTAAATTAGTGTACTGGTCTATGATTTACTATCCTGATGTTTATAACAGCTTCGTAAAAAAAAAATTCTTTTTGAGAAGTATGGTTGAATGTTCTAGGTACCTTATGCATAGTATTCTTAAAATTACACTTGAAATTAAACGGTAAAAAGGAATAATAAAATTTATACTCAAAGACATCAAGCTAATATTTAAACAATCTACGTATAATTTTATTTTTGTTATTTTTAACTTGCTTACACTTTCATTATATATTTTGTAAATCTATGAGCTTTAATAATAATTGCTTTAAAAAAAAACTTAAATTATATAATGCTTTTTATTTAAATAATTTTTATCTAAAAAAAAATATATAGTTAATTTATTTTAAAGTTTTGGTTGATCTTAAAAAAAATATTGCTAATTGAAGGACAAAAAAGTGCCCACAATAATCGGTCAAAGCACCCAGTATTAAAAAAATCTTTTGATTATCTAGTCGTACACCGCTTGGATACAGTTTAACGTCTTGTACAGGACATAATATTTTATTACTATTTAAATAAAACAATACTTAACTTTATAGTTAAAACCTTTTAAAATTATTTAAATTGTAGTATTTAGAAAATAATTATTTTTAACTAGTTAGTTTTTCTTAATAAAAAATATTTTAATTTCAAATTTATTTATTTTAAAACTAGAATTGGTGTTTTATTGCAAATTTGAATTTAATTAACTTAAAATTTTGCTAAGTCAAGTTTTTAATAATGAATGTTTTTTTTTTACTTTTGCATAACAATATTAACCAAAAGTCTAATTTTTGAGTGATTTTATATTCTTAAGCTTTTTTGTTTATAATATATTTTATCTATATATTATAATTTTTTTTTTAAATTTATTTTATAACTCAGAAGCCCTACAACGCGGAACATCTGAAACTAAAACCTCGAAAGTTTTTTTTTCTTTTGTTAACATATGTTTGAAACTATTACTGTTTACATTTAAAAAAGTTACATTATATATATCACGAATTTTTTTTTATAGATACTTGCAATTCAGTTTATTACTTTAGTTACTAACTTTTAAGTTACTTTAGTTTATTAAAGTATTAAATTTTTTAATTAAATGTATTGTTTTCTTATAAATGTAAAGCAGGGTTTTCAAAAGTAGGCAATACCACCCCTTTAATGACAGTATTGGGTCAATACTATTGGCTATCAAGGGACGTTGAGTAATAAAGTGAAGAAAAACTAAATTGGTTAAGACTCTAAACTTAAGAGCGGCATCTAACAATGAATGGCGATTGATTTTTTGAATTCTGCCTAGGGGCGTTTATTAAAATAAATTCGGAAATCCATGAACTAATCAAGTAGCCGTTTTAAATAAAAAAGTTATTTTTATTTTACAAAAAAAAATTACAAGTTTATAAGTACTCGTTATATTGCCTAAAGTACTTTCAAATTTTCTTCTTCAGTAGGCAATTAGAACTGAAATTTAAAAGAAAATTTGAAAGTACTTTAGGCAATATAACGAGTACTTATAAATTTGTAGATTGTTTTGTAAAATAAAAATAACTTTTTTATTTAAAACGATTTTGATAAAGACAAAAACATCACGAAGAACAACACACAACCAAGGGAAGATTTGAGATATTTAAAACTATAATATTCTTACTCTAATCAAGTAACGAACGGCCTTAGATAGTTGAATTGCTCTAAGCATAAATGTTTTAGAACTATTCTAAATTTAAAGTATCTGTGTTTACTAAACAATACCACAGGACAGAAAAAAGTCGTAAGTTTCAATGAATGAAACAATTTTTGAAATTTTAGTTTTTACATTCCAACGAGCTTGTTTTGTTTCGATCTGTATTATAAAAAAGTTTTATAGTTAAAAGTTTAAATCATTTAAAATAAAGAGTATGCTTGTTCTTTTAATTGTTTTAAGCAAACTAACCAAAATTTAGAAACTTTTGAACATCGATAATTAATAAAATAACTTTAATTTTTAATAAATACTACTTAAAAGCTACCTTAACAAAGTTTTAACGCTGTTGTTTTGTAAATTAATAAATAAAAAACAAATAAACATTTTTTTATTTGTTATACTAGCAATATACACAAAGTTAAAGTAAATCTATATTCAAAATTGAAATTTAATAGCAGCTAAAACAAAAAATCTTAAATTAAAATTTTTTTTACACAAACTTTAACATTTTTTGAACAAAATGACGCTGTTAGTAACTGTTTATGTATTTTGTTTTGATGGCTTGTTGTAATTGTAAAAAGCAATGCGACTGAAATTAAATTAAACTGCATCATAATTGCTTTATTCAACTAGATTAAATTTAAATACATTAAACTGTATTCGTAGTGTATAAATCAATAACCGAAATGTTTTTTCTTCCGGATAATTAGAAAAAACTTTTTGAGGTTTTTTTTATTTCAATAAAGGATACAGTTTTGTGGTACTAGAAACTAAAAACTTAATTTTGTTTGTAATCTTTTTATTACTTTAAAAAGTAAAATTATTTGCAAAATTTCATGTACAAATAAATTGAATTAGTTTAAAGTTGCTTTTTAATAATTACGGAAGCAATAAAAAAATGTGAGTAAATAAGTCTTTAAAACTATTCTACAAATTGGTTTATAATAAATACTATATGAAAATATATTTTTTTATTTATCGAACTCGTAATTGTTTATTTCAATACATGATAAACCTATAAAGCAAAGCTTTTTAATTTGAAATAAAAACTATTAATGTTTTCAGGTTACAGTTTTTTACTAGACTATGTTTCATAATTTATTTTTTATCTATTCAGTGTTCATTTTCAATAACCATTATGTGCGTGGCAATACAATATGAATAATTGGTTATGTGGCTAAATATAAACAAATAGTATTAAGCATGCTTGAAACAAAACATTTTAGCATTCACACAAAAAGACTGTGTTGTGGAACTGTTTTTGTTAGCCATGTTTTTTAGTTTGTATTATTAATGTGTTAAGTATTAAATGGTTATTTCTTATGAGTAAAAGAATGATCAATAAGCTGTTATTTTTTCCAAGATTTTAATTAACCTTCATTAAACTTCTTGTTAATACTTTTATAAAAATGTATAAAAAATAATATTTTTATATATTTTAGAACAGAAGTATTAAAATTAGAATTTTATATTGCTATTGAATTTAATTTATAACTTAGTTTAATATTAACTAATTTTAGTAAATAAAATACCAAAACTTTTAGGCCCTAGCAGTGTTCAAGACGTTTTTTATTACAATAGAATAGCTTACATTGAGATAAAACTTTAAACTATAAAACACTTTTCACTAAGTGGTAAAAGTTTTGGTGGTATTTGAAGTTCTAAGATATATTCCTGTTTTTCTTTGTGTATGTGTTAACTATCAGATTTTGCTATTACAATTTTTAACTATTACAGTTTTTAATTTAATGCTATTGTCATTAGGACCCTACACCACCAAATTAAAGTTTTTTTTTGTTGTAACTTGTAGATTAAGTTTTTTCATTCCCTTTTTCTTTCGATTATTAGCTTTTTGATAAGTGTCTATTTATCTTCTTTTTTTTTATATAGACTTTAAGTTAAGAATAATCATTTAATGGTTTAAAAATGTTCCTAATATTTAAAAAATTGGTTAAAAAGGATGTCCATTTAACTTGAAGTCTTGGTATAATATATCATTTAAAATTTTGTTGAAAAATAACGAGATAAATATAATTTTGAACAAAATCATGGAACAATCAGGAAACCTGGAATCTTTGAAAAAACTGGAATCCTTAAAAAACCTGAAATTAGAGTAATTTAAAATAAACCTGGAATTTCTTATAAAAATCACTAATAAACCTCAAAAAAACTTGAATATTAATGAGTCTTTACATGCTAACTAATGAAATTTCAATTAGATACCTAAAATCTATCATATAGAAAGAAAAAATAAATTACAGTTTTCTTAATTAAAAAACAGATTTAAAGTAGCTTTACAGTATGTTGTTATACTATTTAAGACAGTTTTTTATTTAAGTAAAATTTTATACTAAAAATGGACCAAAAAAATTGTTTAAAAAACTTGGCAGTAATTTACAAAACTCAAATTTCAAAAATTCTTCTTTAGAAAATTGTTGAAAACCCATAGGGCTCCTACTTTTAGTTTTCGTTTAGTTTTCATTTTCTTTTTTTTTTGCATTTTTTTATTTATGTCATAAAACCATTTTTTAAACACATTAACACAAAGTTTTGCTTTTATCACCAAATACTGAAATTGACTAGGACGTTAAAGAATTTAATTTAAATGGTAACTACAGATGAAATGCATTAAGACACATTTAAGTCAAAGTATCATTTCAGTAGATTTTAAAATTATAAAAAAAATTTCTACCTAAAGTTAAATTTCTTACTTAAATAAGGCAAAAAAAGTGTCAAGTAAGATAACCTGTAAAAAATTTAATAAACATAAAAACGATTTCAAAGAATTAGAACCAATTTATCATGCTTAAAAGTTTTCCTAAATCTCAGGCAAGTTTTTTGACTCTAATTTTTTTTTATAATTGTGCTTTTATGAAGTCCTTTTGTTATTCTACTTTAGGCTTCTAGACTAAATTAACAATATTGTTTTAGTTTCAGGCTCGTATTGATTATTTTTGAAAAAGTTTTCAACTCAAGCTCATTCAGAATAGCTTGATATAACTCAGACTAGTTTTTTGTCAGGTTGGATTTTTTGCCTGTAACTAAGCTAAATTTTCAACTATTATCTGTTAACAGATTTTATTATAATTTATTAATAAAAAGCTCAAGATGCCCAAAAAGAAGACTAAGAGTCCACCAATTTTAAGTCATGAGTTTGTAATTCAGAACCATGCAGATATTGTTTCTGGTATTCTTTGTGTCTGTCTTGTTGGATTTTTCTTTGAAGTTAGTCTTCTCAATTGTGTTTTGTTTTTAATTTGACTGAAATTTTTTGTTCAAATTTTATTTATTAGTATTTAATTTTACAAAAACTTATTTAGTTGTTGTTAGGTTGCTTTAAAGCAGGGGTCGGCAGGTCAAAAAAGAAACATTTTTAATATGCCTAAAAAACATTTTTAACTACTTCTTTTGAGCAAAAAAAAATTAGGCTTTGGATTATCCTTTAAAAATAACATTAAAGTTTTGTTATTATTTCGTGAAAAAATGATAATAATTTAGTTGACACAAAATTTTGAGTCGACTCCAGCTTTAAAGTGTAGTTTAGTGTTTCCAAATTAAAGTTTTTAAAAATATATATATCAAAACAAATTTCACTTTTATTTATTTAAGTGATTTTGATTAAGACTTTTTGAAAATTGTATCTTAGTAAATAAAACTGAATTGAAACTGAAAAAGAATTCTATTGTGTTCTGTAAGTTAAAAGTTATAAAATGACATAGTAATATATATAGTATTTTATAAACTTTTAACTTTCTGACTACAATGTAATTCTATTTAAGTTTTAGTTCTGTTTAATTTACTAAGATATAGGTTTTGATAAGACTTGGTCAAAAGTATTTAAATGATTAATAATGAAATATGTTGTTTTATAATTATTGTATAAGTTAAACACTAGAAAAAAGTTTTTGAAATAAAACTCTTAACATGTGCATAAACTTTATCATCTTAATTTTTTTAAATTTCTGCTCTTTCTAATTTAACACCAAGACTTTCATTTTATCTGTTTTTTAGCCTTTGAAAGGATTTTCTGAACTCTTTGGTGTACAGTACAAAGTTGAGCACAATAAAACATCAGAAGGTGAAGAAGGTGAAGAGCAACAAGCTCCATCAGAAGGTTTTTTATTTATAAAAAATTAACTAACATAACAAATTACTTTCCATGACTTTTGCATGTTTTTTAATATTTTCTATCAAATGCAATAAAGAGTGTTTTGAGCAAAACTTCATTTACTAAATTAAATATATTTGTATAAATATATAAAGTAATTGATATAAAGTTAATGACTTTTATCTATTTGCAATTTTGTATCAGGCAATTTTGAATTTCTTTAAACTATGGGTTGGTAAACTTGAGATTAAATAGATAAAGTCGGTTGTATAAAAAGTTTTTCAATACAAATAAATGAATAAAGAAATTTATTGTTTGTTGATTATCTCAGAATTTTAAGAAGTTTGATAACATTTAAACATCTTCTTTTGTTTTTAAGCATAAAGGCTTTAAGTTTTCAGGTAATTAAAAGAAAATTATATTTTAAAAGTTAAAAATTAAGGGGGAAAAAAACTTAAAGGTATTTTTACTTGATACAACTTAAGTTCTTAAAATATAATATTAATGTTTTATTATTAAGTTAAGATGAGTGTGAGAAAAACTGAGAACTAATGCTTATAAACCATAAAAGATAAATTTGTTTTTATTTTTATTTTTTTCCTTTGGTCTTTACATAAGGAACCTATTGAGTTCTGCAATTTTGTTCAGTTATTAAAAATTGATTGAGTATATGAAATTCTCAAAAGTAGTTTAAGTTTTGTAAAAATAAAAAAAAAGCAATTACTATCTAATTTATAAATGTTTAAAGTAAGATCAACTTTCAAAAAAGATGCTTAACCCCTTTATGACCTTAATTAAAACAATATATAAGATATATAAAACAATATAAATTTTATATAAGAAAAAAATGTTAATAACAAGTTTCTAACATTAAATGGTTAACATTTTAAAGTTTCTTTCTATAAAATAGCAAGTTTGTCTCTTCTTTTCCTTACTATTATTGCCCACTGATTTGCTAGAATTATATCACCATCTTTGTTAAATTCTGTTCTATACCTTTACTTTCAACAATTTTTAACATTTAAATCATATAAGGTTTGAAAATAGGCAACATTTTGAAAAATTCTTAGTATAATATGTTAAAAAATACTTATTTAAGTTTTTAAGACATTAGAAGACTTTAAAAGTATAATTTTTTTTATTTTGATATGGTTAATTATAAACAAATGTGTTTAGTGTAGGTTATTATTTCATTTTTTTATATACCTTAATAAAGTTGTTTTATTTATATTAACTTTAAAACTTTGACAATTAATAGTAATCTTTAGTTGTTTAAATTACATAAAAGCTTAGAAAAAAATATTAAAATATACTTTAAAGCACATAAAAAATTACTGTTTTTTGTAGGCAAATACTGGTTTATTTTATGAGTGTTTTGCTGTTCATAAAGTATGAAAATCTCTACGGAGTCTGTAAAACATTAATATACCTTTAAAATGAATGAAAAAATATGTATTTAAGTGTTAAAATTTTAGTAGAAAATATAAAAATTTAAACACTTGTAATTAAAAACAAAGCTGTCAGATTTCACCTAACAGTAAAAAGCATTGCGTGAAAAAACAGTTGTTTTACTTAGATTCTTTTATTTAGTGGTGATTTTTTTTTAATTTTTGACTTAAAATTTTATTTTAATACAAAGACTTTCAACATGTCATTTATTTTAAACTATTTAAGGAATATTTTCTGAAAACTTAAGACTATTTAATAAATTGAATATATTTAAAAAGTTAAACCAAGTTAAAAAGTAAAACAAAAGAATTATTTGCAGTTTATAGTTTAAAATTTTTATTAATTTTTGTTAAAGTTCTCCTATTAGCTGAATTGTTTTGCTGATTGAGATGAAATTTTATAAAATTTGATTAATAATTTTAATCATAGGACCACCAATGTATGGACGAGGAATGTTAGATTTGTGTAACATGTTTGCTCAAGCTTGCGTTTGGATTATTGTTCAGGCCATTATACAAGAATTCTTCTTAGAAGTTAGTTTTTGAGTATTCGTTATTAAGTTATATAAGTTTTGTCTTATGAAACAATAAATAAGTTATGAATATTAAAGTTTTACAGTAAATTTAAAGTATTTTAAAACGAATAACTTTGAGTCTATTTTTATTAAGTGATGATCATAAAAGTGTTTTTTTAATAAGTAAATGCATTTAAATTAAATTTCTTATACTTTTATACATAATATATTTACAATTGACAAAATCAAGTCAATCAAATTTATTTTTTAAAAGCTAGTTACAGTTAAAACTGTTTAAAGATATTTTAAAGGCGGTTTTAAGTCAAGTAAATTCATTTTCAGGTATAAATTTGCTTCTTAAGACAGTTACGTTACTTTTTAACTGAATATTTTTTTTTTTATAATTTTGTTTTTATAATTCAACATTAAACGTATGTTTTTACACAATACAAAATTCTATCAGTTGCAGCTATTCCTGTTTTTTAAAGATTAGATAACTTGATTTAACTAAAGTAAATTGATATGGTTATGCAACCTTACATATTATTTTATTTCATTTGTTCAAACGTTAAGAAAAGAGAGTTTATTTTAAGAAATGTTTTTTATGTTAATAAACTTAAATTAGTTAACTGATAGTTATATTTCGCCTTAGTCTTCTTATTATTTTTATTATCATAGTCTTAGATTTTTTTTTGCAAACTTAAAATTAGATTAAAAAAAATCTCTAAATCTATTTTTATATTTACTGATTGTTTTCTCTTAAAGAAATATAAAAAAAGGTTTGATCATACCAATTCGATCATCAGACCACAAGCCCTTGGTAGACTGAGACCGCTTTCGCCCTGATTAGGACCCATCAGTCAGCCTCAACCGAAGAACTTGCAGTCGTTAAGGCTGACTGATGAGTCCTAATCAGGACGAAATTGGTCTCAGTCTACCGAGGGCTTGTGGTCTGATGATCGAATTGGTATGATGAAACCTTTTGTTAAACTTGAGCTTTGTCCCACGGCATACGAAAGTCCAGGCTTCTGCTCTGCAGACTTTTGCCGATGTTTTTGTTGATTAGAAATATATAGGTATAATCAGTTATGTACAAGATTTTTCTTTTTTTTTCGCAGCTAATAAGTTTAAATGATCATAAACAGTCTAACTCTTTTTTAATAGTTTTTAAGCCAGTTAATATAAGTCTTTATAAAATATAATTTATTAGTAGAGAAAGTTAAATGCTTTAAACAAAAAAAAAGGAAGTAAAGTAATAGAACTGTTTTGCTTTAAACAATGAAGCTTTTTGCTAAGATTAATTTTTAAAGAATTTTTCGCTTTTCAATTTACACCTTCTTTAAGATTTTACTTTTAATATAAAAGTTTAGGGACTATAACTATGTAAATTAAACATATTTTGTTAGTTTAGAATAAAGTTATATAAAAAACACAATAAAATTTAAAGGGCATAGAGGGGTAAATCATTTTTTTTTTAAGAATTAGTAACATTTTTTAGATTGAAAACTAAGCTTCTAGAATTTTTCCCATTTTTTTAAACTCAAAGGTACTTTTAAAGTAAAAAGAATCAAAGTAAGAGAGGTCAGTAGGTTCCTTATAGAAGGGACAATCAAAAGAAAAAAAATAAGGTATTTCACAATTTATTTCCTTATCAGTTTTTGTGCAATCGTTTTGGAAGTTTCTCAGTCTAATCAAAAAAAAGTTATGAACAATTGGTAAAATTATTTTTTGATTTTTTACAAAGTTTTTTTTTTATTATATTTTAAATTAACAAAAAATATATTTAAAATATTTAGGTCAAAATTTTTTTAAAATATCCACTTCTTCAACTTATTATTAATATGGAAAAGTACCTTGACTAAGTGTTTAAATAAATTGCTTAAAAAAAGAAGGAGGAGATAAATTTCTAGTGAAAGTTTTAAACTTTTGAGAAAGTTTACGATAAAAGTATAAATTTCATACGTTTGTATCGGAAGTTTTTTAAACTGTTAAGTTTTATCTCAAAAGTTTATTGTTTTTCTGTTCTATAAAAAGTATCATATAGCATAATATACTGTAAGTTTTCAATTAAGAGTAAATAATATTTTTTGTAAAAAAATGTTGCACCTTCGTGCCCTTAAACTTTTTTTTTAAGTTGTTGAGTATACTATAATTTTTAATAATCCAAATAGTATATTATTTGCAGTCGTATTATAGTAAAAAAAATATTTTAGCCATGATTGATTCAATATATTATTATAACAGAAACAAGTGAAGAAATTCAGTTTGTCAAAAACAAAGCATTCTAGATTTACTGAAGCTTTTCAAGTGTTCACATGGTCTTTATTTGCTGTTTTGTATGGAACTAAAGTTTTCATCATTAATGTTGGTTTAATAATTTATTTATTTAATTTTGATATTTAAAAAAATACTAAATGTGCAAAAAGTTTTAAACAATAAATAAATAATTACATCAACAACAGTTGTTTAGAACAAGAAATACAGGTAAAATATTGTTAAGAAGTTTAATAATTTTTTGTTGTTAACACTTAATAAAAATTAACAAAACTTTACTTCAATATTTCACAAAGTATCAGTGCACAGTACTGTAAATATGAACTATTTTACTGAGCACGGATATTTTGTTCAGGTAGTTATATTACTTACAGTATAAATGTTTATCTTAAATTTTTCTTTAAACTAGTTTTTGATATTTCTTAAAATTTTTAGTATGTAACAAATAAAACTTGTTAAATCTGATATAAATTTTATTAGTAGAAAACATTTTTCAGTGTACACATACCTTTTTCTTAGTAATTTATTGTGCGCTGGTTATGAGAAACTTGAGTTTCGCTGTTTTACTGACGCTTTTGCATACATATTTTAGTGCTGTGTTTAAAATTATGTGTGTTTGTTTGCTTTATAAGTGCTCAATTATTTTCTTTATGTCTGTTATTTTATATCAACATATATTACACTATTGACTTTATAACTGAGTTGCATCACTGACCATCTCAAATACATATTTTGCCTCTGATAATCCTTCGTGTTTGTAAATTGTGAAAAATTGTAAGTATGAGTTTTTTTAATAAGTAGTATTATTTGTTAATCTACGTCTTTTAAAAATTTAAGTCTAGATCTTAAAACACCCAAGTAGTTTTAAATGAAGCAATTGTTTTGTTTTAATAAACAACAAATCTTACATAGAAAGTATTGTTTTTTAAAGGATAAAAATGTTAAAGATAAGAATGTCGCGTGGATTATTGTTTACGGTCATGCAGTTCAGTTTAGTGATAATCAATTTAAAAATATAATTCACTTATTTTTACTATGGTCACATATCTGTATGTAGCTTTTTATTATTTTTTAAAAGTGCGCTTATACAAAAGCTTAGGATATATTCACTGCTACTTAATTCTGGTTAGTTTATTACATCTTTAGTTAAGTAATACATTATCATTTGTAATAATTTATTGGCATTAATCGAGAAATTTCACAATGCTTATTTATCGATAAATATTTCACACTACTTTGTTGTTCGTCTACTTTTTCATTCAACTTAATTTTAACATTTAATGCAGATTATTTGTAATGTTTATTGTAGATATTTTATACATATTTTAGTAATTACGACTATTTATTAATTTTTTTTAGAATATAAAATTGGTTTGTTTTTTCTGTTTTCTTTTATTTAATAATTTTGATAGAACGGGTATTTATCTAAAGTCTCAGACATATGGGAAAGTTATCCAGAAAACACAATGGACTGGGAATCCAAAACCTTCATGGTATTTCAGGTTCGTTGACCAACAAAGAGGTTGTAATGTTTTTGTTGTTTGTCAGCGTTTACAAAGTTTTCAATTTGAAATATTTATTATTGATCAACATTTAAAAAAATATTTTAATATATATATGTGCTTTATTAGTCTGTTTAAGTAAAGTTAGTTGTAAACTGTTGTCTAATTTTAAATTAGTTTTTTGCTTTTTATTTGAAACTTAAACTGAAAGGGTGAAAATTGTATATAGTTAAGGGCATAGGAGATCCACCTTGTTTTGTACTAGTTGATCAAATTTTATAGAGTTTAATCTGAGCTATCAGACATTTTTAATAGCTTAAAAGTATTAGAGTAATTTTTGAGATATATCAAAGTCGGTGACCTCAATAGGTTCCTTATGAAAGGCGCAAACAGAAAACGCAAAAAATAAACTATTTCATTAAAAATCTATCTTCTGCTTCATTTTTTAACTAATCTTCATCAATTTTTCACAGTAAGTCCATAACTAATATGTAAATTGATGTAATGCAGGAATTTTATTAATTTTGAAAAATAAAATATCAAAAAACCACTTGTTTTTTTTTTTTTTTGCTAAATTTTTTATTTCTTAATATATTTAAAGTTGTACATTTATGAGTTTTTTAAACTGCAAAATAAATGTTTCCTGAAAATTTGAGGTCTTTAGCTCGAAAAATGAAAGAGAAGATAAATTTTTGTTGAAGTTTTAAGTTGCCGAGGAAATTGATGGTGAAAAAATTGCGGTCCATACGTTTGTATTGGAAACTTTTTACAAAATTTTCTACATATCAAAGACTACTTTAAATTTTTATGTTCTATAAAAACTTGCTTGTATTTAATACAAGCTTTCATATAACACTTGATGTTATATAATTTTTTTAAATGTTGGATCCCTTTATGCCCTTAATTAAATCTTACCTTATTCATTGCACAAAATGCTATTTTAAATATATTATACTATCATTGTTGCTAAGTATAATATTGCTATGAATAAAAAGCTAATTATTTCTATCAGACTTTTAACTGAAAGCTCCATCTTGAGTATTGTTATTTTATACAAAGTGATAGAATTGAACTAAAAACTAATATCTCTCAATAAATATACAAAATTATATTTTTGCAGATGGCAGTGTGGGTGATGATGTACACTCAACTGTATTTCATGAAAACACGCAACGAAGAAATGGAATATAGAATTAAATTTTACTCGCTCCACCTCATTTTCATCGTTGTTGCGTATACCTTGCAGTCAGTAAATTGTATAATATCAGCTTTTTTCAGTACTTTAGTAATATAAATGTTTAAATACAAACATTTTTTCAGCCATTGGAGGTTATGCATTCTGCTGATGAACTTGCACTATTTGACTCAAGTTGTTGGAAAACTTGCAAAAATGTGCGAATATGCAGACAATAAATCTGCATTTAACACTCTGTAAGCTTTGTTTTTTTTTTCGAATGTTTCTTATATACGTAAAAGAAATTGTTTAAAAAAAGTTAGAAAGTAATAATTTCTAGTTTTAAATTTATAATTATGTTTTTGAATATAATGTTAATGAATAATTATATAAGCAGTATTAGTCTTTATTTTGTGTACCTGAAAAACGTGTGTTTAAAAATAAGGAGGAAATACCGTTTTTCACTAAAAGTTGAAAAATATAACTTAATTAATTTATTATTATTGCAAATCTTAAAGAAAATTAAGAAAATGATTGCTCACATATAGTAACCTTATGAAATTATTTTTGAGTATCTCTTTAATTAATCTCTTAAAAATCTTTTATTGTTTAAGGTAAAATTAGTATATGTATTTTAAAAAATGTATACATATAATTCACTAGTTATAAGTAAGCAATATAATTTTTTTTTAATTATTATGATATCATAGTTAAAAAACATGATTTTTAATGAATATTTTTTATACTACCCTGTGTTATAAAAATGAAATTAGTTATAAGTTGTTATTTTTACTTCGTGTAATGTATAAACAATATATAATATACATACTACTTTAAAATATTAATTTAGACAATTTCCGTTCACTTTAAAAATTATTACTTATTTAGAAATACAGATTTTTAAATACTTTAATCTCATCTTCAGTATTAAATTTTTTTTTAAATACTCTTTAAAACTCACATTAAGATGAGTTTTAAAAGTTTTGTTTTCAACCTTGTTTAGAAAAGATTGATATTTTTAAAGCAAAACTATAATATACAAGTAAAACTATGTTAAATTATCAATTAGTAAAGGTTTCCGAGAATGAAAAAAAAAAAAAAAAACATGTTTTGGAAACTTTTTTCTAGCAAATACTATTTTCTTTATTTGAGTAACACTATAAAAGCATGATTTATAACTAATATCAATTTTTAGCTTAGTAATTTATTCATAATATTTTTTTAAATGTCAATAGTTTGTGTTTTCAATTCAAATCATTATCTAGAAAAGCCTTTTTTCTAGCTGTAGTAATATACAAATCACTGCATGATATTTCAGCGCTCAACTGTTTGTGAAAATATCTGGTTTTTCAGGTCATCGGTTTGGTGCGTTATGTTTCCATTCACGAGAGTTGTGACCGCGCTTTTCACCTTGTACGTGTTCATGGTCAAACTGGCTGCTTCCGAGCATCAGGGATTCGACTGGTCCCAAGGCCTGGCCAATACTTCAACGACAAGGTGATGTGCAATAAGTTTGCTGATTTTTTATAAGGACGTAGCCCAGGGTTGCCAAAAATTCTGGAATCCTGAAAAAACCTGGAATTTGACAATTTAGGCTAAAAAAACTCGAAAAACCTGAAGTTTTAGAAGTTTTGAAAAATAACCTGGAATTTTGAACAAAAATCTATATAAAACCTGAAAAACCTGGAATTTTAAACAACTTATACATGTTTAAATTTCGATTTGACACAAAAAATCTATCGTATAGATAAAAACTTTTGTAATCATTAAACATTTGAAAAAAATAGAACTCATTTAAAGAAGCTTTAAGATATTTCAATGTTGCCATACTATTTAATACTGTCTTTTACCTTAAACTTAATAATAAACTAAAAATAGTCTTTAAAACGTGTAATTTTAAAAACCTGGAAGAAATTTTGAAAACCTGAAGAAAATTTGCTAAAAACATTTGGCAACCCTGATAGCCGTAGTTTTTGGCTACAGCGGATTATAACAGTTATTTATTAAGAATTAAAAAATACATTTGTAAATACTTTCTTAACAGTATGAAACATGTAGGTTGGTGTGCTGCTTGTCGGTGTGCTTGTTGCAAGTGTGGATGCTCCTTCAGTTTGTCAGCATGCAGAACAGGAGGAAACGGGAGGCTGAGAAAATAAGACAAATGGAGAGAAAAGCTGCCCAGCAGTTTAAGGAAAGCAAAAAGGGTTAGTTTAGTATTTGTTTTCTATTTTAATAAACCTTAGTTCAATTGCAACAATCAATAAGTTTTTACCTACTGGGAACTGTCATAATGTTTGTTATTATTTTATATATTTTGTGTCAACATCTTTTAAAAGGTTTTATTTTATTCAGTTTATAATTTTTGAATATTTAGTAAAAAAAGGACATAATGTTTCCATGGTATGTGTAATTTTTTATTTTTACATTTATTGTTTCATTTAAACAATACTAGTCGGATACTGCTTGCCTCATTATTATATTTTAAGAGTATTTTAGAGTAGCATTATTTAAAAATTTTTTAAATAAAGTATTATAGTTGTTTAGTATTAACATGACTTTTTTGCAGGATTTTTTGTTCTAAAATTAATAATTCTTAAATGTTTACTGTTGAATCCACATACTCATGTGAAAATCTGCATTATTAAAGACATGCATTGCCAGAAAAGATAATAATAATTTTCAAACAACAAAATGGAATTATTGTTTTTTATTAAGCATAAAAAATAAAATTCAAAATTATGCAACCCCTTATTCAACGTTAAATTTAAAAAAAATAGTTTTGTAAATCTAACGAAATTAAGTATTTATAATAATAATTATAGTAGTTGTTAGTGATTTTTAAATTTCAGACTATAAAACGTAAAAATTTGATTACTAATTAATAATTTTTACAGCAAAAAAAGATACGAAAAAAGTCAAAACAAACTAAATCAACGAAAAAATCAAAACAATGTAGGTGTTTATCTTTTGAAGGTGTGTGTTTTCTAGACAATTAAAAGTAAAATTTATTATACAAAATCAAAACGTTTTTTCTTCTATTTTTTGTGAGATGTCTGAATTTACTTAATGAAAGTTAAATTCGTTTTTAAAGTGTTTTTGATGATATTTTTATAATTGATTTAAGTTAATGAACTTTGCACCTGAAATTCTAAAAGCCAAAATTTGTATTTATAAACAAATTTTATAAATAGTCTATATCAAAATAATTAAAATTTTTAGCATACGTTGCTTTTATTTTCGTCCAAACATATCTCAAAATATTGTTATGTTTGTTATTTGATTGACCAAATGTAAGATATTGTGCAGTGCTGTCTATAAAATAAGTTTTATTTAACCAAGACGAAAAACAATGTTTAAAAACAAGTTTTAAAACCGATTTATAATAGCTATTTATTTCGAACTACTGCATTTTTGCTCTTTAAGTTTAAATATATATTTCTTTACTCGGTGGTTTTTAAGCGGATTTTGTAATTTTGAACTTTTTTTAGCTATAAAATTTGTAGCATTTGTGTTGTTTCTATACTGTTGCTGGAAATAAACTGAAAAAAATACTTTTAATACTCTAGTTTATCTTATACATGATTTAGTTATGAAATAATTTTTTATAGTTTACTAGTTACTTAAATTTTATGTAATAATATCCTTTAAAACATGTTTTAAAAGACCTTTCTTATCTTTAGGTTGTAATATTTTGTTAGTTACCTCCGACAAAAAAGTTACACTTTGTAGGAACTTATGATTGGGTTCAAGATGCTCAACCGATTAGTTTTCATTGTGATTACACTCCTAAAACTGATTTATACAAATTTACCAAAATGCCAAGTAGATGTTAAGTCGCTTACAAAAATAAAAAATTTCACTAAATGTTATTGAATCTAATTTTATTAACAACAATTTACAAGTTACTTGCGTTATTGAAACTGGCGTACGTTTTCTGTGTTAAAATAGTAACATAGTTTCACGGAGTTCTGAAAAACACTTCCAAGAATAGAAGATGAGTCTAAGTATTAAAAGAACGTTAGCTCGCTGTAGGGTCAGTTTGTTGTGCTTCAAGCTATTTTATGTAAAACAATAAATTAACTTTTTATACAAAATTGGTATTTAGTCGCTAAGTAAGCAGGTTTTAGTAATAGTTATTAACATTGAAACTTTAGGTTTATACAGAAACAATCAGTTTATACAGAAATGCTACATATTCAATACAAATATAGTTTATTTTCAAGTTTCTAAAGGCAAATTTAAAAGTTTTAATTTTTTTGCTAACATACATTACCATATATCAAAAGCAGTTGAAACGGTGTTACTTATAGTATGATAAATTTAGTACTAAAAAATATTTTCATTAGTTTGAAAAAAAACAATGAGTAAACATAAAAAAAAAATAATTAAATTATTTTAACTTTAACACAAAAATTTTAGAGAAGATCTTTGATAATACTTGGTAAGAAAACTTGAATTAAAGAAACAATGATGTTAGGTTCGCCGCCGCTATCACTTGAAATCGGCCATGCGTATCGTGCTAAATTTTTTTATTTTTGCACAATATACAAAACACAATGAATGTAAAAAAATGATAAATGAAGTAAATACTTAGTAATAAAGTAGAAGTCATTTTGTTTTTCATATCTTTGTCTGCTTTGGCCTATCAAAATGGTGCTTATTTTCTGTTTAGAAAACATTTCCATCTGCTGCAGTCACAGGCAAGTTCCTCACATTCATCAGTGCTGACATTCAAGTGTTTAGGTCACGCTTGCAGACGTCCTTAGAGTTGTACGACCGCGGTTGCGTTTGCCAACGAATAGTTCGCTGTAAGACAGATACTTTGGAATTCGCTCTTCACCCACCCTAAGAACATGACCCGGACAGCGAGTTCTTAGCTGACTGAGGGTAAAGTAAATGGCGGTGAGACCAGTACTTTTCAACACTTCTTTGTTGGTGTTAGTTCATTACCAGTTTCTTCTAGGTATACGACAGAGGCACCGTCGATTTTTTATTTTCCTGCACTCCCGACAACATCCACGTTTTGCAATCGTTTAGCAGAGTATTGCATAAAAAAGGTAGAGCTTATCTTTATATGTTTTTAAACTTTTATTAAAATCTTCTCATCAACTGCTTAATATTTTTTTCCAGTTATTCAAGAGGGCTTAAGTATTTTTATTGATAAACTTAATTGTAATACGTTGCTTATGTATTTAAGAAAACAGCAACCAAGAAGTTTTATCATTGTAGAAATAAAATTAATTTCAAAACGCATCTTCTACTCATTTACTTATATTAGAGTTGTGTGTTAAAATTAATAGAGTTATAAAAAAGAATTAGCTTTACAGACTCATTTGCAAATAATGCAATTGATGTAAAAAGTGTACCAGGTACGACTCTTAAACTTATATACTAGGAGTAACTAGTACCAAAGTTATATTTGCAAATTTTAAAAAATATTCATTTACTTAAGATAAACAATATATGTGGAAAAATAACTTAACCAACTTAAATAAAAAAAACATCAAAATTTTAATCAATAGCAAAAACATTTCTTCAAAAACAATGACAAATTCTAGTTTTATTATAACTTAAATAATTATTTACAATTGAAATTTATATTGAAAATTACTACCTAAAAGATCGTAGAAATGTACAATATTATCAACGATTTGTACAGTAAGTTTATTAGATTAACTGACATATGCTACTCTGTTTTTTTTTTTAATTTTCTTGAATAATGGGTATTGATTTACTCCATTTTACAAGTTGAGTTATATATTATGTCTACTATAAGTTATTAATCTATAATAATTTAGGTTATATTTTAGTAATTAGCTGTTTATTTAACGACAAAAAAGCTCATAAGTTAGGTCTAAGGACCTGGTGTTAGAAAAAAAATTTCAGTTTTTGAGTCATACATTACGGATACAGTTTAATGTCTTGTCCAAAACCATATGTAAATACACATGTTCATCTGCTTTATCTTATTTTTCTTTTAGTGTAATTATTTTTTACAGAACTCCGTGGAACTAATTATTTAACTCAGAGAAATATATATGCCAGTTAGTGAGTTTATTAAACGACAAAAACAGACTCTTAAAATATTTAGTCCTAGGACCTAGTGTACAAAAAACCTCTTGGTTATCGAGTCGCACACCAAATATACCTTTCAAAGTCCGGGACAATTAAGAACAGTACAATGTTAAATAAAGAACAGTACTGTGCATTTACAAGCTGTTGTTAATAAAAAAAAGAAGCTAAAAAAAAAGTGATACTTCCGAAAAAAAATATAAACTAGTGGCAGTCTTTCTTTTGCAGAAGATGTTTTCGCCATAATTTAACAACAACTACGCCGCACAAGCACGACTGAACAGGAGTGCACATTTTTAAAAAGTTATTGAAAAAAATGTTGTTGCTAAATGACTAATTGATCATTTAACAGATTTAGTTTTTGGTACTTTAATTGTTATGATTTTTTACGACAGTCATCTTTAGTTTTTGTGGTGTTTGACTCGATGACCGAGACGTCTTTTGTACACCATGTACCTTTTATTTTTAATATTTAGTTTTCATTTTCAATAAACTATAATTATAAAAAACAATTTAGATAATAAAACATTTGAAATGTTTTCAGGTTTATTATACACATCCTGTTTTGTTGCTTTTTATACGAAGTAGTTTTAATCTATTCATTTTAAGAAAAAAAAACCTAAACTTAATAAGTCTTTTATTTAGATCATTGCATCATTAATTAACGGTAACATCTACAACGATTTATGCTGAGTACTTATTGCGGTCTCAAACATACTATCAAGCTGACTTAAAAACAATAATTAATTCTAAACACTGATTTTAAAACTTTATGAACCCAAAAATCGTTTTATTCAATTAATAATCAAAACTTGTTATAAGATTCGTTTAAAAATCATACAGCACGTCCTAGTCAAGTACGTTTTATAGTTTATTGATTACGTACTTTAAAATCATTAGGTTATGAATCAAACTTAGTTTATTTAGATTTTTGATCAAAAGCATTTTATGAGGAACGGGTCAGACCTAACAATAAAATTTTAAATTAGCTGTTCACTATATAAAAACTAAATAATTTTAAAAATGCTTATATATAAGAGCTGTAAGCACTATCGGCTTGCTCTCCAAGAGACAAAAAAAGAAGAGCTTGTTTGATTGTAGCGTGGCCATTTAAAGCTAAGCGCCACGATAAATTTGTTCATCCGCTTTTCGTTTCGGCTAGCTATCATTGTTGGCTAGAATAGTTACAATTCGTTACAATTAAAGCAAACGCTCTTTTGTTATAGCAGGCACTTTTTAGATTCTTTGTGAACCAGATTTCACTATTTTTGTAAAATCACGTATCGTTTGACTCAGTAACAAACAGAAGCTCAAAAAACGTTTACCAGAACGTGTATCAGTCTAGTTGTTAACGTCACTTAGATTGTATTTTAGCGGTTATATACGTTCAGCTTTCGTTGTTTTTTAGCGATTGTTACTCAGCATTGCACTTATTTTGTAGTCTACTGACTTCAGTAAACACCGCTGAGAAACGAAAGCAAGTGTAATCCCTTGCACTTTCCTGCTTTCGTTGATTGCCACAACCGTTTTTTCGAGCTCTACACTTCTACAGTGAATTATTTTCCTGTAAGAATCGCCGAAAAACTAAATCAAATGTATATTTGGTCTATATTTATTTCCAGCTTTCGTTGTTTTTTAACAACCGTTTCTCAAGTAGAAACTTCTATTGTAGTTCAACCAATGCGGACTTTTAGACGTTTCAAACGCTTCAAGTCCTAGCTTGGCTCTGACTTCAGTAAGAATTGCTGAGGAAGTAAACAAACGCTAATACATTTAATAAATGTTGCCCTGCAAATAAACCACCGAGCTCTGGCTTGCATGTATAAGTAATAATTTTTATCGCTTGTTAGTAACATTGTAAAATAAACATAGAGTGCCGAACCTATACTTTTAGTTATTTTAACAATAGAACGTAGTTAAGTAAGTTTGATATTGATAAAATTAGTGTATCGTATTTTGTTCTCTATTGAACTTATATAGTGAAGTATACGTTGAAATCACTAAGATTAAATTAAAGATTTCCTTTCTAGTCTATATTAAGATTATATATTAATTAAATATTAGAATCTTCATAGACAAAGTTAAATAAGTACGATAGTCATATTAAAAGTTGTATCAAACGTTTCATTAAAAATATCTTAAGACAACTAGTCTAACTACTGTCTAGTTTAGTCACTTATAAGATATTTTATTTATAATAAGCTATGAGTACTACAAGTAAAAAGCACAAGACGCTCTCAGCTTATAGCCTTATAAATCTAGTTTCCAAACACGCTACGCGTGCCCAACCGGCCGAGAAGACATCAGGTACTAATAGGCATACTCGTAAAATTAATCCCGAGCTTGATGCAGTTTCTGGACAACACATACGAGCTCTACTTCGTTTAGCGCGTAATTTGAACATAACTATTATAACAAGGCAAATTTTTTTTGTAAAAGCTATAATAATTGCCGTAATGTTTCTAACTCGAGTAGAATTTCACCTAGAAGGAATAACAACGATAGCAATTATTTACGACAGTTAGGGGCCAGCAAGTCTAGTGTTAGAACTGTCAATAGTACACAAAAAATCTGTAATACGGGTTATAGACGATCTAACTTATCCAAAACTGTAAACATATCTGAAAACAATAATACTCCAAGTCTAAAAATAAATAACAAACCTGTGAGTTTATTACGTAAGGGGATCGTCTATAATTATTTATTTATATAACTTATTACGTAATAAAAGCTTTCAGATGACACGCAATTTCTTACAAAGAAAACAAAAACGTCCGTCCTAAAATTAAAAATATCCAGCAGTTTACCTCTGCTGACAGTAACCATACTATTTCTGATCTAATAAAAATAAAAATAAAAAATACTAAAATAAACTAATAAAAATAGAGAGGATGCTGACGATTACATTAGAAAAATTATTATTACAGAGGCAAAAACGTCTAATTTGAGAATACAAATAAACCTCATTCCTTATAAACTTCTTGATATACTTTTGATTTTAAAAATAATGTCTATTAAATTAATTCGTTTAGGACGCAAGCACCTTATTTGTCAACAAAAATTTCTTGCGACAAGACAAAAACACCTTATTGTTTTTATGATATATACTACGATATTCTAAAATCGGCGGCACTGAGCAATTTAACACTGCTAATAGTAGTAATAATACTGCTAAATATTTTAAATGAGAATAGATGTAAGAAGGGTATTACGAAGAAAACGACTCAACAAACTATGAATGCTGAGGACCAGAATCTGCCTACTGTAGTAGATTCCTCGGCCAAAAATGTTCTTGAAATTGGCAAGGAAAACTATTATGAACAAAAGCAGACTAAACAGACACAACTGCAACCAATACGCCAGATGACAACATTGCATCTTAAACAACAAGAATCAGACTCTGGCTATGCAGACACAAAATCAGAAAGCAGTGAGTTTAGCTACAATTCAACGTACGACAGAAAAGCTCTGAAACGGCCTCGTACATCGGTTCCGAGCTACCTTACGTTCAACAGATAACAACTTTTGCAAGATGGACGATCGGGCTCCTACAAAAACGAGAAACAGTGCTTAACTCAAACACAAAAAACCTTCTTGAGGGATCACCCAGACCTTGGAATTTTTTACTTATATTATACACTCCATTATTACGTAATTTCATAGTCATAATCTTTTAAAACGATTTGATATAATACTTTTAATTTTCATCTAGACGTCAGCTATTTAGTTGCAACAAGAGTTGACAAGATTTATTTAAAAATATTGAATAACAAAATTTGTGTAACTATTGTATTTTTTTTTTCTTTGAATACGATAATTTACGTTTTATAATGAGAAATTACCGAATTTTTTTCTACATTGTTTACAACCAACATTAAACAACCTCTTAAATAGTTTATTATAAACAGGTGCCCATAGATTCCAAACGTAGCTTAAACGCGGAAAACTTGTCTTAAAATCAGCTCTTTTTCACAATAACTTATAGCTTAGCATAAGCCTCTTTTAACCCGAAATTTGATTTTTATAGCATAATGGCTTAAAGGGGAATCCCATAAAATCCCCGCATATAAAACATTTTGGAAAATAATTTATCAAAGTTTATAAGTTGTAGTAACAATACTTGTGACAATTTGAAATATTATAAAAGGTTCTAAAGGGACACTGTTCTTAAATAAATTTAGTTTGCAAACATTAAAATAATGCTCATGCTCTAAACTTTTATAAAAAAATGTTTATCAGTACTAAAAAGCCACTTTTTAGTATATTTTAAAATTTATTTTAGCTATATAAAATTATGTTTAAAGCCATTAGTTGTCATGACAACTGTTGAATAAAATTTGGATTAGTTTAGTTTATTTGATATATATAAACATAAACTATAATTTACTTCTAATAAATACAATATACAAACTTTATTTAAAATTTCAGAAAATTGTTGATTTAAAAATTAACTTAAACTTCTACCAGTTGTTTAATTTATAATTCTGTTCTAACTTTTTAAATACTTTGGTCACGTTTATTGTTTGCTTGTAAAAACTTATTTTGCTTGTTGATTTTCTGACTTACTTGTTTAATATATGTTTAAACAAAGCAATTGTATAAACCAAACTCATATAATATTTTAAAGTATAATTTATTCAAATTACTTTATGTTAAATTTCTATTTTTCTATAGTATAATTTAGTAATTATACAAAGGTTGAAATTAAGTTTAATTATTACTTTGTAACTTTGAAGTTTTGTTTTTAATTGAAAGTTATGTTGTAGTTTATGATATTAAGTTTTTTGAGCTTGCACTTTAAACTGTATTATTCTTGTATATATTCTTGTATACTGTATTATTGTTCTATTAATTTTGTTCATACTAAAAGTTAAAGATATTAGCAATTTTTTGATTTTAAAGGCTTTTATAGAATTGAAATTTCAAACCTATAAATGTAAGCTTTTTGATTTGAAATTGTCTTTTATGAAAAAATAGCGTAGAAAACATCTAAAATAGTTTCGATTTCTTTTTCTTATTTAACAATAGACTATCTGATGTTGCTTGATCTTTTTTTTTGCAATTTTTCAAAGTTATACCTAAAATTTACATAAAAATATTTATATAGATAGCTTGAATAGTATAAACTACAACTTTTTAGAAATTGGTATATTGAAGTACTAGTTGAAGAATTTTCTTTTAATAGTTTTAATCCGTATTATTTCATTAGCATGATGAACAAAAATAGTTATCAGACCAGCTTTAAAATTAATTGAAAGTTCTTTTTGGTACTTTCAATTGTTAAGTAGACTTATTGTTTATAGGGTTCTTTTACATTTTTAGTTTTGCTATATTTCAAATAGTATATTTCTTCTTATTTTTCAATAAACGTATGGAATTTGATATATTTTAGTTATTTTAGTTTTTTCAATGTTTACTGTGATAAAGCTTTAGTTTTTATTAGTTTATGTTAGATTTTTATAGAAAATTTTTGATAAGTAACTTAATTTAATTCTGGTTCGTGAAAAAATGCATAAATTGGCTTAAAAACATAAACTCAGTACTAGTGGATTTTCTTTATATTTAAAAAACCTGTACCAAAAATGCATCCAAATAGTTTACTTCGAAATTATTTAAACTATTATCACTTGCTCCTTTAAGTATTTACAAAAATTCATCTATTACATGAATATATACTTATAATATTAAATTACAAGCTTTTAGTTTATAAATTGTATAATAAAACTGTAAAATAACATTTTCATTAAGTACGCTAACACTAAGTGTCATTTTTTGATCAATTTAATTTTGTAAAACATATAAATGTTAGTGATCAATGCTTAACAACTATGTTTGATAAGAAAGTTAATCTATAAATGATAATAAAAAAATTCATTTTAGTTACAATTGATTTTAATATCTAAACAAACTTTTACTAAAAAACTTTTACTACAAAAAGGTTAAACATGTAAAAGTTGCTGATAACTGTTTTATTTAATTATTGAAAATCTAAACATTATATTAATTTACATATATTAAACGGGGTCAGTTTTCAACAAAGATTCATAAACAATCGTAGAGTTTACTCTTTTTTAATTAAAAGTGTTTATTATATTATTGTGACCGCTCGAGGTTAGTTACTGAGCACGCAACGCGATCAATGCCAATGAAAAGGTTTTGGATGCTACCAACTATTAACACTGAGCCGACTAACATACCAGACCAACACAAATTGATATCAGACGAAATAAAAGTGTTAGTATCAACAGCTGAGGGTTATAGAGCAATTATGCCATGCAATAGACATAAAATAGGCAGCACAGTTAACTGACAAGCAAAAAACGTGATATTTGTTTTATTGCTAAAGTTTAAACTAACTTCTTCTGCCTTGGTTGCCTTTTAGCTAAAATCACATAGTCCACATTTCACCCGCTGGCCGCAGTTTGTCGACCCCTTATGCAGATGATATCACTTTTAGTTTTTAAATTTTACAGTTAGGTCACATAGAAAATAAAGTCAAGACTGATGAAAATAAATTAAGTTGTTTTCATAAAATAAAAACTAATCATTTAGCTATTTAATTAATTTTTAGTGAAAAAAATATAACAAACACATATAATTTTTTCTTAAATTTATTTGAGTACTTTCGAAGTAAGTCTTGTCAAAAATTGTACCTTACTAAATTGAACTGAATTGAAATTGAAATGTAATTATACTGTAGTCTAAAGTTTTAAAATATAACATGACGTATAATCAAATGTAAAAATTAACTAAAATATTATACTAAAGAACTTTGCTGTACTAATAAAACTTGTTAGATTAAAATCAAACTAAAATAAACCGGCGATAAAGATGAAAACAAAACTACACTTTTCAAATTTTTTACTAGAAACTAATTACTTTAAAATTACTTAATATAAGGATTTAAAAAGTCTAGTTTGGTATACGAGCTTTTTCTGCTTATATAAACTGGGCCTTAAAGGTTGAATGCATAACGCTTCTAGAATATGTAGCTAAAAAAGTTCTCCGCTCTCACTAAAACTGAAAAGTTCTCTTTTCAGTTGAAATTTTTTTTGTTAAAATCAAGACTTTACTTGAATAAAATTTATTAATATTTTCTGATTATATCTTTGAGCGAACCGTCGTTTACAAAACAAATTTTATGAAAAATAAAAATAACCGATACTTAATCTCCTTCTCTGTAGTTAAGACTTCTAGTTTTTCAATTATTAAGTATGATTATAAAATTATACAAATTCTTAAATATTATTATTTGATGTTATGGAAACAAGTACTTATGTTTAAATAGTTTCAATACAAATTTATCTATCATGAGTTAAGATACGTTTAACCATGATTCGTTGGTTCACTAGAATATTTCTAGTTGTTTTTCTAAATCAGTATTTAAGTTTTGGAACATTGGGAGTAAATTCACAAGAAATCCTACCTGCTATTGGAGGTTCAAGTATACTAGATGATCCTAAAACGCCTGATGCCATAGATTCTACTTCAAATGATACTAAAAATACAATAGAAAACGAAACTGAAGTAGAAACAACTTCTTTGGAGGCTGGTGACCCAGATTCTACTTCAAATGATACTGAAGATACAGTAGAAAATGAAACTGGAGCAGAAACTACTTCTATGGAGTCTGATGCCATAGATTCTACTTCAAATGATACTAAAAATACAATAGAAAACGAAACTGAAGTAGAAACAACTTCTTTGGAGGCTGGTGACCCAGATTCTACTTCAAATGATACTAAAAATACAATAGAAAACGAAACTGAAGTAGAAACAACTTCTTTGGAGGCTGGTGACCCAGATTCTACTTCAAATGATACTGAAGATACAGTAGAAAATGAAACTGGAGCAGAAACTACTTCTATGGAGTCTGATGCCATAGATTCTACTTCAAATGATACTAAAAATACAATAGAAAACGAAACTGAAGTAGAAACAACTTCTTTGGAGGCTGGTGACCCAGATTCTACTTCAAATGATACTAAAAATACAATAGAAAACGAAACTGAAGTAGAAACAACTTCTTTGGAGGCTGGTGACCCAGATTCTACTTCAAATGATACTGAAGATACAGTAGAAAATGAAACTGGAGCAGAAACTACTTCTATGGAGTCTGATGCCATAGATTCTACTTCAAATGATACTAAAAATACAATAGAAAACGAAACTGAAGTAGAAACAACTTCTTTGGAGGCTGGTGACCCAGATTCTACTTCAAATGATACTGAAGATACAGTAGAAAATGAAACTGGAGCAGAAACTACTTCTATGGAGTCTGATGCCATAGATTCTACTTCAAATGATACTAAAAATACAATAGAAAACGAAACTGAAGTAGAAACAACTTCTTTGGAGGCTGGTGACCCAGATTCTACTTCAAGTGATACTGAAAATACAGTAGAAAATGAAACTGAAGAAGAAACAACTTCTTTGGAGTCTGATGCCATAGATTCTACTTCAAGTGACACTGAAAATACAGTAGAAAATGAAACTGAAGAAGAAACAACTTCTTTGGAGTCTGATGCCATAGATTCTACTTCAAGTGATACTGAAAATACAGTAGAAAACGAAACTGAAGTAGATAAAACTTCTTCGGAGTCTGATGCCATAGATTCTACTTCAAATGATACTGAAAATGCAATAGAAAATGAAGTTGAAGCAGAAGCAACTTCTTCGGAGTCTGATGCCATAGATTCTACTTCAAATGATACTGAAAATACAGTAGAAAATGAAACTGAAGAAGAAACAACTTCTTTGGAGTCTGATGCCATAGATTCTACTTCAAGTGATACTGAAAATATAGTAGAAAATGAAATTGAAGAAGAAACAACTTCTTTGGTGTCTGATGTTATAGATTCTATTTCAAGTGATACTGAAATAACGTCAGAAAGTGTAAGTGAAGCAACTACGACTGTATCTTCAGTGATTGATAGCTCAACTTATACTGTTTTGAGTGCGACAGCAAAATCAGATATAACTGAAACAGTTAAAACCAGTGAATCTGATAATGATGATGATTATGAAGACGATTATTTTATTCTTTACGACCCAGAGTACTATTACTATGAAAATAGAGAATATGATGAAAGTGTCGAAACTACTACAATATTCACACTTCCAATTTTCAAAAGTCAGTCCACTATAATATTCTAAAACCTTATAAGATATAATATAAACAGGCTTTAAATCCTAGAGATCCAAACAAGCATAGCTCATTGGAAAATCAAAACAATTGCTTTTGTATTCGAATACTTTGTTGACTTACTGTGTTTCGCTACTCATATAATTAGAACTCTACGGTGTCAAAATGTGTCTACACCGTAAGTCAATAAAGTATTTGCGTGAAAAAATATTGGTTTTTATTCTAAAATTTACTGCAGCATTTTAATTTGTTTAATAAAGTATTTTTAGATTTAAGTTTATGTATTTAAAATTTAATTAAATATCATATGAAATCAAATAAATTACTTAAAAAATATTACAGTTAGAATTGTTTTTAAAACTTTAATTGAATTGCTTTGAAAAAAATATTAAAGAATGCGAGATTTGTTTTACTATTTTAAATGCTTGAAGTGCTATAAATATGTGTTGTACTTCTAATATCAACGGTGTATCAATCTAAAAAAAAATTAGCGAAAGCTGAAACTAAAAGCCAAATTTTAATACTTATGCTTATAGTTATACACTTAAACTAGTGAAAGTATTTACTAATCGGCAGGCCAAACTTACCAGAAGTAATTAATTCAACTCATTCGCCGGTTAAAGTTGTTAAGAAAAAATATGAGCAGGTCGCATTATTGAAAAATACTTTGAAATAAAATAACAAACTTAAAAGCAAACTTCCAATTTAATAATCATCTATTAAACACTAGTTTGTACTAAAAATATAATAAAGAGCACGTTGCAAAACATTTTCAAAGTTATTGTGCCTAAACTTTTTGTTTTGCACACGTGTTCTCTTTAGTCAATTCGCTAAAAAATGCGTAGTGGGCCAGATCCGGTCTGCAGGCCGTACGAGCACGTTTTATCTTAAATGGTTACTACATTGTAAGCAGAAAAAGTTGATAGCTTTAGTCTTTATAAAATATAGCATGAAACGGTAGCAGCGAATATTAAGCTTAAACATCTTAAACGTAAAACTTAAGTAGGTCTGTTTTGTAATTGCCAAACATTTTAAACCTATAACTAATAGCAATTGCTAAGTACTTTTTAAAAAATGGGTAGTTTGAAAACTCGACCGATAGGTTTAATTAGATAAAATTATACAGTCAAATGTAACTAGAAATTTTAGATTAGATGAAATTTAACAGAATATTACTATCTTTTTTGTTTTAAAAACTTTGATCTATTCAGTCCTTCCTAAACTCTAACGATTTTAAACGAAAAATTCTAATCTAAGCGTATCAGTCGAGTTTTGAACAGACTCCTAGAAAATTATGTGTATACACAAGACTTCTATTTACACTGATGAAGCAGTTTAAAAAAAAGTTTTCACACTTAATAAACTAAAATTTCTTAACAGCTCGTCCAGTGACGGGTGCCTTAAAGATAAAAGAGGTAATAAAAAATACCAATCCAACCCTGTACGTGGTTCCAATAATATTCGTTCTCTTCTTCATGTCATTTTCAATTGCATGCTTTGTCTTCTTAAAGAACTTTAACCCTACTAACAATGTGCAGCAACAAAACGAGCCGGAGAAATTAAGTTTAGAAGAAGAACTGGATGAAAAAGTATAATGATATAAACTATAAATGGATATAATAGTTTGGATAGTTTTTTGTAAATTTAGTGATAAAAATATACAAAAGGATTTTAACAAACTTACTTAGTTTTCAAAGATTTCTACGACAAAAAATGTATTGTAAAACAGATGTAAAACAGATTTCTAACTTACAATTTCTTTAAGAGGAACTTTAAACTGGTATACATTTAATTTAAGTATTTAACAAAGTTTTAGTTTACATAAAACATATGTAAACATACTGTTTGTTTTAAATACTGAATTAGTGTTGAATAACTTGTTTAATCTGTTTAGGCTATTTAAAGTTAATTCGTAACAATATTTAGTTGTAAACATAAAGTTTATAAACAAGGAAAAATCAAAATCAATTTTTTTTGTTTAAAAAATAGTTATTAGTAAAATGTTTAAATCTTAAACCAATAGTTTTGTCAAGAAACTTATTAAACTTAAAAATAAAAAGAAAGCTAAATTTTTGTACATAACTTGTTTGTTGTTTTATTTGTATAAAAATTTTAAGAGCTCTAATTTTAACGACATACCATAGTTATCTAATAAGTTATAACACAACCTTTTGCAATTAGTACTGTCTTTCGTTCAAGATAATGTAAAAGCAGTTGTTTTCTATTTGTATTACCAATTGTGTTGTATAAAGTTTTAATAATCTATATACAATACTAAATTGTTTTAGACAATCATATAAGAGTTGTTTTATAGGTTTAAATATGAGTTTCTATGAAATTATAGTTAGTTTTTAGGTTTCAGAATATATTAAAAATATTTTTATTGTTTATTGAACTACAAAAAAAGAGCGCTCAAAGTATTTAGTCTTAGGACAGGGTTTGGTTCTCGCGGGTCAAATTTAAATTTTATAAAACCTTCGCGGGTCGTAGTTTTAGTGAAATTTAAGTACTTTGGTTTTAGTCACACTAGAGAAAGTTTTACTTTTATTCTCTTTATTATTTTTAATAACTTTTAGCTGCACATAGAATGCCTATTTAAATTGTAAATATTTACTGGAATAAAATTTTCATTTAAAAATATACTTATGTCTTAATAAACTATGTACTGTCTTAAACACTTAATAAATAAAATTTAATATTTTCATTATTATACTTACAACCTAACTCTCTATAAAAACCGAGGTTAAAAATATTTATAGGTCACCTTTTTACATTTTTTATATTATGAAAGACTTAAGTTATGAACTTTTTTTTTCATTCTTTTAAAAGAATTTAACTTTTGGAAATAACTTTTGCCTTTTGAATAGTTTGTTAAGTTAAGTTAAAAAGTTCAGTAGTTATTTAACTAAATTTTAATTAATTATTGTTTGAATACTTAAATAAAATTAAATATTAGTAATTAATGATTATTTTACATGGTTGCCAGTTGCCACTTTAAAAGCAAAATGTCTGAGTTATATCAAACCAGCCTAAATTTATTAAAAGTTGTAAACGCTAAAAACTTGCTGTTAATCGAGCTTAAATACATAACTAAAATATCATCATTATAAAAAAGTACACAACATGTAAGTAGACAAGAAAGTAATTACAATTGATAAACTACACTAAAATCATAAAAACTATTGCGAGAATTCGAAGGTTTGTTCTAAGTGTTTAAAATAAAAGTTTCCCACACACCTGAATTAAAAAAATCTCTTAAACAGGTTTAACCTAGTCTGAATTTTTGAAATTTTTTAACTAGCCTGTTTTTTTGGCAACCGTCTTTTAAATAAAGTTCACAAAATAAAGAAATAACGAAGTTTACTAACAGTGAATTAAACACAAAACAAAAAAATACTATAAGTCAGCTTGAATTGACTATAAAGTTTGTTAAAAGTTTTTACAAAAACCATTATTAAGCCATTAATAAAGCTTATTTTTTAATAAGCATTAAAGCAGTTCTTTATCTGTAATAAAAATATTGTATTTAAAATGAGTAAAAGTGAAATATAAGAGCTATAACAATTAAAAGAATTTAGTCAGGAATTATTGCAAGAAGCGATAAAAAAAAGGTTAAGTCTATTTCAACAAAGCACATAGTTATCTTCAGTAACTAGAGACTGAACAGAAAAAAATATTAAGGCAAGTTATAAAGTAGCAAAATTAATTACTAAAATAAACATCACGTAGAATTGAATACTTTTTTAAGAATTTCTGTTGGCGGCAGTAAAATATTTTTGTTTATTTCTCTAATGAAAACAAAAAGTCGTGTTTAAGAAATGTCTGAAGATTATAAAGCCGCATAAATCAATTGGGACTTTAATTAATCTGTTAAGATGAGAACACTTATACAATAAACATTGCTCATCTGAGAGTTTTTATTATAGGTGTTTTTACTAATTTTGACATTGTAGGAGAATTTTTAAGTTTAGTCCAATGCAAAGCACAACAATAGGTAAATAAATTTTTAAAAGCAAAGGTGCAATGCACTAATATAAAGTTTTTGAAAGTACAATTTTATGCTTCTATTACTAGTATAAATTTAAGTTAAAGGTAAAACAAACTGTCTTAAATAACAGAGCAACATTAAAATGATACTGTTAGGCTACTTTGAACGCGTTTTTTTCATAAAAAAAATATTTATATGGTGGTAGTTTTTTGTGTCAAATCTTATTTTCATTACTTTACATGTAAAAGTTGTTCAAAATTCCAGGTTTTTTTTCAAATTCTCAAATTCAAGGATTTTCCAGATTTTTTTAGCATAAATTATCTAATTTCAAGCTTTTCCGGGATTTAAGTTTTTTTTGCAACACTGATTGTTCACATTTATATATGTACAGTTAGTATAAATAATATTTCAAACTGTATCAGCTGCAAGACTTAAAATTCAACATATATTATAGGTTAAACAAACACGGTGAGTTGAACAAATATACATCAAAAACTTAATTTAAGCAAAAAAGCCGTCCTGAGTGACCAAAAAAACTAGCCTAATATTTTAGTATACAAAAAGCAATTCAAGCCAAAAATTTAAAAGTTACTAAATTGGCCTGAGATTTGAAGTCTTCATATAGTCATAGTGAATGGCAATGCTTAGTTGTTTATTTGCTTGAGTTTAAACTATTTTGATTAACAATGTACAAACTTAATAAATTTACCATCACTAAACCTAGTTTGTGTTGTTATAAAATAGGTAGTTCCAAAAAACAGCAAGCAAAAAATATTAGTATGCAACGCATAGAAATTAATTAAATTTTTAAAAAAACTTTATTTGAAAAATGAAAATTATACCTAAAAAAAAACTATTTTAATTTATGTCATATAAACTGTTTTAAATGTGTCTATACACTTTTAGATATTACATGTAGAAACAATAATGTTAGAAAATTATTCATAAACTAAACTTAATCAAATTTAAATACTGAATAAAATCTGGTTTAAAATATAAGCATTTTTTTAAATTAATGTGCACAGGAATTAATTTAAGGTGCAAAAAAAACAAAAAATCAAAAAGTATTAAAAAAAAAAGAAATTAACTCTATTTCTTATTATAATGTTATTTTATATGTTTTTGTGCACACTAAAATATAGCATTTAGTAATAAAACATCTATAAAGAAAATTAGGTATAAAAAAATATAAAAAAAACCTAAAATATAAAGAAATAACATTTTAGTTAATTAATGTGCATAACTTTTGTACAAAATGGAAAACATTTGCATTTAGTTTATATATTAATAGGTATTATGTAACTAACATACTAAATCCAAGTACTCTTTACACTCTTTTGAAAGATAATAACTTGCTGATTTAAGAAGAAAGTTATTATAATATGAGAAAAAAAAACTTTGGTGAAATGCTAATCTGTTTCTTTAAAATTTTCAAGTTAAAGCAGTATATTGTTTTAACTGTTTTAGAATATTTTACAGGGACTTTAAACGGAATTAATAAAAATAAACCAAATTACCAAAAAAATTTAACTTATATACATTTTTGCTCAGCGGGCCACATTTACATGCTCGCAGGCCGCAAAACTTTCTTTCGCGGGCCTCATTCCATTCAAAAAAAAGCGATCGCGGGCCGCAGATTTACCATTTGCGGGCCGCAGTTTACCGACCCCTGTCTTAGGACCTGGTGCACAAAAAGACATTTCGGTTATCGAGTCGCTTACCACTTGGATACCTTTCAACGTCTTGTCCAGGACTTATAATAAACTTAAAACTTTTAAAAAATTTTAGTGTACAAAGTGCATCAAAAAATGCAAAGTTTTAAATTACAAAGAATATTTTATTCTCTTTTCTTCGGTTTGTATTCTATTAAAAATTTTGCAAACATGTTCAAATAAATAAACACTTTATTCGTATTTGACGATTATATCGTGTACTAATAAGTAGATTAATTTTCGTCATTTAAAAAAAACTTTTGTTTTTCTGTTCAAAATACTAAAGTGTATGAAAATTAAACAACTTTAGATAACTTATTCACTGTACTTGTTTTATTTAGTATGGACTAATTTAAACGGCTATCAAAAATACTTTTATAGTGTTCGAAAGTTATAAACTATTGTCAATAGAAGATTTTATAATCTTTAAAAGAAAGTGTGCAATGGGTACCTTTATTAAAAAGTAAATATTATTAATGTAACAGAAAAAAGCCTTATATGAAACATAAGTTTTAACTCAGCCCAAAGTAAGGTTTTCTAAAAAGGAAGATATCGTCAACTTTTCAGCAAAGCTTTGATGCAGACAAAATTTTATTTAAAATCAAGGGACTTTTAAAACAGACGAGATCGCTCTTCTAATTTAGAAACTACTGATATAAAATAATCAAAAAACTCATAAACTATTTTACTATCAATTTAGATAGTACACTAGGACTATATAAAGTTTAAAGGCATAATTTGAATGTACACTTGAAAAATATATTTTTAATTAAAAACATTGTATCACTTAAGAAATATTTTGGAAAAAAAAGCTTTCTATAAAAAGATCAAAAAACTAAACTAAAAAAAATAAACAAACAAAACATCGGTGAAAGTCTATCAGTGCTAAAGCCTGGACTTTCATGTGCTGTGAGACAAGCTCAAGTTAACATAATGTTTTGATCACACCACTACGATCACCAGACCACAAGCTTTCGGTAAACTGTGACCCGGGTTTTGTTTTAATTGAAAATCGTCAGTCAGTCGCAACCGTGAAATAACTTATAATTAGTGTAAGTTATTAACTATAAACACAAAGCTTAAAGTAAATTTGTAGAAGGTTTTTTTAATCAAGATTTTAAACGACTTAAAAACACGATAAGTGAGTATGTTTATGTCGTTTAAAATGTATACGTCTTGAAGCAGTGTATGCTTTACATATAAAAAAAGTGTTTACACATAAAAAATACTAAGCTTATACACTTCAGTCGTATATTTCTTAAAACTTATCAAAAATCACGCTTGTTTAACTTTTTAGCTGGTTATAATATTAATCATTCAATGCTGTTATGGTATCATATCAAGGACAAAAATTATAAATAAAAAAAAAGAAGAAAACGAAATTTTTGTACGCTTTTAATTTTTTTAAAGTATAATATGTAATTTTTTTAAATTTGTTACTGTGAAAACAGCAGTTTCTGTAACTCAATATATAAAAATATTGATATTTCACTACCACAGGTTCTTAGACTTTTTTGTTTTTAGTACATATTAATGATTTACAGAACATTTTGAAAATTACTGTGAAAATTTGTTTTTATTATACATTCCAGCGAACTTGTTTCGCTGCGATCACTATAACAAGCGATTAGCTTTAATTTTTGAATATTAGTTGAAGGATACTTTATTTTGTAGATGACTCATTGTTATATACAACATTTAAACAAAAGCAATTTCTACAAGACAGTGTCAAGTAGTGATCTACCAAATAAACAAATTTAAATTTGGGCGGATCAAGATCCAGTTGTTTAAAAATTTTTAACTTTTAATGGTAAACAACACTTCAAACTACTTTTAAACTACAAAGTTATTATTTACTATTTTTCTTTTTATAAAAATTGGATTTATTTAATATTTCCATCCGGATCCATTTTTAAAATTAAGTTACGACCGAATATTGACTTTAGTAAAAAAAGGGTGGATCCAGCTGGATCTTGATCCTGGATCTGTTAGATCGGTAGTGTCAATTTATACTTGGAACTTAAAGTAATTTTATTCTAGCTTATTATAAACAACTTAACTTAAATATTATTAAAACTAAGTACAAGCTCGTACGTTCAGTACAAAAAAGAAAAAAATATTCATTGTAATTATAAATAATGTAATTGTAAGTATTAGGGTGCTACAATAGATAGTAATCTTAGTTGAACAGAACGTGTAGAAAAACAACAAAATCTAAAATATCTATAATAGTTGGTGTTTAAGAAAAGCAAGGTTTTTTGATGAGAAAATACAGTAATTTATCTTTAATTCACTCACCATAAATCACAATACATACGGTTTGTTAGAAAACGAATAATTCTTTAGGCAATAAAGTCAAGGTAATTAAAGTGTAAAGCACTTAAATGAGTTTATTTTGAAAAATAAAATACAAATGTAATATGACTAAAAATAACAAAAAGGAGTACATCTTTATGCTCCTTTATTATGTACTAGGTGGAATTATGTATGTATTTGAAAACATATTTTTTACGATTATTTCTAAGCAGTATTTCTAAGATATTAATATACATAAACACTTCGCAAGATCTTCTAAAAAAAGTTCTTAAAAAGATTTATTATCAAACATGTATACAAGTCTTTGTAAACTGTTTCCAAGTGGTGTACGACTCGATAACCTAAATGTTTTTTCGTACACCAGGTGATAGAGCCAATTATTTTTAGCGGTTTTTGTCGTTTATGAAAAATGATATTCTAGTCTGTAGCTTATCAAGGATTAAATTGTCAACTGACATGACTAACAATTTAAATATAAAAGCCATCTTAAAAGTTTCCATGTTGACCTGAGAGGCACTTTACTGAAAACAAAAACAAACTAAGTACAAATTGGTTGAACAGAGTTATCATTTTCATATGTTCTAGGAATACACTGGTAACAACTTTAAATCGTAGGAAATTTTTACTATGTATGTAGATTGGAAACTAATGATATTGGTCCGTATAAAATTGTAGTAATTACTGCTATATTTCAATTATACTTTATATTATAAGGATAATTTCTTTGTACAGTTATAATTTATTTTGTAAAAATAAGTTTACTTAGTTTTTATACAGTTGTCTTCAGAAAAATTAAATAATTAATAGACATCATTTGCTGAAATTACTCTTAAAGTTTAAAGTTGATAAATAACCTAGCTAATTTATACATCTTTTTTTTTAACGTATTAATAAAGTAAACAGTTAAAGCGTTTTTTTTTGTTTTATCTGTTTACATGGCGTACCTTGTTATAGTTCACTGTTTAAAAACAAATATATATTTATGCTAAATCAGTAGCTGTAAATAAAAAGAAAATAATCTATACTTTAAGAAGCACATAAATTTTAACTTTTACTATTTAGAGCTTCTTGAATTCATAACAAGTTAATAACTCTGAGACTGTTTCAATAAGAAAAAAAAATTCTATAATCCAAAGACCATTAACTTTTTAATTTTTAGTTAACAAAATGTAAGTTTTATGTTTGTTTTATAGCTGAAGGTACTTTTCTGTTCTTTTTTTAGTTTAATTTTTAGTGTTAAAATAGTTTTCATGTAGTCCTGAAGAATAGCTCGATAAATGAAAAGTCTTTCTAAACATCTTTTAACGAGTGTAAAAATATCTATCTAGCGTATTGAGTTAAAAGTAGATAAAAAAAATTAAATAAAGTAAGTATTACTTTTATTTATTCTAAAAGTTTTTGGAATTAAAGTACTTTTAATCTTCTGTTTTAGTTAACTTTGGTAGTTAAAGTATAGAAATACTAATATTTTACAGTAAAAAAAACAGTTGTTAAACAATATTCTTAAGAAATTAAATTTAAATTAAAAACATATTTAAAACATTAACAAAAAATGAAAAAATCTATGTTAACAAATGTAAACTTTTTTTATATACTCAGCCTTTCATAAACTTGTACATAAAGAAGTTAAAATATAGTTTTTTAGCTTCTTTTACGTTTTTCTATCAAACAAACATTATATATTATACTTTAATTTTTTTTCATATATTTGAGTTAAACTTCAAACTATCTCGTAAAAGCTTGATATTTTTGAAAACTTATTCACTAAAATCAATCCTTTATAAATATAACAGTTAATTTTTTTTGTGTTTTAGTGCAACTTATTGATAAAGATATATATTTATACAGATGGGTTAAGTCTTAATTGTTACCAAAGAAGTAAAATAAATTATAGCTGTATTTATTTTTGAAAACTAATGCTTTTACCTGCGGACTTATAAAATAGCAACTAACAACATTTAAAAACAAAATAGCTCGATTCATTATCTAGGTAAATTTTAAAAAGTAAAGTGTGTTAACACGAATAAAAATTATTTTGTTTCAAAATATACGTATAAGTATCTACAGAAGGTGATTTATTGATTTATATGAGTTAATTGAAAAGTTAATACAATTTAATTGTAATAAGAAAATAACTGGAAACATTTTCCTACTAAACAGATGTTACTTTCATACGTATTTTAACTATCTTATGTAATAGATTAAAAAAATCATTGCTGGTATAATAAGAAAAAATCTGTTTTCCAAATTGAATATTGAATAATTGAATTGACCTATGAACAAACTACTTTGAAAATAAAAGTATTTTGTTTAAACAATCTAAAACATGAAGACGCTATCTTAGAAGTGTTTCGAAAAACGGTATAAACTTTTTAAATTTAGATTAATATTACCTTTTACTAAATAATAGTAATTAGTCGAAATTTTATGAAGACTACTATAATTGTTTAACTTAAAAGTTTTATTTAAGCTTTGTGAATATTTGTTATACAAATTATAAATAGACAAAGTAAAAAATATTTTCTGACAGCTTTTTTCATAAATTATTTTAGTACTTGCTTCAGTTTAATAATTTCTATAATTAACAAAATACCAAAATAAAACCAAGTCGACTTTTTTTTTCTGTCAGCTTATCAAATAACTTTGAGAAAAGACTGAGTTTCAGAAAAGTTTACAATACCAAAAAAATTTGCTTTTTACAACTAAAGAATTTAAGAACTAATTTAGTCTAACAACAAAACTGTTAATTAAGTTTGTATAAATTAAACAAAGTAAACTTAGTACAATATCTCTGGTATCTTGTTCAGACAAAGTGAAAAAATTTGTAGTTTGATTATGTTATGACTATTAAATATAATTTGTTTAACTACTTGTTTGACATTGTAAAAATAATTTTAGCTAAGATATTGTCGTTATGTTTTTCCTAAAAGACTAAAATAATATCTGAGCATAAACAGAAAGTACCAAAAGAAATACTGCCATAAATTAACGCATTCATATAGTTTGTAATGCAGTATTGTTTTCTCATAAAGTATAGTGTAATAACTGCTAAATAAATTTTATTTAAATAAGGAAAAAATAACAACTGGTTAGTCTCATGTATCGTTTTTGTGAATGCCTTTAGTGTTCTTAAATAGTTTAAATACTTTTTACTGAAAAAAAACAAGCCATAAAAAACTGTAACACTAGCACTTTCTTATTAAGTTAATCTGTAATAATTTTGTATAGTTACATTTATATGTATATCTCATATATAGTTAAAAACTTAGCTTACAATACATTATTGTACACAAACAACAAGACTTTTGAAACCTAAAAGTGTTGTTAAAGGACATTGTAATCATATAAATTTAATTTAAAACTACTAATATTTTAATTGTATAGAAGTTATTTGAAAAACTTCTTATTATAAGTAATACTTAGTTAAAATAAAAAAAAAAGTAAAAATAGAAAAACTATATAAGCTTATTAAGAAAAATAAATAAAAGCTAAACTTTAAATAAAAATAGAGCCAAAACTTAAGAAAATATTGTAAACAGTTAAAAAATTTAAACATCTAAACACCAAAATAGTATTCATAAAATAGTTTAAATTAAGTGTATTTCCCTGTAAAACAAATCAAAAAATACATTAATTACTTGATTTGTTCTATTTAAATTGCTACTAATTATGAAACCTTAAAACTGTAATTAAAAGGTTAATATATAAAGGGAGAAATCACTATTATTAACGTTACAGACGCATAGTTAAGAAATAGCATGCTCTAATTTATAATAAAATGATACTTTTATATCATGTTTAAGTAAAATACAAATAACTCCACAAATACTTATTTTGTTAAAACGAATGTGTTTGATGACTTTAACTATACTTTTTTGTTTTTGGTGACTTACAGTCTTAAAGAATCATGTAAGGTGTACAAGAATTAATTATGATTTAAAAGATGACAATTTAAGAAAATACCGTCATAATACACTGATACACATAAGTAAAAATGTTTAAAGTAAAAGTAGAAAATGCAAACATAAAGTGAATAAGCAATTTTACGTTCAATTAAACATAAAAGTAACTGTATTAATTTTATATCTATGATTAACTTTTTAATGTTTTTTTTTAACAAATTTGAATCTAACTTTAACTTAGCTTAGTTTTTTATTGATTTTAGCAATAACCACTTAAGGAGTTTTATATCACTTTTATTTTTGTGTTATAAAAAAAAATAATTGAAAAAAATTGCATTGTATTTATACTTCAATTCAGATACTTTCTAAAAAACTTTGATTAAGTTTACAGGTACTGTTTTGAGGGGAGCCGATTATTTCTAACCTGCTATCATTTTTAACCCGACCACTTCTAACCCGATCAATTCTTTCCCAATCACTTCTAACCCGATCATATCTACTCTGATCATTTCTAACCCAATTCAACTTGATCATTTCTAACCTGATCGTTTCTAACCAAAACAGTATTCTTTTTTAATCCAGATTTAATTCGAAAACAAACTAGTCTTACAAAGTTGTAAATATAAAAAAAAAAAATTAATATTAAAACATAATGATTTTATTGTGTTACGTAAAATATAATTTTAGCATTAGTTAGTATTAACTTTTAGTTAACTATTATTATTTCATATTCTTTTGTTTTTTCAATCTACATTAGTAGACATTTTACTTTAATTATATTCAACTTATAAAAATGTTTGACAATATATTGAACTCTTCTTTGTAGGATTCTTAACGTAAGCAGTTATGACTATATTTAAGTTAGATCTTCTTGTAACTTACGTAGCTAGAATAATTTTATCAAAAGGAAATTAAAAAAGGTAAACCTTTACAAATTTAGTACTTGTAATATTGAGATACAAAAATCTTTATACTACGGTTACGGTCTAAAACTACATTATAAGCCTGGCGTAAAAGCTGTATTATTGTTGACTGTTTTTTACTGTTTAATAGTCGGTTAGTTTTGAGTTACATAATAAATGTTTATACAAATTGTTCTACAACTTCTATAGGCCTATTAAGATAATGGAGTTAAAAAAAACATTAGGAGAAATTAAATAATTGTTTTAAATAAAATGGAAAAGCATAGTTTTTAGACATAACCTAGCTAGTTAAACAGTTATTTCATGTAACAAGCCGCAAAAATTTTACACATGGTTGGTGTCTTTTTTAGCAATAAGTCTACGAAAAAACATGTACGCATATCCAAAAAGCTTTCGAATCTATCTTTTATTTTTAGTGCATTAAAACTTTATCGCGATACAAAATTTATAATAGTCTAGTAAGTTAGTTCAAAGAAATTCTTCATGATAGAAACCACAAAGTAGTAATTGGTAAAACGTTATTAGAAATTTTACCTATTGTAATGGAGTGCCCCAAGGAAGGGTTATTGTCCCACTCTTATCTATAATTCTTTATAATGATTTGTTAATAAATGAAGTTGACGTTAGTAGCAAAATTAATATCTTTGCAGACAACACAAAAATTTTTGGCCAGTCTAATTCAATTTTAAAAGTCTTTAGATTTAAATAACCGTTGGATTCGTCCTGGATATGACGTTAAACTGTTCTGGTGTATGACTCGATAACCGAAAGATTTTTTCATGCACCAGGTCCTTGGACAAAAGTTTTTGAGCGTTAGACTAAAAGAAAGAAAATTAAGTTTAAGTCCTAGTAAAAGACCGCTTCTTAATATTCAATATATACGTCTACCTCTACTTTTGACTTTGTATTTAACAACATAAGCTTTTTTTTTAAGATCTTAGAGTTTTAGTGATAAAAATTTAAAGTGAAACCACCATACTAATTACGTTTACCAACTTTTATCCACTATATTATTTCAAGTTTCATATCTACTTATATTATCAATATTAAAAAGTTATATCTAGTGTACATTCGTTCTAAGTTTAAATACAATAAGTCAATCCGGTCTCCCTATATAGAAAAAACATATTAACCATCTAGCTAGTACCTCTTCAAAAAGAAAAACAGAATAGTCTCTATCGCTGCAATATTTCTTGTATTTCTTAAATTGAAGACTTACAAAATTCTAAAAATGTTCTTTAGAACTTAAAATACTTAGATTTTTCTTAATGCCTTTTAAAACTAATGATTTACCGTTAATTTATAATCCATTTTTGAACCTTATCAAAATAGTTAATTACTACGAAATAAAAACAATAATGCATGCAGTCATATTTACAATGATGTTTGGCAAATAATTATTTTCTTATTGTTCAGTTTAAATGTGGAGTTAGCTTCCAAACAAAACTAATCTTTGCGAAAAACTTAAACATCTTTGATTTAAGTTAATTGGATTAAAACAAAATATGCATCAGTAGAAATTATCAGTAATTTAGCCAGTTTTTAACTTATAAAATGTAGATTTAGTGTTTAGGATTTTGTTTATTATATAGTTAGCTGCGCCTTTTCTCTGTAAATAATAAACCATTCTTAACTTTTTCGATAGATATTTGTTTGACCTGTATTGTTAATGTGCTTTGGATTTTTAGTTTTAAATTTTGTTATTAGTCAATGCATTTAATTTTTTTGATGTTTTTTTTACAGTTGTCTTTACCCTGATAATGTTCATTTTAATTGTATCAATTATGGTTTGGTGAAGCAATAAAAATTAATGAAAAAAAAAACAATGAAATACCAAACGGTTGCACAAATCTGCAGAAACTAACTCTAAAAGTAAGGATGTGTATATCGGGTTGATCTTTGAACAATAAGAAAATTCATAATTGATATTTTATTATTGGTTTTAATTCTGGCATTCATGTTCTAAATAAATTTAATAAAAGTGACCGAGAACCCTATTTTGATGTAGAAGTTCGTGATTCAGACTATTTTGCTGATTTTTGCATTTAAACCATTGAAAAAGTTTACTTAATCGTCTCAGTATGTTTTGCTAAATTTTGCAAAGAAGTTTTTTGATGGTAAGAAGCTGGAAATTGATTCTAAAATGAAAGATTGTGCAACTGTGTTTAGGGTACGACAGCAAATTTCTAATAATAATAGATATCAAAAATTATATTTGAAGTAAAACTATCTTAACGTTAAGTTTTGTTTGTTTTAGACAAAGTAAACTAAATTTTACTAAAAGAACAATTTTGTTTAGATTAGATAGTTATTAAAACAAATCTTTATCATAAAACAATAAAAATAAACAAATGTATACAGATCGAGTTTAAATCATCGAGTTCGAAATAATCGGGTTAGAAATGATCAGGTTAGAAATGATCGGGTTAGAAGTTATCAGGTTAGATATGATTGACTTAGAAACAATTGGGTTAGAAGTGATCAAGTTAGAAGTTATCGGGTTAGAAGTGATCGGTTAGAAATGATCGGGTTAAAAATGATCGCGGGTTAGAAATGATATGAAAACCGTTTCGAGCTACTCTTAATTAGAGTATAGTATAGTACAATATTTTATAAAGAAGGTTTTTATTTTTAAATGAATTTAAATTTATCTATTAATGAGTTTTTTTTGTTATTATACTTATTTACGGTTTGTAGTTAATTTTTATTCAACTTAAAAACAAAATTTAAGTTTTAGTTTAATTGTTGTTTGCCAAATTTAAATTATTAACAGTTTATATCTCTAACTCTATTAACAAGTTTTCTTTTAGCATGTTTGATAATGATTGTGTAAATATTTAGTTTTTATAGAATTGAGTGTAATTTTTTAATGGCGCAGTATTTGTGAAAAAAGAATAAAAAACAGGCCATAATAAAAAAAAACTTCTAGAGTTGAAACTTGAGCAAAAGTAAATGTTGCTGTGTATAATTTAAATACTAATATTTTAGCAAATACTTTTTGGTAATTCTTTCCCTTAATACTATTTTTAATTTGTCATAATATCGTAAATTTATTTTTACTTTCTATAAATGTACATATATATTTTAACAAAAAAGTAGTTTTTAATTTAAGTAAATGATACACCTGTAACGTATGTTTTTGGAATCATATCTATAACTTTTCAAGTAATAGTATCCATTACTATTAGTACTTAGTACCTTTTGTTAAAACTAATGTTGCTTTGCATATTTTGATCTTTATTAAAAGAAATCTTAAGTTTATTAGCACGTGTTACTTTTTTTATACTTGGAATTCTTAATTCCATTGGTCAATTTTTTATATAAGCTGGTAGTAAAACAAAACTTAACTACAAAAAGAAAACTTAACTCTGTCATCATATGTTTCCCTGCATTCAAATAAGACTTTATTGGTGTTTTTACTTATAACTTATTGAAGATAAAACAAATTTTTAAATTTTCATCTGTTTATGAAAAAATTATAACAATTTTTACTGGTACTGTTTGATTTTAAAAGTATAAATTTAAAAACAATACTATCTGGAATTGGGTGCTGTGCTGAAAATGTTTTAATTTAATAATTAAATGTATAATTTTATTGAAAATTAATTCATTCTTATTGATTTAAGGAGTGTTACGAGTAATGTTCTAATAAAACTAGGTTGTTTTAAAAGTTTAAATAATAGATAAGTTTTTAAGACTTCTAAATGTGTTGTTTCTAAATGATCTTACTATTTAAAACAGCTTTACGCTAAAAGATCATCGTAATATTTATTATATTTTTTCAATGTTAACAATTTGTAAAAGGTATTTATATAAATTCCTTTAAAAAGCTACCTTTTATTTTTTTAAATACACTCATCTTGAATTTTAATACATCTACTAAAGTTTGTGTGTGTAATTCAAATTCTATTCCTTTACAAATAAAATCTAAATTTAATAACTAGTAAAAGTTTTTCAAAAGTACTTATTTTTATGTTGTGGTTTTGCAAACAGTTGAAAGTATTTATTAGTACTTGAATTTTTATAATTTTGTTAGTATATGTGTTTAAAGTGTTAGCAAGTAAATAATTGTAGCAAGTTTTAAATGATTGTCTTTTTGTATTAATAGTCTTAAAGTAACATACAAATACTTTAAGCTACATGGTACTTTTTTTATGTTTGTTTTGTTAAACAAATTTTCTGCAATAAATTAAAAAATTAAAAAAATTACCAACAGAGTATTAATATAACAATACAATTTTTTAGATAACAATGAAACGACAGTGAAAAGTTCGATAAACTGAATTTTTGTGTAAGTTTTTTCTAGTATAATTATATAGCAGTTATTATTACAAACAAAAAACTACTTTTTGGTTTTAACCAGTTTTTAAAAATTTTCATACTATCAGTATATTTCATTAAAGCTGTTTGAGAAAATAGTTATTTTTTACAACATATTTTAACAAAAGTATACATTTTAAGTATGTTATAAAGGTTTTATTATTAACTTTATAAATAAAAGTTTAAATACTGTATAGTTAGATTTTGAACAAAAAATTGTTTAAAAGTGATAAGTTTGTTAATCTAAGTTTGTGTAAAAGCGATAATTTAAAGAATACAATTCAAATGTTAGTTTGAATAACTAAAGTTGTTATTTCTATAGCTACTTTTTTACGTAAAATTTTTACAGATATTACTTTTTCAATGTAATAATGTAATAAAAATTATAAAATAGTAAATAATATAGTAGTAAGTTAAGAAACTATTGATGTACAAACAAAATGAAAAACTATTGTTTAAAACATTTTATTTTTGTTATTTTCATAACTAACATAAAACAAATGCTATGTTATGCTAATTAACTTAAAACTTAAACTTTGTTAAACTGCCGCTAAAATTTGTAGTTAGATAAAACTAATGTACTTAGTTAAGTTTCATTTATTATCTTTTATAACTATTTTGTTTAAACGGATGAAATAGTTTAATCATCATTGAACATATAACTTTTAAAAGATCAATAGAGAAAAAAACAAAAGAAACTCGGAGCTAAATGTACACTTAATTCATTAAATATTTAAAATTATCGTTCCTTCTTTCAACAGGTCAGATAAAAACTATAACTTATTTCTAAAGTTATAATACTAACTTGATAAAAGTATAATGGTAGTAAAAAGATACATTTTAAAAAGTGTTATTATTTAGAAAAAAAATATTTCAGAACACAAGGTTTTTGTTAATCATTAAGTTTGCTACCTTTGATTTACAAAAGTATGTTACAACTAACAAACTTAAGACTTAGATGAAAAGTATAAGATAATAGTATATTTTTTCAGAATTTGTTATGAATATAAAAGATGTATTTGTAGTTTTTCTTATTTTATTTTGAAAATCTTTGTTTCCAATTTATTTTACAAGGCATTTAGTATAATAAGCTTAATGTATGATAAAATTGAAAACAACTTTAAAACTTAATAATAACTTTAAAGTTGTGCATTACTACAGTTTTAATAAATTAAATCAAGGTCCTTTAACAATTTTTAAATGAAATTATTTAGATAGCTACAAATAAACTTATTACAACTTAAAGCACGTTTGTTTGATAATTTAAATACTTTTTTGATGGTATCCATTTATTAAAATAGAAATGATGAAATCAAATGTTTGTTTAAACAGACAGTTGTGTAAAATACACCTTGTTAAAAATGTGTTTAGTATTTAGGTTACTATGGTTTAAAGTTGTTGTTTAACATTTTTGATATTATAATGGTAAATCACTTTAACTAAAAAGTAAAATTGTTTTCGCTAAAAAAAATTATATTTTGATTGTGTATAATTCAAAAAACATGACATAAATACTTGAGAAAAAAAAAATCTAAACAACTTAGTTTTTGACTATAATTTAAAATAGAATAGTTTAGTTAGACACTGTTAATACTGTTTCAGTTCTATAAATACGTTTTTGGAAAAACAAATTATATAAGCAAACTTTAATTTTATATAATCTGATTAAATCAAAATAATTTTTTAAATATTCACACAAAGTTTAGTTACAAAATGAAATTTTTGACATTGTTTTGTTTATAAGTATTTAATAGTAGCGGTTTATGTTCTTACTAAAAATAGTTAATATTTAGAAAAATTATTAAAGTACATCTTGTTTTTTTTTCTGATCAAAATACACTCCTTAATGTCTAGAACAAACTCTTATTTTCTAGCAGACTGTTTACAAGTTATATGAAACCACACAAAACAAAATACCAACTTTTGCTTATTGTTTTAGTGTTTGATCCTTATAAGTACTTTTATCATAAACTATTGAAAAGTTAATGTATAATAACAATATATTTTAAGTTTTTTATTTTATTTAGCTTATAAAGTTTTATTATAAATTTCACACTTAAGAAAACATGTTTTTAGTAACATTTGTTTATGAAAAACCAACAGATTAAAATTCGTTCCTCTAAAACAGGGTTTTTCAAAGTTCGCGGTGTCGCTTCTTTGGGGGCGATTTTGGCTATTAGGGGCAATAACTAGTGAAGGGCAAAATAGTAAATTAGTAATTACGTAATTAACTAGTAAAGGACAATATCGAATAAAAAGGTAGGCAGTTATTGTTTTAAGTTCTTCAAGGGAGCGAATATGAAAACAAAATTATGAAGGCTTAGAAGAAAAAAAAGTTCAGAATCGAGCAAGTATGTAAAATCAAGTTTAACTTTACCTTTTCTTTTAACGTTTAAATCTTAATTATATAAAAATCAAGAAAACCTATCTTTTAAAACAAAAAACCTGTATTATGTTTTTAAACAAAAATAAGTAATAAAATTAAAAAAAAATTATTGGTTTAACTTGTATTTAAACTTATGGAAAAAAAACGGTTGTAAAACATTTTTAAAGGTCGACTAAAAAACTTTAAAACAACAATTATTTAACTTTGACAATTTCACTTTAGAACCATAAAAACATTCTAAGCTTTAAAGATTATAAATACTTACTAATATTATGTTATTAATGTATAATAATTATAGTTATTAATATATGTTGTTTCCAAGTCAAACGTATTCTACTATATTTTAATTATTTTAGTACATTTATTGTATTATTTAATATTTAATGGTAGGCTTTTAACTATGACATATATACTTTCCTTCCATTTTGATATTTTGACCTAATTCTAACGATTTTTCACCAGCTTCGGATAGATAAAACAAATTTATACAAAATAAGAAATGTATATTGTCTGTCATGTCAAGCAATAAAGTATTCAATTTTTTAGTGTTACATTTTATATTTAAAATTAGACTCTTTAAAATGGTGCTATTTAGTCAAAAAAAACACGAAATGGCGCCCGAATATCCAAAATCAAATTTCAATAACATAACTTTGATAATTTCGTGTTATTGTTAGTTATCTCTTTTAAATAAAATATATATTTTAACATCGTAATTTTATTAATTAGGCGTACAAGAGTGTTTTAATTTGTTAAAAGTTTAAATTATTTTTTTTGAGATTCGGCTGAAATAAGTTTTAAAACTTAATAAAATATATTAAATTTTAGTAATGATAATTTTCTGTTGAAAAAAAATCAAATTTTATTTTGCCGTTGTAATTTTATTATTTAGCTCTACAGTACCGTTTTTTATTTTTCAAATATATTATAAATTTTGATATATGGCCTCTTAAAAGTTTTTTTCTAATTTATGTTGTCGCAGTTTGTCTTTTTACGTAACCAAAGCAAAATTGTTATCTTTTTTCTATATAAAAACTAAAAACACAACTGCAAAAGTGAGCTAATAGAAAAAGAATAAAAATAAAGTTTTTGTCTTTTTTATATAACTAAACACAGTTTTTGTTATTTAATTATATACATATTTTTTCAGAAATATAAAAATTTGGTCAAATAACATTTTCAACAGTTTTTTGAGCTTATCGACTATATGTTTCTACCTGTTGTTATTCATTGAAACGGTACCTAAATACCTTTTCCAATGACAGTTATGAAAACTAAAATCAATAAAAATTCTCAAACATAATTCAAATATATTGATTTAAGAAAATAACAAATATTTATTAGTTATTCTTTAACAACTATTGAGTGAATTCTTAAAATTATTTTTCATATAAAATTTACTTCACTTCTGTTTAAATCGTAAGTAAATTGGTATGAAATCGATGCTAGAAATATTTGCCTTTTATAACGACATAAACAATAAAAATATTTAAATAAAAATAGTTAGTTATTATTAAATTATTTTGTAAGAGATTAATTAATGTACAATTTTCTATAAATAATCAGTATAAACAAAAGTTTACATTCTGCAAATATTGAATTTCATAATAAAATTTCAACTTGTTAGTTTTTATAATATTAAATCTTTAAAGTTAAGTTATAAAAACTTTTCAAAATAGTAATTTAGGTTTTAAAAGTTTTTTAATTTATTTCATTTGCTTTGTTTCATCTTTGAATCAATATTTAAAACTAAAAAAAAGATCATTATTTATATTGTTCTTTTATAATTTATGGTTTAATGCAAAAAGTAATTTAGTCTCTTGTGAATTTGTTTTAAAAAGTGGAAATGTTGTTTTACTTAAAATCGATAAACATGTATCTTAAAATAATTGTTGTTTATGTTTTGTGCTAAAAAGTATAGTGTTTCAACTTATTTTTTAAAATGAGAGAGATTTCAAAGCTAACTTTAAGTTCTAAGTGTACATAACGAAAACAGTTATTATTTATTTAAAATTTTGGTCAGAGTTTATTAATTAAATAGTTAGTTAAGAAAAATTATGTTTATTAATTTCTTTTAGTATGTTTTAGTCTAGTAACAAAAATTATATTTATAATTAATATGACGTTCATCGTTGAAGAGGGGAAAGCAAGTTTTTTTTTTAATTACGAAGTATATACTAAAAGTTAGAAAATCAAACTAAATGATTACAATTAATCATTTTAACTTACAGTTTTATTGTAAGTTACGCTTAAATTTAGCTTGCCTCTGAACAATTTTTATATATGACTTTTTTTTTGTTAATACACGTGCTATAAAGTATATATTTTTGTAAAAAAAAATTAAATGAAAAAAAAATTAAAGAGAAGTCAGTGACACTTAAAATCTTTTAAAGTTTGTTGTGTCTACATTTTATTATAAAACTTACAAATAAGCATATTAGAGAACACCTTTTTTGTTTACTAAAAATGCATTATACAAAAATTGCAAAGTTTTTTGTTTAGACACATTTGTATTGATGCTTCAAAACAATTATCAGATGCATACTTTAGTTAACTAAGGTTTTTATACAAAGGTCGATGAAAATGACATACATTTAATTAAGACAAAAAGTTTATGCAAATTCAGCATAAAAAAGAAAAAAACCAATGTTTTAATATTTTAGATGGAGTAAAAAAAATTTATAGCTTAATTTAAAATTTATTTTGCAAACACCAAGTGCTACTAATAGTGTCTTTTCTTTATCTTTTAATGCTAAGACTAAATTTAGTAGAATTTTATCAACTTAAATCTGTATTACAAAGTAGTTAAGGTTAAAATCAAACGTTGTTATTTAAAAATTCTGAATGATTATAGATAATTAGTAATTTTAAGTTTTATTATGTTTACATCAAGAAAACTTTTATTAAAATATTAATTAACTTTTTTTTTTTTTTAAACAAAAGTATTCTTTTGTCAAAGCGAAAACAAAGCTTTTAATGATTAAACAAAGCTATTCAACAAAATAAACTCTATTAAGAAAGAGTTTTCAAACATTTAAATGGAAGCGTATTAAATGACTTTACTTGTAAGTTGGTAATTAAGAAGGTAAATACTAGTAAAACATAAAACTTAAAACTAAGTTCTGAGATGGAAAAGTTTATATTTCATAAAACAAATGTAGCCTATAGATTTTGAAATAAGTTAAAACATATATAATGTTGTCCTTAAAAAAGTTCCATTCGCTGTGTAAAAAAACTTAGCCGTAACTTTAATAGTATGAACATTGAAAACATACATATTCAAGATGCAGTGAACTTTTAACTATAAACTTTTTGTTTGCTTTGCTTTCTTTAGAGTCTTTAATTGTGTTTCGAAGAAGTTTATGAGTATAAAAAACTTTTATTTCTACCTTATTTTATCGCATAACTGATTTCGTTACTCTTTATAGCTTATGTATTTGCAAAGAAAAATAAAATTTATTTAAATAATTAACTTTTTCAAAAAATTTCAAAGTCCCAATGAAAAAAAAAAAAAAAAGGAAATTTGTTTTTAAGCAGACTAAAGTAACGCATTAAGTCTTGAAAATTTAATTAAAAAAATAATTTAATATTCTGTAAGTTATCGTTCATGTTTAGTTTTACAGTTATTGAAATTACAACTGAATTTGGATAGCACACTGTTTTTTTGTTTTATACTATTTTTTTGATAAAGTTTACTGAGCTAGTAATGTAGTAAGTTTAAGTAAAATTATATTCGTAGTTAACAGGTGAGAACTTAGTTTGTTATTAAAGTATATTTAACTTTAATTTGATGATTAGATTTCATTTCTTACAGCTTTTATTCAATCAAAAAAAGTTAAGTTGTACTTGATATGTATTAATTAATTGAAAACCTTACAGATATAACAAATTTTTAGATAAATATTTTAATTTAATATATTTTAACCAATGATAGTAAGGAGAGAGTTTTGAAAGAAAAAAAAAAGCGAACATAACTTGAATTCAGTGTTACAAAAGTCTTACTTGGTTTTCTCTGAATATAATTGCAACACAGTGTAGTCTTTAGACTTTATGTTTATAAAAAAATTATTTAAGATAAGAAAACTATGTAAAGTAGTATAAAAGTTTTTAAATGTATATAAGTAGTAACAGTATATCAAATATATACTTTTTTCAGAGGCGTTATAATTGTTATAAGTTTCAAAAAAGAAATGAAAGTGATCTTAAGGAAATAATTTATAATGAAAACATGTCATTACCTACTTTCTTAAATCAAACAAGTAGTTCAATACAAGTAAATGGAGTAGACTATGAGGATACAGAACCTATGACCGTCACCGAGACATGCATAGTAGCAGTAGTTGCATTGCTATGTAGTGTTGTCACAGTGATTGGTAATTTCTTAGTTATTCTGTCATTTTTCGTCAACCCGACATTGAGATATTTTAGTAATTTTATCATTCTCAGCCTTGCAATCAGTGACTTTATAATAGGTGAGTAAACTATTTTTATCAAACAAAAGAACTATCTATTTGTCAACAGCTAAATTAAAGCTATATTTTACAAAAATAAGCTAACAAAGAGTTTTTAGCAAAGTAATAACGCGATAAAGGGTTTCTTTATATTACTTTTCCAACATATAAATGCATCAGTATATTAAAATCAAATAAAATTAATTTTTAAAGATTACCTTTTTAACTTCTCCTATCAGTTTTTAGCTGATGTATAAGCTTTTCATAGAACAAAATTCAAAAAATGTGTATATTTAATTAAAGATTTTGTTTAAATGTTATTAGTCATATTTATACGTGTAGAAAATTCTGATTAAAATAATTAGATGTAAAATTTTTGCAACTTGAAACGTGACTTAAAGTTGTAACTTTTAAAGTTGTTTCTATTTTGATCTGAGAAATCAAACTTAACGACTTTTCTACATAGCTAAAACAATTTAATTTTTCTGACATTAGATTATTTAATTTGAAGTGAATTGTGTCTAAAAATAAAAAACGATACAAAAACATATGACTTTTAATTAAGAAAATATAATCTGTAATAAAAAGTTAAAACAATCTAATTAATATTTCTTATAGCCCTTTTTATTTTTGTGCATATGTAAAATATAAATAAATGTAAAAACAATAAGTATGTTTACTTCTTAAATAATTTCTAAAACGTTTAGTACTGAGTATCTTTTGAATTTACAACCTGTTAATAACTGCTTAAGTATATTTACTTTAAAACTATGTTTTAATATTTTTTTTATTTGACAATAAAAATTGATTTTAAGTAAAAACCAAACATTTTAATGTAATCAACAAACTATTATTTATCATTAAGTCTAACCATTTTTTAACTTTTTTATAGTTTAAAGATTCAAAGTCATACTTAGGTATTTTATTTTAAATAATTTGGGATCACTTTTGAAAATATGAAATTATTTTAGCAAAAAAAAATATTTTAAGTTTAAATTTAAATTGTAGTTTTATACTCAAACCTAAATAACTTTTAATATAATATCTTTTTAAAAGAAAACGTACTGTTGAGTTTTTATTATAAGCTGTACTTTTTTTTTAAGCTTAATATTTTTAGTAAACTAATCTTCCTATTTTTATGTACGCATTTTTTAAACAAAGTTTCCTGTTGAGTACGGACTGTAGCGAAAAAACTTGTGTCAGAATCAAACTTCTTATTTTTTACATTAACTTTATAAACGTTACCAGTAGTCGTAGCAAAAAAGAAACAATTTTTTTTCACATTTAATCAATGTGGTCGATAAAGGGTTAGTTGGCCATATAAGTTAAGGTGATCTTCAAGAGTAAATGGGATTGTAGAGAAACTGAGTGAAAATTTTTAAAAATTTAGTAATATTTTTTTTTTGTACACTTTCGTATTAAAAATTTTTAGAAAACTAACCTATTTTAAATAAGTTATGTTGCCGCCCCTATTATAAACAATTAATAATGCAGAAAAGAACTAAAGTTTCGATTTTTTTACATTTATTAAACATATGGCTTGAACTTTTTATTGTTTTAAGTGTTTACACCAACGAACAAAATAGAAGTAAAGTTATGTTACATAGAAGTAAAGTTTTGTAAAAAAAATTTTAAACTTTTGTTTTACATTTACGTAGCTAAAACTTTTTTTATAGTTACTAAATTATAAAAAGGCTATTCTCAAAGTTAAAACAGCTTTAATTGCAAGTTGTACATTTTAATCATCAAAATAAATTATTTACCAAGACAAACGCACAATTCCTACTTATATATTAGTTTTGTTCAATTTAAACTATATCTAAGCATTTACCTGACTCGTTAGACTTCCGACTTTACTAAAGTTTTACAAATAGTTTTCTACTTCATTCATACTTTAAAAACAATAACTTAAAATTTATGTAGCGACACTTAATTATACTTGTAAAAATGTACAAAAATTTTTAATAAAAGTTTACAAAAATGTTATTTACACAAAACCTAATAGTTCTTTTTATAATAATTTTTCAAACCTTTTTTTTGTTAGTGTTAGAGTTTTTCTTTCTGATTTGTTATTGTAAAAACCATTTTGTTAAAAACAATTATATTTGAAAGGTGCTTTTTCAATGAACATTTTTCTTGTGTACAACATTCAAAGAAAATGGACTATGGGACACTTTATGTGCAAACTTTGGCTGGTTGTCGATTACACAGCTTCCAACTCTTCCGTCATGAACTTGCTAGTTATATGTGTTGACAGGTTAATTTATTTTATTTCAACCAAAGCTCTGATGGATAAAACTATATTATGTATTTAAAAAGAGTTATGATAATTTGATATATCAAAAATATGCAGTTAAAGAGTATTGTGAAGTTAGTTATAAATAAGCCAGATTTCATATCTACTGTACCCGAGTATTCGGTTTTATATCCTAGTTTTAAAATATTATCCGAAAATTTTGTGGATTCGGTAGATCACTTTACTTTTTTTATCTAAGTTATTACTTTATAGCTAACAAAACTCATGTAAAAGTTATTAGCTTCTTATTAGAAAAAAAAACTACCATTGTTGTATCTGACAGCTTAACGATTATTTGTGGATTCGGTAGATAACTAATAAAAAACCGAAAAAATTATGTTTTAAAACAGGACTTTTTAATTAACATAGAATGTTACAACTTAGAAGTAATAAAACATTTTTTTGTTTAATTATTGAACAAATTAACAATATCCATCAGAACTTCAAAAAATAAAACAAATTTAGTTTTTTGGTTTGTTTCTATATAAGAAAAGCTCATAAAACTTGTCGTAAAGTACATTTAGAATATTTACTTAATATTCAAGTGTTTTTTAATTATTTAAAGATATGTCTAAAAAATAAGTTGAAAAAAATATGTATAAGCCGTTAGATTACATTAAAGACAACAAATAAAAGTATTTTTCTAAAACGTTATATTTTTGGAAAAGTCAATCTCTCTACTTAGTTGTGCAGTTGATAGTGAGTTGCAGAACAAAGGAAACTTGTTTATTTTTTAGTTTGTGACTTTTATACATGATTGAGTAATTACATAGCATAAAACTTTATCGTTAATAAATTGTCATAAATCTTAATTACGTAATCACTTTAACATTCTTCGACTTAACTGAGTCATACTGTATTTATTACAAATTTGAAACAGATCATTTAAACAGGCTTCTGAATTCTTCTAAACTAAAAAAATATGTGTTTGTTTTGATTTATATTAAGTTTTCTGCTTGTAGACTTTAGTTTTCTATTTATGTTGCAATGGTATTTTTGCCTCATAGTTTAAGCCTTAGACATGACTTACTTATTTAGTTTATACTAAAGCTTTTAGCTGTTTGATTTTTGTTAAGAAAAGTATCTAAAAGTTTAGCTGATGCCTATACCACCCTAAATGTTTTTTTTATACAAATCATAAAAGAAGTATATTATATGACTTTTAAGGATTAACAAAGTAAAATTTTAAATATTTTATGTTTAGACTTTGGAAATTGTCTTTGTATAGACGGTTTTTTTTTTCTTATTACGGAATTTATTTCGTTTAGTATGTAGAATATAACTATTTGTAATTTAGTTTAAAGCAGTATACTGTATTTACAATTAAACAGTGTATCATATATTACATAAAACTTAAACGTAAAAAATTTTATCGTTCAGAAAATCAAAAAGTTATAGTACTGATAAATAGTATTAATATAATTCAGATATTTTGCTGTTACAAAGCCGGTTAAATACCGAAGATGGTCAAACTCACGCAAAAATGCGTTTGTAGCTATAGTTTTAGTATGGTCAACCTCTTTTTTGATGTGGGGTCCAGCTGTTATTTGGTGGGATACCTCTGAAGTTGTAAAAGACAATGCTTGTCAAGTACCTTTTATAGAAAACAAGGTGCGCTAAAAAAAAAATATTCAAAAACTAACTTATGTTTTACTATAAAAGAATTTGAAGGCAACTCAAGGTAAATAAAATGTAAAACTTTTATGACGTTCTAACATTTTCTAATAAGCTTTTTACAGTTAAGTTTTTCAGTTTTAACACTTTTTTAATTTAACGATGCATTTAAGTAAATTGCATTTATATAAATTTATGTTACTTTAAGTATAAATAGTTTATTTAATTGCTATGGTGTGTAATAATTAAAGTTTATAATATATACAAAACATATTTCTGTACAATAAATTACTTGACAATTTTCAAATAAATTTAAACTACCGTATGTTAAAACTATTGAACATTATAGGTCTTAGTTAAACACTTAGTTAAGTTTTTGTTTAAAATTTTTAAGCAGAAAAAAACAAAACAATTAAATTAAATTTTAGTAAAACTTAATCATAAACTATGCTACTTACTTTGTGCACAATAAACTTAACATTGTTGCTATTTTCTAAAAAATAAACAATTACATAAATTTATAATTTCATAGATTCTTGGAATTTTAACAATACTAATTGCGTTCTACTTGCCTGCATTAACAATGTCTTTACTTTATTGGAGAGTCATAACAAAGCTAAACAATCGTAGAGTGTAAGTATTTTGTTAACGTGCTAATGGCTTTCTTTGAATTTTAGCACTGTTTTAATAAGGTAAAATATTAAAAACTAAAATATAAAACGTTATACTCACATTTGAAGTTGGTAAAAGTAAACATTTGATTAAGCGACTCAAAAATATTTTGGCTAATAAACGTAAATAGTTTTGTTTAAAAAAAAGTTTTGTTTTAATTCAAAAAGCTAATTATAATTTAAGAATGTTTATTATACGATTTATTAGATAGCAAACTTCTAAATAAATACTCTTCTTACAATAAGTTAGTGTATTTTTTATAACTAAGACAAACAAACAAAACAGAAGTACAGCAGGAATTTTGATAGCTGCACAGAAAGCATCTATAACTAGTTCTATTCAACATTATTCTGCTGTCAGTTCTTGTATAAGATTGGGACGGGCTGACATTGGTTTACCACAAGAAGCTATCAACAAAGACGATGAAAAAATTACCTACAAACCAGAGTGCAGTTCCTGTTCGGGGTACCATAGCCAAAGTGAAAGTTCTCCTTTTAAGCAAAAAAGTAATAAAAAGCTGACTTTTTTAAAAACAAATTCTACAAAACAATCTAATGAAAACCTTTGTATCAGTAATAGCGGTCAGAAGAAAATTGTCCGCATGAAAACTCAAACCCTTGTCACCTCTCATCAGCGAGCTATTCGTGAGAGAAGGGTCATCTTGTTGCTTAAATGCATTCTAATTTGTTTTATTGTTTTGTGGATACCCTACAGCTTAATAGTAGTTGTAGTGGCCCTATCAAAGGTGCAGCTACCTTCGTACGTTTGGACCATAAGCTACTGGCTTTGTTACTTAAACAGCACGGCTAATCCTTTCTGCTATGGGCTTTGCAATGAAAACTTTCGTCGTACTTTCAAAATTATATTAACAACAAAATGGTGGAACAAGTCTAACCGACGAAAAAATCGCTACTTTATTGCACATAAATGAGAGTTAAAGTGCATGTTTTCTTAAATTTTACCTATACTTTGTATCTGCAGTTTTAAAATGGTATGTCTTGACTGAGTTATAGCGTTAGATTACCGAAGAATGATATTTCTATAAAACATTAAAAAATTGCCTTATAGATATTTTAAAACACGCATTTACTTTAAACTTTTCGGTTTGTTTCTAAAAACAGTTTGAAGACAAAATTAAAATTACCTATACTTTCTGTAAAAATAAAGAATTTCTATTTGTAAACTGTTATATAAACTCCAAATAAACTTTTTTTTTTGGTTAACTATAATTAGTTTATTATAAAACTTGCTTAAAAAATAACTCTATATAGTTCAATAGGGAATGAAGATGATGTTTGTCACGTGCTAAGCATAACTTAAATCAAACTTATAAGGTTATATTTACAACTCACAGTCCTATAAAGCAATAAACAAATTCGTGACTTTTTAACCCAGAGCTACCAAAAAGTTTATTCAATACCAAAAATACAACAAAAATTAAATTATTTTTGTAAATTTTTTCAAACTGTATTAAAACATAATAAGTTATAAACTTAAGATTTGAATAACTCAGACTAAAATGATATGTTTAAATAGTTTAAGTAAGTTAGTAAGATATGAGTGAGTTGTTCTGCTTTATTATATATAAAAAATTAATTTTCATTTAAATAGTAACAATGATGGATTGTTGTTGCTTAAAATTAATGTTATTATAAATGTTATTTTTTTTAATTGTCAAGGACTTAAATTATTAGAATTTTTTTGCTTATGTTTGCTTAGTCTATCTACATGTGAATTCCAAGAATTGTCCCAGCTCGAAAAAACTAACCTACCACTTAATAAAACATTTAAAAGTTAATAATGCTAAACTATATTTTAGTTAGTTATTCCTTCTTTACCTCCTATAGGGTTTTTCAAGTTCTGTAGGCGACGGGTTAGATTAATCACTCATGTCTCAAAATGTGAGCAGGAAATAAATAAAAAAAAAAACTTTGATGGTCAGCGTAAAAGTGAAAAATTATTATAGCATAAGTTATATTATATTTTATATTAAATTATTTTTCAATCTTTAATACAAATTTTGTTCAAATAATCAATTAAAAAGCACAAATTGTGCAAAAAACATATTTTTAGAATATCACAGATGTTCTTGTGCTAAAACTTTATTTCAACTAACGGCGTTTCACTGCTCTCAAATAAATTTAAGAACAGATCTACGGAGTCTCAAAAAGCTCTAAGAATAGCTTTTTGAGACTCCGTAGATCTGTTCTTAAATTTATTTGAGAGCAGTGAAACGCCGTTAGTTGAAATAAAGTTTTAGCACAAGAACATCTGTGATATACATTCCGATAAGCTTAGCTTATCAGGATCTCCAGGATTTAACGCCTTATAACGTTACATCTTATTTTTAGAATATTTAAAATACCTTTGTTACGAAAAAGCTCAGTTTTAGTTAACTTCTACAAGTCATTACCGAGTTAAAAAAAAACGTCGCACCCTAGAGGTTTCTGCTTGTATCTAAGCAAAAAATGCTGAATCTGGTAAATTACTTTTTCTTAAAATTACTGTCTCATAAAACAGTTAGTTAAAGTTTAGTTAAGCAAATATAAAAAACAATGACTCTTTCTCACTAATTTTTATCAGCTAGGTATTTATACAAAAATTATATTTGTAAATTAAGTTATAAATAAAGTGTACAACACACAAATACAAAAAGATAACCCAAATTTTAAGGTAAATAATCAGGTGTTAAAACCGTATATAATATATACGGTATAATTAGTATATACCAGGGGCGTAGCGTGAGGAGGGACACTGGTGCATGCGTGCCACTCAAAAAAAGAAAAGAAGTAAAAAAAAAAGAATGTAATATCTTTATCCTTTAATGTTTATTTTTTCTGCTTAATTTGCCTTTTTTCAACTATGTTTATCTAGCATTCGAAAAGTTAAACGAAATTTTGAATACCAATTAGTGACAAGTTAGGGAAATTACCCAATATACTGATTCGGTGCGCAAGCGAAAGTGCGCACCGATGTTGATGAAAAACTCCGTAAGGAAAAATTTTATAACTTCATTAACTTCGTAAGATTTTAGACTCAAAAAGAAGGCAACTAAGTCGTGCACCGTAGTAATATAACCTTATGACAGATTTTTCTACAAAAAGTTTGCAAAAATACGTCACGCTTAAAGGAAAATTAAACAATTTTACAATTTTTTTTTTATGCTACATCTTTAAGACTACTGCTAGTTTTCTGAACTTTATTTTTGTAAACATACAAGAAAAAGCGTGTCGGCCTATGAGATATAAACTTTGTTTGTGATTTGTATCTTAAACAAATACAATCAGATGAACTAAATTCAAAAACTATACTTTTAACTATTTTACAAAGTTGTAATAAATTTTAATAACAGTTATAAAGTTGGTCTATTTTAACTTCTGTCTAACTTTATTTAAATTATGTGCGATGAGGTGTTGTTATCACTGTTGTATTGTTTAGTAAAGAGATTGATATTTTTTCGTAAATAAAACAGATGCTTTCGTTTTATTGAATGTATTTATTTTTTTAATATATAAAGTTTACTGTAATTAGTAAAAACAATTATATTATTGTACATTTGTGCAATTATAAATAATTCTAATGAAATTTATACTTTTTTTTAAATGTTTAATTTTTTAACATATTAGTATTTATTATAACAGTTACGTCGAACTTATTTTACTTAATGAATTTATTTCAATTATATTACTTATAAAAAAATCCCTTTATAGCTAATTAAAAAAGTTTTAATTTAGAGGATTTTTTTAGACAAAAAGTTTGCACACCCGCTGACCAAAATACCACGCTACGCCACTGGTCTATACTACTTAAGGGGCCGCATATAATAAATTAATTTTATGTAGCAAGCTGTCTTAATTTTGTAAATTTATGTTATGAGCAAAAATTGTCTAGGTATCAAAAAATACCAGATTTATAATTTTTAAGAAACTTTAAAATAGTTTTAAAAAAAAGCAAGTAGGGAGTTTTTTTTTTCTTTTTGAGAAGCCTATCAGTTTTATTTCGTCCTAAAATATATTTTTGTTTTATTTTATATGTTTAAGAACTTTAAAAACCTTATATGAACACTTAACTTTTCATTGAAATCTATACTCTGAATAATATTTTTAGATTCAACTAGTTATAATAAAACCTATTTTTAAACTAAGTAGAGCCTTTTATTAAGTAAAATGTTATTCAACTGTCTATTTGTATATGTTTTTCTTTAAAAACAGTTGATTAACTTACTGAATTAAATTTTTCGTATATGCCGCCTTTAAAGTATTTTTTATGATTGGTGTCCCTGAATCTGAACTGAGTCGAGCAAAAGCCGATGTAGAACCTCGTCTCAAAGCCAAAGTTAACTGTGGCCCTATAAACGATGTTTTCTGGACGGCAATTGCCCCTTTCAAATTATATTTACAACTACCAGCGCAGCCACATTGACTTTGAATTCCTGAATTTTGATTTTATATTTTTTGGTTGTGTGCCTTGATGGTATCCTTGAAATTTGCCGTACACGAATATCTTATTTGCATACTATGTTTGTTGAAAAAAATTTTTAGCGGATTTTGTTTATTGAAGTGTTTTTTGAACAGATTTATAAATTTTCTTCCCAAATTAGTTTTTACTGAATTGCTAAAAGGAGGGTTGTAATAGATTACATTTCTTTTTCTTTTATGTTTTAAGTTGTTGCTCAGGTTTTTCAAATTTAAGTTTCTCATCGTAGCCGTATTTTTTCATCATTGTTTCATATATATCTGTTATCTTTAAAAAACTTTCTTCTTTACTAGATCGTTACTTTAAGCGTTGATCAATTATGTTTGATATTTGTTTTATGATATTAGGATGCCTTGGTTGTTTGTTAATATACATAATTTTAGCGTTTTGCTTTTTATAAGGCATGAAAGAGACTTCATTCAGGTCAAACAATAATATATATATATTATAATTCAGTAGAAATAAGAAATTAAAGGGGTTAGTAGAAAGTGATTTAGTTTAAATAATTACCTTATTTTCTATATATATATATACAGTAGACTACCGCTTAAGTACACAAATTGAACCCGACCAAAAAGTGCGTACTTAGCACGGGTAGTGCGTACTTTTTGACGACATAGTATAATATGAAATTTAGTTGTTTGTTTTCTTTCTTACAACTAGCTACTAAATACTTAAGCCAAACAAACAAGTCTTTTTATTTTGAATAACATTAAATACATAATTCTAACCTTAATGTTTTTTAATAGATTTTTAAATGATTTTTTTTTCTAATAAAAGTTTCTACATAATTAATACATGCATTTAATATAGAAAGTCAATGTCAGTCAATGATATAAAAAAAAATATTAAGCCATTTTTTCCATATTTTGTATAGTTAGAGGGAGGTACCAAACTACATTGTGTTTACCAAACATTTTCAAAACATCAATGTGTGTACATTAAAATTAAATAATGACTTAACTATGTTGTATTTGTAGGTTTTTTTTTAACTTTTTTGTGCTCAACTAGTTTTATAGTATGTCACACTAAAATTTTAAAAAAGTTGCACCACTAAAGCCAACATATGTCTCCCGTGATAATATGAAGGAACTTCTTAGGACTTTCATGGAATGAGAATTGATTCTCGCAAAAAATCTGTGAAAGCATATATTCAGGTTATTTGTTTATTTAAATTTGATATAAATATATAAAAAATTAAAAAATATATATAAAAAATTTAGATTTTTTGTTTTTCTGGATAAGTGCGTACTTAAGGCGGGATGCGTACCAAAAAAAGTGCGTACTTAAGCGGTAGTCTACGGTATATATATTATATATATTACCATATAATATATATATATATATGTATGTTTCTTTATTTATAATACAAAAAAACAACCAATTATCGTATCCTTTACTAAGTTTCAACGTTTAACACGTATCTTCAGAACGAAATAAAGTACATAGCAAAAATTTTAAAGAATCACACAAAAAAACAATATGACGTTTCAAATAAAATTGAATAATTTTAGTTAGCTTATCTTAAGAACAACTTAGGTACAAGTCAACTTATTTTTTGCTTTGTTTGTTCTTGGTTTTATTATTATGCTATTTTTTGTTATTGATTAATGGTTTTTGTTCTTTTAAAATACATGTTTTCATTGTGGAGACAAGGTTGCTGCCTTTTTTTTCTTTAATGATAAATCTTTATATACATATATAAAATATATAACATTATTATAAAGAGGAGATATTTCTGACTGATTTTCACTTAAATAATGCACCGGCGAAATTCTACAGAGCCTAATCCTAGATATCGTTTACCGTGAGACAAGCTTAAGTTAACATAAAAGTTTAATCATCTGACCACAAGCCTTTGGTAGACTGAGACCTCAGTCTACGGAAAGCTTGTGTTCAGATGATTAAAGTGATGTGATCAAATTTTTAACTTAACTTCATTGTCACTTATTTAAAATTTTAAGCTTTCTGAGCTAGAAAAATGCTAACACCGTTTACATATCTAAAACTTTATGTTTACAAAGCTTTATAAGAAACTGTTGACTTTGAATTGGTCAATGTTATTTCTTTGTTATTGTTATTTTTAAGCTTATATTTCCGAAAAATACTTAATGCCACTTGTTATACTTAATAATGTCAATAGTATTTTTAAGAGCAAATATTTTTTATATTTTAAATCAAAAAAATGTTTTTTTTTTTTTTTCACGCTTGGAAGTGTGTTGAAAGTTTATTAATTATAGCACAATTTATTAAAAAGTTCTTTAAAACGATTGATCTATAAAGCACGCCTTATTTTATTAAATTTTTACTAATAAATTAATCTAAACTGTGAACAACTAGTCTTGATTTAGCAACTAAGTATAACCAGTATATATAATTATTTAACTCGTCCTGGACAAGGCGTTAAACTGTATACAAGTGGTGCAACTCTATAACCGAAAGGTTTTTTGTTCACCGGGTCCTTGGACTAAACTTTTTGAGCACATTTATTGTCGTTCAATAAATTCTAGTTATAACTGTAAAATTTACGATGCCCATCTAAAAAAATAAGAGCTTAATCTGATAAAGTACGTACTAAATTTTATTAATAAATTATATGTTTTGATTAATTTTACAAAAAAATATTTTCTTTGTTTTGTATCAAATTTATGTAGCTAATTTGTTATTTCTGCATAATTTCTATCACAAAATATTAATTGTATCCAAAAATCAAAGCACTTATTTCATGGTAATGTGAATACGTTAACTTGTTCAACAAAAAAATCATTGTTAAAAGTTTAGGTTTCCTTCTGCCTTTTTGCAGTAAGTCTTTTAGTTATAATGTTACTTACAAACATACAATATAAGGTATGTTAGTATTATTGATAAAGTGTACAAAATTTTACCATTAAATAGTTTCAGAAGTAATATGTACAATGAAAAACAAGTAGAGATATTTTAGTTATACTACCATTTTTTTAGAGTCATATCTAAGTTCTAGGTTTTAGACATTTATAACTTGTCTTACTTTGAGTTGTAAAGTCCTATAATAACTGAGTTTCTTATGCTTTATATATGATACCTGAGTTTTTAGTGGTCATTTATTTTTTACAAACAACAAGGCATTTCGGCAACAATTAAAGTGATAACTTAGTAGTCTAATAAGTACAAAGGTTTTAAGTTTGTAAAAATATAAAACAACTTTGTATACTAAATTCAGTTCGTTTACAATATAAGCAAAAGCGTTTTACCTTTATTAAATATAGAACAATACATACGTTTTTATACTGGTTATAATTTATACAAAAGTATTTTTTGAAATAAATTTGTAGTAAAATAAAAAATTTTCAAATGATGAAAAACTATGTCGCATTTGCAAATAGTTTTCTTTATAGAAGCACTGCTTATTTTTTTATGTACACTAAATTCAAACTGAAAAAAATAAAACTATGCTTTTGCAGTCTTTTATAATTAAAATCTATCTAATTTTAATGTTTATTTATTGTTTATTTTTAATTTATTTCAAAAAATGGTTAAAATAACAACATTTTAGTTTTATTCTTTTAAAAAGTTTTTAGTTATACAACTATGCTAAATGTTTATAATTCTAAAACATTTATTACAAACTTTAAGAGTATTAAGCTTAACCTTAAGCTGCTGAACGGATTATTGTAATTGTGTAAAAAAAAGATTAATAAGATGACAAACCATGCAAAAAAATGTAGTTAAGTTTATGAAAAAAAAATTATATAAAGCATGTTGTATAGATTTTAGATACTAAATAATGGTAAATTAGGTTATTGTAAAAAAACTTAAAAATGTATGAACAAAGTAAAATTGGAAGTTTTGAAAAAAATGTTAACAAAGTAAAGTTTATTATATGTTGTCTTCAAATAAGTTGTTATGCTTAAGTTGAGAATTCCTTTTTTTTTAACTAAAAAACAGCTTTAATGAAAATTATTTGTTTCTTAAAAGTAAAGTAGTATATTAAACAGAAGCATATAACATTGGTTAGACTAAAGTTATTATGGAGAAATTTTTAAACACTAAAAATACAGTAAAAGATTTCAATAATAAAATAACGAAAACAAGTAAAATTTATCTATAAGTAAAACAGGTTAATAATGAGGGTAGGTACTGTACAACACAGGATTTATTTAGAGCAGTAAGTATAATTTAAACTTATAAAAAATCGTTAAAGTAGTGGTTAAATTGTGTAAGGGTTTAACTTCTTTTATTTATGAGTTAATTTTATCTGATACTGAAATGCGGAGACTTTTTAGGTTGCACATATTAAAATCGTTGGCGCTATTTTTGACATACTCAATATTACTTTGTACAACTGAATATTTATGTTTAAACAAGCTTGTCGACAAACATAAAGAAAAACAATTTAAATTACAGCAACATCTCATGAACCACATGCAACAACCCCCTCCCTCACAGAAGCATGTTCAATATTTAACTAGGAAAGAATTGCCAACACAGAGTCTAACAGAAAAGATCATTGAATCAACAAACAGAACTCACTGCCCTGTGCCCTTACTTAAAATTGTCTTATTTTTAATTTAATCTTATTTTACTAAGTTGTAACTTATGTTTTTAAAATTATCCGCTTTTAATTATTTTGATTTATGTATTTATAAATGATCAATTTAATTTAGTTGTATTTAAGTTGAGCTTTCGTCTTACGCCTACTAATACTCATTAAGTTTTAATATTGTTATTCACCTCTAATTGCCATTCTGTCTTTATAGATATAAAGTATTTTATATCAGCGTTTAATTATTCTACCTGAAGATCTACCATAAGGTTGTGAAACTTTATTCGGACTAATAAACGCTTGGTAACTGAACGTTTTGTTCTATAACTGGTTTGTTAAAAAATACATTTTATGGGTTTACTTTTACTAGCCTTAAAGAAGATTTGTGCTCATAGTATCTTGCTTTAAACTTTATTTTGATTGATCCTACGTATGGTTTATAGTCGAATTTTGAAGTATAATACTTAAATTACGATAGATAAGCAATACTTACTGTTGAATTAGCAGTTTTTTTAATTTGGATTTTCAATTACAGAAATTCGTTTTGTTCATGATACATTTGTTTATAAGGACTATGATATTTGGTGTGCAATTATACAAAATATAAATACTATTTATTATTTTCTGGTATATGGTGTCTTAGTTAAAATATTTGTCTAATGCATCTATGAAATATTTTTCAATTTTAGTTTGAACTGATTTTCAAAATGGGGAATGTATTATATACGATTTATTTTTCTGTTTTTATAATTGTTCTTATTACCAAATGATTCATAAGTTTAATTACATTTTAAATTGCTCTTAGTGAATGCACTTTATAATGTTAAATACACTTCATCTTAAACTAATAATAAAAGTACAATTGGTAAGCAGGAGTTATTAAAAAAATATTTATTTTGTTTAAGATGTGTTGTTTAATTAGATTAAGTATTTATAAAAAAAAGAACCTGTTTCATTTTTCAAAACTTAGAATTAGATTATTTAAAATTAACACTCCGATATAAAACATGACATTAAAAAACTATATTTAGTTTAGTTGTAAAAAACTGGAAGTTCCACTACGCTTTAGTGATTATGATTTTTTTTAATTGATACAAACAGGAGATAGCTGACATGTCTTTTTACTTTTATCGGCTACTGTAATGTAAAGTCTACAATGTAGACGTAGTAGCATTTCTTTAAAAACAATTTCATTAAAAAAAAATTCATTAATTAATGATTATATCATCAACTTTTGCTCTAAAAAATACATTTTGTAAATGAAATGTAAAAAGACATTATTACAGTTTTCATTAATAATCGTTTACTTGAAATACTCTAGGGTTAAACAACTAAGTCCTGATTTAAATTAGTTTTTGACTACTTTATTATCACAAATAATACATACTTTTATTATGGGTAGGTGTCAAATATGCACGAAAGGACACTTGAAGGGTTGAAATTTTTGTTATCTAAATATTTTTTTATAAATATTATTACTAACACTGTTACCCTAACCCTCGGTCAGCAACTATTTTTTATTACTTTCTAGTTTTGATTTTTCATTTGTTTTTTATTGTACAGTCACTGGTACCCCTAACCTTCAGTCGATAACTTTTTCTATCTTGTTTTTATTTTTCAATTTATTTAGTTCTTTTTTATTAATACGTTTTATTTTCTTCTTTTTGTATTTACTACCACTGTTACCCCCAACCCTTACCCCCGGTTGATAACTTTTTTCTTGTTTTGCAAAAGTTTATCTTCGTGCATTTTTGACCCGTTCCCTTATGTTATATCTAAATTAAGTTTTTAATCTAGAATGTTCTTAGAATTTTATAACTTTTTTCTTGTTTTGCAAAAGTGCAAAAGTTTATCTTCGTTCATTTTTGACCCGTTCCCTTACATTATATCTAAATTAAGTTTTTAATCTAGAATGTTCTTAGAATTTTATAACTTTTTTCTTGTTTTGCAAAAGTGCAAAAGTTTATCTTCGTTCATTTTTGACCCGTTCCCTTATGTTATATCTAAATTAAGTTTTTAATCTAGAATGTTCTTAGAATTTTATAACTTTTTTCTTGTTTTGCAAAAGTGCAAAAGTTTATCTTCGTTCATTTTTGACCCGTTCCCTTATGTTATATCTAAATTAAGTTTTTAATCTAGAACAGGGTTTCCCAAAGTGGGCGATATCGCCCCCCTGGGGGCGATTTTTGTAAGTCGGGGGGCGATAATTAGTAAGGGGGCGAAAGGGTGGGCGATAGCTAGTAAGGGGGCGAAAAGGGGGCGATTTTGAAGTTTTGGGCTGTCATCAAATTTTTAATTTTTAAATTGCTATTTTACTAATTTTAGCTTGCTATTAAATATTTGACCCTGAGGTAAAACTTAAACAAAAAAAGTTTATTTTATTTATGTAAAATATAGAGACAAAATTCAAGTGCTTATGACTCCTACTTTAAAGTAAATTAAAATTTTTCATTTATATATTTTCTTATTTAACAATTACATAGATCATAGACGATCGGAATCCCTCTCACCATTTTATAACCTGACATATATGGTATTTGGGATCATAAACCGTTCATAAAAATCTATGTTATATATTATTAAGTTTCTAGGTAAATTGGCAACTCTGTATAACTTTATTTCTTATTCTAACTTAGTGACTTTTCAAAAAACAATTGAAAATATCATGAGGTGATAGTTATATTACCTCATGATATTTCCAATTATATTTTGAAAAGTGACTGACCTTGAACTAAAAGTGAATTTTTCCAAAGAACGAAATAAAAGCTTTTGGACTCAACAAAAACTAAGGCAAAAGTATCCAATCATTTGAGAGGAATATAGATTGTTGTTTATAGTTTTTCCTTCTAGCTATGTTGTTGAGAAAGCTTTCAGATCAGTTATCAACATCTTTAGCAAAAGATCTAATCTGGATATTTGTAAAGGAGGCTTTTTATTACTGATTAATAATCAGATAAGAAAAACTTGCAAGCAGTCATGAACCTCATCCTTCACATTATATTAGACTTCAATAGCAGACATTATTTTATGAAATTTCTTTTGTCTTATTTAGTCTTTTAAAATACTTTTTATTTAACCTGGTTTGTATTGTATTTAAGTAGTCTTTTTATAATAAATTTTTTTTAAGTTATCTATTCTACAACAGGTTTGCATAATGCCTAATAAATATTAATTACGGTAGACTTCCTCTTGAGTTCGCACTTTTTACCCAAAAAATAAGTGCAAATTTATATTTTCTAAAGTTTAACTTAAATAAAGTCTATTACTAACTAAGTATTAATAAAACAAAAATACATAATATTTAATATCTTATATAGATCTATTTTTTAATGAATGTTTGTTTTATGTTTTAGTTGATTTTATGTTTATGCATAACGTTATTGCATATAATATATTTAAATTTATCATTTTGTAAAAAAAAAGGTAATAACTTTTGAGTTTGCCCTTTTTGATTTCGTTCAAAGTGCCAACTTAAGCGGAAGTCTACTGTATTTATTAAATCATTTATGTTTTAAATCTGATATTAGCTTTATTTTGATCTGGTTAATTTTGTAGTTTATGTTTGTCGTTTTGCATTACATTAAAAGGTTTTATAACATAGTGATTAAAGTGTTTGTTTGAAAGAAATTTATTTGAAATGTTTTTGTTATTACTTGTTTAATCTGAAAAAATAAATAAATCTTGATAACCATTAAAGTTTTTATTTTAAGTTTTTTTTTTGGTTTTAAAAGAGTATAGATTTGAGGTCTCTATTTGAAACAACTTCAAATTTTTCATTTAAAACCTTTTTAAACTCAATTTTATTTTCCAACTTCATTTATTATCGTTAAAAAACCCATACATTAAGGAATTTCAAATTATTTATACAAATATTTTTTGTTTTATCTTAATTTTTAATATATTAGCAATTAGAATGTGTTGTTTATTTTAATAGTTCAACACTAGCTTTTAGTTTTTCACTATTTTCTTCTGGTAAACTATCATAGGCTAATGACTAGAGAAAAAATAAATTTAAAACAGTATTAAATAAGCCATTAAAAAGACTGCTGCAGTTACGAAACAAAGTTTTAAGCTAATTAAAAAAAAATTTTATTCGATTGCTTTCTGTTCACAGAATTAACTGTAAAACTTTTGATTTTTTTTTGAATTTATATTAAAAAAAAAGAAAATGTTAAAATTAAGGTTTAGTTTCCTAAAGGTTATTCCAAGTCAAATACTATTTAATAGTATTCTATTACAAAACATGTAGTTTAAAAAGTTTAAAATTAAGTTTTTAATTTTACAAGTAACTTGCTTATAATATATCTTAGCATTGAAATTAATAACTTTACTTCATTAACTGAAGCTGTTGATGAAACCACTTTTCATTTGAGATAATCAACCAGTCGGTCAAACTTCCTCAAACTAGATCAGAAATTATGTTATGTTATTTATTTTATTATGTGTAATATAAACTGTTCATTTTTTTATAAATTCTTTATCTCTGGTATAGTAATTTTAGAATATGCCTATTTATAAAATAATTTTAGTACCTTGTGCGGCTTAAACAAGTTACTTAGTATTAACTTCTAAATGTCCGAAATTCGTTATATGAGAGATTATTATAATGTCAGATTTAAATTTAGATTTCAGATGGGTAACGTACGGTTAAGATCCAGTCAAATATCGACATGCTAAGTAACTTGGAAACTAATTGTGCAAAAGAAACAAAATTTATTTTTTTGATACTAAATATTTTGAAATACACTTTCAATTTGGTTTTCAGTTCACAATAGTATTTCCTAGATCACAATAATACTAAATCATTTTATTACAATTTTGCTCGAGTTTTTTCATTTTCTTAATGTTATTTTTTAAATTATGCAGCCCGCAATTACATTTTTTAAACGAGTTGAAACTAGAAAAGATTTTTTAGTAAATATGAATTGCTGACTACAAAAGTTGTCCACCACTACCCTAAAAGTTTCATTAGTTTCAAAACAGTTCATATCTAAACAAGACTAATTACAGATTACACAAGGCCTTTTAATAGTTAAGTATTTTAATACACTTAACTGGGCTTATAAGAAAACAAATGTAACTTATTTTCTCAAGCCCTGTAAACTACTTTGAACACAGCTCAAAAGTGCGTGCATAAGAAGTACCAGACTAAATTACATTTCGAACACAATTTTTTCGGCTCAAAAGTGCGTACTCAAGAGAAAAACTACTTTGTAAAATCGTGGGGGGCGATTATTTTTCGAATTTCTGAAAAGGGGGCGATTTAGAAAATGAGTTTTGGAAACCCTGATCTAGAATGTTCTTAGAATATCGTTAACTAAATTTGTGCACAAAGCTATTACTAATTTTTCCAAGTCTTATACATTTTACTGCCGAGTTTTATTTTAAAAACTATTCATTCGTTATAAAAACATTGACAACCAGTTAAACTTAAGAAAGTTATCTAAACGTATTAAGTCAAATAAAAAACAGTATTACTAAATTACAGTAATAAAAAAACTTAAAACATTCGAAAAAGAAAACTTATACTTTTTATAGAACAATAAAACGGATGATGTACTTCAAAAAATTTATTACGACGTATTAAGAAGTATTTCTGGCTTGATTACATTATGGAATCTTGACATTCAAGTTATTCAAAGACAAACTGGTTTTAACATATACGCTGTAGGCTATACAACATTATAAACAACGTTGCATACTTACATTTTTTCCAAAACTTATCAACTTCATGACTTTCAACTAAATCACGGCAATAACAAAGTCGAACAAAAACTAGTTTAATCTAGAAATAAGAAATTGAAGAATAACTTCAGCTATTGAAACAGCTTTAAGCTTTAATTTTTCAAAATAAGTAAATTATCTAAAAAACAGTAAATTTTCTATTGCATACAAGTTTTGTATTCAATCGTAATTTGGATTTTCTTCGTCCTCGTTTTCATCTTCTTCATAATAATTTACTCCGTAATCTCCTGAAAAAAAAAATATTTTATTTCTTGTACAATTTTACTTGTATTGTTAAGTTTTTCAACTCTATAAACATTTAATTTGTAATTTTCTAGTTAAGTAAAAAACTAGTTTGAAAGTAGTTTTATATACCTTTTTATAAGCTTAAACTACAACAAATATATTATAACAGTTAATCTTTCCGATACCAGATAATTTCCAGTAGAAATTTTTTTTATTAACTCATTAAAATATTAAAAAACAAATTTAATACAAATAATATAATGATGTTTTTAAGTAAATTTGAAGTTTAGAGTAAATGTTTCCGGCAACTATGAGCAACTGTTTACATTAAGCTTATGGTTTGTAATATGATTAATGTATAAACTAATTAAGAATTCAAAAACAATAAATACATTTTAAGCACACAAAATGTAGTTTTTGCAAACAAGTTAAATTCAATATTTTTTTTTCGAGATTATAAAACCTCAATTTTCTTATAAAAAACATGTACTTTTTTTGAAACTTTTATTATAAAAACTTATAAATTTTAAAAAAATATGTACTTTATAATACTATATATTAGTTATATTTAAACAAGAAAGCCGAGCAATTAACAAAAATAAAATATTAACTCATTAAAAACCTTGGTCATCGTCTTCCGAATCTACTTCTTCATCTTCCTCATCCGTGTTTTCTCCTTTGCCTGACTGCTATCAAATTATTTTTATCGGATTACCTTTTTTTTCCAATTAAATTGTGACTATTTTAAAATATTCTAAACTTATTTTATTATACTTTATTTTTTAAATACAGTGACATGCTTAAAAGTTGTTACTTAAATTTTTTTTTGCAAGTTTTCAAAGAAAATAAGCTAATAATATCACAATAGGAGGCGTGTTTACTCGCTTCAATAGCCATGAATTTTGTCGTTTCTTACTAAAAACTATATTTGTTCTATAAAAAAATACTGGGTAAGTACATATCATTTAAATCTATTCAAAGCATAATCAGTATATGTTTTTGAAAGTTTAACTATTTGAAAACAGTTAATAGAACTTTTGAATAAAAAGTAAGACATGAAACTAAAATTTATCAGTAACTATAACAATCTTTATTTCTAAAAACATTCAATTACTGATATAAATTAACTAAGCTTAAAACAAAGCCTACGTACTTTGAAAATATTTGTGTAAATAATTATTCACTAAAAACTGGAATAATTGCTTGAAACACTTGTTATCGTTGATATAAAATAATAAAGCATGAATTTTAAAAAAATTTCTTGTATATAGCATAAACCGGAAGCATTACAATGTTTTGTTTTCTAGAATATGTGATTTCATGCTTCCGTTGATTTTTTCTACTTGAAAAAAATAATAAACTTAAAAGGCATTGAAATAGAAAACTCAGGAAAGTTCAGTGACGAAGAATATTGAATATAATATTTTGTAAGTTATCCATCGGAATTTAAATGATTACCAAAAAGAAATAATTAGTCAACAGTGCTATATTTAGTTTTTTTTAAAACTTAAGTTATATGCGTCAAAAAAAATTATGATGTTTAAAGATACAAAACGATCAAAAGCTCTAATAAGCTTGAAAAACACAGAATCATAAAGTTTAAATAAAAGTAATGTCGAAACTTAGTCAATTTAAACTAGCCAATAGACAACTCTTATATACACTACTTATTAAAAACTAACAAACTTACTTATACAAAAACGAAATAACATTACGATATGCGTAGTTGCTAACAGGGGCGTCGTGTGGGGTGGAACGCTGGAGCTGTTGCTCTACCAAAAAAAGTGTACAAAAATATTCAGTTTTAGTGCTTAAGCTTTTAAAGACGCTGTTTTAAATGGGGCCCTGCTACAGCTGTACTACCCCAAACTACACCTAAATAACTTCATGTTAAAGCTAAGGAATAAAGCCTAAAAAAATAGGTTGGCTTTAAAAATATGAAAATTATGTTATCATAAACTTGTACAAGAAATACAGCCAAATGTATACATGACTGTTTTTAATTTTCCTGCTAAATAAGTTTTTTTCAAATTTTTATAATTGATGTTCGAAATTTTCGTAAAACTAGAGCTGCAAGCTCAATCTGTGTCAGCTGCATCTTAAACGTATTCAAATTTTCAATGCAAAAAATTGTTGAAAAGCTTAATTCAGCATCCATGTAAATTAAAAACAAAGATTATTGTTGAAAAATTACTGCAACGCCAAAACAATAAGACAAGTTGAACTCGAGCAGGAGTAACTTGAGTTAGGGCGACTCGAGCAGGAGTAACTCGAGCAGGAGTAACTCGAGCAGGAGTAAGTCGAGCAGGGGTAACTCGAGCAGGGGTAACTCGAGCAGGATAAAAATAGACTCAGTTTGATAAAAAGTAGTTATAGTGATTAATAATGTAATTTTCTGTTTGTTATTATTTTTCTGTTTATTTATATTATCATCTATATAACTTTGATTTTTTTAGCAAACAAACATTTTGTTACATTTACAAATTGATGTAGTTGCATTAAAAAAAAGGTCTGAACTAGTTGAAAATAAAAGTTTCAATTTTTTTAAATTCTCTGCACTCCCTAACAAAAACACCACGCGACGCCTCTGGTTACTAATGTAATTTTGTGAATACTGGAGCTTATACTTTTTAAATAGTTCTAAAAGTTTGACAAAACAAATATTCCAAAATTATAAAGGACTCATTATTTAAAAAATTATTACGTTAGAAATTATAAACTTTAATTTATCAAATGTGGCAAGTTAATAAATGATAACATCTGAAATAAAACAATATTATTTTATTAAATACTAAGTGTAAAGATTTGACTATTACAAGGTAAAACAAACCTCATGCTTTTCGTTTTTTTCGTTCCATACGATACTGCCGTTCATTTTTCCTAAAAATTTCATTGTAACGAATAATGCATGAAAATTGTAAATTATAAAAATATATAAAAGCGTTTGTGAGAATTATGGGATTAGAAAAAATCTAATTATAAAAAGTAATAATAAAAAATTATAGTTAGAAAAAATATTTAACAAAAAAAAATTTACTACTAATAGTTGTTACAATAAATTTTATGACTTTAACAAAATACTATTTTATTACTTAAGATATTTATTTAAAAACACAAAAAAATAACCCTTAAACTTTAATTAAATATAAGGAATATTTAAATTACTATTAAAATCAGTTGTATTTATCAAATAATACACAGTAAAATTTATCATCAGAAAAAATTCAAATATTCCTCAAGGCTCAAAAGTGATATTTTTATTTATAACGATATATAACTAACAACAAAAAACGTGATTTTTAAGCTTTGCAAAAAGGTAGCTTGTTTATAGAAAATACTAAACATTTAAACGTTTATAAAAACTAGCACTTACTTTTATGAGCTTCCTTGCTTGAGTTTCTGAAACACAATAGTAAACTATTTGCATCTACAAATTTATATTAACTTTTTTGGTAAAAAACATTCTAGTTTTTGGCCACTTACATTAGAGATACATTTGAAAGGTAGTGCAAAAAATAAAATTGTTACAAAATTATTATTTGGAATAGAACGTTCAACAAGTGTTTTAAAATATCCAATAACTCATGACTCGAATTAAAGTCACGCATTCATATCACTACCACTTTATGTGATTATATTTTTTATGTAATCTTATACTACGAGTTAAAGTTTGAAATCACCTTATATTGAGTGACAGTTCGGCAGGCAGTCTGTCCCACGACGGCTCAAAATCAACTGAATCGATTCTTTCCGGCTTGAACTTGTCGGAGTACCGTTCAATCTCTACAAGGTTTTTAGAAGCAAAGGTTATTAGTTGATACTTATTTAAAAAGCATCGTTTCAAAAATAATACAAGCATCACTGCAGAGGTTAAAATAAATAAAACAAACGAGCATTTTCACCGTATAGTTTCAACGTTTTTGATAGACACAATTAAATGTAACATTAACATTACATGTATTAAGACAATACGTTTAGAACTAGATTTAATTTGAAAAAAACTAAATAAGTAGAAAGAAAAGGTCATTAAAAAATAAGAATTCGTCTAAAATGCAGGAGGCACTAAGTTGGGCTCAAACCTGTCTTAAGTAAAAAGGACAAACTCAATCTTATAAAAATGTTTAAGAAACATGATTTAACACATCTAAATTTTTTTCAATGCTATATAACTTAGATCGAAACTTCCTTCTAGGGCTAACTATATCATACTTAAAGTAACAATTTCTAAAATGTTTCCTCTGCATAATATCTACACCAGTTTCAATAACAACTAGGTCAAACAAAAAGTAAATCAATTTGATATCATCAAATTAAACTGAATAATTTAAAAGAAACCATCACTATAAAAACTAATTTTGGTATCATTTTTAAGAGATTCTTGAAATTGGTAGAAATAAAGTAAAATAATGAATTAATTACTTTACAACTGAGAAACTATGTTCTAAATGTTTTAATGAGGACAAAAACACTCCTAAAAACTTTTAATAGTTTTAAAAAAAAGTTTTCAGACAATATTTTTCTACATAAATTTTAAAAATATATGTTTTTAAGTTATTTTTGACTTTATGTTTGGTAATTCAGAAGTTAAGAAATATTTTACGTGTTTAAAACTTACACAGAAATCATAAATAATACTTTTGTTATATCCTTAAAAAGTAAAGACTTATAAATTTCAAAAACTAAGGTGTTCCATTTACTAAAATTACTTAGGCAAAGGTACCACACGTCGGAAAAAGTATTAATGTAATGTAACACAACAACAACCATTCCTGAAAAAAGGCAACTTTTACTAGTTTATCAACTACTTACAAAGCTAAATTTACAGACCCAGTTGGAACCACGGACAAAAAAAAAATCTATTTTCAAAATAAATACTAAGTAAAAATAATAAAACCTACGAATTTCAGTTGACTGCGGTTTGATGTAATATGGACTGGATTGCATGCATTTAGTAAAGTTCACGGCGCATTCAACTATATAACGACGAACTGCATCGGGATTTGGCTGCTTATTTACTGGGTGTTCTAATTTCTGATTGAAAATTTATTAATGTTCTCAAAAAAAAAATAATATCAAACAACAAAAGAGTATGTTTTTCATATGAAAGTGTGTAACTTTTTTTTGTATTAGCTCGGTGTTTCAGTAAACTTAAGATTTTATTTATTTAAATAACCATACAACGAACCTCTGTTTTATTTAACTTAAATATTTATCAAGTTACATACAAAGTTTAGACAAAACTTTTTATAATCAAATAACTTTGCAAAAACGAACTGGAAATAGAGGTTGAGGTTGAATAGATCTACCCGAAATTTGGTTATTCATAATAATTAACTTTATTTAAATAATTTTCTGTAAAAAATCAGCTAAAGGTTAGCTTCTAACTGCAGAATTTAAGTACAGTACAAATGTTATGTAACTTCAATGAGTTGTATTATTAAAAACTTATAACTTTAATAAAACTGCAATAGTGTTAATAAAAGCAAAATATTAAAAACTAAGAATGTAAAAGTGAATAAAGTCATCTTATATTTAACTCATTAGTAGAAAAATGCTTGGATAAAAAAGCATTAAGAAATATTTGCACTTATAATGTGATAAAGATATTTTCAAGTGCTTTGTGTAAAATATTGTTTTCAAAAACTACTAAATCAATAAAAATATTTAACTTTAACATATGCATAAAAAACTAATGGAACATTTACACACTTTAAGTAAAAGGAAGTATGTATGTAATGTTAAACTATAAATTGTACAAACTTAAAGTAGCACAAGTTTAAAATAGCTCTCTAACTATGGTAAGAAATGTCTATTTATAAAGTTTACTAAATCTAAAAATTGTAAATAATTTGCTTAATTATATAAAAATTTATTGTTAGGAGTTTTTAACTTTTTATTTATAAAGATAAACCTTTTCGGTTAGAAAATAAAAAAACATCTATATTAAGATTATATAATTGAGCTTCTAAAATATAAGTGCATAAAATAAATAAGCAGTTTAAAGCACATAAGATAAATTTCCAAAGTTTTTCATCATTCTCATGACAAACAAGAGACTTGAAAAGTTAATGAAATTCTTCTTGGTGTATTACATAATAATTTGTGGTTCAGGCACAGATTCCTTGATGGTTTTGTGAGGGAGAATTCTGACACCGTTCAGGTAAATTTCATCCTTGACGTTGACATCTTCACCAAGAACCGTAACATTCTCAAGACGACTCCACATTCCAACTTTAGACTGCCAACCTGCTCAGTTGTATTGTGTAAATTTAACTGATAACATTTTATCTTACATTTTATCTTACATTTTAATTATAGTAAATGTCTTTTTTTTAATGAACATTGAAATAAATTATTTTAAACAGGTTGCACGGCCAAACAAAAACAAAGTTCAACTTTCCTATTAAATGTTAACGGTTAATTAAAACTACTATTAAACGGAAAAACTTATAAAATGGTATTGTATACTACCTTGTCTAGAAAATGGTTAATATATAATGATTATCTAAAGTATTTAGTCGCAAGACTAACCGATGATGCAGCTTTCCAACCACGCATGACTTTTAACTCTAGCTCCTTTCATAACGGTACACCTTTTTATTCTCACTCCGTCTTCAATAACAACTCCTGGTCCAATAACTACGTTAGGTCCGATCTTGCAGTTGTCTCCAATCTTAACACTTTCGTCAATTAGCACGTTTCCAACAATTGAAGTTCCTAATTGTACATGTTTTATATTTATTTGCAGTAACAAATAATATTATACCTGCATACCTGATTATTTAAAACTGAAATATTTTTTAATGAACCAATATTCGAAAATTTAGCGAATTAAAAGATTGGGTTATATTCATACTTTTTTATAGTAATAAAAAACAGAAAACTTAATAATTTTACAAATTGTTTTAAGTAAAATATTACAATTTTAATGAAAAAATCAAAATTTTACAGTTTGTTTAATAAATATTTTATCTTTTTCTAAATGTTAATTAGTTTTTGAACTAAGGGGTGGCCAACTTTTCTAATCGAAGGGTTTGCGTATTTTGGAATAATATAACTATTAAATTAAAAAAACTCTTTGAAAGCAAAGTTTCAGTAAAACATCATATAATAATTACTATTGTATACTAGATTAAATTATTAAATTAAGTGCACATTTACAAATACTCTAATAAATAAGATTATCATTAATCGTTTTGCACAATTTATGTCTAAGCAAAACAAAAAATTGAAGGCTAAACATTATTTCTTTGCAAGCCAATACTAGCTATTTGTTTGCATGTTGTGCGACCATAATGCGGCCTTATTTAAAACTACTTTAAAACATTAAAACAAATAATCATTAAAACTAGTATGTAAAATGATATATTAAACTAAATTTAGATTTATTAAAACTTTGAATAAGTTAAATACCCAAGGACTAAATGTTTTAACATCATTTTTTTCTTCTAAATTGTATAAAAAGTGTCAAACCTTTGTGAAGTTTTGCTGGATTCTTCTTTCTAAGCGAAGATAGGTACATGCACATGCCTTTAAGAAAGTCCTTTGGCTGCCCAATATCCATCCAAAAATCATTAAGTTCCATGCAGTACAATTGGCCTTCGTCAGCCATAAAGGGAAATACTGCTTTCTCCATAGACATGGGAACTGGTTTTATGCGGTTAAGGATGGAAGAGTTGAATATATACATTCCTGGATAAAAACACAATCAATTAATAAAAAAATTGATACAAGCTTTTAAGCTTTCAATTTCTAGTTTTCTAATTCATTTTTACACGATTTTTTCTATCATTTTCAAAATATAACAACAAAAACTAAAATGTCTACTTAATTAAATTTTTTCGATCAATCATAAGCTTAAGGTTTAAATTAATACTTGATTTTATAAAATTAATGTTTACACTCTTAAGGGCATAGGGGAGTAAACACCTTTTTTTGGTTTTTTATCTTATTTTATATAGTTTTTACTTAGCTACAAGATGCTTTTTACCGATTTTAAAAATTCAAAACAATTTTTGAGATATAGCCGGTCAAAGTTGGAGGCAACAATAGGAACCTTATGGGAGGCGCAAACTAAAACGGCAAAAATAGACTACTTCACTAAAAATCTATCTTCTCCTACGTTTTTAGAGATAACTACCTCAAATTTTCAGGAAATGTTCCTTGATATATTTAGAAAATTCTGTCGGAAGGAATTTTAAAAAAATTAAAAAATAAAAATTTTATATAAAAAATAAACAAAAAAAACAATTTTTTTTTAGTTTTTTTGTTATAAAATTTTTATTTTTCAATTTAATTAAATTCTTTTCCGACAGAATTTTCTAAATATTGCAAGGAACATTTCCTGAAAATTTGAGGTAGTTATCTCAAAAAACGCAGGAGGAGATAGGTTTTTAGTGATTTCTAGTTATTTGCCGTTTTAGTTTGCGCCTCCCATAAGGTTCCTATTGTTGCCTCCAACTTTGACCGGCTATATCTCAAAAATTATTTTGAATTTTTAAAATCTGTAAAAAGCATCTTGTAGCTTAGTAAAAACTATATAAGATAAGATAAAAAAACAAAAAAGGGTGTTTACCCCCCCCCCCCCTATGCCCTTAACCTTTTGGGTTATTTCATCAAACAGTTAAAGATTTAAGTCACATTAATGTTTTTCAATTAAATATCGAACTAATATTATTATTTAAATTTATTAAAAAAAGCATGTAAAATTTAAAACAGCTAAAAATTTAATCAAATTCTGCTTAAATGTTATCTTATCTAACATTATTCAGAAGCATGTAAGATTCAGTGTAAACTTAAATAATAAAATATAACATTATAACTGACCTGCATTAATTTTGTTGGAAATGAACTCCTGGGGTTTTTCAACAAACCTATGAATTTGCCCATTTTCCTCATTGTACACCACAACACCATATTTTGAAGGTTCTTCTACTTTTGCCACACAGATTGTTCCTTCTTTGCCATGACCTCTGATTAATTATTAATGTTTTAAAAAAATATCAAGTTTATTATTTTAATCTTTAATTTAGCTATAAAAATTTTACAAACTACATCATAAATATTTTGACATTATCTTCCCAAAAACTAATTAACATACCATTTAAATATCATAAAGTTTATAAAATATGGGAGAAACTAAATAAAAAACAATAATTTCTCCAGAGATACCGTATTTAAATTTAATCTTAATCAAATAGAAAAAAAGTAATGGCTTTCTCAACTGCTACTACAAAACGCTTATTTACTATTCATTTATTTAAAATCAATTTAAGAGATGTATAAATTTGAGTAAAAATTACATATTCTTTATATTCATTTAATTAAATTCACTAGACTACCATAAGATAGTTGTAAAAAACCATTAAACTGTATTTAATTTAAACAAAAGATAACACTACTTACTTGTGAAACTCGAGTAGCCTCGAAAATGGGTAGTCACTAATTACATCAGAATTAAGAACAAAAAAAGGCTCATCATTATCTCCATCCAGTAAATACTCACGTGCCAATGCAAGAGGTCCTGCAGTATCAAGAGGAGTTTCTTCAAGAGAATAATGAATTGTTATTCCTAATCTCTTTGCATGCTCCTGTAAATTTTGTCTTGGTACTAATTTTTATTTGAAAATTTATACTAAAATCACTTATTTTATAAAACTTCAACCTAGCAGGAATTAATTGAGTAAGTAGTAACATTATTTTAAGTATTGTGTTTAAAAAAAAATTAACTTAATGTATTTCAACTTTAGTTTTCGAGGCCTTTGTTTCTGCATTACAGACAATTTTATTATTGTTTTAACTGCTTTTAAATTTTAAAAATTTAAATATTTAAGTTATCAAAACAATCATCTTTATTTGTCTACTAATATTTCTATTGTACCAAAGTAATATCACATAAGTAAAATTAATTTCAAATATAAAATTCTCAATAACTTTTTACACATCATTAGTATTAAAAAAGCTTTCGATTTATTACTATGTTTGCTTAAATAGAATATGAAAATATTTTCAAACATTTTATTAAATCTTTTTACTTTATGTCTTCTATAAGAATTATTAGCTCTCAAAATTTTATTGCTTATGTTTTTAAAATCACTTTGAACCATTTCAACTGAAACAGTAAAAATAAACTGGTAACTTGTATACTAGTTTAAAATATAAGACTAAAAAAGTGATAGAAAAATGTTGTCATAGTTTTAAAAAGAACAAAATACCAACAACTGTTAGATAAAAAACTTAAATACTTGTAGTTGTTCTTGAAGCATGGTTGACATGTAGCTGACAGCTAAAATAACTGTAGTTACACCAGCCTCAACAAGAGCTTCTACTTGGTGCAGCATTATGGGCTTGTTTCCAAACTCCACTAATGGTTTTGGTTTGTTTAGTGTAAGGGGTCTAAGCCTTGTACCAAATCCACCAACAAGAATTAAAGCTTTCATTATTTAGAATTATAAGTAATACCTGAATAAGAGTACTGTAAGTTAGGTACAAATTTAATAATCTTGTTATTGTAATAGCTAATTTAGTGTTATATACAATTTTCTCAAAAATATTCTCCAAATTTGGTCTAAAATATAACAATTTAACTCAACCCTTTTAAGTTACAATAATAAATTTTAATTTCAAACCTTAAAACAAAAAACTTGGTCATTATTTACAGGGAGGCCATAAGTTTTTTGGAAGTTTTTTCCAGGTCTTTAAAAGTTCAAGATTTTTAGTTTTTTTTAGTACAATATTAAATTTCAGGTAAAAATTATACTTTTATATTATTAAGTTATTAAAAAAGATACTGCAGTGATACTTTGAATGTGTTTTATATGAAAAAATGTTCCTAATATTAAAAAAAATGTTATACATAACACTAATTTCTTATTCAAACTTTTATTGTTTTACTAGTACAACTCATTCAAAATTTAAGGTATTTCCAGAGTTTTTTTGCCTATATATTTTTAGATTCAAGGTTATATCAGGACTCTAAGTAAGGGCATAGGGGGATGGTAAAACACTTTTTTCACAATTTGATTTTATTATATATAGTTATTACTTAGCTACAAGATGCTTTTTAAACATTTTAGAAATTAAAAATAATTTTTGAGATATAGCCGGTCAAAGTTGGAGGCAACAATAAGTTCCTTATGGGAGGCGCAACCTAAAAAAGCAAAAATAGACTATTTCACTAAAAATCTATCTTCTCATAAAGTACTTTGAAAGTACAAAATAAACTTTCATAGCTCTATGAGTGATAAATTTGTCAGAAGATAAGTCTATACTTAAGAATTTAGTTCATTTCAAATTATGACCTCATAATTTTTGAATAGATCAACATAAAATTAATTAGGAAGTTGTTTAAAAATAAATGATATTTCATAAGTATTTGTGCAGTTACTTGACAAAAATAAGGCACTTTTTGAAAACTGACTCTAAAACTGCATTTAGAATGAAATTTAAAGGTCTGTAATATATCACACACTTCTTAAAAGCAGGTTTTGTTTGACTTTACAAGTATTTTATTTAGGCCTGCTGGTGTAGGGGTCCTAATAATTGCTTTTAAAACTTCTTGCTATGAATGTTGGAAAATTGAAACAAATTGGTTGACATATATTAGAACATATCTTTTATATTTTCTACCATTTAAAAAAAAATATATATATTAATAGCAACTGTACAAAAACAAAAATCTGACAATTTTTGTAACTTTATAGATATGATATTTTTTATGTATTCTATTTTCCATTTAGCAAAGCTTTCATCTTTGGCAATTGTTTAGTAACACAAAACAACTTTATTAACTTTTTCTTAATGACTAAAAAATTGAAACTCATTATGATGGCAGTCATAGTAACAGTCATATAATTAAGCTAATTACTGAGCTGTATTCTGATAAAAACTACAACTGTTAGTATACAACCTGTTAAAAGATCTTTTAGATTAATTTGATTTATTTTTTTGTTACTGTATTATTGATGTGTCTTTCTGATGTAATGTGTGCTTTTTTATGATAAATCTGCTAGTTTTAAAGTAAATTTTTAGCCATTTTCGAATCAAAATAGCCTCAACATTTAAACCTTTCTTTTTTAGACAAACGAAGTGAAAGAAAAATTATATAAGTTTCTTTCATATTCGCACATCGTTTTTGAAAAAATAATAATGGTAGTTGAAATATCATCAATGACTTCTTAATTTTTAAATAAATTTATAGTTTTACTTCATAATTTTTCACAACGCCTTAAGGCTTTAAGCCTACACTTTTGACTTAAGCTTTGGTATTTCTTATTAAGTTCAAAACATTAAGATTTATCTTTTTTAAATGGTAGAACTTAACAATAATAAACCCACGGATTTGTATATAAAAGCTTTTATAATCTAAAATGTTTGTAAATGACCACACAACACGCATTTAATTGGTTGGTATCAAGTTTGTTTATTAGATTGTAAAGTTTTATTTTTTTATTTGAAATCTGTTTTTTTTTTTATTTCTAATGATTGATATTAAATCTCTGATTAGTAAATGTGAAACTGAAAATATATGACCCGAAAAAATGTAACTAACTAGGTTAAAGGTATTGCTGTCCGGGCTCTTTGCGTCATCTGCTTACTACCTCTACAATTGTTACGGTTCGGTAGTCTCAAAAGGTCTAAAGCAGGGTTTCCCAAACTTTTTTGCAAATGGCCCCCTTTAAAGAGTTTGAAAAAGCAATGGCCCCTTTCAACATATAGCTTACTCATAAACTACGATAAAATACACATAAGACCTTTTTTTTTTTTTGCTCTTCATCTGCAACTCAAGAATATCTAGTGTAAGTTTCTACACTACCATAAAATACACATAAGACCTTTTTTTTTGCTCTTCATCTGCAATTCAAGAATATCTAGTGTAAGTTTCAAGTTATGGGCTCATGCCCCCCCCCCCTGTGGCTCCTTTACTGCTCATGGCCCCCCCCCCTCTTCCCCCTTTGCTGCTCATTGTCCCTAAAGGGGCCACTTGGCCCACTTTGGGAAACCCTGGTCTAAAGTGTAGGCTTAAGCTTAAACGTTGTAAAATATTATAAAGGTACATTTATTATTTATCCTATAATTCTGTCGACTCTATTTGTGCTGTAACGGATGTTGTTCATATATTTTAATGGTTAAGGAAGTTTAAACTTATGCTTTCCTCATTGACACAGGATGTAGAGCGCGGCGAGTTATAAAAATTACTAATTACTAAGAAAACTACAAAACTTTAAAATTTTTGAAGAGTTATTAATCAAAAATTATTCTTAAATTAAATTAAGTAAAAAATTTGACATGTGGACAATCGAAGCGTAAAAAAAAATTATACGTCGATGTCCAACAAAGGAAATTAATTTGCAAAACAAATAAAATACTTTAACAATATTTTTGAGGTTGGAGGTTCAGCTAAAGTTGATGCTATCGTAAGCTTGTTCTGTAAAGATCAATTTTCGACTAAAATAAGAAATTATTGCTGAAGGATCAGCTAGCTTCATAAGATGTCGGCTGCGTTCAAGTTCCCAAGAGTCTAGGAGCTTCTTTCTGTTTGGCATGAAGTATAACTGACTTGCTTGGCGTTTTAGTCAGTCACATATATACAATCACTGGACATAAAGCACCGGGCATTAAGAAAAATTCGTCAAATAGCGGTTGTTTATTTTTTATTTTTTGCCAGTGTAAATCAAAAGGTTCAAATAGTACTTAATGTGACGATTAGCGATCATTATTATTATTTGCTAGAAGCAATGTTTTAAAGTCAAGCTCTTTATTATTTAAAGGGTTGTTAATTAAAAAAAATTCTTAAATGAAATTAAGTAAAAATTCGACTTTTGGATAATCGAAGTGAAAATAATCAAATTTTTACGTCGATGTCCAACAAAAGAAGTTTGTTGCAATTTAAGTTGAAATATTTTATTTTTAGTAAGATTATTTTATGGCTATTTAAAAAAAATCTTTATAAATTCTACGCAGTCTACAGAAACATTTTTTTAAGTTTTAAAACTGAATAGCACAAAAGAGTTGATTTTATAGCTACAAAAAATATTTTTAGTTATATAAAATCCTATGCAAAACATTTATCAAACTTATTTTAAGGATACAACAGGCCTAACTTAGTTAATAGCGGATTTTGGTACTCAAAAATAAATAGAGAAGTTTTTCTACTTTACTTATAAATTTCCAGTAGCAGTTAAGAAATATTTAAGACGATGTAATGAAATGCATTTTTCAAATGCCATTACATTGTTTGCATGTTGAACCTTAGTTGGTTAAATATTAAATGTTCAAATGTCGAGTTAAAAAAAAAGAGCCAATCAGAATGAGACGCGTGGAAATATTCATACAAGTAATGTATCAAATTTAGTATTTAATACTTTTAAAGTTATTTTTGGTAAGCCAAAAAAAAAAAACATTTTCTGTGAACAAATAAAAAATAATAATTTAAAAGCCGTAAAGCAACAAGTTTTTATATACAATACAATTTTTTTGCGATGCCAGAATTTTAAAAATCATATATCAATTATTTTATAAAAAGTAATTTTAAACAAAATAATTTTTCAACATACTTTAATGTAGGCCTATGTCATTTATTTTTGCTAAAATTAACTTATACATTGTAAAAGTTACTTTTAAATCATCTCTATTGTTTTATTTCAATGATATAGAAATTGGCTTAAGTTAGCTTAAAATAGATCAAAAAAAGTTTAAAATTAATAACTTTTTTGATTTAAAGGTGTTGCACTTTATGGTAAAAGGTCTTTAAGATAACAAATTAGTGCAGAAAGAAAATACGATATACAGACTAGGATAATGTATAAATTAATCTTTTAAATTTCTTAAAGTAAATTTATAAAAATTTATTCTGACCAGAACTTAAACATTAAAAAAGTTTAAAAATAATATTTTAAGTCAAACTTTGCTGTTTTAAAAATGTTTTATTTTCTATAAATTTTAATAAAGAGTAGATGAGTTTGCGAATAACATACTTACTTTAATAATTGCTGTTGTTGTAATATAAGTCAAAAGTTTTGTAATTGAAAACAACAAAAATTCTAAAATAACTGTTACCAAAAATGTTTTTTTTCCTCATATGTTGTAATGTAATTGATAAGTTTTACTCAGTTTTAAAGCAACTCAACAAAATTTATTTAATTAACTTTAAGTTAGCTTTCAAATTCAAAATAAACATACAAATATGTTGTATTGACGTCTGAAAATGTTTATACATTAGATGAAATAGTAGGCTTTCTAAATCTATGATTTGCACTAGAATTACTATTGTTTCTTTGTTTTCGAAAGTTTTACAATTTTTATTAAGTTTTTATAACTACAAGTTTTCTTAGTTTAAAACTAGTATCGGTTACTTTAGTTTTATTACTTTGTGTTACTTTAAAGTTTAAACGGAAAATTTTCTGGTAGTGAATCATTCTACTTTATTGTTACTAAATAAACTTATGAAGTTAAAAGGTTATAATGTGTTATAAACAGAATATATATATATATTTTAAGAAGTATGCGTAAGTAAGCATCTTATACCATGTTAAAGTAAGTTACTTTTCAGTATTTGCAAAAACATTATCTGCATTTAAAAATCAGTTCACTTAAACTTAAAAAATCAAATTAACTAGTTTTATAAATACTAAAAACTTTTTAAGTATATGAAACTTTTATTTACTTTAAATTGAAACAGTTGAATATGTAAAACCAAAAAAAGATTTTTAATAGTAAAAAAATTAAATCATTAATTTAAAAATATTTTTTCAGTGGCTATCGTAACGTTAATTTTTATATTAAAATAGGCAAGCAACAAATTTAAAAGCATTTAATATACAATTAAGTTAATCAAAAAGTTTTAGTGTAGAAAATCTTAGAAGATTTCTTAAATACTATAGTCAACAGTTTTGTGTTAAAAAGAACATAGTACTACACGTTCAAGATGATAGGAAATAACAAAGTATTAGTAAACACAAAAAACTTTTTCTGAGAAAACATGTGCTATTATGATGTTGTTTGTTTAAGTATGTACAACTATTTTTTTTTGCTTTATTGTTTTTTTTAATTTAAAGTCCGTTTACTTTAAATGTAAATAACTTTGACATAAAATAACTATAACAGTTTTTTTTTTCTACGGATTTAAGTAGCTTGAATACCAGAAAAAAAGTTCGGTAGTACTAAAGTATCTAAAAAATGCATTGGCACAGTTATTGAATGTCATCATAGTTGGGTGGGAAGTCACATTCTGAAGTTGGCTCGATCAACTTTTTGTTGAGCGTTGTTACTGATTTTGACGATGTTGCTGACATGGAGTCTAAATTCGATGACGCGTTTTCATAAGTTTGTTTTTCTACATAGCTACTTCTGGACGAAACTGTTAACAAAAGTGTTTATTATGCATAACAAAATTTGTAATAAAATCTTCAGTTGTATAATGTTAAAAGAAAAATGTTTATAGACCATCATACGAAAAACTGTTTTAACATATATTTTAGCTAGTAGTTTATTTAAATACGTCATACCAATATTATAAAAATAACAACTAGTATGTTTTTGTTACATAAAAATTACAAAGAAAAATCAAAGATATTATAGCTTTCAATCAAAAAACTTTCTACAACTGAAATTTCAAAAGCATAATTTACAAATAGAATAAATAAGCTGTTATTGTTCTTACTTTCACTTTCTTTTTTCTCAGAGTATAATTGAACCTGTTAAATGATAACATTCATTTTATGTTTGTTTCTTTGATTCTTGTTGAAAGCAGTTTTTAAGATTAGTTTAAAACTGAGTGAAAAAAATAACTAGTTTGTTGAAAACAACAGCTTAAAATTTATAATTGATATAGTAGCTTTGAGTAAGTAATTCATCTATAGATATAAAACATTTAAAAGCTTAAGAGTTCGCTAATAATTTTTTTTACTCGTAACAAACTTAAGAGTTTCAACAACAATTACTATAAGCAATACTAAGCTTAAGTTTTAACATTTTTACCTGTGAACTGCAGCAGCTTTGTTTCGTTTGCTTTCGATTGATCGCACTCATTTCTACGTATTTGTTGCAATATACGTTCTCTTTCTCCTCAAAAACTTCAGCTGGATATTTAACTTTTTTTATGCAGCTTGTGACGTCAAAATTGCTATCGTCTGTCACCGGACATTGCATGTCCAAATAATCCTGCAATTTATCAAGTAGTAAATCAAGTGCAGTGCAAAATTTAAAATATATGAAAAACCACTTAAAAATTTTATTTTAAAGATATTGTTTACGGTTAAAAAACTGTAAAAAAGGGTAATAATAAAGGTAATTGATAAGTAACTTTAAACATCATTAAAATTATTAGTAATGGTATTTTTATGAAAATAAACTGATGATTAAGAATATTTTATACTTTTATTAGTTTGGTTTATTGTGCAACGTTGGAAACAGGTAAAAAAAAATTCGAACCACAAAGCATATGAGGGAAATAGTTACATAAATAAAAAAAAAAACAAACCTTATAAAATATTTAAAGTGAAAAACTGAAATACTCACAAAAACATAGATTATTGTTACAATTAAAATAAAACTAAAACATAGTACATAAAACCAAGTAAAACATGTTAAGAAATTTTTTCTTTATAAAGATAATATTAAGCGCATGATACTTTTAGAAGATTATTTAGTTAAATATATTTTAAAACTTTCAATTTAAAACAAATAAATCTAATAAAGTTTATAAAAGTTTGTATATATATCACTATAGTTTATTGTTAATAATACAATTTATAATAGAATTGAATAATATTAGGGTTAAGACGTAGGGAAAAAACCGTTAACATTTTTTAAACGTTAGAATTAGCTAACTGAGATAAAGTTAGGTTTTTTTTTGTGCTTTGTTGTTTTTAAAACTTTCATGTTGGCTTCTTACCAAGTTTAAATAATAACTAATAGTTCCTATTTAAATTAGTTTATTTAAGTTTTGAAGTTAGATTCTGTGGTAATTTATTCAACAAAATCGTTGTTCTGTTGTTAAAATAACTTTGACACTGGTTATTTTAAAAGCACTTTTGCATATCATTTGCTTGAACCTAGTTTATTAAACGACAAAAAAAGCGCTTAAAAGCTTTAGTTTAAGGATATGATATACGATAAACTATTTCGATTATTGATTCACACACAACAGATACAGTTTAACCTACTATCCAAGACTTTTAATATATATCTTTTTCGAGAAAAATTTAAAAATTGACCAAAAAGAACTTCATGTTTACCATTCACAGTTCTAAAAAGTGTTATTAAATAAAATTCTCACTTTCTATTTTCTATAGACTTTAAGCCAAGTTTAGGCAATTTGTTATGGTATGTTAGATATGTTGCAACCGTTGCATAATAAACGTGTAAGTTTTCGATGTATTATTAAAAGTTACAACAAAAGCTTCATTAAACTACTTATAAAAAAATACTAATAATTAAGATCAAATAATTTAATGAAAAGTTTAAACAAAACAATTCTGACTGTTATTGATTTAACTATACAAAATATAAATTTAATCGTTTGTTAACAAAAGATCCTAGCGAAACAAGTTCACTGGATTATATAATAATAACAAATTATGCAATATCCTTCTTTTATTACATTGATATATGTTTCTGTGTGTTAAACGAGTTAACACACTTCAACTAAGCTCTGTTATTGGTTTATGTGTTTTATAAACTGAAAAACAACAAATAAAAAACCGTATCTGCATGCTCAACTAGAAGTTTGGAGAAAAAATCAAAAAGTTGAGAAAAACTAGGTCTTTGATTTGGTTCAGGTTGCCAACAATTGAGCATAACGTTGTATCTGTTAATTATTTTAATGACTTCTTTTTTATTTAAGTTTAGCTCATTAATTAACTTGATTAAGTTTAAAAAAATTTAATAACGAATTAAGCTTTATACAATATTTAAAGGTGTTTTACATAGAATATTGTTTTTTTTTAAACTTTAATTAATGAATTAAATAAGCTTTTTGCTTGGATTTAAGGCTATAGGGAGATACACCTTATTTTTATCAAATTGTTCTTATTTAGAAGAGTTTTTTCGTAGCTATCTGAAATTATAGATGTCGTAGTCATCGCTTACCAACGTTCAAATTAACTTTCCAGGTAAAAGCAATCAAAGCTGGTGAGCTCAACAGGTTTTTATAGAAGGTGCAAACCAAAAAAGTAAAAAAAAATAATTAGAAATCTATTTTCTCCTTGATTTTTAATTAACATTATTCAAGTTTTACTGCTAGTCTATTGCCAATACCTAAACCTTTTAAATGCATTTTTTTTGTTCGAAAATAAAAATATAAATAAAATAAGCTTTTTTTTTCATAAAAAAAAACATGACTTTAAAATGTTTTTAGAATTCCAAAATTTAAATTCCTTTAAACTATATAAGGAATGTAATCTTAAAATTTGAGGTTTCAAGCTTAAAAAATGAAGGGTGAAGTATAATTATAGAGTAATTTTTAATTTCCCATAAAACTATCAATAAAAAATTTTTAAACCATAAATTAGTATCGGATTTTTTAACAAAAATTAGAATTTCTCAAAAGATAAAAAAAAAATTTAGCTTCTTTTTTCATACTTAAAGCAAATATTTGTTGTCTTATAATAAAAATTGAACTTCTTCTATGTCCTTAAACTTAGTTTAAGTGTAAATAATGTCTACTGAGAATCTTTGTTAAATACTTTAATATTTTCATTTAAATTTATCTTATGTTAAACTAAAATACTAAAACTTTAAATTTCATTTGAAAAACAAATAGTCTTAGACTTGCTATATTTAAAGAAAACTAACATGTCGTCGTTTGCGTATTTAGGTTTCGAAAGCCTTGTACCTGATTTTAATTTGTTCATAAACTTTTGATCCAAAACAACTCCTGAATAGGGACTGCACCCCAGAGAAAATATTTCCCACAAAAGCACACCAAATGACCACCTTTTAACAAAATGTACTTACTCAGTGGAATAATAGTTAAGTAGTAGTTTTGATATAATTGTCTAAAATATTTTATAACTAATACGCTTATTATCTGTTAATACTGTTTGCTAACAAAAAAAAAAGAAATATAATAACAATAGTTTCGAAAAGTATTAAGGAATGTTATAGTAGATAAAGATAGTAGTTTTATCTTTATAAAACTCTTTCAAACTGTGCTAACCATAGCACAAAGAAACGTTGTTAGTTTTAACAATTTAAATACTTTACTTTTAAGTCTTTTTAATGTACTTTCATTACATTTATATAAAAGTTTAAACAAATCTGTATTACAAAATAAAGTATAAACAAAACACTTTTCTATAAGTAACCAGGCAATAATTTTAAAACTTACCTTGTAACATTTAAAGGCTCTACTATGTGTGTTCATTTATTTTTTAACGGTTATTAAACTACTATAACTTGAAAGAGATCGTTTGATGGTTATTTTATAATGAATGTTTTAATGCTTATTTAAAATAATATTTACATACGAATTTGAAATACTCGTTTTTTTTCAATTAAAGTTTAATTAAATGCTTGCATTATTTTATTTTTGACTTTAAAATTTGACTAAAGCATATTTTTATGTGTATCAAATTAACTTTTAAGTACAAGTACCAACACGTCACTTCGGTTGGAGTATCTTCTTTCAAACATAGATTCGATAGACATCCACTTTAGGGGCAATCGTACCCCATAAGACGTCATCATGACGTAGTCCTCTTCTTTCGTTCGAACATTACGCGACATTCCAAAGTCACATATTTTTATCACGCGACCATCTGCAAGAAGAACATTTCTGGCGGCCAAGTCGCGGTGAATTAGCTGCAACAAGTTTTATTTTATTTGCATAAATTAAAATACTTCAATTCTTTCTTGTTTTTATTAATAAACATCATTCTAAACAGAAAAACTAAAACTCAAAGTTGTTTTGCTTCAAGTTTTTAATCAGACTACGACAGGGCTTTAAAAAATAATCCGATAAATCGAAAAATTGACAAGCTTAACAAAAAAGTTGTACATCCTTTATGATTGGCTCTACAAACAACTAATTACTTAAAGTGTTTATAAACCTTCTAGAGAAACGTTTTTAAGTATTTTATTACTAGTATAAAACTGAATTATTTTTGTCTATATCTAGGGCTAATAGAAATATTGAAAAATTTTAAATATAAAAAACAACTATTTGGACTTTTCTGTTTAATTCTAGGGTCTTTAAGTGTTTTATAGTTAGTACAATTCTACTAAAACATCAGACAGCACAACTTAACTTAAAGTAGCTCATAAAATAGTTAAAATAATTTAATTAATGTCAAGTATAAACATAAGATTTTTTCTGTGTAAACTTGTAGTTTATTTAAATAAAGATGTATGTTACTATTTAAATAATCTCTTAATTTGATAAGCTGTTCAAAAATTAAAAAATACAAAATCATAAAATATATCCAATAACTATTTTGATGGTTTACACGTGCTTTAACAGGGTTTGGTAATAAAGAGTTCATAATCTAAATTCAACTTTAGGTTAAAAATTTCATTAAACCGTCTAGCTACGTCATTTAAAAATTATTAAGAAGCAAACAAATATTTAACCACATATTAAAGTTTAAGCCTTTAAAATAGAAATTTGTTTAAAGGTTTAACTTTTAATTTTCTTTATAGTACTTTTCAAAGCTGAAAAGTAGCTTTCGTCAATATGATTACGAGTGATATAGCTTATAATAGACATTTTAAGCAAAGTCTTTTTACGTTTAAAAGTTACAACTTTATATTTAAAATATATAATTTGCTGCAGACTTGCAGCAACGTACCAAGCTTCGAACTTGCTTCAGAAACATTTTAGGTTTTTTTTGCTTTAGAATTAAAATGCTATACATGTTTTTATTCAGGAAACTGCTTTTAAATTACAGAGCTTAAAAGCTTCACCATTTTAAACAAACTTAAAATCGACCTCTTTTTCACCCGTTTATTGACCAAAAACCTGTTAAAATCCTTCAAACAGGAAGGTATACAATGGACTAAAAAAAGCTAAAAACAAACTTTTTAGTTTATTAAAACGAATACGGTTATTAAAATGCTTAAAAAACTTATTGCAAAATTTATTATTTTAGAATATTTGCTTTTAAAAAGTATATAAAAAAATTAAATTGTTTTTTACGTGGTCATTTGTTAAAAGTATAACATTATTTTTGCTCTGATCTTATTTTAAGACTATTTTATGATAAAATTATTATAACAAACATTTTTTGAAACAAGGTGGTTCATCCCTTTGGCGATCTGTAAGCTGAATGAAAGAAGATCTATCCAAGTTATTACATCGTCACTAATGTAGGATTCTCTAAACAGTAGAAAATGTTTTGTAACATTAATAGTTAATTTTTATCAAATAAGCAAGCAATCAATTAGTAACATTTAACTTTCACTCATGAATAACTTTTCGTAATATGCATAAATACTATAAGAAGTTGATATCACTGTTTTATTAAAATTTGAGGAAATTGACACTTTTTTCTGTTGAAACAATTTTTGTTAATAAAGCAGATATTTACAACTTCGTTTATTAATTTTTGTTATTAAAGTTAATTTATAGTTATAATATTACAATTCGGCTTTTACTAAATAAATCTAATTTTAGAAGAATTATTGAACTTTTTTTGTAAACATGCTTAATGCACACATTTTTTACATCTTTTTCCTTGCATAGTTTTTTTTTGTACATGTTTTAATCTTTAAAGACTACGTAGAACTGTTCATATTTTGTGGGCATCTAAAGTCGTTAGTCGAGAATAAAGTGTTTGCATACAAGAAAGTTGTGTTGATTTGCCAATAGGCTTTAATCTTTAGGATATTATGCCTTACTACGTTATCTCTGGTATGTGCTTAGAAAATTAAATTACATAATAAAACTATTAAAAACTTACAGGTTCTACTGAAGATTTGAATTATTTCATTTTATTACTAAACTAAAAAGATTAAAAGGTAAAAAATATTAAAAAAATTGTGTGGATTTACCTGCTTAAAACGTAAAATAAAGAAAAAATAATTGAGTTACTTTTAATGAGAGTTTGAATTGTATTTAGCAAAAAAGTTCTAAACCTAAATTTTTAAATAAATTTTCTTAACATTACATGTTCCTTTAACAATAAAAACATTAATATTTTTAACTTTATCGATACATATACAATATACTCTCAGTTTTAGAAAAAAACTAATTTGTTTTCACTAACTTTATTCACAAAAATATATAAAACAACTTGTATATAATACTACTTTTACCCAAGTAGGATATTAAGTCTTTTAACTCCAATTTCAGAATTGGGTTAGAAACAAAAACAACTCTGGGTTTCGTTGATTGTATGTTAATTGTGTAATAGTTTTTACCTACTTCTCAAAAATCTACGACTTGCTATTAAGAGATGGTAATTTAAGAACCACACGAAATTTCTCAGGTTGATATAAAAATTGAATTAAGTTACGCTACCTTGACGAAAGCTTGTAATATACTCATTTAAACGCTTTCTATAAAATAAGTTATATTAGGCAGAGCTCCACAAATCTCAAAACAAGGACTAAACAACATATTCCTTGGTGTGTATTAAACTTGAAAGAGAAAAATAAATAAAATTAAAACAAAGCGTTTACAAATGCATTTGATTGTTAGTATTGATTGTGCGAAGAATTACAAGTTATGTAGACTTAAAACTGTTATTTATTTTAGTAATTTGATAGACCAGAAGCTGTTTCACTCTTTTTTTTAAGAAGAACTAAGTATTCAAAAGTATTTCGATAAAATTTCTTTATTTACTTAAATTGACCATTTAGTTTTGTTTGTGTTATATTTGGTATGTAATTGATTTTGCATTGATTACTTTTTCAATTGTTGTACTCTAATTAATTAGTTATTAATATTTATCATTTTTTGTTTACTACTTAAAAAAAAACTGTTTTTTGTTGTGAGTTTTCTACTGTACGTTTCTAAAATGTAGTCAAAATTAGTAAAACGTTTTAGAGTGTGTTTTACATGTTACGTGTTCCTTTTGAAAATTTAGAAAGTTATCGAAAATTTAATTAATTACTTAAAAACAAAATACTCAGCTATATTTTTATATAGCTTTATAAATATTAACTATAAAATTATTCAAATGCTAAACTATTTTTTAACTTTTCTTACTTTAATATATTAAAAGTTTAATTTTTTCAACTTCTTTTAAAAGAATAACAATTAAGACTTTTAATTTTTAAGCTGATCTACAAAAACCTAAAAAAAACTATCATTAAAATATAAACCCTAACTAAGAAGTACAAAATAAATAAAAAATCTGTTAGTTTTCACATAACTAATCTTGAAAATAAAATACATGTTCTAAAACACCTTTAATATAAACAAGAAAGAATTATACTTTATACAGTATTTTTTTCTATCGAAAACTATCTTTGGACTAAATATTGGGTTGTTAATAGGTACTCTAGTTTAAAGCTAATTCCAGAACATATATATTTGTATATATGATAAAATTTGGTCCATTTTTTTGATAACTGAATTTTAAAGACGACGATTAAAAAAGTTAAGTTTTAAAAGTAAGAAAAATCAAACTTGATTGTTTCGTTCTTTATACTTTAAAGGTGCCAATTAAAGTTCTCAGCTTAAATAAAATAAAAGGAGATTGATCAATAATAAATTTTAAATTTTATTAAACAAAACAATGTTTCACTCGTTTTATAACGATATCTTCAGTTCGAAGATCTCGTCTATTAACGAGTGAAACATTGTTTTGTTTAATAGAATTTAAAATTTATTATTGAAACTTGATTATTTGATAAATTAAGTTTTTTTCAATATTTAAGACTTTAAACAATATAAAAAACGTAAATTTTATAAGCTTGAGACAAAGAAGCCTAAAAAGTTTTGATACATTATTAAAAGTGGTTAAACAAAAAAACATGTGCTTAACAATCTACTTTAGCTATTAGATTATGTGTAAATACTTGTTTTTAACTAGTATGTGAGAAATATACCTACAAATTTTAAATTTTCCCATATAAAAGCAGTTTTTGGCCTCAACAAAAGTTTGATAGTTTATTAATACGTTAATTGCTGTAAAATTATGCTTTTATACACTAAAAAACAGATTTCCTATCTATTTTTAGTCTTAACTGCTAACTTTTATTTTTTATATAACTAAATTCAGTCGAAATTTTTGGTATATAAAAAGTATTAGTATAAAGAAAAAAATCAATTTAATTAGTTTCGATTAGACCTTGTTGAATTCTTTTTTAAAAATTGTAAAATTTGCAGTGTAGCTATTGAAATCAAAACTTTTTATTCTAGTTAGTAAAAAAAAGACTATTTTTGTACGCAAATACTTTATTGACTTATAGTTTTTTGTAAAGTCTTTGCGAAACTTTGTAAGTCAAAAAAGTATTATTGTACTAAAACAGTTGTTTTGTTTTTCCAGCTGGTTTTGCTTGTTTTGATCTCTAAAATTAAGCGCCTTAACATGTTATGCCTTATATTTAGTCCTGGACATGACGTCAAACTGTTCTGGTGTATGACTCGATAACCGAATGGTTTTTTCGTACAACCAAGTCCTTGGACCAAACTTTTTGAGCGTTTTTTGTCGTTCAATAAACAATATACTTTAATTAGTGCAAATGTAATTTAAGCATTTTATTTGTAAAGTTTTGGTTATAAATTAAGTTATTATTCTCCATACATATATTTTTTTGTTCTTCAAGTACGTGATTAAACTAAAAAGTTAGACTTTAAAAAGTAAAACTAAGTAAAGAGTTAGACTTAGTTAGACATATCTACTTTTTTAATTTTCAGAGTTTTTGTCTCATGAAAAAATCTTATTATTATGTGTTGAAAAACAAACGAAAAATTTTAGCATATTCTCAATAGAACTTTAAACTGTTGGTATTAAAGTAATAATGTATAATCTATACGATTTTATAGTATAATAGTGTAAAAGAATCAGCTTATGTACGTTTTTGTAAAATTTGCTTTAGTAAATTACTCTAATAAATTAAACTTTTTGTTTTATAAGTCTCTTATTAAATTGTCAAACAGGTAGCAAAGAAATCAAAACAACGTTAATTTTTTAATACAGGTATGGTGAAGTTCTTATTTGGTACTAACATGACAAGATGTATTAATTAAATATAAAAAGTTAAAAATAAAACAAAAATATATAAGAGTTTCTATTTTGATTATACTTTTGAGCTTAGTATTAGAAGTAACTGTCTTCTTTAAAAAGTATTAATTAATAGAACTAAAAGTAAATCAAGCTTGTTTTATTTTATAATGAATTTTTTTAACAAGCCACTAGTTTAAAATTTAATACCTTAAATGTTTAGTTATCAGTAAAACATCTCACTTGTAGCCAGAGTCATCAGCACATGAAACTTGATAACCTGACTTAGTATCAATTGTTTCTGTGACAGAAAATTTACACCTACTTAGAAAGTTCGACAAATTTCCATAACGACAATACTCAACTAATATCATCGGTGGTCCTAAACGTACATAGTTTAGCTTGATATGTAACCTTTATTTTTGTTTAATTAAAAAAAGCTATAATTGAACCTTATAAAAACCAGTTTTAAAATTTTGAAATATATTTACTAATTCAAAATAAATAGTATTTTCTTTTTTGTTTACACCAATGGCCTTCAAGGTGTGCACAGAAAATTTGTAACGTGAAAAAATGTTTTAATTGACGGTTGTTTTGTCTTATTCTATAATTGAAAGCTAATTATAACATAAGCTAACAGTTTTCTTTTTACGTTATCTATATTTTAAGAGACTCAACACATAACAAAAAGGTTTATAAATATACAGTAAAGTACGGACAGAAACTGTTAACCAGTAACTTATTATGCATAGCTTTTGAACAGGTTAAAGATCACTGATTTACACCATAAGCTTAAGTTTTTTAATATTATGAACAAGAGCACAATTAATTTTGTAAAGAATTAAAAGACCAAAAGTGTTTAATTGATTTTAAAAACGCTAAACCTCCGGGAGTAGTGCAAGCTCCAATAAGATTGACTATATTGAGGTGAGGAGTTAAATGTATAAGAATTTTTAGTTCCGACATTAGACTTCGAAGTTCTTCACTCCGCAGACCAACTAAATGCAAGAGTTTTAAATAATAAGGGTGGTAATAAAAAAAAAACACTGACTTTATCAGAAACAACTTTATAATTTACATAAAATAATAAACAAAATACTTTTTATTTAAATAAATGAAACTAAGATAGTTTTAATGAATTATAAGTTTATCGATTAAAACACAGTTTTGTTATTTCTAAAAGTTTAATAAATTTATAGAGTTATAGCAATCTTGTTTTAACAAATTAAAAAGTGTTACTACTTAAACTTTTTTTTTGTATTAGTACATAAATTTTACTAGTAAATTTATAAAAAGTATATTTTTATTTAGAACTCGTTTTTTAACGTTTAACGTAAACAATTTTAAAATTAAAACGTTAAAAAGCTTTTGAAACACAAACCTCTTTGAATGCAAAACCTTAATAAATTGTTTTAATCAAATTTTCAAATGTATCTAACTTAGTTTTACACATTATGTTTACTGTTTTTTTTTCGTTTTTTATAATTATGAATACAAATTTTTATTAAAAACTGTTTCTTTAATACTCACTAGTTATCATTCGCATATAAATTACTTATTTTAAATAACCTTGTAACATTTTAGCAGCAGCAACTTTTTCCATCTTGCCAGAGTAGTATCTCGGATTATTACTAAAGCTTTCATTTGACAAATCACATTCTATTGTTGCTTTTACAACCTTTCCAAACGCGCCCCTGCCTATCAAACCGCCGAGCCTAATTTGGTTTCGAGGAATCTCCCATTTTTCAGAGTCAAACCTCCATTGTGACAACATTTGCTGCTGATTTGGGATTATTGGGGAGCTTATTTCTATTTCTGGGTGGTAGCTGATGACAGGAAGCAAAAAATTTTCTTCTGTCCGCATCGTTCTGATAAGCTGATAATAAATGATTTTGATAGATATGTTTTTTAATAAAAAAATAGATAATGCTTTATTGATAATTAGGACTTTTAGTTACCATCTAAAATTTAAAAAAAGATGAAAAAACTTGTTTTCTTCAAAAAAATTTTGTAATAACGGGTGCACGACTATTGAAGTTCGGAAAATTCAAATTCCGACAACTCAATTTCTTAAAAGAAAATTGAAAGGGCCACAACTAAAAAAGTAATGTATATTTGCCAAATATAAAAAAAACCTATATAAGTCCTATAAATATTTACAAGACGTTTTTTTATTTTTGCATAAAATTAAATGTTTGTTGAGATACGGCTTACATAAAATAAAAAATAGTTATTTTTAGTAAATTTAAAATATCTTACAAAAATATTTAAGATTTTGCAAAAGAGAAAAAAACGGCTTGTAGATTTAAATTAGATCTACATACGTACTTTTTATTTTTTTTCAAATTTATATTCTGTTTTCAGATATAGCCTTTTAAGTATTTTTTAAGAATTTGAATTGTCGGAATTTGAGTTGTCCGAATATGAATTGTCATGTAACCGTAATAACAGTAGTATAAATTTATTGAAGAAGACAATGCTTAAATATAAAAATTGACGTTTAGAAAAAGTTCTAATAAGATTTAGGAAACTAAACTCTTTGAAGTTTTAAAATGTTAGGAAATAAATTAGTTATTTAAAACACATTTTTATGTTACTCAACAGATAGTTACAATTTTTTTTTGATCATTGCTATATATTAAGTATTTAATTTTATGTTTTAAGTATAATTAGGAAAAAAACTCTAACAGCTATATGTCTTTAGGATACATTTTAAGTATTTAAACAAAAAAATCATGGTGTTCTTTTTTTATCGAAAGCTCCATGTTACTTACTTAAGTATGATGTTGTTTAAATAAAAGCAAAATAAAAGACTACAAGTATCTGTTTATACATTTGTGGCTTTAAGTTATTAAGCTACGTTGGTTTAAAGTTTAAACTATGTTTTTAAAACTTAACGCTTATAAAGTTTCTCAACTAATAACAATTATTAGAAGGCAAAAATAGTATGAAACTTTTTATTTATTTAGATAGTCTTAAATAGAATAGCGAAACAAATACAACTGATAGTTTTTAGTCAACAGCAATTTATTCTAAAAAATAATTTAAAGCAGTTAATCACTTTAATAACTTATTGCAAGTACTATTTGACTAAGCATATAAAGCATTTTTAGCTAAAGAAAGTATAACTTTAGCTTTAGTCTGCTCAGTGCAAAAATAAATATAAATGTGTACCTTATTCACTTTGTATTTGTGACAGCAGTAGCTTATTGTAATCAAGAACATTAGAAAAGAAACGATGCTCAAAACTGAAATAAGAATCATCGACCAGTCCAATTTAAAAGTAGCTAAATATATGTTTTAAAAGATAACTTTTTAAGTCAAATTAAGAAACTAGATCTAAATTTTCTTTAGGTTTGTTACTCAAGTTAAAGATATCAAACACATTAAAAGCGATGTTTTGTAAATTGGTAACTTTTTCTAAAACTTTAAAATATTCAAACTTAAAGTTTTATATGTTACTAATTCAAAATTTAGATAGACATGTAAATAAAGTTTCTTGATTAAATAAATAATTTAAACAAGTTTAAATGAAATGGTTTTAGTAAGAAATTAAAATGCTAACATTTAACAGTCAACTCAAGTATTTTACTACAGTTTCCTAACACGTTGCTGACCATGCATTCGTAAACCCCCGCATCTGTCATCTTTACTGGATTAAAAGCTAGTACAGAGCTGTCTGTTTATGAAAAAAAAAAAAAAGTTACTTAAAGTTTTAACAAAAATAAGGTTCAAAGTTCTGTTTAATTTTGTTTTGTTCTAAACTAAAAATTTAAACGAAAGAGTACATACCGTTTTAAATAAATAACAATGTAAGTTTTTCAGACACTACAGTTGTATTTAAACTACTGACAACTTACTTATAATGTCACCATTTTCTTTTCTCCAAATTTCGTTAGGTTTTGGGCTACCCTTTCCAGAGCAAAAAAGTCGTACGGTTGTACCCTCTTTTAAACTTTTATGGTTACTATAAAAGTTTGTAACATATGGTGCAGTTGGGTCTGTTTTTTATTTATGTACTTAATGAATGAATTATTTCATAAACTAGCTTAGGCTTTTTTCTACAGTATGGTGTACTATTATGTAGATGTTATGTATTAAAATTAGATTTGAGGTAGGTAACATACGGCCCGCGGGCCGGATCTAGCTTCCAAACAAATATATTGCCCGCGATGTATTTTTAATAAACTACTTTAAGAAGATAAATAAATCTGCTTCTAATACGATTTTTAGTACACAGTAGTGCTTATCAGACCATTATTTTCTTACAATTTTGTTTTTAAAGAGTATTTTTAGTTATTATAATACAACCTTTCAATTTAACATGCAGATTGTAAACTTTTTCCTTTTTATTATTAAACGACTAGGTAAAAATATAACTTAATTATCTAAAATACAATTTCAAATCTGAGTTTTGTAGAATACTTATTTAACTGAAGTTCATACCTGATGCAAATAAATTAAGATTGATAGTAATATGTTTGGTTCCTGTCGTCAGTTGAAGACCCAAAGTATCTATACCAGGCTGATTGTTTTCTACAGAGTCTGACCAAATTACAACTTTAAACTCATCACCGCATTTTTGGATTTTTTTAATTAGAAAGTTTTTAGTTTCTGTATGGGTCAGAAGAACAGGTACATTAGGCTGTGACCTTAGTACAAACTCAGTTTTAAAAGGAAGCTGCCGAGTAATTTCAACATTTAAAGCATAAGTTTTAGCTTTACTGCTGTTTAACAAATATTTTGGTTTTATAAGCTCCAAGTAGTTTTTATCTGTAGAAAAAATACCAAATATAAAATATTTTATTAGTATTAGTTAGCTTACATTTTTCACTTTTAAACGTAAAAAACTACAAACTTAAAAAAAAAAAATTCATAACAATAGAACTTTGTTTTTTGTTTCCAAAACATCTTAGTTTATTTTACTAAAGTTTACAATAACAAAACTCTTTCCAAATAACTTTTAGATATAAAACGTACGTTTGACATTTAAACTAATGTTTTTCTGCTTTTCATGAAAGTGTGTAATCAATTGCATATGATATGAACCGTTTTGTGCCATCGTAATATTGTTTATAACCGTCCAAACTATTATTTTTTTCGAATATGCATTTAATCTTTCAAAGTTTACACCTTCCTTAAAACACATATTTTAGTTATCTTTAAAAAATATTACAAAACGAAAAGTAAATCAACAATTTACAGTTTAATATTTTTATGCTATTAAAATAGACTTAATAAACTATTAGTCTTACTTGCTTTATTTGTGTACTAGTAGGATATATCCACTTATATGTTTCGTATATGTGATCATCATGTATAACAGTCGTACAAACTAGCTTATATGAGCCACCTACTACTACATTGATAGTGTCTGCAACGCAACCGGTAATTTTCTCATACTTTTCATCTAATAGGACTTCAGACCAGCATTCTATTTTTTCTAGCTCAAGAAGTTTTTCTGTTTGTAATTCCCTTTTTATCTTACAGTAAAATAGTTTTTAGGTGAATTTAAAAATATACTTCTAAAGTTAAAGCTAACTGTTTGTCATAAAACGATTAAAATTAGTACAAATTATTTTGGTCGTCATTATTATGAACTTGAAAAAAATTGAAAAATTATTTATTTGTTAAGAATTAGTGTTTTAAAACTTAATAATTTATAAATTATATATACTCATGTTTTAGTTCAGTGCTTCTGAAATGGGGTTCCGCGGAACCCTAGGGTTCCGCGACGCCTCTCAGGGGTTCCGCGAAGCCTTTTTAATTTTAAAAAAGAAATAAAATATAAGAAAAAAAACATAAATCATAAAACTTCAAAAAAAAATGGAACACATATAATGGAAAACATATATAATTATAGCATTCATTGATCTTCTTAGTGTGTATCTAGCGGTAGGACTTTTAATGGGTATTCATTATTAATAGGTGTCGTAGTTGCGCAAATTATTTGAAGATGATGTTTTTTCGGCCAGGATAGCTTATCTCACCGTTATTTTTGAAAAATTTAACGCTTTGTACTTAAGCATGCAAGGGAAGCAAAATTCCATTGACAGAATTGACAGACAAGATTGAGGCGTTTAAAAATAGAATTAACTTTTAGAAGAATAAGGTTAGCTATGGTAAATTTGCGATGTTTCACTGGTTTGAGGAGGCCCATGAAAAATGCATAGAATTCAACTTCTCTGACGAAATATACAACCACCTTGATCTTTTGCCTAAAAAGTTTCAACATTATTTTCCTGAAGATGTTCGCATCGGAAATTTATGGATTTTAAATCCTTTTATGTGTGATATTGCTTCAGAAGAAGTGAATCTTCCTACAGTTACAGAAAACGATGTGCTGCAACTATCTGAAGATAGCAATTTAAAATTGAGTTTTAAAGGGAAGGAGCTTTTAGATTTTTGGATATGTGCAATTTCAGAGTACCCTGTCTTAGCAAAGCGTGCAGTAAAATTTCTTTTACTGTTCTACACCAGTTATCTTTCCGAGTCCGGCTTTTCGCATGTAACAAACATAAAAACAAAGCAAAGGAACTGTATGCTGACTCCAACCTTATCTGCCTGTCTCCGTCTCAGTCTATCCAAAATCCAGCCGCGCATTGACATGCTTGTTGCTAACAGACAAGTTCAAGTTTCGCATTTAATATGTTTTATTTATTTTTCGTTAGGCATCTTACCCGTTTATTACAGTAATCTGTGAATTCGATTAGGTTCATGTTCATTTCGTTATTGTTTGTAGCTCTCATTTTGATTTTATAATGCAAGGAAAGATTTTTATGACGTTGCGATTAATCATGTTTGTTTTAGTTTATTTATTATAGAATCATAAAATACCTATTGCCTCTGGCGCACTTTGAGTTTGACTCGACTTAATACTATTACAACTGGTATGATTTCTAACAATGGTATAGTTTTGCTAAAAAAATCGTTTTTCACTGAAATTCTTTTGTTTTTTGCAGAAAATATTATATTAAACATTTTGTGTAAAATTAAATTAGGAGTTCCGCGGAAAAGTTGAACTTTGGAAAAGGGTTCCGCCACTAGAAAAAGGTTCAGAAGCACTGTTTTAGTTGACAAGGTATGAACCAAGTTAGTTGTTATAAATAATTTATTATTTTTAACCAGGTATAACTCTGACGTAAAAGGACAAATTTGTTGTCAAGTTGTTCCAAGTAGCTGTACAAGTCCATAAACCTTCGTGATACTTATCTGCATACTGAACCCAAAATCCTAATCCTTCTTCGTATTGGTTCTTTAAAAGTTAATTTTATTGATAGTGTTAAAACAGAAAAAATAATTAAAATTATGAATACCTGACGGTCATTGCCGAAAGTTTGCTTATCATCAAAGTGAAATAGTTCAAGATCAGTGTTAGATTTTGTTTTAATAATTGGTAGTAATATATCTTTTCCAAAATGAAATGGTAGAGTCTTTGTAGTGAAGTTATTACTAAATGTATCAACCAGCAAATTTTCACCATCTGCGAGAATTTTATGAACAACGATTTGGTTTTAGAAGCGAAGATATCTATTTTTATGTGTTTCAAGAATAAAGCTACTTTTAAAGTTTGCTTTATACTTATCAAAAATTTTTAGTATAATCGCTTAGCTTAAACATGTGCAAATTAACACAGCTTTTTTTATTTTTAACGTTAATAAACTTCTACACACACTTATTATTCAAAGCATATATAATAAAAATTAATATGGTATAAATTCAGTTTTTATTACATTAAAGCAAAGCAAGTTTTACAAATTATAGATTTATAGATTTATAATTATAGATTTTCAAAAATCTTGCAATTGATAACTTGACTTTTAGTACTTTTTTTAAGTTTTACAATCAATTATATTGTTATTTTGCTTAGGTTTTAAGAATATGATAGTTTTGTTTATTATCTTAGACGATAAACTTTTATAAATTTACAATTTTTTGAAGTGAATTCTTTTCATTCTGCAAAAATTGTTGTTAGACTTTAACATTTACCAATATTGTTTTTATTTCTTAAACACATAAAGTATTTGTGGTGTATTACCTATAAGCTTTGATCATATAACAGTACATATTTTTTTAACTAGTTTTATACTTAATACGAAAGTTTGGTTTAAATTTCTAATTGTTTATTGAACGAAAAAAAAAGCGCTAAAGTATTTGGTCCGAGGACTTGGTGTACGAAAAAACCTTTCAGTTATCGAGTCATACACCAGGATACAGTTTAAAGTCATGTCCAGGACAATCTACTGAAAGAAAAACAAATATATTAGTTTTTTTCAAAAATTAATTAATGCCAAGAAGGAAAAACCAACCGAACACGTATACATTAAACTTCCGAATTATTTCAAATTCTTCTTTCCAAATTCCACACATGTAAGAGCCGCTGTCCTGTGGGGTTACAGAAGATATCGTAATAGAGTCGTTGCCTTGTATCACATCACTGTGGTTCAGAAAGCTTCTCCACTGTCCCGGATGATCCCATTCGATCGATTTGTCAGGATGACTGCATGATAGTTCTAGTTTATCTCCGGAAACTAATTGTATTTCTGTTATTTCTTGGAATGTTTCATTTGTTTGGTAGTCGTAGTTGTAGTAATCTGTCATAAATAAGTCGAACGTATGATTTTATCATAATAACTACACTGTCCCTATAAGAACTTTATCTCGTATTTAAATTTTGTCTATTTGAGACATAAAAAGAGTATATATGTTTTAAAACTTATTAGATGTAATACACATGCTGTTATATAAAAAACTAGTTATTTTAGCATAAGTTGTAAAAATAGTTTAAAAATTTTTTTTGTTGAAGTAATTAAAAAAATTATTGTTATTTAAAATTTAAATCAAAGTTTTACATTAAACATAACTTTTTCTAACTTTTTTGTATTACCTAAATTTAAATTAATTTAACTCCTATATAAAACTTTATTTGAATAAAACAATCAATAAAACAAAAGTTTTTAAATAAAGCTACGCTTACGACCTTTTTTAAGCTGAGTAAGTGTATTTAACTGTTTACGGAGAAATTATACAATCAAACTAAAATAGGAAAACACTCAATTAATTAAATAAGTGATAAAATTTCAATAATAACAATAAAACCGAAATAAAACTCTAAATTTAGTTTGAAAAAGCCTTGTAGATATTAATTTGTAGTTAAAAAATTGCTAAACGTAAGGACAAAAGTTCTTAAATGCATACTTATAAAACTATTTTATTATATATAACCTTAATTGCAAAAGTTATGTTTTGTAATGATCAGTTTAGAAAATTATACTATATTGTAATTAGTTTTCATAAGCATTATTACGTTCTTAAAAAACTTACATTATGATATAAGCGCTTGTTAGTTTCTAGTTGTACCTTTTAGTCATTTATTCTTTAATGTGTTTAAACTACTTTTATTAACTTAGTTAACATTATAAAATAATTATGTATTTTTTGAATTACAAATGAAACATTTTTATACATAAATTATAATAACTAGGATTTGTTGTTAAAAAATAATTCCATTTAAAATTAAATTTAAAAACATGCACTAATAAAATGTTTAAAGTAGTAAAGTAAAATTAAGCAAAAACCATATATTTTTTCTTATATTACTTTTGAACTTGTATAAACTTAAGTATTACTATTTCATTGTTCTATTCTAAAGTCACTAATTAGATATATTAGCTGTTATAAGGTTAAGAGAAAGCAATATTCATTATTATATCGTTATAAATCTTTTTTCGTCTATAACTTTTTGTAAGTCTTTTAGAATTAACAGTTTTACTTCTGTACCTAAATACATTCGTTTCCAGTAATGATTTTTTCTATGTATTATAATTAAAGTAGAATTGTGGATTAAATGAATATATCTTTTAATATAAACAGGTTTAAAAAATAAAAATAAGCTCATAAAATATAATAGTTAAACCTGTACTGTAGTTCTGAGTGCCGTTGTTCGTTATTGAAAGTACGTTATTTTGGGTAAAAACAAAAGTAAGTATAATAAATACACTCCTCATCGTGTACACTTTTTTTTTTACTTTGAATCTATTAAAATTGATACTACAAAAAAAAAATTAAAGTTATCAAAATTAGCTTACCTTTTGAAAGAAAACTTAAAACTAAACAAACAAAAACTTCTAAAATAAACAAATTAAAAGTATTAAATGTTAACAACATTGTATAAATTTAAATTACAGCTAATGGTATACTCTGAATGAAAAAAATCAGACATATGTTCTAAAGTAATAAAACCGAAAACATCAGAATGAAAAAAATCAGACATATATTCTAAAGTAATAAAACCGAAAACATCTCTTGTTGTTGTTTAAGTTAAAATCTGCTAGGCAAAGTTAAACATTATTTGTTTGTATATTAGTGCTATAATTATTAGGTGCGTTAATAGTTCTAAAAAATCAAAAAATATTATATACTTTCTTTAGTTAGGTAGTAACTTTTGTTTTTACAAACTTAAATGTTTTTATTAGATGTCTAATCTAAATAATAAAAAAGAAACATTTATTTATAAACATAAGTTGTTGTGTTAAGCTACAACTAGATAAAATAACAAAAATATTACCATGTTTATAACTAAATACTATTGTAACCAATATAACATTATGAATGTTTAACTAAAAGTTAATAAAGTATTGAAAAAACTTTTTAATATTGAAATTACAAAACTTGCAAGTTTTAAATAAGACAAAACCCAGTTTTCGCTTGTAATTTAAACTTTAAAAAATTCATTTTAATTTTTAAGATTTTAATTATAAGTTTCTCTAAATAATTGCAACTAATATACGTAAACAAGTAGAAACATGCATTAGAAAACATAACGAAATGCATCAGAATTTATACACATTGTAAAATTTCCATAAAATGTGCTAAGTAAAAAAAAAAACGGTAATAAAATAGAGGAGCTTCTGTAATTGATACTTCTGATTGTTTCCTGTTGACGTTACTTTTTGGCGCTAAGCAGCTCCGTGAATTACCTAGATTTTTTCATATAAAAAAATAAACTCTTAAGACAACTTTAAAACAGTGACCAAACAAAAAAAAATCAGTTTTAAAAGGAGTTTTTTTACGTTTTTAAATTTACTGACATATAATGAGACAATATAAGTTTAAAACATTTCATTAACAGAATATGATTTACTGAAATGTTCTCAAGATATTTGTTATTACAATTATAAGTTTTTTTTTATATTTGCATAGAGAAGGGGCTTCATAGTTAAAATAAAAAGTCTAGGTATTAGATCCCTGAATAAAAACTTTGTACATATTAATTATTAAACAAGTTCACATTTTGCAGTAATATTAATTTATCATATAAATTAAATTAAATACAATGATCGTCGTGACTATGCCTGCCTAAAGAGGACAAAACTAGGTTGAGATGCTTGTTGTTGATGGTAGTGCAATGTTGTGCTTTTTTTAGTATTTTAGATTAAAATCGTTCTTATTATTATAAAATTTATAAAAATATTAATAGTTTCTTTAAAAATTTTAATTTAAAGTTTCACAAGAAGTTAGTATTACATTAGTCATTAGTGTATGCATACTGTTATAAAGAACTCACATTTCCTTGCTCTTTGTAGTTATTTGTATACATTGTAATTTGCTTGGAAAAATTTTATAAAACAAACATAAGTTAATTTATTTAGAAGCTTTACATATTTAGGAAGCCATAAGATAAAAATATACTTAGCGAAAAAAAACATGTTTTTAAGTAACTCCGGTTTCTTTGCAGCTTAGATAAGTATTTAAAGAACTTTAAGCTAACTCTAAACAGATAAAGTTTGCTTGATTTCCTTTCTGTAAAACTAAGACGACTTAACTTAATTTTTTTTTTAAACTGTGTAAATTTTTCAATTAGTTAAATAGTACCGTTCACTTTGTTTTCGTTTTCAATATTCTAATAATATTTTTGGTTAAAATTTCTATAGTTTAGTTAGTACTACACACTAAAAAAACTATTTTTTAGATTTGTATTTTACTTTTTTTTCTTTTCTATATTTTTTCAATTTTTTTTTCATTTTTTATTCATATTTTTTTTTACCATTACTGTTATCCATAGCTCTTATCCTTGTCATAAATTAACGTTTTAGTCTAAATTAATAATTATTTACATTAACTTAATCTTGCAAAAGTTTTTATTTGTGATAAAATGACTTCGTGCAAAAAAGTCTTTATGCAAAAGTAACTCTTCGTACAATATTTTCCCTCCGTACGAAACTGACCCTTCTCGTACCAAAACATTAGTTGTGCTCATATACAAAGCAAACAAGTAAAAATATATAGTCACAGACTTTAATAACGTACTACCATAAAATCCTACTTTTTGAGCTTGAAAAGATTGTAACTAGTTTAAAAAGTTATTTTTCATAGCTTCTATAACATTTATATTTTTTACTTATTTATTGTTTTATTGTTTATTGAACGATGAAAAAAGCACTCAAAAGTTTGGTCTAACGACATAGTGTACAAAGAATTGACTGTTTAAAAATACAAAAAAATAGTTTTATTTAATTGGCAGAGTTAAAAAATCTACGAAATTGATATTCTTGACACTTCAGCGTTCTAAAGCTTTCATACTATAGTAAATACTAATTTGGCTAAAAACAACCTAGAAAAGGTATATATTCAGTTATAAAAATCAACTATGTAAATGTTTTGTTATGAACTTTTTTTATTACCAGTTTCACAACAAAGCGGAGCTTTATTACTGTAAAATAAAATAATAAACTTGACAGATATAACAAACGGTCATAACAGTGTTAATACAAAAGTTATAAAAGTATTATTAGTAATACTATTGCTTTACAAATATTAAAAATATAAAAGTAAGTATTACTGTGATTTTTATTATATTTTTACTTTAAGAGTATGTATAGCTAAATATATTTAAAATGTATATAGATGCCCATATTAAGTTAGCACAAAGATAAATACCTTTACAGTCATAATTTTTTTATATATTTAATTTTCATATGTTTATATAAGTAAAAAGTATTAAAATGCACTGCTACTTTAAACTTTTTATTTTATTTATTTCGTAACTACTATTCCAATAATTTTATAAGTATATTTAGGTAACAAGTGAAAATTCGGCACCTAAAAAACGCCTTGAAGATAATTATTTAATAACAAGTATTTTACACAATTTTTTTTTAATGAGGTTAAATAGATGTCGATCTAAACAATTTAAAGAGTTAGTTCCTTTTATTTAGTATGTTTTATCTCTGTGGAACTTTGAGTTTTTTATATTTTCTTCAACAAAGTCTTAACCAATATCTATTAAGGCCATCATCAACAAAGCAGAGATGTTCGCGCCATCAACAATAAATAGTGAACTTCACCACACGACCAACAACAACAGCAACCTACGAGTCCTAATCGGTCGTAGGTTGTCTCGGATGCCGTTGTTGTTGGTCGTGTGGAGATGTTCACTATTTATCTTCAACAAAGTTTTAAGATTATGTCTTGTGATGAACTTAGTATTTAAGATAAAATTTTACCCGATTTTACAATGAAATGTAATTATTATATCTAAAAGATTGTTAAACTAATGAGATTGATCAAAAAATATATAGAAAATATTTAAAACTTGAAAAAAAAAAAACAAACAGGGAAAACTTATACTTAATGTTTATTCAAGCATATAAATTAGTATTGTTGTTATTTTATTTTTAGCTACCAGTTTCGATGTATTATCACCTATTGTTATATTGACGTTTCATTCTTAAATTTCTTTTAGTAACATATCAACTTTAAATGCACTGATGGTAATTGCTTAATAAAAATGCTAACTGCTAATCCAATAAAGAAAATCGATAAAGAATTTCTAATGTTTAAAATTTATTTCTTTTACTTGCTCTTTATTTTATCTAAAAAGTAATGATTACACCTCAAACCAGGATTGCTAAAAAACTTAAATACTTAATAAACACGCTTATCTAACTTAAATTTTTTTTCTCAAGTAGTTTTTAACGTAAAGACTATCGCCACAATAGCAAAGCAATAACTCAAACCAACATCAATTTTCATCCCATTTTCAAATATATAAATATTTGCAAATTTTAAAGATTTTAAAGAACTAAACTAGCTTCTAACCTTATGTTGTTTAGTTTTATCGTTGCTAGTATGTTTGAAATAGTTACAACCTGTAAAATAAAATAATTGACCATGTAATGATAAAAGAGTTCAAAAATCGGAAAACTTAATTTATTAGAATCTACGTCTTCATTTACAAAATGTTAGCTTACAACCTCATTAAATAATTACTATACAATTAAAAAACATGATCGTAATTTTTTATTTAAAAATAAACAAGCCGAGATTCTATTCTAGAGCATGATTTAGTACAAAAGTTTAAGCATAGTTGCTTGGACATTTATAACTTTAACAAGAGTTGTTAGTTTATATATATATTATTAACTGGTTGAATAATATTGAAAACAAACAAAAGCATAGATTGATAAAGCTTGATGTCAAAGGATTCTACCTAAGTATTTCTAGTAATACACTGCAAGAAGCACTAGCATTAGCTAAAAACTATTGCGCTATTAGTAAAGACGAAATTGACGCAGTAGTTTACTGCTGGAAATCAGTCCTTATTTATAATAATTATGCCCTGTCAAAGAAGGATATGGGTGATAGCTTTGATTTACTGCAAGGAAGTTTTCATGGTGTAAAAGTATGCGAACTAGTAGGGTTGATTATACTGTATTAAATTGAGAAGTAAAATATCTTTGAGCAGAACAAGTTTGGAATTTATAGAGACGATGGCTTCGCGGTCGTAGAAAGTAAGTCAGGTCCAATTATTGAGCGGCTTTCAAAAAGACTCAGAAAGGTGTTCAACAGGTTTGGCTGAAAAATAACTATAGATTTCAATCTTGTAAGTGTAGTCCTCCAGGACCTATGGTAGGAACTACCTTTAATTGGGGGAAGTCCCCTTTTTTGTGCTAAACACTTAGCGCGTTTAGCTCTTGAGGTTTTTACTGAATTTACCTTACTCATTAGGTTTAACTTAGTAATTAATAAGTATGTAATAAACTTAATATATATAACTTCTTCAATGAAGTGAGTTTATTGAAAACGTGATGTTAATGTGAAAATTAGGAAGTAGAAATGATAAAGCAGCCAATTTATCAGTAGAATAAAACTGCGAATATAAACACAACAAGTAAACACCAAATTCTTCAAGTCAAAATGTCTTAATAATGTTCTTAAAGTGCCTGAATGTCACAAATCTTAAATACAAAATAGGTCTTACTAATAATACTACTAATAATACAGAGTCTTAATATATGTCGTGCTTCATGCACAACGATGGTTAAACTAAGCACAATATAATATAATAATGCAAATAAACATCAAGATCTTATAAAATGAAAATAATAAAAAAGTTCTTATAATCAATTAGTATGCCTCTCGCACGGTCTTATGGCTTAACTGAGCGTAATAACAGACATATTTTAAGTTTTATTGTGTGTTGATTTGATAAAAAATTGTTTAACGCCCCCTGGCGGTCATTTAAAAAACAACAAAATGCATATTTTGTTACAGTAAGAAGTGATTTTTTGGATGTAGACTAGACCTTCGCAATGAAACTTATGCACCATACAGAAAATTTCCAAGCGATATATGTCAATGTCCAATCAAACAACCCCCGATACGTTGTCAATAAAGTACCGAAATCCATCAACAAAAGGTTGACAACAATATCTAAGGATGTGAGCTCTTTTAGCAGAGGGAAACAGCACTACCAAAAAGCGTTAGTTAAAGGAGGTCACAAGCACTATTTGAAGTATAACGCTGGTAACAATAAAAAGACCAATGGAAAAAAATCCTGCGATTCACGCCACCATTTTGTTTAAACGGTTCCTCGACATTGTTAGTCGAAACTTTGGCCTAACTCACCCCTTACTATAAAATTTTCAATAGAAAACTGTTGAAAAATTTGTACCACTGCATGCCAAATAAGAAGAGCCAGATAATGTCTCATAATCGTAAAATGTTATAAGATAAGGCAGGGGAACAAAAATAATGCGACTGCAGAGTTAAATCCATGGTGGATGGTAATTGTTTATTAACAAATGTTATCTATAGAGCGATAGTATTAACATAGGAGAAAAGTAAACAGTATGTTGGCACTTCAGGGTTATTGTTTAAAAGTAGGTACACACGGCATAAATGTTATTTAAAAAACAGTAAATACAGACTAAAAACTACGATTTCAAAATATATTTGGGATTTGAAAGATAGAAATAAAGATTTTAGCATTTATTAGAAAATTTTCGAACCAACAAAAAACAAATTCAATTTAAAACATGGCTGCATTCTCTGCAATATAGATAAACTCGAGATCTCAAAATCAAACTCAAATCTAGCTTTAAATAAACGAAATAAACTTTTTAGTAATTGTAAATACTTTTCAAGCTTTTATTTTTAATAATTTTGAACGTTCATGCAAATTTAGTGTGTCTTATACTTTTTAATGATTTTTTTAGTGACGTAATGATCATTATTTTTTGCTTAATTTCATTTACATATTGATTTATGTTTTAAGATACTATTATAATAAAATAACTGAAAAGCTGTTCTGTCAAACAGAATAGTGAAATATTTGTACTAGTAAAACGTAGTGTTGTTTAATATAATTTATACATATATATTACACAAACAAACGAATTTTTAATAATTTGTGAACTGTTTAGTGTTTTTGTAAATGCCTCTCATTACTTTTGACCTTTCAACATATTTAGCTGTTTTTGCTGCTAATAAAAAAAAAACTTATAAAGTTGTGAAGAAAGCTACAATAAATAAAACCACATAAACATTGAACTTACAGGCGGTAATTAAAAAATATACTAAGTTTTATACTTACTTGTTTTATACTAGACTTATTTTATTTCAATTTATTTTTTATAAAAGAAAAATAAATGCGGTTTTTTTTTTCAAAAAAATATTTTAAATGCTCTATAATTAATCTGAACATTAATGCTTGCAACAACTACACAAAAAACCTAAAACTCTTATACTTTATACATGATTTTTGTTTTATTAGACACGATAACTTTTTCATTGAAAAAAATAACCATAAATACACGGTTACCTTTTTTTTATTAAATTGCTTTTCTTTTGAATCAAGGGTCGTTTTAGGGCAATCTAAAATTACATTTAAAACATATAACTAAAAATGCTTCCAGGAAACCTGTACTATTGTTTTTTAGGCTGCAGTACATACAATTGGGATAATAAAAATAAATTTTCTTAAAACCAGTACTCTATACAAACTTTTTAGGTATTTTTAAGTAACACTTCGAAACCTAATTAGGTTTTTTTATTCGAAAACAATAGTAATTTAAATATAGTTTAAAATTTTGAATTTATATACAACTTCGTTGAACACTATAACACATTAAAAAAACTGTTAATAAACAGTTATATAAGTATTTCAGGTTTTTCTGAGTAGTTTATGCATGTTTTGACGAAAATGATTAAAAGTTTTAATTCTACTTTAAACCAATGAATATGAACAGCTGATTGCTTTTTTGACTTTCATGTTTTCTGGTATACTTAAAGCAAAAAAAAAAATTAAAAAAAGAAACCCCGTTCTATCCAACTATTCTTAAGACTTTGATTAGTATTTAAATTACCACAAAGTCAATTGCCGCTTGACTCCCTTTTAAGCCAACTGTGAGATTTCCAACTATTTTATGCAGCAATGGTCGTCAAGCCAATCAAAATATGTGCATCCTAAATAGTCAAGTTTTTTTGAGTGCGCCACTAGTGGTAGAAACACGTAGACACTTTTACGGGAATTTTTGCGCTATTAGTTGATTGTAATATTTCTATTTCTAAACGGAAATATTCCATAAACTAAGTCGATAATATACAAGTATACTATCAATTAATCCTGTTTCCATTCTAACAAACTTTTTGTTTAATTGAGCTTATTTTTACAACAGTATTTTACTTATACCACTCTGGTTTTAAACACTAATTAAACAACGTTACGGAATCCCTATTGAAAATCAGTATTCTTTATTTGTTAAGTTAAATAATAAATGTATATTTAAATTAATTTTATCAATTTTTTTTCAGTGGTTACTCTTTGTGTAAAGATAATGACACAAAAACTACGTCGAAACGAAAAGAAACAACAAAAAGAAAATAATCTAAGACAGTTGAAAGGTAATATCCCCTTGTGTACAAAAAACGTTTTAAAATGAGTAGTAGACGTTAATATTCTCCTGAACAAAACTTTACACTTTTTATAGAAAATTGATCAAAAGCTGAATGAATTAGATTAAATTTTTAAACTTCTTTTGTTTAAAATTTAAAAATATTATTGTCATAACTGAAGTCAAATACAGCCGAATGATTGTTTTAAATTGAAATAATCAAATTTATATATTTTTTATAACTCTTTTGCACATTGATTTTTATGAATAATGAAATACTTAACTTAGTTAATATGGAATACTATGAGTCTTCGAGTATGCCTAAAATTTGTTTTTTATTAGCCAATGTATAAAAAATTAATTTTTTGATAAAAACTTCTTTAAATTTTCTTTATTATATTATTGTCCAATGTCTATCTAAACTATATTTTACCTAAAAACTGTACTTTCACAAAGATTTATTCTGATTAGCTTAATTTTACTCGTAATTATTAATTAAAGTTTATTTTAAAGAAATTTGTTTTAAGATATAGACTTTCCATATATAAACACTCTTTTCATTCACTTTTTTACCTGATTGAACTACTCTACTTAAAAATAACCGGAATATTGTTGCTTCTTAAGTTTAAGTAAGGTAATAAATGTAGATAAGTATAAAAGTCAGTGTAAGCTCTGCACTTCAGGTTTACAATACTTACTGCTTATGTCTGCTGCTTATAACTGGTATAATATGAATTTATACATAACATCTTTTTATTTGAACTAAAACTTAAGCTAACTACTTTTATCTTCGTTTTAATTCAGCAATTTTAATTTAGTTTTTATTAGTTGAGTTGTATAGAATATACAGTTTATTTTGATTTCCAAAAGTAGGTGTTATACTTTTATTAAAATGCTGTATACTAATGTCTAGTTCACACTTTGAACACAGCCCAAAATTGCAAACTTGTAATCCTTAATACATTATAATATAATCGCTGAAACCTATTTAAACACGTGTCATTCGACTTAATTAGTCATAGTTCGTTTTTAATCAGTATAATTATTACTAATTTTAAATGGTCACATTAGTATTTTAATGAACTGACAACGTGTTATCTATGTAAAAAATCATTTGTTGTTCTATTATGGTATTTGTTCTTAAGATTAAAAGTCATATTTGTTTATGTAAAGACGTAATTAACTATTTTAAAGGTTAAACGACAATTCAAAAACCTATAAGATTTTAAAGGGGCCATAATTCAATAAATACTTAAAATTTAAAAAAGTCAAATTAATAAAGATTAAAACTATAATAAAAAGACAAAATGTCTTGCATCCAACTTTATAGTGTATTTAGTCTTGACCTATTCATTTGCAGTATACTTAGTATAACTTAAGAACAAACAATATGTGTTTTGTATTGTTCAAAACAATTGAAGATTCGTACAAAATTATGTTTATTAAGTACAAAATGTTTAATTAAATAAGAAATTTATCAACATTTTCTATATTAAAAAAGTAATGATAAGTGAACTTATATAAACAAATAATTTACTCTAATGATTGTTAAAAATACTTAATATGCTTTTTTTACCTTAAGTTTGTTTTGACATTAAAGTTTTAGAAAACTCACGAATATTAATTTATACACGTAACTGGTTCAACTTACACAGCTTTACATTATTGACGATTTTATTTCTTTAAATAATTATAAATTTCTACTTAAAGATCTTTTTTCTGAAGTAACTTTTATAAAAAAATTTAATTGGTACAATTTAACAAATCTCATTCTTTTTTATGTTTCATACCATTTAAGCATATATGCGAGGGTAAAGAAGTATTTTCAGATGCATTTTAATCATAACTAAACCTTATTTTAATTATTTTTTTTTATTGATTAATCTAGCGATCTAAAAGATCATATGTAGTTTGATAAAAATTTGCCATAGTATCTAGTGTAAGTTTCAAAACTCCCTTCAATTACGCTTCAGACCTTTTTTTTGCTCTTCATCATAAACTCCGGAATATCTAGTGAAACTTTCAAATTTTCTTGTAATATATAGTGTAATTTCAAAAATCCCTCAACAATGTCTAAGACTTTTTTCAAGCAACCTGTGAAGACCAGTGCTCAAAAATTTCCAAACAAGATAATAACTGGATTGGGCTGAAACGAGTAAGTTAATTTCCATAACATAAGGATCCGGATATTACTTTCAAATTATGATTCGGCTGGATCCTAAAAAGGCATTATCTGGCACGTTCTGATAGATCACTAATCCAAACTAGTTTTTTAATAAAATTTAGCAGTATACTATACTTAGAATACTTTGGTTATGACAGTATAATATTTATAATATATATTTAATAGTTCAAAACGATGATAATGAAAAAATTAACCTACTCTAAAGGTGCGCAATTTTTTTTTCTACTTAAAAATTTAATTTGTTATTAAAACAAATCTATCAGTACTCTGTTTTTATCTATTTTTGATAGTTCTATAAAGTTTTTGTAGATCTTATACAAATGATTACAATTAAATAAGACTAAATTTTTTTTTTGTGATAGAAAATATATAGTATATAATCTACAGTGCATGATTATTTTTCTGCGGTCTACTGTTCGTCAACTTATTTTCAAAAGTTTTGGATAAACTGATCGAAGTAATTTCAATTAATATCAACTTTAAAATATTTTTGAGACTGTAGTACTATCTTATAAAGCTTATAATTTACTAAATCATCATATTGAAATTTTTTTTTTAGGTTTCAAATTAGTAGAAAAAAAATTGTGTTAATACTAAAACTCTTATTCATAGAAGTAGTGTGGTTATTGAAAACCAAATTTTTACTAATTCTGTGAATAATATTCTTAAATTATATTACACTTTGTACTTAAAATCAAATTAACAAATAAATTCAGTCAGCATTTATTAAATTATGACCAAAAAAATAAAACTTTTTACAATAAATCACTTAACAATTATTAAAGTAAATATCATAACTAGTTAACATACACTTATATTTGTCTAAGCTGTATACTAATGAAAAAAATTAAAATTTTGCTTATAAAACTTTATATTTATAATATTGAAGTCAGAATATTTTATATAAAAAAACTCAATTCAAAACAGTATAAAAACAAAATTAATATTTTGAAATAAGCTTTATTTTATTTTTAGGAATACAATATCTTGTTTAAAAAGCAGGTTATAAATTAGTTAAATTGTGTTAAATTAAAATTTTTACTGTAATGTCATGATATTAATTCAAAATACTTAATTTTATTGGCAACAAAAATCGATTAAAATAAATGAATATTAAAACAAAATCTTAAGTTTCTTTTATCAGTTTCTCAAATCAGCATCAATCTGTTTTTTCTAGGGCCTATAAAATTGTTTTTATTTTTGATGTTGTTTTAAAAAAACTAACATGTTAGCTTTATTAGAAAACTTTAAGGTTAAATTACGTATTTTAAATTAATTAGATGATAAAAACTAAACAACCTCACTGGCTTGCTTTAAGGAAGTGTACAGTAAGTTCAACTCATCTCCGTTCATTTCTATAGATTTCGGCAGTGTTTTTTCAACTGAAGAAGAAAGCAAGAAATCGACTTTTGCAAAAATTTGATTTACTGTAGTCAGTTTATCACTTGCTAGTGCTATCTGTTTATATAAATCCTTTAACAATTTTATAAACACTACTATATAACTTAAAAAAATAACTTGTTTTTTCTGTTAATTTAAAATACTAAAATTTATACTAGCATACTACATAATCAAAAATTAAGTTGCCTAGAATAGAGACTTATACTTTCATGATTACATTTTAAAAACTTATCATGCTAGTTAATTCTAAATATCATTTGTCTTTTTACTTATGATATAGCAACCTAACCTGAGTTGTAATTTTATTTAACTTTAACATATACAATATTTTAACTTAAATAACAGTTTTTTTTTGTTTTTTTTACTTTAAAGTTTTTATTTTTCAACATTTTGAAATTCTTTCCGACAGAATTTTCTAAATATTGCAAGGAACTTTTCCCATAAACTTGAGGTAATTATCTCAAAAAACGTAGGAGGAGATATACTTTTAGTGATTTCTAGTTATTTGCTGTTTTAGTTTGCGCCTCCCATAAGGATCCTACTATTGCCTCTGACTTTGACCGGCTATATCTCAAAAAAATATTTTGACCTTTTTAAATCTGTAAAAAACACTTTGCTAACTCTATACTAAAACTATATAAAATAAGAACAAATTTCAAAAAAAAAAAGTGTTTTACGTGTGCGACTTTCTTCTAATATTGGTCAGTGACAAAGTACATGTGTGCACTTAAAGTTATTTTTACCATTATCTTTGATGAGCAGGGTTGTCACAGATCGAGCTGTTAAATAAATCAGATTATTAATTAAAACCTATTCAAAATTTAAAAACCAAGATTTAAAAAATTAATAAAACATTTAAAACATTTTAATTAATTCCAAAACTCAATTAGACCTGAAAAATAAACTAATTGCAAAACTAATTATTTTAGAAAATTAATTTATCAAAACGCAATTTTAGTGATGACAAACTTTCTTATTAAGAGCATGTCTGTATCAAACTTCCTGACTTTTTGTTTTGAAAACCCTCTTTTTTTCTGACTTTTGTCACTTTTTTTTTTCTGACTTTGTGACAACCCTGGATGGCCGTTCAAAAAAATATTTTTCACAAAGCCAAGAATTCTTAAAATATGTTGGTTTTGACTTTGACTTAATAAAAATTTCATAAATATATAAAAAATTTAAATAAGTTCTAAAAACTGATCTGAAAAGTAAATCAACAATGATTAGTCTGAGTTTAAAACTTTATACATAAAGCATTAGCTTCTGTAATATTAATTCTAATCAAACACCTTACAACAAAAAATAAACTCACTCTCTATTGCATAGTAAATACACACTTGAGATCATAAAATTTTTAATTTATTCTATAAATTCAACTACATCTTGAAAAATAAAAGAATTCCAAAAGTTTTTATAAAATAACATTAGCAAAATGCAGATTTTAGTAATGATTAACTTTCTTCTTTAGAGCATAGTAAGAATAAATTTCCTGACTTTTTATCAAAAAACCCTCATTTTTTCCTGACTTTGTCTTTTTTTTTTTCGTTTTCTCACTTTCCTGACTTTGTGGCAACCCTGAAGACTATTTTTTCTATTTAGATAATAAATTTGAAAATAAACTCAAACTATTTAATTCATTAATAAAAGTTTAGAGAAATAATCATACAAAAAAAAAAATTAATTGAAGCATTGAAAAATAAAAGTTTCACTTACAAAAAAAATAAATAAATAACTCTTAGTTATAATAACAAGGCATATTTAAAAGTTGAAGCTTATTTAAAATGTCCTTTTATATTTCAAAGAAGAAGAAGTAACCTTGTTAAATTTAAAATTCTTGTCATAAAAATGTTAAAATCATTATATTTGCAGTCTTTTAATGACCTTTTTTTGAAAGTTATTACTAAAATATTTACAAAAAACTTTACTTTTATTAGTTTTCAAATATGTATTTTTGTTAAGTTTTAATTATGTAAAAGTTTTGCTATAAATTTTCAATTTTTAAGTTTATAAGTAAAAAGTATCAAAGTAAATATATATTTTACTATGATGCACTTTCATACATTTCTGTATGCTTATATACTTTTTAATGAACCATTTTACAATTAAGCTTTGTAAGATTATTTTTACATGTTTTTTGTTTTAGAAAATAACAACATCAAATTTATGCAAATAATCTATGTAAAGGGTTAACACAACTTACACGTAATTGCCAGTCTAAATCTTGAAGGTTGAGTTGATTTGTATTCATAATTTATTTCAAAGAAAACTGCAAAGACTTTGAATATTTTTTTATAAACAAGATTAAATTATTAAATGTAATGTATAACACAAAAAAACTGTTAGCTTTTAATCAATCTCTTAGTTCAACCAATTTTAGATGATGCATTTGTTATTAGTTTGAATATGTTTTTTTATTAACACTTAAAAACCTGTTTTGTTTCAAAATTGTTTAATCTTTGAAAAATTATACTAAAAAAAGAGCAAAGTTCATACACGTTGGTATATATTTAAATAATTAAATCTATATTCTCAGTAAATATTTTAACAAAATAAAATAAACAATAAATTTAAAAAAAATAATTTACTCACAGTAATGGTAAACCTTTCTTACGTACAACTAAAAAACTTAGGTTAAATCTGTACTATAACTTAATTTTTTGAATACCTTTAGTGATTAACCAGTTTAAAGTACACATTGATATGAACTTATACAGAGTTTAACTTTATTTTAAGACTAAATTCTACTAGCTTTGAAACTTATTTTATTTAAAAAAAATGAACAGTGTTAAAACATAAAAAATCGACTATAATATAAAGTGTTCATACTTTTAGTCTTAGATTCAAAACCGTTATTTCTAAACTACTTATGTTTGCCTGAAGTTCGGAAGTATATCTTTTTAGATTAATAGTAAATGTTACTTAAGAATTAGAGACACAAAGTGTTTTAAATTAGTATAAGTCAAAGGGTTTCTGCAATCTGAGAAAATAATAAAAACATCTAGTTTAAATTTGACACAATTAGTTATATTGAATATTTTGTAAACTTACAAAGAAAAAGCTTCAAAAAGTTTGTATAACTATTTAAAATTAGCATGTAAAACTGTTACAATTTAATTACAAAATATGTCTACTCAAGTGTCAAAATATTATCTATAGCTTTGATCAAATCTTGCACATTACTTTGAATTTTTACCATTAACATAATAAATAAAGGATCTTTTGATAACCAACTATCAACGCATCCTAAACTTTCTAATACATAATCAAAATTACATCCATCACTTTTAAGAATAAAGCTCAACCTAGAACTAGTGTTACTGTTAACAACCTTGTTAATAGACTTATTAATTAAACTATGGTCTATTCTAATATTACATTTGGATTTTTCTTTATTTTTTTCAACTTCATTTTGTTTGCTGTCTTCATTTTCATGGTACAACACAAGATCTATCATTAATGTAAAAAGTTTAGACACAAGATTCATTAGATGACCAGTATTTGTAAAAAGACAAACATTCAGTCTTGAATTGTTTGAATTATCTATACCAGAAAAAATTGTAGAAGCTAACTTACTTATAAATGTAGATAGACAATTGGAGAGTGTTTTTACAATAATTGTAAACAAGCTAGAACTGAGAGAAAGTATTTCAATTATTTCTGTGTATCTTTTTATATAGAAATAGTCTCGAAAACTAGTTGCTTCTAAAATATACAGCTGAACTAGACCTACAATCTCAATTGTTTTATTCAAAATAAAGCTTAGTAAAGCTTTATAAAAGGGGTCACAACCCTCAATATAACAAAATACTTCAAGCTTGTTAACTATCTTTGTTATCAACTTCATAGCTACTTTGATATTTTCTGAACACTTGTTGCTTACTAAACAAGACTGTGTTTCTAAATATATAATTTCAATTTTATCTGTCACAGTAGATAAACAAATCGAGTCTTTCTTCAAAGTCACACTTGAGAAATTCAAAAGTTTATCAGACAAAAAATTATCAAACTTGTTTAAAAAGGCAACAGACAACAAAAAACTTATTTGTGTGTCTGGAGAACAACTTTTTGAAGGCAATACTGTAAGACTTTTATCATATAATGAACATAAATTGCGTTTTCCAGGGCTCAAAGTATTTAAACTCGAAATGGAATTGAGTAATTCCTTGATTTCTTTCTTTTTCTTTGTATCATCACTCTTTTTATTTACAGTTAAGCTGTATAAAGCTTTTGCAAACTCAACTCCACTTAAGTTTTTAGGCTTGGTTCTTATAACTGCTAATCCAACTGCAACTTTTAAACCTTTCATACAATTTGATAGAGGTAATTCTTTGTGTGTTATATATTTTGTAGAGTTCTTACAGGAGTTCTTTAATACAACACAAGGTAATTCCATTACAAAAGTTTTTCTAAAGTTTGTTTGTAAGACTTTTATTATAAGTTCAATTTATTATTTGTTATATAAACAAATTCTAACTTTTATCAACTTTGAAACACAAAATAAACGGTTCTGTTTAAAATATATAAAACAAATTTTTAATATTGTACATTTGATACAGTATGTAAACAATATTACTAGCTGACTTTTACTTCTCAAAAGTTAACAACGTCCACCAAAAGATAAGCAAACTTTACTTTTAAAAAACAAATTAATCTAAAAAAGGAGGTAAAAAAATATTTTTAAATAAATCTTAATAAAAAAATTAAAAATTTATCAATAAAAATCAGGTTTTTGAACAAAATTAGCTACAAAAACAACTAAATCTCATTGAAAAACTAGACAAACATTTCAAAAAAATTTTTGACTTCCTCAAACTATCAAAAACTTTACGTTAGTGGTAGTGACAGTTTTAAGTTTTTGATAGTTTCAGGAAGTCAAAAAACTCACAATCAGTTGATTGTACACATACTCTGCCACATACTTTGAGACAGCATAAACTTGCTCTTTTTTTTATTATTTTATAGTAGATTATAAACTAACTAAAGAAATGTTTGATGTTTAAAACTTTCTTTTCAACTTGCATTTTTAATACATGCCAAATATTTAAAAAAATATTTATGAACTTGTAAGGATGTAAAACATTTATTAGTTTACATGGTTGTCACTATTTAAGTCAAAAAAACTGCCCTGAGTCATCCTGAGCTTTTTTTTTGAATCCTTAAAAAAATTTTGCATCCAGTGCAAACTACTTATACCTCATGTTCGTTTTTATTCTTTATAATTAAAAAGAAGGTTGTATGTGTATTGTGCATGCTTCTGCACTAAACTTATAAGAAATACTGTTTTCGAAGATAAAACAAAACTAGTCCATATTCAATTTTTTTTACTGAAAGCAAGTAATTATAAGTTATAACAAAAAACTTTATTTATGATTTAAAGATGTTAAAGACGTTTAAAACAATATAATTTTACTAAACTATTTAAGTAACTAAAATTATAAGTATATATAAGTATATATTTATAAGCTGATAATATTCATTTATTGTATATTTAGTTTTTTGTTTATTTAAATTTAATAAAATACAATTAATTTTAAAATGTAATACTTTTATAGTACTAATTTTAGTTTCATTTTTATAATTTACAAGTTAAAATAGTTTTGTGTTATGTACACAGCGTTTTTTAGTTAAAAAGTGCATACCCAAGTGGTAGGTTACTGTAGTTAATTTATTACTTTTATACAAAAAATTGAAAACAAAATGACATGTATATTTAAAAAAAAAATCTTATCAACTTAGAGAATAAAACAATAAACTATTCACATACAAACTATTTACACAACGCAAAAAAACAGATAAAACATTTTAGTCCTTAACATACATTTAAATAATGATTATGCCACTCTTTGAGTCAAAAACTGTCCAGGTTGACCTTAAACTGTCTTGAGTCGTCTTGAGTTTCTTCAAGTTCTTAAACTAACATAAAACATAAAACTTTTAGTTTTATAAAATCAATAAAATAGGTTCTTTATCAAAGCAGGTTATAAAATAACAAAACATTGAAGCTAACAACTTAATCTCATTCAAAATACAAAAAAACCTGGGTTGAGATTTTAAGAAATAGTTAAATTATTATGAGTATTTTGCATAAAAAAACTAAACTGGCCTAAGCCATCCTGAGTTATTCTGATTGCCTAAGTGTGTGGCAACCTTGTTATGTACACAAAAGCAATAACAAAATATTCTCACCAAAACTTCACAAATACATAAATTTCAAAAACAAAACAAAATTTTTTTTTTATAAATTTGCTCGGCTAAAACGCCTTTTTTTTTTCTTAAAAAATATATTTTATGTGAATTTATTTTTAATCCTTTTAACTTGATATTTATAATAATTAAGCTTGCTTTAGTAAAAAATACAGACAAATGATACTTAAGTTGTAAATATTGTTTAAAATGCAGTAAATCGCTTTGACAGAAAATAACTACTCAGTCTCTCACATACAAACAACTTAGAAAAATTAGAAACGATAGTTAGAAGAGAAATAGGTCTATAATTGTTTAGATCATCTTGTTAACCTTTTTTTTAATTGACACAGTAAAAGCATGTTTAGTAACTAAGAAAACACACCACAATCAACAATTTTATTATAAAATTTAGAAAGATATTAAAAAATAACTTTTGCACTAAGCTCCGCAAAATTAATACTAGGAACATCAGAAAGCTGTTATTAGGATTCATAGTTAAAATATAACTTTCAATTTTAAGCATGATATATCCTAAACAAAAAAAACTTTAAGTCTAACGAAAACTGATCATAATCAAAAGTATTGTTGAGTGTGCAACTGAAATAGTTTTAAACTAACCAAGTCTATACAATAAAGTAACTACAAGTTTTACACTAAGTTAGTTTTAGATAGTTAGTTAGTTTATTTTTAGACTTAGTTAGTTTAATATTTTTTCAGTAGCCCACGCAACATAACATTTTTGAAATCATAAGAAACAAGTTAGACAATTTTTTGAGTTTTTAAACTTGCTTTGCTAGGATCTATATTAACAAACTTTAAGCTTGAAATATTAATTATTTATGTAATTTAATAACTAACTTTGCTTTACATTTTACCAAAAAAAACATAAACATCTTGGATCAAGTAACAAAAATCACCCCAAAAGTTTTTTAAAAAAAGTAAAAACGTTGATTCCAGATATATTTTAACTAAAAAAAGAAACTTTTCAAGTTAAATAGTATATATTAAAAATTTGTTCAGTTTTTAGAGTTTACTTAAACAATTAGCAGAATAATTAAGTTTATATTTACTTTTTTTATTTTACTATCACTGTTATGCCTGTCCCAAACCCTTGGTTGGTAACTTTTTTATCAATTATTATTTTCTATACTATTACTGTTACCCCTAACCCTTGGTCAGTAACTTTTTTTTCTTGTTATTTTTTTTTCTATTTTCTTTTTTTTTACTATAACTGTTATCCATAACCCTTACTCTTGGTTGTTTTTTTTTATAGTTTATTAACTTGAAAAAGTAAAAAAATATCCCAGCTTTTAAAAAGTAAAAACAATGACCATGGGGTCATTTTTTTAACTTGATGTCAATATTTTAATTTAAGGACAATATTTAAACTCTTGTAGACATACTGCATTAGTATTACAACAAAAACAAGTCAATGCACATTTCATTGATTAATATTTTTATAGCTTTGGGGATTTTTTTTCAAGCTTCAGTAACTACATTGTTTTTTTTTTCGCTGGACAAATAAACATGTTTTTTCAAGGTAAAATATTAATGGTTAAAAAAATTTTATACATTAGTCAATGCAAAAAAAAAACGGGTTCAAAATTGTCCAGATAACAAAAAATTGAATTGCTTTTATAAAACTTGTTTTGTGTTAGACTGTTTTGAATAAAGAAAAGAACTATACTTTGAAAAATAAAATATAGGTGCTTTTAAGGCATAGTTCAAAGTCTGAACTGAACTTCAGTCACTTGTAAATTTTTAATACTTTAGTTAGAACAGTAAAAAAAACGTGTCCATTACTTAAAATTTAACAACATGACTTTAAAACTAAAACTATTTTTATAAAGAATTGTTTTTGTAAGATCGCTTTGTCTAGTTTTTACAAGTCTAACTTAGTCCAGTGAAAAACGACTATTCGCTCTTTTTCTGCTCTTCATCAGTACAACATAAAATAGCCTTTTGACGTAGTCAAACCGATTTTAGATTGTAATTAGCGCGAAGAAAACTTGTAAAAGAACAATTGTTTTTTTTTTTTACAACTTTTGCTTTGTTTAAAAAAACTTAATTGCACCACTTTTAAAAAGAACCTTAAAAAAACAGGGTATTATACTTTTGCTTAAAGATAGTCTTATTTTGAAAACTAATTTTCGTTCTATGGAACAATAATTTGTTGTTGAAACTTAAAATAATAAAAAATAAATCACAACTTTTTCAACAACACGGATTAAGGTTTTTGCAGAAATACCTATTGTAATAACAAACTTTCACAGTACTCTTTCTTTATTAAACTAATATACTTTTCTTTGTACATTTTCTTTGTTACACACAGAAAAATATGTTAGTTTAATAAAGAAAGAGTACTGTGAAAGTTTGTTTTACATATTTCAGTAAACTTTCCTCGCTAAGATCTCTTTTAGCAAATGATTAACTTTGAATTTTGAATATATTCTTTTATTGTATGAATAAATCTGATCTTAAATCTATGTTGTGATATTTTTGATTAATTTCGTATATATATTTTTAAATTACGTCCTTTTTCTGTGTATTAATTTTAGTTACTCGAAACTTACAAAATCTTATTAGGAATTAAAGTTTTTGTTTACGAAAAATGCATAAATATTAAAACTTTATCAAATAAGATTCAGCCAATATACAGAAGTTTGAAACTCAGTGTTAGTTAAAATATCAACACATACAATCAAACACAAAAATAAACATTACTATAAAAAAACGTACACATTTAGAACCAGACCAGACTTGGTAAAAAGCACTGTGTTTAATTTTAAAAATCATCGGAAGTAGGTTTAAAATCAATTAAATAATTATTTAAATCATACTGCTGGGATTTGTTTTGCACAAAACACAGTGCTTTTTAAATAATCTGAGCCAGACTGTAAATACAAAACAAAATCTTTAAAAAACGACAAAATGAAAACAATGTTAACCTAAACATTATTATAATACGCACTTTTTAATATATAGTACGTACGACATACATAATATTTATTACATATAAAAACAGATTGTTAAAGTTCAAGTATAAAAGATGCAGTAAAGTAGTCTCTCGCATCTTTACGCACTCATGACGTTACGCACTCTCGTTTAGTTACGCATTTTAGAATTCTTAAATATTCAAAAAATAAAATTTTTATTTTTCTTAATATTGCACAAATTAGTTTTATTGTATATTTTAAATTTAAAATGTGTTTTTAAATGCTAACTAACCTCTCTTTATCTTAAGAATTTGTAAACTTATGTTTCTAGACTATAAACATTAAGTTATACCTCAGTCAGTATATCTGAAATTTTGTTAACAATAAAAGATTAAATTAAAATTCTGAAACAAGTATGACAGTGTTAAAATATGAACGTATAGTGAAAAAATGAGAGTTTGAAATACAAATAAATAGTACAGCACTTTTGCTCTATTTATGAATAAACATCTAAAAAAGAAATCTAATAAAACTTCCTAGCAAAAAGTAGCAGCGGTACTTAATAAATATAGAGCTTACACTTTATATAAATCTCAATTGTTTTTTTAGTAATATATCACTTTTAATTTGACGTTTTTTTTTAGTTTAAGTTCTTCTTCTGTAACACTTGATTTGCACAGCAAGAGTTAAAACTTTTCGCCTGTTGCCTTCCATTCTTCGTAATGCTCACCAGTTACAGCTTTAAAGGAACACAACTACGAGTTAAAACTGATGGTTAAAACCAAATGCATATTTTGTAAAAAGCTATAGAAACAAATTTTAATATAGACACAACACCATTTCTTAATTGTAAACAAACGCTTATTATAAATTGAATTTGCTAAGTAGAAATGTTAAATATCAAATAAGTTGAAGTCAGCAGATACTGATGGCTCAGTATCTGCAAGACCCGTTAACTTATTTTTTTTATCTTAAGCCCTTCTTAGTCTTAATCATTTTAATGGTATAGTAGTCACTTAAATAGTAGCTTAAATTAAAAACAACCGGTTATAAGTTACACAGCACAGTTTAATAAACAATATTTAAAAACAAATGTGATTTAAAAAATACGTATTAACTCAAGTAAAATTATACAAAAAGTTGATAAAGCTAAAGAATAATTCAATAATTTCTTTAATAAGCAACAAAGTTTAGTCTATAATTTGGTACTTCTTTTAAAGCAACAAATTTACAAAAGTTCAAACACTCAACTGCAATCCACTCAGAGTTCCAATTCAATAAGGTAAATGCGCTGTCATCAACCAGAATTCATCAATAACTAACCGTTGCTACAACAAGAATAGCATTTTGTATTAAAAATTCATCGTTAAGCAAACGTCATATTGCTTTAATAAATTTAAGCTTGTCAGTGTTTACAACTAGTTATTTTGTAAACTTATTAACTATTATCACAACGCAGGGACACATAGAGATTATAAAGTCACATATAGATAAGATAAAATCTACTTATTATTAAAATTAGTATAATTTTTCTACAAGTATATTATTTTATAAAAACTTAAATCCCTTTTTGATATATGTATAGTTTTACCTTTTGGTTTTTATATTTATAAATAAAGTACACAAATTGTTAAAAGTGGGAAAGTCCCTAGTCTGCTTATAACTAGAAGCAATATTAAAAAAACAGCCATTATAGTAAGTATATTTGGTACCTCTAGTATCTTTACGATCTCTCGTATCTTTACGATTTTTTTCTGTGGACTTAATGTGCGTCAATAAGCGAGAGGTTACTGTACATACTTCTTTCAATCTTAAAACAAGACTATTGGTTTTTTTACTTTAACATGATGTGAATCTAACGTAAATATTTCTGCATTTTAAGAACAGTTAGCTTAGCTCATAATATTGAAAATTAAACTGTTTAACCTTTAAACGTTTTAGTAAGTTTTTCTCATAAAGCTTTTGATTTAAGCTAATAATTATGTAACGGAAATAAACAATAGTAAAAATAATAAATCTATTTGAGTTACAACATTTTTCAAAAATGACAAACTAAATATGCATATTTTTATTTAGTAAATAATAATCTTTATTTTTGCAACACATAATAAAGTAAACAACTAAAGATAAACACTGATTTTAAACTAAGAAAAATCTGTAATATTTAATTAAACTAGTAAAATTTTCTTTTTTACGTGGAATATTTACAATTACATTCTTTCACTTGTGTTTTATACGATCCTAATTAGGTTTTTAAATAATTCTTTACTTTTTAGATACACAGTAAATTTTTGTTTATTTTACGTCTATTTGCTACACAATTTATGGTTCTCTATGTTTTTTTTTTACTTTTGTTAGATAAAATGATAGTTTTTAAATATGTTAAAAACTGTTTTATATAAAGCTAAAAAAACATTTATGTATTAAATTGAATGATATTTAAAACTATTGATAAATATATAACAGTTTTTGTGAATTTTTAGTTAAATTTTAATGTAGACCGAGAGGTTTTTTGTACACCAGCTTTCTAGTCTAGTTATCTAGACATTTTCGTTTTAGTGTTGAATAAACTTATTATCTATTTATTCATTAAATCATAATTTATTTGAAAAAAGTACTAGTTTTTTGTTGGGGAATGTTTTATTTTTCTTCTTAAATTTTGTATTAGGCACATGGTTTAACTTTTTAAAATCATACATCACTAAATATTTACTAAAACTATAAGAGCTAAGTGAGTCTTGCTTGAGAAATTGATTGCCACTTTTTTACAAAGCTTTAATATCATTAATTTATAATCTTTATGTAACTTTACTGAATTTTAAGCAGGCTATCATATAATTATGTGGCCCATTGCTGTAAATAGACTTTAACCATTAAACAGTTCTAGTTCAAAATTAAAGTCTTATATTTGACAAAGTTAATGCACATATAGTTATGAAAATTTGTACACATACTATCAAAAAGTAAATTTATTTAATTTTCAACTCAATGTATTTGATAGTTATGATGGGATAAGAAAAGATATCCAGATTAAAGTATACTACATATTATGTTTTATATGGATCAACTTGAAATTTGAATATATAACAGAATAATGTTTAATAACATGTTAAAAGTATTTATAAGTTTATTGTATTTACAGTAATTTTTCCAAAATTAAAGTTCATAATTAGAACTGCACTCTACTTTTCCTCCTATAAGAAGCCTTTAAATTATCAGTATGTTGTGTTGTTATGACCTTGAGTTTGTTTTTAAGTTTTGACAATTTATATTTATGGTTTAAATCAGGTTTAAAATAACTAAGGTCTTCTCCACATCTGGTCCATTGAACACAATTTTAAGTGTTCACATTGTACTATTTAAAAGAAATTGTTATGAAACTCAGGCTAGTTTTTAGTCATTAACATTTTTTTTTGTGGTAACTCTGATTGCATCTACCAACTATTTAAAAAGATATGTACAATATGTTGTATTTTAAAAACATTTACGATAACATTTCTTATTATAGTTTTTAACTACAGCGTTTTATTGTTTTAGTTATACAACACGAAAAAAGAAGTTTATTTAACATGCTGTAGTAATTTTACAAATTTAAGTGCTTGTAACCATAAAAAAGATGTTCTACAAAAATAATACAAGTATTACATCTTAATGTTTAGTAGTGTTTATTTTTGACTATATTTGTCACAGTGCTTTTATGCAATTTGTTGTTGTTTACAATTTTTCAGTAATTTATGGACCAATTGTCAAAGGAAAGTAAAGTAAAGTTTAACTAACTATACATTACAAAATTAAAAACATACAAATTATGATGTATTGAAAATAAATTTAGTTTTAATGAATAAATGAGCACTCAAAGTTTTATTTCTTTCCAATATATTTTGTCAAATTCTCTTTAAGGAAATTACAATTAAAACAATACAATAAAACACAACAAGTATATATACGAAAATTCTACAAATTAGTTGACTAATCGATTAAATAAACGTAAATGTAATCAACAAAAATGTAATAAACAAAAACTTTACAAATCAACATAAAATGTTCTTAACTAAATAAGGCTAAAGTATAGTCAAAGTCTTTCTTTTTACATAAATTTGGTTTATTTAGATGTAATCAATCACTAAGTATGACAAAAATTTCAAGTTTTAGTATTAAAGATTTACACTAGGTGTTGTGAGTTATTGTAATATTAAAAATAATATAAAAATAACTAAATGGTGTTATCTTTACTATATTATACTTTAAATGTTTTATGTGCTTCTTTTCTTATTTTCAATGAATAATTTTTTACAAGAAATTTTAAAGATTAGCAAAAGAATTAAATTTGTTAAAATAAAGACTGAACAAGAAAATGTCACAGGTTTGTTAACATTAATTTTAATCATATACTGAATCATATTAGTATTATCATGTCAACAGCTTCCAAATAAAAAAGTATAAAATATATTTCAGTTAATTTTTATTTTTTTTAATAAAAATGACAGTAACATTTTTATTTGTTTGTTTGTATTTACAGGTATAGGAAGTAGTCATATTTAGATTCTTTGTCATATTTGCTAAATAAAAAATAACAGAAATGTCTTTGACAAGTGTTTTAAGAAATTCAAATCTATAAAATACAATATACTCTGTTTTGTCTAAAAATTATCAATAAACTTTCAGAATGAATAACAGTTTTTAAATTAGAAATAGTACATACTTCAAAGAACTTTGACGTTTTTAAATTAATACAAACCAACTGAAAAAGTATTTGTATAAAAGCTATAAAGGTATATTTAGCAGTTGCAGTAAGCCTTAATTTTCACATAAGTTCTAGTTTTTTTTTGAGTTATTTTTAAACTTCAAAACAGTAAAAAAATGCTAAATTTAGGCTTACACAACTTATAATATACTTAAAACAGAATAGAACCAGTTACAGTTTGACTATTAAGAATTAAATAAAACTTGTTGTTGAATTTTTTAGTCACTAAAATGGTCAATGGCTACTTACCAGCCAACAATGTACTTGTTTATTATCTTTAACAAATATTTATTATGTCTACAAAATTGGTATATTTTGCTATAACTTGTTATACTTGTTTTAACTAATAACATTTTCATTTATAAACCTTTTTTTTTCAAGATACCTGATTTTTCACAAGGTGCAACATCAACTCCAAAGTTAGTTTGAAGTAATATTAGTATATAGAAATTACTTTTTAATAAAAGTAAAAAACAAGTTTTTTGTTTTATTAAAGAGCAACAATTTTGTAGTTAGCAATTCTAAAGTTAAAAATTTTTTTTGTTGCTTTTAAAAAAGATAGGCTATTGAAAATATTTAAATCTTATAAGTAAATTTTTTTTTCATTAGCTTGTGAAATTTTTAAATATATTGATTTAAATAGATTTTCCAGAAAATCAAAATACCTCAGGCTAGTTTGAAAAAATAAAAAAATTCATGCTGACTCAGGCTAATTTTGACTCTTTTTAAAAACTCACACTGTCTCAGACTTGTTTGACTTTTTTGTGCTAAAATTAGGCTGGTTTGAAATTTTTTTACAATTCTCACACTAGTTTTTCTGACTTGAAACTTTTTTTTACTAGTTATGAAGGCCTTTTGTTATTATTTTCGTGTGTTTAACTATTGAAGGTTGATTAACATATTTTAGCTTATACTACTTTTTTATTATTTATTTTTAAAGTTCAGACTGACTTAGTCTAGTTTGATGTAACTTAGGCAGATTTTAGAATACTCAGGCTGATTGTATTGCTTCAAAGAGTGAAAAGTCTCTTTTAAAAATTTAACTTTTTTAGTTTAGTTTAAGTTTTAGGTCGCTCAAGATAGTTTTTATTTTGACTCAAAGAATGGCAACCCTGAAATTAGTACCTGATTGAAGGTACCATTGCACGACTTGGTAATAAGCACTGTGTTTAGTGTTAAAATTCCCGGTAGTATGACTTAAATTAATTTAAACAATTATTGAAATCCTACTGCAGTGGACTTTCAACACTAAACCCATAGTTTTTTACCAAGTCTGACCATTACCCATATGGAGAGTTACCAGAATTCAAAAATTAAAGAGTTCATGATACTGAATAAAGTTCTTAAACTTTAAATGTAATTCTGTAGTAATCTTGTGGCAATTTTCATATAAAAGTCTTACATATACTTCCATACTCAATTTTAACTTTACAAGTAACAATCCTTACAGTTTATTTAAAGAAAAACTAGGTTTTAGAAAACTTCTTATTAATATCGCTAACCTAGATTCCTTTGAATTTCAGACTTTTAATAAAATTTTAATGAAGTTCTGATGTATTTTTTAATGATTTCAACTTATTTTTTTTCTTCACACTTTAGTATTATAAAGCTCAACTATCAACTAATATCTTACCTCTAAACAAAATAATTATCTTAATGTTGATAGTCTTAATTGATAAGCTAGGAATAACTCAGGCTAGTGCTCTTTAATTAAATAGTGGAAAATTGTAATAAAAACATTCTTATCAAAATTATACAATTAAAATAACCGAAACAACTTTCGAGATTTTCATTATTTTAAATTTAACTTATGTTCTTTTAAATTAATTTGCATCATAAAATTGCAATTGTTCATATTTAAAAAATAATTTGTTTCTCAAAGCTGTTTGGCTTTTCATAAGCCATAAAGTTTGTTTATAAGTAATAATTGATTCAGCATTTGAATTGAAAAATCATGTACAGTAACCTCTTGCAACTTTACGCACTTGTGAGGTTACACACTCTCGTTTAGTTACGCATTTTAGAATTCTTAAAAATTCTAAAGTAAGAAATTTAATTTTTTTAATATTGCACAAATTAGGTTTATTGTAAATTTTAAATTTAAAATATTTTTTTAAATGCTAACTAACCTCTCTATATCTTTAGACTTGGTAAGCTTATGTTTCTTGACTAATTGATAAACATTAAGTTAACCTCAGTATGTCAGAAGTTTTAATAAAAATAAAAGATTAGATTAAACTCTGAAAGAAGTATGACTGTGTTAAATAATGAAAGTATAATGAAATAATGAGAGTTTAAAACACAAATAAATAATACAGCACTCTTGCTCTATATAAGAATAAACATCTAAAAAAGAAATCTAATAAAACTTTCTAGCCAAAAGTAGCAGAGGTACTTAATTAATATAGAGCTTACACTTAATACAAATCTCACTTTTTTTTGTAACATATCACTTTTCATTTGACGTTTTTTTTTAGTTTAAGTTCTTCTTCTGTAACACTTGATTTGCACTGCAAGAGTTGAAATTTTTCGCCTGTTGCCTTCAATTCTTCGTAATGCTAACCAGTCACCATCACCAGTTACAGCTTTAAAAGATCACAACTGCGCGTTAAAACTGATGGTCTTCATTAACATTGGTTTAAAATCCTCAAATTCAAATTTTTCTTGCTCTGAAATTTTTTTTCATCAGTTGTTAATAAATTGTTAAAAGTGGGAAAGTCCCCAGTCTGCTGTTAAGTAGAAGCAATATCAAAAAACAGCCGTTATAGTAAGTATATTTGGTACCTCTCTTATCTTTACAATTTTTTTCTGTGGACACAATGTGCGTAAATAAGCGAGAGGTTACAGTACATAAGTTTAACGTTATGTTGATTTAGCAATCTAACAAACATATATTTAATGCTTTTGGCAAACATCAGTGTTTTACATTAACAGGCTTTCTATAAAAAGTATGTGTAGTCTGTTTGAAATAAGTTTACTTCTTTATCTAAAATGGTAATTTCTCATTTGCAGATATTTTTCAAGTAAATTGTCAGTTTGAATGCAGTGCATTCATCTTGTTAAAGAAACTGTTTGGATCATTGTTATTTTCCATGAGCCCAACCCAAACATACCTCATGTAAATTTGTTTAGAATTTGGTATTAATAGTAAGTTGTTTTAAGCCCTGAACTAGTTTTTTAATAATGGTACCTATTACAGTGTTGTCTCCTTGTTTATTGACTTATCATTATAGAGAAAAACACATTGTGAGCAGGAGTATATTTTATTTGCAAAACATTTTTTGTTAGTTTTGCTGCTTTTGAAAATTAAGTTAGATTTTACATCGTAAACTGTTGTGTAAACATCTTAAATGTTTTCATTTAAACTAAATGTGTTAGTTGATAGTTTTGATATTTTGAATATCAAATGTTTTTATATTTTGTATTTCTAGTGATAATTTTTGAACTTGATGTTGTGCTAAAAAGCTCAGTTAAAAATGAGATACAAAATAATTAGTGAGAAAATTTTTAAATTCAATTTCAAGCCATTTATCCAAGTTATATTCTGGAATATTTATAACAGACAACGTTTTAGAGTCATTTTTGTGAGTTTTAACCGTTTCATATAACTTACCAGGCTAGGTACCTTTTAAATCAATGTTGTAGTAAGTATTTTTATTAACCATACTTTTGTTTCAGATTTTTTTTTGAATTATCCATGAAGCTAGTTTACGATTTTAGTATTTTACCAGTTATTGTTGTAATCTATTTCTTGAAATTAGTTTTGTATAATACTATACATTTAATTTATGTGATCGTGTGTTTTTAAAAATTACAGAGTTACAGTTGTCTATTCTACAAACAAATATTAAAGATTATTTAAAAACATTACTTAAATTTATATGTAGTAATCCATTTGGACTATATGTATGCTTTGTGCTTTACATAAAATAATTTAGTTGTATTTTAATGAAAAACTTTTTCATTAAAAGTTTGGTCAACTTTATTATTAAATGACAATTTTTTAATTTTTGTTACTATATTAGAACGTAACATAGTTTTATTCATGCTTTTATGTTAAAATACTGTTTTTAAGTCCATATATAAATGCATCATTTTTAGTAGATGTAAATTTCTTATACCTTGAACTAACAAGAGTACAGTAACCTCTCAGATCTTTACGCACTCGTGACGTTACACACTCTCGTTTGGTTACGCATTTCAGAATTCTATAAAATTCAGAAAATAAAATTTTTATTTTTTTTCTAATACTGCACAAATTAGGTTCAATGTATATTTTTAAATTAAAATATGTTTTTGAATGCTAACACACCTCTCTATATCTTTAGAATTTGTAAATTTATGTTCCTTGACTAATTGATAAACATTTAGTTATACCTCAGTATATCAGAAATTTTGTTAACAATAAGAGATTAAATCAAAATTCTGAAATAAACATGACTGTGTTTAATAATGAAAAAATGGAGTTTAAAAAACAAAGAAATAATAAAGCAGTCTTGCCCTATATATTAATAAACATCATTTTATAATTGTAAAGAAATGCTTAATTATAAATTGAATTTGCTAAGAAGAATAGAATATAAATGTCACATATAAAATACTTAATATTAAAAAAATAAAATTATTTCTACTTGTATTATTATTTTATAGAAATTCAAATCCTTTTTTTTAGTATATGTATAGTTTTATCTGTTGTTTTCATATTTATAAATAAATTAAACAAATATTTAAAAGTGGGAAAGTGCCCAGTCTGCTTTTAACTAGAAGCAATATTAAAAAACAGCCATTATAGTGAGTATATTTGGTACCTCTCGTTTCTTTACGATCTCTCATATCTTTACGCACTTTTTCTGTGAACACAATGTGCGTAAATAAGCGAGAGGTTACTGTACTTAGTATTTTTTACTTTTTTATCAATATGTTGTTAATATTTTTTTATGTCTATCAGTTGTAGTTTTTATATGCAGTTAAGAATTCTCATTTCAAAAAAAAAATCAGCCTTGAAATAACCGAAAAGCTTTAAGAAATACATTTCATAAACAATGTGCAATTTTATTTATGTTGCATAGATTTTTAAAATCTTCCAATATTATAACTTATGTTCATTTTTCTAAACATAACATTAATTCTAAGATGGAATTTCTATAAATACTTTTTCAAATTATACTTCAGGTGTGTTAAGTGTGAACCCAGGGTACAAAATTAAAACATGTACTAAGTTTTTCAGTAGTTATTTATTTTAAAAGGTGTGATTTTAATAAACAAGTTAACAGTAGTAAATTTTCCGCATAAATGAGATTTTGTAAACAAAATAAAATTGAAATTTGTTCTAAAATAAATTTTATTTATGTTTTTTAGATCCTCAAAGCAAACGAAAATCACTAGTTTTTTTCAATCAACACCTATTAAACTTGCAAAAAGTAAAACAAATCTTCAAAAATGTGTTAGTTTCGTTGAATCATAACAACTTTATAAACTTAAATATAATGATATATTAACTAGTGTTCTACCGGATCGGAATTGATCCGGATTACTTTGGTAAGATACACTAATATGAACAGATGCTAATTTAGAAAGTGATTCAGAATTATCCGACTGATGATTTTAAAAAAGAAATTGATCCGCATCTAGTTCCTAAAAAAATAAAAATAAGAGTCTTTTTTGTTTAGCTTATTCATTATTATTTGCTATTTAGTTGATATTATTAATTTGATTTTCGTATTTTACTGCTTTTATAATTTGAATAATATTTTCAACATATTTTTTCTCTTTGTAATATTAATTATTTTAATAAAAAATTGTAATGGTTTTTTGCTAGTGTTCTCTTTGGGATTTGTTGTGAATTTAATTTATTGTAAGTTACGTTTAAAAAGTGATATGTAGTTTTTTTTTTATTGCTATTTTTTTTATTGTTGTTTAAATGGTTTTCTAAATGTAAATTATCAACAAAATAACTGTAGTTTTGTTTATTTAACTAATCTTTCTACAACTAAACTACTATTTTACAATACAGAACAAGCTAGTCCAAACTGAGTCGAAATGCGAATGTGATTATTTTGATTCTGACACTGTTGAAATGTTTAGCTCTGAAAAACAAGATCTTTCGTTTTATCAACGTAGTTGTGAGGACTTGAAGCCTATAGTTGAAGAGTTAGAAAATCGACAACACATTGTGAGTTTAACCTGAAAATTGCTCAATCTTAACTATTTACTAAATCTATTGAAATCTCTATATATTTCTGTAATTTTAAATGTGTTATATGCATTGTAGACATAATGTATATTTATTTATTTTGTGTAACTTAATAACAGTTTTAACTAATAGGATAAATTCTGGATGCAAACTTTAAATACAATATATGAAGTTAGTGTTGTTGTATTTATAATCGACTTTGTATTTTATAAAGAAACTAATGTAGTACAATTATTTGGTTCTTTGATTAATTCGGTTGACGTCGATTTTTGTTTTGTAAGACTTAAAAGCTACTATTACTCCAACTATTTTACCCTAATTTATTGTTTTAAAACTTTAATTACCTAGTCTTAATTATTTTCACATAAAATTTAAGAAATTTCAAACGTTTAACAATGAATTTTTATGAAATTTTAAATATAACTAAGTTAAAGCTTTTACAAAACACAACTTTCTAGTAGTTACATAATTTAGTATTGTATTTTGTATACATTTTATTTACTATCAATTGAACTTAGAATTTTTTACTGGTGTGTTTAAGCTAGGGCTTGGCAAGTTTTTGAGTCAGGGGGTTTGATTTACCAATAAAAAACTTTGCTTGCCTGGTAAATACACTTTTTTTTTAAAGTCCAAATTGTGTAATGTTAGTTAAATGATTAATTATTAAACACTTTAATTTAATGATTAACTAAAATAAGAAGACAATGCAAAATGTTCGTTACAAAAACGTTCAACTTCTTTTTTAACAATTTTAATTTAAAAATACGTCCCCGCCAGAGACTTTTGCATTTGGACCGAATCTAGCCCTCGGGCCGAAAAAATTACCCTGATAAAAATAGATGAAAAACTTATTTTTAAAGTTCATTTTAGATATAACCGTTTAGTACCTGAAAAAACATTTTTCGATGAGTTGTTGTCAAGTTTTATTCAGAAACTTAACAAAAATAAAATCCAAGCTAGTTTTTTAATAAAAACTTATAAACGATAATAAGTCTATATAATTTTCAACAGTTGTCGCAACAAGTTGATAGTTATAAAGAAAAAACTGAAAGCTTATGTGAAGAAAGTTTAGAATTAATGAACAAATTTGAAAATATAAAAGATTTATTGGATGATTCAAAAAATAATCACGTTGGTGTTGAATCTGAGGTAGATCGCACTCCTGATAGTCTAGGTAAGCTTGTAAACGTAGGATCATATTCGTTTGATTAGAACAGCTACTTGATAAGGATGTTTATAAAATAATAATAAATGTGAATGTACTATTATAGTCTTTAACTTAAGTAATGAAAAAAAAATCCTTTCACAAATAAAAGTATTCTAGATAATGTCTAGTTTAAACTAAGGTACAAAACAAAAAGGTACAAGTATATAAATTTATTAATTTGAAAAATATAGTGGTTTCAGTTGCAAATTATACTTTTATTTTGCTTTTCAAAAACTAAACTGTTTATAAAAACTTTGTATCACTAGAAAATGACTATAATATTAAAAATTATATTTTTGAAAGTAAAAAAATTAAAGAAACGGATAAATAAAAATTTTTCTAAAAAAAAGTCTTTTTGCAAAAGTGATGCTCTATGCAAATCTAACAACTACCTATTAAAAATTCAAAATAATTTTGTATACTAATACGCAATTTTTGGTTTAATAGATAAGTGTTTTTTTAAACTACATGTATGCTAATTATTAATTAACATTTTTTATTAAACATTATATTCCAGTATCAAAAAGTTCAGAAGCTCCGCAACTAATTCCAACTACTATCAACTATGACTCGGATGAAAGTAATACTGCTGATGAGATTGTGGAAGAAATCCGTAAAGAAATAGGTTTCAAGGTACTTATTTAAGGGTTAAAAAACTTATTATGACATATTTTTCAAAAATTTATTAATAACCTAATTAATTCTGTTTGTCTAACTTGCCAAAACTGTTTCAATACTCAATACTGATAAAAGACTTAGCATTAATTTATCTTAATAAATTTAAAAAAATAATAGTTTTGATCCTGCTCTTTATTCGCAGTTTTCGAGCTTAAAAGTTATCAAACTCTAAGCTAAGTGTTTGCCAAAAAGTAACTTGAATTTAATATTTAAAAAAATTTAAAGGTGACGATAAGAATAATTTAAGTATAAAAGAAACTTCACACATTTTTGGCCATATTTTCCCAAGTTCATTTTTATAAACGCCCCCTTGGCAGAATAAAAAAATAATTTCCCCCATTTATTAGATATCGCTTTTTACTGGTTACTTGCCCAAATACTTTTTCGCCGCCTTACTAATTAACGCCTCCGGATAGCCAAAAAAAAAACCCTTAAAGGGCGATACTCCCCATTCTGGGAAATTCTATTTTAGTCATATCAGGCTAACTTAAAATCGTTTGAAAAAAAGAACAGCAAAGTGATTGTTTCTTGTATATATTTTTAAAACTTATACAATGTTTTGAATTTAGATAGTTTAATTATACAGTTTATACTGACATAAAGTCAATTTATATTATTCGGAAATCATATATTATTTTAATTTACTTTCGTTTTAGTTTTTGCTTTTTATGGAGTACAGAATTTAATTATCCTTTAAGTTTTTGTTATTATTATATAGAATTTAACCTTTACTTATAGTTTCCTCATTTACTATTTTGTTCCTTTACTAGATATTGCCCCTGGTAGCCAAAATCGCCTCTGAGGGGCAATAACACATACTTGAGAAATCATGGTCTGACTATGTGATTTTTCAAAAAACAATGAAAAATAGAACTGAATTTTTAATATCCATACATATGCTTTACTATTTAGTAACTTGGTTGCATATGTAATCAGACAGTTGAGCTAATTAGATACAACAAATTTTTAATTTTATAAGAGATAACACACTTTTACAAATGTATTTTTGGTTTCGGTTGAGAGATATGATAGATTAATAAAATGGTTACAGTAATTTTACCTTGAAGGTGTAACATCAAAAAAAAAAGAGCAAAATATATAGTTTATTTAGAAATATTAATCCTAAGCACTTGTTTTTTTCTATATTTTACTCGAGCAAAATAGATTTTTTTTGTCAAAATATTATCTCAGGGTCGAATATTGAGTGGCAAAAAAAGTAAAAACTAAATAAAATTAAAAAATTCTATGGCAAGCATTCAATTCAAAATCGCCCTTATTTTGCCACTGTAATAGTTATTGCCCCAAAACTTACTTAAGTCACCGAAAAAGGGACAATAACACCTTTTTGGAAAATCATTTTTCAAAGTTGTTAAATAGTAAACTAAAATGAAAGGAGTTTTTATAAGCTAAAACTGGAGATTTTTGACCCAAATTTCAAAATCAAATTAACAAAAGATTTAAGAAAACTTGTTAAATGTATTTTTAAGCCTGTCTAGCTGTTATGTAAAAGTGACCTATAATTGATGTTATGTTTTACCATATTTAGTTTTATGTATTAATAATAATAAAATAATTAAATACTTTAACTTTTTTCTTTTGAAGTTTGTTGCACTCTATCAAATTTAAGTTTTTTAGCTTTCTAGTAACACTATATCAGTTTTTTACATAGTTTTTTTTTGGAATTTCAAATTAGTCAAAGGTTAATGTAAATAGCTACCAATATTCAAGTTTTTTCTTTGCTTATAAATTCTTAATATCTTACGCAATACTTTTATAATAAATTGAAAGCAGTAGTAGAAAAAGTTTTTATAAATCGAATTATTTTTTATGAACAATTTATTTTAAGGAAAAACTTTGAAATAGATGTTTATGTTATTTAATTATACTTTTTAGAATTTTGATGAGCAGTTTTCTCAATGCAATAGCAATACCAAAAAAGTAGATGCTTTGAATAAAACTATTGATGAACAATTGTAAGTTTATCTTTTATAAAAGCAAATAACCTTAACTAGTACTTAGTTCACTTATAATGGTGCTTAAATAGTACTATGCATATATAGCTGTTTCAAAAAAGCATATACATGGCTTGTATGACAACCAAATTTATTTAAATAAAGAATTTACAAAATGAATATAAAAAGGTGTTAACTAAAAAAAAGTAATATAAGTATAAAAAAACTAGTATAAATTTTAATGACTATAACAAATTAAAATACAGTATTTTTTTAAACTAGCTTGTAAGCAAACATGTTTTATTTTTAACTGATCACAATGTCTTTCATTTATTTTTTTAATCGAAATTCTCTAAATGTTTAAAATTTCTATTAATAATTTGCTAAATTAAATACTTTATTTACCCCGAATGAAATTTAAGTATTCTTACATTATTAAAGAAATAAAAAGCTTTTTTTTGTTAATTTATTTGTTTTATTTCTTCAATTTTTTCAGTGGAAACAGTAATACAAAGAATTTTTCAAAAGATGAAAACAAACAAAATTGCGAATCTGTTGTCTCGACACGAGTTTGTTTTTTGATATAATATTTTCAACTGGTGTAATGTTTAAAAGTAGTGTTCTACTAGACTAGATCTAGAATCCGGCTATTTTTTGTTAAGATCCAAATCCGGTCGGATCCTACCTAAAATTCCGACCTAATCAATTAATAAAATAAAGCAATATTTAGTATAAACAAAACCTCTATATCAAAAAGTAAATAAATCATAACAGATTTATATCAAAAGTTCCTTGAAAAGACACAAGTAATTCAGTTTTTTCACGGTTTTAGAACATTTACAAATTGTAACTAGTGTATACTATAGCTATACAAATTTTTATAAACATTGCTATAGAACAGGGTTTGGCAAACTACGACAAAAAAAAAAAAGTTTGCGATCTTTTATTTCGTAATATTTTTAAAACTTAATTAATTCTTCTGGGAAATAAATGAAATGTAAAAAAAATATTTGTAATGTTTGACGGAAGATTTTTAACTTGCACTAGATATTCTACAATCTGGAATCTGAAACTTACACTAGATAGAGGTTTAAAATGATCAGTAAAAAATGTTTTTGAAATTTGGCTCGTAAGAACCAAATGCCTGCTGACCCCTGTAATATACGAGTAAATATTAAATTCAAAGTGTAAATTAAAAGTTCAAGTTCACTGGGTCCGGTCCGATCTTAATTTGAAAATAAGATAAGGTACCGGTCGGATTTCAATATGAAAAAGTATACGAATCCCTATCTTTTTGAATCGGTAGATCGCTAATTATATAAGCAAAATAATATAGACAGTTTTATTTTTAAGTTTTATGAATGTCCAAGTTTATTACGTGACAAAATTTTGCTTTAAAAATTGATATTAGTTTTTACTGTTTGAATAAGATATAGCTTAACATTTAAAACATGTTTGTTTGTTTTAATATATAAATATGTTATATAAGTAGTAAATGCAGCATTATCATTTCTAGTGACAATTTAAAAACAAAGTATTATGTTGTGTAAAAATAACTGTATTGTTAAGTCGATGTATACACAAGTATCACTCTGTTGCACCTGCGATTGGAACGATGAAGATCATGTTCGCTTTATGACGTCATCAAGCTGTGAATTTTCGAGCATGCACTCCTTCAACAAGCTCAGAATGAAACAGTACGAATCTAGCGAGACTATCCCATTTGTAAGTTTTAGTTTAAAGTATTTGTTGGTTAAAGTAACATGCCACTATATACAGTGGCAAAAACTATATTGTTCATTCTTAAATGGTTATTGGTAGTATTTAGTTAAGAAAAAGTTTACTATTAATTTCCTATAAACTTTAAAGTACGAACGTTGTAAATGACTGATATATCCTTAAAGTAAGATAAAATGTTTTCAGCTTGAAGAAAGTTTACATGACTGCAAGGAAAAATACAATGTTATGAGTGAAACTCATAAAAGTTTGCTAGAAGATGTTAATGCTGCTATAAAGTTTGAAAATCAAGTTCTAGGTTGTTTAAACTGTTTTTATTTAATTAGTCTTTTTCTCTTTTTTTTTTGTTTCAAAAAATAATTTAAATTTTAAACTTTAAGAAATATGTGTTATATGTTAGTACAGCTGTTTAAATTGATATATTTAAAAACTTTTCAAAATATAATTTATTTTATAACAAAATTTCAATTTACCACCCGAACTATTTTAATTAAGCCATTTAAGCTTAACTTAAATAATTAAATTTATCAGATAATACTCTTCAATATTAGAGTTGAGAAAGTGAATAATCAGGATAAATTTGTATCGAGTATACTGAAATTTATTTGTCTACCTTATAAAAAAATACATAATTTTAATACTTATTTTTTTAGAATTTTTTTAAAGAAATTAACTGTTTTTTTTAATTAAAATAATCGTCTTTAACTATTATCTAAAAAGTTTTTTGTATAATTGTTGAAATAATTTCATAATATATATTTTTTTTGACCTAAATAAGTTGCTCAGTTAATTTTTTAAACTTCACAAAGTTTCAGTAAAAAAAAAAAAAAGTTGTTGTAATACACAGTGGGCTGGCAAGCGGTCATTGACTTTTCTGGTTACTAGAAAATCAAATCTAGTGTTATACTAAATTGGATGATAATTAATGGATAAAACTTAATTTGTTGTTTTCAAAACGTTTTTTTTGCACTAAGTATTTGAGAAATAGGGTAATTAAAAGTGTGACCAATTTTTTTTTAATTGAAAATTAACACAAAATATCGCACAACTTTACTGAAAAATTAATACTTCATTAAAATACATAAAAATACAAATATTACCTGATATTAGTTATAGTATATAACTAAACAAAGTTCTTTACATTTAGTTAAAAAATTAATATCCATGAATTTTAATATTGTTCTTATCATACTCTTTTCAAGGTTTCTTAACAAAGACTCTAAAATACCAGTCTTTCGAGCAATTTTTATATAAACAGAATGTAGCGAAAGGTGTTTACACAATTTTATGTACCAATTCATTGCTAATAACAAGACTTTTTTTCATTTAAACAGTTTATTGAGCAAAGCTTTCAAAATTTAACTAATTTCCCTTTCAATACAAAATAAATACTTACAAAAATAAATTAATCAAACAAAATACGAGTAAAATAAAGAAACAATCAATATAAAACTAATCAAATTGGTCATAAAAACTAAAATAGATAATTAGAACAAAAACGGACTATTTAAAAATGTTAAGTGTAATTCTAGATCCTTTATCAGGACCTAGTTGATGATTAAGTCTAGGTTTAATTTTTTAAATCATAATAGCTTCTACTGCAAGTAGAATATTTTGATATATAACTAAATTTTGTTCTTAATTTTTACTGCTTTTCTTAGATATGGTATAGAAGTTATAAGAAATTATGAGTTTTTTAAAAACTAATATATTTTAAGCTTAACGCTATTTTTAGGAACAGTTGAGGGTCATAAAAAAAACCTCAAAAAGTTTAATTTCTTCCCAGACAAGAGTGTTCATATAACAGGAAAGTTTAAAAAAAATGTACTTAAAATTCTGTTCCTAAGCACAAAACATTTTTTTTGTTGTTTTTGTAAGCAATATTTTAAAGCCTATTTACGTTTTTTGTTAGCATTTTTGAAATAAAATAAAAACTACAAATGTTGAGTTTTCAGACATTTTATTTTATTGGTGTACAGTACACTTTACCAGAGATCTTCAACCTTTTCAAAATCTTTCTCCTAAAACCTATGAACAATAGATTATCAAGTATAAAAATAATAAATTATAAAACACTATTTTTTGGCGTCTTGTTATAAAAATAACATGTTACGGACTGTTAATTTATTTTATGTTCAGATTTATCTGATATAAAGAGACAAAGCAACTGTTAAAAAAAGATCACCATACTAAATATTAGTGCACATTAAAATAATTTCAATGCACACCGTGAAAGACACTACATTATACCATTAAAAAAATGTAAAAATAACGGAGATAAATAAGTATTTCGGTTGTTTTTCAGAATTTTTGTAAGCCATTATCTGACAAAAGTTTGAATGTTTTTTTTTTACTTGAAAAATATACAAAAACTGGTTGAATGTAAACTAACATAACATACTTAAAACAAAAAGACAAAATTATATACTGAATATAATGCTAAATTAGTCCAGGACACAATCAATTTTTTGTTTGTGATTTTTTTACGGCATGGGTAATTAAAAAAAAATCAATTGGTAGGTATTAGTTTATTGAAATTTTATTTGGACAATGGTTGTGAAGCTGAAATCGTTTTATACTTATATGTTGTGCAATAAAAAATTTGGAGATTTTCAAAAACAATCATTTGATTTTTTACCATCAATTGAAGCAAAAAGGAAACAAATCCAGTTTTGAAAACATTTAATTTAGTTCTGTCCAATTAATTATATAACTTAATTTGTTTTTATAACCACCAAAAAAGTTAATGGCGGATTGCCTTTCCTTTCTAGCCCACTGTATTTTACAGATATAAAAAAAAGTCTATTCATAAATTTTTTTTTTTTTTTTCAAATTATACATAAACTCATAAATAATGAATCATATATTAAATCTTGAGCTTGTCTTAAAAATTCTAAACTTTTAATTTATTTAAAAAAGTAAAATATATATAGATTTTGTTAAATTCATAGTGACCTAACTTAAAAATTTATAAAAGAAACTTTTAATTTTCACTCTTAAATTAAAAACTGTAAACAATTTTAAAACATTGTTTTATTAGTTTATTTGCTGAAAAAGAAATTTAAATTAAGAATATTTATTTACTAATAAATGTTATATGAATTTAAACATACTTTAACTAATTTTATCATTTTTTTTCATTTTTAACAACTTAATTTAAGCATTTTAAGACAGAATATATAGCATCCATTGATTAAGTTATGATTATCTAAACTTAATTAGGTTTTAAAGTTTAGTTATTTTATATATTATATTGCATACTCGTACATCAAAAAACAAGTTACAGAATTTAAATTTCTTAAATAAATATTTTAAAGACTTTAAAAATATTTATTATAACCCTATTAATATTTTTTCTTTCTAACAGATAAAGAAACGGGAGATCATGAAACGGACAAAAAAAATTAAAATAGACTTTTTGTATAAAAATAGTAAAATTGCAATTTTTAATATAATGCATTAGCTGATACTTTTCATTTTTTTGCTAGATAGTTTTCTTTTATCGTGCAGTTTGAATTATTCTGCTTTATTGAAAACATAACTTAATAACATATTTGCTTGCAACACGGATATTGATGCCAAGTCTTTAGTACCTTTACATGGCTTAGAGTTATACAACTGTGAAAAAAAGCTAAGAATAACACTTTAGCGTGTTAGAATATTTTTACCTAGTTCTTATTGTTGTACTCGTTTTTGAATTTCTCTTGAAAATAATACTTAACAAATGTACATTATAAGATGAACAAAATTAGTTTTTAAAATTTGCTGTCATTATTTTTGTACTTTTTTTATAAATGGATTAAATTTTTAAGCTTTTTCAAGTTTATTTACAAAAAATAAAAACAGTGTTTAGTATATAACTTAAAAATAGTATTTTAAAAGCTGAATAAATGTTTGAAAAAACATATACATAATTTTCTACTAAAATAGAATTAAATTAAAATAAAATTCTAAAATATAACATTAAAAAAAAAAAACATTACAATTGCTTTACATATGTTTTGCATTTAACTTTGTAATATACAATAGCAAACTAGTTTTTTAAGTAAAGATTTGTTTTAAGTGAATATTATTTGTTTTTATTCATTTTTTTTAGCACTGTTTTCCGTGACTATCATATATCTTTCTGGATTTTTTTTAAAATAAACACTTAAGAGGTCTTTGACCGAAACTGAGTCTGCTTTAAAATATCTTAAAAGAGTTAAATAAATATAGCAAACTAGTGTAAAAACTAGAATTTTATGTAAGATTACACATAGTGTAGTCGCCTGAAGTGTTGCGATTACCCAGTGTGAGGTTTAAAACAGAAGTTATAATTATTATTTATGGAGTTATGTAGTTACTATTTATTATTTTTTAAGTAATCAAAAAAATTTGGTTGCAATAAAGCTTTTTACTTAAAACAATAGTTGGTTTTTAACATTTCAGTATTCATAAATTAACACTTCTATGTATAAAAAACGCATAAAATTTTAGGTATTGCAAGCCAGTCCTGAGATAAAGTTAACACTTAAGTTAATGGAAACTTTCTAAAAGTCTTTATTGAAGCTATATCTCGGAGGATGTTTTTGTAAAGAACGATTTGATTATAAGTATGCACCTTGAATCCATCTGGATCCTAATTAGGATCTAGTAGGATACGGATTAAATAAATTGGAAGGAGTAAAATTCAATTTCATGACAGAAAAAAAACGTATATATTTTAAATAAACCCTGAAAACACGCAAAAAAGAAAACATAAACAAATACATAGTATTAATATTTTTACAATTTAAAATAAGTGTGTTCTGTAGGCTTTCAAGAATTTATAAATAAAATTTTGTTGCTGTAGAATCTACATAAAGTTTTCTTTGAAAGTTCTAAGATTTATTTCTAACCAGCACTTTATTGGCAAATGTTTAGTTTTATGGATCAAAAAAGGATGTTAATTGAATAATTTGAAGTAGTTTATATACTACTAAACTCTTCTTTTAAAATAAGCATAAAGAAACAACTGCAGCTTATGATTGCGCGTGATTGACCAAAGAATAGATTACTCAGATCTTGAAGGTGGCTGAATCTACCATGGTATTAAAATATTTAATGAATTTGGTATATTCTAAATAGTCTTAGCAATTGTAAACGTACTCTTTGACCTAATAAGATGGTTAAAGATGCTAAGAAAGGATAAGGATGAATCTGAAGAGATCTGCAACACAAATGGCTAATTAAAATATGTAAAAGTAATCAAGGTCATCATAAAAAACGATCTCAAACTGCTTTACTATAGTATATGAAAAAGATAATACCTCACACCTGTCAAAAAGCAAAAAGACTAACAAATCGAAGATTACTTTAAAATTTGAATGCTGGCTCGTTTTTTTTTTCTTAATTTGAGTTTTTGTTAGCAATCGACAGACAGAATGTACGCAAAGTGGTCTGCAGTCATTTATGAGTCCGCTACATGATCTTTACGCTCAAAAGTAATTTACACCCATAGTGTTGGTGTTCAGTTGTGACATATATATGTATATATGTTTTTAATTAAGTTATAAAATTATTCCCAGATAAACCGGAAAACAATTTATTTTAGATTGTTCTATTTGCCTTTTTCTTAAGAAAAACGCCATAGGACTTAAGAACTTTTTTTTTATTGATTCATTTGAAAAAATTTATTTTTATTATTAAAACTTTATACTTAACATTTAGAAAATATTTAAAAGCTGTTTCAGCAAAAAAAAATATATTTTTGTTTAAGTTGTCTCTTTTGAAATTAAAAAAAAAAAATATTATGTTGTACTTTAAATTATTTTAAGTAGCAGATTTCACAGTTAAAAGTATCTAAACTAATTGTTTGTATTTAATTAAACATAAAACTTTGTATTTTTTTGTTTCGTACCGTAAACAATTTTTAAACGTAATTAAGTCTTTGTAAACTTATACTTCCATGTTCTGTAGATTTTAAAACAAAAAACGATATTGGTTTTGTAATTTTGGTACGAACAACCATTGACGAGAGTTAAGTATGTATAGTTTAATGATGTTAATATATTTAAGGGCATACAGTCTGTAGTTCTGCATTGACTACATTTATTATTTTCGTACCATCTTTTTTACTCAACATCTACTTTATGTAAGAAGGTTTGATAAACAAAAATTTAATAAATTTATCATTTGTAAGTAAGATCATATGGATTTATATGAAAAGGATTCTACATCACCAAAAATAAAGGTAAGGGTTTTTTTTTTATATACATAATATTTAGTATTAAGTTTACTTAGATAATAACACTACTTTTACTAGGTAGCTGTCTAATTTGCATGAGCGTACAAAATTGCACGAGTGAAAAAATTGCCAGAAGGGTAACTTTTGCACGGAGACATTTTTGCACAGGTTAAAATTTTTTAATTAATTTCTTAATTTCTGTATTAATTTTTTTTTTCCTTTTTACTATCACTGTAACCCCTAACCCTCGGTCGGTAAGTTATTATCTTTTTTTTTATTTTTTTTAATTTTTACTTTTATTTTTAATTTTTATTTTATATATATTTATTTTTACTATCACTGTTACCCCTAACCTTGGTTTGGCTTGTTCTTTGGTTTAGTTTTTGTTTGATTTTATAACGAGTCTATGACTTAAGAAATTAAGTTGGATCTTTTCTTTAAAGTAAAAGTATAATATTACTGCTTAAAAAGATAAAAACTTGATACTATTTTAAGCATTTATGGTATGTCTTACATCGCAACTTAAAACCCTAATTTGGTATTATAAGGAAAGAAAAAGTTATTCTATGAGATATGGTACAATATTATGACTTTTGAAACAAAGTTAAGACTTTAGGGGTTTCAGATAAATAAAAAAACTTTAAAAATTTCCACAACCTTTTAAAACATCAAATTAGAAACAGATTTTGAATTTACAGATGCAATTAAAAAATTATCAGACGAATTTTTCACACGGCTTTCTGACCTTCATCTATTAGAAAACAAATTCAGATACTATATAACTTCCATAAAAAATTATTTTGTTAAAGTGTAGCGCACATTTACAACCAAAGTTTAATACGTGCGATAGCTAGATTGAAATTGTTTTTTTTTTGTAAATTAGTGAGTACTATAATTTATTAAAGACCGCAAAAAAATGGCCAAAGAAACAAAAATTTGCCAAAAAGTATTGTTTGAAAATAAAAATATATACCTAACAAAAACTAATCTAATTTATGTCATATATCTTGTTTTAAGCGTGTCTGTACATTTTAGATATTACTTTTAGAAACAACAATAATAAAATATTTTTAAACTTAAGTTAATCTAACTAAGCATTAAATAAAAAAGTATTTCAAAAAATGAGTATCTGAGTACATTTGTTTGCAAAGAAATAATTTTAAAGTGCACAGAAAAGTTCTAAAAAACCAAAGTGTTGCGAAACCAAAGTATGATAAACCTAAGTTTTTATTATTATGTAATTTTTAATGTATTTGTGTACACTTAAATATAACATATAGTTATAAAACATCTAAAAGAGAAATATAGGTATAAATTACATGTTAAACTACATACTTAATTTGTAAAAAAATGACATTTTAATTAAATACTGTACATTACTCTTGTACATAATGGTAAACATTTGTAATTACTTTATTTATTAAGTAAGTATTATATATACAACTTACTAAATCCAAGCACTTTTTACTTTCTGTTTCAGATAATAACTTGCTGTTGTAACAAGAAAGTTATTATGAAACTGTGAAAAAAGTCCTAGTCGAATGCTAATCTTTTTAGTCTGTAATTTTATTTAAGCCAAAGCAGTATTGTCTTTTTTTTTTTTTTTTTGTTACACAGGGACTTAAAACGAAACTGGTCAAACTAAATCAAACTACCAAAAAATTTGACTAAATATATATTTTTGCTCAACGGGCCACATTTACATGCTCGCGGGTCACATAACTTTCTTTCGCGGGCCGCCCTCGATTTAAAATATAAACGTGCTCGCGGGCCGCAGTTTTTCGACCCCTGGTCCTAGACTATCTTTTACTTTTATTCTAAATATCTTTAAAAACTTTATTATAGTCTAACTTTGAAATCAAAGCTTTTTTATCTATAAGTAAAACAAGTTACAAAAACTTAAATACTAAAACTATTTTCACTGAAATTGTAAAAGTAAATATTAGTTACTTATGGTTTAAAACTTTTAAGAATATGGGAGTTTACTTAGATTAGGGTAAATACTTCTTTTTTATTAATATTTTAACTTTTTAGCTTGCTACACACTTGCTGGATAAAAACTGCGAGTATTGTACGCATTTTTTAGCCGAAAAACGCTGTGTTAAAAATAAAATTTCATTTTGGTTTGAATTGAAAAAAACCTTAAACTAGTAATACAAAAGCATTATATTGGAAAAAATGTTGTACTTTATCAAATTAAAACAACTTCAAACTAAAGGAACCAAAAAATAAGTTATAAACTTACGGACTGTATATCAAATACAATATTTAAAACAAGCATGTTACAGTTTATTTGTATACAGAAAATTATGCACAGTTAAGTTAGCATTTACATACCCAATGGTTGTATCATAAATATAAAAAGCGTATAAAATGCGATATTAACAAAATTAAAGAACACTGCAATTGACACTTACATACCCAATGATTGAAACATAAATGTAAAAAACGTATAAAAAAACGATATTAATGAAAAAAAAACATTGCAATTGAGATTTATTTAGAACCAGATACTTTTGAAAACATTTCTGTTAGTATAGCTTGCCGTTTGAGTTTAGCAGAATTTTTTTGTTGCTTTGTTTTTTGTTTAATTTTAGAGCCCTTAACCAGCGTTTTAGAGTGAACACAATTAAGTAAAAGCATGGTTAATGTTTTTACAAACATTTATTTATTTGAAAATAGTATCTACATAATTATTTGTACTATATAAGTTTTAAAGGTACAAAAGTATATGAGATAGATTTTAAAGAAATTGTGGGTTGTATATAAAATACATACATAAAGTATACAAATTAAATAAATACTAAAGACTTCTAATATAATTTCAATAAATATGCATTGCTTTCAGGATAAAAGTTTTTGTTTTTGGGGTTTTGATTTCATTTGTAAATTTTAGTGGCTTTTAACATATTTATATTAGGCTTAGTGTAGCTAATTAAAAACCAAAATTTCCTTGTTACGCACTGCAAGCTGGGTACACACTTTTGTGCTGTGTTTAAAGTGCATACCTAGTTGGCGTGGTAATATAAACTAATCTAAATTACAAAAAAATTATGCTGTTTTGGCATATAAACTAAAACTATTAGGTTGGCTATTAATATTTATCTGCCTTTTAAATAATTCTATCTTGAAGTCTATAAGTAATTATTGTTAGAAGAAAAAAACTACTTGCTTGTAATAAAAGAAAATCAGAAAAGTCTATGCTAAAATTGTGTAGTTGTTGTAGGATTCAGAAGCCTTTTATAAGTTAAAGGCAAGTTTTCCTTAATAAAAATTTTCGCGGGCCAAACGTTTTAGAAAAAGCCTTCCGCAGGCTGCACTTTTGATAATAATTGTAGTAATCATTAGAAATACTACTATATTAATTAAATATGCGTTAAAATATGTAGTAATAAAGAACTAATAATAAGGAACTTTTGATTAAAAGGCCAGATTTTAAATTTTTACCATAATAACTTTATTTTAAAAGTATGGTTTTAGCTGTTAATTATACCATGGGCCTTTGCTTTCAGGAATACAGTTTGCCTAGACCGGTATTTTTAGGCTTAAAAAAATAAAAACAAATATATAAAATTTTAGTCTATAGATATAATTGATAGACCTTTTGATCATACAGTTGCATAAGTTTAATTTTTTTAAATTATAACGTTTTATTTTTTAGAAGTTTCTCTTAGTATTTTAATATTCAGTTGAAGTATAATTATAAACAGCCATAAAAAGTAACTAAGAAGTATTTATTGAAGTCGAAAACTATTGACTTGTAAACTTTTTTTCTAAAAATTCGGTATAAAATTTTTTTACATGATGTTTGTCATACACAGGCAGATCATCTTATGTATCATATTAAAAACTTTAACTTATTCTACTTAAATATTTTATGTTTAATTTAACGTAAAAATACATATCGAATTGAAATAATTAGTGGCTAAAAGTTCTAAGACTTATTGCCAAGTTTGAAAAAATTTTTTTTTTTTTTTTTACAGGTGTTAAGTGCTGTTGCTACTTACATTTTTAAGTTTGTCTACTATTAAAGATCTATTTTGTACATTACTCCTTACTGTTAATTTTTACTAAACTTCCTGCACTAAAGCCTTGAGTTATAGCTTAATAATTATTAAAGATTTAGTTAATTTTTGACTACATCGTTTTATTGCGCGACTTCGAACAATCGCTGTTGTTAGACAGAAGTTTCATTAAAAAAGATAAACAACCCAGCTTAAAAGCGTTTAACTTTTTTTAACCAAATATAAACTTAGACACTTTAGTATCAATTAACATACGTAAAAACTTTTCTAAAGTGGAAATTATAACTAAACACGACTATTGAAGAAATGTCATTATTAAACTTTATTATTGAGTATAAGATTTCATAGTATCAAGATGATAAATCATCTTTAATTACAGGGAAGAAACCTTGAGGTCAACTTAAACATTTGTCTTTGTTGATTATGAAGTTATTTTAAAATCATGAGCAATTTTTGTCATGGAACGTTTGGGGTTGCTCCTTACTCTTTCTCAAACAACTTTGATGTGAATTTCATTTCGTGCGAATTAGCGAACGCAATCTCTTTTAGAAATATATTTGTTATTTCCGAACACATACCTCCTCACCGCATTATAAACTGTAGATTTTGTTTATTATAACTGATATGCATGTCTCCGCGCAACATAGCCAAATAATTGCACCACGGTTTAGTGATTTTAATAGTATAAAATGATATTTTATTAAACTTAGCTGGCCTGGAAGAAAGTTTAGCTACACAGTATAATACGATAAACTAAAAAATATCAGACGACTGAAATTTTAAAATTTAAATAAACTTCAGGAAGCGTTTCTTACTGCCTGTAAATGTTATCTTCGAAAAATACAAAACAATAGAATTTAAAACTAAGCTGTTAGCTTTAGATATACCCTTTAGCTAAATGTCAAAATTTAAGTAGTAAAAATTTAAAGTCTTAATGATAAAACTCTTTATTTCAAAGTTTATAAAAAAATAAAATAAATAACAATTAAAGTTAAACTTTGTATACGGTAAGTTTTACAACAAATTTATTAACCTCGTGATGTAAAAAAGTTTATCTTTATATGTCATACATACAGCATCTTACAAAAAATTTGAAAATTACTTCAGTAAATCACTTAAAATATCTTAAGGCAGTTTTAATTATTTTTAAAAGCTAAAAATCTAGTTTTTTTTTTCAAAATCTATGAAATACATTTTAGATATTTAAAAACAAATCAAACTGTTTAAAGTGTTAAAATTTAAAAAAAGGATAGCTAAACAAATCTTTCCTAAATAAATAAAAGCTTTTAAATTTTAGTAAAAAGCAATGTACATACACAAACTTTTATATAAAATTTGCAATTAACTCAAAATTAAAATTTACAGTTAATAAGTAATTTTTATTTAGAGTTTTATACATTTCTTTCCTAATAGTTTTTTAAAATCTAATATGACGTATACAGTCAAGATAACCACAGTTTAAGTCTTAATGCATCGACTCCATTCAGATAATACCTGTTGTTTAATTTGTTATTAAAAATATACGCATTTATTCTATAAAAAAACCTTCAAATTAAAACAAAAATTCTAACTAATAAAATATTATGAGTAAGTTACCGTATAAATCTACATAACATTAAATAACTGCTATAAAGATTAAAAAAAACATAATTGTATGTAAAAAATAGAAACGCTTTAACTTCAAGCTGATTCTTCATTAATATGTCCTATAAAATACTCATGTATACTTCGGTTTTTTTACACATATAACAGTAATAGAAAGTATATTTTGTTTTTTAAGAACTATAAATTTTGTAACTTCTGATAAAACCAAGCTTATAAAATTGATCATTGGATCAATAAGGTGCATTGTCATCTTAAAATATTTTTTATTAAAATAATAGTGATTATAGATTTATAGTGATTACACCAACATTTTTTTTTGTCTATAGACATAATTTATTTCAGTAAGACAAATGCATAGCTTATGTAGATATAATAAATAGAAAAAACCGTATTTAGTTTAATTAGACACGTAATAATACAAATAAAGATACTAGCTGACAAATCAGCAAATTAATAATCACTTTCAAATCGTTTGAATCGGTTTCATACTTCTTGATAATAAACTTTTTAAACCTCCGTCTTAATACAAAGATCACACAAAAAATTAGTCGATAATGTTATTCTTTTTCAAAAACAATATAAATTTTGTTTTCAAAAGAATTAGTAGTACCAACCTGTATAGTCTCTTGTCTCGAGTAAATCCAAGATTTTCATAAAGGCCTAAAGAAGCTGTATTTGTTACTTCTGTTTCAAGTACTACCTAAAAATTATTAAACAACTATAAGTTATAATAAAAGTGCTATTTTACAGTAAAATTTTATTAGTAACCGGTTTCAGAGAGTAAAAAGTCAGACCTTTTCAAACAATTAACAAAATAGAGAACATACAGTGAATAGTGAAAAATATTAATCGGTTAATTGAGAAACATTTTATAGTCAACACAAATAACTTTAAAATAACTAGAAAAATAAGTAAAAAAACGACTGTTTTTGTACGCAATACATTATTGACTTACTGCGTTTCACTATTCATAAAATATGAACAGTTCTACGGAGTCTGTAAAAGATAAACATACAAACATAAATCATGCAAAAATATGTATTTATGTGTTAGATTTACTTACTTTAAACGTATTTTTGAAAATAAAACGTGGGTTAAAATTTTGGATTTAAAGTTATATCTACAACAAGAGTACATTTGTATGACAAAACTTGCTTAAGTTTTTACAGACTCTGTAGAGCTGTTCATATTTTATTAAAAGTGTAAGTATTTCAAAACAGCTGCTATGGTTTTAAAATGAGCTCTGTTTGTTTGGATCATGAGGATTTAAAGCCTTTTTTCGTTATATCTTAAAATTATCTATCATTAAAAAAAAAACATTTTTCTTAAATATTTAAAATAAGAAGTCAGTAAACTTTACTGAAAGTTTCAATAAACTATGGAAAAGCTAAACCATATGTATTTTTAGCAAAAAAACTCTTTCCACTGTTTGTGTAAAAAACTTATCTGTACTTTGAAAAATTAGGAAAAAATAACGGTTTGTGCAAAAAGTCTAAAAGTTAAAAGTAACGAAACTTAAGACTAAAAATTCACAACAAATTAATTAAAAAATTGTATATATACAAAAAAAAGCATGTATGAAAAATATAAAAGAATAGTAATATTTTAACGCATGACAGCATATTTAGTGTTAAACTACATGAATGTACTATTTTTAAGTGCGAAAAAAAATTAGAGAGTAACCTAGTAATTATAAAAAAGCTAATTTTTAGAAAAAATTATAAATATTTAATAGTAATTAAATGTATGAACTTATTCTTTCAAGAATTTATTTTACAAACTAAGTTTCGGTCAAAGACCTCGTCAGTGCTTAATTAAATCTTATTCAAATAGAAACTAATTAAAAGTAAAACCAAAATTGAAATTAAAACCAAAACATATAATAGTATTTAAATGTATATCAAAAATTGAATAATCATTGTTTTATTATTCATTAGTCACTTAGGTTCTTGACATGCAGAAACAGAAACTTAAACTTATTTAAAACAAAGTTTTAATTAAAAAAAATGTAAAATCTTGTTCTTCTTTCCAAATGATTTTGTACAGCAAACACCAAAGCCTAGTTAAGATACTTACTAGATAATAGATACTTTTGATAGTTTCTATACTAGTTTTGCTAATAATTACCTTAAAACTTATTTAAAATTTTATTTAGATTAGTATCATATAAATATTATGAAACTTTCAGACATAACAATTTATTAAATTTTTGGTTGTTAATAAAAAAGCTGTTATAACAAATATTATTTTATACAAATTTTTTAAAACGTTGTTATATAAACTAACAAACTATAAATTTTAAAACCAGTGATATACTATAATAACAAATATGTAATATTATTTCTAACATAAATTTGCAATTATTTAATAAAAAAATCAAAGTGTAAAAAGCTGTAATTTAAAACCAACCTCATCACAGCCCTCTTCTATCATAGACTCAATTGCCAGCTTGACCAGTGTGGAGCCTGCGAAAATTAATTGTTATGTGTCAATTTGGATTGATTACAAACTCATTATTTTATAATTTAATTGTTAAATTGTTTTCTACATTACAAAAAAAAAACAGTTAATAAGTCTTAAGCAAGCCTGATGGCAGCTAGACCCTCTAGTACCTTGTTGTAAAGCGTGCTACCACCTACCAACAAAAAAATATTTTTCAATGATACATATATCCTAGTTACTCCAGTCTAATATACAGCAAGCCAGTCAGAACATCAACAAAACAGTAAACTTATGTTCTAATCTTATAAAAAATTAAAAGGATAATAAAGTCCTAAATTTCACAAAAAAAATATTTTAAGACCACCAATTTGTTTAATTTAGAACTTTATTTATTTTTTATTTGTCTTATAATTTACAATCTTTATTTAAAGCTCTTTAGCATTACTTTTACTATGTATTAATCACATACCAATTACATAGACCAACTATAAATAAGTAAATTCTTCACACAGTTCGTATGCAAAATTTTAGACTGACTTAGTCAAATTAGACTGACAACTTCCCTAATCTAAGTTTAAAACAAGATACTTTTCGGAGAACAAAAACTAATTTAACTTTTAAGATACAACTAGTTTCAGAAACAGCTATATGAAGTAAAAAATTAATTTTATAGTTAATTTTCTCTGAAATTTTAAAAAACTAATAAAAATCTATCTTCTCCTTGATTTTTAAAGCAATTTTATTTAAATGCTTAGTATTCTTTTTCAATATTTCGCACAACTTGTAGGAAACTGATATAGCAAATAAAAACATATTATGATCAAATTAAATAAAAAAAAAATTTTGTGTTTTTCATTTAGAAAATTACAACATAAAAGTAAAACATTTTTTACCAACAATTTCTTAAAAATTATCAAAGATTATACTGTGAAAATATCAAAAATAATTGTTAAAAAACTGAAGGAGGTGACATATTTTTAATGAAATACTCTATTTTTGTCTTCTTAGTTTGTGCCTTCTCTTAAGAGCTATTCGAACTCTTTAACTTTACTTATTTATATCTCAATATTAGTTTAACTTTTTAAAAACAGTAATTACCAACTGGTAGCTTAGTCTTTTTTCGTAATAAGACAAACTTTAGAAAAAACTTACCACCTATGGTCTTGAAATTTTAAGTTTAGATTGCTTGCTCACAGAATGCTGGGCTACAAAAACCAAAAGCTTATTCAGATAGAACTTTACAATTTTATAAGCTCTTTAAAATAAAACAAACTGAATCTTAATTTTCTTTTAGAATTCTGAAAAACCCTGAAATTTTGACACATTGGCCTTGTATTCAGTTAAATGGCTTTAAAATTAACCTTTATTAACAATATAATTTCAAAACTCATGCTGATCAGTCATTCAAAGGCTGATCCAACAAGCATGAATTAAAATCTCACAAGGAAGCTGACAATGTTTAATGTGTTGAGTAGTGAATAATTTAGTAGGATCAATTTTTTGCTGAACTAACAAACGAGCCCTTTAGTGAAAAAGCTTTTTAGCATGTTTGGTTTTGACTGTAACTAAGGGTTATCATGAATATATCTGCCTAATGATTTGTAATAAGAACAAAACCAGGTCACAGTTTATCACATGGATAGTTTTTAATGGTCATAAGGTGCAGTATAGTACTTTATCAAACTTAAAAATATAATTTAGTATACAAGTTAAGTTATAAAAATTTAACTAAACAAAAGTTTTATAAGTACAATAATTAAAGGCATAGGAGTTTATAGAGTTTTAACTGAGCAATCCGACATTTTTAACCGCTTGAAAGAATAAAAAGTAATTTTTGAGATATGAGTTATCAAAGTCGGTGACCTCAATAGGTTCCTAATGGAAGGCGCAAACTAAAAACGCAGAAAAAGACCATTCCACTAAAAATCTATCTACTCCTTCAGTTTTAAGCAATCTTCTTCAAATTTTCACAGAAAGTGTATTATTAAAATTTCAAAAAGATTAAATGCAAGAATTTTTTAAACTTCATAAAATTAAATTTTTATTAAAAAACCACCTATTTTTTTTCTTTAACTAAAACTTTTATTTTTTAATATTTCAACGTTCAAGTCTTTTAAATTATAAAAGAAACGTTTCTTGAAAGTTTGAGGTCTCTAGCTCAAAAAAATGAAGGAGAAGACAGAACTTTTGTGATTTTCTAAATTTTCAAGAAATTGAACCCAAAAAATTTAAGGTCTATACGTTTGTATCAGAAACTTTTTATAAAAATCACAATATCTTAAATGTTAAATAAGATTTTTTATTCTATAAAAACTGGCTTGTAGTTTGTACTTTAAGCTTTCATATAAGATTCAACGTTATTTTTAGTAAAAAAATTTTGGACATCCCCCTATGCCCTTAAGTAAAACTCAAAATTAATAACATAGTTTAAAATACTTATTTAGGATATTAAACACAAGTAAGTTAATACTTTTTGAAAGTTACAATCTAATACTTGTTTGTACCTATTTTTCTTCTGCGAAGATTTTTGTTAACAGCTAACATAGCAATATATCCTCTCTGAATTGAATTTTTATGCTTATCAAGCTTGCAAACAATTGCTCCAACATACTCATCTTCGTGCACTGCCTTTTATTTAAATTAATAAGTTTATTGTTATTAGAGTAAAAATCAAGTAGTAATTTATTTTAGTTTCAAAAGATAAAAATTATCATAACTGAAGAAAACTCATGCGACACAAAACTTTATTTTTAAGTTCTTATTAGGATCAGTTTGTTTAACTTGAATACATTTTAGTAACATTATTTTATTTTGAAATTTCTAAAAATTTAAACTTATAAAAAATAATTTTCTTATAACTCTTAGTACTAATTTATTAAAACTAACTGTTAAGAAATTGCTTGAGATCAAAAGTTAAAAAAAAAAATTCTACAACAAAGTATATTTTTTTAAATTAATAACTACATTCATAATTGCTAGAAATAAATACTTTTTCCATCACTATACTTTTACTTTTTTTTATGTTTAAAATTTTTTGAGTAATTTCAATAATCATATCTAGACAAAATTGGTAAATCTTAATAAAAATAGGTTCGTTTAGGGGTACTAAATATAATTAAAAAAATAGTTAAGACTCAAAATGCTGATACCTAAAACTAATTTTTTAGCTTATGTTTAACTAATCTCTCATCATACAATATATATAAATATAATACATTTTATACAGGTACTTTTCTTAATAGGATTTTATTATACATTTTAGGTTGAGAAAATAATTATTTTTACATTAAAAAATAAAAGATCTCATCCACTTATAAATACTGTAAAACTTTTTAGCAACTAAAATATGATATGGAGCATAATAATAAATATACTTAACATTCTAGTATTATTTCAAACTTTCAGTAGTATAAAATAATGTCTTTTAACATTTTAACTTTGTGTAATTCTCTAATTTAAAATCAGTAGGAATATAGTTGTATTTGTGAAAGAATTATCTTTGAATCAATCTAGCTTATATTATATGTCATCTCCAACATATACTTGCTGTGCATTAGGGTGCATTTGTTGCCCCTCAAAAAAGAAAATTTTTGAACTTCGCTTAGTCCATTTTTTTGAAGGTGGGGAATCACATAAATAAACAGCACAAAAAAAAAAAGCTTACCAGCTTTTACCACCGTCACGCTATTTACATTTTTCTGAAAACAACGCCTGTGTAAATTGTTTGGGACCTTAAAACTTCGACCTTTAAGTTTTTGGTTGAAATTTTTTTAACATGTAGCAATCATCACATAAACACATTCTACACGTTTTAAGACCATTTGAAGAAAGTTTCTTTGAGGTATTTCTTGGTTTCTTCAAAAAAAAATTAAAATAACCAAAAATGATAAAAAAATAGAGAAAATCTAAAAATACCTCAATGAAACTTTCTTCAAATGGTCTAAAATCGCGTAGATTGTGTTTTTGTGATGATTGCTACACATAATTTTAGCCAAAAATTGGAAGGTCAAAATTTCAAGGTTGAATACAATTTACATAGGGGTTGTTTCAGAAAAATGTAAATAGCTTGACGATGGTAAAAGCTAAAAAGCTAATTTTTTTTGCAGTTTATTTATGTGATATCCCACCTACAAAAAATGGACTAAGCAAAATTCCAATGTCAGGGCAACAGATGCACCCTACTGTGCATATGAATTTCAAAGGATTGTTTTTACACTACACAAATAGCAGCAAGCTTATAGCAATTTAATAAAAATATAAATACTGCTATAATAGAGAGACATCACTAGCTTTTATAAACAACACTTAATAAAAAAATGAAAGGTATTTAGTTGCTTTCAAAAACAATTACTACTCGAAAGTACTTAATTTATGTTAAAAAGTTTTTAATTCATAATATTTATTCATAACATATTAACTTTTCTAACAAAATATAAAGACCAACAAACATAATTTAGATGTAAATTGTATATTCTTATATAAAACTTTAAAAACTGTTATAAATTTTGGAGTCATTGTTGTAAACTTGATGTTTTTTAAGCAAGGTTTAGTAGACTTTTTTTGAAAGCTTATGGTTTTACTAAATTATTTGTAAATATTACAACAATATTTCCTTTGTTAGACTATATACTATATATTGAAAACTTATGTTGAACATTTTTTTACACTAGTGGCTTTTTGGAGTTTTAAAACATACACACAGCATATCATTTAAATTATAATAATTTAAATTTTTTATGTCTATTTTTGTCTATTTTTTATGTCTATTTTATGTCTTTTTTTTTTTTATGAATAATAATTTTTTTTTAATAAAACAACCTAATACTTAAAGTAAGTTACAGAGAAATTAATAAAATCAGGCACTATTATTAAATGATATGTCAATTATTTAGAAAATTTTATGTACACACTAAAGTAATTACTACTTGAAGAAAACAATTGGGTCTAGGTGCAGGTGTTGAAAACACTGCTTTAATGATTTGACTTAAAGTAAAAAATAGTTTATAGTTTACGGGTAGGAGTCTAATATGCACAAAGGGACACTTTTGCACAAAGGGTGAAATATGCACAAAAACACTTTTGCACAAAGGGTCACTTTTGCATAAGTTGAAAACATTTTTAAATCTATTTTTATTAACTTTAATGTTTAATTTTTTTTATTATCACTATTACCCCTAATCAGGCATGGTAAAATTTTAAAACCACTAATTACAGCTTTTTTTATCGCTATAGTAACTAGAAATCTAAAGTAACAAAATATAGCTAATTTTCTTCTATTATACATTGGATAAAATTTCATAAGTTATTCTTTATTACTTTTGTTATTATAAACTTACTATAGTGTTAAATTACTCAAGTTTCAATTTGCAATGTACTAAAATAATTTTTACACCTTGATTTCAAAACTAAAACAATTTTTAATAATATTTTTACATACTACCTTATCTTTTTTTTTTTCAAAAACAAAAAATAAAGTTCTTCTTAAATTATTTTTAGATTAAAGTTTAAAAAATAAAACAGAATAAATAAAAAAATTAATATAAAATGGTATTTATATGAACTTACTTTTTTATTCAACATTATTATTTGTTTACTTTTTTTTTTTGTATAATTTTTTTATTTAATTAAATACATAAGTTCTTTAAGGTACATTAGATTTAAATGTTTTAGTATTTTTATTAATCAATAAACGTTAGAAACAACATTTTTAGAGAAATACTTTAGTGTTATATTTACATTATATAAAAATAAGTTTTGTTTTGTGCATGCTTTGTCCTTAAATGAGAGTTGTAAATTATAGGCTGAATTGTTCTAAAGAAATAACTATATAGTTTAAATTGAGGCTACAAAATATATCAAAAGTTTAAATAATGAAACTAAATACACTTTAGTTTAAATTAATTTTGATATCCTCAGTATGAGAAAATCTATCTTAAGAATATAAACTAACTATTATAACTATTTTTAAAAGTTTGTTTACAATTGAGATCAAAAAATCCTACTGTCGGGGATTTTTGATAGTGATATATTTAATTTGCGACGCTTGTTACCATGTCTGCCCCTAACCCTTACCCTTGATCAATATTTTTTTTTCTATTAGTTATTTATATTTTTTCTTGTTTTTTTTTTATTAATAAATTTTATTAGGTATATATAAATCTTTTTTATCATTGTTACCCCTAACCCTCACTCTTGGTCGGTACTTGGTATGTTAATTTCATTTTTTCTTCATTTTTATTAGCTTATCTTTTTTTTTTTTTTGTTAATTTTTATTTTAATTATCACTCTTAACTCTATGTAACCCTTATCTTAGGTCAGTATATATTTTTCTTTTTTTGTTTTTTTAATTCACTTTCTTACTCTTGTGCAAAAGTGACCCTTTGTCAAAAAGTGTTTTGTGCAAAAATGTCCCTTCGTGCAAAACGTCTTCGTACATATTAGACTCGTTCCCATAATTTATAAATACAGTTTTCTGAATGTTTTTCTTATTCAAAGCAAACTTACCAAAAAACAAAGCTTTGGCCAATTATGAATAAAGTATCTGTATGTGTAAATACTGTAAGGTTCAGACAGATCTTTAGTTATAAGGTGCATGATAGGTGGCATTTGATTCTCATTCTTGTACCTATTTGACAAAAACTATATATTAAAAAAAATTAGAAACTTTAAATTTTCTTAACAAAAAAAATAACAAACTAAAATGTTTTACTTAAAAAGTGTTAAGTGTAAACAAGCATAAAGTACAATCAAATTTTAATTATGGACAGTTTTACTAAGTTACACTGACAAAAAATATTAATTCCTTTTTAGTAATATTGAGGTAAATTAAGAGTTTTATTATGTAAAATAAAAACTATAATCATCTGTAAAACTAAGGTATACAAGTTACCTGTTTTCTCGTCAGCTTTGACCTTTCATATCACTTTTAAGTAAAAAACGTTTGAAAAACTTTATCTTAAAACTAGTAAACTCAAGTTGGATATAAAGTACTTTGATAAATGTCTAGAAATAAAACTTGTCCATAACTAATTTAAATTCAAAATTTTAAGATTCTTTGAAATTGTTATACATTTCATTTAAACTTTGACAAAGAATCAAGGATCGATTTATAAGCTTCAAGCATATAAATTTGTAAACAAAAAATATAGTTATAATAAGTTGCAAATAGTATTTAAATGATCTTATTTGATCATAAGCATTTTTTTAATTAAAAACTTCTTTATTGCAAATTGTTTGTAATATTAAAATGAATATTTTATAAAAACTTGAAATAAATTGAATAAAATATGAAGAAGATAAGTTTTTTGTAAATTTTTTGTAATTCAATGAAATTTATTTTACAGAAAAATAGATGGTTAAAATTAAAAGTCCATTCTCTACAATTTGTAAGATTTTTTAAATATCAACAAAAATGGTTCAAAAGTTATAACTCTACTTGTAGAACATATATTTTAGTGATTTTTTTTTTTTTTTTCTTGGTTGTTGCTTTTAAAGCAACCTAATGAATTTTGATTACTTTACTTAAAAACATACTTTTAAATACTAAAAACAGTAGAAAATAACAGTTAGTTTAGTTATTACTGTTTAATAGTCAAAGTTTAAAAACAAAATGGTTTGCCCTCATGCCCTTAAACCAGAATCTCATTTTCACAATTTAACTTTATATAAGATATTGCCCCTATTACTTTACTCATTTACTTTTTGCTCTCATTCTAGTCAATATTGTCCACAAATAGGTTATAATGCCCACTTTAAAAACCCTGTCTTAAACTAATCTTGATAGTTTTACTTTTAATTTCATATAAGCTTAAGTAAGGGAAACCATGTAATGAGTTAATGTTAAAATTTTTAATAAATTATTTTAAAAAATGTAATAACTTAAAAATTTTATAAATAACCTTGTGTAGCAAATCCCTTGATTTGCTGTTACAATATGATTTATAGTATCTTCAGTGTTAACAAACAATTGATTATTGTTGTTGCTTTGAAGATTTTTCAAACATTTTTCAGCTAAATCAGCTTTGATAGAATTATTATTGCTTTCAGGCAGAAGTTTTTCATCAGTTTTGGTAATAGTATCACTTGTTACTCCAAGCTCTCGACTTTGAACATTTTTCAGAGAGTTTTTTGCAGAATTTAAAGTATGTAAATCCAAACTTTGAACATTGTTAAGTTTCTTGTCTTTTTTTTCCATTTCAATTTACCAAAAATCTAAACATATAACACAATTTTAACCAGTTTATTTCCAAATTTAAAGTTAAGGCTATAAATTTACAAAAGTCAAAACTCAGCTGAGTTACTTTAATGAGAACATATACAGTTTTAGCTCTGTATTTTAATTTTAATACTTTTTTTAACATTTTGATAGTTTAGTTCCCTTTCTTGTATGTCTTTTAGAAAATGATAACATAGCATTAACTATTACAGGGTTGCCATTCTTTGAGTCAAAAAAACTAATCCTAAGTTTTTTCAAATAAGTAAAAAATCTTTTTTTTTTTAATTTTTTAAAGTTCATAAAAACAAAATTTTTCAACAAAATTGATTATAAACAACAAAGTATTGAAATTAAATCAACTAAATCTTATTCAAAATCTTTAAAAAATCTTAGAACTATTATGAGTATTTTAAAGAAAAACAAAACTATCCTGAGGGAGTCTGAGTTCTTTATTAATTCAAAGTATCTTGAGTTATCCTGAGTGTCTCAAGTAATAATAATATTTATAATGTTTATATTATTAATAATTAATAATATTTATAAACTACATCAATACAATAGTAATGTTTAACTTTTTCTTAAAATTTCATAGCCAAAAATTTCAACTAACAATGTTCTTATATTTTAGAAAGCTTTTTAAAAACTGCCATTAAGGGCATAGGGGGGGGGGGGGGGGGTAAACACCCTTTTTTGGTTTTTGATCTTATTTTATATAGTTTTTACTAAGCTACAAGATGCTTTTTACAGATTTTAAAAATTCAAAATAACTTTTAAGATATAGCCGGTCAAAGTCGGATGCTACAATAGGATCCTTATGGGAGGCGCAAATTAAAACGGCAAATAGCTAGAAATCACTAAAAATCTATCTCCTCCTACGTTTTTTGAGATAACTACCTCAAATTTTCAGGAAATGTTCCTTGCAATATTTAGAAAATTCTGTCGGAACAGAATTAAAAAAATTAAAAAATAAAAATTTTATAATGAAAAAACTAAAAAAAACTGTTTTTTTTTGTTTATTTTTTTTATAGAATTTTTATTTTTCAATTTTTTGAAAATTCCTTCCGACAGAATTTTCTAAATATATCAAGGAACGTTTCCTGAAAGTTTGAGGTAGTTATCTCAAAAAACGTAGGAGAAGATAGATTTTTAGTGAAATAGTCTATTTTTGCTGTTTTAGTTTGCGCCTCCTATAAGAAACCTATTGTTGCCTCCGACTTTGACCGGCTATATCTCAAAAATTATTTTGAATTTTTAAAATCTGTAAAAAGCATCTTGTAACTTAGTAAAAACTATATAAAATAAGATCAAAAACCAAAAAAGGGTGTTTACCCCCCCCCCCCCTATGCCCTTAATAAGCTTGAAAATAAATAGTCTGAATTTTTAGTAAAAATTCTAATTCTTGTGAAATATTTTAAGTTTCACTATACAGAATTGCCAAATGTTTTTGAAAAATTCTCCCATGTTTTCTTAATTTCTTTTAGATTTTCAAAAGTACTTTCTGAATTGTGTATTTGCTTAGTAAGCATTTTTTTATATACCTTTATTCTTAACCCACCTTACCTAACATATTAAAATTAATCAAAAATAAATTTCTTATAACTTAAATAAAAACATCATGAAAAAAATATTTTTGATGACTCAGCATATATCTACATGATATATTTTTGTGTCAAATCTAAATGTTACTACTTAACAAAAAAAATGGCAAAAGTCTGCAGAACAGAAGTCTGGACTTTCGTTTGCCGTGAGACAAGCTCAAGTTAAAAGCAATTTGATGACCAAGAGGTCTTTATGCATATCCAGGTACTTGAACGAAAAATGTTTAGCAATTTTTTGTTTTTGTTCAATGAACCACTTTATTATATCAATTCAATTTATTTTTTATATGTGCACACTAGATTTTGATATTGTAATGTTAAACTCAGAGAGCTTTAAAAGTGTTGATTATGAACTCTACAACAATAGGCGGTTTTAATAGGACAAAAAAAAAACCTTAAGTTTAATTACTAGACTTAAATCAATTATGAAAACAATGGTTATTACAAATCAATTCAAGTTATTTTATATTTCATTAGATATTTTGCTCATAAAACAGCTGATAAAAATTGTAATTGTTCATCTTGCAGTAGCTTTATTTGTTAAGAAATACCCTACTATAAAACAGTAAACTTCATTGGTAGCTTGATGAAGCATAGCATAGTTTCCAGGGCCAAAGCAAAATCTAAAGGTTATACACGCTATAAAATAAATTAGACTATAAAACATCTAGTCTTCAAGCATACTATTAGAAAAATAAAAAAGACTTCAGTAAATACAAATTTTTGTTCTGGTTTGAAAAAATATAAACAAAATAATCCAAATACGAATAAAAAATGTCTCTTCCTGGCAAGTATGGCCGAAAATTAATTACAACTAAACATATGATACTATAAAAGATAATTGGTTATTTATATTATTAGTCACTTAATAACACAAGGTTTAAAATACTATTGAATACTTAGCTTTAAATGCTCATAAACGTTAGTTTTTTAACTTAAAAAATCATTTTAAAACAGAATTTAGATACATGTTTTTCGTAGCAAACATAAACTACAAATATTGAATTTGTTGTTTCTATCTTTCAAGTAAAGAAGAATGCAGAAAAAAAAATATTAGAGAGGAAGTTGATTAAAAGGAAAAAAAAAATCTTAGGCTTCAAGTTAATATAGACTTAAACAACCAGTTTTATTAAATAATTTACATGTAGTATGTGATTTACAAAGATATAAAATCAACCTTTTACTTTATTGTAATTTTATGATTATTTTTTAATAGTAAAATACATTTTTATTTTTAATTCAAAGCTGAACATATTTATACACTTTCAAAAACCTTACTAGTTTTTTTGAATAAAGCTTAGTTTTGCAAAAACTAAAACTCTAAACTTGTTTAGATGCATCACTGTATCTCCTTTGAATTAAGTCGAGACTCGAGTCGAGACATACACTCACCGTGAAATATTTTAAACTCTTTATCTTATATTTGCACTCCTTAACAAATAAGACTTTTTTTTTTCGTCTGTAAGGATAAAACTTATTTACCATTTCAAGTGTTTTTTTGTGTGGTTATTTACAATATTGTTTAGGTGTAGTTAAACTTCAATATTTAGATATTTATTAAAGATTGTAAAAACTGATAGTTTTAATTAAAACGATATATTTATTTTATACTTTTTATCTAGTTTAAGAATTTTTTTTTATGGATACAGCTTTATTTTTTTTAATTGTGCAGGTTTATTTTATATATTTATTGTTATTTTGTTTTTAATGTTACAACTTTAATTTATTTTTACTTAATTTTTAATAAATTGAAATAAGTTTATTGTAGAGTATAAGTTCTTAAACATACTTCAAAAAAGGAAAAAACTACTTCAAATTTATTTACTAATAATTTTTTTTTATCTTTTATTTAACTCATATAAAAAATATTTATTTGCTAAAATTATTGATGAATTTAAAAATAAATACATTTCAGATAGAAATTTTACATTTTGACGTAGAGTTCAAAATATATTTTATGTCTATATAATGTTAGATATAAGATGTATCGTTAAAAGGCGTTAAATCCTGGAGATCCTGATAAGCTAAGCTTGTCGGAATAAATACCACAGATGTTCTTGTGCTAAAACTTTATTTCAACTAACGGCGTTTCACTGCTCTCAAATAAATTTAAGAACAGATCTACGGAGTCTATAAAATATTAACACACATTAGAAAAAAAGCAGAAAAAGCATGTATAATTATGTATAGTGTTTATGTAGGTAGCAACTATAAATGAACTTTATGGTTTAAAAAAAAAGTTTGGGATAAAAACATAAAATTATAAAATTGTCTACAAAAAATACAAATTTAATAAAAGTAGGCACTAACCTCAAAAATCTCTAAGAATAGGCAAGTTTTTAAAATGAAAATTAAATTGAGTTGTGCAGAAATCTTACGTCATAATAAATTTAACAAATTTGTTTGTCCCAAGACCAAATACTTTGACCGATTTTATTTTTGTCGTTCAATAAAATCAGTATCTCCTACATCGCTTGAATTTAATTTGTTAATTTTGTCAGTTTTAAAAAATATGAAGAAAAGGGCTTAAATACCCGAGAAAGCGCTGCGTAAATAAATTAATAGTACTTAAGAAAAATTTATTCTTATTAAAATTTGAAATATCTAACGTAAGTTAATTTTTTTATTTATAGTTAGATTTGGATCCAATCAAGAATTTAAGTCCTAACAAATATATGAACATACAAAAACACAATTTTACTTTCCTTTAAATTCTGCATTATAATCATAACAGATTCCAAAGTTTTTTTATAAATCACAAGCAGCATAACGCTCTTAGTAGAATAAAATAATTACATAAAAAAAGAGTTTGTCTTTATTTTTATCGAGCTTTGTATTTCTAGATCTTTAGGATTGAATTCTTTGTTTCATTAACTGTAGTTATTATTAATACAACACTTTTATATAAATATTAGTAATAGTTTGATATTTTTATTTTAATCTGTATGTTAAATACATAATTAACTATTTTCTCAAATATCCATAATAAATTAATTTAAAAGGCGTTTGTGATTAAAAATAATAATTCGAAAATGTTGTTTAGTTACGTTTGAAATTTAAAAACGAGCTTAATTTGCGTGCAAATAACCATAACTGCTAACAACGTTTGCTTATAAAAATCTGAATAAAACAAGCTCCTTTAAATATATCAATATAAATTTGTAGGATACTTACTTTCTTACAAAATATGTTTTTTAATTTCAATTATTAACACAGTTCTATGATATTATATATTAAGAATGACATAGTATAATTAAAGTGTTCCACAGTTATTGACGAGAATGTTAGAAGAGGCCATTGATGACAAAAGTCCACACTGCAGTTTCCACTCACAGTGTGGACTAGAGTCTCGTTATCTTGAAAATTACCTTTTATTCTTGGTCAAAAAGGGTTAGGACTAAGAAAAATATTTTGATTTCAGATTTTGAAAATATATTAAACATCAGCTTTTTACTCTTCAACAAGACGAAGCTCCATTCAATACTGATAAAAAAGCCATTTTCATAAATTTTTGAGTAATGAGATGTTGTCTTCTGTTTTACATCTGGTAAACTTTTCGATGTCGTCTATGATAAAAGAAAGTCTCTTTTGTTCTTCATCCAAGTGTGTTGGTTTTAGGACAAATTTCCTGAAATAATTGTCTAACACAACTCATAAAAAGATGCGTGCCTCGGTCGATAGTTTCGGAGAATGTTCTATACTATTATTTATAAAGATAATTACTGGCAGTTTAAATTTGTCAGTATGTACTTATTATTCTTATAGTTGGTACTTAATTTTTACATATAAACTGGTCTTGAATAGAAACCTATGCCCCACTTTGTAAATATACGCATCTTGTACAACAAACAAAAAATATCTTATTTGTTTAACGAAAGCAATACACAGCTATAAAAATCGAAAATATGGAGTTTAAATTGTTAACTAGCGCTTAAAGCCAAATAAAAAACCAGAGGTAAAGCGCGTATTTGTTTTATCTAAATTCTATAAGAATACATTGTTTTAAAATTTTATTGTAATACACAAAAGTTATTTTCATCAGACAAGAGTCAGATAGAATTTTTATATAGTGCACAATGCACAATAAAAAAAAATTAATAGCAAAACTAAAGCGTAGTTTGAAAAATAAAGGTCTACTTTAAAGCATAAAGTTAATTAAGACTTGTCAGGTGTACTTCAGGTAAATCTCAACCCTAATTTTTTTTTGAAAAAAAAAACAGAGATTAAAACAAATCTTTTTCAAAAAAAAACTCACCTGTATACTTTACAAATTTAATAAATAAGTTACCTAATTCAAAACCGTTCTGTTACTAAACCATAATTATAAAACTAAAGTGTATTTACGTAAATTAGTTGCATATCAAAAATATATTGAAAATAGAAGAATATAATGTTGATCTAGATGTTCTTATTTCACAAGAGCTTATGAATAAATTTGAGATGGTTTTAAAGACTATAAAATACTAAATAGTCTTTTGGATATATATTTTTCAGATAAAAACAACTCAACCATATATTTTCACATTAGTTACTTTTTCGAAATTTGAAACTAACTTAAAACTACCTCATACTTTTTAAAGTAAGATTGCGACCAAAGAAATTTTCTTAAAAATCAAAAACACAATTTTAATTAAGAAATGTTATTGTTTGTTTATTCTATATAGATTACAGAACCTATCAAATTTCCCTTTTCACTTCTTATTTCTTAAGTTGTAGTTTAATTTTTTTGCAACGGTTATTTACATACAATTAATATTACAAATTTTCATCAAAAAATAGATTAAGGCAGCTATCAAAGACCTTATATGCTAAATATGACTAAAATTAATAAAACAAATTTATTTTATGTTAAAAAAAACTGTGACGCATCGTTTTTTTAATCTGAATGTAAAAAATATCAAAAATTGATATAAGTCAGAAGTTTTGTTAATTATACTAATGAAAGAAGTACATAAAAATAAAAAAAATCTCCATGATTGACTAAAAAAGCAAAAACTTGTTTTAAAATGTCCATATTAAAGTTTTATTTGAAAATAAAACCATTACATTCATTAAGCTAATCTAAAGCTTTTAGAAAAAATATGGCTTATTTCACTTAAATAAACATTTTTTAAAACAAAGTATTTCTTCAAACTGTTAATAATGAATATTTTATAAGTAAGATAGTTTGAAAAGGAATGAAGAAGTTTGTTAATATGTCAAAATGATGGCTCTCCACATGCCAAATTTGATGTGTCTAAAAGTTGTTGATTTCTCAATCCTACAGCTGTTTTGTTCACACTCTTTTGCTTTTCTATGTTAAAAACTTCTAAGATAGCGTTTTGGAGGCACATTAGATTATAGTCAATTATATCTGAAAATTTTAATCTATAATTAACTGTTGAAAACTTAAATCTTCTCAGCTAGTTTCATTTATTTTAATTCAACAAGTTTTTCAAACAGCTAACTTTTAGTATAAATTAAAAAAATCTAAGGTTGTCAAGTATACACCTAAACATAGAAATATTTATTTTATAATAAACTTAAAACAAAACTAAAAAACACCACTAAATTTAGAAATGAACTAGTAATCAACCGGATCTGGCCATACATTGACAAGATCTGGATTCGACTTGGTTATAACTTTTTTTCAATGATTCAAAACTGGTTCCAGTTTGATTTTAATTTAGATTTAAGATCTAAATCGGTCAAACTTATTTTAGACAAATCAACATAAATAAACCGTATTTAAAATTTTTATACTGAATAAATGATTTAAATTCTGTCTTGTGCAATAAAGAAACAATTAAACATGTTTAAATATGATACAAAACTATTCTACTTTCATAATAACTTATGCATCAATACTTTTTTTTTTAACTTAAATAAAACAATACTAATAAAAATACAACAAAAAAAATACGCATAATAATAAAAACGTCGTCACCTCTTTTATTGAAAGCTTCACTTCGACACACACCAACCAAAACAAGAAATCTGCTTATTTCTCTAAGATACAATATGTTAGAGTTATTTATCTTAATGATACAAGTTGAGTTCTGTTCTTTAGTGCTAGCTCCCGTTTCATCTTTGCTAATAAAATAAATAACTTGTAACTTACGTTGTATTCAGGTATTTTAACATCGTTGAACTTATAAACAGGGAATTTTTTTATCTTATTTATAGTACATGATGAAAACGAATCATCGATATTTTTTTAATCTTGTAAGCAATACTTATATTGATTAAACAAACCCGTATATTTGATTAACGTCTATCATGAGATCAATCATTTCGCAGCAAAGTTCGTACGATTGCATGTCAACCGCACCACCGTCAGTCGCTATGTATATCTTGCTGACAACGTCAAACAAAAATGCTCGTTCGACACCACTATTCTGTAAGCAAAATACTAAATTTTATGTTTTAGTTTAAAATTAGCATAAAATGAGGGAATATTATAATATGATCAAACTTTACGGTAATATAATTTATAAACATAGTTATTAAGTTTTAAAGATTACGTAATTTATCACAATGTAATATTTTATCAGAATTAATAAATTTTAGTAGTCCAGTCTTTTTAAAAATGATAAAAATATAAAACAGTTGTTACACTTAAAAAGAGATACAGTTTATTATAAGTTTTACAAACTTAAAGTCTTTTTTAGCATATAAACAAACTAAAAAGCAAAAATACTAATATTATTGTAAAAAGTTATTATTAAAAAATATAATTCTTACACAGTTATCGAAACATCTTTGATAAAAATAACAATTTGTTTACATAAATATACTTAATTTTTTTTTTATATACAAAACACAACTCTTTTTGTGATACAGTTCAATGGTCTATAAAACTAATTCAGCCTATCAGTCACTATATTGGATAAAGTAAAAATCAAAATGTACAATGTACATATTTAAACTAAAAGTTTGTAAGCACTATTACGTCACTAAGTTAATAAGATTTACTTTAAAAACAATTGTAAAACAAGTTAGATTAGTGTATAAACAGTAATGTTATTTAAAGTCATAACTTAGATAAGATATTTATAGTTTATAACTGATCCAGTATCAAATATAAAAATATGGCTGCATTTTTAATAGTAATAACTATTAATGATTTAAAACACAAGTGTACAAATGATATTAATATCAACCTGTACAAATATACTAAGTGTGAGTTCTAGACTTGACAACTGAGGAATTAATTTCTGCACAACCTTGCTAAATGCTTCAAATATTGAATGATCGTAAATTGAAGTCAGATGATAGCTGTTAAATTTAAAAAATAACATATATATTAATTTATACAACAAGAAAAAAAAAGTAATTGATTTAATAATCTTTATAATTTTACTGAAGCTTAAAATAAAAGTTGGGACCGACCAAAGTATTGAAAATGACCGATCCGTTAACAACTTCAAAAAAAATTATTGCAACCCAGGTTGTAATTCAGTTAACTGTTTTGTTAAGTTGTTTTTAATTGAAATAAATTAAATGATGAATAGAAAAAAAAAACAAATTATTTTGTAAAAATAACATATATAAATAGTTAAAAAAGGCAAACTTTGTAAGTAATTTATTACGTATGGCCAAAAAATACATTTTTATAAATTTATGTATGTTAAAAATGGTAGATCTTTTGATAAATATGCCTCTACAGGAGTCATATCAATGATCAAGCTTTTAAAGTTATGAGTATTGTGGAGTTTCGTATTGTTACTCAAAAAAAGTTTACATACAGATGTTAAACCTTGAGCACTAGTATAATATTCTAAATTGCAACAGTTTATTTAAATTTTTATTTGAAATACATCATTTATATCTTAATAGTTTCTATCAAATTTTATAACTAATATTATATTTATATTATAATTTGAAAATATATACTATAGATTAACAATAACAACAACATTCATAGTACTTGCTTTGTCGTACTTTTCTCTGTGTTAAACTATTAACACAGTTCCACGAAGTTATTCATGAAGCTTCTTATGTATAGTTTAGTCTTAGTCTTATAGTTTGTTTGTAATATTACATAAAAAGTTTCATTTAAAACTCTGTGAAACGAAGTTACTAGCTTAACACAGAGAAACATACATCAATTTAATAAACCAAGTACTTCGCAAACGGTTATTATTGCATATTCCAATGAACTTGTTTGTTTAGACCTCTTTTAACAAACGTGTTAGCAACCTAATAAATTTTTAAACATTTATTTTAGATTAAAAAACTTAAACTGTTTTGTAATGATTTTACAACAGTTAAAACTTTATAGTTTTTTGAGTTTAAATTTTCATAGAATGTAATACAAACTTTGAATCGACCTTAGATTTACACCAACTTGTGAAAGCTCTTCACCACTTCTCTTCGATATATCCCTTTGAGTTTCAATTTTTATATCATCTGCTAAACCATCTACTTTGTGAATGAAAGTTTCAAATTTTATGTTAGGATTCACCTGAATAATAAAATGAATTTAAATTAATAACCTATTTTACTTGAAAATTCCTGAAGACTTTTTCTGAAAAGAGTTTACTGTAAAGCAGTATTTCTCATCAACTTTTAAAGTAGTGCATAGAAAACTACTGAAGAAAAATTCTGTGCATGCTAAATAATTTTTTTTGATATTTTTGCTAAAACTTAATTTATTATGACTTAATTATTTTTACTGGTGTATATTACAAAGAAAACATTACTTATCTACTTAATTGTCTATTCATTTATTAATTAAATAATAAGTTCTAGATAAAATAAAAATAGTTTTGTCCTCATTAGGACTCATCAGGAAGACATTGTTACAATGGCTCACTGTTTATTTTAACTTGGCGGGTTAAGTGCATTAGTACTGAAGATAACGTTTGTAAGTCTAAAAATATATAACCGAATACCCTCCCTGCATATGTTTATTCTTTAGAAAACTTTTCTTTATAAAAATACAATAACTTCAGAATTTTACATAAGCTTTTAACTTAATTGAAGCTTGTAACTGTGGTTTCTATCGTAATTTGTTATATTTAACTTCTGGCAAATTAAATATTACTTTAAAAAACTTTAATTTTTACTGTATCAGTACAAAGTTTTTAGTACAAGACTTGAAATATTTAAAGAAGTATAATGACAAGTACTAAAGCTTAGTAAATATAAACATTTGATTTGACATATGTTATTCAAACTATCATATTAGTTTTTTATTAACAAAACTATTTTTTTAACTGTACTAAATTTAGTTCTGTTATCAAAAAATGTTAAAATTTCTATTTATTAAATTTTAAGTTTAACTGGATTAAAAAAATGTATTCATTTAGAACAAAACTAGATTTTCAAAGAATTACTGAGTACTAATTTTAAGATAACAGTAAAAACTTAGTATTTTTGATTTTCTACATATTTTTAATAAAATGTCTTTTTTTAAATATCACTCATTTAACTACAAAATGTAATATAATGATTAAATAATTTATTTTTACTTTAATAACTGAATGTTTACTGATTATCGAAACTTAAAATAAAGAACGTTTATTTTAGTCATTGTTAGTTTGTTTAATTTTAACTATAAAGAAAATTACAAACCGTTGCTGCTTTCATCACAACTGAAGTAAGACAATTCAGAGCTTGAATATAATCATCCTGAATGGATTAATAACATGTTAATCATTAAGCACAACTTTTTATACTCAATTAGAATCTTAAAAATAATTTGTTTTTTACACAGTCAATAAAGATTCAAGTAAACATAACAAATCTTATCTAAAAAGTTATTAATACATCTTAAAAAAGTTAAAAGATAATTTAAATCTAAAATCTCTAAAGTATAAGACATTCAACTACTTGAACAAAACTTGATGACACATTTATTAGTTATTGTAGTTAAGTGCAGGGACTTTTATGAGATGTATTTTTCAACTTATTACTACTAAAGCTCATATTTTTTTTAAAGTATTTTAGATCCAGATTTAATTGTTAATTACACTTTTTTTGCTTGAAAAATAATAAAAGCTTTGTAAAATTCTTTATGTTTTTTTTGTAATTAGTTTAAGTAATTGTGAATTAGAAATAATAATGGACACTTTGATGGTCAAAAGTTTTTTTTTTTTTTTTTTGATATACCTTTATTGAAACCTAACAGAGTTTTGCTTTAAGTATACATGAGTATGGTTATTTATTTCAAGTAAATTGAATTGTGTTTAAAGTACTTTCGAAAAACTTACCTGAGCATCAATAACAAATATCAAAGCTCCAGTAGACTTAAAAATTGCTTCAAAATCAAATGATGCATCATTCACATCTAATTGTCCAGGAATGTCCCAAATTTGAAAATTGATGAAAGAATTTGAAGAAATATCATCCCTAAAAATTTTGCATGTTGATTCCAGGAGCAATGTGTCATCAGGGTTCATTTTGTGAAAAACAACCTAAATTGTTCATTTTACTTCTACTTTAGAATTCAAGTACTACATAAACCATTATGGTTTATAAACAATAACAGATACAGTCAAATCTTTTTTTTTTAGTATTGCTTTTAATGGAGAACAACTAAAAATAAATCCTGGGTATAGTTTAAAAGTTGCAGTTAAATTACTTAAAGCTTTTAAGTTAAATGTATATTTCAATATGAATTATTTTCTTGTTAGTGCTAAATTTTTTTAGATTTACATTAGTCCACATTTTGATTTTTAAGTTTTGACTTATGTTTGCATTTATATTATATTTAAAAAAATTACTGATGAACTAATTTTTTCTAAAGACTAAATAAATATTAGTATCAAGAATAAATATTAGTACCATTTATAATAAATACATGTTTTAAATATTATAAGTAATTATGAGATTACAACTTATGAGATTAGATATCATACTTTTTGAATTGATGATTTTCCACTTCTTTGTAGTCCCATCAGTAATATTCGAGGCTTAACTGAATTTACTTCCTCATAATTTGTTTCACTTTCTACTTGATTTTCTCCTTGATCCAAATCGAATAACCCATTATTAAATTCTGACATTTTTTGTCAAACAATATAAGTAATCTATTATAGTGTAAAACAAATAACTAAAATTTGGTGCAATTCTAAACTAATGATCAAAAACATTTACATATTGAAAGCAAAAACAAAACACTAATGATTTTAAAGAAGGATGAAAAGTACAATATATTTTGATAACAAATTTACAGGGCTTATATCATTATTTTGTACTAATTTCAACTACTACATGTTTAAAATAAAAATTAAGGGTATATATGGGGTAAAAAAAAATTCAACTAAATATTTTCATAAGAACTGAAGAAAAATACAACAGGACTATTCTTAGTTACCCTGAGATTTTAAAATTTCTAAACATTCTGAGTTAATCTTAATTTTTGGCAACCCTGAAAAAACCTATTGTTCTCTTTAACTTAAACTGGCTATAACTAAAAAATAAGTAGGCAAAAAAAAGCAACTTGTATCTTAGTTTTAATAATATATACAGGGTTGCCAAATATTTCTGAGAAATTTCTTCTATGTTTCCTGAATTTCTTCCTAGTTTTAGAAAAGTTTAAAATTGAAAAGTGTATGAGTATATTGTTAATTTAAACAAGTTGAAAGTAAATAAAATTGTCTTAAATAATATAACAACGGATACAGGAGCTGTAAAGCTAATTTAAATAAGTTTCTAAATTTACAAAATATTTAGTATTAAAAATTTTAAAAATTATGATACATTTTTTTTCAAATAAATTTCATTACTTAACATGTAAAAACTGATTAGAATTTCAGGTTTTTAGTGATTTTTGTACAAAATTTCAGGTTGTTTAAATCTTAAATTTCAGGTTTATTAGACAAGATTGTCAAATTCTAGGTTATTCAAGCCTTTTAGGTTTTTTGGTAACTCTGTATATAAATAAAATACTGGAAAAATACTGTTATGCTACTTTAAATTTGTTTTTTAACAAATAAAATTTAATTGTTAAACTACTATGTAATAGATATCTTGAATCTAATTTAGACTTAAATTTTGGATTGTTGGTGTGATTTTTTTTTGTTGTAGCACTGGTGAACACTTACTTGGGGATTTGAGCTTCATGATTTTCCCAAACTTTGTAGTTTTTAGTGTTGAGACTTTAGCCTTGTGAGTGTTCTCTAAATGGCTTGTCAACAAGGTTTTTTTAATTTGTTTAAAAGATAGTTTTTGTTTATTTTATTTTTGGACAAGTTAAAGTTAAATATTATTGGGGCAGGTAAAATACATATGATGTAACACACTCACTTTTCCCAAGAAAACGTTAATTGTTACAAGGGGTAGAGCTTAAGACTGATGTTTTTTTGCCATAAAAAAATTATTCAAAACTCTAGATTTTTTATGGATTTGATAGAAATTCAAGCTTTCTTTTGAATTCTAGGTTTTTTCGACCTAAAACTTCAAAGTAATTCAAGTATTTTAGGTATTTTTGTCTATTTTTAGTTTATATACCACTTTAAAACAAAAATTTTGAAGAATTTCTAGTAACTTTTGAGTTAATAGTAAGCAACAACTGTCTGCATTGAAACTTACATAATTTCTAAAATATTTAAGGACATAAGAGGTTGTAACATTTTTATTTACAAAACTTAACATTGGCTCCTATATGAACACTTAAAGTATAAACTACAAGTCAGTCTTAAAAGAACATAAATTATTTTTAGTTTTTGAGATATAGAAGTTTTTGTAAGAAATTTCCGATAAATATGTAAGCAGATTGTACGCAGTATGACTAAAATTTTTTTTGAGTCAATTTTCTTTGAAGTTTAAGATTTCACTAAAAACTCTCTTCTCTTCTTTTTTGAGCTAAAGATCTCAAACTTTTAGAAAGCATTCCTTTTATAATTTATAAGACTTCTAATGTTGGGTTTTTAGAAGTGTTTAAAAATAAATATTTTAGATAAAAAATAAATAAATAAATTGTTGGTTTTTATAATTAACATTTTTTTATTTTTCAAAATTAAAAAATTCCTGCATTATATCCATTAAATATAAGTAATGAGCTTACCGTAAAAAATTTAAGAAGATTAGTTAGAAAATGAAGGAAGAGATAGATTTTTAGGTAAATAGTCTTTTTTGTTTGTGCCTTGTATTAGGAACCTATTGAAGTTACCAACTTTGATTGCTTACATTTTGAAATTTTACTTTGAATTTTGTTAAGTGGTTAAAAAGGGCTGATAGCTCAGATTAAACTCTAAAAAAATAGATAAACTTGTTAAAACCAAGGTGGACCCCCTCCCCCTATGACCTTAATTAATAAAAGAATCAAAACCAGCTATAATAAGAAGAAATCTTCTCAAAAATCTTCAAGAAAAAAACTAAAAACCTCTGAGGTGTTTTAAGAAGTTACAAAAGCAAATTTTGATATTTTGTATTTTTTTCTCTTCTACAACTGTCTATTAATCTTAGAAACTGTTTTACTTTTTATAAAAATCCCCAGACTAACTACTTTTATTAACAAACTTAACCAGGATCATTTTGTTATTAATTACTGTTTCACTTCTAGTAAATGTGGTTAATCTAAAATATTAAAGAAAACTATATCTTCTATAAAAAATAAAGTGAAATTTTTATAATTTGGTCAATATAAAAAAAAAATATTTTTTTTAGAAATAAGTGTTTTGTTTAACAACTTGAAAAATATCGTTAAAATGTTTAAAAATTAATAACTCTAAAAAAATATGTTTTTTAAATTAAAACGATGTTTATTTGACAAGCGTTACATTGGCTCGAATGAATTTTTTTCTTTTTTTTTCAGTTTTTAATTATTTTTGATTTCTGTAATGCTTACTTGGGACTTTTTTTCTTAAAGATTGTTCTTTTTCTTTGCTTTTCACTATAACTTCCTTCGAAAGTTCCAAGTTAGTATTAAAGAAGTTGAAAAATAGTAAGTTTTAAAAATTGGTTGAAAAAATAGCAAAAATGTCATTCGAGCTAAAATAACGCTTGTTATTTGACTTTTTGAATTGTGTTCAACTAGAACTTTAACAACTATTGAACGGTAGTTTTTAGGAAAACTAATTTTAAAAATTAGTCAAAAAACTAAATTGTACTATTAAGTATTAATAAATGCAAAAAAGGAAATTAAACAAAACTAATTTCTGAAAGTTTATATTGTAAAGTTAGTTAATGCTAACAAAATTTAAATAAATACAAAAAAACTAATTTGAAATTAGTTGCGGAAATATATGTACGTTTAAATTATTTAGAATAATTAAAAATTGTAATAACATATCTTTTTTAATTAAAATAAAAGTAGGTTATTATTTATTTCAAAATATTATTTTCAATTTTTGCTAAATGATTTTGTCTTTTTATTGCTCCTTGACTACTTTAAAACTACTTTCTTACTAAACAGTTAAAATTTTTTATATCACACTGACTTCGTATCGTAGTCTTCTGATAAGAATAACATGACGTGAATAAAAAGTAATATATCTTGTATAATAATTTGCACGTCCTGTTGTTCGTTATATACTTCTACTTAAAATAATAATAATACTTATTTTTTGTTGTGTTTAGGTAGAAGTTGATCTTTAATAAATACGCATTTATACTATCTTAAGACTTCGATGTTTACTATGTCATATAAACTATAATGCCTTTTGTTTTATAAAACTTTCATACTTAGTCCAGTAATTAGGAAACTCATACTTATTCCGAGTAAACGATATTTTATCAATTTTTTTTTGTATTTATCTGATCTTCAATAGTATAGTCAATGTTTTACTTTCAATTAGTATAGTTAAGTTGTATTGTATACAACTACATTATTAAGTATAATGACAATATTTGTTTTATTTGAAAGACCGGCTGGAATAGGTTGCTAACAAGTTTACAAATAGTTCTGTGCTAAAATCAATGTAGTTAACAGAGTTAAAATAACTTCAATAAATAGCATACACTTATAGTATACTATTGAACTAATTTGAATATCATGTATTGTATCCTGTAAGTTACATGTTGTAAACATTATTTTACTTAATTTTTTTGGAAGTTTTTAACTTTAAAATACACCATAGAACTACTTATATGTAATGAAAGTAACTGAACAAACAAGAATTTGCACCGAAATACCTAGTTGGCAGGTAACTGTATTTTTTCCAATGTTTTATAGCAGTGGTGTACCACTTCTCTATAGAGCAGCCAATTGTGACAGTCTTTTGTACATAGTGAGCCGGTTTTGATCAAAATAATTTACCGCGGACTGTTTTAAATTAAACTAAAAAAGATTTTTTATTTGTCTTAGCACCAAATTAGCAACCCAGTTAATCTCAATTTTATAACTTTCTTTTTAGACATTCTTATCAATTACTTCTTTAGAAACTTTGGAACCAGCCGGATCATACCCGCGGACTGTATATTACAAAATTAATATTTAATACACCATATTTTTTTTCATTTTAATAATACCTTACGTACATAATCATGGCATGAGGTTAGACGACATACAGCCATTATTTTGACCGCTAAGCAGAAACCTCTGGCTTAAAGCATATTTTTTACCTTAAAGACAACTTGTACAACACTGTATTTTTTTACAACAAACTGTTTTAAATTTGCTATATAATTTTTTACTCAGAAGTATTTAATAAAAGTATAATTAAACAAAATTTTGCGTTTTGAAATTTAAATAAAATATCCGTATCCCATAGGTCATTAGTTTTAGTACAGTTAATTAATATTAAACTAAGAAACCGTTCAACTTGAAGGCAGTTGAAAACTCCATACTACTATTTCTATTCGTATGTGAAGTTATTTATTGCTACTATAAGATATATCATTATATCTATTTAGAAAAAAATCACATTTTTCATTGAATTTATTAAGAAAGATAAAGCAGCACAAATAAGTAGTAAACCTTAGTAAGTTGCATCATGTTTAATTAAATTTTAGACAGTACTGTAGAACTATAAACATTTGACTAAATATAAATTAACTAGTAATAAATTAAAAATAGCATGTAAAAATTGTACACAAAAATATTTTTTTTTATCTAGGAACCGTTTAATATTTCGTTACATAAAGTGCATACAGAATTTAATAACCATCAGATTATTGTAAAAAAATATAAACTTTACGTTTAGAAAGTGACTGTTAGTTAGAAATAGTAACTATGGTATATTTTTTGAATAAATACGACAAAAAAAAAACTCAAATATAGTTTTCATTAGCTTAAAAGATTTTTAATAATCATATACCTTAATAATGGTACTTAGTTGTTCATATCAAAAACTAATTTTAAATCTATTGTAGAACTACTTAGTACAACATAATAATTTATATACAGTAGGAAACAACACTTCTAAATAGTTAAGTCAAAAGTGTAACATTTGATTGTTCAAATTTATAAATTACAAGAATTGTAAAACCAAACTAAAAAGTCTAGACTAGTGTGCCAACTATTTAAGTTATTGAAAACGGTGCCAACGAAGATCAGCTTTCAAGATCAACTTTTTTTAGCCATTTCCGAAAGTAATAAACAAACAAAACAAGGAAAATGTACAGAAACAGACTCATCGAACAGACAATAGCAAAAGAAAGGAGCTCGTACAAGAACCTCGGTGCAAATATCTTCCACACCATCAGATGTCGATTGTGTACGAAGCATGATAACATGCTCCCGAATAACTGTAATTTTGTTAAAAATAAAAACACAAACAAAAAAGTGAATAATACTTAAGTCTATTTCTGATATTAAAAGTTCATGTTGAACAATGGAAAAACAAAGGTTAAGTTATTTTACAATGGAACTCATTTTAATTAAAATGACCATAAAGTTGAGAATTAAAAAAAAAAACATTATATGATAAATTAAGACAATATGTACTAATTTATTTTGGAAATTAATTATAAATAACAATAATAATCGTAATAAATTCACGAATAAACGTTTAGATTGTTTTTAGTATTTAAAGCAATACGTAAAAACAATGAATTTTCAAAAAGTACTACATTTGTACTGTATGTATCACCTGGAGGGAACTTTGGTTAGTAATTTTTAATATTAGTGTGACGCAGTTGTTAAAAGTTTGTTTATCAATTTTATTATTGAGTTTCAGATAAAAAATTATTGAAGAGTTAATTTTCATAAAAGTTTTTCGTTCGATTATTGCAACTGTTTATACTGTATTTACTGTCTTATCTACACACGTTTACAAACAAACGGTTTTTAACTAAATTGCTAAAACAAATCAAATAATCACAACATATTATTTATTAACTTTTTTAGACAGTTATAGCAGACGTATTCTTCAGAAATACTTTTTAGTAATTATTTTTTTAAAGTATTTTTTTAATTAATTTCTGTAGAATAAAATCTTTTTCACTATCAAAACTTTTTAAAAAAATATTTATTAAGCGCTGTTATAAAAAAAACTTATCAAAGTATTAGTTTAACTTTCCTAATTTTTATATTCAAAATGAACCAATTTTTTAATAAAACAAAAGCACAAAGCAAAAAAATTTTAGAAAGCTACTACTTTGAGTCTAATGGTTTTTGTTTTAATAGGTTATTTTTACTTAACTTGAAAAAATGTAACTGATATAATCATGAGATATACTTTAAAATTATGAAATGATTTACATCTATTGATTCTATACATAAATTCACTTTATATTTTTTCCATATAATAAATGCGATAACTGTCCACTGTGAGAAGATTGACTTTTAAGTTATTTATAAAATAAAACTAGCCTGTATTTGGAAAAAAAGCGCGTAACCAGTTTGAATAACATATAAGGAACTCAAAGTACCGTGAAAATTTAAAGTTTAAAATATCAAGAACTATAATGAGTTTTTATTTCATTTTAGATCATTGCAAATTTGTCTATTTAAATGGCAATCCCTAACAGTGCTTAAAATGACAATAAAAATAGTTTTTAACAGCAATTATACATAATACAAACCTAGTGAGATTAATCTTAATGCGTAAAGTTTATTAACCTAATTGTAGAACTGTTTTAAAATGTTTAGTAAACTAACTTTGAATGCATTCAGCACTATGTATTTGGTTATCAAGTTTTCAACAGCTGGAGTAAATTGCTTGCTCACCAGAAAACTATGTTCACTCTTCGTTGAATTTCTCGGCCACAACAATAACAAAGGCAACAAAACTAAAATTAATTAGGTGGGTAAGGACTATCAAACACAAAGTAGTCTTTTAGTTAGTCTAAATTTAAACAAGTTTTATGCATCTTAGAAACACAATTTTACACTTGCTTACAACTTCTTTATTTTTGTAACAAGGTACACTAAAAGGCGTGATAAAGTTAAACAATAAGTCTGGTTAAACACACAAATAAAATAATGTACAACAGTCGCTATTTTTAAACAGCATTAAGTATTCAAATTTAAATCAGCATCAACTCTGTAAGATTTATTGTAAAGTTTAGTTTATTAATGTTTTAGGAACCATAACTGTTTTAAACAAGTTATGGTTAAGTTATACTAAGTAACAAACTCAAAACAAAATGAAAATAATTTTTACCAATCTTAATCTAGCTAGGGAACAATGTTAAAATGAAGATAAAGTTTAATAATACTCAGAAACTTTTAACTATAAAACTTTTTTATTTTTATATATTATTTAAATAACTCACAAAATATTACGAGATCACAGAAAAAAAAACGACAGTATTCATTAGAGTTGAAGCCTGGGCTTTCAAATATTCTAAAAAAAATTTAACAACAAGTTTTTAGCACACATCTAGCTAGATCATAAGACCACATGTTTTATTAGACTGAAACCCAGTTTTGGTTTCGTTGACACTGATCAGTCGTATCACAATAACCCTGCAGTCGTCAGTCTACAAAAAGAGTTGATGTTTTACCATGCAAATGACTTCAGAATTTTTAAATTAAAATGCATCCTATAATAAAATGCCCATTACCATAACAGCTGGTATGCTTGTTGTTTAGAAAAAAATTCGGCTTAAGTTTTAGAGCCCAAACCCGTGTCAGTCTGCCAAGAACTTGTAGTCTGATAACCAAGGTGATGTGATCAAAATTTTTTGTTAACAAATTTTTAGCACCGTCTTATAGTTAATTAACGCCGTTTTTTCAAACATTGTTAATACTTATATATAGTATTTGTAGCTTGAAAAAACAACTATTCAAATTACATTAATAAGTACTTTTACTAGTAGTGCGATTAATAAACGATTATAAGTATAAGACGTATACTTGTTGTTTTTTTAAGACTTAACCTCATTTGATCGTATTGAAAATCTTTTTCAATGTCATTCAATTCAAAGCTAAGAAATAGGAATAACTCTGATATAAAGCCTTAAGACATTTAATTGATAATAAAAGTTTTTATAACCCTTGAATATACAGTCAAATTTTTACTAATGAGTTTTCAATGTAGGGATCATCATTTTCTATTGTTAATGTTCTCAGAAATTTACTAAAGATCTCTCTACTTTGTTGCTTTTTTAGATAGAGACTTTGATCAGGAAATATCCTTTAATAGTACATATGTTTTATGTATTAATCATGTTTCAAAAACGCAAAACTCCAAAAAATACCTTTTCTTTTGCAAAAAAAAATTCTCAAAAATAAAAAAATATCTACCCACAATCGCAAGAGTAGTCTGTAAAAAAATGAGGAATATTGGTTAAAAATGAAGAAGAAAATAAATTTTATTAAATAATCTATTTTTTAAATGTTAGTTTGCAACTTATAGATAGACGCAACATATTGAGCTCATCCACTCAGAATTCTTATATCCCAAACAGTACTATGATTTTTTAAGCTGAAATGACTACCTGAAAGCTGAGATATAAGTAAACAGAACAAAACCAATTAACAAAAAGGCAAAATAATACTTCCTATGCATGGTTGCCACTGATCAAGCTGAGAAAACTTTCCTGACTTTTTACCAAAATTTTCCTGACTTTTATAAATCAAACTCTTTAATTAAACTTATTCTAAAATACATAATCTAACACTTGAAACTATATAAAGCTTTCAATCTAATTTTAATACAGGTTAAAAACAACTGTTTTTTGCTTAATTCTATCATCAAACTTCCATTAAATCACTTAAACCATCTGTGTATGATTGATGTATTTGCAATAAACAGCTCTACCAGCAAAATACTTGTATTATTACCTTAAAACACAGCTTGTCTGAAAAAAGGCACAATTTTTTAGCATTTCCTAGCATAAATGTATCTAGCAAACGACATATAAGGAACTTTCACAACTAAAATCTTAAAACAATAACAATTTTTTACAGTTGAAACCTTAAAACAAAAAAGAACACAATTTTTCAGAATTTCCTGGCATAAATGTATCTAAATAAACGAAACGACATATAAGGAACTTTAACAATTAAAACCTTAAATAAATAAGGAACTTTCACAACTCAAACCTTAAAACAATAACGAACTTAATCAAATACTGTTTTTTTAAATGAATGTACTAAAATTTATTTTCTCTGATTTTTTATTAGCACTTTAACCTATTCATCTAATGAAGTATGGTTTCCTTCATCTGAACTGCATTTCGCTGAGTTTTCTTGGCAGTTAAAATCATTTGCCTCATTATATTTAAATCGCTCTCATCTGCTGCCCCTACACTTGTTGAAGAGAATCTTTTCTCTAAATCAAGCCACAAATTGTGGGCTTCATTTCTTTTCTTTTGGCACTCATTTATTTTTACTTTCATTTATAAAATATTTCCTCTTATCATTTAGTATAAAATTTGTAACAAATAAATACTCTTATTTACTTTAAAAACTTAAGTTACTCTACAAAAAATACAAATAACTTAGTCTTGGCATATACCTCTCTTATAACTTATTTTATAAATTTAAACAACTTTAAAGAGGTAAAGTATACACATTAACTTGTTACATAAAATACTAAACTAACTGCTTAGTTATAAAGAACTCAACTATTTATACAAAAAACATTTTGATTCTAAAATTATACTAGATAAACTTTTGTGTATATATCACAGTTTCACTATGGAATTGTCCTTGCTACAGATCATCAATACTAAAAAGTTTACAAAATCTGCTTGTTCAAGTAGGGTACTTGTTCAATATGTAAATAGAAAATTTTTGCAGTTTTATAAAGGATGTTTTACTAATTTATACCAGGTGAAGGCATTGGAATAAAATTAAATATTTTTGTAAATTTATAGGAAAATTTTAAATTTTTTTTTTGACTTTAAAGGACTTTTAATTAATTTTTACCATTTGAAGGCTTTGGCAAACAAGGAATTTTGTAAATTTAAACTGACAAAATCTGACTTTTTATTTTATTTTATCAAATTTCCTGACTTTTTTCAAAACCCCCATTTTTTCCTGACTTTTGTCAATTTTTTAAATTTTTCCTGACTTTTCCTGATTTCCTGACCGAGTGGCAACCCTGCCTATGGCTAAGATTAACAGAATAAAGTAGGAATAAATGTATCCATACCTATAAAATATAATTTAAAAGAACAACATGAAGCTACCAAAATGTTTCAAATAAATAAAATATTATTGTAAAGCATATAACTTACTCAATGTTTCTATAGAAAAAGCTTACTATTTTATCTCTATATAAGCGTTTTAACGCATTAAGTGTTAAAAACAATTTCAAATACTAGTAATTTTAATAAAATATTTCAAGTTCACATTGAAAACCTAAACTTGTTGTCTTACTTTAAGGTATCTTATCACTGCAGTACTAAGACTAAAAAATTAAGACTGACGAGTATGTAGAATATTTGAAGCGAACACATTTGAAGCGACCATCAAAAAGGGGAGCACTACAGTACCATGACTCCCTACAACTCCAACGTAAGCGGAATTCCACGGAATGCAAGATATGCATGACTGGTGACCAGTCATGTAGAACCACGTTGTTGCCGACAACACGTACGCTGAAACAACACTCCAGTCGACAAAATGCTCTTCCCACTCATAGCTGTCAACAGTAATGAAGAGTTGAAAATACAATAATGTACTATTCTACTACACTTTTAAAGCACAAATGAGTAGTGTTTATTTTAAACTATAAAATTAACATTTTACTGATAATTTAAGACTTACAAATCTTTAAATGTGAAAAAATGCTTAGTCAGTCTGAAATTATATGGAAAACTTAATAAACTTATAATATAATACGTTAAACAAGCATTAATCAATTGCTTTTTAAGTAATTAACACAATGACTTAAATAAACTATTTAAACAAATAAAACAAAACTTTAGTTGTACACAATTTTTTACTTATTATAATACCTGCTTTTAAATTTCAAGAAAATATATAAATTTTGGTTTAATATTTTTGAGCATTTTGAATTTAAAGGTATTTAGTAATATTCTAGTTTAGAAATAATTTAGTGATAGCTCAGTAATATTCAATAAAAAATAAAAGTTGAAAGATGAAAAAAGAAAAATATATAGATTTAAAATACAATTTAAATTTCAGGAAACTAAATGATAAGCTTCTTTTACTTAAAAAAAATTTTCGAATTGAATTTTTTTTGAACAAGCTTATGATTTTTTTTAATCTTTATATAAATCCATACAACACTTGCTATACTGTATGTGAAAGTAGTAAAAGAGAAACAAATTGTAAAACAATGATTAATGTGAATATTAGTGAAAATATAAATATTACTTTTAATTTTAAGCTAATTTTGTTAAAATAGTTTGTTTAAGTGTTTAACTAATTTACATATAATCCTTACTTTAAGTTAGTGAGCAATTATCAAACTTATACCAAATACATTAAAATTTATAAAATAGTTTATAACTAACTATAAAAGAAAAAAATTTGGCGATACTTTTCAGAAATAAAACAATATAGAGTTTGAAATATTTTTCAAAGTTTTTAACACTATATTATATATAAAATAATTAAGTTTAAGTCTTATGAAAATAAATTAGCAGTTTACAGTTCAAATATAACTAATTTTAACAGTTATTTTTAGTTAAAGTCGTGTAACAGTAACACTCTTTATTATATCTAAAATAAGTTATAAGAAATATAGAATAAAGATAAAACTTAATAAACAAACTTAACTAATTAAAAAACTTTTTTAACTATAAAAAAAACCACAAACTTTTTATTGTTATTATAAATTTCAAACGGGATTTGTAAAAACAAGTAAAAACTTGCTACCATTAGGCAAAACACAATAGAGTATTCGTGTTCAGATAATAAGATAACTATTGATAGCATGACTTGACCAAATCCTATCAAACTTGATGAAAGTAAAGTGAATAGACCAAATGCCATTGGTTTCATCTCCTTTTCTAAAAAAACTTACTTTCAAATTGTACAATCAGACAAATCTTTAATAAATAAAAACTCATAAAATCAATATTTGGTTTTAATATCTAAATAAATGGAACTAGCTTACGAAAAAACTTACAAATTTCTTATTTAAGTCCAATTAAAAAAAGTATTCACATAAATAAGAGCTTATTAGTAGAATATTGAAAAAATATTCTATTAAGTACAAACTTATGTAAGATCATTTTAATTAAGAGCACGTATGAACTAAGAAATTTTCAGTATTTGAAAACAAATTAAATCAAAATACACTTAATAAAAACTTCTGTATTTTCAAAAATAGAATTATAGAATTAATACTTTAGGAATCCTTATTTCGGGATTTAAAACTTTACTTAATGTAAGAGTTTTTGACCGATCCAATTTTATTAAATTAAATTACTTTACTAGTCTAAAGCGTCTTAAAATCTAATTTATTATTTGTATAAAATCACAACAAAGTGAGTATTATGTCCAAATATTGACTTAGCTATATCTGTTAACTACAAAGCTATGTTTTTTGTTATATTTATTTGTATCCTTCATTTACAGATATTTAATCAATCTTAATATTAACAAACTACAAAACTTTATAGTTTTAAAAACAAGTTTTATAGTTAAGTATTGGACGTAAAAAACTTTGGTAACTTGGAAAATCAATCAATGACATTACTCTGACTGTTTGTACTTAATAAAATAATCATAAAAGTACTATTTACTAGGAGAGGTGATTTAAATGATGAAACTATTATAACCATTAGATGTCATTTTTATTAAGCTAAATATGTCTGATAGTATATATCTATATTTTGTTCTATCATATATATGGTCTTTATATAATTGTAAACACTTCTCGTTAAATGAAAGGGTTTTTATTTTATATAATTATTTTATTTTATTATCAGCATCATTGAATTGATATTTAACGCTTATTAAACAGAGTGTGTCTTAAAGTTATGAGTTTAAACCTTTGCTATTAAATGAGGTATTGTATTTTTTCATCATCTGGTAATTAGACGTAGGAGAAGTGTAGTAATTTCCATACCTAAATATAAACAAAATGTTATTAAAATAAGTACAATATTGTTCTAATATTTAATTAAACAAATTTATAAAAATATTAAAACGCTTTATACACTTCTACTTCATCTTTGAAAAAAAACCTTCAAAACTCACTGTAAGTATAATTATTAATTCAAAAATTTATATTTCAGTTTTATGCAGTTTTATTTTAGAAATAAGAATTATAATTAAACTTGAATTAAAAAACATACAAACACTGTATACAAACAAACTTTGTATATACAATGAAATATATATAACTGAAAGTAAAACTATTGTTCTACTACATGCTTTGTAAATTATTATTGCAAAACAGTATTTCATTAGATAACAATAAAATTTTGTTTAAAAGTATTCTTTTATAAACTTATGAATGGAAACATAACAAGTAAATACATAAACATATAAGTAGTACACATGCTAGTTTTAATCAAAAAGAAATAAATGTTTTAGTTGTTCAGTGAGAATTATATAATAAAACTTTGAGCTACAACAACATTTACTCGTGTTTAATTAAAAAGTTATGAAAGCTTTTTTTTTTTCTTACTTGTCAGGGTAAAGCAGGTGTACGTCAAAAGGCGAGATCAAAAAAGATACTAAACAGGCGATTAATATAATAAATGCTAGTTGTGGTATTTTGCTCAGAAGAAGCCTTGTTTCTACAGTTGTATCCTGCATAGTATAAAAAAGAGCTTTTACATCGTAAAACAAAAACAAAAGTTTGTAACATAATTTTACTAGTAATATCAAACTAACACTAAAATGTTTAGCAAGTTTGGAAAGCATGTTATGTAAACTCTTTACAGCTAAGCACTTGAAATATTAAGACTGAATAACTTACACTATAAAAAGTATTTGTAGAAAGCAAACATCACTAACAATACGTTTTAGAGCTTAGATCCTACTTGGTAGTTGAAACACTAACCAAGTTTTTTGAAGCAGACTGGACAAACCAGTGAACTGTAATCAACAGATTAGCCAACGGGAGCGCGTACTTGCAAACGGACGCAGCCGACATTGGAACGCTTGAGTTGCCTCTTTTCTGCACAAAACTTCTTATCACGTAGTTCACTGCCATCAGCATTATCGAACTTGCTAACAAGCTGTATATTTTAATTGTTTAATAATAAATCATTATTGTTACCTCATAACTTAAAAATAAACAATGTTAGAAATAAGGCTAAGTAAAATTAAAAACAAATTATCTGCAAAAAAATAATCAAGTTACTTAGCAATACAAACTTTTTAACAAGTCAAACATTATAAAAAACACACACATTTAAAAAGTCATTATTTTTATTTAAAAAAACACATCATTTTTATTTCAACAAGACAAACATATTGCAAACATTTTATCAGTGTGTGTACAACTGCAATAATAAGTATTAACTTTTACAACTTTCTTATATATATATATATAATTTGAAATTTATTCAATATTGCACTGTACACTTTCCTTTTAAACTTTGTGGAAACATATTTGTGCTGTTAAAAAAAATTGCTGTGTTGTCTTGTATTAAAACGTTTAAATATTAGATCTATGTTCAAAAAGTTAAATATAATGTATTAACTTTAATAGAATTTTATAATGGTATGGAAACATTAAAAAGCTTTATATGTAGCTCTAGTCTGTTTACACTAAAATGTTTATATTATGTATAGTAGTTGTTTTTATTAAAGCATTTTTATGAAGTATGATGATGGTATTTGCATGACTATTACAACTTTGATAATAACAAAAAATAAATACTTTTTTATGACCAAAAAGGAAAAAAATAAATTATGGTATTATAAAAATATTTTTTATATTATATCTAAACAAAATAATTAACACCATTTTTAATGACTTACTTGGTTAGTATTTAAATTACTTAAATATGCTTTCTTAAGACTTATTATATGGTTACACTAAGATGGAAAAAAACTAAATTTAATACTCGGTAACATACTTTTCTGTAAGTTTTTTTTAATTACCTCTGAGAACTTTCTTCAATTTTATGACTGCCAGGTTCTTTACTGTCCAAACCTTCGTCATAGCACCAAAACTGTTCAGGTCTGCACTTGTAGTAAATCCTCATGTATCTCAACAGCACAATTAGTACAATTGTGGCAAGAAACTTTTTGTTTGAAATTAGCTTAGTCAATAATTTTGAATTTCTAAAGGTCTTTGCAGACGAAAGCGACGCAATAAAGATGCAAACAATGGTTGAGGAATACAAGTAGAAAGATGCGACATCTTCATTGATTACAAAACTGTTTTTTATAAAAACTTTTTAAATAAATTAAACGAGACCTTCAGTTAATTAATAAAATCTTAATCAAGTGAAAAAACTATTTATTGTTGATTAAATAATAGTTTCTATTTTAATATAATTAAATTTCTTAAATACACTTCAAACAACTATAACGAAAGATTTATAAATAACAAAAAACATCGGACTGTGACATTAGAAAGAGTTTTTATTTTTAAGGTTTTATTAATATTTTAATTAAATATTTTTTAATATTAATTTTAAAGAAAATATACATAAATGATTATAATGAGTTAATTATCTGGATTCACAGTAAAACTTAATTGTTTAGTAAATAATAATGCAAAAAATATAATACAATGTTTTGTAGTAATTTAAGTCAAACAGTGATTAACTTACCTGTTAGAAGTAATTCCAATTGGAACAATCAAAGTAACAGAAAGTAGTGCTAAAGAGAAATTTGGTAGTTTATTTTTACGGTTGTTTGGTTGCAAAGATGCTAAAACTCCATTAAGAACAGTTAAAAAACTAGTAGATAGTAACAAAAAGGTTTCTTTTTGTCTTGCTAAACACATCAACGTGGAAAATGATGCTAAAGTAGACCAAAACAAAAAGTTTTTTACAGAGCACAAGAAAAAAAGGATGCTTGTAAAGAAAACAATTATTCCAGTTGTCATCAAAGTGACGTCAAACTTGGCCCAAATCGAGCGGATTTGTTCTCTGGTATCCATCATAACTTGCAATAAATTTTTGCTTTCAAATTCAAAGTTTTCAATATTACTTTCGTTTACATTAAGTGCTGTCTTAAACTTTTTTCTCATTTTTTGCAGCTCTTCCTTTTCAAACAAGTTGTGTTTTTGATTGTATATATTAATGTAAGAAATAATTTGTTCTGCATTCTTTTTAATAGCTTTCCACTCCTCCAATGAACCTTAGACAAAAACCATTTTTAGTTATAATAAAGCTAGAGTAAACAAATAACAATAAATATTTAAATATTGTATATGTTTTTATAACTTTTATTATGAAAGTTTTTCTTTACATAAAACTAATACATTTGATAATTGTACATTTAGTTTATAAACTTTTTTAATATTGATATTTAATAACATTATCTCAAGTGAGTTAGTACAGGGTTTCTAAGAATTAAACAAAAATAAACAATCTAATTTAAGTAACTCTACACTAGCCTTAACAAACAATTTTGTCCCTTTTTAGTATAAAATTATAACTAAGATAAAAAAGCTGTTATAATAGTTTAAAATATTCTTAAATATATTTTATTAACACTCTACATGTTTGATAGATCATTGACACCTGTATGTTTTTTTATAAAGTTTATCAAAGACTTTGTCGTAAGATTATTATAGAAACTTAGTCATAATTACTATAACACTAATAAAATCAATACACTATTAAAATTTAAAGCTACCTAAAACTGCTGTCTTTCATTTAGTATACAAGTATTAACACTAGAATTGTACAATTAAGAAGCTTTTCTTGAATGTTTTTTCTAAGAATTTTCAAAAACAAAGTATATCATTTATCATGAAATTTAAATGTTAGTAATAATACTTTTCTAATGTGCTCTATCGAATCCAGGATACGACCAGATAGGGTTATTTTTTGCTAAGAGCAGGAGCCAGCCTGGATTCTATTTTAAAAACAGATCCAAATTACGATTTCAAAACTAGATTCGTTTAATCAAATAGAGCAATATAATTTTTTTTAAAGCTATAAAATCTCTATATTTAAAAAACAATAACAGTAAATTTATTAAAAATTGTTTCTCAAAAAGCTTTACAAACCATTTTTACGTTTGATTCAAAAACGATTTATGACAAAAACCCTAAGGAAATCTTTGTTTTTATAAAATTAGAACTTTAACAAAAAATTTATAAAATCCTGAGTTAAAACTAAGGACAGCTATTTAAGATAATTGTAGAATTTGAAAAAAAAAAGGTTAAAATCTTAGAATAAGATAGATTTTCATGGCTTAATGAGTTTTTTTTTCCAGCAATCATACCGAAGCTTATAAACTTTCATTTTGGTCTATATAACTAATAATAACTTTGTTTTGCTGTAAAAAGTGGAAACGGGTCGAAATTGCACGGAGACGAATTTACACGAAGGGTCAATTTTGCATGAAGATACTTTTGCACGGGTTGAAATTCTTTTATTTTTTTTAATTATTTTTATTTTTACTACCAATAATACCATTAACCCATACCCTCGGTAAGTAACTTATTTTTTCATCAACTAACTTATTATTTTTTATTTTTATATCATTTATTATTTGTATTTCATTTTATTTCTAGTATCACTGTTACCAATAACCCCTTCATAAGGTGATTAGCTTCTTTTTTTTTTTACTATTTTTAAACAAATTATTTTTCTTGCTTTTTTATAGTAATTTTTATTATTTTTATTTTTACTATCACTTTTACCCCTAACCCTTGGTCGGTAACTTTTGTTTTCTCCTTGTTTTTTTATTGATTTATCTTTTATTTATTTATTTTTATGCTGTTTTTTTTTTATACAACTTCTTTTTTCTGTTTTTTTTACTCTCGTGTAAAACTGTCACTCGTGCATAATTGTCTTCGTAAATTTTTGTACCCTTGTGTAAATTTGACACCTACTCGTAAAAAATATTCCCTAGGTTAAATAAAAACTGTAAGTAAGAAAAAGTTATTAAAATTTAAGTAAGACACCTTTACAGCCTTAATTAGAAATTGATTTTAAAAATACCAATTATAAAATATGAAATGAAGTTGTAAAATACAATTTTTTTATATAAAAGTCAAAAGTTCAAGAACATTTAATGATTTTTCCAAAAATTATCAGATTCAAATATTTTCCATTGTTTTTCCTAATTATTCTAATTCCATAACTTTCTAGCACTTCATGATTTTTAGCCACCCTGACATATGAAAGTTATGCTTAATCAAACTGTTGATAACTACTAAAACTTAGCAACAGTACTATTTCTATTGAATTTAACAGTTTAATGTAAATAAATTTCTGCAAAAGTAATAATAGATAACAGAAAATTTTTAAATTTTATCAAAAACTTTGAAAAAAAAGTTTAACACGTTGAAGAACTAATCTAATAACAATAATTTTAATTGTTATTAATGTTGATGTTATTTTTTTTAACTAAAAGTAGTTGTTTATCACTTACTTATTATTATCAGTTACTAACCCTTTTTATAAGGTAACAGATCAGTTATCACCGAGCCAAGGTTAGAAAATGGAATATTTACATTCATCAAATTTGCTATAGTAGGCACTAAATCTATCTGTAAAATAAGGATCAACTTAAAATAAATCCTATAAACTAAGTTTTAAAATACTTGTGCATGGTAATTTTTATGTTTTGTAAACTCAGTGAAGAACATGTATTATTTAGCAATACGCATTTATTTTATATTTATTTAACTTATAATCTTTTTTTGTAATACATCTAATGTTTAGTTTTCGCTCATAATAAACGGTAAAGTATTATAAAGTACAAAGATATTATTTAGCGCTTTAAAAGATAAAAACAAAACAGTTAATTATTCTTACTTTTTTATTTAGCTATCAATGTGAACTAATTTTTATAGACCAAAACAACTTTATCTAGTTTTTGAAATAAAATCAATTTATAATTTTTTATAGATACCATAATACTTCCACTGTCAACTTTTAAGGAAACAGGAATTTCGCTAATATTTAACCTGTTTTTCATTTATTTTTCTAACTATAGTAAAACTCTCAAACGTTGGATTTTTGAAATAATTAAATTTTCTGACTGTTTTTATAAAAGAGGCGACCATTTACGTTAACTTACAAAACATTCCTGAACATGTTTTTAATCATTAAATAGTATTCAGTAAAAAATAAATATGATTTGTTAAAAGTTGTAAGAAAAAATGTATCTTAAACGAAATATTTATATATATAATATAATAGTTATTTTAAACCATTTCAATTTTAACTTCACACAAGTTGTTAAATTCACTAACTTTGACCGTTTTAATCCCTACTTTAAGGACTACTGTAATTTTTCTTAAACAGTGAAAAGTAAGTGGTAGCTGAGATAAAAACTCCAAATAAGACTGATTTGTAAAAACAAGCAAGACCCTTTATGTTGTTAGAAAATAATCACAAAACTAAAAAATCTAAAACAAAAACAGTCAGTACTAAAAAGCTAAATAAAATAACTAAAACTAATAAACTCAGCAAATTTACACCTCTATAAAAGTGTTGGGTTTAATAATTGAAAAATTGCTATATTTTTTTATTAAAATAAAACTATGATTTGTGAATCAAAATTGAACATAAAATATATTGCTTCAAAAGTGCGTTTAAGTTTTTTCATATATTTTATCTGAAACTTATGAGATAAAACAAAAAATGTAGAAGTACTTGTTGGACTTCACCAGCAAGACAGTTTTCATCATGCTCGTTTCGCCACAAACCATTGAATGCAGCCGTGTGTGAATACGCGAACAAGGTTGCCACCACCTCATCGTTGCTATCTCCTCCGTGATCTCCCGTTTGTGTCATACCTGTTTTATGAAAATGGGAAATAAGTTGTACGACTAGCCAGTACTAGAGACACTAGAGCAGGGGTCGGCAAACTTCGGCCCATGAAGGGTAAAAGTAGAATTTCTGTTTTAAATGGGACAAATGTATAACATGCGGCCAGCGAAAGATTTTTTTTGAAACTTAGACTAGATGTTGTGAAGTTTAAGGTGAAGAGCAAAAAAAGGTCTTCGGGAAATATTATGGGAAACTCGAAACTTACACAAGATATTCTGGAAAAGTAAAAACTGCAACTAAAACTGCAGACAACAAATATTTTTATTTTCAAATTTTAGCCCTCTACCACTAAATGCCTGTCAACACCTGCACTAGAGCAAATCAAAAATTACCTAATACTTTTAAAAAAATTATAAGGTTATTAAATTAAACAGCTGAGTCTAAATACAGTTATTTTCAAATACAGAAACTAGCTTGAGTTTTTTCTATGCTGTTCAAACCCTGTATAAAATTTCAAGAAAAATATTTTATATAAAAATATTTTAAATAAATGATTTGAAAAAAGTCTAATAAGGTTAAGTTTTCGAATTTTAATAACTTTTTAAAATGAATAATAACTTACCACATATATTTACCACAAATACAAGTTTAACTTGATGTTTTTCAGTGTATAAAAAAATAAAAACTTGCGAATAAAAGGCTTCTTAACATTTTACGTTTTTAACTTATAAACTACTTAAACATTTGAAAAAAAAAACTATCAAAAAAAGCTACTACAAAAGTATTGAAGTTTTTGAAACCAATTTTCTGAGATATGTAAAATTATATTTTGTTGACATTGTTAAAAACTTTTAAAAACAATACAAAGGTAAAAACAAAAAAAAAACTGTTAAAAAAATTTTAACAAAATATTTTACACAATAGCCTACAAAATATAATTGTTTTTATTTTAAATAAAACCTATAAAATTGTTTCACTACACAAGTTACAATATTATAGTACTTTTTAGTAAATAAAAAAGTTAATAAATATCATATTATTTCTGTTTAGCAAAATAAGTACTGTTCTTTAAATATTACCGTGATCTCCAAGTACAAGTAGAATTGTATTATTGTCCATTTTTTTAACAACGTTTTCAATTACTTGGTTCATTTGCTGTAGTTTTTTGCTCATTTCTATGTGATTTGGTCCATACCTTCATTACAAAAACATTAAGCAAACAAAACTTCCTAAAAGTAAACAACACACTAAAAGATCAGTTATAGCTTTATTTTTAAGTAGATTTGACTAGTTTATAAACTCTTGAAAGAAATATGTACAATAATTGAACATTTATGAGTTTTGAAAATTGTTTCAGTAAATTTTTTTTTTGTTTTTAAATAACTGTTATACATATTGCTTATTGAACAATAAAAAAAGGCGCTCAAAAAGTTTGGTCTAAGGATCTGGTGTACAAAGTAACCTTTCGGTTATCGAGTCGTACACCACATGCTTGTAAAGTTTCTTATGAGCTATTACACATAGTTTTTTTTATTATTTAAATATTTAAATCTTTACTAATAAAACAATCAGTTAAACAAAATGAAAAATGAAAGAAAATAAAACTAAACGAAAATTAACTGAATTTTATGTTTAATAATGTACTATGAATTCTGTTTAGTAACGTAAGAACAAAAAAAAATATATATATAACTTAAAATTAAGTTTTAAAAGGAGATAAACAACACTAACAGCAAACGTTTGGATATTTGAATTATAGGTTACAACCTCTTTAGAGAAAGTAAAATGTAATACGCTGTAAATATAATTTAACTTAAAAATAAAAATATTTTACATTTGAATAGCTAAATAAACTATTCTAATTTTTTTTAAGAACTTTAAAGAAGCAATTTTTACAATAACTGATCTTAACTTTTATAAATAAAAATATGAAGATAAGTACTGAAAAACTTATGCTTTTAATAAGAAAAAAAAACAATAATAATTTTAACAATAATGATATTAACAACAACAAATTTCTTTCCATTTAAAAAATGTTTCTTATTTTTTTGAATATTTGTCGAAGTCTTAACTGTAATAATAGAAAGAAAACAACATTTGCAAACATAAAAAAGAAGAATTTTTTCTTTGATTTCCTCAAAAAAAAAAGAGATTTATAATATAACTAGACTAATATATAACAAAGTAAAACTTTATAGATTAGTACTATTTTATCAGAAATATTTTTTTTAATAACAATTAGTTTTTTTCGTAATAATTAACTTAGTTTTATACCAAACCCTTTGTTAAGACCATATGGGTGATTAAACACTTTTTATTTGTAAACATTTAATTATGTTACGAGCCTTTTAAAAGCCTTTAAATACAAATTACTTTTTGAGATATAACGGGTCAAAGTGATGTATTTAATTGGGTTCTATATAAAAATTAAACACAGCAAAAAAAATTAACTTAATAATATATATCTTATCCAACGATTCGTAACTTTTTCAGTCAACTCATTATAAACTAATTAAAATATTCGACTGAGTTTTCAAACCTATCAGTAAAACATTTTTTTAACTAAGTTGTTTTATAATAATTTGCAAATTTTTGAAATGAAATGAAGGGAATGAAAATGATTCTTTTATTCTAAAATTATATGATACCTTACAAAATACTTTATAAAAAGTATACATTAGTCAATTAAAGTAAGTATTTGAAAATAATAAAAAAGGTTAAGTATTCTAAATACTTTATTAAAACTATTTTGTAAATAATACTTTTTTCATTGTAAATAAATATTTAATATATAACAAATATCTTTGAGTTTAAGAAAATTTTAATTTTTATTAGGGTATAATAGTAGTTTAAATTATCTGATCATTACAAAAATAGCTTTATAAGTACTTTAATATTTTTAGGCTTTGAAGTAGTATTTGTTTGTACTATTTGTTATAAAAAATATCTAAATTTTACTTTTTAAAACTGTAATACTTATGTGGTGTTTAGTATATGAATGAAATTGGATACTTATTTATTGTATAATTTGTTTAGACTTATATCAACACTAAAGTTATTTTACATAAACTAACATTAAAATTGATAAAAGACAGTGTAAACAAAAACAAATTGTACAGTAATCTTCCTTTATTGTGCCAACATATGTTTCTGTGTGTTAACGAATCAACACACTTCAACTGGGTTCTGCAAAAAAATAATACTGCAATGAAAGAATAGAAGCATAGAACAAAGTAGGTGTGTACATGTTTTCATTAAAATAAAATATTTTCTACAGATAATAGTTAATAATAGGTAAAATACTTAATATTAAATCCGACTGTTATAAAACTATATAATAAGTGTGTTGATTCATTAACACACAGAAACATATGTTGGTACAATAAAGGAAGATTACTGTACAATTTGTTTTTATTTATATTCCAGTGAAGTCACTTCACTAGGATTTTTTGTTTGCAAACGATTAAACCTATATTTTTGAACAGTTAAATGACAGTATATATATATAAATATATAACTTCAATTATAATTAAACTTATTAAAACAAAATACAGCTACTATTCTATCGTATTATCGCAAGCTTTAATCTAAGCGCTATAATGAAACGAATTAAAAACCTATGACCACAATGATCAACACCAAGGAAGTGAGCAATCATAAATTTCCAATCTTTTTGAAGTATTTCTTTATCTAAATTTTCTAATATGCCATTGTCTACCGTGTGTAAATCTTTGACATCGAATGAAGGAAAAGGAAAAGATCTTTTGAATCTGAAATTGCATAATACTTAAAAAACACTTGATAAAAAGTATTCATCAATCATTAAATTTGTATATTGAAAAACAATTCATAAGGTTAAGTATTTTAGATAAAATATTTACTTTTAACATTTTAGAATATTTAAGTTAATTAAAACTATCAAAAACTTTTTATACAATAACAAAACTTCATGTGATTTTCAAAATATAATCAAAAATATAATTATACTCACTATTAAACTATTATAAACAGTTATATATATATTATATTATCAATTATTAGTATTAATAACCTAATTACTTATAGAGTTATCTAAATTATTTCTTCATATATATGTTAAGTTAAATTATTTTTTTAAATGAGTAAACACGACAATAGAAAAAATCAAATGATAGTTTTTAAAATATACAAATTTATTGCTAATAGAACTAAAACATATTTATGCAACTAAGTAAAAAATAGTGAAAAATATATCATGACGCAGTAATTCAAAACTGTGTATAAAATTAAATTTGTAAAGGCTAGAAGATTTTTAGTACATTTTAATGTTATTATTGTATGTAAAAGTAAATTTATATGAAATGGAAATAAAAACAAACACTTTTCCGATATAAACTTTAAACTAAAAACTATCTTAGTAAGGAGCTGTTTGAAGTAAATTACTGTTAATAAATAGTTACTGTTATTGATGAAATAAAGATAACAAATTTTTCCCAAAAAAAAAATTAAAATAATTATAAAAAGCTATATCAATAATGCACTATATATATTTATTAATATGGGTTTTTATAATTAAAGTTTAATAACAACAAAAAATATTCAAGAAAGCAACATCCATAAATAAAAACTACAAAAAAAGTAGTTTTTACAACTTAGATTGAAGAACTTTAAATTTTTACAATTATGAGTATTTTTGTATTAACCTGCCAGGAAATAAGCCTGTCCACGTATCATCACCCATCATAACAACATCATTTTTGATTCTGTCAATAATGTTGTCTTCAGTTATTTCATTCTTGTCAAAGTTTGACGATAGGTCAATAAAAGTTGGAAAACCTCCTGTGGTCAACCCCTTTATTCTTTGCATTGTAGTAGTTGGTGCATCTGCAACAAATCTGTTCAAAATAAGTAGAACTTTTATAAGGCTTTGATACTTTAATTTTATAATCTTAAGAATTAAATATGTTATATGTTAAAGTTATAACAGGGTGGCCATTTTTTTACAACTTCTACAGGTTCTCAAAATTACTTTCAGGTTTAAAAAATTTCTTCCAGGTTTTTCTTTACTTCTTCCACGTTTTTGAAAATACATCTTTTTTGACCATTTTTAGTATTACAGTCAAAATTAATCTTAAGTTATAAAAGATGTTTTATGATAAACTTAAACTACTTTAATGATACAGTATTACTACCATTATTACTGGCATCTTCAAATTGTTTATACTGATAGCCTCTCTTAAGTATCTACTGCTTTAAACAAATATAACTTTTGTTAAAATTATTTCTATTTTATCTTTGACAAACTTATGATATAAATTTTGTTAGTTTACAGTGTCTTGCTTAACTAATAAAAACTATGAAAAATAAAATAATAAAGTCTAAAATCCATAGAAGACATAAAGCTAAAAAAAATAACTTATCAATAAAGGGTGACAAAAACGCATAATAAAAAACTCTTATAACCACACAGAGATATAAGATTACTAAATAAACAAATAAGCTTGTATGGTTTATAATAGTAAAAATCCAGACTATTAACCACAATTTAATAAAATCATTAAACCTAACAAAAGTAAATAAAACTTATTATAGATACTTTATATAAACTAGGCACAACCAATGACTTATAATTTATACTATAAAGTTAATATTTATTATAACTGCTATAGACACATTAGGCATAAAACATTGCATCACACATTTTTATTTTGGCTCTGATCTTACTTTGTTCTAGCTCATAGTTTTCTCTTAATTTAAATTCTAAACTCTATTAAGTTGCATCAATCAGAAATAGGTTCTTGTTGATTGGCCTTTAATGTCATACAAAACATTGGAAATGCCATTTAAAAAGTAATTTCATTAACTAAAGTTATAATTTAACTAATAATTTATCAATTTGTATACAAAATTTGTATACAGCTTTTTCAAGTCTTGAAATGATAAAACTTACAATTCTCATTATATCAATATTGTTAAAAAAATAAAATTTGACAAAAAACTTCAGGTTTTTTTTACAATTTTTGTACAAAATTCCTGTTTTTTTTAACTTTCTAAAATTTCAGGTTTTTTTGCTTAAACTATCAAATTCCAGGTTTTTCCAGGTTTTATTGCCAACCTGTTATAATATCACTTAATAATTCTAATATTAATTATTTAAAACTAATGAACTTTATTAGTTATTTATATTTCTAAGAGATTAAAGTCGTACTAAAAAAAATATTTCAATACTGTAAAATTTACTTAATTTGAAATTATAGAAAATAAAATAATTATTTCAACAAAAATACAAAATAATTAGTGTTCACGTGATTCTAAGTGAAATTAAAAAAAATTAACAATGAAAAATTTCTAGTTTTAATTTTTATTTTAATATTAATAATATTATTCAATAATTTTATGGGAAACTTTTAACAAATATTAATATATTTCAAAAAATAAATAAAGCTTTTAAATACTACAAATCTGGTTTTAATTTTATACTTAAAACCTTCATAAAAACCAAATGTAATTATTTTTTAATGATGTCCTATGACCTTAATCAGCAACTGAATTAGTTAACTATTGTCAAACTTAATCTACAATCATCTTCTACAATAATTTTAAAAATACAATAATAATTACACAATGAAATATAAATGATCCAAATTAACCAGAAATATTTTTAAATGATAATGACAAAGTAATTAAAACAGTAATAAACAGGGGAAGAGTAGTTAGTAACTAAAAATTTATTGAAAAGCAAATAAACTTGTTTACAAATTATAGCTAAAAAAAGGCATTCATAGAATGAATATAGCACGATTTACATAATATAATGTAGTAAAAAAAAAAAAAGTAACATCTTTTTGCTTAATAGAAAAAAAAACAAGTAAACTTAGAAGATACTAACTTAAATAAACGAGCTTTGGAACATCCTTTTTCTTTTGCTATTTCATGGAAAACTTTTAATTTGTTTCTGTATGGATGTGTCATATTTTCCTGTAGTTTAGGGTTAAAAAGAGCAAAATCATATCGTAGAGCATCTATGACTAAAAATAGTACTTTTTTAGTTGAATTCGCTCTAATTTGATCATCATTGGTATTTGGTGTTTCTAATTCAAATCTTGTAAGTAAAAATCCTTTAGTGAAAATTAAAAGTGAAGTCAACAGAAGAGAAACTTTCAACAAAATTCTAAAAAACCGAGGTATTTTAACAGCAACTTTAACTAAGGTACTTGCCATTTACAAGATACTCTCAATACCTGCAAATGTTTTATAAAGTAAATAAGATACAATTAAATTTATAAATTAGTATAAATATTTTAGCTATCAATTTACTGCTAAGTTCAGAAACATAGAAACTATTGTTTTTGCTTTTATTTAGATTCTTATTGAAATTTTACAACATTCATTATTATATAATATAATTTATATACATAATATAATTTATATCACAGATGTTTTTGTGTCAAAACTTTATTCAGACTAACGGCGTTTCACTGCTCTCATATAAATTTAAGAACAGATCTACGGAGTCTATAAAATATTAACACACATTAGAAAAAAAGCATGTATAATTATGTATAGTGTTTATGTAGGTAGTAACTATAAACGAACTTTATGGTTTAAAAACAAAGTTTGGAATAAAAACATAAAATTATAAAACTGTCTACAAAAAATACAGATTTAATAAAAGCAAACACTAACCTCAAAAAAGCTCTAAAAATAGACAAGTTTTTAAAATGAAAATTAAATTGAGTTGTGCAGAAATGTTAGGTCATAATAAATTTAACAAATTGATCAATAATTTATGCAGCTTAAAAACATGAAGTATAAAATTTGCAAGTGTTTGTAATTGTAAATGTGAATGTTGTGAAATAAATAAGTGCATAAGTAAACAGAGTTATTTAAAGTAGAATCGTCAGTTGTGGGGACAAATATTTGATAAATCTTGCCGCTTGTTCAGAAGTAGGTCTTTATCTTCTGCTGCAATTACTGCTCTTTCTGTATTGCAAGTTGAGCAAATTCTACTTACTCCGTTGGATGCATGTTTGATCTTTGAAACAATACTTTACTCCATGTTTGGCATTTTACCGTACCTGTGAAAAAAGCTCCAGACATAATCCAATAAACGCGTGCTTTGTTTTTTATTTATATTTTTAAAATTATGTTTATGGTTAGCATATCTATCCTTGAAACTACCTGCTGTACTTGCAATACAGAAAGAGCAGTAATTGCAGCAGAAGATAAAGACCTACTTTTGAACAAGCGGCAAGATTTATCAAATATTTGTCCCCACAACCGACGATTCTACTTTAAATAACTCTGTCTACTTATGCACTTATTTATTTCACAACATTCACATTTACAATTACAAACACTTGCAAATTTTATACTTCATGTTTTTAAGCTGCATAAATTATTGATCAATTTGTTAAATTTATTATGACGTAACATTTCTGCACAACTCAATTTAATTTTCATTTTAAAAACTTGCCTATTCTTAGAGCTTTTTTGAGGTTAGTGTTTGCTTTTATTAAACTTGTATTTTTTGTAGACTATTTTATAATTTTATGTTTTTATTCCAAACTTTGTTTTTAAACCATAAAGTTTGTTTATAGTTACTACCCACATAAACACTATACATAATTATACATGTTTTTTTTCTAATGTGTGTTAATATTTTATAGACTCCATAGATCTGTTCTTAAATTTATTTGAGAGCAGTGAAACGCCGTTAGTCGGAATAAAGTTTTGACACAAAAACATCTGTGGTATATATTCTGATAAGCTTAGCTTATCAGGATCTCCAGGATTTAACGCCTTTTAACGTTACATCTTATAATATAATTTATATATATAATATATACTATCTTTATTTTTTAGTTAAGCACTGTACAGCATGAACATTAATAATAATACTTTCATTACAATCTAGAACAGTTTTGTCTTTATTGCAGTGATCTCACTAAAATTTCAATTATTTAATCAACTGTTTTATTTTGAAAACATTAATCCAATTAAAATTTTTTGAAAAAAAATTAACAGCAAGAAGGTCAGATTTTTTTAAAACATATTTTCAATTGATTATACTTTATTAACATTAATTGTTTTACTTTAAAAAATCATTAACTATAAATTAGCCTTAGCTTAAAATAAATTCAAGAAGCTTAAATCTTTTAAAAAGTTAAAACTAGTCTGAGTTATCTTGAGTAGCCTGAATGCGTGACCAATTCTGATTGCATCAGAATTAAAATGATTTGCTATAAACTTGGTAAAACTTTGTGAAGGAGCAGCATTCTAGTAAATCAATTTAAAAATTAAAATACCATAGTCTTTTGTTATGTGTTAATATCACTTTAGTTTACAACTTAAATTGTTTTGCGCTTTAAATAAGCTATTATCTTTGTAGTAAGGTTTTTGAGCATCGTTGGCAATGCCAAGATGTACTACTGCCATGACTTAACATTAAAAAAAATTTATCTTTTTGTTAAAAAAACCTAATGAGTATTTCAAAAATTATGCAAAATTGAGTTTTTTTGAAAATTAGAATGAGGCATATTTGTAAAAATATTAACAAATTAATAAAAGAAAATAGCAAGTACTTATAACATAGATAAATAAGTACATTAAAAGAAAAAGTGGCCTACAACAGCCTTTTAAATAAAAATATCTAAAACAACCCATATTTTTTCAAAGGGGGCCCACTCAAAAAGTCAAATCTCAACCTGATAAAAACTATTGTTAAAGTCAAGGTAAAAGAACGTTCTCTATAATAAATAAATTTAGATAGCTTTATAAACAATGAAAATAATTGGAAAAAAGTTTAAAGTTTTTTTTTTATTCAAAAAATTGCTACTCAGGTAATTTAATGCTGTTATTGTTGATTCTTTTATTTAGAATTGCTTACTCAAGCAGAATGATCTTCATAATATAAAATTCCCTTTTTAAAAACAGGTTTTAAAATATCAAAAATTTGAAGTACAGAAATATGTGCAGAATAACATGCAGAATTGTCACTAGCAGAGATGCATTTCGGCTTGAGTTTGTTAATCTTCAAAAATTTTTGCTTAAAAAAGCTTCCAAAGTTAAGCTATCCGCTCTAAAGTTGTATATTTTTACCAATACTTTATCAAAACTCGATTGCATACGTTTTAGACTTTAGAGCAATGGTTCCCAACCTTTTTGATGCCCCGCCCCGCATCCCTAAAGTATTATACTTTGTTGTCGCACCCTTGCAGTACATGTAATAAACTATTTAAGAATAGCTTGAAAAAGAATAATGAAGATTTATATATCAATTTTTTTTTGAAGGCATACCGTATTGACAAAAACTAAAAGATATTACAAACTGCATTAAAACAAATTTTGTTTATTTTTTACCTAAGGTAGAAATCATCAGAACTTAATCTCCCCTCTGCAACAATAAATGTTTCCTGAAGGTAAAGCAAAATAGTTTTGCGTTAATCACTTGATATTCTACCTGCCCTATATTTTTTTTAAATTTTAATACTCACATTAGTCTGAAACTTGTAAACAAACTTTCGTTAAAAAAAATAACTTTAAAAAACTTTAGATTCAGGTAATGACAGTTATGTTGTTGTATAGCAAAACTTAAATCAAAACAACGACTAAATAAGTATTGAGCTTGAAAGTTTAGTTGAATTAAAGCAAATATATGTAGACCTAACATAGTTATCAAAATTTTATATATTTGTCTAATTGCTAGTTAGCTTTAAATATCGATAGTTATGTTTTGTACAGTAAAAAAAATTGGTTTACACTCTCAAAAATAAAGAAAAAAAATCCTTTTTTAACAAACTAAATTGAAATGCCATCTCGCATCCCCAGAACGTTGCCCGCATTACCTGCAAGCACCCCTGGTTGGGAAACCCTATTTTAGAGAAGTCTAAATGCACGAACAGGCGAAAATCCCGAACGAGTAAAAATTGAAACAAAACTAGCAAATATTTTCGAAAAATTTTAAAGTAAAAGCAAGTTAAAATAAAAAGAATACAAAATGTTAAAAATAGTTATTATGTTTATTAATCTCTATTTAAAAAAAAAAAGTAAACTCTCTCTTCAAAACTTAATTTACTATTTTATTATTATACGATATTCTTAAAAGATATTAGTGTTTTGTTTGCTCAAATATTTGTTTTAGTTGTTACTTTTAAACTGATCACTGAGTATAAGACAACCCTGCCGTTTGTTTTTGAAATTATAAACTTGAAAAGTTATTAATACAGCATTACAAAAATAAAACACATTTAATATTTCTTTTTATCAAACTAAGATATAACTTCAGTTTCAAAAATACAAACTGATTAACTTAAGAAATTATTGTTGTATTGTTTCGAAAAAAAGGGAGTTATTTAGTGCTTGATAATATTTAAAACTTTTTCTTTGTTTTACCCCGAAACAGTCATCAGGAAGAAAATTAAGGCAACTCAGACTGAAAAAAATTGCTTACCCTTCTTTGGTCCACATCCTTGCTTAGTTTACCTTCGTCTTCCTCACATGAGTAAAACTCAATTAATTTGGTCAGGCAAGCTTAACTAGCTGTTTAATCAAGTTTTGGTAGCGATTGTTTCGTGTTGTGTATAACATCAGTCGTCCGCTTTATGAAATAGTTTAAGATGCTACACTACAGCAACTTGGTATACGTTTTTAGTTGTTATTGCAGAAATGACTAAGTAGGTCGTACATCTGAATGTTTCCATGTCAGACGAAAGCAGAATGCAATAGAAAAACTAAAACGGTTCACTTTTAATGGTGACGCAAAGCCTAAAGGTGAACTATCATCAATATATCCATGGTTGCCACTGATAAAGCTGAGAAAAATTTCCTGACTTTTTCCTGACTTTTTATCAAAATTTTCCTGACTTTTCTAAATCAAACATTTAAATTAAACTTATTCTAAAATACATAATCAAACACTTTAAACTATATAAATCTTTCAATCTAATTTTAATATACGTTAAAAACAACAGACTTTACTGAGTTCTATCATTAAACTTCCAGTACATCACTTGAACCATCTGTGAGTGATTGATGTTTGTAATAAACAGCTATATCAGCAATATACTTGTATTATTACCTTATAAACACAGCTTGTCTGAAAAAAGACACAATTTTATAGCATTTCCTAGCATAAATGTATCTAGATCAGGGTTTCCCAAAGTGGGCCAAGACAAAAACTCAGGGGGCCATGAGCAGCAAAGGGGGAAGAGGGGGGGTGCCATAATTTGAAACTTACACTAGATATTCTTGAGTTGCAGATGAATAGCAAAAAAAAAAAAAAAGGTCTTATGTGTATAGTTTATGAGTAAACTATATGCTGAAGGGGGCCATTGCTTTTACAAACTCTTTAAAGGGGGCATTTGCAAAAAAGTTTGGGAAACCCTGATCTAGATACACAAATGACATATAAGGAACTTTTACAATTAAAACCTTAAATTAATAAGGAACTTTTACAACTCAAACCTTAAAACAATAAAAAACTTAATAAAATACTGTTTTTTTAACGTATGTACTAAAATTAATTTTTTCCGTTTTTTTATTTGCACTTCAACCTTTTCATCTAATGAAGATATGGTTTCCTTCATCTGAACTGCATTTAGCTTCATTTTCTTGACAGTTAAAATCATTTGCCTCATTTTATTTAATTCGCTCTCATCTTCTGCCCCTACACTTCTTGAAGAGAACCTTTTCTCTAAATCAAGCCACAACTTGTGGGCTTCATTTCTTTTTTTTTGGCACTCATTTATTTTTACTTTCATTTTTTAAATATTTCCTCTTATCATTTAGTATTAAATTTGTAACAAATAAATATACTCTTATTTACTTTAAAAACTTAAGTTACTCTACAAAAAATACAAATAATAAGTAAACTTAATCTTAACATTTACCTCTCTTACAATTTATTTTATAAATTTAAACAACTTTGAAAAAATTATAAAGAGATAAAGTATACACATTAACTTGTTACATAAAATACTAAACTAACTGCTTAGTTATAAAGAACTCAATTATTTACTTAAACAAAAACAATATAATTCTAAAATTATGCTAGATAAACTTTTGTGTATATATCACAGTTTCACTATGGAAGTGTCCTTGCTACAGATCATCAATACTAAAAAGCTTACAAAATCTGCTTGTTCAAGTAGGGTACTTGTTCAATATGTTAATAGAAAATTTTTGCAGCTTTGTAAAGAATATTTTACTTGTTTATACCAGATGAAGGCATTGGAAATAAAATTAAATACTTTTGTAAATTTCTAGGAAAATTTTGGAACTTTTTTCTGACTTTAAACGACTTTTAATTAATTTCTACCATTTGAAGGCTTTGGAAAACAAGGAATTTCGTAAATTTAAACTGACAAAATCTGACTTTTTTTTTTATTCTATAAAATTTCCTGACTTTTTTTCAAAACCCCCCATTTTTTCCTGACTTTTGTCATTTTTTTAAATTTTTCCTGACCGAGTGGCAACCCTGTATATCAATACCTCCTTAAACAATACTAGTTTTCTTAGAGCTACATAGATATTAGTTTCAAATATTTAGAGCGAAAAACACATACCACCAATGGTGGTATGTGTTTTTCGCCACCATCAAGTTTTAGAACAGCTGATTATTATAATTCGCGAGCTGAAAAACTTGAAAACAAAGAGATGTGTATAACTTTAAAAATAATGTGTTATCACTGTTGTAATATTTTATTTATTAATTCAGTGAGTAGTCTTTAACATGTTTTGTTCAATAAAATTTATTTCAAGCTTAACTTTAAATCGGTTCAGAACTATTTAATCATGATGTTAACAGATTAAATTTGACTCTTAATGTAGCTATTTTTAGTAATTGTGAAAAGTTTTAGCACCTTCATTCTGAAGAGAGCTATACGGAATAATAACTAAATTTTGAAATTAGTGACTTGTTCAAAGTTGATTTCATTTTAATTAAAATCATTAAATAGTGATTTTAATTAATTTTTTCACATTTAAATTAAAAATATCATCGGAGAACGGAGATAGCCGACCTCTGGTTTAGAACCAAGTTTTTTTTTTATTAATTAACCTCTTAAATTCTCTTAAAATAATGATTTGAGAACTATTTTCTTGGATTTTTACTAGTTTTATATACATATATATGTAAAAAACTTATTGAGAAAGGTCGAGTTTAAAAATAACATAACGTATGTTTCATAAAACAATAAAATTGTTTTATTTAATCGTCAGCTGTAGGTTCGAAATAAATTGCTAATTATTAATACAAAAGTTATAATAATATTTTTATTTTTATATATTTTATTTTATTATAATTTACAAAAATTATACAAAAGTTATACAAAAAACAATGATACTACAGTTGATGATACTACAACTGATGATTAAAAACAACCTTATTGTTTTTATGAAACATATGTTTTTTTATTTATAAACTAGAACTTTCTCAATAAATCATTTAAAAGCCCTTCAAGTGGGCTCTGTGGAAGGTGATTTAGTTTATATAACCACATTATTTTCTATGTATATACTATAAACATATTTATTTAATTGTTTATTAAAACGTAATTTTATTATAAAGTGTTTTTAACAAAATTTAAATTACAAATCTAACTCACATAATTATTTATTTTTGAAAACGAATCTAGTTTAACGACAAAAATTTACTATAAAACAATTAGCTAATATATGTTTCTATGCTTGTAATTTAGCGCATCTTGTTTCCCTTTTTCTTGTTTCCCTTAAACCTGTTAAAATTAATTTTTGTTGAGTTTTTATTAATTTTTTAGTTTTATAAAACTATTTAGCAACTGACCTTTGGTTTTTACTTTTCTTGCCGCTATTAGAAACTTCTTTGTCAAAAAATCCACCTGATTTCTTGGCTTTGCTGTCAAATTATATACCAAGTAGTAATTAAAGTTTTATTTATTCTGCTACTTATGGAAAGTAAAAAAAATGTTCTAAAAAAGTCAATAGTAAATAAAACTATAATTTTAAATACATTAAATAATTAAGCAGTTTTGTTAAAGTAACAAATACGGTACAACTTCAGAACTACAGACAGAGTTGCCGCTCATTCAGGCAAAATTAGTCTTCGTCAGCTTGAATTTATCAAGAAAACAAAATAAAAAAGCGGTTCATGCATTTTATAAATTATTTATTTACACAGTTATTTAATTTCAAAAACATTTAGAACATTTGTGATAAAATAAATGCTTTCAGACTCTCAATTTAAAAACTCAGTAAGACATAAATTTGTAAAGGAGCAAAATTCACACTAGCCGTCAAAATAGATCTGAGTTTTCTAGACAAACTATAAAAAAATCAAAATAGCCTGAAAGACAACCCTGTTTAGTTTTTCAAATTTAAACAGAAATTTTGTTCTCTGCGACAAATTAAAAAAAAAATATTAAGAAAAAATAATTACTACCAATTATAATTAGTAAGCTGTTTTAAACCCATAAATTAGAATACAAAATTTTTATTTTTACAACAACTTAATCAGATTAAAAAACTTTGTTTTTAAAGAATTACTTATAATTATAAATTGTATGCTCTTAAAATTACCAATTAATTTATATTTCAACGTTAAAAATTAAAACAATTTTATTATATCAATGAAAATGAAGACCCAATATTATTCTAAATAAAATTTAAACTTTTAGATATGTTAATAGCAACTGAAAAATGCCTACTAAATAACAACTGCTTAGCAAGCTACCTCATTCACCAAGCCACAATAAAAACAAATTTAAAAGCATTTTTCAATTTTTTAATGCTAAAAAATTTGAAAAAAAATGATAAGAAACGCATTAAATTATATTTTTATTTCAGTACTTTTAAATAACACATTTAAGCTAAACTTTAAATACAGATTCAAATTTTATAATCAAAAAGTTTTTACAAAACATTTAAGACTACTTTAATTTTTTTTACTACAGTTAAAACTATTAAAAGTATAAAAACTATATTTAAAACACTATTATTTCTCAGTTAATGAGTGAGTATAAGTATTTTATTTAAAACATTGAAAAAAGTATTAAACAGTTTAGTTTCAACGTCAATTATTAGCAATCTTTAAAAAAAATATTTTTAACAAATAATTTAAACCTTGCTTCCTTTCTTTTCTTTTTTGGTGGCTCCGGATCAACGCACCTGCCTACTTTCTTCTGTTTACCTGATTTTTTGAAACGCCCCTGTCTCACTTCCATCCGATTTGCTGACTTCAAGCGAAATTTTTCACTTTTGCTCAACTCCTGTTTCATGCGACTATCCGCCTGTAACAGTTTTTTTATTAAAATTATTTTTCACTTTTTTACATGCGCTAGTCATTTTAGCTCGATTAATTAATCTATAGTATCATTTCTTAAAAGAAAATCTAACTTTAAAATATTTTCTAGTTCAAAAATTAAAAAAAAATTACCGCTATAAATTTAAAGACTGTTTTTATTATTTTATGAGTAAAATATAGCAATTCCTAAAATTACTCTTAATAAAATAATTAGCTTTAAACTTAGCCGCAAAACTATCAACAACAATACATGTGAAAATAATCTTTTATAAATACATTATGGAGTGTGAACTATTATAAAAACATTTGTAGCTATTGAAAGTTCGCCATTCTTAAATAGATAATGTCTAGATAATGTAATGTAAAATAAATTTTACGTTAAAAAAGCTAATAATATTAATTTTGTAAAGCAAAACTGTTTATATAGGTATTCTTATACTTAAAGTCACTGAGTGCATATATTTACATACAATGTAGCTGATAAAGTCTTTCAATAAATTTGTATGTTAACAAGAATACAATGATTGCTTTCTGATCTTTGGTATATTCAATAAAATATTGTATTTGTTAATAAGCTAAATATTACAAACAAAACATACATTGGACGGTTTAGCAAGGTTTGGTTTGTGCTTTTTCTTTCCTCCTCCTGCTGATGAATGGTGGTCTAAACTCTTCTCAACTGAATGTTTTATTTTATTTTTTTAATTTAAGTGTATATTTGAGGTAAAAAGCTAATAACAAGTTCAACTTAAATAAATAATAAATATAATGCACATGATATAATTTCAAAATAGCTTATAAATACATTAAAAACCAACTAGACAAATTAGAAGCTGATTAAGGTAAGTTTTATTTCTACCTTAGATATCAGGGTTCGTAAGCTAAATTTTGATATTTTAAACTGACATGCCCCTATTCACACAGGTATTTTTCTAATCCTGGTTAATCAGCGCCTAATTTGGCTGATAACAGTAAAAAACTACGTTGCCTATTAGTTTGGTTGTAATTGCTTAACTTAATAAAAGCAGGACTTTTTTTTTTTGTTTAGAATTTATTGTTATTTTATTAAACATGGCTCCCTCAAATTACTATAACAATTTAATTTGCATGAACTTGAACTGTCACGTAACCATTAAAAGACATATTTAACATTCTACTTCTAGAGTCCTATCTCACAGAGTGCTGGGTAACTAAAACCAAATGGTTATTAAGAAAGAAATTCAAAACTTATTAGTTCAATCAAAATAAAAAAGTCTGGTTTTCAATTTTTCTTATAGTAATTCAGAAATTTTTATAGCATTTTTACTGACTAATCCTAATACTTTACCGCTAATAGCTTGACTTTAGTAAAATTAAAGTTACAAAGACCAAAATGCTTATATATAACGAAATTTACTCTTCAAAATTGTATTCAAAAAATAAACTGATTTTCAATTTTGTTTTAGAATCTCATAAATTTGAAGCAAAGGTATTAAAAAATCTTGATATTTTCGAATATTGCCTTAATTTTAGTAAAATTAAGGCTAAAAAATCAAATTTTTATTAGGGAAAAATTTAACATTTTAACAATTTAATCAAAAAATGACTGATTTAGCCTGATGCGTGTGAACCGTGGATGTAAAATGATTTTTGTAAAAATGAACTATTTTGGTTTTAATATCAGGTCAATAATTAACAGATCATTATGGTAAACTTTATAATTTTATAATTAAATTGATAAGTTTTTACATTCACACTATTTTTATATTTCTATGTAAACATTTGAAAATGGTTAAACTTGATATTTAACTTATACATCAAAAGAAAAAAAAGATCAAACTTCTTGAGATTCTTCGCTCAACTTCACTTTGAAACCAGCTTCTCTGAACAGCCGGGGTTTCGCCTTTGACAAACTTTTTCTCCATTCTGTTTATTTGATTTTCGGCCGCCAAAATTTTTCTCTCATTTGCCTCCATCCTCAAAACTTCGCCTACTTCCGACTCCAAATTGTCCAAAACATCTTTGTATGCAGCAACAACACCTATTCAATATAATTTTAATGAAAAGTTTTCCCTTTTCTTTATTATTTTATCAACAGGGTTGACATAGGTTTTTTGTAAATTTCTTCCAGGCTTTCTTAATTTTTTTTAGGTTTTCAAAAAAGAAGGTTTTTCGGCTATTTTCAGTATAAATTAAACATAAAGTAAAATAACTGTCTCAAATAGTATAATAACATTGTAAAGATACTGTAAAACTCCTTAAAAGGTATTTTTGATGAATTTTCTTTTATTATTCTAAAAAAAATCGTTTAGATAGGTTTTTAGTATCTAATCGAAATTTTGTTACTTTACATGCAAAACTAGTTTTTAACTCGAAGTTTGTTAATTAATTTTGTTCGAAATTCTAGGTGTTCCAGTTTTTTTTTTTTAATATCTCAAACTCAAGGTTTTTTGGTAACCCTGTATCTACTGTAAATTTTAGTTTTTCAAAAAGGTATAACTCATGCCTTTTCAAATATTAATAATTATATTAATTTAAAAAATACAATACCAAGCTTTAGTACTTTTAAAACATATAGTACAAAAATAAAATAGAATGTTTAACATTACTTAAGAAGTTTTCTTTAAAGTTTAAAGCATTTAAAATATCTTTTTACAATAATTAATCTTTTAAATTATAATATACAGTTACAAGTATATTAAAATAAATATTTAATATGTAAGAGATGCTCTTGCAAAGACTTCTATGACTACTAAAAAACAAACTTTCATGAATTTTACGTTTTTCCACACTTCTTTTAGCCATCTTAAGGACTTGTTTCAGCAATGGACGTTCTGTTTCGCCCACCAAGGAAACACTGACACCCTTTTTGCGAGCTCTGGCCGTTCTGCCTACCCTTTGAATGTAATGGGTGAGGGTGTTTGGCATAGTCAGGTTGATCACCTTTTGTTACAAAATTAAATGGTTGAAATTATGCTTTTATTTTTCAAGTAATTGTAAACTTATATTTTTTTAGACAAAAAACACAACTGTAAGTTTTTTCTTACTATTTTAATATTAAAACAAGTTCATTCCAAAATATTGAAATGTTTAGCTAACAGTATAATGTATAATGAAAAGTTAAAGTATCAGAATCATAAAAATCAACAATCAAATAATAGTTACAAGATTTTAGTCTATTTTGCACTAAACTCCTTTTTTTTTGTTATGTGCGCAAGGACTTAAATCAAGTATTTTATATTTCACAACACATTAGATTTGAACAATTTATGAACCTTTAAAAAAACATACATCTATCTTAAAAACTCATTTAAAAAATATTGAATTTAACTTAAACTTGCTGAAAACATATTGTATAAAACAAAAAGCGTTATACTTAAAACTACAATTTTAAAAAGACATGAAACTCATAATTTCTTAATAATTGTTTCAAAAACTTTACTTTTAAAAACTTAATTTTGTTAAAGATAGCAAATGCTTTAAAAATTACGTGTTTTCAAATATTATTGATTGTGTAAGTCTGTAATAAAAAACTTGCAAAATTTTAGAAATTTCTAAGAAACTTGTTATATAAATATAAACGGTTTTAAACAAGCTACATTAAAAAAAGATACTTATGCAAGTTCAGTGAAGACTTAACATTCATTCAGTAGTAAATATGTTTTTTTTTTTACTTAAAGAAATTTTGAGTCAATATAAAGTAAAAGATATTTACTTTCTATTTGAAAAATGTCAAAAACATCTTACAGTTTTAACGCCAGAAATATCAAGACCTCTTGATGCAAGATCTGAGCAAACAAGCACATCCGCATCTCCATTCTTGAACCTATTCAAACTTTTCATTCGTTCTGCTTGGCACAAATCTCCGTGTAATTCAGCTGCCTTTATAACAACGCTTTTTAATAACGGTCTAAAAGCTTCACAAAAGCAAAAAAAAAAATCATCTTTAATTAATTGAAAAAAATAGAACAATACTAAATTTTGAACTAATACAAAATAACTAAACACAAACTTTTATCTGGGGTTTCAATAGCCCAAGTACTATGTGTAGTCTGTGAGCTTGTTTCTTTGTTTGACAGAAAACCATTACATTCGTTAAATACGTTCTACTAAGAAGAGCTGTAAAAATAATTGTTTGTATTTACTTCAATTTAAACCTTTAAAACTGATGACTATTTAGTTTATTTTTTTTATTATGATTTAAAATATTATGTGGATATTTATTTTTCATACTATGTTTCTGTGACTTTTTCTTATACATGCTGATAAAAATTTTAAACACTTTATTCCAAGAATACATTTTTAATGATTATAGTCAAGTTAAAAAAAAATTAGTCAAAAAAAAAATTATTTATATTAAACTACTTAAAATTTGTGTTAAAATAAGTCGATTTTAAGGACAAATACAAAACAACAAACCACACAAGATTGCTTCGCGGTCGCCTTCTCTTTCTTCTCTGATTTTTATAAATTCTTGTTTGAGGAAAGGTGCCACTTCTTCCGAAGAGTTAACACGAACTCTCACCGGCCGCTTCAGCGCTATATTCGCCAACTGATCCAACTGACAATTAATTTTTATAATTAGATGTTATCTAGATGAAATAGCATTTTAGTTGATCTACTAAACAAAGAAGAATTTATGTTTAAGTTGAGTAAACGTCTTAAAGGTTTAGTTTAGAGCAGTTTTTTATCTATTTTCATTGTTTGAGTTTAAATCAAGGAAAATTAACATTTTACAAAACAAATTATAATATATATTAGAACCATAATATAAAATAGTAAGTAAACGACTTAAAGAAAAAAAAGAAGCTCTTAACTTCATAATAAACAAATTTTTATACCAGAATAAGTAACTTTAGCATATAATATTATGTTAATCTAAGTAAGCTTTTCGTACACTTAATCGGAAATGTACATTTATTATTTACTCAAGTAACTTGTTTTTATTATAACAACAAAAAATACCTCTGTAGACACAGTTGCTCCAAAAAGCAGTGTTTGCCTTTGTTTTGAGCAAACATCTAATATTTCCTTCATTTGATCCTTAAAATGTTCATCTAACATTCTATAATACAAAATAAAGATAATATTTAAGTAAACTTTATTTCAAATCATGAGAAATTTTCAAATTTTAATTACCAATAAAAAGGTTTTAAATTTTAAATTAAATTAACTTCTCTTTCATCATTGACAAAACAAGGTAGCAACAAGTTTTTAAAAGCTTGTTAAGGATTTTCAAATACAAATTTATTAGTTTTGTAAAATTTGAAGTTAAGAAAATAATATAGGGTTCAAATTCTCTGAACTTGCTAAGTGTGATTTAAATTTTATATGTCATTGTTTTAAATGTTTTAAACAGTTATGTAATGTTTAAAATCGTGTTTTACACACCTATCAGCTTCATCCAAAATCAAAATTTCAATAGAGTTTAAATCAAATGAAGGACAGTTGTGCAAATGATCTATCAGACGACCTGGAGTTGCTATGACAATGTCAGGATTTGTACGCAAAGATGCTTCTTGAGTTTTGATGTCATGGCCACCTAAACAAAATTAGTAAAAAAATTTAAAAACATTGTTCATTCTGAATACAATATGAAATACAAATAGTTGAGCTGTTAACAAATTTATAAGTTGTAATGATCGACTTTAAATTTTTTAAATCTCAGATAAAACAGAAAGAGTAATATCACTTGAATATAAATATGAGTATGACTTTAATTTTTGTGTTCTGTTCGAAATGGTTTCTATTGACACTTATTTGTATATAATTATTCAAAATGGTTAAAAGACACCTTATCCTTAATTATTTTTAATAATTAATACTGCGTGCTTCATAAAAACCTTATGAATGCTTTTTAAAGATTTTAATTCAAATAAATTACATTTGATACAGTATGGAAAATGTTCTAGGTAATTTAAAGTAATAATATAAATCTGTAAATAAATAACATATTTAACTTAAATTATACCTATGTATTAAGTTTTTATCAAATATTTTATATCATTATGTTTAATTTACGGAAAGTTTCGAAACAAAAAACAATATGTCTTTATCAAGTAATATAACAAACTTTACTAAGTAAAAAAGTTCAAAAATCAAGTTCAAAAGGTGATTATATCTTGTAACTGTTTTTGCCATGATAGATACAATTGTTCTGCAGATCAGAGAATCTCCTACATAAGAAAAACATCAGATAAGTTTTTCGAAGGATTGCAGACCACTGTGGAACAGACAAAAACAGCACAATATTTGATTACCTTTTAAATTCACACTCTGTCAAAATTCTGATATTGTACAAAAGAAATATGAACACAAATCATCAGTTTTGATAGCAGCATTGAAATACTTATTGAAAATGCTGTTTCACTTATAATTAAATAAACCAAGGAACATACCAACTGCAAGACAAATTCTGATGTTGGTGTACTTGCATAATTCTGTGGCAACAGTGAAAAGCTGTACACCTAACTCTCTCACGGGCGCTAGTAGCAAAACTCTTGTTGTGGCAATCGTCGTGGGTCTATTTATCAAGCGCTCTATTACAGGGAGCAAAAACGCTGCCGATTTTCCTGTTATTTGTTAGTTCGTCTTAAAAATTGTTTTTAATGTTGATATTTTTTTAACTTGATATTTTTTACAGATAAATAAGTTTAAATAATTTGTACAAATGTATTATATTTTTATCTATCATTTTTTTACACTGTACAGTATTTATAAAAGTCTATAAATTACTGACATCATGATTTAAGATTTTTTTACATTTAGACAATTTAAGATACTTTATTATCAAAGAAATACTATTTTTCAAAAATAAATAATACAAACAACCTTAAAACAAAATGATAGGTATAAATGCATAACGTAATACAATTGCTTACTACAAAGAAAACTAGAACTTACCAGTACCAGTTGCAGCACAACCACTTACATCTCTTCCTTTTAAAATTACAGGTATGGCTGCTTGCTGAATAGGAGTTGGTGTTATGTAATCCAAATCGTTTACAGCCTTCATCAGAGGTCGAGATAAGTTCATATCCTGATATGATTGAATTCGTTTTTATTTCAGGTTTAAGATATAATTATAAAACATTTTTTATTATCGTTACTGGAAAAATTATTAACAAAATGAAATAAATTAGAACAGCAAGTGACAAAAACAGTGTAAAAAGAGGACAATATTACATGTCATATACAGAAAATAGCCTAATCACTCACTATGTTTGTACAAAAATTAACAACAAACAAAAGAAATATATAATGCTTACAGAAAACAGGAAAAAATTAATACTTCATTACAAAGCATCTGATACCTTGGATAAAATTATACAACTTTTAAAAGTATTTCTTGTACATAAATGACAAAATTATAATAATAAGCCTTGTTAAGGAACTTACACTAAAATGTATGTTTAGGTTACATCCAATATTGTTATGATCATGATCATCTATGACTTCAGCCAAAACTATTTCATCTTTAATATCTTCTTCTTCTTCAACACTAGTTTTACCCTTTATTCTTAAACTGTCTAAAATTTATTAGGTTTTAAAAATTATTTACATACATAAGTTCACAAACTACAAAATAGTATTTCTTTATTTTGATTATTTACAAAAATATATATTTTAAATAGAATAAATTTGTAACTTAACGTTTTATAATAAAACACACCATTACTATTAGTCCTACTACCAGGGTTGCCACTCTTTAAAAAAAAATAAGTTTTTTAGACTTTTATACAATACAAGGTTTCAACTAAAGTCTAATCAGTTATAAATTTCTTATTTAAGTATAATCTATATACCTCTGAACTCTTTGGCCGAAATTCCATATTATATTTAAGTCTTATAAAATAAATCTTGTATATTACCACTTTCAAATTAAGTAAGTTAAAAACTATAATTTTTTGCTTTAATCTAAAAGCTTTAACAAAATAATACTGATGTTTGAGTTTTTGATAAAATATTAATTTTAACACTAAACAAGCTTTAATACTAATCAATGAGAAATGAACTAGATGGTTGTAAAATCTCAATATAACTTAAAATTAAAGAAAAACAACAAAATGTTATTTCCTTGATGTTACACATTAAAGAGATAAAAAGGAAAAAAAAAAACAACATATAAAAGAAGTTTTCCAGCTTCCCTCTTTTACTATAAAAAACCAAAACAAGGGTTCTGTTAGAGAAATTGTAAAGTCAACGAAAACAAGTTCACAAGAACACCTTTTTTAATTAAGATATTGATTAATTTAATAGACCAATATATAACAAAAAATGTAAGGTTTTGTAGCTCATTATATTCTTTTTCATTATTGTTGAGGTATTCAAAACTAACTTTATCAAAATGTCACAGATTTTATAACAGTTCACTCGTTTATTTCCAGGCAAACTGTAAAGACTTCCCTGTCGTTGAAACTAAACCGCCTAATAAGCATTCGAGTTAATGTGAGTTCCAATATACCAAATAAACTGTACTCACAAGATGATAACTTTACTGGTGAAATATCACTAAAGATTAAGGTGCCTGTTCAAAAACTTTATCATAAACATTTCTAGCATGTGGGTGGAATTATGTAAGTTTATCATTTTGTGGCATTTTTGTTGAAAATAAATTGTAAAAATGACACAAAATTACAAAGTTCTTTCAAACGTAAGTAGGTTTTAAAAGAAGTTTGAAGTTTAAAGAAGGATATATGGTTGTCAACTTACTAAGTGTGATGATTTATCTAAGTGAATGGAGTCATACTTTCGCCAAGTGGTGGTATCCATTAGTTCACAGTCCCGCTTCCTTAAAATCCTGTATTACACACATCTAGGAGTAATTTCTAAGCAACATTGTGCCAAATAAACTGTCCTTTGGCTGAGTATCACACAAGACAGAGAAGCAATTTGTCAAGTCTGCAATTACATTTGAGTGACTCTAAAGAAAGCAAAAAGTTGACTGAGATCCAGTGTTGATGTATCGAAATCTGGACAAAATGAAATAAGCCTAGAGAAAACTACATTTGTTTTTTAAAGTTTTCGAGTTAAAATTGTTTTTATTATTTCTTTATACTTTTTTTTATCCAACAAATCCAGTTTTTTGTAAATTTGTATCTTCTTCAATAACCTCTTTAAAATATTATTTTTTTAAATAAGCCAGGGGGATGTAGAGTTATGTAGCTTACTGATATTAATAATAGGCCTGCTATCCGTCGCGATCGGCTATGCGTAATTGTGCATAGAGAATAAAAATAAATGACAATTATGAATTTAAAGCACAGTGATGCAATTAATAAAACAAACAGACAATAAAAAAAATCATTCTGATTCTCATTTCTTCATCTTCTTCAGTTTCTTAAGTACTTTTTTTCCCTTACTTTCAGTCTTTTGTGTACAGTCAGGTCATTTGCAAGCAACTCAGATAACTTATACTCAAGTTTTTTGGGTCGCGCTTGCATACATCCTTTAAACGTAATTTTGGTGGACCTCGGTTGCGTTTGCCAACAACCAAATCGCCATACAAAACAAACTTTGGGACTCGCTCAGCACCCATCCTCAGATCATAACCGAGCCAGCGAAGCCTGTGCTGACTGAGGGTTAAGTACATGGTGGTAAGATTGTTACGTCTCAAGAATTTCTCGTCGAATTTTGACTCGTGCAACTTTGGTCATGTTAATAATCAACATGAGCCTGTCGCTTAATCTTAAAAGAGGAAGTAACACCTTGATGTTTTCTTCAAAGCAGTCTTTGTTGGTATGTTTGTTCTTTCCAAAATTTCTAGGCATTCTGGTTTATACTTTTTTGGACCCTAGACAAAGACTCGGAAGCAGGTGTGTCCAACGAGGAGACGGATGACATCAGAGCTAAGAAACTTTCAATATTTTCATTATCATGCATTTTTCCAATATTTAGTCGAAACTTTCAGCCTAAATTATTTGATTTGTGCATGAACTTTTTTTTATATGCATTTTACAGCAGACCAAAAAATGATCACTGCTGCAATCTGCGCTTTGATACGATCTAGTTAGAAGAACAACTTAGCTTATTATATTCTATTTTTTCAATTAGAAAATTCAGAGATCGTTCATTGCTGAAAAAAAACTAAACACACTTAAACAATTAGTTATTCTTCACAAAATATAATTCAAATTAACAAAAATTTATCAATTTTAGACGTACTTCAGAGTTATGACACAGCACCCGTCCATATAATCGAAAATGTTTATGGCATGATAAGGCCAGTAGTTAGTAAGAGAAAACACTTCAGAGGAAAAAATTAAGGTATCTCACCCGCGAAATATCAATATTATTTATAAGTTTAGTTTTCACTGCAGTAGTGTGTATAATCTTAGTTGGTAAGACTACCTAAAGGTTTCATTCAAGATAAAATTAAATAATCGGATAAAAAAAGATATAATCTATATCAGTTAAAGCTAAGTTCAATTTTTGCAGTAACTAACACTGAAATTTAATTTAGCAAATTTTCCTGTGTTAACAATGAGTTTAAGTAACACAGCCAGATAAAATCTATACAAATTTCAAAACCAGAGCTGTTTATACATATAAGAAACTTGTGGACTGGAACAATTTGTAACTGTATTTATTTTACACTTATTTGTAGATTTTCAATATTTAAATGTAAGTATAAAATTTTGTTTTTACTCTAAAGTTCACATCGTTTATAAAAAAATTATATGCAAAATTATAGGAATTAATTAGAAATGTTATAAAACTAAGAGTCGTAACACATTACGCTATAATTAATAGAAGACTGTTTTCAAATACTTTTCTAATTCACTTGTTTTTTTGATAAGGAATTTATAAAAACATAACAAAAATATAATTACTATATTAGTTTAAACAAAATATGTTTACTTGAATCAGTTTTGCTTTATTAAATGGTAATTGACTAAAAAACTTAAATAATAAAAGTTAAGAAAAACATGATTATAATAACATCTACTCACTTTAATTTAAAATAATCCAACAATATAACTATAAATAAAGCTATACGCCAGGTAAAATATGATTTTAGAAAGTTAACTTGTACACAATAACGTTTTCATTCAATTATAAAATTTAGAACTTATTTGAAATACCTTTATTGCTAGGTGCAAATTCTTCGTCACTATCAACCTGCTCGTCTACATCATCTTTAACAATAATTTCTACTGTGGCTTGATTATTCTGCAGCATAAGTATTTTTAAGTATTTAAGATACAAATTTCTACAAAACCATAACTATCAATGATAAATTAGTTTTATGCTATTAAAACTTATTTTTATAAAGATTCAAGCAAACAATGGTGCATAACTTAAAAATACTAACTTCTTTAGCTTTCGAGGCTCTGATGTTAGATATTTTTTCTTCTACTGTGGTTCTTGCTTTCTGTTAGAATAATACTAAGTTTAACACTGCTATACAAAACTTAATATGTAAAATAAATATAAACTATTTTAATTTTTTCAATTTTTGGTTTTAGTTATTCATTAAACACATTCAATCTGTTCTAATTTAAGTAAGCTATAGTTAAAATTTAAATTTGATCAGTTATAAAACTTGTAGTTACAATATTGTTTATATTTTATTGATGAAAATTGAAATCATATAAATAGTTAAATTAAGTTAATAACAATTTTGAATTATTTAAGTTCCCCAAAATAATAATTTTAATGCACAAGTATAATTCAAACAAAATATACAAAAAACTGAAATCAAGTTACAAAAATAAACAATTAAATCCAACGGTTAATTGTATTATAAACCATTTGGTAGTAAAAATACTTTTACAGAACTTGATCTGTAGATTTTTTAACCAGCTAAGACTAAAAATACACATACGCAAAATCTTGCATTTTTGGACTGACATTCTTTGACTTAGACCGACTTAAACTTTAATTCTTCTATTTAATAACTACCTCAACACTTATAAACTCACCTAATGGTACTCATTCTTTGTTAATAAACCTTCTACGCGTCAGTTGAAAAGTACACCACAAGTTAATAATATTTACTCAAAACAAAAAAAAAAACATCAAACTTCTTTTAGAAATTCAAAAATTTTTAATAATTTATACATGACATATTGCCTACAAAAACCAAATGCTTATAAAAAAATTTACACAATTTAATAGTCTCTGCAAAAAAAACATATTCTTAAATTTGTATTACAAATTTACGTTAATGGGAAAGATAACTAATTCAAATTTACTGTTGTTAATCAATGAACGAAATACATTCATTAAATCTAATAATTACGTCACAATATAAATGAGGTTATTTTAACTGTTTAATTTGTATTGCAAAGTTTGTTAATTTACTTTTTATGTTTATAATCTATTTTGAACAAAATAAAACATCAACCATTAGTTAGTGAATCAATAAAATTTAATAAAACTTAACAACGGCAAAGACAATAAAAATCACAGAAACTCGATATAACATGTATATTATATGTTAAAGCTTGTAAAGATTAAATCAAAGTTATATACAATTAGGAAGCAGATTTAGTTTAAATGTAAAAATGAAAAATGAAATAATTAAAATTTAAGAAATCAAAACACAAAGAAAACAAACTTGTTTTTGAGCTTACAAAGTACTAACCGATAATTAAGTTGCAGTGACATACATAAAATCACAATGACTTAAAATTACATATATATTGTGTATAATAATTATAAAAATATAAAAATATATATATAAAAAATAATTGGTTGATAAAGTAGCAGTCGGTTGTTTAAATTAAATATCCCATACAGATATTTTAAATATTTAATAAGTAAACTGTGTTATATATGAGAGTTAAAATGTAAAATAACAAGGTAGTCATATGCTAAGTATAAACCTGCAGTAAAAAACCTACTAGCTCTCTTGGGCGTAGTAGGTAAAAAAGCACGGTTTATCTGTGATTTGAATACAGGCTTCCAATTAAACTTGGAACTAAACACATAAAGGTATGAAGAATTATAGTAGGAGGGTAAGTTTAATATATGAAATGTCAGAGAATAGAAAGTGACTTGTGTGAAATAGATATGTGAACAGTAAATGAATAAAACTATATATTACTTGGGTAATATATTAATATTAATATTAATAAATGTTAAAAGAATGTGTAAATGTGTGTGTAAAAGGTGAATGAAAAATATGTAGTAAAATACTATTTGCAATTAAGTATTTTTATAAACAAACTAGGGTCTTTATAAATAAAACTAAGATGACCAAAGTAGATGCATAAAATTAAAAGCAAAAGGTTTAAAATTATAAACAAAATATACTGGCTTACAATAAAAATTTTCCTTGTTTAAAAAAGTGTGTTTTTATTGTAATAAACATGCAATTTTTTTAAAACCCTTATTTTACTTACTTATTTTGCTGACATTTTGATCAAACACTAGTAGTATTGGTAATACTACTTGATAATATGTATAATTAACAAAACTGTATCAAATTTTACCAGAAAATAGTCCAAGTAATTTTTTTTAATCTCGACCTAGTTAGAGTAAGATGATGCAACCTTATTAGTTGTACCTTTTTGTGTGTATAATTATACTAATTGTATTAATTAGCTACAATAAAAACATATGTGGACATCATGAATTTTATTATACACATTATGTACTAAAAATTTTTAAGACTAATAAATATTATACTAAAAATTTTTAAGACAACTACCTTTTTTTTTAGTCCTTTTTCTATTGCAGCCTCAATACTACTTGTAGGTTCAAACAAATTGGATCCTTGAAGTTCAAATTTAAATCCTGATGAAAACAATTTAGACTCAGCTTTTTTTTGAATTCTTGCTTTTACTGTAGTTACATGAACTTCCTAAAAATAAACTGTATGTTATAAATTAATTTTAGAGAGAGAATTTGATGCATAAAGAAATAAATAGACCTTCTAAATACTTTAAGGGCATAGGGAGGATAAAACACTTTTTTGACAACTTGATCTTATTTTATATTGTTTTTACTAAGCTACAAGATGCTTTTTACAGATTTTATAAATTCAATTTACTTTAGTTATAGCCGGAGGCAACAATAGGTTCCTTAGTTATGGGAGGTACAAACTAAAACGGCAAAAATAGACTATTTCACTAAAAATCTATCTCTTGCTACGTTTTTTGAGATAACTGCCTCAAATTTTCAGGAAATGTTCCTTGCAATTTAAAAAATAATTGTTGGTACATAACTTAAAAAATAAAAATTTAATATAAAAAATAAACAAAAAAAAATTATTTTGTTTTTTTGTTATAAAATTTTTATTTTGTACCAATAATTTCTTTTAAAGATTACAAGGAACATTTTCTGAAAATTTGAGGCAGTTATCTCAAAAAACTTAGCAAGAGATAAATTTTTAGTGAAGTAGTCTATTTTTGCCATTTTAGTTTGCGCCTCCCATAAGGAAAGTATTGTTGCCTCCGACTTTGACCAGCTATATCTCAAAAATGATTTCGAATTGTAAATGATAAAAAAATCTGTGAGGATAAGTGTGAAAAATTTTTTAATTAAAAAATGGTATAAGATAAATTCCAGACTATTTTTTTTCAAGTCAAGTCTATTTTGCAATTAAGCTCATTTAGGCTTACTTAAACAATACAAGCAGTGTAAATAGCTGGCTTAGTCAATCAACAAATAATGAAAAATATTTTTCATTTATGTAATACTTATAGTCTTTTCAAGTGCACATCTTTCATTTAAATTTTTAATTTATAAAGAATAATAAGCCTTCTTAAATTAATTACAACATTCAAATACTTTTAATTATTGATTTTAAATTGTTCAATTTAAAAATAAACTATTATGCAGTAAGAGAAAATCACAATAATTCAAAAAACATTGTTTATATCATAATACAAAATGTATACTATTTTGTTAGATATAACTTTTTTGTATACGGTTTACAACTGATAAATACAACTTATATATTAGTAATTCTCATTGTCTGTTAGGCAAAAAATTAATTTAGGTTTTGTTATGTAAAAAAACTATAATATTCTATATTTTTTAAATTTACACAGTGAAACTTATCACATAATACAGTCATTAAAAAATTGAAAACAGACTTACTTCCTCATTTTCACTATCATCAAGTTCACTGTTTATTACCTCATCATCACTGTCAATTGTCATTATTAAGTCCAAATCAGTATCCATTGTTTTAGTTTAAGCTTAATTTAGTGAAACTCCTTAGAAATGTAAAGTTTGTAATGGACTTGATTTATACAAAATTTTAAATTACTATTTTCAGGCAATTATTGTGAGATAATTAACATAGCTAACAAACTACTAGTTATATAATTGATAATGACAAAATCTTGTATTTAGCCAATTGACTAAAGTGTGTAAATAACTTTTGGCAATATAAACACAGCTTTTATACCACTACACATATGATTTGAAAAAACATAAATTTTAAATAAAAAAAAATATTAACACCACTTTATCAATAATATCTCATACTTGTCTATTTTAGTCAGCGAGATTTAAACTTTTTGTTTAGAGGGTCTGACCTACCAGAAAAAGTTGTTTTCAAGCCCGACTTAATAAAACATGTTAGTTGGTAGTTGATGTTTATCAATTTACTGTCAAATGTCTATGCAACTCAGTCAGGAAAATATGATATAACTAAATCATCACAACTCAATTTCTTCTTTGGCATTGTCAGTTTAAACGTGAGATTTATAGTCAAAATTGTATAAACTAAAAACAACTCTTTATAATCAAATTATCAATTTAAAAACTATTAAATAAGCTCTACTTAGAACTGAAAACTAATTTAAGAGTACTTTTTAAGATATTTTTTCAAGTAATGCTCAATTATTTCTATTGCAGAATTTTTCTCTAGCTGAGCAATATGTCACCTGTCAGAGATTTTTGTTGGCGGGTAGGTTCACCCCTGAAAGCCCTACCTTGCTCATCCCTATCATTGTACTAGTTTTATAACAAACTTACAAAGACACTTAAACACTAGATATTTGTGGAAAGGGGTACCAATAAATTCTTATGACACAATTAAAAACCAATATTAAGAGTGTTTTGTTGATTATGTTTAAAAAATATATAATTATTTATATTGACTTTAGTTTATATTTAGTTTATATTTAAACTATCCATTTATTTTTATACAAAATAACTTCCTACCGTGTGCTTATGTAAGTTTAGAAACTAGTGATGAAACATCAAGGCCACAGGGGTTTATTGAATTTTCATAAAATGTTGATCCCAATTTATTTTAAGACTTTTAAGGCTATAGGAGATTCCCACTTTGTTTTATACTTGTAATTCCTTCTTGTAGGGTTTATTTTTTTTATCAAACTTTATTCATCATCCAATAAAGTTTAAAATAGCTTCTGTGATATAAGCAATCAAATTTAGAAAGTTTATAAATTCCTTGTAAAAGGTACAAAATTGCACTTATAAGCAAAAAATAAACTATTTCATAAAAAGTCTATTTTTTCTATCACTTTCAAGCAAGTCATCACTATTGTTGAAACAACTTACTTCAAAAAAAAATATACATTTTATTGAAATCTTTTTTTTTGATACTCTTAGGTACTATTATATTTTATTAGTCAGATATAATTTTGAAGACTGTTGTTTTAAAAACAGGATAGCAACCAAAATTTAATTAAAATCAAGAAAATTTGGGAAGTTTTTGTAACAAATTTTATCTACTAAAAAAGCCCTGATTTTCAGTACATGTTTTATTTTCAATTTATTAACATTATTTTTTGAAATAACTTGTAAAATACTTTTTTACAAATTGAATTTAAATTATAGAGTTTTTTAATAAGCTACAAGTTTCTATTTACACCTGTTTAATAGCTAAGCCAACCTAATTTTTAAGATATAGCTGGTTAAAGTTAGAGTGTATAAAAGGTTCTATTTAGAGAAAACTAAAAAAGTGAACTAATTAAAATCACAAGAAATCTATTTTCAACTTCATTTTTAATATAAAGATCTTAAATTTTAGAAAACATTACTTGCAGCGAAAAAATCCAACATAACATTTTCTTGATTAAAAATGAAACATTTATTTCGACAAAGAATAAAAATATTTTTTGGTTATTATTAGAAAAATTATACTCTGTGAATTCTTTTTGTACATGTGTCAGCCATTGTTTTAGATCTTACAACATTTAAAATCCAGAAACCATCTTTCTAAATATTGCAAGGAACATTGCCTGAACATTTGAGATATTTATCTCAAAAATTTCTACCCAAAAAAAACCTATTGTATTTCCTGACGTTAACCAGCTATATCCAGGGTTGCCCCAGATCAAGCTAATAAATGTTTCTTAACTTTTCTTTATCAAGCTCTTAGTTTAAATTTATTCTAAAATACACAATCTACTACTTGAAACTATATAAAGGTTTTAATTTATACTGGTTAAAACAACAGTTTTTCTGCTGAATTCAACCATAAACTTTTGTATATATATCACAGTTTCACAATAGAAGTGTTCTTGATACAGATCATCAATACTAAAAAGCTTACAAAAACTGCTTATTCAAGTAGGGTACTTGTTCAATATGTTAATAGAAAAATTTTGCAGTTTTATAAAGGATATTGTATTAATTTAATTTATATATTGTAGAAAATTTTGCAACTTTTTTCTGACTTTTAAAGGGTTTTTAATTAATTTTTTACTATTTGAAGACTTATGAAAATAAGGAATTTTGTTAATTCAAACTGACAAAACCTGACATTTTTTAAATTTTTGTCAAATTTTCTGACTTTTCCTGACTTTTTTTTCAAAACCCCCAATTTTTTCCTGACTTTTGTCTTTTTTTTTGGTTTTTCCTGACTTTTCCTGTCCTTCTGGCAAACCTGTATTTCTAAAAATTAGTTTTACTAAAAAATGCTGAAAAAAAACAATTTATAGCTTAGTTAAAACTCTATAATTTAAGACTAAGATGAAATATTAAGATTTAGCTACTATTTAGTTTAGTAAAGTTATCTTTTAGACAGGGTGGCCACTGGTTTTTGATAAATTAACTTGTAGCATTCAAAATTTTTTCCAGATTTTTCAGAACTTCTTCCATGTTTTTGAAAGTCCATCTTTTTTGATAATTTTTAGTAGCAAAATTCGACCATAAAAAACCAAAAGAAAATAAATTAATCTTAATTTTAAAAAGGTGCTTTTTGATAGACTTGAACTATTTAAAATATTTATGATTACTATTATTATTTAACCTTTGTTTTATTTTATTGCAACCCATACTTAGGGTTGCTAACTGTTTTTAGAAGTTTCTTTGAGGTTTTCTGAATTTCTTGCAAGTTTTGAAAGTTCATGTTTTTTAGCTTAAAATTAAGTCTAAAAAATGTGTTTAGTAGCACAACAACTTTGAAAACATACTGTAAAGCTACTTTATATGTGTATTATAATAAAAAAAATTGATGATGACAAAAAATAATTATATATGATGCATTATTGTGTCAATCAAAATTGATTAAAATTCAAGATTTTTTGGTGATTTTTGTCTAAAATTCCAGTTTTTTTTTTTCAATTTATCAAATGCCAAGTTTTCTAGCTTAAATTGACAAATTAAAGTCTTTAATTTTTAATCTGCTTCTTGGTTAGATTACTCTGTCAAATTTGTGTTTAACTCTATAGTTAAATTCCAGGTTTTTCCAAAATTCCAAATTTTGTGGCAATTTTTGAAACACTGACTAAAGATACATTTCATATTTATCTATCACTTAGGTAGGTTTTGTTTAGCTCATTATAATTGTTTTATTTTGTATCTGTTGATCCTTGGTCTTAACAAAAAAAGCTAAAAAAATATAGAAGTGCTTTATTTTAACCTAAACTTGGTTGTATCCAATCAAGGCACACATTATTTGACATTATTTGCAGGAACTTTTTTTCTATTTTATATGATATTCAAAATATATTTACTACCAGGTCTAAATTTCTACAATGTGCTTTAAAAAAGTAAAAATTCATGCATATAACCCTAATTTTGAAACCTAATAGTTGAAATAATCAAAGTATTAGATTGTACTAGTATAAAACTTTATAAAAATAAATTATTCAAATGAAGATCTTGTTTAAATTATTTAAACAAAAAAAAACATTGATTTAGTATAAAAATTAAAAAACTTGAAGTTATAATCAAAGTAAATAGAAAGCCAAAAAACAGCATAAGTTTGTTTCTTTTTTTCAAACTAGCTTGACTCAGGTTGCAATAATAAAAAGCTTTTCTATGAACTAGTAAATAAATTACATAAGGACCAATATAACCAAAAAAGTATGGTAATAATAAGCTAGAGTTTGTTGCAAATATGACAATGTAGGTTTATCTGGTTATCTTCTTGTTTAGAAACATATTTTACTTATTAAACTTTTATTTTTAGAGAAACTTTTTTTAATATTATTTTAAATTATTTATATTAGCAGGGCTAAAATAAATTTATTAAAAATAACTGAAAAATAAATGTTATCATTAATAAAAAACAAGAAAAATAAGTAAATAAAGATAAATAATTAAAATAAAGCTAATGACCGAGGGTAATGGTTGGGGGTTACAGTGAAAGTAAAAATAAAAGTAAGAAAATAACTAATAAATACTATTTAAAAAAAATTAAATTAAAAATGGTTGTCTTGCTAAATAGGTTTCTGCAAATACGGACCTGTTTTTTATGGCTCACTGATCATGAAAAGCATTTAATACTAACTTTCAAAATTCAAGAAAAACTAATCAAAGACAATATGTAAGCTAACAAGTAAATTAAGCAACAAAAAAAAAGAAAGTCAATAATAAAAGATCGTTAATTTCAAATTTACTAAGGTATATGAGCCAATAAATAATATAAGGAACTAATTTAAAATTTAAATATTTGTAAGTTTTGTGCAAAATTATAAATAAAAAAATATTTTTTTTTTATTATAATTACAATTTATTGCTAGTTTTTTATTATACTTAATGTACTAGAAAAAACTAATTATATTCTTTAGCGTTGTTTTAATACTAGGTGAAAATACGTTGAATCATGAAAAGAAATATTTATTTTATTCTTTTACTTAATATTTATTAATGTAATTAATCACTTTAATTTGGTCATTAAAAACTAAAACTGCGTATGACTAATTTACTAATTACTAACTTATAATATCAATATTTGGTAGATAAAAAATAGTTTTTTTTTTATTGAATAACTGAAAGTAATGCTGATTAGTTTAATATAAAATATATCATTTTTAATTGTTTAGCAAATTTTTGTAAATAAAATTTGATTTTTAAATAATCGTGCAAAATAAAACTTATATTAAAACGAAATAAATTTTTAATAAAATTAGAACTACTTGGCTAAATCTTATAAGATTATACACTTTATTATGAAAAATTAAATAATTAAACTTTTATACATAAAAATGTTTCATTTAATAAGTATTTCAAGTATCTAAAAAGGCTAAATACAGATCATCTGAGTAGACTTTTCTAGTTTTTGTTAAAATTTTATTTTACTAGACATAATATTGATATTATTAGAATCCGTTGTTAAACTACGACTTTGAAAAATTACTCAACACATGCTAAAAAAAATAAAAACTAACTATCATTAAAAAAAACGAATTTACATTCTCAACCAATTTCCATCAAATCATATATTTTTTTAATTGTTTCTTTTTCATTAATAGGACTATCGAAATATCTTTACAACTCATTAAAGTTTTTGAAAACAGTAATTTCATTCAACCCACACTGCCTACGGTAAAATACTATACATGAGTTAATTTCGATAAATGCAATCTAATAATGAACCTTAACATTATATTTTACTTTATTAAATCAACCAAATTGCATTTAACAAAACTTGATTAGTAACTGTATTTTGAAACCTTTATATTAATTTTTTTAACATAAAATTAGATTTTTCACCAAAAAAAGTAATAATATTTACGGTATTTTTAAAGAATAAATTATATGTTTAAGCTGAGTGGAAAGAAAAACTCTTTAAGTTTATGATTAATAAGTAAATGTAAAAATAAATGATTAAAACTAAGAATGATGTAATTTATTTGTACTCAAAACATATAAAAAAGACATAAAGTTTGTAAAGGCAGATTTTAGCTTTTTTGTAAGTTTAAGACAAAATATTAGCTATATATTTCTTCATAACACCTTGAGTCAAAGAAATTAATACTTACATAAAGTTCGTGAAAATTACTGCTAGTTATGTTGTTTGGTTTTTGTATTATTTTTATAGTGTATCAATTGTTTTTTGTTTACTAAACAGTTTCAATAATGTACATATATTGTAGTGTTGTAAAAAACAATATACTTTTTTGTAAGTAATAAATTATTGAATCAAAATTGTGTATAGAAAGGAACTGCAATAACTAATTTTGTTAATAAAAGTAAAATATGTGAAAATTATAAACCCGAAATCGGCGAATCTAATGCAAACTCGATAGACGAACGGTTTAAGTCATCTGGCTCTTATATATGTACATGATCCTAAAACCCAAGTTAGGAACCACTCGGGTATACACTTTTATTTGAAATTATAATTGAATATTATTTTATTTTTAACAAATGAGTTATTTATAATCAAAGATTGGAAATTAAAAACCATCAATTGTTAATTAATTTGTTTTTGTTAGATTAAAAGTAAACTTATTTTATTGTTGGACATCGACGTGAAAATTTTATTATTTTCGCTTCGATAGTCCAAAAGTCGAGTTTATAAGTAATTTCATATTTAAATCCTTTTTTTTTACTACTAATTTTTAAAATGATTAAAACACTTTGGTTTTTAAATACATTGTAATCGATATCTAATCATATATAAATTTGAAATCACCAGCAGTGTCTAGAGAAGTGTGACGAGTTGCAGGCGGGCAACCTGTTTCAGCTGCAAGAGAAAAGAAGCAGTTTAATGAGTGACGTCAGTAGTTGTTTAGCAAACCAGTATGTGTGATTTTTCTTTCCTGTCTACTCATGACCCTGAGGCTTATCATTGGAGCCTGGCCAAGAATGCCAAAAAAGGGTAAAAAGAAAGGAAATTGTAATCGATATCTGCCCTGCGTTGTGATAATAGTTAATAAGTTTACAAAATAACTAGTTGTAAACACTGACAAGTTTAAATTTATTAAAGCACTATGACGTTTGCTTAACGACGAATTTTTAATACAAAATGCTATTCTTGTTGTAGCAACGGGCAGTTTATTGTTGAACTCTGGCTGATGACATATCATTGAATTGGAACTCTGAGTGGATTGCAGTTGAGTGTTTAAACTTTTGTAAATTTGTTGCTTTAAAAGAAGCACCAAATTATAGATTAAACTTTGTTGCTTATTAAAGAAATTATTGAATTATTCTTTAGCTTTATCAACTTTTTGTATAATTTTACTTGAGTTAATACGTATTTTTTAAATCACATTTGTTATAAAATATTGTTAATTAAACTGTGCTGTGTAATTTATAACCGGTTGTTTTTAATTTAAGCTACTATTTAAGTGATTACTATACCATTAGAATGATTAAGACTAAGAAGGGCTTAAGACAAAAAAATAAGTTAACGGGTCTTGCAGATACTGAGCCATCAGTATCTGCTGACTTCAACATTGTTTCGAAAAATAATAACAACCGCTAGTTGACGCATTTTTGCCATGTAGAATTAACTACCGATCACACCGGGTTTCATGCTTTAATCAGCATGTTACATCATGCAACAATGTCTTGACCAGGCGATTGTTTTGTAAAAAAGACGTATATAAACAGCAGAGAAAACGAGAAAGCAGATCATTTGGATTTCGACGTTAACAAGAAGCACCACTACGCCAGTTTCAAGTCCGAAGCGTAAGCCGCCTTCTTGGAAAATCTAGATGATTTCTGGTGAAACATTCTTATTCAAGTATTTGTTTGTTTGTCTGAAACATTTACTTTGTACTTAACTTCATAAATTCGTAGTTTTTATATCTTGTTCTATATACATTTTGTATACCTACTTTAGCAACGTCGACGGGGTGTACAACTTGATTTAAGTTGTTAACGTGCCATACTCATAAGCCTACGCATATTGCAGCAGACAAGCAGCAACAACTTCCGGTTTGGATCATTTTGAACATTGAACTCGACCCACAAGTCCACGCATTCGGTGGCATAAACTTATTACTCTTATCTTTCGTTTTCTTTATTTAAATATTGCATCTTTTTATCTCGCGCGCTCTACATCCAGTGTCAACGAGGAAGTATAAGTCCCTACTTTCTGAACTAGTAAACTGTACGAGCAACCATTTGTTACAGCTGAACTAGAATTGTGAACTGCAAGAATCCTTCTCATATAATACTTTTATTATCGTTCTTTGATTGTATTTTATAATAAAGCATATAGATACTTGTTAGTCTATATTTAAACTTAAACTATAAGTAGAATGAGAAGGGTATTAGCTCTTACACACTCTTGCACTCGGTCGCAGACCGAGGTAGCAACTAAAGATAAAGATGGCCCTGAAGCTACTGCTAATCTGGCTCCTGTCGAAACTGCCGAACCTGTTACAGAGGCGGTTTCCCACAAAGCTAGAGACCGTAGTAGTTCGGAGTACATCATTATATTTATCAAAATAAATGTTTTATCTTTATATTATAAGGTCATATTATTTTATCGGTGAATACTAATTTAAATATGTTTATAGGTCATCTTAAAGAAACATAAAACAATTTAAAACTTTTAGTGCATATAATACTTGTATTTCTTTAATAGATTTATATTTGAGGTTCTAAACTGAACAAAAATAGTTCTCAACTTATTTAAAAACAACGAGACAAATATACAAGATTAATTATTTAAGATTTTTAATTGCAAAACTAATTTTCACCCTTTAAGGGATCTTCAGTTATAATTGAAAAATAAAAATTAAGCAGAACATGGAAGATACTATAAAGCAAAACAAAACAAGTAATTTATAAAATGTAAATTATGTTATTAAGAGAATTGATCAAGAACTTGAATAAATGCTAATGATGTTTTTTGAAGTTAAAAGTTTCACATTCAGTATAACTAAGTTTCAATTTAAAAACTCAAAAGTTTCTCTGTACACTATTATTAAGTAGCTTGTTTTATTGCTTAATTTTTGAGCCACGAATCTTTTTTTTTTTATACAACAGTTTCACATTCAGTTTTTGTCCTGGACATGACTTTAAACTGTATCCTGGTGTATGACTCGATAACCGAAAGGTTTTTTTGTACACCAGGTCCTTAAATCAAATATTTGAGCGCTTTTTTTTTCGTTCAATAAACTTTGTTTTAGAGCCTAAAACCCATAGTATTTATTCAAATACTTGATTAATTTTCTAACTTTCATAATTTAAAGTTTTTAAATTAATTGTTTTGTTTTGCTTTATAGTATCTTTCATGTATTGTTTAACTTTTTTTTTCAGATTTAAATTTTTATTGCAGGTCCCTTAAGGCTAATAAAACATTTTACTCTTAAAATGCCTTTCCAGATTAATTTAGGTTAAAAAACTAGACTTATTAATAAGACCAGGGAAACAAACCAAAAGAATTGAAGTAAATCTCTGGTTAACAAGTTCAGTGTTCATATTGGTAAATGTTTTTAAATTTTATTGTTAACGTTAGTTATAACAATAATATTTTTTTTTGTTTATTTATGTTCTGAAATTTTTAATCCCAAGTGAGTAGTCCAATATTAATTTACATGATTACATATTTTATGTGATGCAACTAATCTATTTAAGAAACTTATTTAGTTATAAGAAATTAATATCAAAAATAGAAAATTTTACTGTATAGTTATGCTTTGAAAATAAGTCAAATTTTATTTCAATTACATTAAAAACATTAAATGATTTAAAAAAAGCACAAAAAATATCGCTAGCTTTCTTAGCAATTAATATTGTAATAAAAATACTAAGTTAAAGGCGCGTGTTTGACTGGCTTTCTTGAGTCTGTGCAACTCATTGTTAAAAAAGAGAAAAAAGTAAAAAAAAATTAAAGTTTTTACTAAAAACGTTCATTAAACAGAAACCTGAAAAATTTTATTTATTTGCTTGTAGTCTTTTAAGTTTTAAACATTGTTGTTGTTGTTGAATTCATAAAATTAAACGATAAATTCATATTCTGCTGGTGCGATACTATCAATTAACTTTGTTTATTTTTTATTAAAAGTTATTTGTGAAGTCATATTAAGTTAAGAACTTTTTGAGAGCCTAGTTTCATTAGATAACTTATTATAAAATAATTAAATTTTGTCATACAAATACGCCTAACATAAAAAAATAAATGAAGCATGTGAGATGTTTTTGAAATAGAAACTAATATTTTACTTTTATGTTTTTACTAAAGTTTAATTTCACTTAGTTACTTGAGAGGATATGTGAAAAGGACTTTTTTTTTATTTAAATCAATTAAGAATTGCACGTTGAATTTTATTCAAGCAGAAGCCGCATGTGTTATACTATAACATTCTTTTAATATTGTTTAATTTTATTATAAATTTTTTATAGTTATGATTCTTAGAGTTCCGTAAAAACTGGCTATCTCAATTTAATTATTCATGCACGACATTAGTATAGTCGTGCATTAGTAGTATTAACACTTTCTCTAAAATGTCATTAAAATAAAAGGTACCTTTAAAATTAAAAAAAAAAACTTTTAAAGATACTTAAGTTTTAGGGAACGGTTCAGAAAAACACCGCGTCAGTTTAACACAGAGTGACACTTTAGCACAAATTGTCACTTTAGCACGGAGTTTATTTTTCAATTTTTTTTGGTTGAGTAACATTTGTACTACTTAGTATAAAAATCTAAAAACGAACTATATGCAACATGTAAACTAAAACTTGATGAGCTCTAAATTTGTTACAAGTTTAATCTTCAATTAAAACTGAAATATAAGTAAATCTGCATAGTTTATTAACATGCAATTTTTAACGAAATATTTTTTTTTTTTACTTTCACATTTTCGATATAAAACTATTTTTATAAACCTAACAATATATAAAAGCTCTATGTTATATCTGAAAAGTTTTACTTTTTAAAAAAGCTTTCAGTAATTTTGTTAAGGTTAAACTTTAAGCGTAAATTTTAAATACAAGTAGAGATGTATAAAGGATACTAAATTTTGAAAAACAATTTACCTTAACAGTTATTGATTAAACATCATTTAAATGAACATTTAAAAAAATCAAAAGTTACTCCGTGCTAAGATGTCACTCTGTGCTAAATTGAAGCCGAGCTTTTCTGACACCTACCCATGTAAACAGTTGCTAAAAAAGTTATTGTTCATCTTATAGTTCGAACTTTTGTAAATAAAAGTATAATGTTAAGCTTATCATAAAAAGATATAATTAAAGTTTGTTATTTTCTAAAGTATTGTAAATTTTCTTTTTTTTACTTTTACGTCATAAAAAGTACATAATTCAAGTTTAGTCGTATAAGTAGCTTGAAGTTTAACATTTCAACTGAGATTTCTTGTTATACTATCAAAATCCACCCATTTTTTTACATATTTTCTTTATTAATTTTATGTATTTTTTCATTTTTCATTTATTTTTTATTTATTTTTCACTATCACTGTTACCCCTAACCCTCGATCGGTAAGTGGTTCTCGAATTTGACTGGGTTGATTTTGAACGCGGGTAGACGTGTCCCGCTTACTGCACCTATTATGAAAATTAAACATAGCGTCTGAATATTTTTTAAACATGTTTTATGCGTAGGCTTTAAAGTGTCGGCTGAATTTGTAAGACTGGTTGACATATATAATTAAAATACACAAAATTAACTTTTGTTTAATATATCCCAGTTAAGTATATCTCATATACGAAACGGTCGTATAAACCTATTGTTTCTATATAATTTAATAAATAAATAAATTTATATTTTTGTATAAACGAACAATACTGTATAATTTGTTGTTATTATTATTATTATATATCCCAGTGAACTTGTTTCGCTAGGATCTTTTGTAAACAAACGCTTAAATTTGTATTTTGAATAGTTATATATATATATACTTTTTTATTTGATTATACATAAAACAATAGGTTTATACGACCGTTTCGTATATGAATTGTATTACCTCATCTGTAAAGCTAAAGTTTATTAACGATGATTAAGAGAGATTTAGAATTTGATAATTCTATAAGTATTATGACGGGTTTTTGTAGGGTAGGACTTTTTATGGGTATTTTTCGAGCAATATTGGGTACTTTTCATGAGTATAATTGCAGTAATTTTGCAAAAAAAAAGGCTCCAATATTTTGATGACGTCATAGCATATTTTAAACTACATTTAAACTAATATTTAAAACTACCCATAAAAAGTCCTACCGGCTTTTTTACAGCAAGTTAAGTTTGAAAAAATACGCTGATCTTGTTAGTTTAAGTTAAGTTTTTATTTATTTTGAAAAATTTCGGAAGGTTATAATAGATTACTAACTAACTTAATACTAATTCGAAGTAAATTAAGCCGCGAACATGAATAGTTTAAAAATATTTTTTAATACAGCTAAAATTAATTTTTTAATAAAACCTTTCCAAACTTTTCAAAATGTATAAGTTCTTAAGCTAACAAGATCAGCGTATTTTTTCAAACTTAACTTACTGTACGAAAACCTTCATTATTATTACGTCATTATACTTATAAAACTTATAAATTCTAATTTTCTGATAGTTATTGTTAATCAACTTTAGCTTTACTGATGAGTGTATGAGGTAATATATCTCATATACGAAACGGTCGTACAAACCTATTGTTTTTTATATAATCAAATAAATATCTGGCTCCAATTCAAATTTTCGAGCGCTATCGACCAGAAATTAAAAAAACAACTATTAAAATATATATTTGAATAGTTTGGTTTTGGTACTGGTTTTAATTAAAAAGTTTAAACATAACTGACTCATTTTCAAAAAAAAAAGTTTATTTATTAATTTCGTTTAGCTCTCTTCAGAATAACATTGCTAAAAACTATGAATATTGTAGAGTAATTTTAGTTATATATAATGAATTTGAAAAGTCTAACAAAAAATAGTTACGTCATAAAGAATAAAAGTCTGTTTAGAAAAAGTTTGAAAAATAGAATAGAGCTATACTGAACTAACTTAAAGTAATTTATAAGACAAAATTGCTAAAACAAAAACATTTAAAATAGTAGAAATTTTTACCTTAAACTAAATTAAATAAAAAGCACATTAAAAATACGACAATAACAACAGCAAAAAATAATACTACTAAAGACCCTATTTGTAAAGTTTTAAATTGTAAAAATCTCTTTGTTTGCAAATTTTTGGCTCGCGAGATCTAATAAATAGAGATTCTAGAACTGAAAGATGGTAGGTGTTTCTAGCTCGGGATAGGATTTCGAACCTATTATCCAGGTAGTTCTCGGCACAAACAGGGTTGTTGAGGAGGTGCTGATGAATAGATGACTGTTCACCTTTAGGCTTCACGTCGTCATTAAAAATAAACCTTTTAAGCTTTTTCGTGACATGCTGCTCTCGCCTGACGTGGAAACGTTGAGATGTACGACCTACGTAGTCATTTCCGCAATGACATTTAAATATGTAAACTACATTACTCAAATCATGGGTAGGTGTGGCATCTTTTACGATTCCGTTAAGTGGGCGGTTGGTGTTGTACACAACACGTAGCGAAACGCTGTTAAAGGTGGATTTTATAGCCAATGAAGCTTGCTTAGCCAGTCCTATTGAGTTTTCACCCATATAAGGAAGGCGGAGGTACACTGGGCAAGGATGTGGGCCGAAAAAGGGTAAGCGATTCATTTTGGACTGAGTTGCCTTAATTGTCTTCTTGATGACTGTTTCGGGGTAACCTAGTGAGAGAAAAATTTTGTAGATGTTGTCAAATTCTAGATTCAAACAGTCAGCAGTGCAAATTTTAATAGCTCTGTTAGTAATGCATTGTATGATCTTCAATTTTTGTTTAGTGGGACAAAACGAATTCCAGGAAATGTAGTGTGGACTAAAATTTTCTTTTCTGTAGACAGAAGTAGAAAAGGTGTTGTTACTGTTTCTAGTAATGTTAATGTCTAAAAAGTGAATTTTACCGGAAACTTCTTCTTCAACGGTAAAAGCTATGCATTTGTGCATCTTATTTAGCAAAGTAAAAAATTTATTGACATTATTTTTTGAAGTAAAAATAGCAAAAACATCAAAGCTATGCACAAATGAATCTCAACGTTTCCACGTCAGGCGAGAGCAGCATGTCACGAAAAAGCTTAAAAGGTTTATTTTTAATGACGACGTGAAGCCTAAAGGTGAACAGTCATCTATTCATCAGCACCTCCTCAACAACCCTGTTTGTGCCGAGAACTACCTGGATAATAGGTTCGAAATCCTATCCCGAGCTAGAAACACCTACCATCTTTCAGTTCTAGAATCTCTATTTATTAGATCTCGCGAGCCAAAAATTTGCAAACAAAGAGATTTTTACAATTTAAAACTTTACAAATAGGGTCTTTAGTAGTATTATTTTTTGCTGTTGTTATTGTCGTATTTTTAATGTGCTTTTTATTTAATTTAGTTTAAGGTAAAAATTTCTACTATTTTAAATGTTTTTGTTTTAGCAATTTTGTCTTATAAATTACTTTAAGTTAGTTCAGTATAGCTCTATTCTATTTTTCAAACTTTTTCTAAACAGACTTTTATTCTTTATGACGTAACTATTTTTTGTTAGACTTTTCAAATTCATTATATATAACTAAAATTACTCTACAATATTCATAGTTTTTAGCAATGTTATTCTGAAGAGAGCTAAACGAAATTAATAAATAAACTTTTTTTTTGAAAATGAGTCAGTTATGTTTAAACTTTTTAATTAAAATATATATAAATAAAGTTGCACAAAAATAAACTTCTCTTGGAATAACTGTTTCTGCGTTCAACACGTGTCCTCAGCCAATTATTTTATTCAATTAAAAGTATTTATTAAACAATGTAACAAACTAATATAATTCTATAAATAATATAATATAATAATATAATAAGGTAAAGTTATAATCAAAAAGTAAAAAAGAATAAGTTTTTTTTTATAGAAATAGCATTTTTAACTCAACCGTTATTTTTCATTACCAACCTATTTTAACGGCAAAGTTCTGATTGGTCATGAGCGAACTGAAGTACTTGTGGCCGGGCGGAGAGTTGGGCGGCTGCGGTTCCAGCTTTAACTCCTTCAAGCTCCCCTCCTTCCTGCTTCTGCGCATCTTCTTCGGCCTGGGGGGATTCCCAAGATCGCGACACTGCTGGCACATGTAAGCGGTGTGCTTCACCTTAAGGTGGTCGATTTTGACGCATTCGCAGTGCTGCCACATCTGGTGTAGTAAATAAAAATTCAAACTGACAATAATAAATTTAAACTGTGATGTTGTAATAAAAATATATAATAATATATAGGTTAATATATAATAATAAATAAAGTTGCACAAAAATAAATTTCTCTTGGAATAACTGTTTCTGCGTTCAACACGTTCAATCCTCAGCCAATTATTTTATTCAAGTAAAGGCAAACTTCTAAGTACAGTAACAAAATTATAATGATTATATATTACGTAATAATAGAATAATTAATTATTGCATTGAAAGAAAAGTAGTAACACAGTTTTTATATAAATTGTTTTAGGTTATGTAAACAAAAAGTATGCAATTAACTTCTTTTGTTTACAGATCCTGGTTTTTTAATGTTTAAAACATCTATTTTTCTGCGTTACATAAACTACATTCATTTTTTAAACTATATTTGTTTTTTGTTCTTGTTAATATTTTCCAGTAGATTTTAAAGTTAACTTTGTTTTTTTGAGTTTCCAAGTGTACTGTGATAAAGTTATCGCATTTCCATGTTTTTCATGTTTAAAGCTGTACCTGTGTTTTGTGTCCTTAAAGCTGTATCTTTGAATGTTAGTCCAGTAGAGCCAATGTAAAACAATATATATATATATATATATATATATAATTTATTGGAAAAAATAAGATTTTAAAAATACTGGTACACGTGTTTCATAAAACTAGACGCCTTAATCATCTAAATTTAAAATAAAAAGCACTTTGCTAAACATAGATGCAAAATTTATACAAAAAATTAAAAAACAGTATGACGTAATATTGTACATTACAAAAATCCAGTACAAAAATCGATCTACCATCTAACTTTGAAACAACTAAAATTAACAAAAACCACAGTTAAGTGACTATAAAATACTTAAAACTTATTGTATTATAAGAGGAGCTTTTTCATATGTCGACAAGACGGTATAAGTTCACTCCTCTTCTTTAAACAACATTCCTTTTTCAACATATATACAACGGCTGTTGATTCTTTTAAGCACAGCCTAAAAACAAGGTTATTACTATCTGCTATTGGCTGCGCTCTTTTTATCACCCACAAGTTAATTTAAAATCAATGATTTTGCGCTTTAGGCCGCAAACATACTTCGAAAACTCAGTTTCATTTTCGTATACACCACCTTTAAAAGATTTTTTTATGGTTAGCATACCAAAATCTGAATTGAGTGGAGCGTAAGCCGATGTAGAACTTCTTTTCAAGGTCAGAGTTAACTGTTGCCTTGTAAATAATGTTATCTGAACGGCAATTGCCCCCCTTCAAATCATATTTACAGCCACCAGCGCAATTACACTGATTTTTGAATAAATTACTTTTTTTTTAATCCTTTGATTGTGTGACTTAATTAATCTCTCCAAATTACAAATTCCTTCCACCTCATACGCCTAACTAGATGTTTTTTGTATGAGGGCTTCCTTGTATTCTGCTTTACTTGCATTTGGAGTTTTCTTCGTTGAATGCTTGATTTTAAACTTCTTTTTGTTTGACATCCTGTTTGATCAAATGAAAGTTTATTTAAGTTTACTGTGCTCACTATAGCTAGGAGGAGCAATGATAGAAACAAGTTACTTAAATAAATTTTGTTAACTTAAATTAATTTAAGTTTACATACATTTTATATATATAAAATCATGTGATTAAATAAACTTAAACACTTTCCACAGAGCCAACTTGAAGAACTTTTAAATATTAAATAAAAAGTAGATTAAAAAAACACCAGAACATACGTTTCAGAAAGCTAATTGCTTTAATCTTTAGCTAGTACGGTTTGAAAAATATATTATATATATGTATATATATGTAGATTTAAGTTATTTAACTTGATAAATCAAGTCTTTCACACTGAGCCCACCTAAAGGGCTTTATTAATAAAAAGGTTTATTTCAAGATGTAAAACTCAAAGAACTCGAGTTTCGTGCTTATGCACTCATCAGCTTCAAAACAAGTTTAAAATAAAGCACAAAACAAAACACACAAATGAAAGTTAAAATATTTAGCATAAATAGATTACGACGTAATTTTGAAACTATCAAATTCATGCAAAACGGCTTGTGCAAAAATTGATTTACCAATCGACAATAAACTGAAGAAAATTCATAAAACTTCAGTGAGTAACTATATATTAAGACAGATAATTGAAAGAGATAAAGATAAGATAAAGATACAAATTTAAATTTAGATTATTTTAAGATGAAATTAAGACTTGTTAAGCTTTAAAAGCGATTTTTTATATGTCTACAAGACGATACAAACTCGCTTCTTTTATTTAGGCATCTCTTATCTTTCAGTGCATATACAACGGCGTTGTTTCTTTGGGACACAGCCTACATCTTGGGCTACTGCCGTCAGCTATAGGCTGTGCTCTATATATATATATATATATACATATACAACTAAGATACACGAAAATAAACTTTTGCCTAGAACAATTGTTTCACCGTCAAGCGCTTCTTCAGCCAAATGTTTTAATCAATAAAAGCAAACATATAAATACAGTAAAAAATAATACAAAACTAGATACTACGTAATAATAGAATAAGAGGTACATTTTAAACAACATTTAACAACACTATTAGCAAAATTAAAAAAAAAAATTGTAATTAAATATTTTTGTTTTGCTTTGTTGCTAGTAAATTGAAAACAGTTTGCCGCCCCCTCTTCTATTACAAATTTAGTCGAACTGAAATCATAAATTATTTATCTATGTTTATTACAAGAAAAAGTTGTATTTCAAAAGTAGTTAATCATTAATTTTTAAATTATCCGGATCTGGCTAGATCCTTATTAGATAATATCCCAAACAGTTTGGCCGGTTACTAATTCGTGGATCACTATTTTAACTTATTTTATGTTTTTCTTTAAAACTGTTAAAAAATTTAAACGACAATTTACTAGTTTTATTCTTTAAATATGTTTTTTTTTTCTACAATTATATACTGTAAACAATTGAATGTGAAGACTACATTTCTAAGTTAATTAAAAGTTAGTAAATGAACATGTTTGACTTATTTATCAACTTTAACATTTTTTAGATGGTTTTTAACATGTATAGAACTAATAGCACAAATAATCATTTTTAACTATATCTTTTACAAAAGTTACAGCATAATAAAAATATTTATTTTACAGTATATAGAGTTGTCTTCCTATTATAAAAAAAGTTTGTTAATAGCTTATTCTAAGTACAATTATTTTGCAACAATAATAGTTCAATAATATTTGTATTATATTAACGTAAATACCTGCAATAATTTGTATACACTGTCTGCAATAATAGATTCATTTTTTCTTCAATTGACTTTTTAAATTATGTTAGCTAAAATATTTAAATCAGATTGTAATGTTAGTTTTTATTTAAAACTGCTCTTTGTTACTTTAAAAAGATTAATTTATGTTACGATATATTTTTAAACCACTTGTATTAAGTTTTGTTTATAATTTCTTTAAGCTTTTAGTTTATTTTTTCAAAACTTGTTTATTAACTAGCTTTTAGTTTATTATTGACTTTTTTAATTAGTAAATTTTTTTCGGTGCATAAGTATTTTTAAAGGTTTAAGAAAATCTTTTTAGAAATAAAAGGTTTCAAGATATCATTTTTAATTTGTATTATAAAGTCATATAGCTTCAAAAAACAAAATCATATGTTTTTTGTGTATTGAATTAAAAATTTAAGTTAGATCAAGGAAATATTAGCTTTTAATACTTTTATATACTTACATTAAAGAGTGTTTATGTATACATTTAGTGAAAAGATTATAGAAACCATATATATTCTAAACTGAATTATTTTTGGTGTTGCTGTAAAAATTTAACTTAAGTTTTTAATCTTAGTTTGATTTCTTATTAAAAAAAAATATTATTAGTAGTATTTTATTGCTTATATAAACCTGAGAATATTTTTCATTTCCAGAACAAGCAAGTATTTAATAAAACAGAAGTTTAAAAGAAATTTTATTAACTAATAGTTCCAGTTTTAAAAAATAAAAAACTTTGAAAAACTATACTTTAGATATAAAATTTTAGAAACAGAAAAAACAAGCTTTTATATAAAAATAAAATATATTCTTTTAACTAAGATTTATACAGGTATGTCTTGTACCAAAAAACTAATTATAAACAAAACTTAAAGAAAATTAAGTTTGTTAATTTGGCTGAAAAGCTAACTTCATACTTGAATAGTTAATAGTTTTTATTTTTATTAAGACTAATTAGCCTTTAAAACTGCAATAGTTTTTAAATGATTCCTTAGAAAACCTTTATTATGCTTTAACTTATGTACATAATTTAGTTAAAGTATATAAAGGATAAACAACATTTTTTCTAAATATTTAAGATATTTTGAAGTTACTTCAAAATATAATCATATATAGTTACTTTATATTTTAAACTTTATATATTTTGTGTAGTATTTGTACTTTTATGTATTTATTTACATGAAGCACATTAGTTCTCTTTTATTTAACTTATAACATACAAAAGCTATAATTATTACAATAAAGTATTAAAGTTGCCACTTTAAATTATAAGTACTATATTTTAAACTTACAAACCTGTTTACACACTAGACAGCATATAAAAATACTAACACACGAAAATGACTGAAATCAGCAGGTTCACTGAAGTAATCAGCAACTACGAGATCGACAAACTCCTGAGCATCGGAGGCGGTGAGAGCGTGTACGGAATCAGCACAAAACTCCTGCAAGCTCCCTTCGAACTCTCCCTGTACTCAGACTGCGACGACGCGCTCAAGTCAAAGCTGAAAAACTTCGCAAAAGTCGCTAAACTGATGCAGCACCGCGGCATCGCCACATTTTACGAAGTTCACGAAATTCAAAGTTCTTTCTGCTTCGTCTACCAGCGCGTGGAAGGGCCGAGCTTGAACGAGGCTCTGACAGGCAAGACAATATCCAAGGAGCTTGCGGTTGAGATCTTCGTGCAGGTTTTGAGCACGGTCAAGTACCTACACGATCACGAAGTCTTCCACCTACCCCTGTCCCTCGACCGCTTCAGAACGGATGAGGAAGGCGACGCAAAGCTGGTGATCTCATTCCGGCCCCTCGGCGAGCCGGAAGCGCGCTACAGAGCACCGGAAACCGTCAACAAGGAAAGTTGCTTTGAAAATGTGTGGGCGCTCGGTGTGATGCTGAGGCTGCTGCTCCACGCCGCCGATCCCTACCAGTTTACCATAGAAGAAGAGTTTTTCGAGGGAGATTTCAGCTTGCCGTTTCATCTGAAAGAGTACGAGCCTCTTCTGAAAAGCATGTTGGACACGGAAAGGAAGACAAAAGTCGTTGACATTTTGCAGAATGAGCTTGTGAAAGCTGCGAACAGCAGAAGGCACGAAAAAGTTTTGAATCGGCTGAAGCTGGGCGGCAAGGGCTTGGAAACGCAAAACAAACCGAACGCCTCAAGCTTCGATACCATGTTTGAGGAAAAGTGCAGGAAGCAGTTGCTCGAGCAGAAGCCGTTTTACAAAAGCAAAAGTAGCAAAGCAAATGCAACATCAAACAATGAAGAAGACAAGTTTGTTTTAAGAATTCCGTACCAGCTGAAGCGGACTGAGGAGTTTGTTAACAAGTTTCTGCTTGAAAGGGAAATAGTTCACACGGTAGGAGATAAGAAAAACGTTTGGGTCTGCTACCACTTTGACGCTAAAACGGAAATAGTTACTTCTTTCAAGATATTATTTCGAGAAGTAACTAGATCTTTGTACTGCAACTTGAACTTCATTTTTCTCAAGGGAACAGATTACGTATACGACCGCTTTATTGAAGCAATATATACCAAGGTTGATTTTTTCAATTAAAAGTTAAGTGATCTTTCTGTCATTAGATAACCTTGAAACGTTATTTAATTTTTTTTCAAATATTTTCTTATAATGCTTTCAATATATAAAATTATATTTAAGAATGACTAGACATACTACAAACGTTATTTTAGACGTAGAAAAGTTTATGAAACTTATGGTGTAGTATCAAAATGTAAGTAGTGTCTTCTACTAGTTTAAAATTGAAAGTAGTTTTTTGTTTTTTACACGGTTTATAAAAAAATTATTTTAATCGGCAAATTGTTATTAAAAAAAATTTGAAAAACTTTTGAAAATTATCGTATGATAGTTATTCATTCCTGTTTTTTTTTCATTAAAGTAAAATGTTAATGTTATAAGTTTCGTTTTTGTATTTTAAACGTCGCCTATGACTTACAAAGTAAAGGTAAATCATTTTTTTTATTGTACTACAACAAGAATTACCTTTAAAACTCAAATAAGTAGTTCTTATTTAGATTTAAAAGATAAAATTCTAAAAACGTTTTTGTTGTTAAACAAACTACAAATTATATTATATATTTTATATATTAATAGTTTTAACTTGGTGTAGATAACTTAATCAGTTTTCTTTAGTGTAAAAAAGTAAGTATTAAAAACTTAGTAAATTCGATTGGGATCAAATAAAGTATAACAAGTTTTTTGCATGCACTCGCTTAAAAATTAAGTCACACAAAACTAAGAAATATACATAAATATTTACTAACTTAAAAAGAGGTTAATAAACACGTATTAAATAACTGGAAGTTTTTAGTTTCATTAGAATTTGAATAATAAAAATTAAACTTTTGAACAAGCTTTTAATTTGATCTTTTTATTCTTTTACTATAAAGAGATTAAAATTAAATTTTTTTAGTAAAGTTTAGTGATATTTGTACTGTTAGAACAGATATCGTATATACTTAAGTATATATATATATTTATTTATTTATTTATATAAAAAACTATAATTTAAACAGCTGTTTCACACATTGAAATGTAAAATTTCATGTGATCGTCAGTAAGTTACAGTTTTAAGTTTGTCTATCGATCAGAACTTTGTATAAAACCTTTAATATATATATATATATATACTCCTGCAAGTCTACAATATTCAACAAAAATAAAACATGGAAAAATAAACACCTCTGACCTTTTTAACGTTAGCATAGAATCCTGCAATGGAGCCTAAATGAGCGACATTGTAGGACTCTTTATGGTAAGTGCAATTAAAAAATTTAATATTACAACGAAGAAGAATTCGAAATTTATAGAGACGATGGTCTCGTGGTCATACAATCTTAATTGCCGAAAACCGCAGAAAACACAGCAAAAGCGCTAAATAAGATTTTTTATAAAAACGGTTTCAAAATAATAAATAGGCGCAGGCCTAATTCAAACAGACTTTCTAGACATCGAGTTAATTTTGCCTAACAGTACATCCCATTTATAAAACCGAATTCTGATACCCTATATGTGAGCAACCAATCAAAACACCCTAATGAAATATTAAAACAATTATTTATAACTATTAACGCAGGACTAAACAATTTATCAAGTAACCAAGAATCATTTAACCGTATAGAACAGGGGTTCCCAACCAGGGGTGCGAGATAGCATTCCAGGGGGTGCGAGATGGCTTTTTATTTTGTATGATAAATAAGGAGATTTTCACTCTCTGATAAAGTTTATAAAGTTAAAAAGTACATTTTGTTATAAAAAGAAGTTAGCTCTAATTTTCTAAATAAATTAATTTTAACAATACGTCATACAGCAAGAGCGCTTTTCTAGAAGTATATTCATTTTACTAATTTCATATAATAGCTGTTAGTTTAGAATAAACATTTCAGTAAAGCTTTCTTAGAGATTTACACCTGTGAATTTTAATCATCTATTCTTTAAATATTTTATTTTCTTAACTAGCTATTAATTGTTTAAAACAGTTTATGAGCTAGCATCTATTTTAGTTGAAATACTTGGATAAAAATTAGTATTTCAGAAAGTTGTTTTAGGAACAAATTCTGATAAGTTACATTTATAAAGTAATCTTTTATTAAGCTTAGTTGTGCAGAAAGTGGTGCTTAAAGATTTAAGATCAGTAAATTGTAAAGTCCACTGAATGTTATACCATTTACCTTGTTTTTTAGCTTTAGTGAAACAAATTTTTATAGATCAGCAAAAGTATTCAATGCATCAACTTTATTTATATTCATTCCTTTTTTGAACTAAAATCAAAACTTTTTCAATCTAGTTTTTTCTATTTATGTTGTAAGCATACAACCTTTTTTTGTATTTTCTTTTATACATACCTTTTGACAATTTAAAACTAAATATTTTTAAAATTTTTAAAATCTTAAGTTAGACCTTTATTGTTTTGAAACCTCCTAGCTGCTAACAGTTTTGAAAATAATACATTACATAAGCTTAACTTAGAACAGCTGATTTTTATTTTTCAAGTACATATATTCATGACAAAATGTATAAAAAGTTTAGTTTTAATTTTAAGCCTAATATTTATTACTTTTCTAGTGCTTTATAGTTTTATTTTTTTTAAACTTCCAAGTATTTTATTTTTGTTAATATAGTACACTATCATAAAAATTAAAATACAAATTATTAATTAATGAAATCAATGATTTTATAATCAAATTATTAATAAATAGTTATCGCATATTAGGCTAGTGTTAGGGGTGCGAGATCAAATTGAGAGACTTTAGGGGTGCGGGGCATCAAAAAGGTTTGGAACCACTGGTATAGAACATAATTACCAATCAGCACTCAAATCAGCCAACCACAAGTCCAATCTAACACCAAAAAGCAAACAAATCAACAAAAAAGCAAAGAAAAAGAAAAGTTATTTATTTCAACCCACCTCTTTCCCTAAGTTCAAAACAAAAATTTTTCAACACAATAACAAAATGTTAAACAACCTAAACCTCAAACAACAAGAAAAAACCTGCAACTGCAGGAAAGAAACATACCCTTGAGACAATAACCGCCTAGCAAAATGTATAATCTACCGAGCTACTATAAAAGCAAACAACATAACAAAATTTTACTTGAGTTCAACAAGGACGACATTCAAAAATAGATGTAGTAATCATAAGGCAACCTTTCATAATAAGTTAAAAAGACATAATACTGTGTTATCAAACTTTATATGTGAGTTATAAGACGTAAAAGAAGACTATAATTTAAAATGGGGAATACTCTGCAGAACTAAACCAAAACCAAAAAACAACAAAACATGCCATTTATGTAGCCTAGAAAAGTATGAAAACGAAAAAATAATAAACGAGTTATCACTAAATAAAAGAAAAGAAAGACAGCAACCCTGTCAAAACACCAAAATATGTATTAAAAAAAACAAAAAACGCTAATCAATAACAAAAATAACAACTAAATAAAACTAAAAATAAGTACAAACAAAGCAAAACAAAGCATACGTTTACTTGTACATAAGTTGTTTTTAAAATTATTTAACTAAAATTATTCAATTTTATTTGAAACGTCATAATGTGTTTTTTTGTAATTCTTTATAAAAACTTTGCTGTTTGTTTTATATCGTTCTGGTGAAACATGTAATACTTTGAAACTTTAGTAAACAATACGAAATTTAGTTGTTTTTTGTATTATAAATATGATATATATGTATATATATATATATAATAAATTTTAAAAGTCTGAAATATATTTCAGTTCTTGTTATCATCAGGTTAATCTAGGTCAGACCGAATCGGCAAACTTTAGCCTGCGGGCCACATGCTGCCCATGAAAAGTAAAAGTCCGGCCCGTGAGCAAGCCAAAGAAAATTTTTAAAACTTTTACTAGATACTCTAAGGGTTTGAAGTGAAGAGAAAACTACAAAATATATCTTAGGTGCATTTAAACAAAAATTCGAGTCTTACACCAAATATTTCAAGTATATTATGAGGAGTAACAACTAAAACTACAACTACGACCCGCGAATGTTTTTATTTTCAAAATTTGGCTCGCAAACACAAAATGCCTGCCGACCACTGATCTAGAGTATAAAATCCTAATAATTGTATCAAAACATGCAGAATTTTTAATGAAAAAGGTGCTAAAAACTAAAATGTATCCAACGGGATTTTCTTATCTTCGTAATAAATTTTAGCACATTAACCTGTCACTTAAAATCGCATGTTCAACTCTGGGTGAAAAGCGCAAATAAATTTATAGTTTTCACAGTGGCAGGTGTTGAGCTTTTACTATTAGACCCAATTTTATTTTGAAAAACTTGAGTTCAGACTTTTGGTGAATTTATAGAGTTGCGAATTTATACGAAAAGTATTTCACTATTAATTTAACTTTTAGTAGTTAAATTGCATAACTGGTGCTTTTTTATTTCTAGTTTACCTTATATGTACAAAATGTATAGAGTAATAACAGTTAATTTTATTAAAAAGTAATATATTGCATAAATTTATAGGTGTTAAAAGCTATTTGTTAGACTAATATCTTTTAGTCAAAATTTTTAGATAACATGATAAATATCGAGTTATATATTAGCCTAAAAAGAAAAAAATGAATTAAAATTGTATTGGACAAGCAAATGTTGAAGTAAATCTTAAGTTAATTGATGTAACTTAAAAGAAAAAGTATTTATTTGATATATAGCGTATGAAAAACTTAAAAACTAACATCAAATTTTCAATAAATCTAAAAAAAACTTTTAAAGTTAGTTCAATTTGTTTTTTTCTATCAATATTTTTAAAAGTAAGCACTTTATTATATAAAAATTAGGACGAAATACGTCAAACAATTGCAAAAATTAACACAGTGATATGAGTTTACAGTGATAAAGCAGTGCAGTAATTTAGCAAGATTGAATAAAAAGAAATTTGAACAGCATGTAAAAAGCAGAATAAAATTTTAAACAAAAGTACTAGTATAAATAGGAAAAGACAAAGATTGTTTATTTAGTTATGTACGTCATTATAAACTTTACGACTTCTTTAGTTTGGTATTACAATGATGTTTTTCCTTACGTTTTTCCTCTGTTTTGTTTACTTTTTTGGTTACAAGCAAAACAAAACGTGTACTTTTGGCATAAAATATTTATCACATCAACATCATAACTTGACTTTTATAGTGAAATTTAAGTTTAACTTTTGAATAAAACAAGACTTTAACTTTAAACTAAAAACATATTTAAAGATTTTTTTAATCATAATTGAAGTATGCCTTATATATCATTAGTTTGATATAATAGCTATTAAAAACAATATATAAAAAGTTATTTAATTAAAAAAGTATTATCCAAAGCTTAGTTAAGTGTCATGAACTGTGGTTTAAAAGCAAGTTTTTGACAATATAACTTAAAAACAAAATATATCCCTCAAAAATTTAAAGCTTTGTAAGTGAACAAAATGTATTCACTTAAACTACAGTAGTCAAAAAAGAAACCTATCAGTTAGTATTTAGACAACAAAGGACTTTATGTTACTGTAGAAATTAATTAACTTTTCAATAATCTTCGTCTACTTGCTCTCCATTCTTCAACTTTGCGATTATCTGCTTCAACTTGGCCACTTCCTTCGAATCGGCGTTCTTTGTCGCGTTGTTCGTAATCAGCTTCACCCTGCTGGCGTAAGTCAGCGAAATGGCCGATTCGGCCGTGTTATAGTCGGCCGGAGAGATGTTGACGAACATGAGCGTTTTCGCGTTTCCTCCCAACGAGTCCTGTTTGTGTTTTTGGTTTTCTAATGATATTTGCAATGAAGATTAATTACTTTTAAACAGCTTTAGGTTCAATTTTAACATTGAAAAAAGTTATAATTCATTCAGAGATATGCTCTTATTTATTACAATCATAAACTATACTTTTTATTAGCAATTTTTTTCTAAATTTAGATAAAAAATTTTTGATTCAATTATTTATCCAAAAACATTTTCAAAGTTGTAACCTGCATGAGCATGGTCAGCTTGTTGTTGCGGAACGGAACAAAGCTCTGCTCCGTGCTCAGAGCGGAAATGACGTCACCCAAAGCCGACAGCGACTTGTTGATCGAGTTGGCCTCCTTCAGCTGCTCCGCCCCGGCCCCCGTCTTCGCCACCCGCTCACTGCCCGCCAGGTCGACCAGCGACAGTTTCCCCCTTGTCACCGCCCCCGACGTCAGGTTCGTGCTCTCGATGACGATGCCGACGACGAGGTGCGACCTGGAACTCTCGGCGTTCATCTTGGTCGAGGCTACGTGCCGGTTCTCCGATCCGCTGTGGAATATCTCGTTCAGCTCCTCGGCGTTCACCGCCTCCCTCATCACCGCTCCCTGCACCACCACCATCTCCTTCTTGTCCTTCTTGATCACCAGCTGCTGCTCCTCCTTGCCAACCTTGAGCAGGTCGATGAGCTTATCGTTGTACAGTTCTAGCATGTAGCACGACACCTTGAACGAGAACTTCTTCCGCTGCTCGTACGCCAGCTCGTAGATCTTTTTGAAGGCTCGCGGTGCGATGCCCGGGAAGTCCTGCTCCTTGTCACCGATCATCGTGTACGTCTTGCCCGAGCCGGTCTGCCCGTAAGCGAATATGCACACGTTGTAGCCGTCCACGGCCGACTGGATCAGCATGTTTGTGTCTTCGAAAACGTTCTCTTGCGAGTGGTGCTCGGTGAATATCTGATCGAACTGGAACTCCTTGTCGCCTCTCTTGTCGCTGGCTATTTTAACCGTGTAATCGTCCAAGGCAGTCACGGCACTTTCGTTCTTGTTCGACTTTTCCGTCTTGCTCAGCGGCCGCACCCTGCAGTAGACTCTTATTTTTCCCTTCATATCTTCCAGCATGTTGTAGTACTTCTTCCGCAGCAGCCTTTCGCTGTTGTAGTTGTCAACCAGCTCTTTCTTCTGCTTGTCGAGGTCCCGCACTTTCACTTTTAGCTCGGGCACTTCTTGGAGCGCGATTGAGCCTATCTCTGCTGACTTTTTGAGGCTCACCAGCTCTTGCTGCTGACTTTTAATTTTTTTCTCAAACTCGACAAGCTCTTTTTTGGCGGACTCGAGTTCTTCTACAGTGCTATTCGCATTTTTTTCGTTCATTTTAAGTTTCTTATCATCCATATCAAGTTTTTTCTGTAGTTCTTTTATCTTGTTTTCGAGTTTTTTTACTTCTAAGCTGCTGTGTTTTCCAGCAACACTGTTACTTCCTGAGTTAGCAAGCTGCTGTTCTAAAGACTCAATTCTCTTTTGTGCGTCTTTACATTTTTTGTTTGCCACAAGTAAAAGAGTTTTTGTTTTTCTCAAATCTTCCAAGTCTGACAAGCCTGCTTCATGGTCTGAATCAGCCAAAATAGACTCTCTTTCAACATCATCCAATTTTTCAAGCTTTTCAACACTGACCCAGTCTTTACTTTTTTTGTTTTCTAGGATTTCATTATCTTGTTTATTAAAAATTTCACTATTTGATTGAGTAACAGCTTTTTTATCTTCAAAATTGCCAATTTCTTTGTTTTCTACAACATATTTGAGGTTTTCTGTGTTTTGGTACAAATTTTCCACAATTTCTTCTTCTTTAAAACTTTCTACTTCATTCGAATCTTTTTCTGTTTTGGGACCAATTTCTCTAACGTCTTGCGGTTTTCTTGTATCAAGTGTTTCTTTTACAATGTCTACCTTGTAATTAACAATTTCATTATTAGTTTCTGCAGCACTACCCAAGAGCTCACTTTCCGGTTTACTTTCAGCAACCACTTCGTTTTGATCTGAAACACGCGCAGCGCCACTCTGATTTCTCTGCTGCAAAAAGATTATGACCTGGCGGTACTGCAAAATTTTCCTCTTGTGCGTATCTTTCATTTTCAATAGCACGCTTTTGTAGTACTCCTGCTTTTTGAACTCCGAGCTTTTGTAGTGATCCTCGATTTTTCTCACGGTTTCGGTCTGCGACGTCCTCATCTCGTCCATGTCCTTGCAAATTCGCAAGATCATGGCTTGAGCAAAGTCGTACGGAATGTAAGCCACTTCTTTGAAATGGCTCACCTCGCTTATTTTCGCGCTTTCAACATTGCGTTCATCGCTTGTGCCTTTTGAATTTTCAACTTCTACATCAGGTTCAGCTTGTGATTCGTCAACACTGCTCTCCGTTTCTTTATCTGACTGAAAAGCGGGGTTAGTGAAGGTTAACTTCGACGTTTGTCGGTCTTTTTGAACTGCAGTCAGCGGTCTCACTTGATTCTGTCTGCCAAGTTTCGTTCTGGTTCCCGGAGCAGAAGAAGGTCTGTTCGCGCTGCTTTCGTCAAAAGCAGCTATTTTAGATTTTGTAAGCAGTTTTTTCACGAATTCAAGGCGTGCCGTCGAGTCTTTTGGTAAGCTTGATTTCAAGCTGCTCATTGAACAATCGTCTTCGATAATAAAGCTGGTTTCTTTTCCGTTGCTTTGAGTCACCTTGTTCAAATCTGGAACACTTCCGGGCAAATTTGGTTCGACTGAGCTTGATTTTTTTTCGATTTTTGTTTCAGTAGAACATTCTGAATTGTCATTCTCCCGCATCAACTTAAGTTCATTTATTGGTGATTTTTCTTCTTTTGGTTTAATTTTAGAACTTTTCGAAACCATTTCTACTCCTTTATTTAATGGTTATTCTGAAATATTAATTTAAACTTTTTCTAAATTATATAAATTAAATCAGAGTTCTTCAAAAAATTTAAAAAAAACAACCAAATTATAATATCTAAATGTATAATATTTTATAAGTCAAAGTACAATAGAATCCTCTAAAAAAATGCTTTGCTTGAATTAGTCAAAAGTCTTTTTATTTCATAAAAAGAACTAAATATTATACAAAACTTGAAATCTTTTATAAATTAATAGATAATTTGTTATAAAAAAATTTACATCTTTTATTTATGTAAAATTTACAACTTAAATAAAAATAATAATTCCTTACTACAAAATCTAATTTTTCTTTAAAACTACAAAAACGTATTCAAACCAAATATTTAATATAGAAATTTTATGCTATTTACAAATTGTATTTAAAGTTGTGTTGGGTTATTACTCAAACGTTTTTGTTTTAAATATGTTCTATTAAGTTCATGATAATTAAGTTTATATTAAGATATTAACAAAAATAATATTTTTTATTTGATAATGACTTGTGCTTAAATTATTACAATGATAAAGTAAAAAAAATTAAAAGCTATTTTTGCACTGATTCATATTCACATTAAAATTTTTGTACAAATAACTATTTTTAACAACTTTGTTCTGCTGTTTTTAATCTTGAACAAATTTTTAAAGCAAGTCTGTTTTATTATCTTAAAAAAAAAGTAAATTACGTTTTTACAAAATTGAGGTAAAGTTGATAGTTTTTTGTTTAGGTTTAGTCTATATTTCCAACTTTTTTATAAAGCGATACAACTGCTTTTTTGTTTTAAAAAATTTGGTTCTGTTTTTTTGTTTTAAATTTCCATTAAAAAATATGCTATATTTTGAAAACACTCCTAACTTTGAGTTTTACACAGGAATGCTATAAAGCTTAACTAGAGTAAACAAAAAGTTAAACTAGAGTACTGGTCAAGATGCGCCTAAACTGTTTCAATTTAGTATTTTGAAAACAAACTTTGCAATAAACTTAGTACAACTTTTCTAATAAGAGCTTTCAACAAAAGAAACTTTTGATTTGTAGTTGAAAATTTGAAGTTGTAAAGCTGAAAGTTGTTTGCTTTTGGCATTCTTTGTTGTCATGCGAGCTTATCATGCTCGCGTCGGCTGCATTTCCAAGGTCGCTTCTGATTGGCTAACGTTTTACTTATTTTTGTGTTAAGTTTTAAGTAATAAAACCTTTTTTGGTTTATTTTTTATATATTTGGGTAAGATGGGTTGAGATAAGGGTATTGTGTTCTTAATTTTCTGCTGTATTATCACTTTACCTCATTTGCATAATGTTTTGGATTCATAATGTTCAACAATTCCAAACTCTTACTACTGCAGCTGACCCATTATGCTCAGTACAAAAGTGCGTTTTTTTTTTCCTTTTTGGGTTTTCTTCTACGATTTTAATTTATTTAAGTGTTCATTTTGAAGTTTTAATTTTTATGTTTCGCTCTATTTTTTATACAAATGGAAATTTCTAACATAAATTTACGGTTGCTATCTATTTACAGTAAAGTTTAATAAGCCACAATAATTACAATTTCACAACATTTTTTATAGTTTTATGTTTATCTGAGTATCTGTGGCACACTTAAAATGTGATTATAAAATTTATAACTTCTTTTGTATGTAAAATTATTTCATTAACTTTTAAATCTAACATTAAATTTTTGATTATAAATTATTAAAAGAAAAATAGTTTTATATTTTTAAGTACTAAAATGTATGGAATAGTTTTTCGAAGGGAGTTATAAAACAAAATATCATAGTTTTAACTAAATAAAATTGAGTTGAATACTAATTCAATAAAAAATGTCTACAAAAATTTACAGATATAGATTGACGCTAATAAATCGTCTACCTGATGAATCCTAATGAGGACAAAACCTGGTGACAAAATTTTGCGAGGATTGTTAAATCCATCCACGGAATTTACAACAAGTGTATATATATTTCTTTACTAAAACGCTAGAGTGAGTTTTTTTATTTGTTTTTATTTTCATTATTGATAATCTTCAAATTATTTTAAAGTAGAACTTTTATATTTATTATTGTTGCATTTTTTTCTATTTTACCTTTTCTATATTATTTTGTTTATAATATTTTATATCTTGTCCTGGAGAAGACATTAAAATGTATCCGTGGTGTACGAATCGATAATCAAAAAGTTCTTCGTGCACCAGGTCCTAGGACCAAATGTTTTGAGCGTTTTTTGTCGTCCAACAAACTATTTTGATTCACGTTAAAAATAGTTAGAAGGACAAAAAAACTTTAACCAAAATAGCATATTATTTTTATTTCGGTTTAAAGTTTTTTTTTAGTAACTCAAAGTTCATTTAGTACTTTATATATTTTTTTTAACATTAACAAAGAAACTTTAAATATGGGACTTAAAAAGTGTTTTTAAACATTTAAATAAGCTTAATGCAGCTATTTTGCAATTAAACATAGCATCTAAATATTTTTTAATAACGTTTTATGAGTATGCTTTAAAGTGTTGGCTGAATTTGTAAGATTGCTTCATGTATGTATATGAAACGAAATTTGCTGCAAATATAAATTGAAAGCTGCAAATCTAAATTGTCGTTTGGAGAAAATTATTTACAAGGCAACAGTTAACTCTGACCTTGAAAAAAAGTTCTAATCGGCTTATGCTCAACTCAGTTCAGATTCCGATATGCTAACCATAAAAAATCCTTTAAAGGTGGTGGATATGAAAATGAGACTGAGCATTCAAAGAACGTTTGCTACCTAAGTCGCAAAAACATTAATTTTAGAATAACTTAAGAGGTGATAAAAAGAGCACAGCCAATATCAGATGGTAATAACCCTGTTTGTAGGCTGTGTTTAAAAGAATCAACTGCCGTTATTTATGCGTTTGAAAAAAGTAAGAGGAGTGAATTCATATCGTCTTGTCGACATACGAAAAAGCTCCTCTTAAAATTCTATAAATTATAAAGTATTTTATGTAAAAGTGACTTATTTTTAGTTTTGGGAGTTTTAGTTGTTTGTTTATATTAGATTGAAGATTAATTTTTACACTGAATATTTGAACTGTACAATATTTAATGATTACGTCATAGTATTTTTTGTTTTTTTATATAACTTTTGCACTAATGCTCAGTAAAGTGCAATTCATTTCGAACCTACAGCTGATGATTAAAAACAATTTTATTATTTTTATGAAACATATGTTCTGTTATTTTTTAGTTTTAATTTTCTCAATAAATTATATGTACACATGTTTATCAGTTTTGTTACCAAGACGCTTAAATGAGTTTTTTTATTTGTTTTTATTATTTTGAATTTTACATCACCCTATTTTTCAACCTTATTAAACGCTTACTTTAATCCTAATCTATTCTGGACAAGACGTTAAAATGTATCCGTGGTGTGCGAATCGATAACCGAAAGGTCCTAGGACCAAAAATTTTGAGCGTTTTTTTGTCGTTAAATAAACTATGTATATCTAACTCTGACCCTAACCTAATATTATCAGTTTCAGAAAAAAAAACTCTAGCCTATCGGTAAAAAAATACATTATATGAAGCTGTCCTAAAAATTCGGTCAACACTTTGAATACTTTCTAATTTATACACTTTTAGCTTCACCGAAAAATAAACATTTTGGAAACAAATCATTTGCATTTTTTTGGAATCAATAGACACAGTAGCTTAATTTGTTTAAAAATTTAAAGACTTAAAATTCTACAAATGTTTTGAAATAAAAAATCTAAAGATGTCCCGAGATACAGATAAAAAAAATGTAAGCTATGTAAAAAGTAATAATGATTATTTTTCAGTAAGCTGGGCTTAAATTATTAGAAAAATGTTATCACTATTTTTCTTTAAAGTACTTCGTTTTTAAAAAATCTAAAGATTGCCTGCAGTTTAGATTTTGTTTCAAGCTTTGGAAAAATATATTAAATTTAAACTTGTATTTTGTCAGATACTGGCCAAAATTAAAAAAAAAGCAATAATGTACTAATTTTTTTATTGGCTACACCATCACTCTGACGACTCCAAACCAAAATAAAAGATTAATAAAACAGGTTTATTAAAGAAAAACTTGCAGTATAAGATATCATATAGCAAAAAAAAATATTTGCTTTTAAAACTGATGAACTTAAGAAAAAGCCTTAAAATTTTTACCGCAAATAGAATGATGTTTGTAAACTAATATAGCCAAAGATATATATATCTTTTTTAAATCTAATAAATTCCTTTAGAACAGAAGCTATCAGATTTAAAACAGTAGATTTCTTAAACATTATTGTTGTAATTGATTTTTAATTTATAAAAAAATACATTTGAGTTTATTTTTCTGTTGCAATTTTTTTTTTGTATTTATTTCAGAAATCGGTTTTGATTTTGAACCGTTCTACTTAGAGAATTTTAAAAGCCGTCATTAGAACTCCTACGCCACCAGGCTATAAATTTTCAGGTTTTTAGTAGATGTCAAATATAGTTTTTTTTTTTGTTTTATAAGAACATGCTAACATAAACTTCACTTTTTAGATAAAATTTATATTCATTAGCTAAAAATAAGTATTAAATAAAACTAGTTAAAAATGAGTTAATAAGGAAACTTTCTATTGGTTTCATAGTTTTAGTCAAAAAAAAAAAGAATTTAAATCTATAAATTTATATTGTTCCAAAAGCCTTTGTTTTACCTTCTACAAAGGTTTACAAGTAGTGGTCTTCCGGACTACTTACGGATTCAGCAGTTCGGATGTCATTTTAACCCACTAGGAAAGACAAATACATATAATGTAGTTATGAATAAATACATGACTATTGTAGAAGTATTTACCTAGTTTTTATTATGTTTTGTATTACAGACTTTATCATTCTTGAATTAGTTTGTGAATAAACTCAACCAAGAAAGATATATTTATTTATGATAAAGTCTAGCTGAATTGAATCAACAATGCCTGTGATTAAATGCCCTCTTGAGAGTTGCACATATGAAACACCAGACGTCGATGCTTCTGTAGTTGCCTCTTTGCTTATCATTCACAACAATGTACACATTAATTTAGATTTTTTAAAACCAAAGCTTCCAAAGATGGACCGTCCTCGAATAGGGACAGTCTGCAATGAAGAGGGTTGGAACATATTAGTACAAAAGTAGACTATTTTTAAAGATAGCATGGAGATGACAGATGTAGAAAAACGCCGTCAACTGTACCAGTGCTGTGAGGAAGATCTAGGCGATGCTATTCTGAAGGGACATGAAGATGTAGTAAATTTAAGTGAGCAAGAGCTTTTAAGGATGATCAAGCAGCTTGCAGTTATTCCTGTTTCAGTTTTTGTACGACGATCAGACTTTCTTAATGCAAAACAGGGTTTGACTGAAAAAACACTAGATCATTTGCTGCCTGTTTAAAGGGAAAAGCCAGTACATGCTCGTACACATGTAAATGCCCAAAGGATGGCTGTAATCAAATGGTAGATTTTACAGACATAATCCTAAAAGATGGTAACAGGTTTAGCCGATCAGGATATCCGTAAAGAGGTGCTAGGATGGGAAAATCTAGATGAGAAAAATGTGAATGAGACAATCGGTTTTATTGAAGGAAAAGAGATGGCACGTGATGCAATGTCAAAACCCGCTATTACAGCATCAGTTTTCTCATACAAATCCTCAAATAAAACCACACAAAAACCAAGTGATAAAATAACTTGTGGCATATGTAATAAATCGACTGATAAATTTGTTTGGAGCAGTAAAATATGAGGTATATTGAGTGTTTTGCATGTAAACAATGCTGGATAAAGTCCTGTAAAAAAGTTTATCAAAGTCATCAAAATTATGCTGATGAGTCAAATGCACTTCTAGTTGGTGGGTTTTATACACAAAACTTTGATGGCTTTTGCAGCCGAGGTCGTAGAAAAAATATGTTTAAGTGGAAAAACGCGAAGAAGAAAAAAGGAGGTACAGGGACAGAAAAACGTACTTTTACACACTGGATCGCGACGAAATTTAAAGCAGTCATTACCTTACGTCAGATAGAGTGTTATGACTTACAATAACCTGCAGATCTCAAAAATGTGGCGTGACGTTTCGAATAAAAAGGAAGAATCTCTCAGTATTCGTTTTGTTAAGTGTCTGGAAAATATAAGTGAGAACACAAAATCGTTGCCACCACTGAATTGCGGTGATCATGTCGTGATACTAAATCAAACAGGTAACTTTCCTAGCAAGTGGGGGAATAGTGGAGTGGTGGTAGAAAAGAAGGACTGCCATCAATGTGTTGTCAAGGTTGATGGATCAGGTCGCTTAACTGTTCAAAATCGTAAGTTTCTAAGAAGATTTACCCCTCCTGTTTGCAAATCTCTAAGTAGTATCCCTTATCTGAGAAAAGCAAACATACCACTGTAAAAGTTTGTCTTTTCTGAAAGGTTGAGAAAAAGATGTCAAGAAAAGTTTTAATGTACTGTGTTTTTATAGAAGGAAGATCCTTTTTGAATAAGCATTGTGTAATTTCCCTCTGTACTAACGGCTTTCTTCAAAATTTATGTTGAACTGGAATAGCTCGGAATTGCTTTGATCTATATTTTCTTGACTTATATTTTCTACAGAAAGGCAAACAGACCGCCAAAGTTTACTGCGAACAACAATGTGTCGGAGATGAGTGTGTGAAATTATCGGATTATTTGCAGCGTTTCCGTGTAAGACTTTACGATGCTTTTCAAAAGCTTCGTGACACCGATGTTGCTGATATTCATTTATTGTCAAGTTGGAATGTTTACTGTAAATTAATGTTTTATGGTCTAATAAATGAGTTTCAGTCCAATGGTGACGTCCTAAAGTTTGTACTTGACTTTGCAGCAGACTAGTCTAACAGCCATCTGTTCAAAGTGATCTTGGATGAGGACGCAGAGATTGACTTTCAAAAATTCGAACTGTTGGTTGGCATCGAGTATTTGGAAAATAAGTGTAGCAGTATTTCGTCAGTGTTAAATGCTATCAGTAATGAACCTTCTACTTTGTTTGAAGTCGAAAATATGATAAAGATGTTTATTAGCAAATTAAGTGAAGTTTCAACGTGGTTAGATGAATGACGTGTGGTTTCGTTCTTCAAAGCTGAAAAGTTCAAATCAGTGAAGCAATTAAGTTTTTAAATGCTTGTATTCAGCAACTGAGTGAAGAAAATTAAAGATTAAGTCTCAAATTTTTTTACAGTTTGTTTGTTTAAGTTGTAGTTTGAACAAATCATTTATTAGTGAACTAAGTTAATCGTAATTTTTTTAATGTTTTAGTCTTTTTGAGTTTAATTTCGTTGAATTTTAGACCTGAAAAATGTGTTTAAGTTGTAACAAACTGTTTTAAAATAATTTTGTTTCGGTAGGTAAATTTATCGTTTTATCTCCTTCGTAGATAAAATCTGGGGGGAGATGTATAAGTATTTACCTTGTTTTAATTATGTTTTGTATTACAGACTTTATCATTCTTGTAATTAGTTTGTGAATAAACTCAACCAAGAAAGATATATTTATTTATCTATAAATAATTTTTTGTTTCAATTAATTATCTGTAAGTTATATAGTTTCCCTTTAGTGATTTGTAAAAACACTTATTTTACACTTTACCTAATGCTTTAAACAGCGTGTTACTTACTTGCAGTGTCTTTTAATAAACTGTAAATTTAAATTTGCAGTTTGTTTTATTTTTCTCGTAATAGTAGAGCTTTCTTGGATATAACTACAAAGTTAATTGGTTAACAAATGCTAAGCGTCTAGCAAAATTTTCCCCGATATGGTGGAAGATGTCGTAATGATTTTTTTTGTTATTTCAATGCCAAACGTATTTTGCTAGTTTGGTCTCGTTGTCTTTATATTTTTTGAAGCTTTTATTGTGATTGTACCAACTACTTTAAAAAGTATATCAGATTATGCCTATATAATTCTTAGTTTCCTTTGCAGATGATGTCGTCGCTTGGTAAAATACAGTTTTTATTAAGAATTTATTATTCAGGGGGCATAAATTTTTTGAGCGGCAGTTACAGGGTCAAGTATTAGTGCTGTTGTTTTGTTTATAAGTTTTCTTGTTATGTTTTTTTAACATTACCTTAATGTTGCACATACAATTATAAGACAATTTACAGCTATTTTTATTTAATATTTTACTTAGAATTTCGCTTTGCTTGCAGTGTTTATTGGTAATTTTTAAAAATGCTTTGCCAATATTAGTTTTTACGGATTGGCAAAAGGGGTATAAAAGTAAATGGTTTTCCTTGGTCGATTAGTTTTCTTTTTAGTTTGAGTCTTTTTGTTTTCTGTATATTTTATTGTGTACTTGAAGTTAGCGTAGTCTAAAGCGTTTTGGTATTGTAAAATATATAACTGAACTCCTTAAGTTGAGAACTTTCTATTGTTTGATTTAAAGCAAACTACAATAGTTTAGAACATATTGTAAAATTAAATGAAAATAAAATTAAATGCGAATATATTTTTTATTGAACGAAAGAGCACTAATAAAGTTTGGTCTAAGGACCTGGTTTACGAAAAAATCTTTAGGTTATATAATCATACTCAACGAATAAAGTTTAATGTCTTGACCAGGACATGAATGGTTGTCTCGAAATTTCTTTAAATACTTGATATATTTTCCATTTAAATAAATGTAAACAAATTAAAAGATGACACTTAATTAAATAAAACTAAAATAGAAAAAAGATTAACATATATCCACTAAAAGTTAAATCGGGGCAAAGTTTTACTAAAAAAATAGTTGTAAGAAACATTTATATTGGACAAATGATTAGAGCTTTTTAAATATAACCTAAACCCAATAAAAAAGTAAAACTAAGTATAAATATAAAGTCTGTATTGACTTTTAAAACTATATCGTTTTATCTAAAGTTACTAAAAAATAAATTGTCATGCGTCTAGTCTTCACTTGTTAAGTAAAACAATATTTATTAAAAAATCTGAAAACTTGTGATCTATATTTCAAAAATAAAAGAAGAAATTTTAAGTTAGTTTAAAAAACTTAAAATGAAAAAAACTGATTTCCATATTTTTGTACAAGATTCTTTTTTTTAAATTATTTTTTCTAAAAAATTAAATTTATTTGAAATACTTCTAACTTTTTAAATATGATTGTAAAAAACTAACATCTTAGCTTTTTCTCAGTTCTAATTAATATTTACAGAGATTTTTTTTGTATAAACTTATCTTTGTTAAAATCAAGAAGTATTTGACTGTCAGTATTTTCCCACACCCACTGTTGTCTTGAGTCTGATGCATCACAGTGAGTAAGAAAAAACTTTGATGATATTTGAGTGGCACAAGACGAAGATGCAACATGAAAAAGTTGTCCATTAACAAACTTCCACAACTGATTTCCCTGCATCTGATGGCAACTGTATAAAATTATATTGCTGTTTACTGACTGCCCATCCAAGCAAAAGCTTTTAGCAGTGTAAATGTCTTTTCCTGGTCTCACATCTTCGTTCCACGACAAAACAAAACTCTGCTGCATGAAGTTGTTGCAAGTTCTTAATCGAAGCTTTTTTTGATGTGTTGATTCTAAACAATCTCCTAAAATATTTTTAAAATATTGATTATTTTTTTTTGGATTTATGCTTCTGCAATGTTTATAAAAAATTGAGCAATATTAACTAAGTTGGTCCTTACAAGAACTTAAGAGACAAAATCAAAATTATTTTAAAACAAAGTATCAAAATTAGTTTTAGCGATTTTTATTCTCAAGCTTAGATTTTTCTATATAGCTTACTTGGTAAAAATAAAATATACTCATTTTTATATTATATTAACTCTTATACATTAATTAAAATTTCAATAATTAATATTCAATAATCTATATCGCTAGTGTTCTACTGTGTTTACTAACTAACTTCTTGGTTTCATTAGAATTTTCTGTATAATACTTAAAATTATTTGTTTTATGTATAAATATGTGTAAATTAAAAAAATAGCTTTTTATTATTAAGTTTAAAATCAAAAGTAAAAATAAACTAACATAATTATTTTAGCAAGGGTTTTAAATAAAAAAGGACACGTTGTTCAAAAAAATACTATTAAAAAAACAAATATTTGAAAAGTCTAGGCTGGTACTCAGTTTTTTGTCATATAAACTTGGATTTAAATTAGGGAAAGTTCTAAATTCATCTAAACGTTCGTCCATTGCAGAACATTTAGTAAACAACTTAAGATGTGCAATCAGTTATAATATAAATAGATCCAAAGTATATTAAGTTTGTAGTAATGTTTTCGCTTTAATTAAACTAGAAGCTATTTGTATTTTGTTTGAAAACCTGTTTTATGTACACAAAAATATTTTGATTATATTGTTTCTTTATTTTCGTAATACTTTATAAGGCGTGTTATTGTCATTATTATAGTTTAACTGTAGATTAATTATTATGTAAGTAAATTTTAATTATTTCAATTGTTACTAATTGTTTTTGAATTTTATATTACTCTGAATTTCGATTAATATATAAGTTTGTAAAATTTTATCTAGTTGTAGCTTAGTACTCTACTTCTCGAAATATAATTAGTTTTATTTAATTTGTATGTCTTATACATCCTATTGTATAGAAATTATCCTCTTCAGTAAATTTCAGCTGCTGTACAGTGTTTATTACAAATATTTTTAAAAGGAGGTGAAGTTAATAATTATGGAGAACAAGAAGATGTCAAGAATATGCTGTTTTTTTAATTAAAATAATTTTGCATATTCAAACTTCCACTTTTTTTTTTGATCAGCAATCTGAGGCTTTTTGGTGATTAAATGCTATAGAAGAGCTGATTTTTCTGTGGTAGATAAACACCCTTTAAATTTAAAGCATTGGTAAAAGAATTAATTAACATTTGTTACTTTTTATCCAAGTTAAAAATAATCTTCATATAGCCATGAATCATTAAAATGTATTTTATATTATAATTTAGCCATATAGATGAATTTCTTACTATACTTTTTTTCACAACAACCCTGCAAATTTTTATAATTTATCTAAAATTAAAAAACAAATACTAATCATTCACTGGTATACTTAATAAATTCTAACCACTATTTATATTATATAAAAAAACTACTAATTGAAAAATATTTACAACTGTTATCTAACTTTTAAGTAGTGGTGGATTAAATATAATTATTGAAGTTTAAGTAATAACGTATTAAGTAAGGAAAGTTTAATAAAATGATCAAAAAAACAACCTGAAGCTTTATTTATCAAAGTTCCCCATGCAGCACTTTTAGGTAGTTTGGCTGGATAATGTTTCAAAATATCAGGAGCTACTTCATTTAAAAACCAGTCAAAGCTCTTGCACTTTAAGTCATCTCTTAGTTGTAACTGTTTAGAAATATCACCAACTTTTAAAGTTCTCAGAGTTGGCAAACGCTTGTAAACATGCTCCTTGTACTCATCCATCCAAACTTCAGCAACTCTTTTATAATTGCTAGTCCAACCTTTTCCCATGCTTTTGTATGGAACAAACTTTCTATATATGTGTCCTACTCTTGAACAGGGGCAGTCAAGTATTTTTCCACCACACATCCAAGTTTTAAAGCTTAACTCATACTGCTCTCCTCCCCAGATTTCTAAACCAGGATCATATCCACCAATTTCATTAAAATAGCTTCTGTCTGCAGCAAAAAGTCCTCCAGCCATTACAGGGTCTTCAAATGGTTCAGATGGATCAGACTTTTGAAGCTCAGGTGGTATTGGAATTCTCTTATATAAAAGCTCCCAACTAAAAGCTCCTCTCATAGCATCACCATTTTGTGATCTATATTCGAAATTGTCATTGTTTATAACATCTATCATAGGACATGTTACTGTTTTTGTATCAACTACAATGGGTTCAATTAAAGGAGGTAACCAATTGTCTGTAACTTCTATGTGGGAGTCTAAAATTACTATTATTTTGCCTTGAGCTTGTTCAATCCCACTTAATCTTGCACGAATTAAACCTTCACGCTTTTTAAGTCTGATTAATTTAACAACTGAACAGCTTTTTAATTTATTTGTCAATAATTCTCCTAAATGAGGCATTGTACTAAAGTCATCTACAAGAATTATTTCATAGAGCAATTTTTTTGGAGTTCTATTTATTATGCTATGAATACTTCTTAATAATGTTGTAAATCCTTCATTGTGAAAGGGGATTATCACTGATACAGTTGAAAGTTTTTCCAAGTATTTTCTATTTTTACACTGCTTTACCCTTATATCAGGAAGACTTCTATTTAATGAAATACGGTCACTCACTAGTATATTGAAGCCATTATCTTTGTAAGCATCATGTTCTGTTTCAGCTTTGTTTAGTACAACAGGAGAACCATGTTCTCCAGGACCTTTTCTTTTTGTATCTTCATTGATAACTGCATAGTCATGCCAATCTATTCTGAGATCTATGTTTTTAAACTCAGGACTTATTTCTTTTGGTGTATAACCTTTTTTTTCAGAAATTGATCTTGTAGAAATATAATTGATTTGTATAATATAGATCAACAAAAGACATAATGCAACTAAAGATAAGCTGGTTCTTTTATACTTAATTCTCATTTACTATGTAAACACTGAAAACATGAAAAATATAAGCAAAGTCTTAGTACCATTAAAAAAAATTCTTATTAATTTACTAATTATTTTCAAAAATTGTTTATAATGATGTTGTACTGTACTAGGGCAGATTCAAAACAGTAGATTTAAACTCAGTTTTTTGTTAAAGTTAATGACAACAAAGCTGGTTTTATCTTTTTAGACTTATCCTTTGTTTTCAAAGTTTGTTCACTACTACTTAAGTGTTATAACAACCAAGACAACTCATACTATAAGTAAGTGGGAAGGGTTCTAAATCTTAGTCAGAAATTTTACTTATAAAATTTAACTAATTCATTTGTAAAAATGATAGAAGCAAGGTTACCATAAGTATTTGAATTTTTTTTTCCAGGTTTTGGAAAGTACTAGTTGTTGGGTCTATTTTTAGTATAACATTGTAATTTGTTTTAAATCAAACAATTCAAAGTTCTAGACTTAATTAGCTTCAAAAAGATTTTTATATCTTTTATATTTTTAGAGTTTATTATCAACAAAACAATGTTTCACTCCTATATTGTGATATAGGAGATCATCAGTTGTTATAAATAAATCTGAAAACAGTTTTTAAACAAAATAAATGGAAGTTATGTAAAAATATTAAGTAAAATGAAATAAAAGCCTAAGTATTGCACTTGTGGTTTAATAAAAACAAAACTTAAGTAAGAATTAAACACTTATGTTACATTTTTAGTATAGAATAAAGTTAAAGTTTACAAACAGTCTTAATTAGTATAGCAACATAGAAAAGAATTTTTCAAACTATTAAAGTATTTTTTTCTTAAAAAAAATAATAATGAATAACAAATTACCTTTATGACCAATTTTTTGTGTCAAAACCGAAACTTAAGTTCTTTAAATTTTAAAAATCTTTTAACTCTATAATTTTTAACTGTTTTTTTTTCAAAATTCCAGGTATTTTTTAATTTTTAAATTCTAGGTTTTTTGAGCCTGAATTGTCAAATTCTAGGTTTTTCCAGGTTTTCAATTTTTTTGCGACACTGTTGAAGTAGCTGTTTTGATGTAAAGAATCTAAAATAGTTGTTTTAAATATAGAAAAAACTTAGTATGTATATTTTAAACCACTTGTGGGAAAATTTAACAAAATTTTGTAACTGTTACGGTCAAAAGTGTGTCAATGTGACTTTTATTATACTGTGAATTAGTATTAAAAATAATAAAATTAAATATTTTTCCTTGTATTAGTTTTAATAATTATTACCATTATATAATCTTATACACTAGTTTTCAATCAAAAAAAAAAGTAATTACTTAAGATGATGTCACATCAATATCAAGCTGAAGTCATATTGTATTCAATGTCTTTTTTAACATAAATTTTAGGCTAAAAATCAATGTTTTAAGCCAAATATGTTTAATCTAAAAAGATACTTTGTTTTAAACAAGCTATATAAATACATAGTAAGAATTAAATTTATAAATTATAAACTAAAAAAAATAATTAATTTTTTTTATTTTTTTAATAATTGCTTAAATTTATATTGTAAAATAAAAGTGATTATATATTTAAGTTTTTTAGTTTATGAACTTATTCTTTCAAGAATCTATTTCACAAACTAAGTTTTGGTCAAAGACCTCGTCAGTGCTTAAATAAATCTTATTCAATATACTGTTTTTCAGTTTATGATAAATATATTTAATTTTATTTATGTATTTATAAAATATAAATTTTTAGTCTAAAATTATGGTTAAAAAAGACATTGTTAATAATACAATTTCAGCTTGATATTGGCGCAACATCATCCTAGGTAATTACCCAAATTTAATTTCAGTCTAAAATTGCAATAACTTTGGTGTAGAACTTGTAGATGTATGTATTAATTAGTTATTAATTTAATTTTATCAAGTAATTTTATTTTAACTATAGATTTTATTTTGATTCTATTGTTACAATAGTAAAACTACTAACTTTTAAGATGGCTTTCAAGAAAAAATACAATTTGGAAATTTATTTACTATTTAGTAACATTTTAAATTAAAAACAAGTTAGTTTCACTAAATAAATAGTTGTAGAATATAAGTTACATAATATAATTTTTTAAAATTTAATTTCAATTATAAAAATCAAGGATTTCAAATTTATTACAGAAATTCTCAGTTAAGTTACAACATAAAAAATAGAAAGGTATATGTTTTTAATTAATTAATTAATTAGGACGTCTACACAATCAGGCTAGTTTAATACTTTTTGAAAAAATCATAAGTTGGTCAGCTAATTAAAAGAAATGCACTAAACATGTTAAAAGTTTTTAAACAGTTTTAATTTAAAAATATATGTTTTATTTATTTCTTAAAATACTGTTAAAATACTGTTATCTAGTATTATTTTTCTACTGTTATCTTAAATTGTTTAATGATGTTGTTATTCGATTCAAAAGTAAATAACATGATTTTAAGAATTTTATCTTAGTAAAACTTAACGTTAAAACACTTTTTTATTATTCTTCCTTAATAGAAAAACGTACTTCAAAATATATCATCAGTGTGTATACTATTGTAATGATTGCCACTCTTTGAAACAAAAAAAAATCCTTGTCACCTTAAACTGTCCTGAGTTATCCTGAACTTTTTCCAAACCCTTGAAAAAAATTAACAAAGCTCAATCAAATTTATTAACATAGTTATTTAAAAATAACAAAACTTTCAAACTAAAACAACTAAATCTCATTCAAATTCTAGAAAAAAAACTTGCTTTTAATTTTCAGAAACCTTTTAATCATCTTGGGTTAAAAAAACTTATCCTGAGTTAAAAATAATAATTAAATATATGCTGAATTAATAGTATTTAATCCTTAGTAATCTTTAGATTTTCAAAAACTTTAAAATATCTTGAGTTATGTTGACTGCAGTGTAATTCTGTTATAAACAACCTTTTTGTTATTTGTTTTCTTAAAAAAAAAATATTACAATAGTATACACAACTATTTAAATAAAATTAGTTTTGCAGAAAAATATAAGTACAATACATAATAGCTTAAAAAATATTTGAAGATATACTTCAAAAAGACTTCACTATTTTAAATACTATTGTTACTTCTACTAAAGGTGAATCCCCTACTATCAATATCTATAATATGGGTATTGTGGGTAAACGAGCGTAAACTTAGCTTGAGAGCGTTTTTTAGGAATTTTATAAAAATGTCCAAACTTAAGACCCAATTATTTTCCTTATCTTAATAACTAATTAAAAACATTTTTTTTCTTTTTTAAAGAACGATCCTTTGTCTTTAATTTAAAAAAATCCATTGCATTGGGGTCTGAATATTTGAGTGAAGCCCATTTAAAATTTTGTTTTTTTAATTTATACATTCCAAAAATTAAGATATTTTTATTTATTTTAAACATACTTATTAAAATGAGTTTAATGATGGCGTTATTTTTTTTATGCCATAAGCCTGAATAAGCTTTCCATAAAAATTCCAATTTTGCACGATTTTTATTTTTCAGATATACAACCTTTTATGCAAAAACAAAATATTTTTTAATTATTTTTATTTTTAACAAATGTGTATAGTTATGTTTTATGATGTTATGATATTTTTTTCGCAGTATATTATTGTTTTTTAAATATCTGACCTATACAAGTTTTACCTAAATTCTTATCAACTCTATTTGAGGGATTTCTTGCTCAAGTGCTAAAAGTTTAGGTAAAACTTGTATGGGTCATATGTTTTAAAAGCAATAACAAACAGGAAAAAAAATATCACAACATCATAAAACATAACTATACAAATCTATTAAAAATTAAAATTACTAAAAATATATTTTATTTTTGCATAAAAAGTTGTAAATCTGAAAAACGAAAATCGTGCAAAACTGGAATTTTTCTCAAAATTTTTTTCAGGCTTATGGTATTAAAGGAAAATTGAAATAAAAATTAAAAAAAAAAATTTACAACATTATTAAACTAATTTTTAAAAGTATGTTTAAACAAAAAACTTTGATTTTTTTTAATATTTTTTGAGAAAAGGTTGTATAAATAAAAAAATAGAAAAAAAAAAAAATCTTAAATGGGCCTCACTCAAAAAGTCAAACCCGAATTCAATGGATTTTTTTTTCTATTAAAAACAAAGAACCGTTCTTAAGAATAAAAAAAATATTTAGTTAGGTATTAAGATAAGGAAAATAATTGGGCCTTAAGTTTAGACATTTTTATAAAATTCCTTAAAAACGCTCTCAAGCTAAATTTACACTCGTGTATTGGGTAGCTTGAAAAATCTGCAAAAATTTTACACAATTTTGCAAATCAGTTTGCATATTTGCAGAGTCCGCAAGTTTTTTAAAGCTTTATTTCAAAGTCCTTAAGCTAACCCATCTTATCCAAACATAGTAAAAATAAATCAAAAAATTAAGTATTTTGATTAAAATAAAAACAGCATGATCCAACTTTTTTGCTGATTCAGCAATTATGCAAATTAACTTGCTAATTTATGCAAACTATCTGCAGATTGCTAAACGTACCTTTGTTACATGACTTATTTTTATTTAATATTTGTTCAATTGTTTTAATGAGCTATTTGAGCAATATACTTTTATAATAAAAAAACAAAAAATAAAAAAGTACTTTTGTAAGAAGGTTTTTGTAACTTTTAATATACCATTTGCAACATGAAGTATATAAATTTAAACTACTTTTTTTCTTTTTTATTTTAAATATAATTATTAACAACAATCCCAGACTACAAATTTCACTCTTGTTAATCTGTTTCAAAACTAAACAATATAAGAGTTTGATTAGTGTGTGGTGTGGAATTTAACAGGTGGTCAGACAAGCACACACTGCCAAAACTCTGACATTGATCAAAACTTTAGTGGTTTAGCGAACTTAAAAGCCTGGAATAAATTTTAAACGAGGAACATAGGCCTAATTAAAAAAGTCAATCAACATCAAAAGGTAAGCGACATTATTAAAATTTATTAATTAAAACATCTTTACTAAAGCTTTGTTTACTACATGTTAAAATTTTTCATTTATATAAGTTTTATATTTATATGTCATAATACTTTAAAAATTCTTTTTAAACTAATTATTCAGTAATTAACTTCCAAGTAATTTATTCACTCGATAAAGAAGTTGGCTTTATTTCGTAAACGTTAGTGAAAATAAACACTACAAAAAAAAAGATTAATTTAAACAAATATATTTTATGTTGCAAATAATATATTAAAATTCACGAAAATTCTTGTTACAACAATATATATTATATAGTTTCTTGAAAAAACGAAAAAAGCAAAAAATGCTCAAAAACTTTTGATTCGAGGACCTGGGTACAAAAAAAGACCTCTCGATCATCGAGTTGCACACCCAACTTTAATCAAAATTATAATTAGCTCAAGCATTAAAAAAACGTTATAGTTAAAATTGAACTCTAAAACGAAAAACTCTATGAAAAATGAGACTATTAAACTTTATAACATTAAATATTTTCTAAATAAAACTATCAAAAAAACAAAAATTATATAATAGCATCTAATATTAATTACACATATAATATATATTGAACTCTACGTTACAATGTGAAATTTTAATCTGAAATGTTTTTAAATTTAAAATTTATTTAAAATTTTAGCAAATAATCTTAACCTTTTATATTTTATATGATTAAAAAATCTTTAACTTATCAAAAAATAAGTAAAAATAAATTAAAGCTATAGCATCTAAAAAAACAAAGTAAAAATGCAGTATCAAAAATATATAGTAAAATAAAGTTGTATCAAAAAAAAACTATGCTTAAACAAAATAAAAAGAATAAAATAAGTATATAATATAACTATTTTAAATGGTTAACGCTTTTTTTTTTTTATCTAAACTGGTTTTTTGTAAGACATGACCCATGTACGTTTTACTAAAATTATCATTATTTGAACATGAAATCCCTCATAAAATAAAAATATGAAGGATTTTATGATCAAAGAATGATTAAATGTATTAAATTTTTTTTTTTGACAGTGACCGTTAGAAAATGGAAAATTCTTGAAATTTACAATCGGGAATATTTGTAAATATTATTAATATATTAGAAATTTGAAAAAAAAACCTTTTATACTTTGGCTAAAACATCCGTTAGTGAAAAAAGTTCCAAATAAAAAAAACATTTTTTAAAGGGGCCCCACTCAAAAATTTAAACCATAATCCAATAGATTTTCTAAATTAAAAGAAAGAAGCGTTCTCTAGAACTAAAAAAATCTTAGTTAGCTTTAAAGATAAGGAAAATAATTGAATCTAAAGTTTTGACTTTTGACAGTTATTAAAAGTTGCAACAATTGCTAATCGAGCTAAGTTAACGCTCGTTTTAAAATTTAGATTATTGATCGAAAAGTCTTTCTACACATTTGGTCCTTAGGCTATATTTGTGATCGTTGTATTCTTAGTTTTGTTAAAATAGTTATTAATTTAAATGATGGTTTACTTGATAAAAACTTTGTTTTTGTTTACAAGTAATAAAAAAGGACATTTGAACATAAACATTCAAAACACTAGTTTAAATGCCTTTATGATTTATGGCGTAAAAAGAATTTTGTTACAGAGTAGCTAAATTTTTATCAGCATGGATGCTGCATTAATAAAGTATATCAAGTATGGCTTTTATTACTTTTTGATAATAAGCAAAGTTGTAACAACTAGCCCTTTCTTATTAAAATGTATTTTAGTTTTCGACCATTTTTATGTGTTCGCAGTTAATGGTTTTATTTTCACTGAGTTGTTGTTGATGTAAGCTTTTTTTTACACTAACTTTGATAGTGCCAATCTGTATGTGAAATTTTTATTATTGATGTTATAGATTCATTACAAGAATAAACTGTTTACAAATTTAATTTTTGTTTATATTTATAGATGGTTGTTTTAAATTTATAGAGTTTTCAATTTTGTATTAAAGTTTTAAAATAAAGTTTAAACATTATGTAGATATTCTATATTTCATTGTATTTTATACTTAAATTCTTGAACATGGAGCAGAAAAATGTAGGTCTTGCCCCAAGCTTTTGGCCGTTTAAAAATAAAATAGGACTAAGAGAAGCTTTAGCTCTATATAGAAAAGTAATCCCTTAAAGCAGGCCGTTAGGGTTACAATTGGTGACTGGACTTAGCCATTGCACCTTCTAGCTAACTCAAGAAATGGCGTAGAACCTTCTAACTCAAGAAATATCAAAAGTCCAATGATGTCAAACTAACAACGTGTACAAAACTTAAACTTATAAGATAAAATATTAAAATGGTTGGAGAGATATACTATTGATATTGAAGATCCAAAACAGCAGTTTTTATGTTATGAGAAGCGTTTAGCTAAACATGGAATTTTTAATGAAGCTGAAAAATACTTGATAATTATTAAGTTTTTTCCTAACCAAGACATGTGGGCCTAAACATTATGTACTGACTGTAAAGATAGAAACTTTACAAGCTGAAGGGAATTTCTAATTAATTTAAAGAGGTGGAGTTTTGCCACAGGTGTTACTACCAAAAAAACAACTCCACCATGTGTGTGGCCAGGATCTCAACATTGAAGTCAGAAAGTGGCTTGCTGATTTAAATGATAAAGAAATATTTCAGAAATTTAATTTTTTGCGCCTTATACCACAACATTTAAAGGACATAATATCCAGTAGCCTATTTCTAATTTTTAAAGAGTTCAGAAGATATGTGATAATAACATGTGATTTAGACATGAGCAAAACAAGAGATAGGGCAATACAAGGCAATTGTTTTAAGAAACAGTAACGAGATCAACAATTCTCTTACCAAAGTAGAAATAAACTGCCGGACCAACAACTTATATATGAGCAAAGACATTATAAAAACTCTTTTGACAGTTGTTTTAAGAAACAAAAACAAAATTTTCTCTTACCTAAGAAGTTCTCTTACCTAAGAAGAAATAAACTGCCAGACTAACAAGTTATGTATATGAGCAAAGACATCCTTACAAATCTTTTGACAGATGTTTCAAAAAAAAATCATCAGTTTTTTTATCAAAGAAAAAATTAAAAGCCAAACCAACAAGTTATATATGGGCAAAGAGATCCCAAAAACTTTTTTGACAGATGTTTCAAGATACAAAAACAAAATCACCTATCCTCATACCAAAAAAGAATTAAACTACCAGTCAACAGGTCAATTGTGAAAAACTACAATCTAGAAACTTCTTTGGCAGGTGTTTTAAGAACCGAAATAATAAATTCCCATACTAAAGAAGGTGTGAAGTGCCAGTTCAACAAATCAGTTGTGGGCAGGGACAGCCCAAGTCTGAACAAAACTGTCATAGATACAAAACATTTTCAAGAAAAAAAAAGAAAAAGAAGTGATGTTTTGCAAAGCAGCAAGTCAAGTTATACTCAAAATTCACAAAGATCAAATCAGTTGTCAATTTAACAAAAGTAAAAAAAATCTATAGGCACACCCAATAAAAATAGTACAAGTCAAAATATGCTTACTACTGATAAAAACAATGTCAGGCCCCGCAACCTGCCACCCACTAGTTTGACAAGGGTTAGGGGTAGCAGGGATAGTAAAAACATGAAAATAACTTATGTAAAAGCTAATGTAGCTTAATAAAATATGTAAAAAGAAAAAAGCTACCGACCGAGGGTAAGGGTTAGGGGTAACAGTAAGAAAAAAATAATTAGTAAAAAAATAAAAATCAAAAAAAATTCTACTCGTGCAAAAGTGTCTTCGTGCAATTTTATGCACTCGGCAATTTTGTCCCCTCGTGCAATTTTGTACGCTCGTGTAAATTTGACAGCTACCCCTTTTATAGATATAGCTAAAGCTCCTCTCAGTCCTATTGTTTTTTTTAACAGCCTAACGCTTAGGGCGTTTGGTGCTGGGGCAAGACCTACATTTTCCTTCTCCATGTTCAAGAAATTAAATATTAAATACAATGAAATATAGAATAGCTAAACAGTTTTAAAACTTTAATTTGAAAACTTCATAAATTCAAGTTAAAAAAACCAGTTTTTAATTTTCAAATTGTTTAATCTTGTAATTAATCTATAACAGCAATAAAAAAAATTTCAGATACAGTTCGGCACTATCAAAGTTAGTTTAAAAAAACAGCTTACATCAACAACTCAAAAAAAACAAAAACATTAACCGCCAAAACACAAAAATGGCCGAAAATTTAAACACAATTTAATAAAAAAGGGCGAATTTGTTACATTCACCTGAAGCCCTTACGAGGGATTTCTATTACTATGATTCCTGGTTAAATTATAGTCAAAAAATTTAAATACATGTGAATTAAAAAAATAAAACAAGCACTGCTTTATATCATAAATTTTGTGAAAGATCAAAAAATGTTACTCTGAAAAACTGATATACAGCATTACTTCAAAACACAGTTAAATTATTGCAATTAGTTAAGTCTTAAAAAGCTTTTATTCCTCCAGCGTCAGCTGTCGCTTCACCACGCACTCGTCATCCTCTGAACCGTTCCCTCTCATCACAGCTTAGAAATGTCGTAGCTATTCCTCTCAAACTCCTCTCTGTCTTGACTGTTGCCTCTTATCACTGCATTCAACTGTCGTCTCTGCATGCTCACAGTTGAATCAGGTCCCGTGATTTTCATCTTTTACTATTTTGCTCTTAATGGCTGTGTTTTCTGACACATGGAATTTTATCATCTGTGGTGCTATCTGACACTTATTTTACAGAAATTTTTCATCTGTGGTGCTCTCTAAGTGGGAGATGGAGCCATGTGATAGCAAAATTACAATTTTAGGATCAGTTGGTCTGGGAACTTTGGAACCATACGCAATGTAGTTTACTGCTGAAGGTTTCTCAGACCAACATGGTAACATATGTGAAAAGGTAAGTTTTAAGGTGCAAAAAATAAAAAGTCTTATGTTTTCGCATGCTACTATCAAAAATTTAAACAATGTTTTAAAAAACAACTTAAAAAAAACCTTGTGATTTAGAAAATCCTAACAAGCTATTACTTATTTTAAGCAATTTTTAAAGAAATATTGTTCATAGTTGTAAGATGTAAAAAAAAACTAAGTGCAAATTAAACATAATGTCTTGAAAGTTGCAAAACAAACTTTTTTTCAGAAGTTGAAAAATTTAATAATTTTTAAAATGAGCTTTTTTCATTTATAGCTTAACTATTCTGCTTAGTAAAACAATACTAGCTATGTGAACAAATATAAACCATATCAAATTTCACAACAGTTTATGTAAATATCATACCAACAATCTCTCTTTTAATAGTTTTATATGTAGCCAGTAGTTTTTAACATCAACAAAACAAAGTTACAGCTTGACATAAATTTTTGTCTGAATCATATATTTAAGAAGTATAGCTGTCAAAAAAAAGTTACAAGAGAGCTTACATATAAAAATAATTAAACTAGCTGAGGAATTTTGCATTCAACATACATTTTTACATTTTTTGTCATTATTATGTTTTTAATTGTCTAAGAGTTAATATATCGCTTTTTAAAAACAAAGGCTAAACAGATATTTAACTCAAAAGTTATAAATACTTAACTTGCAAATATCAATTTGAAAAAAACTTTGAATAAAAAAATGAACACTTTAGTCAGAATAACTTTGATCTGTTGAATAAGTTCTAGACAAGACGTTAAATTGTATCCAAGTGGTGTTCAACTCGATAACCAAAAGTTTTTTTTTGTACACCAGGTCCTAGGTCCAAATATGTTGTGCGCTTTTTTTGTCGTTCAATAAACAATATGTTAAGCATTTGAAAAATTATGTTTTAGTCAGATCAAAATTTCTAGATCACGTTATATTGAAAAATTTATAAATACAAAACATATGAATTGAATAGAAACTTCCAAAATTAGATTCAAATTTAAAGCTCTTGCTTGAGGCTTTTTTGTTCAAAACTAAAACACCCTTTAATCTAAAGTTTTGTCTAAAATTTTAAAATAAAAAGTGTATTCTAATACAGGCATCAATAGACCATGTTTCCAGAACTCTCAACATTCATTAACATGTTAAGGTCTTAAAAAAAATACCACAAAAAATACAATTTCAAAAAATCAAAACATTTCCAAAGAAAAAAATATTTATAGTGATTAAGACCTGAGCAATTGATATTTCTAATTCGCCGAACATATACTAATGAGTATTTTCTGAATTGAGCAAAAAAGTTTCTGATTGTGTTTAAAACTGTGGATTGACTGTTGACAAAAGACTTACCAATTGAAACATGGCATTTAAGATATTGGATCTCATGTTGTTTTAGCATTTTGTTGTATTTTGTTGTATTTTGTTGTATTTTGTTTTGTCGTACTTTTATTCATTACACCTTTTTGTTCTGAGACTCGATTTCTTTTAAAAGTAGTTTAAGCATTCTCACAATCTTACTACTTAGTTAGGCTAAGTTTGAATGATAGTATAAGTTTAATTTGCGTTTCATAATTCGACTTAGCTAAACAACTTAGCTAAGTCAATTCTAAACATTAGCTCATTAGCTTAAGTGACCGTCACCGATATTGTTTTCTGCCGCGTAAATGTTAGTAACAACTTCGGCTGACCGGTTCACCTTGGTGCAAAATTGTCTTCGTGCAATTTTGTCCCTTGTGCAAATCTGTCTTCGTGCAAGTTTGACCCGTTCCCGTATAAAAGTTATCTCTTAACGCAGGCCATAAGGGTTACAAAGTAAGTTCCGTCACAAGTATAAATATACTTATTTATATCAAAATATAAAACATAAAAAAAAAAGAAAATAGGTATGTAGGTCTTATTAATATCTACTAAGCATTTTATTAAATTTTTAAAAATATACATTACTTTTTGAGTTGTAGCCTTTTAAACACTTTTTAAGAATTTGAATAGTCGAAATTTAAAGTGCCCGAATTTAAATAGTCGTGCACCCAATTAAAACATATAAAAGGAATATACAGTTTATGGTTACATGACAATTCAAATTCTAAAAGAAGTCATAATTTAATAAGTAACATACATTTGAACTGAATAACTTGTGAATTTAATTAATAAGAATATGATCGTGAAAAAAACTATGAATATAAAAAATAATAGTCTTGGATAAGACATTAAAAGGTATCCTTAGTGTGCGATTCGATAAACGAACGGTTTTTTTGTGCACCAGGACTTAGGACCAAATATTTTAAGCGTATTTTTTGTCGTTTCATAAACTATATATATTCATTAAATAGAATTTTAAAACATACTAAAAATTGATAAAATTAAAAGCTAGTTTTAGCCATATTTTCAAAAGTTTTTGATATTGTTCAAAAATAAAAAAGTGATTTCTAGGTATTATTTAGATATATAAATGCTTTTTTTATTTTTTTAAATGTGTGTTAATTTTTGAGAAATGGTCTCTTAAACATTTTATAAAAATTTGAATTGTCCAAATTTGAATTGCTGTGCACCCACAGTTTATGCGTTTTAATGTTTTCTACTCATGGTTTAGTTAGAAATGTATCTTTGTGAATCTTTTTTATTTTATATACAATAATAATTTATCTGTTTTGTATCTTAAAACTAAAGAACTTTAGATTATTTTCATAATAATTTACATTTCTTTAAATAAACCTAACTGAATAATAAATTTTAACTTTTATAAACCAGTTTACGTTTGAACACATAAAAATTAATAATACATATTATGCACGTAACTTGGTACTTGCAACTCTGCAGAAACATATAATTTCTTGCTATAAAATAAAAACAAGCTTGTAATTCAATTCTTTTGCTTAGAAAGAGAATTTTCTAATAGTTTTAGTATGCAGTTATGCCAGTTAAGCACTATTAAGAGATAGTTTTTAAATATAAAAAATCTAACTAAACTCTTTATCACTTATAGTTAGTTATCTTGCGGTTAAGGAATAAAGTTCATTTAATAACTTTTTTTCATTAACATTCCAATAACAAAAATATTCTAGAATCCTATCATTCTATTTTGTGAGAGAATAAAAATTAAATACAAATATAAAGAGAGAAAAGTTGTTTTACTATTGACTTATTTAGAAATAATTCTTAATACTATAAGTTAAACAAAAAAATATGTTGAGCTCTATAATACATATTTCTCTTACTTTACAATAGAGTCTTAAACATTTATGATTTTTGCCTGATAAAATAAACAGTTTTAGCGAGTAATTCAAGAAACATTAAGAATACAATGAAAATCTAAGTTTAATTAACTAGCTTAAAAAAAAAAGAAGATATTTTCGTACTTATTTAAAGTAAACATTTTGTTAGCTATACTTAAGTGGCGACACGTGAGATGTCATATGGGATTCGAGCAACATTTACTGCCTTGTGTTCATTTACCTACTGAACTAACACATCTCATTTATTTTTGAAGTTTTAACATAATTGCGTATTACAATTAATTTCCAGGTAGTTCAATTCCAACCCCTATGACGTTCATCACGCATCTTTTTTAATTTTTTTTTCAGCGTCTTAATATTTGTGAGCTTAATACATCTCTGCTGTATAATAAAACTAAACAATAGTTCATTTACGTTAAAAAAATCAAGTTTACCGAGTGTTGATTGTGAAAATTGTGTTTTATTATTGAAGACAATTTATTGAAAGTTTGAAACTCAAAATGTAATAAAAAATATGATTTATATAACTTTAACTAGTAATTCTCTTTAAAATATAACTAAGATAATACCAAAGTTACTTCTACACTAAATGAAAAATATTACTAAAGAAACTATTTATGTAAAAGTAAAACTTCTGGAACTGTATTACAACAGATTAAAGTTAAAAAAAAACATTCAAAAAAAAAAAAACCATAACTACACAATAATTTTCATTACATTTAAATCGTGTGTTTTGAATGTAGTAAAAGTAAAAATATAAAACTTTTTTTTTGCCGTAAAAACAAATTTTACAAAATAAAAGTTTGACTAAATTTCAAAATAACAGTTTATGATTCTTCAACTCAAAAACACCTAACGAAACTTATTTTTTGATAAAAAAGAACTGCACCAAGACAGTCATGACTTTTGATGTATCTTCATAAAAAGTACTTATTATAAAAGAAATATGCATGTACTAAGTCTTCATAAAAACTTTGAAATATATAGTTTACAAAAGACTTTAATGATATTGAAGCTTCTAAGTGTTTAGAGATCCAGTTGATCTGTTTTAAATATATACAATTAGAGATTTAAAATATATAAAGATAAAGTTTTTTAATAGAAATGCTTACGTCAAAAAGGTTGTTCGACTGTATAACGTTTTATATTTTTAATAAAAGAAAAACAACAACATCAAAAACTCTGTATATAGTTTATAAAAACAAACTTTATTTTTTCTAATACAGTTCAAATATCAAATCACATATGTTAAGAAGTAAAATTTAAGTTTATGGAAAAAATAGTCAAATTCTTGAAAGTTTTAAAAAGCAATTTTAATTAGTGTTTTTTATTACACAAAAAAGTATTAAATATTACTCTAATATGTAGCTAAATAAAATTGCATTGTCCAAAAAAGCTTAGGAAACTATATAAACAGTTAAAACTATAAATATGTGTATTGTTTAGTAGTTTTTTCGAATTATACTAGTTTTAAAAGCTAGTATAATTCAGTTAACTTGCAAAAAGTTAAAACCTTTCAGTTAATTATAGAAAGAAAAAAAAAAACTTCCATCAATTTTTAATCATAATATAAATATCTTTACAAATTTTTTTAAAGTTTAGAATATGTATGTTTTCAAACAAGTATTTTATAGAGTTTTTGTATTAACTAAAAAAGATTGCTCATTTAAAGAAGTATTACAATTTTTTTTTTAATCCGAACTAATATAAATAGTACCTATTTTAAGTTAGCACGTTTCACGATAGATTTAATTGTAATATGTGCTTGTTAGCATACTTAAAAATCTTAAATACTATTTAATTTTTAAACTGCTATTCTTGAATTTGAAATCATTAACTGTTTTTAAGTTAAGAGTTTTTTAGAATATTTCTAATAAAAACTATACTTTAAATTTTCACAACTATTAAAAAAAATTCCGATAACTTTTAAATAAAAGTAAATAGTTAATAAGTTAATACTTGTTACATATATGTTCAAAATATAACAATTAAAATAAAGTTTTGCTTTTATTTACCTTTGTTGTTGTTTAGGCGAAAAAGAAGACCGATCGCCGTTCATATCTATAAAAAATTATTATATTTACTACTTCTTAATGATAGCTGATTTGTAAAACACGTGATAATTTATTTCTTCAATAGTGTAAGTCTATAAAAATAAAATCTATCATTGAATGCTAATATGGTTTACATTTTAAAGATTTAATTTGTTTATTTTAGTCTTCGTTTGTTTTAAAACTTGTTGAATGTTTATACTACTAAAAATTTTATAAACAAGCATGTTTTAATTTTATTATTAAATAAAATTTATAGATATTTAAATGTAAATACAGAATTAAAGACAGACTTATAAGAAGTTGCACTGTTTCAATTACTGGATTTAACTTCACAAAGCAAAATTTACTACAAATCAAGTTTGATAATTTTTGTCAAACAACAAACATAAAACAAATAAATAATTATATAAGTAATAAAGCGTAATGTATAAAAACTGATGTTTCGAACTGATGTTAGTTTTTTTTTTGTATTAATTATCATTCAAAAATGATATTAGTTAGTCTAAAAGTGAAATTCATTCTTAAGTTTTTGTTAGTAAACAATAGTTTTTGTTTGTAACTCGTTTGTATAAGTTAGCGGTTGTTTCATTTTAATATTGTAAGTCTTGCTTAAAGTACCTAAAACGATAAGTTATTTATATGTTTAACTTAAATTTTATAAAAGTAGTTTAAAAATATTCTATTTAAAGCCTCACTTAAATTTCAGAGAGTTTAAGCTGACAAGTATACAAAAGTTAATTGAAAATCTTATGACATACATTTTTCGAATCTATTTTGAGATTCTTCAGCTATTTCTGTATTATTTTGGAGAAGAATAGGCTGAACTAGCTCCGTTGTCAGTAGCGAATCTCGGTGCCCACAAAAGTTAGTATCGCTACCATCCACCGCTGATGACTGTTGGTTGAACCCTCCCCTTGCAATATGACAACTGTTGTTGGAAGCTATCGAGTTTCCTTTACATTTAGACAGCCGCTTAAGGTCGTTATGAATGATAGATATTTTTTCAAAAGGTTGCTCAGAGTACGTATTGAGTCTCTATAAAAAAATAAATTTTTAAATTTTGATTATGACGGCACAAAATATATAAAGTTTTAAACATAAAAGGTCGTACTAACAAATTATGAAAAAATGTTTTTCACAAATAATAACAAAACTATAAATAATACCAAAAAACTAAATAGTTTAAAAATACAGTATGAAGTAATAATATTTTTAAATTGAACTTTTAATTCAATAACTTTTATTTTGTAAAACTTTTAACTTAAGGAATTTAGATAGTTACAATTGTGTAAAACATAAAAAAAAATGGTTGTTATAGTTTAAAGTAAATTTTAAACGAACACAAAATTATACTGTTAAACTAATGTTTTTCTGTATATATTTTAATTAGTTTACTTTAAGCTTAAAAGTATTTTTCTAAACATAAATACTCTAACGCTTGCTGAAGTTTACTTTTGTTCTAAAACAATGACAAACTTTAAAAAGTTAATTAAATTTTCTAAAAAAAAATTAAGTCTAAATTTGATTTAGATTGATATAAATTACTAGTTTTGCTAGGAAAATAAAAAATAGTGTAAGGAGGAAAAATCAGTCATAGCAAAGCTAGTATGAGCCTGAGTTTAATTTTTTTTTTCTACATAAAAGCTGTTTTTTAGTGTCATCAACTTTCTATCTAGTTTTAGAACTTAAAGATTTAAACAGTTTTTAGATTCTATCAATTGTTTTTTTTTTTAATATTTTAACACATATGCTTTCAACTTCAGATATATCTAGTTTAAACCAAAACCGTTTTACGTAAGCTTCGAAGTAAAATATACAATTAGACAACAGAATACTAAAATGTTTCATTGATTGTGAGCTTGTTTTTCTATCGTTACGAAAGTTTAAAATTTTGCCTATATATTTTATTTAAATGATTATAAATTTTCTATAATATTATGTTAATCATATTTTACATTTAAAAAGTAAAACACATCATTGATCTTGAAAAAAATGTTTAATAAAACAACTAATACTCATGCACGGTAACTTAAGTCATTATGCTTTGATCTAAGTTATATTGTAAGTTATTTATAAATTTATCAATATTTAAAAGATAAATGTAAATTATATTCGTAAATGTTTTACTACGTATTTTTTAATAATGGTATCTTCATTTTTTTTACTGTGATTTTTTTCACGGTAGTTGTTTGGTATGAAACTCCACAGCAGTTTTTTGTAGTTTTTGCAATATGAAGTAATGTTTTAAGAGTTTTTTATGCATAATTAAGTAGTCATTGGTTTAATTAAATACTCTGCTAGACATACTACTAGAATAAATCACAGAAAGCATCAGCGAAAGTCTAACAGAACTTAAGCCTTGACTTACATATGCCGTGAGACACGCACGAACATAAAGGTTCGATTGTATAACATTCAATATAAGAAAATAATTAATTTTTATGTGCCTAGATTTTTTATCTTGTTATTCATAATTTGTAAATTATTGTTGCACTTTTCTTTATGCTTATTTACCACCCTAATTTTATTTTTTTTTTCTCATTAAACATTTTTCTTTCAATGTTATTTGATTTTGACGAGCATTTTTATGTATTTATTTTAGGTGTTTTAAAATGTTTTCAAAAACATCTTTTTTCAAATAAACTTCCTTTTAATTTTCTTAGGTACGTGATTATAATGACTAATTAAGTTCTAATTATTTTCTCATTAATTGATCTTATTAATAATTGTGTGCTTCATGTTATTTTTATTATTACTTAAAGCTTTGAAGATCATTTTGGTAAAACATCTGAGTAACTATCTTTGAGTAAACTTTTGATAAAATTTTGCTAATAGAAATGTGTCCTAATTTTTACTATCGGTGCACATATTTTATAGAATGCCTTTTGTATTTCAAAATTTTGTTTTAATTAAATGGTTTAAGTACTTTTTAAAATACTTAACCCACCTCCTCACCATTTTTCTTATTGTAATCCATGTATTCGACAAAATCTGTGACAAAGACACAATAAAGTGAGTTCGTAGTCTCGTTTATTATTCTCAGACACCAATATGTATTGTTGTTTGAGTTAGTGCAGTAACACCTTTCATCACCTTGAGAAAAATTGCTAGTTATAGTCAAACTTCTTTTTTTAGTTGTTAAAGTTTTTTTAGTTAACTTTGTTTTCATATTTTAAACTTTTTAGAATGTTTGAAACAACACAAAACTGTGTGTATTTTGAATAAATTTAGCTTCTTTGTAACGTTAACTTAAAAGTTTTGATTACAGTATGTAAGTTTAAAAACTGTATTAAAACTTTGTTACAAAATTTACATATATGTATATACATATGTACCAAAAAATAGGACCCAATAAAAATATTACTTTATCAAGTTATTTAAATACGAATACACCTTATGTGAATAAATCTTTTTATCTAATAATAAATAGTTTATTACAAATTTCAAATAACAAATGTTTAACTTTATGAAATAGAGGTTAATCAAAAGATATATACATATATATACAAGTAAAACAGCTTTTTTTATATTTAAAACTTAGAATTAAACAATGGTTTGAATATTTACTGTAAAAAACAACTGTGACTATTGGTATACAGCTTTTCAAGTCAGTTGGCCAGGCTTAGCTGAAAAAGCTATTTGCGGGCTAAAGTTGATAATAAGAAATAAGTCGCGGGCCAGCTATTTTTTAAAATTCTTAATTCAAAATTAAACTAAAATTATCGTATTGTAGGAGCTTAATTAAAAAAACAAATTTAGAGCATAATATAACATATTTTTCATAGAATTTTTTATTGTGCTCATTTTTTATTGTGTAATAGATGTAGTTTTTAAGCTAAAAAAGTATGTAACGAGTTGGGGTTTCTGCTTGGTGGGCCGAATGTTGCCCATTCCTAATTAAATAATAAACATAAAGTTTTCTTAAACAACCTTGCCACCGTGGAGGCACCTTCCATTTCTCTTTATCAAGTCTAAAGCAAGTCATTCCACTGGTTGAAGTTGAGTTGTTTGTAGTCTCGGCACACTTTCGACTGGCTGTTAGAGGTTTTTTCTTTCTTTTTTGGATTTTAGCATCAGGTAAGCTGTTTCCCGGGCGATAAATGTCTTCAATAGAAGGTTTCACGTTTGGGCTACGATTGTAAGTTGTTCTATTTAGATCTTTGAGTGTTTTAAAATACTTTAAACTGTGAAAAGTTTGTCACGAAATAAGAAGTTAATATTTGCAAATATAGCTTATATTGAAGAATTGTAGCTAAATTTTTAATTCTATACATTATTTTTAAAACTTACTATTTAACCAATATTTTACGTGTTCAGTTTAACACTTGTTTTTATTTTTAGATAAATACTTATATAAACTAAACTCATTATATGGAAATCAATATATACTCTCCTTTTCCGAAAGTGAGGACACTTATTGTTTTTTATAAATAGAAACATAATAACTAGGTAGTTTTATAAAATATAACTGAAAACAAAATAAAAGTAGTTTAAAAACACCTTTTTGAAGGTTTTGGCCTTTTAATTTTGAGATTACACTTGCATGATGGCCGCATTATTTCCATACATTTTCTGAAAACACTACCATCAATTCTGTAAATTTGTGGTTTTTCATTATAGTTGTTTAGTTGAATTTAAATTTTTAAGGTTTTAATATCATTAAACATAAGTTGTGGTAAATTAGCCTATTTTTATGTAACAGACTATTAGTAATTCAAATTCAGAACTACCCATCTACGTTTCAGAACGAGGATATAAAGTATGTGCATGACAAACAGTATTAGTAAAAGTAAAAGAAACAAAAAAAAAGTTTATTGGTAACACTGATAACTTTGTTTTCACAAAACGAAAAGAAGTAAGCTCTAACCGATGAAATAATTGTAAATTAATTGAACTACATATAAACTGTTATTTAAAATTCATAGTTTTTACTAGATCAAGAATTGTGTAATTGAAACTGAAAAGCATTACATTTTATTTTCAAAACTACTATATTTTTGCGATTTAAATAAAGAATAGCTAGTTGTTTCTATTTATGAAAAGAACTTAACCTTTTAGACATACGATGCATTGCGACACTAAGATTTTTTCGGACACCATAAAAAAAGTGTTTATAAGCTTTACGAATTTCACCAACAACTGTAAAGTTTAAGTATAATTTCATTATAGTAATTTTAAGCTATAAGTTTTTTTTTTCAAATTTCGTACTAGTTGTGCAAAGTTTTATTTAAAAATAATTTTAAAATTTTTTTGTTTATTTTTTTCATTACTAAAGTTTAATATAAATAAATATTGTTACCTTACTTTTAGAAACACCAAAGTTTTAGTTTATTTTTAATACTTTTGTTGTACTAAAGTGATGTTTAACACAAAGACTAATGTAAATTAGATTTAAAAAAAAAATCAACTTATCTTTACTCTTTTAGTGTAGTTAACAATTAAAATGTACTAACGTTTATTACACTTAATTTTTTGTTCAAGTTTTGATAAGTGATTGCAAGACAGTTTTGAAAACAGTGCTTTACTTCTGTTTGGTCGATGTTTTTGGATAGTTAGCTTCCTTCTATTTCCTTTTTTGAATCTTTGGCTTTGTCCTTGTTTTCTTAAGCTTCGTTTTTCTTGTTTGAAACCGTATTTTTCCTTAAAAAAAAAACTAAATGGCTACTTAAAAACATTAGATAGTTTTTTTTTTACTTTTCTTCTTATCTATTTACTATAAACTAATATTTTCTTTTGTTCTTATTTGATATTAAAGTATTTGATTCAATAGTCGGTATAAATAGCTAAATTAAAATAAAAATATTTTCAAAAGCAATAAGAAAATATTGTAAAAAAATTCAAATTAAGTTTATAACTAAAAAACATGATGCAAGTAAAAACTAAACTTTCAAGGGTTGTATTGTATTTCTAAAATTAAACTAAACAGTTTTTTTGAAAAAAAAACTAACAGAATGTTTATACTTAGCAATTTATAAAAAAAAAGTTACGCTTTATTATTTTTTTTTTAATAATTTTAGTAGCTTTTTTCTGAATGAACATTTAAGTCTTCAAATTTCTTAATACTTAGAACTACTTTAAAAAATATATTAAATGAATCTTCATATGACTGTTAAAATAAAAAAAACAAAAATACTTTTTTTTCAAGGTATCTTCTTTTGCGTCTTTTTTTACTTCTAGTAATTTTTGTCTTTCCTCGATTTATATGCTTGTTTTTTTGTTTTTTCAAAAATTTACTGAATTCGTTGTTAGCATACTCTTTTGCCATCGACTTAAATCTTAGGAACTTTTTTTCACAGTGATTTTTTAAGTTTTGACTTTCTAAATTAATAAAACTATTTATAAAAACTAAAGTTTTTGGTTAATTAAAATATAGTTAATAGATAAAATAAGCTAGTTTAAAATTGGTAATCTAAAATTCAATGTGATAGTATACTAAGTTAAATTTAGAAAATCAAAAGCAAAATTTACTACTTCGTTTGTTTATTTAGCAAATTAAAAATAAATTATTTTTAATCAAAACTTAAATTTTTAAGTTAAAACATTTTAAAAGTTCTGAAGGTTTATGATAACAAAATTTAACAATTAAAGCTATTTTTATTTTGTTAAATGACTACATAGATATTTAAAAATTTACGAGTATGTAGAATAAAAAATAAAGGCTAATTAAAAGTTTTAAATACTGCAACATCAAAAATAAAAAGAAATTTTGTTATCGACTGTTTATAGTTTTAACAAAACTTTAATTACTAGTAACGTATAGTGCAAAGTGTAGTAAACAGTAATCTGACGTATAGAATATTAAAACAATAAAAATATTACTAGAGTTAAAAATGTTTATTAAGTTATACACTTAAGGCTAGAAGATCGTATAATCAAAAAAATCTAATTAAAAATGACTAAATTACTTTTGACAAGCTTAATTTCATTAAAAACATAGAAAGTAGTATTTTATGCATTTAGAATAAAACAATAAAAATTTTATGGATGTTAATGAAGTTTAATAAACTAAATTTATTTCTTTTTACCTTTTCTCGTCATTTTCATTGTGTAGTTTCCATATTCATTTTCTAAACACTTACACGTCTTTTTCTTTTTTTTTCTGATAAAATTTCTTTAAATATAACCTTTTAGTTTATTCTAAAACTTATTTGTACTTGAGAAACATTTTTTAACTTAAGTATTCTAGACACAAAACACTAAAAGCATACTTGATACTTAAAATAATAACCATATACGGAAAAAAAAATACACTGTTTTAACAAAAATTATAAAAAAGTAATATTTTGTTAATTATGAAACTGGTGCAAAAAAAAGTTTTTCTTCAAGTCAAGTTAAATGTTTAGTTAGTTACGTACTTTTACAAATCTTAATAACTTTTTAATACATAATACTTTTTGTTAAGAAATAAAGTGAACTTTTTTTATAGTGTTAGTAAAAAAATATAAAAAATTAGTTTACAATTTAAAAAAAATAATTACTAAATGTTTTTTTCTTAATTGAAATTTAAAAAAATTTATAAATTTTTAGTTAGACAAAAAAAGTTTAAAAACTAACAATTCATTTCTGCACTTTTTCATCCTGCAAAGTAAAAATGATAAAAGTTTTTAGAACTAGATAAAAAAAGGCTTCGAAACTAATTGAGTTTTTAAAAAGTCATTAAAAAGCTTCAAAATTACTTCCAAATTTTGGTGGTGCTGTTAAAATCACAAAATGATTGCTGGTCAGGTTTACACGGATAATCAAACTTTTCTCGTTGAGTTACGCAAATCTACAAATGATATAAAATGAATCAATTGAGTACTTAACTCATGAGTTCAATTAATTTTCTACACTAGATTTAATTTTTAGAAAAATAAGACACTGCTATTTTTTATAAAAAACTGAAGAAAGTTAAACGATTTCCTTATAAAGTATGATTACTAAAATAAAGTTAATTCTTTCTTAAAATGTTATAGGATAGTCATTGTTAATCGTTTAGTGAAACGTTCGTCTCAGCTGACAATGTTAATGTGCATATCAAAAATAAAATTACTAGTACAGCTTTAAAATTTCTACTTGTTGTAAGCGTTGCTGCTTGCTAGGTTCTGTCGGTTTACATTTCTTGGGGACTTTTCCTTTTTGAATCAAAAAGCGATCCCTCCAAGGCGGATTAACGTTTGTTCGGCTAAAAATAGGATGCTATTTAGTTTCTTTATTTAATGTATTTCAAATGTATTTCTGAAACTCACTCTCGAAGAAGAGGCATAAAATTTCTACCATCCATAAACTCTGGTATTTCTACTCCTGCAACTCCAAGTATTGTGGGTGCAATGTCTACATTTAAGACTATGTCGTTCAAGCTAAAATGAAAAAACTACTTATTTGTAGATCCGAAAGTCTTCATTTTATTTTTAGTAGCTTTTTTAAAATGTACAGTAAATATTGATATATATTTTCAATAAACAACTACTTTGTACAGATCTAGATAAGTATCAAAAAGAAGTAAAACATTTGAGTACTTTAAAAAAAGATTTTTGAAACACAAGTTTTTAAATGAATACATAACAAGACAAGTGCTGATAAAATTTAAATTATATGTTTTATTTATAAAACGTCGTTCATAATCGTTATTTTTATAAAACTTTTTCTTAAACTATAAAAAACAAACTAACGTTTTATTACGGGGAACGTCTGGTCCTCTTATGTAAAACGGAACTCTTGTATCGAAGTCGTAGGGCATACTTTTTCCTTTAGCCAAACCGAACTGTCCAATATGAAAACCGTGGTCAGATGTGTACAAGATATAAGTATTGTCAAGCTCACCAATTTCTTCAAGCATGTCAACAAACTGAATTGCATAATTACAAATATAACTTTGACAAAACAAAACAGGTTTTACAAAAACAAACATAAAGCTTTCAGTTAATTCAGATACTAAAAATGGTTACAATCAAGATTTGTAAAAAACTTTTAAAAAAGTATATTGTAAAATACAACCGGGTGTAAATTGTTTAATGCGTGTTGTTCAGTATTTTTCTCTAGTTCAACTTTTAAAACAGACTGAATATTTTATTAAAATTTATAACAACTTTGCTGACTAAAAATTAGCTAATCAATTTATTTAAACTACTTATGAAGTTTAAGGATTAAAGAGGTCTGAAGAAGAAGCATCAAGTTTTTATTAAACCACAAACTTATTCATATTTAATGTTGTTTGTAAATACTCTTAGTAGATAAAAAACTATTTAATTGTGCAAAATAAAATTAAAATAGACCTACAAAATGTATATAGATTGAAGCAGGTTAGAAAAACTACGCTGAAAATATTAGATAAGTTGTCAATACTGTTAAAGTTATATTTAAAAAATACATTTAAAAGGTAATGTCATTTAACATTAACTTAAAAGTATTTAACTTTCCTTTTGTTAATTGATTTTTTTTTTACTTAAATGAAAACAAGCTGTTTAAACAAAAAATTTGTCCGAAAAAATAAAAACTTCACTTTTAGCTTCTAATTTACTTGATTTGTCTTAGAAAACATTATTGTTGTTATGCTTGTAGTATATTGTACTTTAAAAAAGAACAAATTTTAGTCAACTTTTATAAATTTATTGTATTTATACATCATAAAACTTTTACACACTATGTTAAGTTATTCTATTCATTGTATATATAAAAACACCACCGAAGCCGATTTTAGATTACATCTACCAAATAAATTACGAGATCGAATGATGAGTAATTTTTCTTAATGAAAAACTTACTTCAAAAAAAAAATCCAATCGGTATGTCTATAACAGTACTGTGACGGAGAGTACTACGAATACAACAAGTTTCGGTAATTTTTTAACCATAATATAAACAAATTATTCTTGTTGCTTTGTGATTTTACTTCGAAAATAAAAAACAATAAAAAGACAAGCAAACTTTTTCTAACATATTTAATTTTAAGATTTAATAAGTACAGCTACAAATTATGTACATGAAAAACTGTTTAACAATTAAATTCATTAAAATTTGCTTTTACCTTATTTTTGTTATACCAATCTTGAAAATTAAAACATTATCTAGCTCGTAAGATTAATCAAACTAAATTAAATAGCTTATCTTTACCTTTACATCATATATACTTGTTATTCAATTGATAAACGATAACAAAGGAAATAGAGTATAACTATGATGTCAAAGAAATAGTTACATTTTCAAAAATTACATAATCAGTTGTAAACTTTCAAAGTTATATTTTACTTCTACATGGGAAGTTTCAAAATATACCATTAAAATCTATAAAACTTTATTTTTAAACTTAACTACTAAACGTTTTTTACAATTAAATTTTTACCGACTCTACAAAAAAACAATTAAAAAAAATTGTATCTTACTTATTTATAAATGCATATAAAGCTATTTCTAATTTCTTACTATTTTTAACTTCTTTGAACACAAAACTTCTTCAGTATAAAAACTATGAGTAATTTTTCTTAATGAAAAACTTAGTTCAAAATAAAACCCAATCGGTATGTCTATAACAGCACTGTGACGGAGAGTACTACGAAAACAACAAGTTTCGGTAATTTTTTTAACCATGATATAACTTGGAACTAAATTATCCTTGTTGCTTTGTGATTAAACTTCAAAAAAAAACAACAAAAAGACAAGCAAGTAAAAAGTTGTTGTTCATATTTTCTGTTTTAAGGTTCAAAAAATACATTACTCAATGTTGTATATAAACTTAGAAAAAGCAAAAACAAAAATAATTTAAATAAAAACATTTTTTTCTTTGGTAAACTGTGTATTACAGAAAAAAGACTTATGTGAAAAATATTATCGAAGGTTTACTCTTTATAAAACCTAGACATAGAAAATATTTTAGTTTTATAATAGTATAGGATATAAATCTAAGTATAATTTTCTTTACTAGCACTAACAAAACTTTAATACTACAAAGAAAGAAAATAATTAAGATTCAAAATACTAGAAACACTAGCCTACTATTTAAAGCTAACACGCACTTTTTCAATTTTAGTCGACAAAAATAAATTTTAGAATTATATTTTAGTTTTCAAGTGTTTAGTTTTAAAAGAAGTTTAATAAAATATGGTATGTTTAAGAGCGTTTTGTTTTTTTTCAAGTAAAAAATTGGCATTTAGTACAACTTCCTAAGAAACTTAAGTTTAGCATTTTGTTTTGGGCTTGTTTTTTTAAATACATTTTCAACAGCAACGAGACTATTTCCAATGAAATTTATTTCAAAAAAACAATTTATATTTATTGTTAATTAAAAAGGTTTTACACAACTAAATTTATAATTTAAAAACTAAACTTGCTCTGATGAACTATTTAAATTGTAAACAAACATTAAAGTGACAACCTTGAAGTATAAATTTTCTAGTTTTGCTTATTGTAATATCTGAAAAGAGAATAATTGAAAACTAAAGTAAAAAAAGTAGTATAGATTTTAAATAAATGACTAACCCTCTTGATTAAATTTTAAAATCATACTAGATTCAAGGTTTTAAAACTAAAGTATATTTTTACTTAATTTATAATTCTAGGTTAAAACTTTGTTGCAGATTGACCAATTTAGTTATTGGCTTCTATTACAACAGTAAAAGAAGAAAGATGTTTTCTCTGTCCGTATATAAATCCTAGATTTCTCATTTATAATTTAGATGCGTTTGTTTCAGAAAAGTTATACACAATTTGGCAAAAATTCTTTAAATGAAATTAAGTATGTTTATAATTGTAAAAGAAATAACTTTTACATTAAAATTTGCGAACGTACAGTTTTAATTTGCAGGACAACTTTTCTTGTGTAATATTTAATTTTCTTTATATTTTTAAAAGTGATAATATTGATTTATTTTCAGATTAGCAAGTATTAGAACACTTTTAACTGCTTTCATGAAAACTTATAATTGTAAGAAACTTGAATACACACTAGTTAAATAAAGTCTTTTGTACGTAATTTGTGTTATGGGTTTCATGGCAACTCAAATTCCAACAATCTAAACTCTTAAAAAATCTCTAGAGGACCAAAACTCAAAAAGTAATATGTATTTAAAAAAAAAATGCGTCTCTAGGTCTAACTAATACCTACAAAAACTCTTTTTGTTTTTGGAAAAACATGTTAGTAAAGCAGAATTTTGAAATTACCTAAAAATGTTATATTTTAAACGTTATTTTAGTAACATATTAAAAAATATTCAAAATTTTGTAAAAAAAAAATTAGCAATTAGTTAGACCTATATACGTGTTTTTTTTATTTTGTCAAATACATATTACTTTTTGAGTTGCGGGCCTTCAAAAAATTTCAAAGAATTTGAACTGTCAGAATACAATGGGAGTAGTCGTGCAAGCTGTATTAAGATTAAAATCTACATATATATACCTAGAAGAGTTTTTAAAAGAAACTTGTGTCTTCTATTTAACTTTTAATTAAGAAAAATTAAACATCGTTTTAACAGTTGCTTAAATTATAAACAGTAGATGATTATTATTTTATGACACCATATTTAGTCATTTTCAAGTACAATTTAATCGTTGCGTAAGTGTATGTTTACAGTCATTTAAAACATATTTTAATCCAAAATAAGACTGGAGTGTAAGAGTTATTGAAAACTTTTAAATACTTTATCCTACTAGAGTAATTGAAAATAAAACTGTTTAAGTACCATTTAATTAAAGAGAATGCTTATAATTTAAGCACTTTCATCGACCGTTTTATTGACGTACGCACTACAAACAAACATGTCATACTTTATAATGTTTTTCACAAAAACAAATACAGTATTTTTTCTCAAAATCTTCTTTCTCAAAACTAAAAAGAAAGATAATGTGTTATGTACTGAAAATGTTTAAAGTGTTTGAGTAATAGAAGTTTTTTTCTTTAACTTTTGGAATTGTAACAACTTAATGAAAAAAACACATATGTTAGATCATTCACTAAGGTTAGTATGTTGAAATTTAGAATAAGCAGAATTATCTATAAACTAATACTTAAGTAGTTTTAAAATTATTTATAGATGTTATTCTTAAGTACATACAGCTATAGAATAAGATTTAAAAATAATTAAATCTTATTGACCATCTCAAAATAAAAAAACGCTTAATCTGAATTAGCTTTTTTTTTGACTATTATAAAGCATCTAAAAAATATCAACTTTAAAAACTTTGGAACTTACTACTCTTAATTGATAAGTATTTTAAAGCTTAAAACTTTTTATACATTTGCATTTAAACAAGAAACAGCATCTTAAATATTAAATGTAACCTATTTAAAGCTTATTTACTGAAATGTCAAAGCTACAACTTTTCTAAACATATCAAATCTTAATAAGTTATACGAGAATCGTTTAAATAGCCTGAACAAAATTTTATGTTATATACAATCTTTCATTTTGAAAATGTTTCTGGTAAAAATCACCATTTGAGAAACTTAACTTTCGCCAAAAGATTTTATTCAGTAAAATATATAACCTTGTCAACAGCATCATCCACCGACATTAATGTCTGTAAACGCTTTTGCTGTAGCACTTGGGAAAACTTATGTTGTACAGCGTCCATTGGAAATTTTATGTGCTGTAAAATCCAATGCTTATCTGGGTTTGGTCCGTAATTGTACGTTGGTGTTCTAAAAAAAGTTAGTATTAGAAGTTTACTTGTTAAAGAACTTAAACTTTGTAGGATATACAATTTAAAGAATGAAAAGATACTTTAGAAGATAAAAAGCAAAAATAATATACTCGAACATAAGAAAGAGTATTTATTAAAACCTTACGATACTTTACTAAAGTAATCAAAATTTTACTAAAGGCTACGCTTAGTTAATTGCAGTAATGTTAAGTAATTTCTTTAGTTTTGTAGATTTTAATCTTATTTTTGTTTTGTTTAAAACGCTGCTTTAAAAATTATGTACTTATAGGTTTTTTAATTTAAAGGTTAACATTTTGTTATATTTCTATAGCGCTAAAACTTTTTTATGCGTACTAAAAATTATCAAGTCTTGTAGAATTAAGAATTTTTTTCTAAAGATTATCAGTGATCTATTTTATGAAACAATTTTTTTTTAAACAGTTTAAAATCTAACTTCTATACTGTATTGATTTTTTTTGTTGCTACTTTAAAGATAGCGTTTGTCTTAACTTTTATTTTTAATAAATCTTTTAGTTAAAAAGATACTATTTTTTGAAAAAATAGACTTATTTTTAACGGTATGCTCTAAGTTTCATACCTTTAATTTAAGAATGTTTGAAATATTCTCTTCAGTATATATATTTTTGTTTTACAAGTTTTTATAACTTTAGGTTATAGATTTTCAAAAAAAGTATCTTAGTTTTGTATAGATTTACTTTTCTAACAAACCAGACTAATAACCAATAAAGTTCAATAAGATAATACTGTAACGCATATACTAATAAAACTAAAAAAAAACGCTGCGCAAAACTAATTATATTGATAACTGCCAATGTTATTTTAACATGTAAAACTTTATTTGATGTAATGAAATTGACTAAATCTATATTTTTAGTTCTAGTTGTAAAACCCGGTTTAAAAACTTATTATTATCGTTTGGTATTTCCTTAACATTGAAAACTATAAGTAAGATTTAAAACTAAAGCATTAAATGTTTAAAAAACTTATCGAGTGTTAAAAATAGAACATCGGACTAAAGTAATTAAATCACTCTCATAATTTTTTAGTAGTCGTCTTTGCTAAAAATAAAAAAAATAGTATTGAACATAAAGAAAATAATATTTACCATTATTTTTTTAAAGTTTAATATACATAATTTTGGAAAAATATCAAAACCAGATTGAGTTTGAATATGGTATTTGACATTAAAATCTTTTTAATATGTCTATTAATTATAATTTAAGTTATATAACCTGAAGTCGAAGTTGGTGTAAAATAATAAAAGAATAGCAGGGTTGCCATTGTTATTCCATTTTATTAACTAAAATTACTCGAGCATGACATTTAAGTTAAAAAAAAGTTTATTCATCAATAAAAGTATTTTTTTCCGGCAACCTAATAAGTAATATACATATAACTATGATGAAAATAATTGAATTAAAGCTGAAAAAGTGCGTTTGCTTGAAAACTGTAGAGTTAGTGAAATTGACTAAAAAAAGCAAAATGTAAATTTACTTAAATGAGTTATGCTTAGTTTGGTTGGCCATGATAGTACGTGTTAGTCAGAACAACAAAAAAGAGATTTTGTCTTAAGTATCAAATCGTTCCGCTTCGCTTAACTAAGTTTTTGTTTTGCAGTACAAGAATGAGATAATTTGTATTTAATTTTAATAGCTTAAAGTAGTCTTTAAAAATGATTTTAGATAATAAAAAGTAAAAGATACTTAATTAAAGAATTTTTAATTATTTTTGCCAGATTACTTTTTTCTCTCAAAGTAAAAAGAACAATAAAAAAATGTTTTAAATTAAAACTTTGAACCGTTTTATAAAACATTAATACTGTACAGTTTTAAACAATACTGAATAATATGTCTAACATATGAGACGTGACGTTTTCAAACATGTGTTGATACTGTGGAGCTCCAGCTTCCGGCCCGTGTGGGGCAGGAAAACTTAACACCGATATCACTGGCTCCTCACGGTCGTTCCTCTTTGCTTTTCTAAAGAACTCCATACTTCTATTAAGCACTAAATCAGTGAGGTAGTCCTGTTAAATTAGTCAGATTTTATTTACTGAAGCTTAACAAAATATAAAAAAAGTCTCTGCTTCAAATAGTACCCTTTGATTTGATTTCTTAAGAATGTTTTATTTGTTAAATTATACTTCGTTGATCAATATTTGTTAAATAAGTATAGTATTAAATATTTAAAAGAGTTTTAACTATTTAATTTAAACTTAAAAGACTGTTAAATTTTTGTGTTAATCAACAGTTTTGTTTTCAGGTAATCAAAAAACGTTATTTTCTTTGTTTAATTAATAACAAACTATTCATCTTTAAAAACAGATAAAAGTTTAATAACATGTAAACAAAAACCTCTAATTTCAACTTTTTAAAAACAAAAAATTGATTAAATGAGTCTAGTTATATGCTAAATATTATTTATGAAAAACATATAAAGTAGAAAAACAGTATAATAAAAATTGAAAAAAGAAGAAGTTTACAACTTACATAAAAAAAATTAACTTCGCTTTTATTAATTTAACTTAAAGAAGCTTTGTAAAAGTTTAACAATATGATTCTTATTTTTTAGTAATAACAACTGTAAAAACTTGTAGTAGTTTATTAAAACTTTAATCTAATTGAAAAGTAACTAATAAATCAATAATTATTATAATGGTTCTACATGTTTTATTAGTATTGCTATTATATTGTTTATTGTGCAATGTTGGATACAGACATCAAAACCTGAGCCACTTAAACAGGACACACAATGAGAAAAATAAAAATAAAATAAATACATTTATACTCAACAAAATAAAACATAAACAAAACAATAAACAAAGTTAAAATTATAAAACTCATAGGTAAGTTTAAACTTATTTGCTTGATATAAAAGACGATAACTTATTACATAGAAACACATCTGTTAAAAATTAATAAAAGTTTATTTATTTTAAGTTTTTATATTAAACGAATATAGTCTATATATTTTTAAAAGTTAGATTTATAAACTAAATAAATTAAATGTTGTTGAGAAATATACTTTGCATCAATTAAATTTAATATTAAATTCATACTTCAGAAAGATCAAAAAACTTTATTTTCTAAACCTTATAGAAATGTATGCTTTCTTTTAATAAATTACCTAACAATATTTTTTTTTACCTCAGCGTAATTATCATTGTGGTGTTCTCGTTTTCCTTGATTCCATATAGAATAGTTGTAATATTTTGAGTTCTTCAACAACCCTTGCCACATGTTCCACCCTGGCGGGGTATATTCCCCTTTGTATTCATTTAAGTACTTTCCAAAATACCCTAAAAATGTTTTTAAGCGTCTAATAAAAACTGTCATTACTATTTTGTACACATGCATATATACTTTTTCAAAAGTCTTAAAGCTGAATTGATAAGGTTTTTTTTGTAGTCAAATGTAAGCAGTATATTTGTTTTTTACCTTTGTTAAACTACTTAGTTGTCTTTTAACAAAGTATTTTTGAATAAAGGCTTTTGTTATGTAAAACAAGAGCAAAGTTTATATTATTACTTTTAGTTTTATGCTAGGCTTCCACGTATCTTTTATCAGGCTCTCGATTGATCGATGCTTTTCTATTTACTAAGATTCAATCACTCAACAACTCTAAACAAATTTTAAGCTGTGATAAACGAGCAAAAGTCAATTTAACGTAACATAAACAATACCGAACCATTACCAATGAAGCGTTGAAATGAGATAGAGAACCAAAGCAATCTTTTTTTACGAGTATAGGTATTTCAAACTTAAGTAAAAATAATAAAAAGAGTTGATCTTGAATTCAAATAATGACTAAGATTTGATACATAATACTTAGTTAATGTTCTTAAGGATTTTATATCTTATTACATTTTTGAGGTATTGAATCTACAACAAAACATTTATTTATACTACCACTATATTACAATATTATGCTTTTTTAAATAGAATTTAATTTTTACCTCTAAAAAATTTTAAAAGTTTATAACTAAATAGAATTAAAAGAAATTCTTGATTAGAATAATTTTTTTATGTTTTGCTTGTTTTTATCAGGGTTATATTATTTTCATTATATAATAATATATTTACTTTTCTATAGTTGTTACTTTCTTATAATATAAGATCTCTAATTATTTTAGCCAATTTCAATAAATAATTGAACTGCTTTATACAAAGCTTTATTTTTATTTTTAAATAATTTTTTAAAGAGATTTTTTTTGAACCAGTTTTTTGTATAATTACTATACTGTAATAGTTCTTTATAAAATTAAAGTCGAAAACTTCAACATACATGAAATATTTTTTCTTTTTTTGAACTACAAAATTAACAAATGTCTTATTTTGTAAGACGTTTATCTGTAAAAATTTTAATTTTTTAAATAAAAAATAGTTTATTTTTGTAAAGTACTTTATTAGAATACTTATACCAAATTTTTAGCAACATTATAAACTCAACAACTTGTTTTCATACGCTTTTAGTAAATAAAAGCGCTAGTACGATAAACAATTATTGAATTAATACTTAATCTATTAAAATTTAGATAACAAAAAACTCAAAGTATACAAAAAGCATTTAGACTACACGTAGCTTATTTTACTTCAAATCAATACGAATCATAACATGTTTGTAGTGCTTAAAATAAATCAAAAATAATCTTTAGTTAAACCTGTTTTTTTATTTACACTTTTAAGTATTTTATAAACTTAAAATAAAGGTTTGTTACATTTTGTTTTTGTTTAAACAAACCTGTATTGTAGCCAGATTTTTGTAAGAAAGTGGCAAAAGATCGACTTTCATAGTTATCTTTCCAATCTTGAGAACCGCATAATAGAGTATTAGTGAGCACGTTGTGATTGTGAGCGTATAGTCCTGATTAAAAAGCTTGGTTGCGAGTTTTATAGTTTGTATTTTAATTTCTTTAACAAACTACAAGTTTTAACTTTTTTCTCTTATTTTAGTTGTTTATTAAAAATAATGTATTTAAATATTTTTGGTGGTTGTATAACAATGCGACCTAAAACTTTGAATTTTCTAACACTTCTCACTAAAAGTATATATAATATAGTATAAAACGCAACAGTATTTTGCCACGCAATAAGTTTTAAATAAAGTTACATTATTGAAAAAAGCCACATAGCTACTAATTATATAAATATTTTAGTATGCATTTACCATGTTTTAGCAAAAAAAATATATAACAAAAATTCAGTAAGCAAAATAATTTTTATAGTTTTGGATATAAAAATCGCAATAAAATCTAAGATATATACTAAAAACATCTACTTTGTTTATAAATTAAACTTATATTTGTTAAACTGATATTCTTGACTTTTTGAAATTTTGTTTTTTTTATAAAATTATAATGTAGTAATGAATTTTATATTTATAATGTTTTAGATATAGTAAAAAAGATTTTAAAAAAGTTTTTTTATTTTATTAAAACCACTACAAAAAAATATTCTTTGTTGAAGAGTTTATAAAAAGCAAGTGAATTTATGACTACACAGTTTTTTATATCTACTACTTTCTTAAAAACAAAAATTAATTTACTTCTGTTTGTAAACATCACATGTTTTCTTCAAATTTCAAAACTTGCTTAACTCTCTCTTTTTAAGCAAGTGTTAGTACATGAATAATTTTAAAAATAAAGTAATATTTTTTTATGTATATGATTAGTTCAAAGAAAAACTTTTTTTGTGCCAAAAGGTTCTTAATTTTGATCAAAAATGTTACAAATACAATAATTAAAAAACAAGCTTTAAATACTAAATGACTTTCATTTTGTTCTTATTGTTTAGTTTTTATAAATCATAGCTGTATAGTAGCGGTTCTTAACCTTTTTTTAATGTTTTTTCAGGCAGTTACTAAATTTACTTCCAATATGCAAAATAGTGTTTAGTTTAGAGGAAAAAAAATAAATTTTTCGAACTTTAAGCTTAATAAATATTAAATATTGCAAAATTTAAAGTGTTTATTTGACTTAAAAATAATTACAGTTAAACACTAACTTATAATTTGAAAAGACAATTAATAAACATTACTCTACATAACTTTAATAAAGAAAAGTTAACCCCTTAAATAATGGAATTACCCCAAGGGTTACATTTACCCTAAGTTAAGAACCGCTGCTCTATAGTGCTGTTTTCAAGTTTACAGCTACAACTTAAAACTACACTATTAAACTGGTATAGCCTAAAATAAAAGCTTAAAAACTTTTTTTATTCGAGATTACTTTTCCAATTACAACATTAAGGTAATCAAAAACCAATAAAAAAATTCATAAAGGTAACTCTTATATTTTTCAATTAAACATCGATCTAAATTTGTAGGTAAAAGTCTTATCTCATGTTTATTTTAAGATGTCGTACAGCTGTGGGCTTGTTTACACGCATACATGCTATAAAATCAAAAAAATTAAAAACATTTATACTAAAATAAAATATATTGTAAGGTCCTAAGTATCAAGAATAGTATTGCAATTGAAGCTACTTCGTTTTCATTTAAATCGTAAATTGAATTGTACAAAATTTTTAGCATTTCTTAATAAACAACAAAAAAAGCACACCATGCGATTTTCAAACTTAATATTAAGTTCTTAACATAAAAACTAATTATGCTTAATACAGTGAAATAGACTGATTAAGATGAATTCGCATTAAGTTATTTCTTACTTTTAATTCACATCTTTTCGAAATTACGTTACTCTAATGGATATTTAATGTTTTTAAATCTTTACTCCTTTTTTAAGAAGTTATTGCAACAACTTGTAAAAATTTCTCCCGTTATAAAATTTTGTATTTGTTAAACGAAAATTTTAGATTAAAACTTAAATTTAGTCTGACTCACGTTTTTGTTTTAGGTTCTGTTTTAGCTTCTACTTAAGCGTTATATTTTTATATATAAAATTTTTATAGATATAGACATACTACAAAAAACAGTAGTTTATTAAAACGGTAAATATTATTTCTGAATTATTCTATACTAAACATAAATAAAACATTATAAATAAGTAATGATTTAAAATCTATAAAACTTAAGTTAGATCTTTAACCTAAATATTTTTAAACACTAATGTATGTAAACAGTTTAATACCTTTTCAGAAACATGTTAAAAACCTGTAAGAAAAGAGCTCCGAGAAGGACAGCATATTGGTGAAGTTGTGAAGGAATTACTAAAAGTCGTTCCAGATTGTACAATTTTTTCTTTTGTTTTTGTCATATAGTCCATAGAACCTAAGAAAGTAAATATAATATACAGTATATCAAAACTGTATTAACAATTTTTTAATATAGTAGTTTTAAGAATTCCGTAAATAATAGTTAGTTTTTTTTTTATCTTACTTCTGCAGTTAGTTTTTTCAAAACTAAAGTACTTCACAGCGCTGTTTAGAAAACTATGTTATAAAAGATTTTTTGTTTTGAAATGTCAACAAAGTTATAGCAATTAGTTTTCAGACTTTAAAGCACAATACATTTTATAAGTTTTTTTTCTATAATTTGTATATTAGTAAATAATTTAACTTATTTCAGTAGTACACTCTGATTAAAAAAGTTACAAGTACGAAACAAAAACAAGACTTAGAATGTAATGTCTGTACATAAATGTGAACACTTACTATAACTAGTTTTTTTGCGTAGTCTACTTTTCAAAAAGAAAATTATCGACTTGTGTTTATTATAAAATTTTTAAAGCAGGGTTTCCAAAGCTTATTTTCATAATCACCACTTGGAAGAAAACTAAATGACAATTGTCCCTTTACTAGTTACTACTTATTTGATTTTTACCGGTTTACTAGTTATCTATCTAGTTTAAAGCAAACTCGATTTTTTTTATATTATCTATTAGCACTTTAAAAGAACAAGCTAAACAGTTTTATATTTCTAAAGTTATACTTTAAAACATTATTTCCAAAAGGGGACAATATTGGCCTCATTGGTAAACTCTGTTCTAAGCATTTAAGTTGAAATGTTTTATATTTAAGTTGAGCGAAAGGGAACTTTTTTATTTATTTTAAGCTTAGGATCAAACATAAAATATCAAGATAAAATTAATAAATAGCAAAGCAATAAGTAAAATGTTATATATTAATTCTATCAGTATCAAAAGTTTCTAAAATGTTCCCCCTCCCTTTTTCGTCCCCTTACAAGTTATTTACTGAACTTGTCTGTTTTAAATTTTTGCTAATTCTTTTGAACTGTTAATAGATTATGTAAACTATATTCGAGTTGCTTTAAACTAGAGTAAAATTTATCTAAATAAAAACAGACAACAAGTATATTTTACTTTACTATTTTACAGGCTAACATTATTTTTAAGTTATCAATTTACTAGTTAATAAATTTTTTTTTAAACTTTATCACTTGGTTTTTGAATAGTGCAAAAAAAAAAGAGAATCTTTAGTAAGTAAATAAATTTACTTATTTTGTTTTATTAACATTTGTAAATCTTTTACAAAACTTTTTTTTTGGATTAAATGTGACAAGTCAATATGTTTACAATTTCAAAATAGTATTTATTATTAATTATTTTAAAACAAGATTGACGTAAAGATTGTTAAAAATCACAAAAAAAGTTTTACTTAACAAATTAAGATTCAAAATTTATAGCAATTAAACAACAAATGGGCAACTTTGTTATTCAGCAAGATACACGTTGTACTTAAAAAAATCATGTCAGACCGCGTAATTTAAAAAATTTCTGCATAATTATTAAAAACAATCTTTTATTAGTAAATTTGTAATGAAATAATCTTTTAAGGTATACTAATGCGTACTTAAACTGAATCGAGACCACACTGACACATATCCACACTGACAAATAGCTCCCTTTTTTTCACATGTAACTTTTAAACTATAAAAACGCCGCAGCTTAGAATCGGCCCGTAGGCTGTATGTTATTCATATAGAGTCAGACTTAAAACATAACATGGTAATGAAAAACTTTTATAACATAATGATCACGTTTTCCTGTTTGTACTTTTACAAATTATAAATGTCTTTTACTTGTAAGTAAACACTAACCAAGTTGAACATCCTGATCATCGGTCATAAAAACCACAATGTTCGGTCGTCTCGGCTGTGCTTTAGTCCTTTCTTTTTCCGATGATACAGTAGATACATAAAGAGATGCTATGAATAAAATTGCAAAAAAACTCTGCCCCTAAATTATTAAAGATTGATAAGTGTGCGTATAATATAAAAATTAATTTTTAAAGTGTAATCTTACCAGCTTTTTTGGTTTCTTTAACATTTATTTTGTGTACGTTCGGAGATGCAATATAAAAATTTATACTTGATTTAAAACTAACTATATAATTTACCTGTAACAATGCAAAAAGTTATGAAGAAGCTTTAATAGGCTTGAAGTTAAAAAAAGATTGTAATTATTATTATTATTTATTTTTCAAACAATTTGTACTAAATTGTTTTAAAATAAAATATTTTAAAGAAAACTAACATTGTGTTAAAATAACTAATTAAACTTTGTAAGTTATTCACTTTTGTTATTTAAAAAAAATTCATTGCTACTGGATATAAATATCATGAAATTAATTTTTTTAATTTTATACAAACTAATTTTCTAAACTTTTCAATTTTGAAAACTTTAATCTACCACTTTTGAAAAAGCATAAAAAATTGCAAACAGCGTTGAACACTTGAATGGCGCGTGAAAGTGGTGTCATTTACATGCTTATGAGAGAAGTTGTAAGCTTTTTTTTTCATAAATTAAAAGTTTCTGAGCGCTTAACAACGGTAATATTTTTATGAATTTAATTGAAGTATTTTTAAAACTTAAAAAGTATATTTTCTTCATTTGAACAAAAATGGCATATAAAATATCAAAATGTACTTTCAGTATTATTTTTATCGTTTCAATGAATGTATACACACAATAATACAACTACTGCTGTTAGTTTTATTTATCACTTATAATTTCAACTTATCACAGATAAAAATATAAAAACATTTGATAACCCCTTAGTATTCTAAAAGTACCAGTTTAGTTGAATTGGTTGACTTATTTTTTAAGTTCTTATTTTTCGTATCAAAAAATATTGTGTTTTTCTTAGAGTATTAAGTCTTATCTAATTCTATTTATAAATATATATTAAAAACATTTGTACTACACACTCGTCTATCTTATTACAATAAGCTAATAAAAGATTAAAATATGTTTGTTTTAACTACTTTGTTTTTGAAACAAACTTCTTTAAACAAACGTTGTTTCTTGTCAAACACATTGTAAATAGTTTTAGTTGAGCTAGTATAAAAGTTTAAATACTTAAGTGTTTTAAAGTAAATGATAACTAAACAAAGGTTTTAATCAGTGTAAAATGCTTTGTATCGTCAAAAAAACTTTAACTTTTCATAAATATTAAGAAAAAACATTAAATAAGACGTAAAACAAAAAATAATTAAAAAAAACCTAAGTTACAACAATAAGAAGTTAGTAAATTTAGAGCTAGGCAACTTTTTCTACAAATTCAGCTTGTACATTTAGTTTTGTTACTTCTTTATGAATAACTACTAGCTCAATAGTTATTTTACTGATCAGGTTTTATGATTTTGAATTTGTTATTTGAACTTAAAAAAATTAGAGCAGTTTTGGATATGATCGTAATGCTGCTTTTGTCATTAAGTGTGCATTTTAATAAATTCCCCATTTTTATTCAATGTAGGAGATGTCTTGACAATGTAGGAGATGTAGGAGATGTCTGGACATGTAAATTCATAAATACTGTTTTTGTTTTAAAGCTTAGAATCGGGCAAGGAAAAGTTTAGTCGGCGAGCTAATTAAAAGTATGTAAGCGGGCCGTATTTATTAAAGAAAAGTCTTTGTGGGAGGATAGTATTTAAAAATTTACTTTAAAATAAGTTTCGAACTACTATATTTTAAGAGTAGGTGTCAAATATGCACGATGTACAGTTATTTTATTTTTTATAGTAATTGAATTTCAAGTTTTGTTTATTTTCATCAATTTTAATTTTAATTGATACTTGTTTAAACTAAAATTTAACTATCTTTTAATTAAATAACGATTTTTAAATTGTGACTAAAATTATAATATTGAAGTTTGTGCAGAAGTGACTTGACCCCATATTTTAAATTTGTCTCCATTTCTTCAAAAAGAAAAGAAGTTCAAGACGAAAAAATGAGAAAATGCAATTAAATGATCTTTAACACTAGCTGTACCGTGTGATAAAATCAAAGGAAATAAATTAAAGTATTTTTTTATAAAAATGTTTAACTTTATATATTTTGTACAAGCTAAAAAAGACGTCGCAAGCTATAGGTTTTTAACCACTAGCTTAGAAAAAATGTGTTGTCTGAATTATTAAGCTAATTTAGTACTAGTAAAAACTAACTTCACGTGGTTTTTTTAGTTTTTAAGTTCTCTCTTCAATATTTTTTTTCATTTTGGATAAAGTTTTCACAAACATTTTATTTTCAAACAATTTAGTTTCAGGTTTCTATATTTTTTATTTTAGTTTTATGGTTCTAATTCATAGATGTTATTGTTTTTTTTGTTTGTATTTATTATCGTAATAACTATTAACTTTGGGTAGCGATTATTTTTGAATACTATCTTTTTAAGATTTTCGGTTTAAGATTTCAGCTCTATTAGACTTTTATAGTTATATTAGATATTGAGAGCTCTGTTTCGAAGGCATTTAATTCAAAAAACTTTCTAAATCAGCTTCTGATGTATTTAAATCTGTAGTTTAGTACTTATTTGTTAAACTTTTTCCTCAAGAAAAGGTCGAAACCTAAGATTTTGTTTGTCTATTAAAAAGACTTTACTGTGTACTTTAATTTTGTATGTATGTTAATAACTTTCTTTAACGACCAATTCAGTATCAAAAACTAACAATAATAAATCAAATAGCTAAAGTAAACCTTTAGACCTGCATTTTCGGTTTTAAACACTTTGTCGTCGAAACAGGCAATGATTTGTGCGTTACGAAGCCTATTACCACACAGCGTAAAAGTGCCTACCCAACCGGCAATGCTTACATAAGAAAGTTTGGTTTTATTTACATACTTTAAACCTAATACATGTTTATTTTCATTAATGTCGTTTTAAAAAACGCTTTTAAGTTTGTATTATAACCATTAAGTATAAAATTGCAATGTTCTTTGTTTCGTTAATGTCGCTTTTATAGACGTTTTTTACATTTATGTTTGAATCATGGGGTATGTAAATGTTAACTGCACTGTTCATTGGTTTCGTCTATATAAATTTTGTATGACCTTTTAAATGTTTTTGTTTCTATAATTTAATCATTGGGTTTGCAAATATAGTTTGGACTGTTCGTCACTTTCGTTTAAAAAAAATGTATTATGTTTTTTTTAATACTAAATTTGATACAAAGTTTGTAAGCTCAGAACTTTTTTCTGGTTCTATAGTTTTAGTTAGATTAAATTTAATACAGTATAACTTATTTCTAAATGTAATACTTTTGTATTAGTTGTTTTTGTTATTTTTTCTTTAATTCTAAAGAAAAAATCATTTTAAACACAGCGTCTTTCGGATAAAATGTGCGTACCCAACCGGCAATGTGTACCTAAGCAGCAGGTTACTGTAGTTGTTGTGATCAAAATGCAAATCAAATTCGAGTTTAAATTTTTTAAAGTTTTGGATAAGATCTATCTCTTTACTATTTTCGTGAAACTTTAAATTATGTTTCAACTTAACTCTTTTCTCGTTACGGTTAGGTAGATATTAGAAACGCACTTCGTTCAAAATAAACCCGTCCTCTTTGCAAATACTTTCAACTAATGAACACGTTTTTAGAACTTTTAGCAACTATTTTAGTTAATTTCAGATATTTTTACTGGATAGAAATAAAACCTTAAAGGTCTATGCAACTGGTCTTCAACATTTGAAAAAAAAAACTGTGCACCAGGCTTGGTAAGTTGCTGCAAATCTGCGCAATTTTTTTTTCAAAAAAAAAAACGAGTTTTTGTTCTTTTTGTTAGCTTGGAAAGACTGTGCTTTGCTAGTTTTGTTATGAACTTTTACTTAGAATGCACTGCTAAGACATGTAAAAAAATGTTTATCTTACTCTTTTGCACTTTTTCTGTATTTCAAAGTTACCAAACACAATTTATTTAAAACTTTTTGATCTGAAATTGATCTTAGGTCTTAAACATTTTCATACTGTCAGACTTAGCTTTAATTACACAGAATTAACAAATAAAGCAAAGTCTACGTAAAAATTTCTTATTTGCATTAGTTAGGTTAATAGTCCGACGCTTTAGTTAGGTATAATTTCAACAGACTTCTTGCCAAAAACAATAATCACTTTAAGTACTTAAAAGTATGGTACTAACTAAGTTATTTCAATGATAAAGTTACATTCTGAACTTTGGATTAAATAAACCAACTGAATGAATGAAATGAGTATTGCATTTTATTTTCTTAAAAAAGACTAAAACAAGTTTATTCCATAATAATGAAAGAGTAGAAACTTTGAAAAGAAAATTATCGCTGTAACTGATCTGAAGTTTAATTTCTGGTTTATTGAACGAAAACGAAAAATTACTCAAAATTTTTTGGTCCAAGGACCTGGATACACAAAAATACCTCTCGGTCATCGAGTTGCATACCCAACTAATTAAGTGATAACGATAATTACATTCTTAATATCTCATAATATATTCTTAATTTCAATTGTATAAGGCTTAGTCACATTTCAGCCACTCGTTTTTTCGTCAATCATTGAACAAATTTTTGACCTGCTAAATGGGCAATTCAGTAAATAAGTTTTGAAAACTCTATAGAGGACTTTTATTGTAAATTGAAAATTTGTTAACCTGACTTTTGAAAGTATTAAGGAATGTACACTTAGATTGTCATGCGTCTGGTATAGACTATCTTTGCGTCTCAATACAAGTTTAAAAACTACTTGGAGAAAAAAGATTAATTTAAAATCTGATTGCCGTTTTGCTCTCATCATTAAAACTTTAGCCAATAACAACTAAACTGAAAAAAAACAACAGTTTTGTTTTATTCATAAACGCAAAAAAAAAATTAAGACATCAAAACTTTTTGTATACAATTTATGTAAATTAGTTTAATAAATTTCTAATATATTTAATACATAAGTGGCTTTTTCACAATCTTTTTTGTGACATACAAGTTGTCTTAATTTTGTTTTTATTATACAGTGATTTAAAGTTTAAACTTGTTAGTATTTTCAAGTAAAATCTTCCGTTTTCATGCTGATTAAGTTTTAAATACTTTTATTGTTATCGTTTGTAATTACACGTACTAAAAAATCATACATAAAACATATTCTATGTATTGTTGTTTATTGAACGATTAAAAACACGCTCAGAAAGTTTGGTCCAAGAACCTGGTGTACGATAAAACTTTCAGTTATCGAGTCGTTCACCAGAACAGTTTAAAGTCATGTCTAGGACAATATTTAAATATGCTTTTTCTTTTAATTCAGTTTTTATTAAAAGCAATTTTGTGAAATCTTAACAACCTTTTTTAAGAAAATGTTAAAACTTTACAAGGTCATAGTTTTCACTCTGCTTCTAACATGCGCATTTTTGACGGTGCACACTTCAAGTAGTCCAAGTCACGATGATTAATTTGCAAAGGAATCTCACAAACACAACAACGATGAAAATTATTATGACCTCATAATCAAGAAAAACTTCACGCATAGCAAACGTTCAGGAAACTGCTGCCTCATCGCTAACATGGCCACGTTACCAGGCAACGCTGAGCTGCGCCACCAAGTGGTGTCTTCAGGCAAAAGTTTCACGATTGCCCATGGCAACGAAGAGTTCGAGTTCTACCTTTACAGGGTCGCGGTCGATTCAAAAAGTTTGCTGAGGATGCAAAACGGAAGCGAGTTGATTTTCTCCGGCAGCGCCAACGACAAAATGGTCGGCCCGCTGCTGGAAAAATCCCTGATCGACCTGCACTTTGACGGCAACTACTGGCTTTTTCATGCAGTTTTCGCTTCAACTGTTCTGACGAGCTTCACCAACGGCTATTTTGAAGAGTTGTGAGACTTTTCCGTTTTAAACTCTGAGAAATTCCGCTTTGAGATAAATCACGTGGTCGATCATGGTTTGAAGAGTGGCTTTCGATCATCTCATACATTGTCAGCTTATTGTGAGGTAGTCTGCGCTCGTTTTATCAGTTTTAACCAGTAGTTACTACGGCCAGTAGTTATTTGTGGGCTATGAATGATTTAGCTATGTCAATTTTTTCAACTTTACCCACAAACGGTCGCTTTAGTACTTTGTACTTAAGCTCGCTTGGTTAAGACCACAACAGCGGTTTCTCGCGACTATTCTTGCTTGATGAGTCCTAATTAGGACGAAACTGGTCGTAGGATTGTCTCGAATGCTGTTGTTGTTGATCTTGCGGTAAAGATCATTAATTATTATTGATGGCGCGAAACATCTCAACTCTGTTGATGATGGCCGTAGTAACTACTGGTTAAAAATAACAATAAAAAAGCTTAAATTATATGAAGACGTTAAAGATTACCACACCTAATTTACAACTACTGCAGATTAAAAATAGTGTAACAAAAGTATAAATTAGAAACAGAAGTGAATCTTAATTGCGAACCATGTAATTAGCAAATATGTTAAAAACTGTGAGGTGTTGATAAGCTTTTAATTAAAGTTACCTAACCTTAATCTCTGCAGATTTAATTTTTTTAGTGCGTACCAACTATATTTAAACAGATTATAAGTCGTAGTTTTTGATTTGCTAGTTTAGCTGTATTTTCGTTATCTTTATTATTTGACTTTAAAATTTTAAGTTGTTTGTCAAAACTTCAATGATTTATAACAATTTAAACGAGATTCTTAGTTGAATGGGACTCTATTTGAATAAGATTTATTAATAATCTGATGATCAGGTTTGAATTATTTTAATCGATTGAAGCATTGTAATCAAACAAAAAATATGCTCAGGAATCTTGAACGTGTCACAAATTAGTCTTCTTGCCACGTCCGTGTTGAAAAAAAAATCGACATTGAATCTCTACCAACCACCTTTGAAATTTATGAGCACTTGCACCATGATAAACTTTAAAACATATCGACTGTTTATCGATATAAACGTAAGTTTTTAAAACTACCTGATTTACACTTGATTTTAATGTTTTAACTTTATTTAAATGAATTATAACAAGTTGAATTGAAATGATTTAAGTAGAATACTAACCAGTAAATTTTGATGAATTATGTTTTTTTTTAATAGTTTCAATATCAAAAAGTATTAGTTTAATATATTTAACTGTACGTACATACTATTTTACATTGTTGTTAGCTTTTCTAACGATCCTTAATTACATATTAGATAAAAAATAATTTACTTAGTATAATAAAAACAAATATACTATAGCACTAACTACAAGTTTCTAAATAAAAGAGTTTACGGTTAAAAATATGATTTAGCTTTGAAGCGTTTAAATGGACTAAAAAACTCTACAATTTTAAAATGTCTATTAATAAAATGGACTGAAGCAAAACATTCAATATATCTGACTTATTTTTTGGATAGTTTTTTTATAAATTATTCGGCTATAGTTTAAAAGCTAAACAAGTCTTTAAAGTTTTAGTGAACGATATACTACGAATTTAATATTTCTATACAAAATCTCACTTAAAGAATAAATTAGTGATCTACCAAGTTCAAAAATTTTGGATCCAGTCGGATCCGAATCCGAGTCTTATTTTCAAATTAGAAATTTTTCCGAAACCAGATCCAAATCAAAATTTTGAATCTTGGATTCGACCAAATCCGAATCCGACTATTTTGATAACTAGAATCCTGAAAATTTAAGCTGCTTGTAATGTAAATACAATACAAGTTTATAAATAATAAAAACTTGTTATATTATTACTTATTTAATAAACTAAGTTTGAACAATAAGTAAACTAATTTTTATTTAAAATTTTTTCTTTAACCAAAAGAAAAAGAAAAACGAATGTCTAGCTGAAGAAAAAATCAAGCCACACACACAAGAACTTAGTTTAAATATTTTGATATCTATGCAAGCAACATTAACAATTAACTTGTTTTTTTGTTATGCAAAATGAATAAATCATCGACTTTAATAAATGCTTAAAGCAGAAAACAAATCACAAACAAAGTAAAAAAAGTTTACGTTTAGCTTAAAAGTTAGTTTTTATTGTGACCATAAACGACTTAGAACATAAACTTTTGCAAGTGTTCATATTTATAAAACAAAGTGCAATTGAAAATAACATGAAGCCGTAATAAATTGAAATATAATATACCAACTATAGTAAAGGCTTAAAAAAGAATAGGAATTACAATTGTAATAATAAGTTTTTAAATTCCACTTAGGATTACACTTTTACCATTTCAAAAAATAAATATAAGTTTACCTTAGCAAATGTTTAAAAATATAAAACGAACAACAATTATCAATAGATATCTTTTTTATACTACAACAGACTACTCTTGTTTTTCAAGTTATGGTGGAGAAATAAAGTTTTTCGCCGATCTTTGTAAGCAATCAATTACGCTTTTCCTCGTACAAATTACCATCTTCAGAAAATAATCTTTCAGAATAGACATAAGATGATAGTGCAGTAAGATATTTCCTTGCAAACCTGGCAAAATAAGGGTATTTTGTCTATTCAATTTCCACCAGTTTAAAACGTTATCTCTTCAGTTTATGAATTCAAATTCTCTGTAGCAAAAAATTCCCTTTATTTCTGCTTCAGTTCCTTCATCAATAGAATCCTGTTGCTCGTCTTCCTGTGTAGCTATGTTTGATTCTATTTCAATCAAAGAATAGTAAGTTGAAAACTTCTCTGATCAAAATTTACAGAGGGTTGTTGTTTTGGTTTCTCTGGTGGCAATATAGGAGAATCACCACCTTGATTAGCCACGAAAGAAAATGCCTTTTAAAATTAAATTTTAGCTGTTCTTTAACATTATTTTTTAAGTAAGAAGAGAAAGCGAAGGTTGATATCGTCTATCAACAGCTGTTGTGAATAGTAGTAATTTGTTGTCATTCATGTTTAAGTTGTAGTTATTGGCAAAGAATAGGGGTGGGCAATGTACGGCCTGCGGAGTTAAAATGACCGACCGCCGACCGATTTTTAAATTACAATGAAATCCAACCCGCAGATTAAAATGACCGGTCCGCGAAAGAAGTGTCCGGCCCGCAAAGTTAAATACTATAAAACTTTTATAAAACTTTGTATCATACTTTTAAAAAACAAAACTGTAAGATTTTAACATAAAAATATGCTTAAAAATGGCTCTTCAAATTATTGTCTACTGGTAAAAAACCTTTTTTCCTAATGTTTTGTGTTGTTCTTACTTAGTTGGAATATATTTTTGTCAAATTACCCAGAGCAAATTGTTTGTTTAATTCTGAAAATTTACATACAAACCTTTGTCAATTATATTTGTAGACATTACATAACATCTGACATGTCTAAATCTACATCTTAAGTTGTCACGTTTGAGAAATTACTGTGAATTTAAAAAATTCAGAAAAGTGATCAACCGTATCTACATAATTAGATTCCGGCCAAATCCGAGACTTATTTATTATTTAAGTTAGAATCCGACCGGATCCGGATATCGAATTAAAATTAGTATTCAATCAGAACCGGATAATGTTTTCAAATTAGGATCCGGCCGGATCCGGATTAAAAACGGCATTATCTGGATACTGGATCTGGTAAATCACTAATTCGTAATGCTCTGGTCTGCCAAAAACAAAAATTTTCGGATTCGGCCCGATTAAAAACGTTGCCGACCGCTAGTATAAAATATTCTTTCGCAAGCCTTTCCTATATTTTTGGCTAAAGTTTTACAACCATTTGATAGTTCTTCGGAATTTTCATCATTGTTTTTACTTCACTCTTTTGTTACAAAAAAAAGGTTCGAGCATGAAATATAGTACCAAACACCTGAATTTAGTTATTTCAGTCTTTCTAGCATAAGATATGTTGAGTTCCACCTTGTACCCACATATTAAACAAGAAGCAAGGCTTTTTGTTTTGTTTGTGTTTTTTAATGTTTCTTGCATTATCTTGCAAAAAACGCGAACATGATCCAAGTTAATATTCCAATTACTAGAATACTTTGAATGTAATTACAAGTGCTTTTGCCAGTGTGCTGACTTTCTATTTCCTGGCAATTCTAAACACGATGTTTGCACTCAAAATTTTCATTCAACCAATGTGCGCTTATAAAAATATATGGTTTAAAGGTAAATAACAATTAATAGTCTCAACTTATTGCTAAGGAGAATGATATAACTTCAATTATTTGAAGATTTTGTTTTTATAACAATCTTTCACTCCAAAAAATAGAACATAAAACAAAATAAAAATTTTAATAAAATTTATTAAAATTTTATTAATAATAGATTATTTTCTTTAGAACGTTGTTTTGTAAATAAAATATTAAAATGTTTTTAAGTTAAAACATATATGTCATAAATTAGATTTATCAATTAGATATATTTTAAATTATTAACCTAAAAGTATATAGCTAAAAGTATGCAAGTATCTGCTTTAATGTTACATATTTAAGTTAAATTTCTTTTCTTTATATAAATAATTGACCTTTGTATGAAAAATCTCAAAAAAAACTTTCTTATAATTAAGAGTTTTTATTTTAATTAACAGGCTCTCCAAAAAAAAAATAAAATAATATGTATTTTTTAATTAGAAAAAAAACTAAAATAAAATATACAAGTCCTACAATACTTATCACAAGTCATTTATGACACAGCTAAATAAATAATCAATAACATCTAAAAGGAGACTGAAAACCGTATCAACCAAACAAAAGATACTTTAAATAATTACATGGTCTTTGTAAGGTGACCTCCCTACTAAAAAATCCTTAAATTTATCCACTAAGTAAATTTCATAAGTTTGCAAGAACACCTTAGTAGAGATGTTTAGAAAAAATGTTCTTGGTAAGGTCTGAGCTATGTAGATAAAATTTCACTGAACTGAGGTGACCTGAGGAAAACCTTACTAAAATTAAATAAATCAAATTATCTACAAGTAAAAATGTTTTTTCTATTCTCGTAAGAGAAATGCCAAAATGTCATTTGAACCGAAATAGGTTCACGAGCAAACATAAAAAAACTATATTTTTGATGAATAAGTAAGAGCGGTTATCCAAAAAGCTGAGATCAAACGCCTTAACTATGTACTTAATTTTGTTTGAGAGTCTAAAAAGATAGTTCATCATAGTTTTTATACTGTGTGCAAAACTTTAAATCAAAGTTGAGAAGGTTTTTATATGTGTGAAAAAACACTTTTATATCAACTCAAGCGTGAAAACATTAATTAGTTCTACATTTCAAGTATCTTTTGACAAACAATTGAGCTAAATTCAAAAAGTTTAAAGTGGTCTACCGGATCCGAAATTTCCAAATATTATTTTGAACGTAGGATTCGGCCAGATCCGAGTCCAAGTCTTATTTTGAAATTTAGGATTCGGCCGGATCCGAATCCAAATCTCATTTTGAAATTTAGGATTTGGTCGAATCCGAGTCCGAACCTTGGATTCGGTAGATCACTACTTTGTAGGTTGAAATAAAAATACTTGTCGTTGTGTGATGGAATTGTAAATTACTTATTGTAAAGTACTTTTAAAAGATACTTTCTTATTTTTTTGGTTTTTATTCGGAAATAATGTCATAATCTATAAAAACTATCAAAAACTTGATATTATCACTGGAAACGTATAAACTATTAAGGTTTAATTTTGGTAAATTAACGTCAAAAAAGTTACATTGTAAAGACTTAATTAACTTGTTAACAGAAACCAGCTATTTTATAACTATAAGTAGATTTAAGGACAAAACTAGAGGAAAAAAACTAATTTTATGAATTTGAACAAAAAGTTTGATCAATTTAAAAAAGAATGAAATTGTAGATCAATTTTAGTATACACTTTGAAAAACAATTCTCGCTTTTGTCACATTTTCAGCACAACCCACTATAACATGATTTGTGATAAAAAAATTCCAAGTTGCTGGGTATTTTACTGGTAGTAACAACTTTTAAAATTTTGTTTACAAAGTATACGAATTACGTAAAAGTTGAAAAAATAGTTTGAATATTGTTGCAAAAAATTTTTGTCGTACTCAATTAAACTATGAAATTACTACTTTATTTTTCTCCGATAAATTTGAAATGTTGGTAGAAATTTTAAACTTTTGCAAATGTTTGTAAGAAACTTTGTTTTGAATCAAAAAACAGTAAAAAAAAATTAAATTGCGTAAAAATCACAAGTTAGACATGAAAAGTTCTGAATAGCTAAAATCCAAATGATGATAAATTGTAAAGAAATTTAAAAAAAAGGAACAACTAGAAGAATTAAAGCTGAATGCAGTTTGAACTACATTAATACACTTTGTATTACAACGCTTAAATATTTTGTATTATAATTTCATCAATAGTTTATATTTAAATACAGTTCTTCTTACCTACAAGTAGCAACTAAGCTTTTGTATACTTTTTAAATTATGCAGAACAGTTTAGAATTTTACAAACCTTTATACAATGTAACTATTAAACTATAAGCGTTGAAGTAAATGTTTCAAGCTTTGAAAAATGTAAAAAACATAAACTAGTAACTGAGTTTATACAGTTAGTTACTAATTAAGTTAAGTTTAATCACTATGGTACAGTCAAGAAAAGTCACATTTTGTCACACACTTGCTTGTGTACTTCTTTAAATTTTAATATGTCAGAGGACAATTATGTTTACTTATTTTGCATAGACTGTATTTTTTTTACTTTTTTATTTTGTTTTGCAGACGTAAACAGCAAGAGTGATACTGTTGTTTTCTTTTTTTTTTGAAATAGTAATTTCTAATTAAGTAAAACCATTTTATAATCAAAAAACCTTAAAATAAGATTGGTTCTAAATAAAAAGAAGGCTTTTAAACAAATATATCACAAATTATTGTTTTTTTTCTCCGAATATGGCTGCAGTAAAATCAAAACCTTAATGGTCACATGATAATTCTATTTCTGACAGTTTAGACTATTTAGAAAAAATCAAGGACTTATACATCAAACTATGTTTGAAAAAGGAAAAGAAAAGTATACAAAAAAGTCAAACTAGTAAAGATTATGACAGTAAGAAAAAACATTTGCTAAAAATACTCATACTTTAGTAAATTAAAAAGTTTGTTTTTGTCAAATTTTAACAAATATTATCAAGTAATAGAATTTTATATAAAGAGATAATTTACATTAACAAAGAATTACAAAAGTTTGAAATATCAGAACTTGAATAGTCAGAGTTTGAATTGTCGTGCACCTAAATTTTAATACTAACTATAAAATTAGACTTCAGTGTCATTATTGATTTTTCATGCTTTTTTCATTGAAAAATACTAAAAAATTATGTTAAAACTTTAGTACAAAAAAGAAATTAATCACAAACTACGATTGATCTACGCCATAAACAATTAAAGTTAAAAAAATTATTATGTTGCTTTAATATATTCAAATAAAATAAAAAAAGTTTTTTCAAAACAGGTTATAATATTATCGTAATTTTAGAATGTTTGTTTATAAGTTATGTTGAATCTTGATATTTCAGTTAAAAAAAAACTTTTTTTTGTATTTTTACAGTGTGTCAAAACTATTATACTATAATTAAACTGATTTAATCATTTTTTTTGTTTGTACACTTTAATTGTAACTAATACTAACTACAAAATGCTGTTTTCTTTTTAAACCTTATAAGTATACATGTTATAATTAAAACAACTGTATGTTTCTAACGAAATATTTATTTAACACAACTTATTTTTTTTATTTTGCATAAGAGTTTACAATCTAAAATATATATTTTATCAAACGTTTAGATTAAATTATAAGTAAAAGTAGTAAGAATTTTCCACTATGGTAAGTAAAGAGTTTTTTTATTATACATTTTTTATGATGCATGAAAAACTTTTTTGAAATAGACAAAATAGTGCACTGAAAACGTAGTTAAAACTTATACTTACAATTATTTTTTGGTTTATAGTTGTTCTCAAGTATTTTTTTCTTTTATTTGTTGCACAATTACTTATAATTACTAAGGATTTATGTATTTTTATTTTTTTAATTAAGTAAAATAACTTGTTTAGTTGCATTTTTTTAATTTTTTTGAGTAAAGAGTTTTCTATTTAATTCACAAACTTTGGCTTCGATCTTGTTTTAAAGTTAGTATGTACTTTATATCTTTTTTAAGTTACAAAAGACAACTATTTTTAAACAAATTCTTTAAAAAAATTAGTAACTTTTTACTACTTTGATTTTTTTTTTTGAAAAACCTTATCACGATTGTAGAGTTGTCTAATTACACTGCTAAATTTACTAATCTAAATGTTTAAAATACAAAAAGTTTATGTCATAATTTGTATAAAATTGACTCTTTTTTATGCAACAGCTGCTTCTTTTTTATCGATTTTATCTAATAATACGAAATATGAAAGTAGCTAGTGATTTAAACTTAAAGTTTTTTTTTTCGCTTTTCAAGGCGTTCAATGTTAAAGCAAGAACTTTGTTGCGTAATTTTTACTTAATTAAACTTATAACAAATCAGTTTGAAAACTAATATATCAATCAGTTTGTTAAGTAAACAAAAAAGGTGTGTTTTAAAACAAATTGAACAAATATAAAGAAAGCACTTACAAACTGTCATGACTTGCTAAAACTTTATCAACTTTACTTTTTTTTTTTAGTATTTCAGTTTTCTTCTCTCAAATGACTATAAAAGACTAAAGCAATAAAAGAATATTAAGTTAGTTAATGCTCTAATACGAACCGTTTATTATCTGTAGATAGACAATTTGTGTAGCTTAATTATTTTAAAGGCTTTTGTACTTTTTATTATTTTTCAGTCAGGTATTTGAAAAAAATTAGCTTAAATTTATTGGTACTGAATATCAAAGCAAAGCCAGAAATTTTTGATTATTTTCGGTCCCACTATTACAAATTTCATTTAAAAAAATATGTAATAGTTTTATTGATAAAACAAAAAAAAAGATTAAAACAACATCTTAAATATCACTAGTTTTATTGATTCTAAGATAGTATAAGTCTAATAGAACAATTAACGTAGAAAATGTTTAACAAATAAAAAGATTTTTTTAGGAATCTAACTAAAATATATTTGACACTAGAAAATTCATAAAACAGTATATTTGTTGCACAATAAAAAAGCGCTCAAAAAGATTGGTCTAAGGACCTGGTATATAGAAAAATCTTTCGGTTATCGAGTCGTACACAACGGATTTTTTTGTCCAGGACATTAAACTCATAATGACTTGTTTATATATTTTTAAAATGTTTATTTTATCTAGTTATAAACAATCGTATACGAAGTAAGTTTAGAGGTGTATTTATGAAAACAAATTTGTGCTAAAAAAGTAAATAAGTTTTATTTTAAAAGATGTATGTTTTAACTTACTGCTTCGAAAGTCATTTATTTAAGTAAAACTTTATATATTGCAATTAAACAAGTGTAAAGTTAGTATATAATGGATTGTAAAAATGAATTCAAATTATCATTAATAGTTCTAACTTAGTTAAATGTACAGCAGTTGTTGTCTAAATTTATAGCAAAATATTTACCATAGTTTTTTTATACGTACCATAAATACACTTTCAGCATCCTTGCTTATAGAAAAGCTTTTTTAGTTTTTTTAACAGAACAAGGAGCTTCTGAATTTTAACTCTAATCTATATCTTCTAAGCAAAATTACCAAAACAACACTGACCTTTTTCATAAAATATGTTTATGTACTTGATAAACTTTTAGTTTACTTAATTTTGTTTTCAGGAAAACTTTTAGTAAATTGTTCTTACATGTTAGCATGAGTTGTCCTGTTGTTCAAACTTCTTTGGGCAAAATTTCAGGCCGTGTATGTACAAAACCTAAGCAACCTAACGCTAAAACTGTTTATAGGTATTCTAAAATACCATTTGCTAAACCTCCTGTTGAAGATTTGAGATTTTGTCCTCCTCAAGAGTAAGTTTTTTTTATTATTATCTTAAATTGAGAAAATTTCATAAACTTTTAAATTTTGAAAGCAAAAAACTATAAAATATTCTGTATATATTTTTAAGTTTTTTGTTGTCAATGTAACCTCTTAGTGACTTTAAAGCTTTTTTTTTACTTTTTAAGTTGCATGAACGAAATATTAATCTTTTTATTACAAATTGATGCAGTTGTCTATTAAAAGTTAATTTACTAACCATAAATGTACTAGTTTAAGTTCAATATCAAAAAACGAAAATTAATTTAATAACAACTTTTTTATAATTAAACCAGTTTTTTTAATGGATTCTAAAAATAACAAATCTAAGGAAATAAAATTAAGCTTACTAGTAAACTATATTTGTGTAGAAAAAGTCCCGCAATTGATTGTTTTAATTTTCCACTATATTTACTTAAATAAATTACGACAATATGTTTACATTTGACACACAGCCCTGTGTCATGGGAAGGCATCCTAGATGGCACAAAAATGTCGAACACTCCGGTTCAGACAGATTCAATGTCAAAGCCTTTTGCAGATCAATGGCCATTTGTAAACGATTTTAATGAAGAGTGGGAAGTTAAAGGAGAAGACTGCCTTTACTTGAACGTTTTTACTTCCAACGTAACTCCAAAAACCAAACTTCCAGTAATCAAATTTAAATTGTTTACAGTCGTTTTTATTAGTTTTTGAAAAAAAAAATTGAAAGATTTTCTAACCCACTTTGTGAGTATTTTCTTAAAAGATAGTGTATGAGTCATTTTAGATTTTGCAAAATTTTTGGGTTATGCATGTAGACGACGTTAATCACGTTTTATGTAGTTTTTTGTTAAAGGTACATTCGTGTACAAGCTTTCAATGTAAATTTGACACTATTATCTATATTGAGAAGTTGAACTTTTTTTAATTTTTCAATTAACTCAAAACGAAAGCTTATAATCTGGTCTACTTTTATATTTGGTTTTACTTAACTTCCGACTTATTTATGTATGTTTTATCAACTGTGAAATTAGTTTATAAAAATTATCTTAAATAGCAACTGTTATTGTGGCCTTTCGAAAAACCATACACTTTACATGGCTGCGTAGAATTTAAAATATACTTCATTGAGTAAAAACGGCTTTTTCAAATAAAAATTATAAATCGTTCTACTTGAATAAGCCGTTTTTACTTAATAATGTTTTGTAAACAAACGAAAGTACTTGTAACAAACAGCGTGTTTTTGTTAAAAAAATTTAGAAAGCGAAATAACATTGTTATAATTTTAACAGTTTTTCCTCTACTTACATCTATATAAACGCAAACAATTTTCAAACAGCTATCAATAACAAGCTCTAAAATTATTTTAATCTTTTAGGATTTTAATCCATTAAAATGATCTTAATGGAATATTTTAACAAATTGATACTGTAACATATTATTTGTTTTTGATTTTATACTTATAAATGCTTTATTTTATACATTATTAGTCATTAAGGAAAAAACAACTGAAGATCTCGTCTTCAAACGAGTGAAACATTGTTTTGTTTAATAAAATTTAAAATTTATTATTGATCAATCTCCTTTTATTTTATTTAATTTGAGAACTTTAATTGCCACCTTTAAAGTATAAAGTACGCAAGAAAAAAAATATATAAAAAATCACATGTCTAAATAAACACATAATCTATGTAAAATGTTACACGAATGTTACTTTTATTGTTACATTTATTTGTTTAATTGTTAATATATTTATTTAATGTCACATTTATTTGTGTTAAATTTCAAAAGCTTACATTTTAGCATGTGATAAAAATTTTAAAGGTTCTTTTTTGGATATATGGTGGTGCCTTTACCATAGGAACTTCCCAGTGTTATGATGGAAATGTTTTGGCGTCATTGCATGACGTAATAGTTGTTGTTCCAAACTACAGAGTGAATGCATTTGGTTTTCTTTCTTTTCCAGGAGATAATTCCCCTTGTAAAGGAAACTTGGGAATGCTAGACCAAGTAAAAGCCCTAGAGTAAGTTAATTGTTTATAGAAGTTAAATTTATTTTGTTAACCACCATTTGCAACTAAGTATGTAGAGTTACTTATTTTGTTTTTATTTTGTTACACGATTTTTTTAAAACTCTACTAGTTTTATTCTCAAGTAGTAAACGTTAAGTTAACTTGAAGAGTAACAAAATCAACTTAATCTTAAATGAACAAATCGACCTTCGTGACACAAAGGAAATTTTATTACTGATGCCCATTACAAATGTGAAGTCAGACCAAACTAATTATTACATAAAACACTTAGCAATTTCTTAAAAAACTTATCTATAGTTGTTTGTAAAATGGATAAAGGCAATGGAGTTGTTGTCTTAGATAGATCGGATTATTTATTTTTAAAAGTTAGACAAAAGTGTTCTTGACAAAAACTGTTTTAAAGAAATAAAGCATAATCTGATTTCTGTAAACACGAAAAGTTTCAAATTTGCCCTATGAATTCTACAAGTAAACAAGTAATTTGTTATTGCAGAAATTATATTAAAAACATAACGTCCACGTTGTTCACAACAGGGCAAATTGTATGGTGTAGTAAAAACGCACAATGAAAATTATCCAATAAGACCAGTATTATCAGCTATAAACACTCAAGAGTATAATTTAGATACATGGTTAGAAAAACAAGTAAAAAGTTGCTTGTATGACAAATATAGTGTTTCATCATCAAATGAATTTGTTAACAAAATATTCAAGCAAAACATAAAACATTCAAACGCTTAGGCTAGTTTAGACATAAAAAGCCTATATACTCACGTTCCACTAAAAGAAGTAATCGAAGACATATTACCAACAATCAATGACACAAATATCAAATCAGTTTTCAAAGAGACCAAAACTACTAAAATATATTACAGAAAATTTTAAAGTTGTGCTCCTTAAGTGATTTCCTTCTTGAGTCTACAATTATGGTGTTGGAATGGGTAACCCATTATTGTTTAGTGAACGTCAAAAAAGCGCTCAAAAAGTTTTGTCCAACGACTTGTAGTACGAAAAAACCTTCCGCTTATCGAGTCATACACCAAGGATACAATTTAATGTCATATCTAGGGTTCTAGCCAATTGGTTTGTAGTATCAAAAGAAAACTAGCAATTACAAACAAATTCAAAAAGAAAACTTGTATTCTACACAAAATATATAGATGATATATTCGTAGTCACAGAAAACAACATTGTTTTAACCAACTTCTTTTATGAAAATAATAATCTACTTCTACACCCTAACTTAGAATTCACAGTAGAAAGATCCGTTGACGGAAAACTACCGTTTTTCGACACTGAAGTAGCAAGTATCAAACCAACTACACACAAATGTTTACATAAAACCAACAGACACAGGCCTAATTATGCAATACACTAGTATTTGTTCAAAATCTTGTAAACTTAGTTTAATAAACTTTTATCTAAACAGAGCACTAAATATATGCTCAAATTTCACCGTTTTTAAAGAAGAACTTTCAAAAATTAAAAACTTATTATCTAAGAATCAGTATCCAAAAAACCTCATAGAGTGCAAAATCAACAAATTCCTTCAAGTTATTAAAACCGAAAAACTCGACATCCAAACAACCCCAAAAGATTAAAACAAATATGATAATAAAACAGACAACGAAAATTGCTTTTATTTCACAACATTTTACGTTGGTAATTGTTCATAATGATATCATAAACGAATAGCACCTATATTTAAAAGACACAACATTGTTTTTTTACCGGCCTAAAATAATATCAACATGCCTAAAATTTGTAATTATTTGAATCTATTCATACGTCATTATTTAAACTTATTTTTTAAACTGTTCTACCAACCAAGATTTTTTCAACTTCATTTAACATTTACCACTTAAAAATGAAAGTATAATTTTGAAAACGTTCATGCAATAAAATAAATAACAAATTGAGTTTTCTCTACATACCTAGTAACATATGGTAAATAAATACGTTTTAAAACATTCCTATAATAGCAAAAACTTATTTATTTTTTTGAAAATTTAAAATATATATACATGGATTAAAGAAAAACTGTTTTATTTTACAGAATTGGCGAAAGTTATTATACTAAATTTAGCAGTGGTAGCAAAAAAAATGTTGATTTGCTAATAAATAAAACGTATTTGTTAACAAACTATTTTGGTTTAATAAACTAATGTTCTAATTTTGTATATATTTGTTTTAATAAACTTATAATGTTTTCAATGACATCTTCTAGATCAATTGTTAACCTTTTTTTCGTGTTTTACCCTTTTTTCGAAGGTTACACTACTATTACTACTACATTTACCCTTTATATTGGGGGTAATTACCGAATTTACCCCAGATATACAAAATATTGTTTAATTTCGAGGAAATGAATTAGATTTTTTGAATTTAAAGCTTATCAAATATCAAAAATCGTAAAATAAAAATAGTTTATTTAACTTTTTTTTAAATACTAACTTATAAATTGAAATGACAACTAATAAACATTAATTTACATAACTTGTACTATAGAATTACCCCCTAAAACAACAGAATTTACCCTCAGAGGTAAATTCACCCCAGCTTGAGAATCGCTGTTCTAGATGGTATTAAGTAAGATAAAAAAGGTGTGTTTTCGATAAAACAAATAAAAGTTTAGTAGAATAAAAAAATGTTCATATTATTTCTACATTACTTAAGACATTATACTTAAACTTGTCATAAATTAATTTATCATCACATAAGAGCATTCTTTAGAGCCGTATTTATTTTAATTTACATTTTATGAAAGTAGAATTTAAAAATTTAAGTAGAGCAATGGAAACTGCTAGCGGACTATAATAATTTTTATTCATTTTTTTTTACAAAAAAAATTCAAAATTGAACTTTTTTATTAAAATTACTTTAACAAAAAATACCTCAATTGTTCGTAATTTTTGATTAACTTATTAATTATTTTTACTAGGCAAGACTTTTTATAAAAAACAAGATTTTTTAGATGGGTCAGAGATCATGTGGGTAATTTTGGTGGAGATCCAAACAATGTGACAATTTTCGGAGAAAGTGCCGGCGCAATCTCGTGCTCCCTGCACATAATGTCGCCTCTTAGTAAAGGACTTTTTCATCGTGCAATTTCACATTCAGGAACTTGCATCATGGAAAGTAACTAAACATTTTCAGTAATTTACTTGTCAAGTTAAAGGGTTCTTTTTGTTTTTAAACGCGGAGCTTATAATTATAAAAAAAACTATATTAATTAAAATACATTTAACAAACACTCACTATAAAAAACAATTAAGCACTAATAGATTGAAGTAAAAACTGTTTTATTAAACAACCGAAACTTGTTATATTTAAAAAGCTACTAAGAGTTGTGTGTAAGTAGTTCAACAGATTTTGAATATTCAAAGTCTTATAGTATGATCAAATTAAAGTTTATTTATGTTTAAAAAAACTTATAAGTTAAGATATCATGTCATAAAGAAGTGAAACTCTTTTTATTTAAAAAAACTTTATTGGTTATAGTTTTGTTTAAGTAACATATGTTATACTTTAAACATTTGTTTGAAAAAAAAGTTTCAAATGCTTTGAAATGACACGAATAATCTATGCTAAAAGCAAACGATAATTATTCCTTTTTAAATAGAAATATCATTTAAAATAATTTTACCATGTAAATTTGTATTTATACTAAAAAAACTACAATTTTAATGGTTAACCTTAGTATCTTTCTTTCAATTTTTTTAGTTTCAAATTAGTACAAGCAATTAGCAGTTGCATAGAAGTATCTTTAAACAGATACTATATCATTGACAAAATAGTAGTCTTTTACCAAGATTGGTAACATGTATAATGTTAACATAATACATACATTTATAGTGATGGTAACTGATGATAATAAAGAATCAATAAAACTGATGCTAGAAGAGCTAAAAATCGAAGAGAAAGATCCTCAAAAAATTATAGAACTACTAAGAAAGGTTCCAGCAGACAAGCTTGCTGATTCACAAGATAAAGCAACAGCAGTCAGTTTAATTTTTAAAAGCGATCTACGTTTATGTATATAGATAAACTTTAAAACAAAAATTGATAAGACTCTTTTAAATATTAATAGTTTTCTTTAACATCTTAAAGTAATCGTAAAAGCGGGTTAAGCAAATAAACAAAAAATAGTATTGTAATTTTTTTTAAGTGTAGAAATTTTAGTTTAAACTGATTTTTTAATTACGACAACTTATTTGTACTACATAATTTAAAACGTTTTAAAACTCACAGGGAAGTTAATTAATTATTAAAGTTGAAACATAAGGAAGTAAAACAACTTGGACTCAAAAGTATTTATTATTAAACCTTGAAAACACTGACTTCTAAATTAATCTAAAAAAAACTATTTGTAATTCAGCTGTCGGCTAACCACGCCCTTTAAGCAGAATACCCGATATTTTTCAAGGTAAAATAGCTGGGTTAAATTAGCCTACACTAAATATTTTCTTAGTTATATATTTACAAACATAATGGTATTTTTTATGTTTTTATTCTTAAACAACATATTTAGTTTTTTTATGTGAACACGTTTTTTTATGAAGTTATGAATATTATTATATTGGCAAACTATTCATAAAAAGCTGCTTAATTTTGAATTAGTCCATTAGAACAAAACGTAAATTTAATAAAACCTAGTTATAAAAAAAGATAAACTTATACTTTGTTATGGAGTATAGTTTTATAACAATAGGCTTTTCAATTTATTTCTCCAATAAAACACGACGGCGTGTTTCTTACAAAGCCGATTGCCGAAATTATAAAATCTGGAGAATTCAACAAAGTCCCGTACATTATTGGACAAAATAGTACAGAGTGTCATGGCATGTCACCTCCTGGTGGTAAAGAAAAGTTTGTTCAAGGACTAACTAAAGAAGATTTTGAACAAAATATTGGAGGATTTCTAGGCCATATGGCACCAGTAAGTGAAAGAATAAACTTTTTTATGATTTATGGTTTAGTTTTAATTTTTTTAGACAACAATATTTTTTTATTAGCTAAAAATTTTAAATTAGTTACAAATGTTTTTTATAGAATGATATATTTTAGTAGTAACAAATGCTATTCCAACAGGCTGAAAAAGTATCAGAAATTCTAACTGCTATTATTAAAACATACGAGAGTTGTCTTGACAAAAACTCACCTACGTTTTGGAGCATGTTGACTGCCGATGTAATGGCCGACATGTTCTTTCTCGTTGGTACTAAATCTATGTGTTCGCTGCACGCAGGTTAGACCCTTGTTTTGCAAACAGTTTAACTTTGTTTACATAACTAACAAACTTTTTTTTTTATTAGTAACCTCATTAAGTAGTTTTAAGATATTTTAACACTTATTTTATAAAAGATATGTTTCAAGATTTCAATTTTGTAATTTCGATTTTTCAATAAACTCATCAAGTTATATATAAATTTAAACCTACCAATTTTAAGGAAGTATTTAATATATAATAAACTAATTAGGCGAGTACAGAATCAAAAAAAAAAGCATAAGTATTAAATAAGTGTGCATACAGATATTTAAACTATCAAATAATAGTTAAGCAAGTACAACATAAAAAAAAATGAATATTGTCGAACGAAACTCTTGCTTTTTATTTAAATTTCTAATGATGTTTTTCTAGTTTTAAGGTTTTTACCATTTAACAACGGACAGCAATGAACTACTATTAGTTTTAATTTCTCTTAAAACAAATAAACTAAATATTTACTAAAACGCGCACATTTTATAACAATTCATGTAAAGAGTATTACTCAGGAGTTAAAGTATCTTAATAAACAGTAATAATTAAGTAAACAGTACTTTTTAAAAACTTAGACAAACTAAATATACAGTTAGAACTGTCTATAAATTTAATATAAATCTACTTCTTTAAAAGGTTCATCACCGACTTTCTTATACGAAATGAATCAGCAACCTAAATTCCATCATGACAAGTCTTACAGTGACAACGACAAACTCGACTTGAAGTCAGCTTTGTGTGAGTGTGACCACGGCGACGACATATTTTATACATTTGGCATGCCATTAAGCTCAGCTTCTTTCACTTTTCCTGTAAGGTTTACAGAAACTGAGAAACAGTTCAGTTCCGAGTGGCAGAAGTATCTTGTCAACTTTGCTCACACTGGGTAAGAAACAGAGCTAATGTAAAAAAATAAATTTTATTTGGTTATTTTATTAAACTTGATAGTATCGTTGTTTGGTTTATGTATATAAATTAATTAGAAGTATCTATAATAAATATTTTATGACTTTCTTAAAACTCTGCAGAATAAATTTTAAACGTTTGATAAATGAAGTATACAGCTAAAACTGCTTTATAAACACAAAGTCATGTATTATGTTGATTGAAACTTACGGTTTCAAAAATTTAATTTTCTTCTTGAATTTAAGTAGTTTTACAAATAATAAATACTTTTACTAATGTTTTTCAATAATACTTAAATTTTATATTATGTTTTTTGTAAAAATATATTATTACTACATCAAAAGTCGTAATAAGTTTGTCTAATTTGTAGAAATCCGAACAAAGGACCTTACAAAATGAAAACAAAATGGTCAAAGTACAACAAAAAGGATGATAACTACTTGCAAGCTAATGCAAAATTTGCTGCTAAGAAAGGATTAAAAAAGAGACAAGCTAAATTTTGGACTGAAACATTTCCAACTATGTTGAAATAAGCTTTTATTTCGATTGTTGAATGTTTTAAAGATAATTTTGTTATTCAATAAGAAACTAAAACACATTCGAACATTTAATAGCATATATGTAATTTAAATATGTATCATATAACTATGCATACATTATACTATTTAATTATTTAAAAACTTTTTGCCTTTTACTAAACTTTTATTATACTATTTTTCTTTCACTTTTTGATATAAAACAAACAACATAAAATAATCAATCTTTTGTTCAAATTTTAATCAGTTTTTCTGTAGTAAATAATTGTAAAGCAAACAAAGAATAATGAGGTTTTCAGCATAAACTTGACTATCCTACAATAAATATTTATTTAAAGATCATGTCAAACAGAACAACTTACTTTGTCGCATTCAAAGTTTTTGTATTTTTTTTTTCGTTAATAATCTTATCTTTTACTCAGTTGAAGATATATTTTAATTTTACTTTATAAAAAAAGATTAAAATATAATAAGCAAATCTTAATACTTTTTTTTGATTTGCTCTAAAAATAGAGTTCGTAACTTTACTTCATAACTTAAATTTCGCATTCCTGCTTTCTCTGTAGTTGAATCGAAACAAAAACCACTGCAATGCTTAACAAAATAGACAAAAGTAACAATACACGATGTGTCGTAATTAAAGAACAAGTACAAGACATTTCAATGCAAACACTTAAAAATAAAAATAAAAAACACATAGCATAACCAAAAAAATTAATGTAAAGAACTTTTAACCAAGTATGCTCAGCACAATATTTTGTGGTAAAATAATAAAGAAGAACTAAAAAAAAATTTGCTTAATGAATATATAATGATTAAGTGCACAATATAAAGTTTTATTTTTATCTTAACTAATAATTTAAACAACATTACCGTTAACTGTTTGCAACTGTTGAACTTTTAAATCTTAAGCTTGAAGAGAGATCTGCTAGTAATGCTATGCGTTATTATAATTTTCAACTTAAGATTGATTGCACTATTTGAAATTTTGAAAAGCCTAATAATTTAAAGTCATACTAGAGCGAATTAAGGATAACGAAAACTAAAATAAGAAAAAAAAATCTTTTAAATTATTTAAGGAAGCAATTATTATACATAAAATTATTTTCAATTATAGATTTAATACTAAAAAAATTAAAATTTACTTTGATATAAAGACAAATATTGTTTACATAAACTAGACTTTAACGATTGTATGCCTAAAGTTTTTAGAATATGAACTTCAAATTATGAAGCTAAAAAGAGTCTCAGCTCACATCAAAATTGAAAAGTTTTTTTTCTTTATGGTCACTGGCACACTCAAGATTGTCGATTAAGTGTTGGTCGATTGCAGAAAAATAATTAGTCAAAAGTTTTAACGAAACACATTTAAACGAGCTTTTAAGATTTTTTTCAATGGTGATCAATTTGTAAGTAAAAACTTTGAGACGGTTTTCCCACGTAATCATTACTAAAATGAAAAAATATATATAAAAGATTTTGATTTTACTTTGTTGGTAGAAACATCTATGTAAACTCCACTTAGAGGTCGATTAGTGTTCAAAATCGTTCTTAAGTCTAAAAACTGGTTTAGTTCTTCAGAAATTTACTTAGAGAACTACTCATAAATCTGCCAAAGTAAGGAAGTGTTAAGTAAACTGAACATTTTATTGGCTAAACATTATTAATGCTGTTAAACTTCTTACTCTTGTTATAATTTTAGATACTAAGTGACCAGAATGACCAAGAGAAAAAATATTTTGAACTATTTTTAACTCGCCTTCAAAAAAGCAAGAAGAACGAAGTCTAGTGAAAAGCATAATCATACTCATTAAAAAATTTAAATTCTGCTTCATTTGAACAAAAGATGTTCACGGAACATATGGTGCCTCTAATTGATAGATTTTAATTAAAAGTTTACTGTTAACTTATAATTGGACACAAACATTCAGAAAGTTTAATGAGAAATTATGGTCTCTTTTATATGTAAACTTAAGGTTTTTGTAAAGTTTGTTAAAGTAATTTAGAAAACTGATACTTTTGTGTTATTTTCAAACGTGACAAAAAAGTCATTTACGTATCGAATACACACAAGAGGTGTTTCACACGAAATGCTCACTTTCTAGGTAGCCAACTAATGATTTAGCTAAGACGACCCAGAGGTGAACCATTATCACCTCAATCACCTGTTTGTACATTTTACCATCTAAACTAAACTCAACTCCAAAAAAAACCATGTTCAACATTTGTTTACATACAACCTCTGGCATTACAAAAAATTTTAAACGTGAGTAATGCAACACTGTTAAGATAATCTCATTTTTATATTTTAACTTAAGTTTTTTTATTAAAGCAACAGTATAATTTATGATAAGAACTTGCTTAAGTTATTAACTATTATAGTTTTGTTTATGTTGTATGAACAGCGAAACGTCATAAGTCAAAAAGAAGTTTTTTAAAGACTAAAATTTTGATTTTCCAGTGGACTCTGCTTCTTTTGATCTGGAGGATTTAACGAATTTTTACGCTATAGATAAAACAAAAACAGAATGCATTCGATTTGTTTGCTGTTGTGTTAATTACAACAGTTATTTTAATTAACTAATTGACCGTAAGTAGAAAAAATAGTTAGGTTTCTAAACTTAGTATTAATTTATAACTATTCAAAATATTAATTTAAGTGTTTGTTAACAAAAGATCCTAGTAAAACAAGTTAACTGGAATATAATCTAGCTATCCTAGTGTTAATATATATTGTGACGTAGTTATTAGATATATGTTGTTTAACCATTAGCAACGACAAATAAATTTGAATTAGTTATTCTTTCCATTCATGTGAGTGGTTTATATTATGATTTGTTGTTTTGCTGTGTATTTTAGTTTACTTTACTTAATTTAGACTTAACAATTACAAGTTTTTCATAGTTTTACAACAGTCGGATTTAACATTAAGTATTTTACCTATTATTAACTATTAACCTCTAAAAATATGTAGAAATTATTTTTATTTTAATCAACTCGTGTATACACCTACTTTAGCTTCTATCTTTCATTACAGTATTTATTTTTTTAACAGAACCCAGTTGAAGTGTGTTAATCCGTTAAGACACATAAACATATGCTGGTACTATAAAGGAAGATTACTGTGTAATTTGTTTTTAATTTATAACTATTTAAATACCACATATGTTTTTGTGCTAAAACTTTACTCCGACTAACGGCGTTTCACTGCTCTCAAAAAAATTTAAGAACAGATCTACGAAGTCTATAAAATATTAACACACATTAGAAAAAAAGCATGTGTAATTATGTACAGTGTTTATGTGGAATAAAAACATAAAATTATAAAATTGTCTACAAAAAATACAAATTTAATAAAAGCAAACACTAACCTCTAAGAATAGGCAAGTTTTTAAAATGAAAGTTAAATTGAGTTGTGCAGAAATTTTACGTCATAATAAATCTAAAAAATTGGTCGATAATCTATGCAGCTTAAAAACATGAAGTATTAAATTTGCAAGTGTTTGTGATTGTAAATGTGAGTGTTGTGAAATATATAAGTGCATAAGTAGACAGAGTTATTTAAAGTAGAATCGTCGGTTGTGGGGACAAATATTCGATAAATCTTGCCGTTTTTCAGAAGTAGGTCTTTATCTTCTACTGCAATTACTGCACTTTCTGTATTGCAAGTTGGGTAAATTCTACTTACTCCGTTGGATGCATGTTTGATCTTTGAAACAATACACCACTCCATGTTTGGCCTTTTACCGTACCTGTGAAAAAAGCTCCAGACATAATCCGATAAACGCGTGCTTTGTTTTTTATTTATATTTTTAAAAGTATGTTTATGGTTAGCATATCTATCCTTGAAACTACCTGCTGTACTTCCAATATAAATGTTATCAATATATTTTATCAACATATTGTAAGCATTGCGCCTGCTTTACACTGCTTCCGAGAGAAGAGAGGAATCTTTTTTCTACGCAAACCAAATTGCACAAAACCAAACGTCGCAGTAAGGGCGCGGGCATTCTTAATTACACACTCAGCGAAGACGTTTGACTGGGGCATTTTGAATTACACACTCAGCGAAGACGTTTGACTTAGGCATTTCGCATAAGATCTCACAGAAGGCTTTGAGTATTCACATTCAGCGAAGAGGCAGTTTCCACTTAGCCATTCCGCTTAGACGTTCGATTCAGGGATTCAGTTTCAACACGAGACGACTACCGGCGTTAGAAACCACCCCTAGACGACTGCTACCAGTTTCATCCTAGACTTTATTTGGTTCTTTTAAAACCAAATCACGAGTAAATCTAGTGAACTATTATCAACCAAAACCTCTGAGCTCTGATCTGCATGTGTGTGAGTGTCTCTTTTTTATATCGTATTGTTTTTTTTTAATTGTAAAATAAATTTAGTTTGCTAATTCTCTATTTAATAATATTAAGATATAATTAAGTAAATATAGACTTCTAAAGTTAGAGCATAGGAAGTTAACTTTTAATTACAAAAATAACATTTGTTTTAATTAAGTATTTACTAAAATCAATTGACCACCATAAGTGGTCAATATAATACTAAGACGAGCCTCGATTAATCATACCTTGTTTCCAGTTCGCATTACTGAGGTCAGACTCGGTTAATTGCGGTGAAATCTAAACAGTTCGCATTACTGAGCTCTAACTCGGCTAATTGCGGAGAATTCTTACCAGTTTGCATTACTGAGCTTTGACTTGGTTAATTGCGGTGAATTCTTACCTGTTTGCATTACTGAGTTCTAACTCGGTTAATTGCCATTGATTTCATTACGAGAACTCTACGTTTGGTTAATATCCGAAGTATGAGTTCCAATAATAGGAAACTCAAAACCTTTTCGACAACCAGCATCACTGGTATGGTCAAGAAGCACGCGAAGCGTGCACACTCATCCGATAAGGCTTCAAGTTATAATAGACAAGCCCAACAAAGTAACTCCGAGCTGTTAGCAGATTCTCACATATCAACAACAAAACCTTCAACTGCAGAAACTCTACCTACAAATGAAGAAACATACAAAGTAGAAGAGAATATAACAGCAGAGGGTTATAATATTTTTAAATTAAATTTTGTTCCAATATAAAAGGCCAATTATACATGCTTTTTTTCTAATGTGCGTTAATATTTTATAGACTCCGTAGATCTGTTCTTAAATTTATTTGAGAGCAGTGAAACGCCGTTAGTCGGAATAAAGTTTTAACACAAAAACATCTGTGGTATATATTCCGATAAGCTTAGCTTATCAGGATCTCTAGGATTTAACGCCTTTTAACGTTACATCTTATAACTTTTTAAATAGTTAAATACCAGAAATAAAACCTAATTTGATATGTACAAGTGAAAACATCATAATTAAACAAAAATATCTTAAATAAACTAAGTTGAAACTTTTGACCTAGAAAGTCAATTATATAAAAAAAAAAATTATTAACAAATAAAACTGTTAAATTTTATTAAGTTCAATCATACCGACGAAGTTCTATATGTCAATGTTTTAACTAAATAAAATCGTATGTTGTTTTAATTTTATGTGTGTGGATTCTAACTGTAGTAATTTGAAACGAAGTTTTCTAAATTGTCGAAATTTAATATGTCGTAATTTGATTTGCCGTGTTTAATAACTGTAAATGTCATAATATATAGCTATCAAAATTTTAATTGACGTTGCTTTAACTTTTTGAGTTTGCATTTAAATATTTTGAGATGCCTTAGTTCAAGTTTTTTACTTTGAATTATCGTGTATTGCTAATTAAATAAAGTTTTTGTTAATGGTTTTAGTAACAAACTTAGTAATATTTTAAATTTAAATAAAAGAGTGGTTTTATACAAGATTACAAAAGCTGGTGTTTACTTAATTTTCTTTACCAACATATCTGATATTACAAGATTTTATTTAACTAACGAGCATTTATACATACAGTTTATTGGTTTTGCCTCTGTCAGCAGCAGCTGGAACACTAGCGGTAGTTCTTTTTTAAACATATCACGCGTTCTGGGCTGTTAGAAACTAAGCTAATGATTTTAAGTTCTTTATGGCTTCTTGTAGTCTGTTTAAACACATCTAACTTTCTTTTTCTTTAAACCACTTACAAAAGCGTTTATTCGGCGGTTTCATTTTACTCAAATTACAAAACTTTATATTTTGTCTTACAATATCCTAATTTCACAATTACTTTTGAATGCAGAGACTTATTAACTTTTATTTGACCAAACTTATTCTTATAAACAACTTAGTGTTATCAATATACTAATTACTGTACAACTTAATCAATAATTTTATAAAAAATAAATTTAATAAACATCTCTGTATTACTGAAATTGCTTTCAATGTAGCTTCTTAATAACTTTACCTTTTCATTTTAGTCTTATGAACATTTTGCAGTATTATTGATTAATCGGTAGTAACTATGAGATACTTTTAAATATAACTGCTTAATAACTTTACTATTTAATGTGGACAACTTTATAAACACAGTTTATTACTTAGTTAATAACTATGAGATTGCTTGTCAGTTAAACTATATATTAACACCAATAAAAGAAAACAATAAAGAATAAAATCAAATAAAGAAATTACGAACAATAACTTCCCAAAAGATCTTTCTATCCTTTGGCAAAACTAAAACTGAACACTAAATTTAGTTTAAAAGTTTTATAACTTTCTTGACGTTACTATTTAATATTATGAAAAAAAGCGTATTAACTATAATGGTTTTTAACACTGATGGTCGACACGATAGACTACTTAGATTTAAATGAAGCTTAATATGAGACTGTCGTATTACTTTGATAAAAGTTAGCAACACATTTTTATATTTCTTTAAATTAACCTTTGTTGTTATTTATACTTAATCTATACTAATCTCATACGTTTTGCTAGACACTTGCTTTGAATTTAGGCAAAGAATCAAAGTAAAGGGTATCTGGGAATCATAAATTGATTGCACTAAAAATGAGAAGTACTTAGTTCGTTCTATAAATAGCAGTAATATCCTTTTGCAACTAAACACATTTTTAGACTTGGATATTAATTTAAATTTTTTGTGATGTTCAGTTTTTTAACAGACCAGCGAGTGATTGCTATTGCAGTATGTACTTGTGATAATATCTAGCCATTGATATATATATAGACTTGTAATTAGTATTTAGTCATGCTGGTACAATTGTTTCAAACGGGGTTTCTAGAAAAAACTTTGGGTTGCGGTTGGGTTTTGAAAATAAGTTTGTGCCATATGTATTTTACTTTTGACAAATCTTTTTAAAGCTTCCTAGACATGGAGCCAAAAAATTATAAACATTTCCGACCTCCACATTAAAGTTGCAAAAAATAATAACTTTATCTGTTTTGGAACTAAGCACTCTTACAGGATCATCAGCATATACACTATCGATGTTTGCTGTACATTTTATAGTTAGTAAAAAAAGGGTATTAATTCGTTTGTTGCTATCAGGTCAAATTTCAACAGCAATTATCTCAGACTGTAGATAAAAACTCTTAACAACAAGGCTTTAATCATATAAAACCATTGTTAGTAGAACTATCACTAAATAAAATAGTTTTCTTAATGAAAAAATAAGGTTTTTAAGACTGTTTATAGAAACTTACAATTCTTTCAAGAACTCTTTAGTAACTATACTACAATACCTAAAGCCAGAGTTCTAAAATAAAAATTTTTAAATGCACTTTGGAATTTTTTCCTAGCACTTTTAAGGAGAAATATGCTGGATAGTTTTTAATCAGAGCTGGACAAGACGTTAAAAGGTATCCGTGGTGTGCAACTCGATAATCGAAAGATTCTTTGTTCACCAGGTCCTAGGACCAAAAATTTTAAGCATCCTTTTTTTTTTTTTGTCCTTCAATAAATAAACTATAAATAAAATCCTACAATTAAAACGCTAAATTGTATAGCTTTTACTAGTTCTATTTTTTATAGCATTAGGCTTAGATCCGCCCTTCTGATGAAAAAAGTAGTAAATAACTTTAATTTAAGGTTTTACGTTAAAGATAATTGTAAGAATTAGTTTAAAAAATTCAAAAAAATAACAAAAATAATCATTATTACATATAATATGACATATCTGACTAAGACTTTTCTAAAAAGTATTTGTTAGAATAATATACTTCAAAACCAAAGTACTTTTTATGTTTTTATTGTTGTGTTTTTTAAGTTTTAAAACGTCTTTTTTTTTTTGGCTTTTTTTATGCCTGTTATAAAAGTGTTAACTGTAACGTTAAGATTTTTCAATTTTTTCTGGAAAATCTGCTGTAGTTCTTTTATTAGCAACATTTTTTTTCATACGTTTGTAAACTAAATATATTGCTTATTTCCGTTCATTGTTTTTAAGTTACAATGTTTTGCCTTTACACTAAAACTGATACAGCTTGGGCTAAAATGCGTTTTTTTAACAAACAATTCTGCACTAAAATTGTGAACAAAAAACTTAAGCTAAATAGTTTAACTGGTCATGGTTGATAAGTTTTATAAACCTAGGTAACTAAAATGCTGGTTTTAAATATTTGAGATAGTTTTTTTGACTAGGTTTTTGAAACTTTAATAGTTTTCATTAAAAATATTGAAAACTTGTGTATACCACCAAAAATTTCTGTCATTAAATGTAACCAATTAGAAAACTAATTAAAATGTTAGTCTTATATATTATCTATAATCAAACTTATTGATTTATACCAGTAAAATTAAAAATCAGTTCTATCCAGTACAACTTCAGAAAAGGTTTATCATCACAGAGGGGAGAGTGAGTTCTGATGTTTTTCTACCTTAAAAAAAATTAATACCAAATGAATAATCTGCTATTTTCCAAAATGGTAATTTTTTATATAAAATTAGACATTGATTAAATTTTGACTAAAAAGTAAATTTATTTTGGGATTCTAACTATTTTTTATTGTCAACAAAATACCATTACTTTAACAAGATTCTAATAAAGAAAGAGAGAAAAAAGTGAACGCTCACAACTATGGTCAGTGGATTAGTGTGGAGAAAGACCTTTTGGTTGTCTACCCTCACACCATATATGTGTAAATAACTTT